>NC_086242.1:9697500-10955000 GCF_036321145.2 Pelmatolapia mariae
AGCCTCGCCTCTGTCAGTGCGCCCCAGGGTGGCTGTGGCTACAATGTAGCTTACCATCACCAGTGTGTGAATGGGTGGATGACTGGATATGTAAAGCGCTTTGGGGTCCGTCGGGACCAGTAAAGCGCTATATAAATACAGGCCATTTACCATTTAAATAAAACAATCAGTGGGAGAAATCACTAGAATTTCAGTTTTATTATCATTAAAGTTATAAAAGTGAAATGTTAAAGCATTAAGCAGTTATTTCATACTTCTATTTAAATGCACAGTGTATACAGTCTCATCACTAAATGTAGGTAGATTGCAGATTGCAGTCAACTGAATTCTGTTTTCTTACCCCTTAAATTTAAGTGGAAAATACTAGCTATGGTAGGACAAATATGTAATTTACTGTACATCATAACGACCATGGCCTGCCACTTTGCATTTCCACCATAATGGCTGTGGCTGACCAATGTGTCTCTACTACTTTTTGTATAAAACAATTAACACTTAGCAAAAAATAAGTAGTAAAAAATGGATATGTGTCAAAGAATTTTGCAGTATTAGCCACCCCAGGCTATCAGTCCACTGTCAATGATAAAACCTTCAGCTTTTTTTCTTGTATATCATCATAAATATCACCATATTGCCTGCCCCTGCTGTACACTACCTCTGTTTGCCTAAAAGACCACACATTGCCAGTGATACTTTCTGTGTAGCCTCTCAAACCTTTATGTTAAAGAGTCATCAGATACAAAGCTAATGTGATTTCCTTACCAACTCAGAGTGTTTCGTGACCATAATCATCCACACTCAAACCACCAAATGATTCAGGAGTTTATCTTCTCCTCTGCCTCAACAACAGCCAAGACTATTAAAGCTATTCCAACTCTATTTGAGATTTAGTTATTGCTTTGCGTAACCCGTAAATATGTTAGCAATATATTGCTTATAAAACAACTGAAACATTTTCTTAAAAATAACAGCAATGAGGTGCATATTGCCTCAAGTATGTCAAGTATGGTGCAAATGTCCTGCTGGTGTTTGAGCGACAGGCATAATTAGGAACTCTCAGAAACGACACTCTTTGTAGTGTCACAAATGCATCAATAGCTGTCTGCACTTGGGTCCACTATGTAGCCAATAGTATAGCAGTGATTAATATTTGAGTTGTTAAACTCAGTCATAAATTTCAGACACAACTGTAATGTGGCATTTCGGTAACACTGTAGGTGTTTCTTTAAACCTTGCAAGCACATCATAATCAAAAATACTGCCTAAGGATACCTGTTCTAAAGAATTATTTGTGGGTATGAAAGCATGCGCTTGTGGGGGGAACACAAAATAATGTCAGTTAGACTTTCTGGGAAGTTTTATAGGTTCTCATTTGTACAGCTTTTGAGATGCCTCTAAACAAGATAAACAGCAGAGAGGTGGACAGACAAACTGAGTCATTCAGCTTGATTGTGCTTCGTACTTACTCATCCTGCAGCTGCTTTTCACACAAAGCCATAACGTGAATGTGTTTAATTTCGTTTCGGTCATACTGGCATCAACATCTATGATATATTCTTGATGAGTCATTACTACAAAGGACGTAAATGCCGTACACAAAGAACGGTGTGGGTCATTTCAATAATGACTCCTCCTTCAGGTGAGGGATGAAGCTGCGGAGAGGAAACGCATTCAGCACGATGACTACTTACACCCAATTTGCATGCATCAAACTCTCAGGGGGATTTGAGTCAGTCACACTGTAGGTAACATTTTCCTCCTCACATCTTTTGTGAAGCCTTTGTTAGGAATGACAAATGGTAATGTGTGATAAAAGTCGTCCTCATTTAGTGGCATTGCGAAATTGTCTCTGTGGCAGACAGGATTAAATGTTGGATGACAAACACCTCTAAAGCGCCTACAGGCAGTAAAGACCTGAACTAGCACTACCCACTTATCCCTAAATGCTTTACCACGAATCTGACCTTTTAGAAAACCACTTCACATCCTGTACAAGATGTTACGAGCTATCATCATGTTTTCCACTCTAATCCCCTGCCGCTGTCATGTCTTTACTGTCACCTGATTCCATTTTGTTGTTTCTCCCTTTTTACTCACGCACTTCTTTTTCCCTTCCTTATTTCCCTTCCTTTCATCTCTTTCACACTTCATCTAGTGCTTCAAGCACTTCTCTTTATTTCACCAACATTCAATTGTTAGACAAGGACTCCTTCTAAATAACCCAGTTTAACCTTATTTTGGTGTGAGGAAAAGATCGCTTAGTCTGTCACTTGTTCCTTTGTATTATCTTAGATACCTTTATTTGACCCATAAGGCTTTGTGTAGGTGTGCAGTCTTAAAAACAGACTGTACAGTCATTTTACATGGTATGTATCTTATCCATAACTTTGTGTTTCCAGGTGCATTTGAAATTTCTAGCAGGGTCTGGAGGGATTTTAGCAATCATTCATTACATTGTTTTACAGTCAACATAAAAATGAAAATTTTCACGGTACTCTATGCAAATACATCACACGATTTAGCAGCTTGTAGAACCCCTTTAGCAGAAATAACTTGAAGTAACTTTTATCTGTATCACTATCATTCTGCTGTAGATTACCAACGCTTCGTACCATGATTGACAGCCGGTATGAGGTGTTGTTATGTTTGGTTTTCACTAATTATGATGCCATGTTCTATGGACAAACATCTCCCCTCTGTCCGAAGGACAATGGTCCAGATGTTTTGTGGTTTGTTCAGGTCCAACGTTTCAACCCTAAGCTGTGCTGCTATGTTCTTAGAGAAGAAGAGGTTTTCTCCTGGCAACCCTTCAAAACAAATTATCCTTGTTTAGTCTTTTTTCTAATTGTACTGTTATGAACTTTAACACTGAATGTGAATTTGCTGGAACATCCACTCCTGCAAATACAAATCTTGAATATTCCAGACCGGCAAAATGCCAAAACCGTTTTTAAACAAACAGAATTACATTTGCTGATGATCAATTAATCAAGGGCATGAGGTTAGCAGCAACTGGCTGCTGCTTATGTTACACCCCTGAAACCAGGGGGAAAAGAATCACGAGAGTGATTATGACTTGCGTCTCTCATGCAGTCGTTTATTGCAGTGAAAATGAACAGAAACATTTCACATTCTGTACTGCTTAATGTCACATGGTGGAAGAAAAACACTAAATAATAAACCAAAATACTAAAGTGCTTACCATATATGCCAGAACTGGTCATTCCTGACAAAATGGCTGACAATAGCAGCGTTTTTAGCTCCTGCCGTTATCTTACTGGCCATTACACAGTACAAAACCGAGGCTCAAAACCGCCACGTATATGTGCACACAACTGTAATATAATGGTAAATGGTAAATGGCCTGCATTTGTATAGCGCTTTACTCAGTCCCTAAGGACCCCAAAGCGCTTTACACTACATTCAGTCATTCACCCATTCACACACACATTCACTCACTGGCAATGGCAAGCTACATTGTAGCCACAGCTGCCCTGGGGCGCACTGACAGAGGCGAGGCTGCCGGACACTGGCGCCACCGGGCCCTCTGACCACCACCAGTAGGCAAACATGGGGTTAGTATCTTGCCCAAGGATATTTGGCATGCAGCCAGGAGGCAGCCTGGGATCGAACCACCGACCTTCTGATTGGTGGCTGACCTGCTCTGCCACCTGAGATACAGCCACCCCTTAAGCTTCTAACGCTTACAAAACAATGAAGGATTACCTCTTAAATATCTTAACAGTGTACATATTGGAAATATATCAACTTTTAAACACTTTTACCTGAAACCAGGGGGAAAAGAATCACGAGTGTGATTATGACTGGCGTCTCTCATGCAGTCGTTTATTGACTATGTGAACGTTAGCATATGCTACTTCCGGTGCGGAAACTCCTGTGGGGAGCTTTGTTTCCGGTGTCCTATTCGCGCCCTGTTTACGGTCCAAAACAAGTTAAGCAAATGAATAAATCAAGCGGCGATTTACATTTCTATAGATGTCTTGGGCATTTACCCAATATATCTGTAAATGATGTTCATCGACTTATCGATATTTTTTCCCCAGCGCCTCTCTTTTTCTCAAAAGAGAAAAGGGATTCAAATGTTATATTTCTGTAAACAGCGGTCCCTCGTTTATCGCGGGTGTTATGTTCTAAAAATAACCAGCGATAGGTGAAATCAAGTAGCCAGTTTTATTTTTTGACGCATGGACATCGTGGACATACAGTACTGCACTTCAGAGTCACACTGCTAGCGATCGATGTGGCGATTGTGTACTGTACAGGAGAGACGTCACGGAGGAGATCGTCTGCAGCGATCAGGATGCAGGACACAATGTGATGTAAAAAAAAAAAAAGCATGCAAACTTGCACTAAAAAAATCTGCGAAACAGCGAGGTGAAAGGTGAACTGTGTTATAGCGAGGGACCACTGTAATTCTGAAGGTAAGTCACAACATACCCTTCGTAAATACTAATGTACAGAAACCCTTACCAGCAATCATTCATTTTTTGTGTGGCTTTTTTTCACGATTTGTTAACATGCTGTGTAGGTGTGTACTTGACTAGCTGATATCGACATAACGGGGAAACATCTGGTTTGACTATTCTTCACCTGTAGTTTGAATGCTGAACATTTGCCTGTTTAAATCATAAGACCAGTCACTATACAGAGATGTGCTTCTGAATGTGGACGATGTGTCTTCTGATTTTGTAATGTAGTTCTGCTTGTGTTGAGTGATGTAAACAACTGATCGATCTAAACTCTTTAAACGTCAAAATTGATCATTAGATTTTTTATGACACAACAGTGGTGAGTGTTCCCACCTTCTGCTCTTTGTAACTTAACGCGATCTTTCCATTTTCGAGTTTTGGACATGATTTTGGAGCATATCTTCGCAGTAGCGATTGACCGCAAAGTAAAGCTACCGGAAATGTACAACCCCACATCCGGTCTCAAACCAGGAAGTTAGCATTTTCCCGTGCACATAGTCAATTGCCGTGAGGAGAACGCGCGAAAGCCCCCTAGTGGAGAATAGAGACACTGCTAATCGATCCCAGAAAAGGCTTACTAGCCGATCACTGATGTATAGATTGCAGTTCTCTTAAGTAACATGAAAGCCATTGATATAACATGAAAAATAATAAACTCTTAACCGTATTAATAGAACAGTTTTATATGCAGTAGTCCTTCAACAGTAGTCCTTCAACCTGTCACACTTACCTTTTTAATTTCTGTGAAAGCAGCAAGGTTGTATTCAGGTTTTTCCACAGGAACAGTACACAATACTGTGTACTGTGTATCCTTCAGGAGGTTGGCTACAATAATGAAATCAAAGATGGAGCATACATCATTTTGTTTTCACGATATATTAACATTCATATTAAAAATGAGATTGATGCTTGATGCTTACTTTTTACATTTTGAATTGCCTTTAAGATCATTGGTTGGGGTGGGCGGGTCGTAAGTTTGTCTGTTTATAGCTTCTGCCATATGCCTTGTTTAAAAAACAAAACAAAAACATAAATATTATTGTAATTAATGGGTTTCAGCTGAGTATATCTTGCACAAGTATAACTTTTGAACATCCCCAGCATCACAGAGGATTGGGGTTTTGTGCTGTTTGCATGAGAAACATCAAGTAACTGTACTTATTGTCATCTTTGTCAAAGTGCTTTTGTCCTCCTGATGATGTACTTTGTCAAGGACTGAAAATGAATAAAATTGTGCCTGAACTGAATTCCGGAAACCATGCTGTGTTCTCTCTACTGTATTAAGAAGCCGGTTCATCTCCTTCAATTTTCTTTCCTACAGAGATGTATTAAAAAAACATTAAAGAGCCCGTGCCAGATTGTATTTTTGTGTAGAATTTGATGAGTTTTCTTGGCATGAAAGTTCTCCATCCTCCAAACTTTTCTCAATCCAACATCGCCTCTCTTCACATATCGCCGCCTGTGTGTTTGTGTGTGTGTTCTCTATATATTTCCTGACCTGTGAATCTGAGCACGACACATCTGTCAAAGCTCCCCACCTCAGCACCTCTGTTTCAGCACAATTTATCTAAGCAAAATCACTTCTCTGTGTGTAGACAGACAACAAAAATGCTCTGTTTCTTGCTGCAAAAGCCTCTGCAATGCAGCAACAGATGCTTCACAGAAGGGTGAAGGTTACCCACAGCTGAAGTACATTCAGGTATTCAGACTATTCTCTGTGTACGTGTGCGTGTGTGTACTGGCTGCTCAGAGGGGGAATTAACAAATTGATTAAGTGCCCTAAGTGTCTTCTCCTACTAAATTTTTAAAAGAGGAAGCGCTTTCCCTTTAATACTTTTCTAAGAAGTCTTTTTAAGAATGGGCCTTCTGTTGTATTTTGTACATGTCTTCTTCATAATTGTGTGTCCTTGTAATATGATTTTATAATTTTCTTTATTTTTTGCTTTCTTCTTTTTTCCCTTTCTTTTATCTGTCTGTCATAACAACTACCAGACTGTAAAGACTGATTTACCTCTTTATGAATGCTTTTGCAGTCAAAATAATGTGACTGCATCCATACTAGCAGCCCAGTAAGGTCATAATTATCCCAGTATGCATTGGACAAAAATTCTATCTAGAATTTTGTATCACCACATTGGATCTTTGGAGCCAGAAGCAACCTTATTAAGACCAGAGGTCGGCCTGCTAGGTTAGCAAGCCTGATTAGATGATGTATCTCACAGACTCAAACATCTGCTAATCAGTGACAGGATGGCCTAAAGTTAACAACAGAACAACATATTATTTGTTAGAATATTATTTTCACAATACATTAAAAGCCACCAACAGGTGCTGAGGAAAAGCCTAGTAAAAGGCAGGGTGCACCTTAGACAGGTCTCCAGTTCATTGCAATGTTGCACAGAGAGACAGACAACAACACGCTTTCAGAGCCACATCTGTTTAGACAGTTTTAGAAACACTAGTTAATGCACAGGGAGAACACACCACCTCCACACAGAGGCGCAAACAAGGAGGTGTGACCTAAGAACTTTCTTTGCAGGAAGCTGATTCTGTTCATCTGGAGCTAGCGTTTTCATTGGGAAAAATGTTTCATCACTCATCCATGTGACTCGTTCAGTTTCAGTTATGTGAAGGTTTCCTATCCTTTTAAACGGTACAGTTGCATAGATAGCACCATGCCTAATGAAGAGGCCTGTGATCAGTTTCATCAGTGTTAATATGCAAATTGTGTCTCACCATTGATCAGTGGCCATGAGTAGTATTCATAGAAAAGGGCGGAATGACACAGTATTGAAAATTGTGTAAGCACCGTGTCTACTCTTAGGGCCCCATGTAGGTTTAGAGAAGGTCATTTCCTTTTTACATAAATGCCCTCCTTCACTACCCACTCAAACTGTTGTCCTTCTCTGTCCAGGATGTGCACCTCCTCGTCATTTAAAGAGTGGCCACTGCCCTGTAAGAGTAAATAAACTGCAGTGTCCTGCCTTGACAAGGTAGTGTTTCTGTGTCGTGCCATCTGCTTAGCTTATGAGTGTTTGCTTTCCCTCCTGTGTAATTCACTGCAGTCCTCTTGGCACTCAACCATGTACATTTTATTGCTCTTTTTATGCTGTGGGATCCAATCCTTGGGATGGACCAATTTTTGGCATTTACACAACTGTACTGTTTATAAGACTGGGGAAGCCTGGAGTCACATAATAATTTATTTTATTCGTAATAAAATAAATTATTCAACTTTATAGTTTCCTACAAACTGCAGTTAAGTTACAGGATCTTTTCTCACTTAACCAACTCTCGAAATAAAGTGCTCTGCTACTAGGAAAGAGGTACAAATAAAATGAGATGCTATTCATCCACCTTCAACTGACTTCTTTTTTTAACCTTACTAAACAAAAGCAAGTGGAATGGATTTATGTAACAGTCCGTAAATGGTGTATCCCATCTCCAGCTCCCCTGTCAACCATTACATGCTATAGCTCCTCAACAACGATGGCATTGTTTTTGCATTTTGTTGTTGGCTTTGTTTTTATGGCCCAGAGGTTAATACTTGACTAAATAAATTTTATGACCAAATATGATTACAAAAATATTTGGGGGTTTTTGAAAGTTTGGATATATATTGGAATGCTACTTAACCCAGGGTGTTTGTTTGTTTATTGGTTGGTTTTAAGATAAACCCAAACACTGGCTAAATTTGTGAAGTAATTTGAGCATTATGGTGGTGAAAAAAAATCAGCAATCTCCTAAGTTGTCACATGTTCATCCATTTATTGAAACATTTCGTGCCAGAAGTGCAAATGTCAACCTCATGGTGGCACTAGAGGGAAACGTCAGGAGATCGCTCAGTCATATAGATATATTATCTGAGTGCCTTCAAATGTCTGTAAGAAATTTAGTTGCATTCCATGTGGTGTGTGTTACAACAGTTGGACCTGCAGGTAGAAATAGCGGAAAGGTGATTAAAACTGGTCCTGTGGGCACCATGGGTATCTGTTCCACATTTAATGGCAGCTCATCAGGCCCACCACTTTGAACTTTCTGACAAAAAAGCATTGCCCCCCAATGACGCCAGCATGGGCGAAAACAGTTGCATCTAATGTGCTTTCCACATTTTTCCAGATGTTCATATGTTCCTGTGCATTCAGGGGAGCAGACAGCATTGTGCAGCAATGTGTGAGGCTGCGTCAGAGGTGAGTTGGTCACTCATTCATCATTCCACCGATTGCTGCCTGCTACAATCTATACACAGTATAAGGCAAAGCTATCCACAAAGCCATCTGAATCGCTTGCTGCAGTTGGATTTAGATCCCACGCTCAACAATATAACACAAAAGTGCCCTGTATATTGCTTAGACATTTGTTTTGACAAAATTAATCATTAAAGTGCTTAAATAGTTTACACACCCCAACCCCCAGCTGTGATTCAAGTTCAACCAGAAATGATTTGCATTTTGGTCGGTGCAGGCTGACATGTTTTTGTTATCGATGTAGAGCTGTGGAAGGAAACAGCTTCACATGGCGCCGATTTCCTCAGGCTTCAGCACAGACAGATCAGTGATCTGAGAGAGAGGGCCAAAAAGAATCGCAGCTAAAGTAAAGGGAGATAGAAGGAGAAAGATAGAAGGAGATAATGAGAAAAGTTGGAGAAGGTCTGTAGATACTGGGGGGGGGATGAAACAGAAAGAGGAGAAGGAAGCACAGATAACAGTACAGGGGAACAAATGAGTGATAAAAAAAACAAAAACAAAATGGAGCAGGAGATAGAATGGGCAAAACAGATCTAAATAACCAAGCCATTTATTTCTAACTGTTCCAAGAACCATCACTGCTTTGCTTTAATCATATCAGTTTCATTAGAAATGTTTTCATTCCACTTCAGAAGACCGCAAACACTCTGACAAGACTACAAATACAAATCCAGATCTATAAATATGAAGTATATTCACTAAAGCTCCTGTCAATAATGGAATTTTTGTACTCCATAGAAACCTCACCTTGGATGGTTTGGGTAGATATCAGACATTGCTGGTTAGTTAATATCTGCTACAGAGTAAAGTAGTCTACAGCAGTGTTGGGGAGTAACGGAAAATACAAAATATGAGTAACTGTATTCCGTTACAGTTATCGTTTAAAAAGGTGGTATTCAGAATACAGTTACTTTGCTGAAATAAAGGGATTACACGGCGGTATCTTCCTGTTTCATATGTTCGGCTATGCCCTCTCTATTTTTGGTTTCCATGCCCCAAACAAAACACGCATTAAGAGGTTCTAATGCCTGTGTCTCAATCTCGTGGCCCATGTCACCCCTACTTGCGGCCCGCATAATGACGTGAAGAAATATTTTAAAAAATTATTCGCAAAAATGATTTAATATGAAGGCAATAGGCAGAGTGTTACAGGCATAGCCCTAAAGAATGTAGCCTCATGGGCAGTGTAGTCCGTGCTGCAGGGAGAATGGATTGCCGTACCCGTTATGTGTTTGTGAGCATGAGGGAGGGACACAAAAGAGAGTCGAAAAGTACGAGTTGTCACCGACCAGAAGCGGGAGATGGAAGCATGTCAATATAATAATAACCACTGCAGCCAAAAAGAGTGCCTGACTAGCCCAGTTGTAAGTAATCTATTAAGACTCGACTGTACACTTTTTTCGTGTTTTTCTCCAAAACAATAAGTTCTCTTGAAGCAGCCTTTCAACGCCTCTCTCTGTCTCGCTAGCAAAGTTGACCCAGACAACAAAGTAAAGCGAGTTTTCGGCTACGAGCCCAACACGAACCCGACGTATTAGCCAGAGGTCCCTTTACTACGGTTCGGAGCCGCGGACCTGTTTTATATATGCGTGAAACAGTTTTCTATACGAGATCGCTGCAAAAAGTGCTGCCTTACCTAATGTGCACCCTACTGTTAGTCATTTTATATTAAAGGTTTAAAAATCTAGTTGGTATTAGTATGGCGAGTAACCTTCAGTAAAAGTAATAATTCATACAGCAATAGTACATTCATGTAGTTGTAAAAAGCATGATAATATAATAGGTAATCCAAAGTATTCAGAATACGTTACTCTCATTGAGTAACGTAACGGAATACGTTACAAAATACATTTTGGGGCATGTATTCTGTAATCTGTAGTGGAGTACATTTTAAAAGTAACCTTCCCAACACTGGTCTACAGCCATGCTAACAGCTGAAACGTGTCATAAATAGTGTGCTCACAAGACAATGTGCACCCATAACTTAAAGTACACCTAAAAAAGCTCAAGTGTAAGCCTTAGTAAATATTCAAATGGTAACGTAAATATTCACCGCTCGTACAGTTGTCAGGAAATCGGAGTTTAGTTTGCTAGCAGTCTGGAACCAAACACTTTATAGCCTTATTTTTGGAGCCAGCCTCAAGTGTCCATTTAAGGAACTGCCCAGTTGAGAAGGTACCGTGGAAACTTGCTATATGTGGCGCATCAATAGAAGTCCCTGCTGACAGAGCAGGAAAAAAAGTGGAACAAATGTCATGCAAAAGGTTGGAAACAGTAAGACACAAGACAAACGAGCACAAAGAAGTAGACTCAGTACTGAAGTGGGCTGAGTAATAAAACTGGAGAGCAATTTAGAGCCTGCCAAGAAAAGTCCTTGGACAATAAAACACACAAACGTACATTGCAGGTTGGAAAATGAAATGCTGAAGTCCTTTAAACCTGCATTTTATCTGACGGCCACCAGATGTCAATAGCTGTTGTTGCAAAATGACTATAGAAGTCGATGGTAAAATGGCTTTCTGTTCAGGCCTCTGTAAACCCCTGCCCATTGAGTTTATGGGCCCAGTCTCTCATTTTGGGACATACTCAATAAAAAAATAACGTGTATTTTGAAAATCCTGGACATATTGTATTTCAAGATGATTATCTGTGAAAGATTATCCTTGTGATGATTCCTCGTGGTTGATAAGTATCTCATTAGGTTTGTTGTTACAAACATTTCTGTAGTGGTTCCCCCACAATGTAATTAGGCAAATCTTTTGTCTTCCTCACTCACAGGGAAAAACTTGCTAACACTCTAACAGCGACAGCTACATGCTAATGATGTGTGGCTGTGAGTGTGCAAGCAACCATTTGCCTGCACTGTGATGCATGTGTTGTGCACACATGAAACAGACGGGCCGGAAATGCGTACGCTGAGCCAAGTTATGCCCCCCTTCCATTTTTTAAAAATATATATTTGTCACACTTACTGTCATGGTCCCCGTGCCTGACCGGCTGGCCCAGTATGGCTACATATGTTTTGTTTGTGTTTTCTCTCTCGCCTCCCTCTCATTGCCTGGGCAGAGTTCATTGCTGGCTCCGCCTCTGCCCTGCACCTGCAAGTGATCGCCTATGATTCTTCACTCAAGCTCACTACTTAAGGCAGCAGCTGGATGCACCTCTTTGCTGGATTATTGTGTAACCTGCGTCAGTTTTACTTCAGTTTTACAGCCCTCTTCGAGTTTCCTTCGAGTTTTTCCTGACATTGATTCTCCTGTCCTTATGCTAGATTCTGCATGCCAGCCAGAGGATTTGTTGCTGTGGCCCTGTCATGACTGTGGTGACTCGGTGTGGCGTGAGCATGGAAAAGAATCCCTGGGAGGAGAAAGTTAGCTGTGTGAAGTTCCCCTGTGTTTTCATGAACCCTGGTGACCTCGGACCCCTCTTCTCTCACTTATATATATCACACATGGAGAGTAAAATAAAGGAACTAATCTTTGTGACTTCAGTCTGCGCCTGAGTCCTTCGTGCAGCTCGTGACACTTACATGTTACTCTTGTTTGCAGAATTGTTGGAATTCAACCATATTTCAAGTTTTTCAGCATGAATGGCCTGTTTAAGAACACGCCAAAGCAGCTCAAGCTGTTCCAAAACCTTTATTTTTTTTTTTTTAGCCATTCAAAGGGGAACAGGTGGATTTCTGATCAATGTCCTGTTGCATAACCTAAGTGTGACATTCCTGGTTTGATTCCTGATTCCTATTTATGACATTCATCCAGTTTATGAAGCAGCCTCATACTACCACCACCATGTTTCACTGATGGTATGACATTCTTCTTTTTAAATGCCGTGTTAGTTTTATGCCAGACGCAATGAGACGCAGACCTTGACTCACTGAAAACTGACCTTAACTGAGACAAGTGAGGCATGCAATTCTACAGATGTTGTTTTTTTGTGGTCTTATCTGACTTCCCGGATGGGTTCTCGATGTACTCTCGGAGTGATTTTGGTAGGCAAGTCAATCCTGTCAAACCATTGTTCAGATTTTTTGCCAGTAAGAAAACTCTGTACTGTTTATGGAAAAGACTGCAACCAGAGAAGCCAACTTTGGGTACCTTTACAAATCAGATGGCTGAAAAGGTGATTTTTGAGGTAAGACAGCTCCCTAGAGACAGCTACTGGACAGTTGGGGAATAACATAAATGGAAATGACAGAAATAAAATAGAAGCCAAAGTCAGGAACAAGGATTTTGACTTGCACATTTCTCTGTGCACTCCTGACTGCTGTTTTGATGTTGTTAGATTTGAAGAGGCTGTTTTTGCTGTAGGATATTGACACTCAAAACAACCTCCAGTGGTTTTATTTCTAAACAAACTTTGGACAGTTTCATTTTTCAAGAAAGGCAACATTTTATGGCTGAATAGGCAACAAAAGACGTTAAAGAGAGACATGTGTAGTCAACATTTGCTGGCAAAAAGATAAAGCAGTCCCTTGAATGCTAGGATCTGTTTGGATATGGTTGAAATGGTTTTCACTGTTTTGTCTGCAAGTCTCACGAGGCAACACCTCCTCCATTTCTCAAACTGCCAAAAGAGCATAAAATCATTCTGGAGAGACATTGACAGGTTAGAGCTGTGTTTGTGAGTCGACAGCCTGCCGCAAGCATTTTGTATGAGGTAAATAATTGGGCTTCGTCTCTGGGAATTTGAATGTCATTATATCTTTTGAATTCTTTAAATGTGTATGTGTCTGTTTAAAAGCATGCCTTTGTTACAGTTGTTACTCTTTGGCAATCTGTGTCTATGTGTGTACGTTTGTGCTTTTGGGCTGTGTATATCCACCCGTCATCTTAAAATACAGCCAATGCTTGTACATATAATCTCCTCCCTGTCGTGAACATGATGGCACTTTTACTTCTTTGTTCACCCATCACTTACTTTTCCTTACACAGACTTGTGTGTATGGCATACTTTTGTATAGTGTGAGAATTTGTAGCCTTGTTTGTGCATCATTTTGAGTCCGTGTCCTTGTTTAAAAGACTTTCCATGCTTTTGTGCAGTTTCGATTTTTCATTTGCCCAATTCCTATGTGTTTGCATGTGTCTTGACTCCTACAGTACATCTTGCCCTGTGCGCTTTGTCTGTTTTGTGTCAAATGATGTGGTGATTGGTGTCTTTCATGTAACTTTTTTTCTCTCATTCTCCCCCCATCATTACATTCAACTACGGTGACAAATCATCACATTCTTTCGAGCCGTGTGCTGACGTGTTTGGCGCTGGCAAAAAATGCTTTCTTACAGTTTTGCCGAGAAGGGTTCTGTTATGACAATTCTGACAGTCTGACTGAGCATGTGAGTGGTTTGCCAACTATTTGTCTGTCATTTGATTGGGTGAGTGACTGATTTGTGGACAGCTGAATCACTGGCTAGTTTTCAGACTTGGTGACTGACTGATTGACTCTGTTTCTTGACAGGATGATTGACTGGACGCAATCTGACTGCGTGTCTGTGTAAGTGTTTGTGTAGTAGAGACTTGTTAGAAAGAGTTCTACTTTTCTGGCCAGCTGGAACTGTGACCCAACTGGTTTGGGGATTATTACTGCCTGTAGCTGTCCTTTGCACTTGATTCGGATGCATAAAGCTCTTGACCACAAAACCAAAGGGTAGCTACTGCACACTTTCATATATCACTTTTACATGCCAAACTGCTTTCCAACATTGTCATTCAACTTGGGGTTAGCGTCTTTGCCACAGATACTTCATGATGTAGACTGGAGGACTCAGGGATCAGTCCACAGAGCTGGCAGGCAACAGCTCCACTATCTGAGCCACAGGTTTCTGCCAACAAAGGTTAACTTTATTGCCGTTTATGTGGGTAACAAAGTTAAGTTTAATGATCCCAGGTGATGGCTCAGCTTTTTATACACTGAATCATAAAATCTCATATTTAAGCTCCTATTTAAGCTCCTTTAGCCTGCCCTCAGTTGCTGAATATCTGTAAGCTTCTTTGCAACCCATCTCCTCCCCAGCTTTTCCTTCCATAACATATATAAATGAATCAATGTCATGTCTGGTGTCCTTGAAGCCTACTCTGTTTTGATAATACAGGGACAGTTCTGTATAACAATCACGTTTCACTAGCAGAAGTGGTGGCCTTTTTTCTAGTATGATCTAGCCACATGAAAACTCTGAGAAGAGGATAGTAAAAACCAGTAATGCGCTGTCAAGCAAACATATATTTTCTTTCTTCATAGTAACATCTTTACCAACTGATGAGCTACACAAACAGCATAAAATTAGATCAAATTTCAGCCAAAGAGAGAGATGAATCACCACCATCATCTCTTCACAACTGTACTATCAGCGTCAAAGTGCTATGCTCCCTGTGTCCCCTCCCTTTATCCTTCCTTCCCTTTCTATCCTCATGTACTTTTATTCTCTTGAGCTTGTTTATTTTTTTACATTCTCTTTGTTTTTATCCAGTTCAATCTTTTATTCATAGATCACTCACTCCCGTTGTCTATTTTTATCTTTCATACTCTCTCCAGTTTACAGACTTATTTTTCAGCAAAATTCTGCATGCTGTCTTTTTCTCACATGCAGACTGTTGCTTTTAATGGAGGAGTAGGAGAGGCAGAGAAGGTCACTGTGGAGATAAGTGGAGCTTGTATCAGTCTGGCATCTTATTTCCTTCAGATTGGTTTCCTCCATGCCCTCCATTCACACCAATACATAATTCATCTCTACCTCCATCTCTCTCTTTAATTGTTGTTGGGTTTTTGGGGGTTTTTTTGAGTAGTGTATTTACTTTCTTTCACTAACTACCTTCAATCGCATCTAAGGAGTACATACTGGATAGGTTGCCAGTTCATAAGTTTTCTTAATTACCTTTTTTTTTTCCAACTGTAGATAACAGTAATACGATAATTTCTGATCATTTTTGATATAATAATTTTTCCACTCATGGCACCCAGAGGTACACATTTAATGTGTTGAATATTTTAAACAAAATACCTTTAAAAATCATGATATTTGTAAATAGTAATGGACAGAACAATTACATTCTCTTCCACTAGAGGGCAGTACAACTACCTGCTCTAATTAAATGGGTTGCCAACTGCCAGTAAAACAGAAGAATCACATAATAGTCATGCTGTGAGTGAGACAATATAGCGCGTAATAGTAATAGATAAACATTTGAAAAGAAAAAGTAGTCAGTCTGACCCAGATGAAGGCCCTAGCATGTGTAGTGATCAGAAGAAAGCAAAAATGGTATACTGGGGACAAATCGAACCAATTCCACTATCTGCTGTGCTTTGAAAAATTATCAATATCCATTTTGTGAAATTTTTGTTTGGTGGTGTGCCGCGTGATTTTTCTAATGTTAAATATGTGCCATGGCTCCAAAAGGTTGAGAAACGCTGTTGTAGCATAACTGGGAAATGGAGAACATTCACGTTCAAAGAAAAAGTTTCAACTTAGTCCTTAAGCCAACATGTTTTACAGGTTTTACTAAAGTTTTGCTAGTAGCTAGAAAGTATTTAAGGTAAGATAAAATAAGATAAGATAACCTTTATTAGTCCCACTCGTGGGAAATTTGTTTTGTTACAGGAGAAAGTGGACAGTGCAAAGTTACATAGCAAAAATGAGAAAAACACTTGAATAGGATAAGAATAAGATACTGTACACAATAGAATTAAAATAAAATGCTATATACAATAGAATAAAATAGAATATAAATACTATTTACAACTGAGTAAAATACAATGTTGTCAGAAAAAGAGTATTGCACTTAGTGTTATTGCTATTGCACATGTGTGGATGTGTGTGTTTGGTCAGTTGCGAAGTCTTTGTTGTGGAGTCTGACAGCAGTGGGGAGGAAAGATCTGCGAAATCTCTCCGTCCCATGTCTTGGGTGCCGTAGCCTGAAGGAGCTGCTCAGGGCTGTCACAGTCTCATGCATGGGGTGGGAGATGTTGTCCAACAGAGATGACAGCTTAGCCACCATTCTCCTGTCACTCACCACCTCCACTGGGTCCAGAGGGCATCCTAGAACAGAGCTGGCCCTTCTGATCAGCCTGTTCAGTCTCTTCCTGTCCCCAGCAGAGATGCTGCCGCCCCAGCAGACCACACCGTAAAACATGGCTGAGGCCACCACAGAGTCATAGAAGGTCTTCAGGAGTGGGCCCTTCACTCCAAAAGACCTGAGTCTCCACAGCAGGTACAGCCTGCTCTGCCCTTTTCTGTAGAGGGCATCTGAATTATGAGTCCAGTCCAGTTTATTGTTCAGATGAACACCAAGGTACCTGTAGCTACCCACAGCCTCAATGTCCATACTTTGGATGTTTAGTGGTTGCAGTGGAGGATGTTTGTACCTGCGGAAGTCTACCACCAGCTCCTTGGTTTTACTAGTGTTGAACTGGAGGTAGTTCTGCTGGCACCAGTCCACAAAGCCTTGGGTCAGTTCTCTGTACTCTCTGTACTGTCGTCCCCATCAGTGATGAGGCCGACTATTGCCGAACTTCTGCAGGAAGCACTGGGGGGAGTCGTGGGAGAAGTCTGCAGTGTAGATGGTGAAGAGAATGCCAGAACCCCCAGAAGGGGGTTGCTGGAGTCCAGTGCTCTCCAGCTTGTCCTTCAGGACTGTGGATAGAATGGTGTTGAAGGCACTTGCAGCCAAACCTGAAAAACTGTGGCAATCAAAGAAACCAAAACAATCACTAGGAGGTTTTTGGTGCAGCACCTTCTTTGCAACCAAGTTCATCAGTTCATTATAGTCACCACAGTTTCAAACCTCAAGAAAGCATGTTGACATCTTCTGATGGCTGCTTCCAGAAGGGCAAGTCAGTGCACGAGTAGTAGCACTGAGAATCAATTCACTAAAATACCACTGGATCAGATTATCATCAAAACAATTAAAATGGAAAAAAAAAAAGCTTTAACACTGAAGAAGTCACTTGGATGAGTGACGAAACATTTCTCCTCTGAAAACACTACAAAATCTACCTTTTGGGATTTACTTATCTGGATGAGCTTCACGTCATGCAGTGAAAACATTTTAACCTATAATTCTTTTTAACAAACCCCTGTGTTTGTTTTTAATTAAAAATAATTATTTATAGAAATTTCTTATAGGGCCACAGCGCTATACAGATAAATGAGACCTAAAAAATTGAAACTGCATCGCCAAGATGATGTCCTCAGTAAGAAATTGCCAACACTCATTTTTTAATAATATGTGTATGCCCTCCAGGTCCTCCTTGTGCACCTTGTGTAACCAGTATGGAAGTATCCCATTTCAGACACAAGATTGATTTTGGTTTTTTTCGGTTTGTGGTCTGTTTTCAGATTTAGTCTCTATTGCAACACCCTCATAACTCTCAAACACTTTTAGTAAACTAATTTTGAGCTGTACTCAGTTTATTGCAACCCTAATGTTGGCTCTTGCCATAAAAAATGAGGCAGAGGCACTTTCTCTTTGGCAGAAGCTGTAGTTGTACAGTACACACACACTACACACACTACATCTTGAAATATTTCACCTCCTGAATTGCTTCAAACAAATGAGGGTAAATAAGGCTGTTTAGGTGTAAGTGTGGTACTTCGTCATTTTTCCTTCACAATAATTATTAGCCTCCATTTCATTTTTTTAACTCATTCACAATCAGTGCAGAACGCCTGGCTGGCTGAATTATGCATGTTTGTTTGTTGGTTTCATTATAGAAGCAGATGCCTCGAACAGAATAATAGGGGATTTTTTATTTATTTATTTTTTTTGAGTGTTATTATGTTTTCTCACTCTCTCTCTTGCTCTTGTGCACTCTGCTTGGAGGGACAATGGGTCCTTCGGGCCTTTCGGTTCAGTATGAATGAAATCTGCAGACACTGCTGCATATGTTGATTACAGATCTCAAATCTAAGAAGTAGTGAAGTAGTCAGGGATTGGTTTGTTGTTGTGTTCGCAATATGAACCTGGCCCTTTTTCTATATCCCTGCTCACTGTTGCTCAGTCATAAAATCTTTCAGCCATAAGGTTATTTAATCCAGACTTTATTATACACACTGTAGTTCTCATTTCTCTACCCTAACATGCAATTTTCCAATGTTAAATAGTCAGGGGAAAAAATGGATGAAGCACAATTACTATACATCATACGCATCTGAATCCAACACACCGTTTGATGTCACATAAGGGCTTTGCAAAAGCAAACTACTATCATACACATAAATAATACATATCTCTGTATTCAGCAGCAGAAATGAACACCAGAACAGCCGTATTAGTCTTTTTTAGTGAGCAGCATTGGCAGTTGTAAACTACTATGCTCCAAAAAGGTAATCTATATGATAGTTTACAATCCCCGCGGGCTATTTTGCACTCACTTTCCTCAAACTGATGCAGTAAGGCTTTGGTGACCTTTTAAACCTCTCTCCTACTCCAAACAACTGTGTTTTTGCCATTTGGAGACCTGGGGATATTTGTACACTGCAGTACAAATAAATAGCCCCTACTCAGAATGTATAGAATAACTCCACAATTCAAGTAGATCAAAATATCCTGCCGTAACATGTCTGCTTCTATTATCTCAGTTTGCGCTGTGGTAAGTTCCACCTCATTCTCTAAGTTGCCTCGAGCTTTAAAAGACTTTCTTCTTCTTGAGTCTTCTTGATCAGCATCATCATTCCCCTGAGGCTATGCCAGTGCCCAAAAATCTGTGAATTTTGCATCATGCATAAACTTGTAAACATTTTAAAGTTTGCTCCAGTAGATAATAATTTGCTTTAGGCAGCAGCGCTGCAGATACCTGATTGAAGTCAAATATCTGATTTTGAAAGATATGTAAAATAGGTTAGAAGTTGAACATAAGAACAAATGATACTCTTAACTTGAAACCCTTAAGGGATGTGTTACTAAAGAAAAATCTGACATTTGCTTTGCTGCAATTCTCAACACAGCTGCAATCTGCTAGTCTGTAGAACAAAATGATGCATATATTCAATTTAACTCAACATTTGCCTCAAGGCACTTTATACTGCAAGGAAAAAAACCATACAGTATTCAGGAGAAAACCCCAACAATCAAGGAACCCCCTATGAGCATGCACTTTGCAACAATGGGAAGGAAAAACACCCTTTTAACAGGAAGAAACCTCCAGCAGAGCCAGGCTCAGGCAGGCATAACTAGCAGCATAATTAAGGGATGGTTCGGGGGTCACCTAATCTAGCCTTAACTAAAATAAATGTGGTGTAATTAAAAAACATTTGCACTCTTCTTGATTTCATATTTTTTGCATATTTGTCACACTTAAATGTTTCAAATCAAATTCTGATATAATTTAGAGATTTTAGAAAGCTGAGTTCAGTTTCACTAACTACACCCACACCCACAACTCATTACTGGCAGATCTGCTGAATCAAGAAATTAATTAAATAGAACCTGTCTGACAAAAGGAAGTAGGCTAAAAGGCCTTAAAAAGCAACACATCAAACTAAATTAACTGAAGTCACTGACATCTGTCAGTCTGGAAAGGGTTACAAAGCCCTTTCTGAGGCTTTGGGACTTCAGTGAACCACAGAGAGAGACATTATCCACAAATGGAGAAAACTGGGAGCAGTGATGAACCTTTCCAGAATCAGCCAGCATACCAAAATTCCATTAAGAGTGCATCGATGACGTATCCAGAAGGCCATAAAAGAAGCCAGAACAACATCTGAAGAACTGCAGGCCTCACTTACCTTGGTTAAAGTCAGTGTTCATGATTTAAGGCCATGGTCAAATACCATGTAGTGTGGCTCAATTAAAACAAGAAGAATCCCACATTCCTCCACAGCGATGTGAAAGACTCATTACCGGTTATCATGAATGCTTGATTGCAGTTTTTGCTGCCAAGAGTGGCACAGCCAGTTATTGTGATTGAGGAGGAAACTATTTTTTTACACAGGGCCAAGTTGATTTGGATAGTTTTGTTTTCCCATAATAAATGAAATAATCATTTAAAAACTGCTTTTGTTTTTTACTCAGGTTATCTTTGTATAACATTAAAAACGTGTTTGATGATCTTAAATATTTAAATGTAAAAAATATGCGAAGAAATCTTAGTAATCAGCAAGGGGACAAATACTTTTTCATGGCACTGTATTGATCAGCTGGTTACACCCTCCTCATAGACAGAAGTTACTGTTCCCATACTTACTGAATATCTTTGTAGAACCTAAAATGATAGAGATGAAAGTAAAATTTGTAGATTTTGAAATGACAAGAAGCAATGAACAAGTGATCTTCACATCAGTAAATTGTGTCTGAGGTCCTTTAGTCTTGTTTTTAAGAAAATCTTCAATAGAAAAACAAAAAAAAATGTCATATTTAAAAATTAACACACACTCATCAAGTACTGTGCAAGACTCTTGAGTCAAACCTCACTTCTTTATATTTTGAAAGGAAAATAGGAAATAGGTGCAATGATTTGCTTAACTGTACAAATGCATACTTTATATAAGGCAAGCAAAAGCATAGCTGACACAATTCTAAAAAAAATTGAAATTCAGTGGTTGGTATATCCACCTTCAAAGGCAAGCTTTCAAGTAATTTCTTCATTTAGACTCCAGGAATGGTTCTCCAGGCTTCTTGAAAGACATTCAAAGCTCGTCTTTGGATGCTGGCTGCCTTTAGATGATCTCATACTGCTCAGTAATGTTGAGGTCCAGCCTCTGGGGAGGCCAATCCATGACTAATAGTGTCTTATTGTGTGTTTCTCTATCCCAGTTTCCCTTTACTTCATTAGGAGTGTGTATGGGATCATTGTCACAAAAAATCAAGCTTTTGCTAATTGCTTTTCAAATGGTATGGCATGGTGGAGTATCTAATGATACTTTTCTGGCTTTAGATACTGTTTATCTGCTGTAGATAGCTTTTTGAGCCTGCTGTTTCTTCTTTTATCATCTGTTTGTCTAATTTCCTCAAGTTTTCTGAAAATACTGAAAAATAAAATTTTGTATAATTCCATCAGTTTTGACAAAATCTCGCCATTGGCTGAAATGCACCCCCAAAACACCACTGACCCTCCAGTGTTTTACAGATGGCTGTAGACACTCACTGTTGTACCTCTCTCCTGACCTCCTCCAATGATATTGATTAAATATCTAACTAAACTAAACTAAACGAACTAAAATCTTCACATTTGGATCCATAACTCTTATCTCTAGATAGATAAGACTTATCTCAAGATAAGACTTGAGATAAGTCTTAAGAATGACTTCTTGTCTTTGCTGGATTTGCTTTGCTTTTTCCCATTTCTTAAGAATACTGACTTTCAGATACTGTCATCATTTCAGAAACTTGTCCAGTTTTCTCAAAATTAAAAAAATGTAACAACACACAGTACTCCATGAAAATTATTCCTGAAGTCTGGCTCCTTGGAAGTTACAACACAAGCATTTGCTGCTAACTGTTACACACTGAAAACCTATTAATAGCTTTAATTCATTAAACCTTAAGTGTAGACATTATATAACTATCACTTAAAGCCAATTTAAACACAAAGAGTGGCAGAACTGCAGAATCAGCTTTTTAAGGCTGTCAGCAAGTGGACACTGTGCCCAGCGGGACCTGGATAGAGTCAGTCTATCCCAGAGTCTTCCTTCATGTTTGGGTCACAGAGTTCTCCTCCTTCTCCTCACTAGTTCGAGGCCACAGGACTCCCTGGTGGTCTGTAATGAGCTGTAGAGTCAGCACCTAGTACACACAGAGTGACACACAGACGTGTGCATACACAATGACATGCCAATGTCTTGGCGCAGAGTATGAACAAACACATACAGACACATATAGAGATGGTTACCAGCAACACAGCATGTTGGTGTGCTGTAAACACACGCGTGTGATGAAGAGCAGCCCTTTGGAAGCAAGATTAATGAAGCACCAAACAAGGCTACACTGAGCCACTGTCTCCTCCAGGTCTTTTTCTACTGTCCTTTCTCTTTTCTCTTATTCTGTCTTTTCTTTTTCTTTTTTTGACTCCACGGTTTTTACTTTTTACTGCCACACAATAGTAAGAGATTCTTAAGGACAACTGATATTGCTGTGATGGAATAGCCTTGCAACTTAGGAGAACCCCCCCACCCCCCACCCCCCCACCCCAAATATTACTAAAGGATGTCTCAAGATATCTTGCCTGTCCATTAAATTTAGGCAAAATTGTGACCACAGACTTTTTATGGCTGTAATATTCAAATAAATAAAAACATGAATAAAGTACCAAGGTATATCCAGATGCAAAGTCCTGAAAACAGCAATGATTTCATAACACTGATTAATCAGCTGCAGTGAGGGTCCTGCTACAAAATCAGCAGAGCAGAATCAGATTATCAGATACACCCTGTCGCAGTTTAGAAAGAGGAACTGTATAGAGTTTATTACGCTTTAGCATCTAATATTAGGCTTCTTGTTTTTTTACACATGCACACTGAGTGAGACCCCCAACTGTTACCCTATCAAAATTAATTTTTAATTTGCACAGCTAGCCGGCTTGATAACTAACTATAAGGAAACAGTAGATAAGTAGGACAAGATGGATATACAGTACAAGTGGATAAGTCTCCCTCTTTTCCACCACGCACAGTACAGTGTCTCAGAATGAGTATGGTGCTTATTAGCAGATCCCCTAAGGCCAAGCAATATTACGTTTCTTTCCACCAAGCCGAATACTGGTAATGATGAAACTATAGGGAACACACACACACAGAGACGCACACACACACACACACACACACACACAGACGCCTACACGCATACAGTCATTAGAGTGAGATGATGAAAATGAACACACAGAAAGGAGCCAGATTTGAAATACACATACACACAGACACTTGTATTCAACAGCCTGTAAAGAGCTGTGGCAACTTATTTCACTTAATACACCATAACATCATGTAACACCTCACTGATTTTGCCTGCAGTCAGGACTGCACTTTCTGTCCCCAGCAAGGAAGAGCAGTAAAATGGGTTGTTGGCATGACGTGACAGTTTTCCCATCTTGCAAGAAAATGGATTTAGTTGAATGAAAATGTATTTGATTTACATGGACCTGTTGTTACTTTGACTTGACTTCTTTTATTGAAACGTAGCAGATCCTAAAATGATTCTATGGTGTTGCTGCCGCAGCTTAATATATGCTCACTTTTATAAATAAATTCAAAATAATAGGCAAGAAATTCTGCTAAATAACCCAGAAATTATTGGGTGAGTGTCTATTAAAGCAATGGTGATCATTTTTTATATGTATATTTCTAAAAGTGTAGAATTTTGATACAATCTGTCACAAAAAAAAACATCATTTCCAAGGAGAATTATATTTAACTGAAGGATGCCATTCAGCTTCATGTGAACCCGTCACATAAATGGTAAGTTTTTCCTCTCAATATTGTTTAACTAATTAACAATGTTTTCAAGACAACAAAATTGTTAGGTTTTTTTGTTTGTTTGGTGTGACACCCTTAAATTATATTTTTAACACAAAAGTGTTAGATTTATGACATTCGTCTATCACTCGCTTAAGGGAAAGTGGAATGTGTTTTTTAGATTTAATGAGATTTGTGAATTTTAAGTAGAAGGTTTTTTTTTGACATTTTTTGTCTTTGTTTTGTTACAAAAACATTTTGTTTATGCTTCGTAGTAAAAAAAAAAACTTTATTAAAGTTTTATGAAATACTTCAAATACTCTGACTTTAATAATTTAACTACTATTTGTGTCATTTAGTGTGAGTTGTAAAAGAATTAGTGAATTAATTGGCAAAGTTAGGAACCATTATTATTTTCTCAAATGTCAGTTTTCATTTACTTAATGCACGCATCTCTTCCAAAGATGTGTTTTAAGGAAAAGTGTTTTCACTGCATATTTGTCGTCTATCTAAATGTAGCAGTAATGTTCTGTTATATTGGGAAAAAAAATACTGTATACATTACTGAGCAAAAGTCTTGAGCCACACTAATTTTTTAAATATTTTGCCTCCAGTGAGCCAGAGTTTCTTGCTATTTTTCAGTTTGTTTTGAGCAATAATTCTCTAGGATTTCTAAAGGTCTTTCCAAAGTTTTGGCTGTGATTGTTTTTTGTCTCATTTTCAATCCAGTCCTTGTACCCGACCGCATTCAGAGGAAATTTTATTTGTTTGTTAAACATTTTTAACATTGATCTTTGAATCATTCAGGCATTAAAAAGGCACCTCAGGGATGAACCAGTGTTGTTCTTGCACAGACCTGACAAATTAGCAAAAGAACCATTTTTATAATTGATTAATTGCATCTTTAGGCAGTCTGTTTCTATCAGACTGTCACAAAATAGTGTCTGAAAGTCATCTCCTTAAGAAATAGGAAAAGAATTCAGCAAAGACCTGAAGCAGGATCTGAGAGGTGCATCTGTAGCTTTAGCAGTTCCATCTATTGTTTGTTGAAGCAGGGAGAAAAGAAATGGACTGAAAATCAGTGGTAACAGGTCATAATGAGTGACGAATCTAAATTTTAACATTGTTCTTCTAGTTATCTTCCATATCTATGAAGCAGGTCAGAAGACAAGTACAACACTGAGTGTCTACAGCCATCTATAAAACACGGTGGAGGTTCTATCATGGACTGCATATCAGCCAGTGGTGTTGCTGATCTAGTCAAAATGGTAGATTTATGAATGGGGAGAAAGACCTGTCAGATGTCAATCCACCAGCATAGCTGGACTGGCCATCGGGCATACCGGGCATTTGCCCGGTGGGCCGTTGGTGATTTTTCGTTTTTATGGGCCGATGGGTTTTTTTTCTTTTCTTTTCTTTTTTTCGTTTTTTTTCCCGTAACGGTATAAACACTGAAAGGTGGTGGATTGGCCAGATGCTGGGAGATGTGTAAAAATAACTCAATTGTTTGGTGGTGGCTATTGCGGAGCTTCCACAGATTCAGTAACATTAGCACAAGTGGTGGAGGCCAGCAGATGCAACACGCTGGCAGGTGGATGACGGAAAGGCAGGAGCAGAGACCCGAGGCGGTGAACTGAACTTCAGGTAAGAAGTTATGACCTGCAGTCTATCTGGGTCAGATATAAACCAAGTTTAGTTTATTTTCGTTATGCTGACTTTTTACAGTCAGTTACAATAACTCGTACTGCGTACTAGCTAGCATGACGTTGTTTATATACTGCTGGTCGGGTGCTATGATATTATTGATGTTGAACTTGTTTTATCTTATTTTATTTATAAGGTTAATTATTAGAGTTTCCAACCGTCCCGTAAAAAGCGGAATCTTCTCGTATTCAGAGTATTACGCGTTTCGTATTGAGGTGAAAAGGAACACAGTTTGTCTCGGACTTCAGCTAGGATGGAAAAAGACACGAAGGTGGATTTATTCTGTCGTTACGCTGCACAGCTGCCTCTTCTCCTCTCATTCTCTCCCCCTCCCTCTCCTGTTGCTACTTCAATCATTAACCTGATCAATGATCAGCTGATCGGCTTTTCTCTCTTGTTTGTTTATCGCCCACTTTGCGCCAGAAAGAGGAAACCGCCGAATGTCACGCTAAACAACAGCAGCACGTTTAAGCTTGATCAGCTGTTGTTAGAATTTATTTAATATTAATTTCTAGTATCAGCTGATGTTTGCTGGAGCCAAACCTGGAGCTGTAAAAGCTGCTGGTCATGATGTCGGTTTGTATATCTGGTGAGAGGGAAACATGAAGATGAAACCAGGAGATGACCTTACTGAATCATCAGAGCTGAACAGGTGATGGAGAAACAGGTTTACCTTTTAGGTGACATGGATGAGTTGAAGGGAAGTTATGAACTGTTTCTGAGAGACAAATAACACCAGGATCCTTTTCTAAGTAGCTGACAGCTGGTAACTGTGCAGGGGCGGGTCTAGCAAAGTTTTGCCAGGGGGGCAGGTAGGGCATTAACAGGGAAAGGGGGGCACAAAGAAATACTTTTCTTTCTTATTCTCATTTAAAATGTCTCGCTTTTAACAAATAATTATCTGAATCTTACAACAAACGTTTTCATCTGATGTAAAATGTATAGAAATCCATTATTGTACATAGTAATTTTTTTAGGGTCCCATCATAATTTCTTCAGAAGTAGCTAAGTACTGCATATGATGCCAGTATTTTCCCACATTTTCTAGATTCTGTACCAGTACTGTGTGTAAAATGCCATCAAAAAGTCAATTAAGTTTTATTCTTTCTCACCTGTCTTTCACTTTCCTTTCACTTTTTAAAGAAAATGAAAATATATCTAAATCTGTCATCAGTAATCAGTAATGATCATGTCTCACCTCTAGTCTTCTCTGTCTTAATTTCAGGTTTTCACCATGTGTTGTAGATAGTTCAGGAGGTTAACTCGACCAAGCAGTCTACTTTCGGGTACTGTTTAGAATACCAGAATAGGGAGGATGGTGTAGGTTTAAGTTTATTAGACTGATACATATATACCAACAAGACGGTGTACATCACTGTGACAACAGCGTTTGTTTTCATTCAAAGGATTTATGGTTTTTCCTATAATACCTGGGGGGCCGGTCTGTAGTCAAAATGCCCGGGCCGATTTTTTGTCCCAGTCCAGCCCTGTCCACCAGTACAATCTGGAAAGCATCTGATTGGCAACAGCTTCATTTTTCAGCATAACAATGATTCCAAACACACTGCTACAATAAAACTATATGGGGATAGAAAAACACACAATGGAATAAAATCAATCATGGATTGGCTTCCCCAGAGTCTGGACCTCAACATTCCTGATGAGGCATACAACTCCAAACAAGTGTCAGGGCTCTGTGTGCAGGCAGGCGGAGATGAGGATCCAAACACAGGACTCGTGGAGCCAAAATTGCAACTGAAAACCACAGCTTTATTGCTGGCAATGAACAAAACATGAACAGAACAATGACCTATGAGACCGGAAACACACAGGCACAATCTGAGGGGCGTGACACTGACACAAACAAACACGGGGCTTAAATACACTGAGGAAGTCATCAAGGAATTAGAGACAGAAGGGCCTAACGAGACAGAGGAAGCAAAACTAGAAACACTGACGTGAGACATAAACCTTCAAAATAAAGCGAGAACAATTCACAAAGACACAGACCTACACTAAACATGAGACACAAAACCTAAGAACTAATCCCTTAACAAGAATAAACTGAAACATAGATTTATAATAATAATCAACAAAGCACAACAAGAGAATCGGAAAACAATCCATAATGCAAAATTAAACCAAAACATAAGAACTCAAAATGCTGGGTCAAAATGACCCAGAACCATGACAACAAGAGTTTTAAATGTACTCCAAGAACCCTGGAGAACTATTCCTGAAGACTACTTAAAGAAATTACAAGAAAGCTTGCCTAGGAGAGTTCAGGGTTTATTGAAGAATAAAGGTGGTCATACCAAATATGAACTTTGAGGACTGTTAGAACTATACAAAGGTTTTTGACTTGTATACTGTATTTCCATGTATGTTTGCATGTTTCAATCGCTGCACCCATTTCCCATGTAACTAGGTGAATATGAAGAAATGAAGGGTGGCTTAAAGACTTGTCAGTACCTTCATCGTACACAATCTCAGTACACCCATTGTGATTAGTTATATTTTTGAAATGATTATGCAGAAAACAGATGATCAGTCTTTCACAATCACTCCCTCATCTTCTGTCATTGCTTTTCTTTCTGTAGCACAGTGACATCTGCTGACCAGGCGTGAAACAACACATTGAGGAAAATATCAAAATTTGCACTTTTCATGTAGCTGCACACAAAAAGCACCTTTGCTTTCTTCAGTGTCAGGCGGACCAGCAGGTGACAGAGCAGGAAGGATGACGAGCGGAAGAAGAGCACCAGGTGTGTGGCATGGTGACCTGAGCCACATGAAAGATCACCTCTGAAAAACATGAATAATGAGAAAAATACAGGAATTCAAAGCATTAGGTGACTGAACTGTGAAGGAAAAGACACTGGCTGCATGTACACACACATATTTGCAGGACACAAGGGAATGTGCCAGTCTTTCAGTGAAACCTCTCATTTCAGACTGCAATTTTGATTGGCTCCAAAAGGGCATCAAGGAAAGGTGGCGATGGGGAAACTGATTATGGCTACATTAGATTATATGACATATAAGACAGCAAACTGTACCCAAGTAATAAAGGCAGGGACATGTGAGATGAATAAGAATTTCACTTTTGGAAAAAAGGTTTCAATTTAAATTCTAATTTCCGAAGAAACATTCAGATGCACATGGCGGACAGCAAAAGTGAAGTTTAAACTCAAAGACGTGGTTTCTTTATTACCAAGGAAAAGATCAGTTTACATTATTAGATTTTTTTACATTATTTTAGCATTTATCTCCCAGCAAATTGAATTAAAAAACAAAAAAAAAACAATTGCTCTATCACATCACTGCTAAATCAAAACACAACAAATGGGTTAAGTGTCTGCTTTAAAGTGCTGCTGAAAAATGTGGGAATGCATTTAACACTTTAAAGCCTAAACCATGAAATAATTGCCAAAAAGTCCTTTTTTATAACTGGACTGCTTATTGAACCTTCTGACAAACACACACACACACACGTCTGGTTTGCTATCCTCGTGGGGACATCCCATTGACATAATGGTGTCCCTAGCCCCTTACCCTAACCCTAACCATTAAAAATGAATGCCTAACCCTGACCCTTACCCTAAACCTAACCATAACCTAATTGTAACCCTGACAGTATAACCGCATTTTGAGTGTGAAAATTGCTTTCAACCCCGAGGGGACCTGGATTTTGGTCCCCACGGTGCAGAAAGTCCCCACCAGGATAGTAAAAGTCAGATTTTGGTCCCCACTAGGATAGTACGAACCCGTACACACACACACACACGTGTGTGTGTGTGTGTGTGTGTGTGTATATGACATTATCAGTGTGATATTTTTTTTTCACCCCATGAGTTGCAAAAAAAGAGGAAGCCATATGGAGAGAATATAATGCAAATTAAAATTCATATGCAAATTAAATTAAAATTATATATATTTGCATATGAATTTTAATTTGCATTATATTTTCTACATATGGCTTTCTCTTTTTTTGCAAATTATGGGGTGCAAAAATCACACTGCTGATGTAGAAGTTTGTATGAATCATATATGAAAGTGAATGAGGTTATATGGCTATTTTTTGGCTTTTTTCTCCCTCTGCATGTGTGGCTACATGCATGTATGGAATAGTATGAAACGTGGTTTAAAAAAAATGGTCTAATTTTTTCCTTTGTGAAAATATGTCTGTACTTCCCATATTTGTTGGTTTTTTTGTTTTTTTTAAAGATTATATTATAAGATATAATAGATTATAACTTATAATTATATGAGTAGTTTGGCTCCAACATCACTGCAAAGCATATGCAGGGATAAAACTACAGTGTAAATTTAAAGACAAGTACAGAAGAGAGAAGACTGATGAAGATAACTGCTCTGCAAAACCAACTTATCTTCTAATTGATAGCGGTTTTGAGCGTAATTCAACCACCTGTCACTTATCTCCTGCAAACCCTCCAGCATATTCGCAGGAGAACAACGAAGACACAAATGATGTAGTGGCTTGCCTTCTGCATTCGCTTATACAATTGTTAGACACTCCTCATGACAAACCACTTATCATTGATTTCTGCTTTGCTTTCAGTGCCATCAGGTGATTAAACTCCTTAAAGCACTTTAAGGATCTCAGAGGTTTCCTTCAGCAAACCTCAAGCACTAAATGTTGATAACATGTTGTCAACCACCAAAGCCGATGTCATTACCTCTTGTGGATTGTGTGCATAGCCCATTTCTTTATGCCCTCTATACAATATCCTCTGACAGCCCATATATCACTGCCTGAAATGTAATAACGCCTGTCAACAGTTGATACCTCACTTCAATAAAGATTTAATTTCCCTTTTCTAGTGTTTCAAGTGTATTCTTGTTGAGCCAGGCAGTCTGTACTTGATCACAAAACTTCACCTGGACTCACATCACCGAAAAAGCCTGGCTCTAGCAACCCTGACTCTGACCACAGAGGAACCAGCTCCTAAAGAACACACTCCTTATTAATCCAACTGCTTCAATTTCCATGACATGAAGTGGTGTTACTGTAAGAGTTTTCTACTTGCAAACCAGTCAACGGAGGCATTCTTTGAAAGAAGCATGCTTTTAATGGCTCAAGATCAGTGTCACACAAATACACACATCCAGGTTAGACTTCTATTAAAGAAGGCTGTACCCATCACAGAGTCTGTGTCAAGTGAGTGGTGGCTTTGACTCAGAAGAAGAATAAAACTGAACAGCCATAGGTCCTTTTGACTTTAGCAAATTAGAAAAAAAATATTAGAAAATTATTGTTCATTCTAATTTAATAAGACTTGAAAATAGCAGGACCATAAACTTAACATGAAAGTGGAAATGTAGGTCATAGATAAAGTGAGTCACAAGCTGTTTTGCCCATCAGCTTTTACACTTGTTTTTTGCAACCTGAGAAGATGCCCCCTGCTGGCTATTAAATAAAATGCATGCACAAGGATTCACTTAACTGAAGTTATTTCGATCCTTTGATTACAGTCTATGGTCTACTATATCTACAAAGTTGCATTTAGTAAATCTTGTTTTACTGTTTATTTAACACACAGCAGCCTTAAGAAACACATTTTGGTTTTATGATCCGTTTTTGAGCAACATGCATAGAAAATTGTGAACATGTCATGTGTGTCAATAGTAGGTTGGAAGAATTGATTGCTGGACTCGATAATGATGTGGTAGAGTGAAACCACAAGTGGTCTAAATTGTCATTATGACACAGTGAAAGCTGAAAATGAAATTGATTTCATCTCTTACTGGGAAAAAAAAACATGCAGCAAGCAACAGGCATTCCTAAAAGGTGCAGTTTCTACAACTTCAAATCAAATCATTGACAAAATAAAAGGAAATCTCTCGTATTTAGTGTCTAAAATGATTTCATGTACTTATTATGCAACCCTTCTCTAGGAAGTCATCGTCAATGGGGTGTTAGTTAATTAAATATTAGGTTCAAGAAGTCAATTGCTGCATCTTGCCTCCCTGTGAGGCTCATTCATCTACTTCCAGTGTATTAGGTACAGTACCAGTAAGAAGAGACAATTTACTGTAATTGTATCTCGGTATGGGGTCATTTACTGCAATCATATAGCAGAGTGTTTAGTTAATGTAGCCTGCAAACAATGGATATCCTGCAGCTACTGTGCTGCAAGAGGAACTTTTTGCTTTTTTTGCAGCCTGTGGCCTTATGTTTAAATGTTTGTGTGTAAATGGATGTGAAAGCACACTGGTTTATGTGGATAAAGTCTGAAGTTCTTTTTTGATCCATCTGTTTTATCAAGATGCATTCAAAACTCATCCATATAAAAAATTTTCTCACTCTTTTGCTCTTTTTCCACGATGAGATAATCACTATGAATACTTTATAAGATCACATTTCCACCTAATGGAGTCATAATGGAGTCAATTGTGTTCTCGGTCAGAAATGGAGGGAGAACGTGAGACTAATCACAAAGGTGAAAGAAAGAATGGAGCGAACTTTAGTCCCAGATAAAAAGAAACACATTAAGATGAAATTATGAAAATGATTGGAAATACGCTAGGGTAATTTGTCTGCTCCTGCATTAGAAAGAGCAACTCTTGGATAAAAAGAAGAGGAAGACACGGCAAAATAAGAAGTAAAAGAGACTCTGTCAAAAAATGAGGACAAAAGAATATTGAAAGAGGGAAATGAGGGAATGAAAGAAAGCAGGCAAAATTAAATATAGCAGGGCAGGGAGAGGAAATTAGATGAACTCTGAACACCAAAAGAAAAGGCATGCACACACACTAAGGCTGTTTTCACACATGAAAATGTAAGGTTGTCCTTTCTCACATGTAGCACACAGCAGGAGTCCCTGTCAGGTGCATTCTCACTACTGGAAAAACCAATTTCTGGCACAGGTGAGGGTGGAATGTACACGAGGCAAGACGCAAGATGAAAACAAACAAGAAGAACGAGTTTCAGCTATGAGCTCTCACCCATGCCAGTCATCATAGCTGAAATGTGTTTGTCTCACCCAGCTCATGAGATTTTACTCACATAACCACCAATCCATTTTATCCCCAGAGCAATGGCCTCACAGAGAAATCTGCACAGGCTGCCACAACACTGATGGAAAAGAAACCCTACCTGAGCCTCAAGCCAGCTTCAGAGCACCAAGTCAGCTGCTCATAAGTTGTCGATTGCACACAGTCGTATCCAGCGCTCACTGGCAACTGAACTGAACTGAGCAGAAAGTGGCCAGTCACAGAGATGTTTACTCTAGGAGCATTTACCAGGTCTCCAAGAGCAAGGCTACTGGAAACCAGCTGAACTCATCAAATAAGCTGAAACTGACCAATCTTACTCCAAGGAGTTTGCAAAGAAAAGCGTCTGGACTTCTTTAAGTTGCTTGAAGACGTTTCACCTCTCATCCGAGAAGCTTCTTCAGTTCTAAGGTCAAATGGCCGAGAGTCCCAGATTTAAACCCAGTGGGAGTATCCCCCCAAAGAGGGACAAAGGACCCCCTGGTGATCCTCTAATCACATGAGCCAAGGTGTGAAAGCGGGTGTGGGACCTAATCAGCCAGGGTTTCGGGTGAGCTCATTGTGAAACCTGGCCCCACCCTGTCATGTGAATTCCTGAGGTCAGATGGCCCAGGATGTGAGTGGGCATTAAGGCGTCTGGGGAGGGAACTCAGAACTGGATTATAGATGGCAGACAGTTGGTGTCGTAAACCACCGCCTCTGTTCAAAGATGGTCGCTCACAGTGGACATAGATGGCCTCTTTGACTACGATGACCTGGATGACTGAGAACCTTCACAGACATATGACCAATCTTACCACATACAACTGCAGGACTGCAAGAATATTGAAGAAACAGACATCATCTTCCTTTTATTTTAGTCTAAAGCAACACAATTTACTTATTTACCTGCTTGGCTGAGAAAAAGGAGTGCCAGAGACGTACTGATAAAAGTTCTGATGATGACACACAACATCACACTACTCTTCAAAGAAGACAAATAGGTCTCTTTTACCCCTCCTTAAAAGACAAGAGCAAGATGAGACGTTGAGTCTAGAGATATCTTATAAGACCAGGTGTAACTAAAAAAATAAATCATCACACTCAAAACATATTCATTCCCAAAATTCTAACATTAAAATAATTTGATTGCAAGTCAAATTTGAATGGTTTTTTTTCTTTACATAAGTACAATGTAGAGTGTTAAATTTAATATAATAATACTATAACAGTGCTTCCTGCACACAGTGGTGGCATGGTGGTTAGCACTGTTACCTCACAGCTACAGTGTTCTGGGTTGAATCCACCATCTGTCTGGGTTCCTTCCAGGTACTCTGGCTTCCTCCCAGAGTCAAAAGAAACAAAGTTAGTGGGGTTTATATATTCAGACTTATTGCTTCATATTTATGAAGGCCGAGACGTTTTTTGTTTTGTTTTTTGTTTTTTTTAGTGCATTTCTGGTTCTGATTGCAATACTGTGATTTACCTGATGATAGACCTGCCTCTCCATCCCTGCCTGTAAGCAAGCTACGCTCCGGCTAAGTGGATAAGAGACTCCACAGAAATAGCACATCAGTATGCTTGGTGGGTTGTTTTTTTTTTTTAATATACAGTACAAAACAAGAGAAAAATGATCTAAAGAACGTATTTACCAGTTACCTGTGTTTCTGCAATTCTGTTTAACACCACTAGATGGCAGCATTAAGCTATACATTAACTCGTGCTGAGGGTCTCTTAGTTTATCATGATTACAACCTGGCAGAAATCCTCACTAAGAGCATCCTGATGATGTGATGACACTATGAGAAGCTAATGTTATTCATCAGAATGAGACAAAGCTTAAAGCACAATAATGACTTTAGTGAAAAGCTCTCGAAACAACAGCCTATCGAGTTATGCTCTAATCAGCATGATAAAAGCCTTACCTTGCACAAGAGCAAATCACGACATAAGTATGCAAAGTCAAATGTTGTTAAAAGGCAATTTCCTTGAATGGCACTCCACTCTCCTACAGCTTGAGTTCATAAAGATAATTTCACAGTAGTGTGGTTTTACATATTGAAGCTAAAGGCTACCAGCCTAATAAAGTCTTCCAACATCTTACTGACTCACTGAGCTACTCATTTAGAACAATGGCTCTTCCAAAGTGCACTACACAGAAGTGGAGGTGTAACTTATTCAGATTAGTATGGAAACTGTTTACACCCTCTGGACCCTCCTTCACTCTAATCAAACCAAATCAAACTAAATGTTTCTATAATTCATTGGAGCGTCGATGCACTGTGGGATTTGTCCATGTGTTCTACTTTGTACATTTGTATGTGAGCGGATTTTGTAATTAACTCCATGAAATCTTCATGGCCCTCGCATGTTCGTCTGACTGACTTCATGCCTTACTAAACTCCAGACTCCCCTCTGTGCATGAGTGCATGGCTCCCGCTGCTGATGTGCGCACTGAAGCCTTCATTTGTATTTCATGTGTGTACAGGCACGCTGTGTGCCCTTTAATGTCCCTCTGCGTCTGAACCATTGATCGTTTCCATGCATGACTACATCTGTGAGAGAACCTCTCGTCTTTATCTCCACCCACACACGGCATCTTGCGGAGTCTCCGTGGACCACATGCACAGCAGATATGAAGCGTTGCTTTCTAGCTTATTAAAATAGTTGTGGGGTGGTGGTGTTCTCAAGGTCGCGCACACTGCTTAATTTGAAGTATTTAACTCGTGAAGCCTGACAGATGCTGAGCATTTACTGTGTTATTAACTTTGTGCACATTTTAACTGAAAATGCTTCAATTAATCCTAATAAACCCATGTGTTAAAAAGCATGTTTACAAGGAAATGTATGATGCATAAAGTGAATAAGAAATCCTGTCCTCCTCTTCACTGCATGTCTTTGAGCAAACCGCATTACTCCCAGCTGATTTAATACTGTATAATATTTGACTCACTTTCGCTACACGGATTATTAAACAACCAAAACTCTTTTTTTTTTAATAAATCCAACTCAATGTCAAATGAGGACTCTGGCATCAGCAACTCATGTGATCAATCCTGAGCATTCTACCCCCCAAGTGAAACTTGGACGAGTGTGCGATTATGTGTGCGTGCATGCTCCCCTGGATGGAATTGGCTCCACTCACCTATTTGATGTAGAAGGTCACCTGCTAGATGTCCGCTGTGTTTGCCAATTTGCTTTCCACTCTCTCAGATCCTCTTGAAAACAACATATGTTTTTTGGGGAAAACACAAACAGAGAGTAAGCATGACTGTAGATATGTAAATATTCAGAACCATATGCTTGTTTGGGAACTGGACAACACCGGTTCCGAAAAAAGTTGGGAAGCTGTGTAAAATGTAAATAAAAAAACAGGATGCAATGATTTGCAAACCTCATCAATCCATATTTTATTCACAATAGAACAGAGAAAACATATCAAAGGAAAAAGGGAAAAATAAGGCCAAATTAGTTGGGACTGCAATCACTGTATTGTGGTTTTATTTAAATTTTACACACCATCTTAACTTTTTGGGGGGTAGTACATTTGCACACACTTTCTTATCTAAAATCTCTAAATGTGCCATTTATTTCCATGCTCACATATCTGTGTGTACTCATATGTGAGCATTCTTAAGTTTGCCAATGTGTTCTGCATCTTTCACTTTTCCTACAAGGCTGCAATATGCAGTCAGTGTCTGCAGCAGGGTGAGTCCATTAACAGTACTTAGGGTACTTGAGACATAATAGGCTCATTTCATTTACCTCTAAAGGCTCTTGAATTATTGACTGAGCTACTGGACATACTCAATGAAAGGTCATGCTTTTGTGCACGTGTTTGTTTATCAGGGTGTATTTACTTGCCATAGCCGCATAACCCTCAATATTCTGTGACAGACATTTTTTTTAATCAGAAATTGTGATCAAACCCTGAATATAAAAGATGGACGTAGCCAGCATGACGTCACACATTGGTTTGTCAGCTCCCCTTCTGAAGCCTTAGATATGAGCCATCAGCATCTTTGAAACAAAAAGCAAGAAAAAAAAAGCATGATTGTGATTGAGAAATTAAGGAAACCATACTGTAGAAGCTAGTCATTTATCTTCTAATTAAATATGAGCATAATTTACAACATAAACGTTATGCTGTAATAAATAAGATATGTATGTAGTGACCATGAACTCATTAGGTAAATGATTACTGAGGTAAACTTTTTTGTTTTCATTGACTTTATCCATTTAACTAGTGGAGTCGCCCCCTGCTTGCCATCAGAAAGATTCCTACTTTTGCCTTTTTTGGTTTGGTTTCACTCAACAACACTGTTATATGACCACAAACATTTCAGATTACTATTAAAACAGATATTTTCTCGTTATCATTTGAAAGGTTTATCCGTTAGCCTATTTTTAATTATTTAAACTGGGTTTCCATTACTTGCAACACCTTGCTAATTATTAGAGATGGGTGGGGGGATCGATCCAAATATCGTTAGTATCGATACCAGAGTTGGTATCGGTATCACATGGATACTAGTTTGATAGGTTTAATACTTTATTTCAATCCTCAAAGATCAGTATGTAGCTTACTTAACTGTGTTAAATAAACAATTTTTTGGAAATGAAAAAATATACCGCAAACATGTATGTATTTTATTTATAGCCTGTTAATAGCCATTAATATATTTACATTTATTTAGAACCATTGAAACAACAGCACTGCCCCAAAGTGATTTAGAGGCAGACACATTCACACATGAAAAGATGAAAGGTGTGTTTGTTGTATCGACTAATTATTGCAGACATTCAAAAGCGATTTAGTTGTCATTAAAATGTGTTCAGAATTTGCAAACTAATGATGATCCTTTGAAATCATGAAGTATTGGTATAGCACAAGTATACTAAGGAGTTTTCCCTACATTTTATATGTATTTTCCCCAAAAAAATGATGCTGCAGAAGCATACTGCAGCTCATAATTACACTGATTTTGCAGTCACTGCTCTTTATAGCTGTTATGGTCACAATAGCAGTTTCAGTAGTTAACTCAAAATGAAGAAATTGCAAGAGAAGACAGACATATAAGAACAGTCAAGTCGAAGTGGAATTAGAGTGCATTAACACAGCAAGTGGTCTCAAGAAATGTTCCATTAATTAACACTGCAAATCCATGGAGGAAACGTTTCCTCTCGGTTAAGCCACTTCTTACAATATCCGAGTGTTTGGAGTGCTTCTTAAAGCCTCTGAGTAAAGCTTAGGGTCAGAGTCAAATATCATTTTAAAGGCATATTGAATGATTTGTGGTACAGTCGTAAAACAAGTCGCAATCAATGTTTACTGTATATATTGCCCACAGTGATCCGTTCAGGCTTTAGATGAAAGTGAAGTCTGCAGCCCGGTGCACTGAAATTGTGAAGGCTGAATTCGAATGACCCAACGGGCCAAGGTGGAGAGGTGACGATACTGACTGTGAGAGCTGCTTTTAATGGGTAGCAACTTTTATAAGTGAAATTATTTAAAGCATGAATCATTAATCTTCATGAAGTAGTAGGCCTAGTCTGAAAGTGTTTCTTTTTTAACATAACTAAAAAATGCCTCGGGGAGGCGCTTCAGATAAATTGAGCTGGGCGGATCAAAAAGATATCTTAGATGAAAGAGATTTTTCTCTAAAAGTTGGTTTTCTTCTTGAAATAAGTATAGATATTTTACCCAGCGGCAATTTGCTTCCTATTTGAGTCTAAACAAATTCGACTGGAAGGCATCTACTTAAATGCGCGTTGATATCACAGCGCCGCCTATGCGTAAAAATTAAAAACTGGGAAATATATTTATTAGCACGTCTTGTCGGGCGTGGCAGGCTTCTCTGCCGGGGGGTTGCTGTAACCGTAGCCTGCTCCGGGGCTGCTAGATGCTCCATGATGGATGGAGAGTGACAGATCGGGGTTAGCCGCCAGGGGAGTGCATTTTTCTTCCAGCGCACGGTCCTACCCAAGGAGAAAGCGAAGAAGGAAAGATACTGGACGCAAAGGAGGAAAGGAAGAGATACAGGGAGAGAAGAGACCGATTTCTACCCCTCCTCTTTCCTTCTCTCTCTCTTCTCTACTCCCGTGCATCACAGCCTGGTGGGCTTTACCCGGACTGCACCGCATTGACGCTGCTGCTGCTGCCGACCCAACCCAATGAATTAACATCATACACATACTCGCAGGGATCTGGGTTTTCGCACAGCTGAAAACTGGATGCTGTGCTGATTTGTGCGTGCATATGCAACAATTCCCTCTCTCTGGATCCGGACACTGACTCGCTGTCCTGCTAATGCCAAGACTTTGAAAACGAGGAGGAGGAGGCGTTTTGGAGATTATTGCAGCTGCAGTGCAAATAGTGCAGAAGAAGACACTGGGATACTTGCAAGTTTGCAGAGCGAATGTAACCCTGTGCTATTTATTGTACGGTTTCCAACATGGGTGTTGACTAAAAAGAAGATTATCCCCCGAGCTCCATAGAGGTGTGATGATCATGCACTCGTGAAGATTTAAACTGCGCTCAGTAATTTCCTGGATCATGCAGATTCTGCCGCCTAGGACGTTATTCGTGTTACTGGCCCATATACATGTATTGCTATCTTTGAGAAATAATGGAGGAGTTCGGATTAAAGATGAGAGCAACAGCAGCGCATACTCTGGCAAGACTTTCCAGGGGTCTCTCCGGGAGAGTCATCAAAACAAAGCCCGGGACCGTGCGCTCTTGCCCGAGTACGCCACAGGTGCGTCTTCGGCAGAGCTGCAGGCACAGCGGGCAATTATCAGAGGGACCCTTAACTCCACTCACCCCTGGAAGAGGGTAATTGCAGAAGAAATTCGGCGAAATGGACACAGCAAACGCGACTACAATAGGACTCTGACACCCGTGGAGGATCCCAACGCCGTCTCACATTGGGACTCGACGCGCCACCATAATAGGAGGATAAAGTTGAATGGCGGGTTTAGTAGTACGGGGACGCCAGCAGGTGGACACTACAATGCGGCTAAGCCATCTTCAATGGGTTGGGGAGACGGAGGAGGGGGACCCGAGGAGGGCGAGAGGCACAAGAGAGGCACAAAAGATGAACAGAAGAAAGCGTGGAAGAGGGGGAGAAACCGGTTGAACAAAAGCTCTGTAGTTTTGGCTCAACCTCACGCGTCACCGTGGGAACCCATGCCCAAACCGGTGGCCCTCACCTCCACCGAACTGCCCTTTGACCTCTTCACCAGGAGGAGTGAGTTTTTCACTTTCCGAGAGGAAAACCCCTGGGACGCCACGCCGATCACCCCTCCCAGCTCGCAGGATTTCGAGAACGAGATCAAGAACCCCTTTTACCCGGTGACGAGTGAGACTTACGGCGCTTACGCGATCACGTGCGTCTCCGGGGTCATTTTCCTGGTGGGCATAGCGGGAAACATTGCCATCCTGTGCATCGTGTGCCAGAACTACTACATGAAGAGTATCTCCAACTCTCTGCTGGCAAATTTAGCTGTGTGGGATTTTGTGCTCATCTTCTTCTGCCTGCCCATGGTGGTGTTCCACGAACTGACGAAGTCCTGGCTGCTGGGAGAATTTGCCTGCAAAGTGGTGCCCTATGTGGAGGTAATTCTGCCCAGCTTTCATTTGTGTCTTTTTTCTGCTTTAAATTTCTCACAGGTATAGTGGAAATGTTTTGAATTGATCCCTTCAGTGATATCAGATGATGAAGGGGCTCAGTCAGTGTCATTTAGGTGTCATGCTCTTCGTTGCCTGCCTATATAGAGATTTAATTTAAGAGTTTGGTTTCACTTTCAAAGCACTGACAGACCTGAAAGTACACACAGTCACAGGATGACACCTCACCCAATAACAAGGCAATCTGTTTGGCACTTGTGCACCTGCTGCAACTGGAGAGGAATCTCACTTAGCCCTGGAGGCATCAAACACACAAACAAGCACAGATACGCACCAGCATGTTTGACAGCCACTCGCTATCTGCCATTTACTTTGGCTCATACACCACTGCTTTCATCATACATACACCTGAGGAAGGCATTGCATATGCACATATACTCAGTCAGCCTCTTTCCTTGCCTTTTTTGTACCCTCCCCTTCCCACGCACCAGCATTCATAAGCAGTAGTAGTATGCTGATACCTTTCCTTTGTGTTTTTACTGCAATTACACCAGTGTCAGATTCACCCACAAGCGCAATGTCTTTTGTGTAAAACAAGGGATTCCAGCTCAGGCACAGCTTAAGCTTGTTTTGAATGGCTGTTGGCATGACCCGCCTCAAGTGAACTTGAAGGGGGGAGGTTACATATGTGTTTAAAGATGCTTGATTTGAAGACAGAGAAATTGTGGGCAACCCATCTGAGTCATGACTATGTAGGAATTATGTTGTTTGCAGCCAAAGGTAGAAAGAAAGATAAGAGTAAATGTCAGATTGTGTAACCAGGCAAGAAGCCAGAGTCAGTGATCAGAATTTAACTTCAACTCCTCCCTCCAGATGCTACAGAGCCTGCAAACAGGAAGAGCTGTTATCTAATAATATCTTACCAGCCATACAGCAAAAACCTGTTGAGATGTTAAAGATACCTATGCCTGACGTCTAATCTACACTAAGGTTTGGTTGAAAGGCCATCTGTTCAGGTCATTGAAACGGTGTCCCTTTATGTCTAAATTTGGTTTAAAAGTGAAGGTCACTTTTTTTCAACAACTCTACAAACTCCTCACATAATTGGCAGATTTAAACCTAGACTCCTTTTTAGTGACACCACTAAAAAAGTCCCCTTTCCTTCCTAAACTTTCACTTTTAAACAAAAAATAAGCCCTAAGAAGATAAATTTTCACCTTTTACATTTCCACCAAATGTATAGATAGAGAGGTCGCCTTTTTAAAGTGGTCAGATTTAGCCCAGAAAGATATGTTCATAGGCTTGTGGTGCTTGTTGGGTATTGGTATTGGTGAATCTTATATTAGCTTTCTGAAGAGTTTCCGTTGCTTTCATGAAGTTTCCATGCAACTGTAATTGTAAGGGTGTTGAGACAGAGCTGAAGGCCAATTTCTAGAGCAACGCTCGAGTTTACAATGGGCTTCTAAATCCAAGACCAGTTGGTGCTTTTTCTTCATTTTAACTCAAGTGTCAGCTTATGGTCACATATGCTCACTGGCTATTATTTGTTCAGTAAAGTTATAAAGGTAAAGGTCCACTCACACTTTCCTAGAGTCTGACTGATGGAATTTTTAAAGCTGATACCGATATTTGGTGATTTAAAAAATCCGATATTTTGATATATCAGCTGGCGTTTTTATTGCTTCTTGTTTTATTGCTGCTGGCCTCTGTGAGCTACCAAACAAATTTCGTTGTATAACTACAATGACAATAAAGTTCTTTATCTTATCTCATCTATAATAATAAATGCCGATACCAGTATATATCAGCAAAAGGCTAATATAGGCTGATGTATCGGTCAGGCTCTGCACTTTACTAGGCCTACATTTTTTGCAGAAGCTGCAAAAAAATGATCAATAATAAGTAGAGATTATATTTAGCATTGCATACTTACTCTTTAGTGTATAATAACATCCTCATATTTAGTATCAGTCCACTGTGCACCGTGTTGCAAACACCTTGTGACTGCATATGTTTTAATTATTGGGGGATCAAAGAGAAACAGGCCCCCTACCTGTGTTATTGCATATGAGCTTCCCAGGGACCACGGGATAATATTTAATAACCTGACTAACACACATCCACCGCACAGACCAAATGGTTATTTTTAATACGGAATATGTTGTTGTGAAGTAGCTGTACACACCTGTCTCCATGTGTTTATTGCTTCATTTCAAGATGTGTTTTAATATACATATGTATCAGGACATGTGCACAGGGCCCTGTCTGTGTTCCGTGTGTGTATTTGTGCATGCATGTATCAAACAGGCTGTGAGTAATGCAGCCCAGGGCTCAATCTTTCCCTGTGGAACATTCAGCGAAACACACACACTCACCCTATGGAGTGACTTCTTTCTTCACTTAACCCAAATTGAGTCACAGGGGATATTATCATTTGAAATAAGGACACAGTCTCAGTCACTGCATAAATACACAACACAGACAGACACAGAACCCGATTCAGGTATGTATTCAAATCAGGAGATTCTATAGATAATGCATGAGTGTCTGTGCAAAGAGAGGAGCCTCCCGTGGAGCTGCTTTAAGTAAATCTTGTTTTATTCAGTGCTTAGTCGAGTGTGGAATTTCTAAACCTCAAAGAGAAAGCAATTTTGGTGTGAGATGTGAGCAAACACGGCGAGAAATCCTGCACAAAATAAAAATGTGAGCCAGTCTGCCAGCCCACATCATTTCATATACAGTGCCTGTTCACACCCCACACTACCCCTCTTGGCAGTAAGGGGGCAGAGCCCAAAAAAAAGGCAAAACTAATGGACAATAATTGGGGCTTTGCACCTGGCAGTTTATTAGAATAAGACCTGAAACTAGAGTAAAATAACAAATAAATGGAGCAGTAAGCATTGTATAAGCCAGAAGGAAAAAGAAGTCATTTGTCAAGGTTGATTTAAAGCTATGCTTTTGTAACAGAGTGATTTATATACATCTTGTTAACCCCAATTAAAGAGATGCTTGTAAATCATTACAGAAAAAGGCATCCGAGAAGCTACAATGTCACAGAAACATTGATTGAATGTCCAACTCTTTCTGATAATATTGTTACTTTTTAGCATTAGGCACATGGTTTGTTGGACAAAATTCAACAAAAACGCAAGAATCTCACTAACTGAATGACTTACACAAAATTTGTACACTTATATTTATATGGGAAAAAACAGTCATGCAAGTATTGTACAACTGAACCCATATGCAACAGCCTAATGACTTCTCCCATTAGTAGACAGATAGATAATTGGCAATCATCATCATGGGATATACATCTCCCTAAAGATGCATTGTAATTAGTGTTATATTGGCAATCCCAATACTAGTGTAGCCATATAGCATCTGCTTAGAGCCATTAGAACCTGAACTGATTATATTTGCTATGTACAACTTGTGCTTTTATTTACTATATACATTTCTAAGTGTTTTTATGTGAGAACTTTGAGTGTGACAACAGTAACAGGACTTCAGCTCATAAAAAAAGAATCCTTTATGATCTGTCTGTTTATTGCCTGTCTCTACTGCCGTTCATCCAACCTGTTTTCAGTCTTTCATATTTTGACTAAAGCTGATTCTCTGACTATCATGAATTTCCTAACTTTTGGGATACATTAAGTATGTTCTAGCTTATCTAATTCATTGAAAGTTCCTTCTTTCTAACTCTAAGCAGAGTAAGTAAAAATCTATAAGGCCAATATCATCCTTCAGTTTAGGTTTAGTTTAGTTTGTGCCTTGTGTATTTGGCCTCGTTGGTATTTTCTGTAGTCAGGGCTTCAGCAGGCAGACATAGTGAAATAGACTGTTGAAACCGAGCAAGAAAGAGGCTGGAGGAAGAGAGAGTGCAATAGAAAGCTTGAGTATGAGGAGAGAGTGAACAGGGCTGCACGGACCCACCGAGGGCCACAATGCACAGTGTCGAAATTGGCGATAATGGCAGGACATACATCAGCTTGACATATACACACTCACCGTGCACAGACTGAGGCGCAGACCCTCAGGTAACTGAATCAGAATTTGGTCTGCTCTTTATGTCTGCTGTATGAAGTACAGTAGTAGAATACAGGAAGGCATATACAGTCAGTTGCAATTATGATTTTCTTTCTAAAGAAAGAATCCAAAATGATAGCCTTGCTAGTGAAATCAAAAATATTTATCTTCATTTACCATACCGTTATGGGTCGATCTTTAGAGGTCTACCAGAGGTCATGAAAAGAGAATCTCTTACTATTTACAGTTATATGTGTCCAAGCCTATGTCGGTTTAAAATCTATGTAACCATCTAGCCTGTAGACACACACACACATTCACAAAGTCAGTGGGGTGTGGTGTTTCTCCATATGGGTGGGATGGCCTTCTCCCTACTGATCACTGCCTGCGGCTGTTCTCCCCCCTCTCCTCTCTCCGCATCAGCTATCTGTGATTAGAAACAAGCCTTGGGACACGCACACTCACATACACTTAGAGACAGAATGAATATTACATTAATATAAACTGAAATGCAGATGTACACTTACAACGCGTAGACACAAACACAAACTGGATCTCGCGCCCTCTGCATTCTCAGCCTGTCAGGCATGCGAGTAATTGTTAATTGGAGTATACGTATTTGAATTATTCAGAGTATGTAATTAGCAGCTCTTCATTATGCATGATGGTGAGTCCATTCAGCCAGCTCTTTGTCCATGGATGAGTAGATTTGGTGTTTTGTATGTTCAGACAAGTTCAAATAACAGCATGAAGCAAAGATCGGGGTTGCCGTTGGACGCAGTTGCCTAAATTGGTAATTACTCATGTAAATGAAATATTCATTGGGTGATTATCATCATGAATTATGTGGAGTGAAAACAAGCAGCATATCAGCTTTACATCAACATAGAATAGGTCAGCACAAAGTCAGGCTTCATAGAAGAGAATAGAACATGAAAGCTGTTCTGTTTTGTATTGCTTTCAGTGTAACACTTCCAGGCAGGAATCAATGACCTGGAACAGGACTTTTCCAGCCGCCACTGTAGAATGAGAGCATTCTTTTTTTTTTCTTTTTTTTTTGCGTCCAGGGTAAATCTGCCACACGTCAGGATATAATTCAATGAAAGAGAAATTTATTGTCTGGAAGAAACAGTCAGGAAAAAACAGAAAGCAATGATATAGAGCACAGTTGCTCTTAATGTAATTAAAAAAAATACAAAGCAGCCCATTAAGTACTCATTCCCGTTCTTTGTGCATGTGTAATGCACAATGTAGTGTATTGCACATACACAATTTTTATATATTTGTTTCCGAAGCTTTCGAACACGTGTTCTTTCATCACAAGAGCAAAATCACGTAAGCTATTTCATCAGATCTAAGCCATCGCCACAACTACTGAGCAACGTCATCCACAGAGGAGAGCTTTGGAAACATAAATGGACCACGTGCTTTTTTGTTGTTGTTTTTTTTAAGGGTAGAAGTTATATCAACAGAAATTCAAACATCGTCCATGATATTCAGCACCGAGAATGCTGCAGGAGTCCACTATTCATGTAGAAATCCATCTTGGGTAAATGGAGTTCAGCAGCACATTGGGTGCTGCAGACTGCCGTAGTCAGCTGAGGCAGTAAGGCTCTGCTGGAGCTCTCCAGCTGTTACTCAGTGGTGCTCTGTTATAGAAGTTGATGTTAAAACGAGCTAACTGTTTGTGCTGAAAAAGACAAGTAACTAGTCACTCCTTCATTTAGAAAAAAAAGAGGAAATATTAACAAAGATAATTATTTCTTACTGTGTTTAATAAAGAATAAGTAGACCTCCAGCCTTTAGTTGCACTATGGACAGAAGTACTGGAACATCTGCAAGTTAAATCTACAGGAGCTACTCTATTGAAACCCATACCATAAAGTTTTCAGTGCACACTTTTATCATTCCTGATGAATCCTGATGATTTATTGTCGTCACCCCACCGGGCAGCTGGGGAGTGGCATGACAGCACGGCCACACTGGTCCTGACAGACTAGACAGCAGTGTTGGTCAAGTTACTTGAAAAAAGTAATCAGTAACTAATTACTGATTACTTCCCCCCCAAAAGTAATCCCGTTACTTTACTGATTACTTATTTTCAAAAGTAATTAGTTACTTGTTTACTTGGTTACTTTTTAAAAACATGATTTACAACCTGAATAGGTGATAAAGCGATAGATCTTTCAGCCCAATTCTACTTTTTCTGCATAATCCATCATATAAAATGTAATCAAATGGAAAAGTCTCTTTTTAAAACTTGTTTTATTAGTTTTAATCTTTTAACTTTATGCATCAAGCAAAAATTAAATTATATGCAACATTCTCTGACTGAAAGAAATTTGTTTAACATTTAAACCTATTTTCTGCACATTCCAGCACATAAATTAAAATATTTTTTTGTGTTTACACTCAGTCTTTCAAATAAATGCAAGTGAAACACAGCAGAAAATAAATAAAATCAGCGGTCCTGTTGCTCTATTTTCATCTGTATAGCAGGAGTGGGGCAGGCGGATGTTTGCCCTGGTGCAGGTGTGCCGCAGCGGTCAGTGGAAGAATCCGCGAGTTTCTCTGTGAATTTCACATTCCCGTGGCAGCGTACTCGGTTGCTCGGAAGTTTAGGGGATTTTTTTCGCTGTAAAAAGAAGTTTTCTTCCCACGCACTGTACAGCGGACGCCAATGTTTTTGTCATTTTTTACGGAATCAAACTCAAAGTAAGGTCAGTACTTCCACGCGTTAAACGCTGCACGGTCATATGCTCTCCTGCACTCGATATATTATCCATTGTTGATCTGCACACAGCTGTTGCCACGATCGTCGAACTCGCTTATGTCATTGTCATGAGACACTCTCCCAAAAAAAAATCACGGCTTTAGTAACGGTATTATATTTATTGCATTTCCTCCTCCAAACTGTGTTACCCCTTTGGTTTGAGAGGCTGTTACCTGGTAACAGTAGCGTCACCGGCCTTTGCCTGTGTGTTTACAATGATTTTGTCAAGTTAGGGCTAGTTAGGTTTTTTCCTATAATTCAGTTCAGTTTTATTTGTATATCGCCAGATCACAACAGCAGTCAAGGCACTATAGTCCAAAGACGTGCATATTAGATGATTCTACATTAGCATTACATTAGTGTGCCTGAATGATTGTGTGTCTCTTGTTATGTACACCCAACGCAAGTCACCAGTCTGTCTGCCAAAGTCAGCTGGGACAGCTTTCAGTCACCTATAACTTAGGAAATGGATGGACTCATGGAAGATAACAGAAAACAAGCAATAAATATTTAACAGCAGAAGCTATGCCCTTTTTTGTTTTGCTAGCATGAGCAGGTCCACAAGGTTGGATTTTGCTCTCTGTCTGCTATTACCCCCCATATACATCACCCATATAGAAAGATAATTTCAAAAATTCAGCATAAACATGGGCATGAGCAGAGGACCTGCCTTCTAACCCTGATCTATCCGCTGTCTCTGTTGCTCATGCAGCCCACCTGATGGATGGTTGCTGTCATTGGCAGGGTCTCTCTGGTTAGAGTTATGGTCTTCTGGAACCTGCACTGGGTCACACACTCCTGTAAGAGAAAAGCAATGCAGCTGGAATAACCCTTTGTCTCCCTGGCTCATTACTACCAGACTGGTTGTCTATGTGTGTGGTTGTGTTTGCGCATTGTTGTGTTTTGACATTAGCCCATTCATCACTTGATAACACCCATTACCCTCTGACAGTGGCTGTAGTCACAGTATGGCCCCAAATGCTCCACCAGTCCTTGTTAAGAGCCAATTAATAGCTTGAGCCTTTGTACCACCAGCTCACAAGACCTTTAATCAGCAACTTAATGGGCCGTTATTAAAAAACAGCACCAGGGGAAAATGTCTTTCTCACCTGCTGCGCAGATGGACTGCCAGAATTTTAAAAACACGTGTTGTAGATGAAAGGCCTTTTCATGGCTTTGTTTTTTTTTTTTCTGAGCTCTTGAAGTCCAAGGTTGAGAAGCAATTCATGATATCAAGTGGAAAAACTGCATTGACCTCTTTTGCAAATTGTCTATCATCAGGTGGTAACAGGTGGTTTTGATATTATTTGATATTTGGTATTATTTGGTAGGAAGGGGTTCCAATCACAGAACTAAAGGGAATCATAAAGTAAATTTTTGTTTCTATTATTAAATATAGTTGTGGTCAGAAGTCTACATACACCCATCATGTGCATTAAAATGCTAATTTGGGGCTTTTAATAATTTCTTTGAAGTGCTCTTTTCCAGGGTGAAGATGGTTCAGCATGCATCTTTACTGACTTACACAATAAGAAAAGTTTGAATTTATTTTGGATTTTCTCTTGGATTTTTCTCTAATCCACACAGGGCAAAAGTATACAGATGTGTTTGATGTGTGGTTCATTCTCATTGGAATACCCAACTCGGTGCAAGTTTTCTAGCTGATATGAACTTGAACAATTTGGAAGTAGTTGTCCTTTATTATTCCATCCACTTTGGGCAATGTACCAGTACCACTGGCAGCAAAACAGCGCTACCACCACCGTGCTTAACAATTTGTACAGTGTTTTTAGGACTGAACGCCTCATCTCTACTCCGCCAAACAAACCTTTTCTCATTGTGACCAAACAGCTCATTGTTCTCAATTGACTGTAAAACTTTTCTCCAGAAAGCATTTGGCTTGTTTGTTTGAGCAGCTGCAAATTTTAGTCGAGCTTGAAGTTGTCAAGTTTTGGAGTAGGGGCTTCTTTCTTGCTTGGCACCCTCTTAGTCCATGACCATGTACAACTCACTTCACTATGGACAGTGACGCTGGTGTTCCAGCAGTTTCCAGGTTATGGTTCCTGGGTTGTTCCTGATCATCCTAAATTTTGTCTCATTTGAGGTCGACAGTTTGTGCAAAGTGGTTAAACATCTGAAACTTGTACTTGCCTACAATTGTTTGAACTATAATCTTGGAATCTCCAATTATTTATAAATGTATCTAAGAGACTTTTTCAACTTGTGATTTGTCCTTCTTAGATCTTTACTGAGTTCCTCTGCTTGACTGATACTCGGTATCGGAAAGAAAAGAAAGAAAATAACTAAAAATCTCAAGCTATTCCTTTAGAAAGAGACAGGACGTATAAAATCAACAGGAGTGTAAATATATTATTTATTTGGGGGGTTTTGGATCAGAGCATTACTGTTGCAGGATTTCTGTCCCTGAAGCTAACAGACCTGTTATCTTGCCTGCAGGTAAACTGAACATGACAAGGTCAGTGCTGCTGGTTGGGATAAATGCCACATTAACATTGTTAATCATTCTGAGGATGTCGTGGGTTATTTCTTTCTTTCCATCACTCAGTGAGTTAGATTCACTGACGTGTTTCTCTGCCATTGTTCAGCTCTCATTCTCTCTCTTTCCCTTTCATTCTCTGACTCCCTCTTTACTTTCCATTCTTCTTCTGCCTCTGTTTCTCTTTCTCTCATTTGCAATTCCCCCTTCCACAAATACAGTGACAGCTTCACCCCCACCCGCCCTGCATGTTGGACTCTCTCTCTCTCTCATCTCCCCTCCAGTACAAAGCTATGCTTGTTCATCTTGCCCTTGCTCTCCGCCCTGACATGCTGATCAAAGCTCGGTTGCCTTTAAAACCAATTTCAGGCCTGTTGTTCTATTTATGAAATATTCAGCATTTGCAACCACCTGTTCTTGTGTACGGGATGGATATTTGTGTCTGTCAGAAGTGGGTCAGACACAGAGACTAATATGATGTTTCACAATAATAAAGGTAGAAAAAAATGGAGAAAAAACACTGGTTTAAACAGCAGGTTGGTGGGCTCAAAGCCAGAGGTGTGCGCCTGAGATGACCAATTAGGAATATACCATCTCACTGACTTCTGAAACTGAGCATTTAGATGAGTCTGAAGTCTGAACTTTTGGCCTCTGGCTATGTTTAATATGGGCATCCACCACTGTAACCAGTATATGACAGAAAGAAAAAAGAAAAATAATCTATACAACATATTCAAATGTTAAATAGTGGATGGAACCTTTAAATGCAATCAGCTATTATTTGAGTGCAAGAACACCTTTTTGTTCTACATCAAACATTGTGTTTTATGCCTAACATGCATCCCTGCATAGTGTGTACACTCAAGAGTGCAGTAGGGCAACAGCAGAATGCAATTTCAGTAAGTGGCATCCACACACGCATGAATCAAGCGAGCAGAGTCGCTCTGTGCCTGTACTGCAGCAACATTTGAAGGGTGTGCTTTTTTTTTTTTTTTGCATTTTGTTCATGCTGTAGATGAACAGCATGGGGCTGTCAAATCCTGCTTAAATTTCACTGCTATAACAGCTCCAGACTGACGCTCATCTCTATTACAAGAAGCAGACAGTTGTGCTGTATAAAAACTTGCAGGACTAAGTGTAAGATGACATCTGCCAAGTGCGCTCAAAATTTGACAAACCAAACCAACTAATGGATTAATCGGTTCAGAGTTTGACAAGAAATCATACACAAGATGCTCTAAAAGGAACACGTCTTTCACTACATCCTAAATACACTCAGAAACAAATCAGTGCCAGTTGCAATATTTTGGCACAACAAGTAATAAAACCTCCAGGTCCCAAATGCAGTCACATTCATCACAGCTACTGTTCAGAGAGTATACACCTCCATCATGGTTACGACCCTTTATGAGCCTGCTTAGACCTCCATGTGTATCAGGGTCAGCGTGTGTGCGTGTTCCTGTTTGAACATCTATATCTATCCAGGAAGTATGTGTTTAGAACATTAAAGTCAGCTCAATGGGGCCATCTGGGAAGCTGGCTGTTATAATTAAATTTGATATGAAGGGGCAGGAGTGGAAGCAGTGTTGTATGAGGAAGGACAGCGGGTCAGTGGATGTTTAGGCTGCACATGCTCCAGCTGCAGAGGACCATTTTGCAGGGTCCACACTGTGCCAAAACGATGGCTAATCCAACAGATGCTTTCAGGTGTTGGCGAAATTTGACAATTTGACAATTCTCATATCTAAAAGGCAGACGCAGTGCCAAATAAATAGCTCTGGTGTGCAGATTTTGAATGAGAAATTAACAGGAAAGCATAATATTTTTGGAAGTTTGCTAATTAGATTGCTATTAATCACTAGGTGTAAAGATTTGTTTGAACGAGTGACTCCAGCGACGACAGCTTTTTTCAAAATCCTCCCTTGATATGTATGTGTGGTGTCTAACTGTCTGCTTTCAGTTCACACACACACGCATCAAGGGATACTACAGTGTTAATCACAGCTTAGAGCCTTCCACTGTGCCTCTGCTGCCCCACTGCATGTAATTGTGCCACTGTCAGGTGTACCTAACGGCCGGTACCATTACACTTTGTCCTGCTGTCTTTCTATTGGTGGCGGCTGATTTTTCAGCTGGTGGAAGTTGATGTGTTTGTGTGCGATGCAGAGAAACACATTTGTTTACTCAACACGAAGCAGCCCTTCTTCAAGATTCTGAAATATCATTTCTCCATTTGAGATAATTTAGTATCTTTTCTTTGTTATGCTCGATAGCCTGGCAGCCGTGACTATAACTTTGCAGAGTGTCACAGGCGAATCAGAATTGAAAACAGATAAGCCCATCCGCCTGTTGAAATGACTTTAGATAATCACTTGTGTAAGGCCAGTGTTAGCACAAGCTCTTTCATCCTAATTTCCCCCTCATGCATTCTGTGCTGATGCAAAATTTCAAGATATGAGCAACGCTCTTGAGGCAATGCATTTCAGTCAGCTAAGGCCTCTGGATATACGCAGTGTTACGTGTCATGTTAATTTCTTAATAATGTTTAAAGGGCTTCTCTTTGTCTGTTTGCTCAGGTGGCCTCCCTGGGTGTGACCACCTTCACCCTGTGTGCTCTGTGCATCGACCGCTTCCGTGCAGCCACCAATGTCCAGATGTACTACGAGATGATAGAGAACTGCACGTCTACTACTGCCAAGCTAGCCGTCATCTGGATCGGCGCCCTCCTCTTGGCACTCCCGGAGCTCCTCATTCGACAGCTCGTGGCAGAGGACACAGGAATCCCAGATGAGCCCCCTGTGGAACGCTGCATTATCAGGATATCCACTTCACTGCCTGACATGCTCTATGTGCTGGGCCTGACGTACGAGGGTGCTCGGCTGTGGTGGTGCTTTGGCTGCTACTTTTGTCTCCCCACTCTCTTTACAATCGGGTGCTCATTAGTGACGGCGCGCAAGATTCGGCATGCAGAACAGGCCAGCGTGCGCAGCAACAAGAAGCAGATTCGGTTAGAGAGCCAGATGAACTGCACAGTCGTCGCGTTGGCGATCGTCTACGGCGCGTGCGTGGTGCCTGAGAACATCTGCAACATAGTTTCTGCCTACATGGCAGCCGGAGTTCCTGAGCATACCATGTCCGTGCTCCATCTCCTCTCCCAGCTGCTGCTCTTTTGTCGGGCCGCCGTGACGCCGGCACTGCTGCTCCTCTTGTGTCGTCCGCTAGGCAGGGCATTCCTGGACTGCTGCTGTTGCTGCTGCTGCTGTAACCACGCCCCCTCCTCAGCCACAGCAAGTGACGACAATGAACACGAGTGCACTACCGAGCTGGAGCTGTCGCCGTTCAGCACCATCCGCAGGGAGCTGAGTAACTACACACCTGCTGGGTCCAACTGCTAGACTGACATTACCATCAGGGAAGGTGATGTCACTAGCCTGATATCTGCCTGTGGCTAGTATTTCTCAAGACTCGGCTAGGAGAGATTTGCCTTACCTAGTCCACTTACATCTCTAAATGGGTGCATGAAGGAAGTTGGGTGCTCTAAATATGTTCATCCCGTTATTCAAGATCATCAACTTTACGATATTTGTATAACTGTTTTTCCAGGACATTTAAGAAAAGGCAAAGTTGTCTTTCCACTCTTGCCATGGGGTGCTTCTAAAACTTGGTCAGTACTTATTTTTAACAGTCCTGCCTGAAACCTTTAAGACTTACTCACTTCCCTTTTGTAGGCCTTGTTTAGCTAAATGTTTTGGGGCAGTTGTAATGACCTCCTAACCAGTTGAGGCCTGGTTCTTCACAAGTTAAAGAAATAATCTAATTTGGAGTTTTTACACTGTACAGTGTAAATACGTCACAACAAGTAGGGTCTTTCAGTTGTTTGTGATAACAAATGTGGATTTGGCAACCACGAAAAAAAACATGTCCAAGAAAATAATCAATGCTAATCACCTCCCAAATATGTCATAGTTGAAATTATAGAGAGTTAGCTAATTACTCATAAAGTGCACCTTGTATAGTAACTCAGACACAACATCTAAGCAGTATCACCTAAACATGTAGGCTCACACTGCCCATAAGAAGTACAGCTAAGTTTACAACCTACATCAGGTGTCAGTTTATGCTTCGTGTAATGGTGCACATATGGGAACAAGGCTTATGATAATTAAACTAGCAAAGGCCATCTCAGCAGTAATGGTAGTTTGTGAAAGGAAAACACAGGGAGGAGGTTGCACTGGAGAATCCAAATGTACACAGCCACACTTACATTGTATATTGAAAAATATCCGCTTGACTCGAGCGAAGCTGGGCTGGTCTCAGAGTACAACAAACACGGACGTGTGGGAGTGGACTAATTGAAATCAAATTAGCGTTGCATGAAGTGGAATGGGATTGAATGAAACAATGCAGACTGAATTGAATACGAATAGACCGGAAATTAATGGAACGTAACACCGTGAAATGTAACTGAAAGGGACGGACTCAGCACGAAGTGGACTGAGATAGAAGTATCTGCACTACACTGTTGTATGATGTTACGCCTTACACGTTGGGCTGTATATATACTGTACACTTTCTTTGGTGCTCTTATGATGAATGCGCTGTAAACAACAGATCCATAGGTTCGACTTAGAATCACAAGAAATTTAGCTGCATACTTTGTTTCAGGTCAAGAAGACGGATTACAGTTACCTGGGACTCTTGAATAATGTAAAAGATGAACAAAATCAACAAAGAGTATCACCGAGCTGCTACATTCAGTTACTACCTTTATTCAGAGTGACACAACTAAGAATATAGTGGCACTTTCTTTTACAGTGTAGCATTTACTGGTGTTTACAGATGAATCAAAATATTAGTTACTTAACACTGTACAGTTCGGTAGATACAATAAATAACTAGTGCACACATTTTATCATTGTTGTTTTATAACACATAACTAATTATGTAAGATATTAAAAAAGGCAATAATTTTCTGTCAATAATTCAATACTTAAACCATATAACACCATATTATTTTTTAAAAAAAATAAGTGAAACATTGTAAATACTAGGGAACTGTTGTTGAAGCAAGTATACATTTGCACCAACAACTACAAAGGTCATAGTAAATACAAAGCAGCTCTTATTTTTGTTATTTATTTACAGGTTATTTATTTACTATTTCTGAACTGTAAAACAAAGTGCTACTATTAACCCTATGGCAGGACCAGGACTAACTGACCACTGGCTAAACCCACTACCCTGACTGGTAATTGTCCAGTCATACTTCTGCATCTGTAAATAGACACATTTTGAGCTTTGGCAACAGATAAAAGATGGGTGTAGCTACTGTAGTATCACCTGTTGGTTTCTGAATGTTTCTGCCATCGTTACCTTGGTTGCAAAAATCCAGATGTGACAAAGAGGGCAGGTTTGAAACAGAAGGCTCACTGGGCTAATGACTTGTGATTGGCAGCTCGTTAGCTAATGGTTGTGCAGTTTCATACCACAGATAAACCCCCCATTTTTAAACATAGTATGACCAAGATAAAAAAAAAAGAAAAGGTTAATTTTTTACTCAGTATCACTCAGAATGAGTGACTGAGCCCGTAAATTCAACAGGAAAGTGTTACAGAGGTCAAGGCACACAGCTATTTTCCCCCACACTTTTGTAGGGCCGTAAATTTTGCTTTTTTGTATTCACAGATTTATCCCTCTGATGGCCTTCAGACAGGGTTTCAGCCACTTACGCATTAGCTTAATTGTTCTGATATGGAAGCTACATCCATGTTTTATACTATTTATAGTCATGCTCATTATTTAAATGCACTTAAGATAATAAAAAAAGATTTATTTGCCTGCAGTGTGTGTTTTTGGGTTTAGTCTTTTAGCAAGAGCAAGATCAGCTAATAGTTAGGACAGCAGTTTTTCATTAAAATGGTCAAGAAGGAAGCTGAAGACAGCATTTTCAACCAATTAGTGCTACTTACAATAACATTTTAGTTAAGCTAGCTGAGCTAGCTAGCTGCACCAGTTTTAATCTGCTAATTACAGTAGCAGTTGTAAATGGTGAGCCCTGTTACCGTTTCCAACTTGTGACCCATTTGGTGTGACATTTTGTCACGCTGGCTACCCTTTAGCAGTAGTATACAATGAAAGATTGTAAAGAGACATATTTTAACCCAAACCATGAAATTTTCCTAAATTAGGGATGTTTGTGGCTAATTGACAGGTTGCTTAAACATATCATTAATATTATCTTATTAATGAACAACGGCAGTTACATTAATAAAGTGATGTACTTTGAGTGGAAGCTGTAAAGGAGGAAAGGGGAAAGTAAATAAATGACAGCCATCTAACCAGCGCTGTCCTGCAACACTGCAAAAAGATGGGGGGAATAGTTGTATGTAAACCTTGTCAGAATAAACTGAAACTATAACCAAGCAACTGAAGCCAGATGTAACCATATGGAAGAAACCAAGTCTACTGCTGCTAGCGCTGCTAAGGTTAGCCAAGCTCATCAAAGTAATCTGAGTGTGCATGCTGCACAGCTTAGGAACATTTAAAACATGATTTGATTAACGAGGAACGTCATTTTTATATATGATTTCTAAAACACACTCAAATTTTTTGTTTTTGGCTCACGTTTAACTTCATGTGCTCAGTTTAAATGTTTTTAAACATTAGTTGAATAGTCTAATAGGTAGCAAATCAGTCACTAGAAACATCCCTATCCTAAACCTTATTAAACCTTACTAAGTACTTTGGCTCTTAAGCCTAACCAAGATTTAAAAAAAAATAAAAATCTCCTACACAAGACACAAACCACAGTGTCCTGGATGGCTTGTAATGTGTTTTTATAGTTCAGACACACAGTGACATTTGCTCTCTGCAACCTTGTACAATCTCAGAGACGCCAGCAGCTTCGACAAAAAGTTAGTACTTATTGCCAGTAGAAGGTGAAAGCTTGGTAGCAGCTGGTTAAAGAAAATATGAGAAGCTTGTTTATCTCTACCTCTGAAATCAAGAACTCAGTAAACATTTTAATGAAAATTTATTGTTGCAAATGTGATGGGAACCACCAGGACCGTAAGGAGGGCGGGGCCTAGCAACCAGTCAAATGAAAAGTGTCATGACCTCGAATACACTTTGCAGTTTCATTACTTGAGCTTTTAAGGAGAACCAATGAAATGTTTTTCACAGTGTGTAATTTCAAGTGTATTGTACTGTATATCCGTTTTCTTAATCCTACTAATCAGACCTGGGTCAAAACAAGGTTCGAACATCAATCTCATTTATTACTCCTGTCAAATTTATGAATAACTTAATAGATAAAACCCTAAATATATACTATATTATTGAAAGTGTATGCTTTAGAAGTTTAGAAGTTGGGATGGCATCCAGAGAGCGGGAGATGACCAAATAATGTTTGTATCTGTAAAACATCAAAAGTTCCATTTATTTAAATACTGAAAACTAACATTAACCTATGTGACCTGTGTGATGACCCAGGTGTGATGGTCATTGGTATACTGTATATTGCGATGACTCTTTTGCATACGACTGCACTGCCAAACACCTTCTCTTTCTCTCTGTCTGTCTTTTGTGCTCTTGTGGTAGTAGCACTCTATCTCTGGATGTCTCTTTCAGCATGGGGGCCAGTTTACTTTAAGCGCCATCACTACAGGAAGATGAATATTACTAGAAAATTTGAATCAGTTCAGGCCCATTGCCTGTAATGAATAGTTTACAAGTTCCTAGGGATGCTGCCTGCAAATCAATACCCTGCAGCCTGTTTGAGATTTTTTATTATTACATCACTATTATGTATTGTAGGTCAGTGTGTGACCCTTTTTTAGGGCTTTCCACCGTTCAGTTTTTCCCTTTCAAATCAATTTAAAAGCAAATTGGAACATGGTTTGGTATCTTGTTTAATGACTGAAAGTTCCCATTTATCTCCTGCTATCTGATGGCACTTAGATTTAAACTGGTTCCTAAACCTGACTCTCTTTTTTCTGCATATTTCTGGAAGTATAGCTCATAAGTGGCTCAGTGTGTAGTGATGTGGTTGAAACTTGATGAAGTGAGTCTTGTAAATCAGTCAGTGAGACGTTTATTCCGAAGTTTGTGAGTATCCTCTTCACTCTGAGCAAAACGTGTCTGTATTTGATACCTGAAAATGTAAGCACACAACCACTTTTGTCTCAAAGTCTAGTCACTCGTTTCTAATAGCTTTTTATATAGCCAAAAAAAAAAACTGTCCCTTTGTTTATCAAAGAACTTTATCTTGAGAACTATATTAAATTGCTAAATGTACTATTACAGTGGTGTTGATGTATTTTGTTTGTTTTCACAATAGCTGTGAGTGCTGGGAGAGATGTGAAAGCTATAACAAAGCAACAAAGGCTGAAAGGTCCTGTCATTTAATGCGTATAAGATCAAAACACTGAATCCCCATAAAGCAACCTAATACATTCAGGATAAGAAGTATTATAAATTCCCCCAGGGACTTTGGGCCCCTTGCTACAACTCAGCATTGCTGAAACACCACAGCCTACCTGAATATTGCTGTTGGCCATGCCCATCTTTTTGTGGCTGCTTCCAGAAGGATAATATGGCGTGTCACAAAGCTCAAATCATCTCAATCGGGCTTCTTGAACACAACAATGAGTTCAGTGTAACACTTTGGGATGTAGAGGAACAGGAAGTTTGCATTACGTATGTGTGTAGCTGACAAATCTGCATCAACTGCGTGATGCTGTCACATCTATGTTTCCAGCACTTTGCCATTCTATCTTTTGGCTCAGCAGTGGCAGAAGATGGACGATCCCTCGACTTAATCAGCTCTTCTCTTGCAAATGCACTGCCTCACCTCAGAGAGTTTTGGCTTCGGGCATGAATGGGCCCGGAGCCAACAGCTTAAATTGATATGGCAAAGGAGAGCCAAGGTCCTCCACCACACTAATGTCCACTTCAGGGAATTCTTGAAGGGGAAAGTCTTTTACCTCAAATGAGCCCACTGTGCCATAGGTGCCTTGGTATTCTGTGTTGCTCTCTATTTATCTGTGGCCTACAACAACTCCTTCTCAGTCAGCCACTCACCTTATTTTTAGCACTGCTTGAAATTTTGCGATGGCTGGAGTTTGGCACACAGCTTGAAGTGTAGGAATACACTACTAGGAAATAGGGAAATAATTACTCCAAACTCTCCCGCTACTTGGGGTAACTCACAAACTTTGTCTCCTCATGTTCTGATTTCTGTAAGATCCTCCTACTACTGCTGTACTCTAGCAAAAGCTGTCTTCATTTTTCTTCCTCTTCACATAACAGGGGACCATTTAAAATATTCATCAGTGATGTATCACTGTGCTGCAACACATCCTACACACCCTCTCTCCCTCTCTTCTCTCTGTTGCCTTTTCTTTGTCTGTTGCATCCAAAGTGTTATACAACGCTGACGATAGCAGCCGACGTCCCGGGTCTGTGTTTGCGATAAGAACAGAACTGTTTATGCCTCCTGTAACAGAATTAGCTGTCTTGTTGGAACACACGCGGCGATGCCAGAAAGCTTCCAGAACCACCAAAGACGTCTTTGCTCAGTCCCCAAGAGGACGTGAATCACTCCCACTGTTGTGAGGAGGTGGTCGCTTTCATTTTTGCTCTTTATGTAACGCAGTCTCATGTCAAAACAGAAAGCTAGGGGCTGGAGAGATGTGGGAAAGGTAGATGTCTTTCAGTTTGCTAAAAACAGCAGGTTGCTGTGACACTGAACAGGAAGAGAGAAAGGAGAATACAACTCACCTATTCAAATCTGATCTAAATAAATCACTCTAACAGAGCTTTGATGGTGCACAGACAAATTATTAAAATGTCTCAAGCAGTTAAAACATTATTTTAAGTAATTAAAATGCATTTAGAAGATCTCATTTGAAGTCCATTATTATGAAATCAGCAGCTCATTTTGCACTTTGAATCAAATCCACTAAATATCTGTCATTTATCTCTCAAGGCAGACAACAAGAAATTAAATGTCTGGTAAAAAGCAAGAGGAATTGTTCACTTTGAGACGGCTTTTATGTATTGTCCTCCCACCACTATCTATCTCCTCCCTCATCTCACAGAAGAAGCTCTGCAATGCATGTTCATGCGGGTGTGTGTGTCTGTCTACATTACGGGAGGGTTCCTCATCCCAGAAAAGCTGACGGGCGATGTGCCACTCAGCTTGGTAATTTTTCCCCCAAAACAGTTGGCCTCCTGCCAGTGCACTTGCTCAGGCTCAATCAGCCTCAATCAGCAACATACTTTCTAAAGTGTCTGCAGTCCTGGCTGACTGTGAGAGTCGCTCTGTCTGTGTGTGTGTTTGATGTGTGTGTGTGTGTGTGTGTGAATGCCTTTATCTGTCTTTTGTTGTCTCATTATGTCACTGTCTTCAAATGCTTTCCCCCTTCAGTTTCTTACTGTAGCAGAGTTTTTTCATGATCACACAGAAGGTCTGATCCAGTTTTTACAGACTGTTTTTGGTCTCTTTTCAGTTTTTTTTAGTTCTATTTCAGGCTCTAATGGTCCCATTCGGGGCTTGATTATGCAACACAATGAGGTGAAGAAGTATAGTTACACTGTTTACATTGATAGGACAGTTATGCAACACAGAAATGTTTAATGAATAACTGATTATTTTGTGACTTGGAAAATTTTAGATATTTTTCTTTTGATTGTTGGTTTGCCTCTCTTTTTTTGCAACTAAATATAATACACTGTATCATTTTAACCACGTGATAAGTCAGCGCATAATGTTTCAGTCTACTGACATCAATTAAGGGTGACATTATAAGTAGGTTTACATTACAGATTTGTAAGGTTTCTACAGTTTTCTTCCAGTAAGGAAAATTCTCAGTTTACCTCTGGCTGTGGCTGACATCAGACATCAGGATCATTTGATATTACTTGTCAATCCATCCACATATACAACATGGTATATAGCTTTATATTATTGCTTCAGATATAGCTAAATCTTCCTTACAAACAGATAGCAGGAGATCATTTAGTTTGCAATGTTGCAATAAATGTAAAATTAACTTTAGCTTAGAGAGAAATGCACACTGACAATAGAGTAAGATTGTTACCAGTGTTTGTGATGGGTTGTTTATATCTAAGTTCATTATTAGTTTTTAGTTTTGGTTTTATATCAAAGTAACAACTGTGTTTCTTAAGATGGCAACACTGTACATTACAGTTGGTGTAATTTCAATGTATATACATCTTCATTTATGGAGAAAACACATGGTTTTCAAATGATATTCTCACTTTGTCTTGGGTTGTAAAAGGTCTTTTCTTTACAGCAGCACATTTCACCAAGATCTCATTTCCTACCAGACTGCCTTGTATTTAGTTTGGTCAGTGTTTAAAGTTCACCTGAATCTTTTAGTGTGTATTCCAGACACACCCCTACATTTTCCTTTTATTTCCTTTAGTGTAACTGGGCATCAATTAAAAGAAAGAAAAGGAGGTGTGGGGGGGGAAGGGGGGGGATTTTCAGCCAAGCAATCTGGTCAGAGTAAGGTTGCTTTTCTGGTTGTGCTTTATGAATGGTTGCTATGGCGACCATGGATTCAAGTTACCATCTTTTCTAAATTTCCCCCATTTCCTTTTTTTTCTGTCAAGGCAATAAAATCAGTTCATGAAGGCGATGCTATCTTTGACTATATTTGGAGACAGCCCAAAGGTATTCTTTCTTTGCTGTGATTTTCTAGCATAATGATGAATTACCTTTAATTTAAAATACAGGCTACATTGGTTATGCAGATCTCTTAGATTTCAAGGTTTCTCATTTGTGTTTGGATACTGCTTTAACTCAAAGAAAAACAAAAGAAACCATTTGCAAGGGCTAAATAGCAGGCAGACAAAAGTTAGAAACATATTCAAACATTTAGCTGCTGTTTGTTTCCAGACGTGGTGGAGACCAAAATATAGCCAAAATGAAAAACTCTTAGGTAGCAGTAAGACTTCATATAACAATTTTTCCATCTACTTGTTAGTAAACATGCTATGATGAATAGTTTGGTGTTTAGAGGACAACAGAAATGAAATAGAAATTCAGAAATATATAACCACAGGATAATTAACCACAGGAAAACAATGGATGTAGCTTTCACATCACAAAAATAAATGCATAAGTAGACTCAGGTTCTATCTGAAGGCCATGAGAAAGTAATAGCTGTGGTTACAAAAAGACTTCCAGTCCTGTTGAAGTCTATGGCAAAATGATTTTCTGTCTCGTCCTCATTAAACACATTCCTGCAAAATTTATGGGCTCATTCACTCATCTTGGATCATAGTCTGTTTTGAAAATCTTGTTAATATTATATTTCAAAAACAGTGGATTGTCTGTGATCATTGGCACATTATTGGCTCACTTCAGTAACCAATATATATGTGATTTCGCAGCCAGACCAGTCTTTTCTTTGTCACATTCCTTTTTTTCTTGCAAGATGGTGATGGCAAAACAGGTCTTAAGGAACCAATGTGTGTCATCACAGTAGCTACATTTATCTTTTATATTGTACATGGAAATAATCCAGAAAACACCCCAAAACAACCCAGAAGACAAAAGAATATAACAAGCACAACGATAACTATTAACAAACAGAGGGTGGCAGGGTTATTTATACACACTGGGCTCATTAGGGAGTGAGACATAGGTGAAGACAATCAGCAGTTACAAAAGAAAAAGTAGAATTGGTGTAAGGCATGAAATAAAAGTAACTTTCAATGTAGAAGCTGAAATAAATAAAAAGAAAAATACTAAACAGAGTCAAGAAGAATAACACCAGACATCACAGAGGCTAGCAAAAAGACGAGAGAGAGGAACAGATTGGGAACACTGAGGGAAGTTACACTGCTAAACATTAAAATACAAACCAACACACTGGATTGCAGAGCTGCTAGAATAACAGAGTGAACAGAGGACAGAAGAATCTAAACTTACACAGAGGAATAACAGGACAGCCTCAACAGGCCAAATCTGAACATAAAACTGAATTCAATACAGACATTAAGGATGAAAACTAGGGACCATGACACATGCTCGCCTGAAGAAACTTTTTAGATGACAATGTGTAGAGTTCTTTTTTGTGGAGTGAATTAAATTTGGTTAAATTCCCTGCAACACCAACCTTAGCATGGAAAATATGTGAGTTTGCAGCCTGCAAGCTTAACCTTTTGTGTGTATTAGTAAGCTTAACATATATTTGAATTTGACTTGAAAAATTAGTCAGATTCATAATTTTCTTTAACAAAACTGCAGGTTGCAAAATAAATAAGAAAAATGCTGTTATTCATATGATAACTTTTATCATTATGATTGTAAGGGGGTTTGTACAGACATCAGCAGTACAGCTGCTGTTTTTGCATTAGCCTACTACATCCATGCAATGATAAGTAGATGGAAACGTGATAATTTTGACAGTCAGCAGTACGATGCACTGATGTGTGTATGCTGCATGCATCCACACACACATACACAAAGGAATTGGAGCTTTAAACCAATATGACATTTCACAATTTTCTAAATTAGATTTTGGAATTTGATTGCAAGGATATATTGAGTTTATCCAACTCCACAGTATCTACATCTATCTAGGAATTCCTTCACTTTCCATACCTTTCTGCCTTCTGCCTCCATATCCATTCTTTCTCATCTTCCCTGAGCACCCTGGCTTCTCATACATTTTAATGGCAGCAGTTTGATCTGAGTGGTCAAAAAAACATTCAAATGTGTCAGCTCATGTTGAATAAATACATAATTTAGCAACACAAGTCAACTACTGTTCAGCGTTGTGGAAAAGACAAGATAAATATTTCACTCTCTGAAGAATGGGTAGGACAGGATTTAGTAAGAGAAGAAACGGTGAGTTGAGTGTGGTCACCAACTCTAATTTAAGAAGTGTTGAATCCCTGCAGGTTCACTGCTCGTCAGTCATTTTTATTCACTGGAGAAATAGTTGGATGGCTATTCATCACAGGTCACAAGGAAGCTGCTTGAAAAAACATTGGGTATTCAGAGGATTAAAATGATGCTGTTCATTCAGTAACCACAGAATAAATATGAAAAAAAGGATGAACCTTAGGAACAAAATAGCTGATTAGCTTAATGCTGATAGAAGGGAATTGGAGACATTTTTTATTCTTGTCCACACATGTCCTTCAGCTGATGCTGGGGATTCCCATGGCACTCCCATGCCAGATGGGATACAGTCAAATTATAATTTAAAAAAAAAAAAGCGTGCTATGACTTTGCCCTGAGGGGCAAGGAGGTATGTGAAGGCAACCTAATCAAATACCTATATGCAGTCCTATGAAAAACTAAGTAGATCCTTGAATCAGTAGCTTGTCGATGTGCCTTTAGCATAACTAACTGGAAGTAATAACTTTTGAATGTCTTTATCTCTCATATAACTATGGAGAAATTTTGGCCCACTCTTCTTTACAACATTGCTTTAGTTCATTGAAGTTTACAGGCATTCATTTATGCACTGGTCTCTTAAAGTTCTGCCACAGCATTTTAATCAGATCTAGGTATGGACTTTCACTGGTCATTACGACATTTTAGTTCCTTTCCTTTTCAGCCATTCTGTTGTAGATTTGCTGGGGATCATTGTTGCATGACCCAGTTTCAGTCAAGCTTTAACAGCCTCAAATCTGACCGCAGAAAAAATGTGTATAAAGAGCAGTTCATGGTTGACTCAGTGACTGCAAGGTGCCCAGATCCTGTGGCCCAAATCATCACCCCATCAACACCTGCTGGACAGTTGGTAGATCCCCATCCCCATCCCCATTTGTGGTCTCATTTGTTCTAGAAGTCTTGATGTAGTTTGTTTACATGTAACTTTGGAAATCTAAGTTGTGCTGCTATATTCTTTCAGCAGCTTTCTCCTGGCAAGACTTCCAAACAAGCCATAGTTGTTCAGTCTGATTACCTCTAAAGCAGAGGTGCTCACACTTGCTGATGATCAGCTAATCGGTTGCATTGGATTAGCAGCACCTGGTTGCTACTTATCATCCTAAGTGCAAATTAACAAATATTATTAGCATGATGAGATGCTTGATGTGTGATGTAATTGTTAATATAGGCACAGGGGCAAGATTGCATTAGCTTTTAACTCAAAGGACATGTTTAGATTTCTAAACAGAGCAAAGCTTAATCTTTTCACCACGTAAGTGTGATGACACTTACTTGCAATGTCATACGTTTGTTCATTTGAAACCGAGTTACATATGAATAGGAAAAGTCATTTCTCTTGGTGAAGGAGTCAGCAAGAAGGAAAGAAGCAGCCGATTCTCATTACCTGAGTCCTTTGGCACCTGTGCCTTGATGCACAGAGTGGTGGTTTCTCATTCCCAAATCGTCACGTATATGGATGGTTGTAAAGGTGCACTTGATGTGAATTTTTCAGCATGCAAGGTTAATGTGGAGGGCTGGATTTAAATCCCCAAAAAATCTTTTCCTAAACCTAATCAAGTTAAAACATCATTAGAAAAGCAGGGGCATAAGAAAGTCATCAGTGAGGAAAACTAAAGAAAGTTGATTGCTGATGAGCTGCAGTTTCCTGGCTGGCAAACTTATTTTTAATAAATATGCTAATAGTAAAGATTAGTCAGTACCAAGGCGATGTGCTGAAGATAAAGTTATTACTTTATTATCACTACAATCTCTAAAAATGTGAGTAAAAAGTACAGTGATGCTATATGATGAGGTGTCAGATCTAATAGACTGACATTTTAATCAGTGATTGGAAAATTAGGTTTTCATTCTTCTTTCTAAAAGAATAGAAAGAAGAATGAGTGCTGCATAGTTTTCTTTTTAAAGAAAAATATCACATTGCAAAGTGAAAATATAAACTATCACATTTTGAAAAAGAAAACCCCCTTTCTATGTCACGGAAAGCATTTAATATGCTCATGAAAAACCAAGGCCCTCCCTCAGACGATCGCACACAAAGACAGATTAGATCACACACACATACTTGTGGTTGATCATGTTTATGCATAAGACAGAACCAGTCACGATGTGACTCAGTGGGTCGAAACCTCATCTCCGAGCCATTTCCAGTCTCTGTGACTCGACACGTCAGCTGGATGTAAGTTAACGCGGGTGAGAGGCAGGGCATGCTATGTCGCTCTGTTTCTCTGACTTTTGATCGTCTTCTTTGTTCAGCTAAAGACATTTTTTTCTGGGTCTGACTGAGAACATTTTTTAAAAGACTCACTTTTAAAAAAAAGTCTCAGTCATTTATTTTCTAAATGTTATAAAATTGTAATTAAGATTGTGTTGTCCACTATATAATGTTTGCAAAATGATCAAAAAAGAGGTTGTAAACAAATAAAAAGATGGGTATAGTATAATTACCATATGAATTTTTTTCATAATTCAGTGTTTATTCTTAATATCGTATCGTCTTTGGTGTTTTCATGTATAATAAAAAGTGTAGGTGTGATAAACTTAAGCTTCAACTTACACCTTTTAGGTAAAATGTTTGTATTTTTCTCATTGAATTTAATTATTGATTGTCAGCATTTATTAATTTGTTCATAAAGGTATGAAAAAGGAAGGTATGTGAAAACAGTTTGTCTTCGGCTCATTAGTACAACATGCAGGACGGCACAAATGTTTGCAGAAGACAACGTGCTAACAAGACTGCACCCTCATCCATCATTCTGCAGCTGATTTTTGTATGTCTCATTCATAGGTAACCCACTTGTATATTTCCCTTTAATCACTAAAACCTTAGATTTGTTCAACACATACACATAGATTTCTCTTTTTCGCCATGTCATTGTCCCAACAGTTTCATATAACAAACTATGGCGTAGTTGCCACATGTAAAAAGCTTCATCAAAGTATACTGTGTATTTGCACTTGACTACCTCCATCAGTATTTACCCACTGATGCTACAGTCTTTGAAAAACATGTAAAGATTGCATATAAAGTTAAAAAGATGCAATATGTGTTTGTTTGATGGCTGGATGCATGACATTACGTTACAATATTTCAAGCCTACACTGAAATTTAACTGTAGGAGTATAAATGTTTGAACATGCATGCACTGGAAAAATTAACTGAAATGAAGTGAGCTGTCTGAAAACACGAGGTCGCTACAAGTGCCACGGTAAGTGCGTCATTTCTGAATGTTTTCCTTAAACTTCAAATACCTGTTTCTTATCGATACACACTTTCTGACTGATGATAGGATTTATAAACCTGGTGAGGTGGCTTTTGTTTGTCTTGCCATTCATTTCTAGGTCACTGGGAGAAGTGAATGCTTGGCTGAGCTTGAGACGTGCTCAATGAAGGATCTCTGCATCGCTGTTTCCCATGTGTGTGTGAGGTATGTGTGCATGCATGCGTGTGCATTGAAGCAATGAACCTTTGCCCCAAAACTCAAAAGAGACACACACCCGCGCACATATGCACGGAAATTTCTGCACTAGTCGTTCAGCTTTTTCAGTTTCCACGTCTAAAGCTCAGCACATACCGAGAAATAAAAAGTATCCTTTCTTTACCTGTTCATAACTCAAAGCTTTTGAGCTTTGAGTTTTGATTAAGCTTTGTTTAAGCTCTGCAGCTGACCGGCATCTTTTTTTACTTCAAACATTTTTCTCTTTTCACCTCCTCCAGGGCTGAGTCTGAACTGTTGGTCAGCACATTAACCCTATAATGCCTGAATCATAAAATCATTGCCAGAAAATTCAATTTTTTTAAAACTGGAGTGTTTCTTGAACCTTCTGACAAATTAAAAAAAAAAAAGAAGAAAGAAATAAAACATCAATTTGCATGCATGAATTCAAATTTTTATAAGTTTTGCTACATCTGGCATTTTTGTGCAATTTATTCCTCACAGTAGCACTGCATGTGTCTAACTGTACATACCAGGTTTTACATATTTAGCAAAGCTATCCAGTTTTTGCTGGGCTGATTCAGGACCCCGGGCTTTATATTTGGCATGCCTGATGCAGAGGTCTCAAAAAGTCATGTATCAAATATGATACACTTGGCACTACAGGGTTAAGAATTGTTCAGAAGGGTTCTGTGTGTTTAGGCACTGCATTTCCTAATAGCTTATTCACAGCAACTCCTGATATTCAATTTCAGCATTCAGCATATCGTAGCGCTTGAGAAAAAGATCTCATCTCTGTGTCACCATATGACTCTGCACGCGTCACACATGCCATGAGTCAAATAATCAAACAACATATAGAGAGCTGTGGTTACGGCAACAACCTATTATTGAGCTGTCATTGTCTGGCCATTTGCCATAAGCGCAACTTGACGCATTAAGAGTGACAATTCTGAAATGATAGCTAGGATTTTGTTTCACTTCACTGTAAGTGCAGGGCAATCACACTACAGTTAGAGCTGGAAGTGAATCACAGTATGGAAACAACATCAAGAAATATTAACATCTAGTGGGAATATGGGCCAATTTCAGCTGTCTGAAGTGGCATCAATTTATTTAGCAAAAGATAGATGGTGTATCTTAGCAATAAGCCAGCTTCTACCAAATTTCTGTTTCGAATAATTAATTGCAATGGCACAATGCTGTATGTGCCCATTACACATACAGCATTGTGCCTAAACATAATATCTGCTTATAGATAAAAAATAGCACATGTTTGAGGTGTTGGTTTTCATACTAAATGTAGGAGAAATGGATGGGTGTAAAGCTTTCAGCAGCAGCAACATTTGATTTAGTCAAAAGGATCTCCAAAAGTGCAAGAGTTGTTTCTTGTTGGCTGTGGTCCAAGGAGGAAGAAACTATAAAGCAGTAAAGGTTTTCAGGAATGAGCTTGAATAAGTCTGATCTATGGTCGCTACAGGCCTTAAATGATCTGCTGCTAATGCAGCTAACACCTGACTGTTACATGATCTGGTCTTAGAGAGTCTAAGCTTTTGATGTGGCACACAAAGGACCGATATCCTAAGTACATTTTTTTTTTTTTGTGGCGGGGGGGGGGAATAAAACAAAACAAAATAAAGAACTTAACTCTTAATAAAGAGTTAAAATCAAATAGTGATGTGTTGCCTTACATTACTTGTCTGATGAACATTTGCTTAATGCAGTTTAAAATGTTTAATTGTGCCTCAGTGCTTAATCAAAGCAAAGCTGTTAAATCATGTTAAATCAGCAGTTTATAATGGCTTGGCTCATAGCAAACAATGACATACCTGAATTTGTACTCCAATCCAAGATTTGATGGATTGTTACAGAGTCGTTTCAAACCATGAAAGCCTCAGTTCAAAATTTGGTATTTACTAAAAAATAATAAACTATTTCAAAGTGACTGTCACTACAAAACATAAACCAAATCAAGGCAAATCATCTCATGTCATCATTTGATTAAAAAGTCACTCCAAAATCACAAAACAAGCAGAGTCAATTATGACTTGATTTCACATCTTGTGTAAAACAAAACAATTTAAAACATGCTATTCCTGCTCTTGCAGGAAATGTTTCCTCTGCAGTGCTCATAAAATTCATCCAGTTGTAGAAAGTGGAGATACAACTTTGAAACAAAATGTGGTGCTGCGTGTGCATCAGAGATGCTCACAGGTGATAAAAAATGTAATATTTGTGATATTTGATTATCAGTGATTAGAAAATAAGACAACTGATTGTCACTTCAGACTCAGGTTAGAGTGGGGGAGAGCATAGTAAGTGTATTTTCTCTTGAGTCAGTTCCCAGTCTACATGACGGTCTAACACTGTGCTCTAAACTCCTTATCTAGTCTCTAATGTTCTTTTGTGGGGAAAACTCATTTTGACCACTTGTATTTACCTCATCAGTCTTTTGGACATAACTCAATCCATGAATTTGGGTAAAGTTGAAATTTTGATTTGATTGAACCACTTTTCCATCCAGCTCACACAACGGCCCACCTTAGTGCTGATTTCTGTCAGTCTCATGCTACAATGTACCCTCAGTCATGAACAAAAGCCCAAGATCCTCAAACTTTTGGGGTGTTTTTTGTTACTTAGGCCAGACAGAGTGACTTGAGCTTGAAGGTGCTCATCAAATCATTTTACTCTGGACTACAAACAGCTGTTGAGCAGGGCGAAATTTCTCCAAGCTGGACTAAAGTAAATTACCTTGAAATGTTCATTCCTTTGGCACATTATCCTTAGTTAGTTCAGAGGGGCAGGCACTATGAGAGCTTTGTCTGGGTTTAGCGCCAATTAGGCTGTCCTATTCAAGATTAAGAGATCAGAGGCAAAACTCCCCCAATATCCCCCAGGTTTATGTCAGAGACTCCAGGTTGTACATTAAGTCTCTCAAGACAAAAAGAGAAGATTCTGGAAATCCTCTTAGAAGTAAGTGACAGTCGAGGGGTTTTCTGCCTGGAGAAACGCTGAAGTAATAACTGTTTATCTGGTGGACTCAACAGACCATTTTTAGAAGAACTGCGAGTTCTACAAACTGAAGTGCTTGATTTGTTTTTCCAGTTTCATGCTCATTAATGTCATGAATTACACCTGCGATGACTCACAGTGCAGTGAGAGATGCCTTTTGGCAGCATGACTTCACCTGGTGAGTCGACAGCACGCCAGCTGCCACTGTTTGATAATCTAGTTACTCGCAGGCTGGTAACCACTTAATCTATGTAGTAAAAAGAAGGAGTGCCCTTTAAGTAATTGCAGGGAGTGCTTCCTGCCAGAACAATCAGTTATTTAAAAGTTTGTTGTTGTTGTTTTGCTCACCTTTCCACAAAGTTAACTGACCCAGTACTAATCTAAAGCCAGGGTTTTTGCCAGTATACTACCAGTCTGGTGGCCTGTTGGGCCTTAACTGACCTCCTCCCACAGGTCTTAGGTGGTAGGTTAGCTTATTAACTAATGTAAACTGTTAAACTTGTGAATATTTACAGTTCTCTGCTAAAGTTATTGTTTTGTTTGTTTTGCATATTTGCTATACTAACATGTTTCAAATTATTAAACAAATTAACAGTGAAAGACAACCAAAGTAAATACAACATGCAGTTTTGTATTTAAATCATGAATTGACAACATTTTTTGGAAATCTGCTTTCAGTTTTCTTATCCACACCCAGGCTTAATTACTGCCAGATCAAGAAATTACTTAAACAGAACCTATCTCACAAAGTCAAGTAGGCTACAAGATCTCAAAGCCATCTAAAGAAACTCACAGAAAGATAAGAAACAAAGTCACTGACATCTATCAGCATGGAAAGAGTTACAAAGCAATTCCAAAGGCTTTAAGACTTCAGGAAACCAGAGTGAAATCCATTGTCCATAAACGAAACGGCATTGACCCTTCCCAGGAGTTTCTGACCTATCAAAATTACTCCAAGAGTACATCAATGACTCAAAGAACACCAGAACAACATCTAAAGAACTGTAGGCCTCACTTGCCTCAGTTAAGGTCAATTTTATGATTCAGCAATAAGAAAGGGCCTGGGCAAAAATGGCATCCATGGGAGAGTTCTGAGGTAAAACCCACTGCTGACCAAAAATAACCTTTAGGGTCATCTCATATTTGCTAAAACACAAATCTTGATGATCCAAAAAAATATTTAAGAAATATTCTGTGGACGTTGTTGAGAATAGATACCCTAATATACATCAGAGTTAACAAGAATATAGTTTGTGATTGCTTGCAACATTATAATATTGTGGTTAATGGGTGTAAGAATACAAAATAGAAAATAGGCCTGGAATGGGAACAAAGAACTGGGGTGCAGGGCAGAAGGACAATCAACCCCCACCCCCAGGGCAGGAAGCAAGAGTTACTGAGGGTGAGAGGCAGACAAAGGGCAAACGGACACTACCTTAAAAGGAGATGGGGGTCAGGGTGTCAGCACCCTTGGCCACTGTACTAGTGTTCATTGTGGGGGTGTTTACTGTAGGGGGGATGAGACCAGAGGTTATAACTGTAACTGTTGTGTGGAGTTCTTTAGATCAGCCTTTAGCATAGGACTGCATAGGAATGCAGTGTGTTGATCTCCAGATGCATCTGTAAGAATAATGGGTAATAAACGGATTGTGTAAAACATAGAAACATCAGAGCATGATGTCTACCAGGACCAAAAGAATGGCAGAGACCGGCGTTGTCTCAACAACGTACAAGACAAAAATGTAACGTTTTGGAAGCTTTGCATCTAATTATATCTGGTGTAAAGGACCTGGATGAATTGCCACAACTCATGGAACCTCTGAGGGTTTTAGAAAGGCCTAGTCAGAGTCTGGCCATGTAAATTAGGTTTTTACCCTTAATACGTTCAATCATCATTGTGTTTCGTGTTTACTCGGGTTATATTTGTCTAATATTAAAATTTGTTGGAGGATTTGAAGAATGATAAATATGCAAAAAACAGAATTCTAAAAAAGTTAAAAACAAAAATGCAATAAATGCCAAATCTTATGATTTAGTACTGTTCAGCTAATATCCATCCACATATTCCCACGAGTAATGGTAGGCTAAAGTCTTCACTGTTTGTTATTAATGTCAGCTGTGATTCAGTGCTCTCCAGGCCTACATGCACGAGTTACTTTCTCTTGATGCTGAAATGTAAAAAATGAAAATAAACTCCTTCTCCTCCCTTGTTGCTCCTCTGTCCTCCTGTGTACGGAACGGCACACACCCAGGCAAGCTTGCTAATTAGCAATTAGCGTAACTGCCAGGTGAATAGCGCTAAGTGAATTGAATACCGCGTCAAATTGTACTGAATCACCACAGCATTTAAAACCAACCTCCACCGAGGCGAGAGCTGAGATGGAGTCATTAGCAGTTAGCTGTTGGCAGAACGATGCCAGCTGACAGGACAAAAAAGTTGCACTCTCTGCTTTGTAACTTCTGATCAAGTTTTAATGAGCCATCTCAACCTAGTAATGTGAGCCTACCACAGTGAGATACAGCAGGCGTTCAGCAAAAGATGTAAATTGGTTAAAAGACCAAAATTACTGCTCAAAAAAACATGTCCTATAAGCAAAAGATGCCAGTGTCGTTACAAAAGTTAAGTGTTTACCTCATTATCTTTAGTCACAGTCATAATATGCTGCCTTCAGAAGCCGTCAGACTCCTTGTTTGATTCACAGTTAGACTTCTCGGGGGAAATCACTGAATGTATTAACCAGACTTAAAGATAAATCGAGGCTTGCATACAATAGGTAGAAGGGATGCTGTATTAAAATTGTCAGCACATCAAACTCGGACTCTATCCACATTGCCGCATCATTGGGTTGCACTGAATTGAAAACATTTGGAGGGGAAAAAAAGCACTTTCTCACACAAGGCCCACAGGATTAGATTTTACTGGCTCACTACCTCTTAAGCAGCAGGTATACACACAGCTCTGTCTTCGCTGACTTAACAGTTTTCACAGTGTCTTGTAATCAGTACTGATGTCTTCTTCTGTCCAGCTGTCTTATGGCATGCCAATGTTTGGTTCCCTTCTGCAGCATCCACTGTGCCTCTAAAAAGTAAGGATTCTCACAGGCATGAACAACTAAAGCAGACATTCATGCATGAAAGAACACTGAGATTGCAAAGCGCAAATCCGACATACGTGCAGCTATAATTACCACCATTGTTTAGAAAGCACACTCATATCTCTGAAAGGTAATTACTTTGTTTTCTTCAGTCATCTTACCCTTTGATCCCTAATATAAATCTTCACACTAAGACAAACTGCTGCATTTATTGTTTGAGGCACACCATCTTAGTCCTCTTAGTATGGAGCTCTGGAACTGGAATATATGGCTTGAAATTATGCTCAGGTAGTGGGAATCATATTGTGTTGTAGAAAATCAACTCATTGTAGATACTTTATCATCCCTAAAGACATGCGTTTACGGCATTCGGCTGTTCTCTCACCACTGCATCAGCACAGCAGTACAGTGTTATTGTTGTTACTAGTCTTGAAAAATCATCCTTCCGCTCTATACTTAAAGGGTACAGAAACAACAAAGAAGCTGTGTTCCGAGCATCTTTCCTATGTTCACTGTTCTCTGATTGGAAGAAGGATTTGTAGTTTTGTGTGGAACATGGCAAGAATAGCTACTGCTGTTTACTGGACCGAATGTGTTGTATGAACTGAAGATAGAGCTTGTTAGTTTCTTTGGGTGCTGTGCAAGTAGCGTTTATGAGTCTAATACAGTATAATGTAATATTTGGAGCGTCTTTAATTGCACTTGTAGTGTACACAAGTACATTATACATTAAAACAGATGTATGAACTGCATTTACTCTAGTTTTTTAACAAGTTTCACCAGATATTCAGTGTTGTTCGAGGTCTTTTCTAAGAATATGATTTCTTAAAGCACGGCTTCACAAAGACTAAGGTAGGGAAACGGGCTGCTTCAAATAGCAGCACAAAAGCACTTATTTTAATAGAGTCGACAACTCACTGCAAAATAACATGTTTGGTATTTCTTGTTTGTTATACTACTGAGCTGGATCAAATAACAAGGCCGTCCTGATCTCGTTTGAAAGGGGGCAGTTCAGAGCAAATAACTAGTCCACCCACTCAGGAACTGCCAAGATAATAGGACATGGTTGTAAGAAGAAATGGGTATTCTTGTGTCAATCTGCATTTGTCTCTTTTTTTTTTCCTTTTTGTCCTTGTTTCAAATCAAGTTGGGCAATGTGGATTGCATACAAAATCACAAGAATTCCCCTGCTGTTAAAGACAGAGAAGCTGAAGACATGATGGCATGTTAAATGTTACATTTTTGTTAGTTTTAATGTGGCAGAGTCCTCGAAAGTGAATCATATTTGGAATATTCTTGGCATTGACAAATATTGTGCTCTTGGCAAAGACTTCTGTATTGTGTAAGTTCTGGAGTGCTTGTTTCGTGGAACGCAAGCCAGACCGAAGCTGGCATTATGCTCAACACGACTTCAAATTTGGACTGCTGGCAGTGTGAACTATCACAGGAGTTCCTACATTTGTCAAAATGAGCATTAAAACAAAACAAAAAAAACCCCAAAAAATAAATAAATAATTCTATTAAACGTTTATTTGCCTTTGTCATGGCGAAGACAGGACTCAAATACAGAGTGTGAAAAGAAAAAGACTGAAATGAAAGGGAGCACTGGAGGATGACGGCATGAACACAGAAAGATAACATAGGAGGAAAAAGCCTGGGAAATACACAGGGAATTAAACACTATTGAAATAACCAACTCAAAATGTAAGCTAAAGCTAAATATGGACCAAAACCCCTAAGCTAGAGTTATTAAACCCTAGAATATTAAATCCTCTAAAATGCATAAATACTAAATAGTACCAAGAACTCATGCAGTACAGTTCAAGTTCGGTATAAATTCAAGCGACTGTGTGTATATATAAAAAAAACAAAACAAAACGCTGACAACAGGAAGTGGGTGGGACACAAGATTAACTTTTCTCAACTTTCAGACAAGCATTTGAAGCGACTGCCAATGAGAGTGATTGGCATATGATCTGGTAGTAAATACATTAGACGGTCACCTAGGCAACCGGAGCCTGGAACGTTGCAAACAACAAGCCGGCAAAGTGATGTACAATGAGCAAATCACTTGCGATATGTACGCTGCTAAAATCTCAGCATTATGAGAATGAAAGAAGCGGCTTTGGCTCAGGAGCTAAAGTGGATTGTCTGCAATTCCGAAGGTTGGTGGTCTGGTGGCTTCTCCAGTCTGCATGTCAAAGTATCCTTGGGCAAGGCTAAATCCTTAGTTGCCCATGATGTGCATGTAAATGCTGCACAAGGTATTCAGGTATAGAAAAATAAACTTGTATGAATGCTTGCGCAGATTGTGCTTGTATAAATGCTTTTATCTATGATCGGATGAATGAGGCTTGTAGTAAAAAAAGCACTCAGACATTCTCAGTCAGAGTAGAAAAGCGCTATAGTAATACCTCAGGGCAAGAATCAACACTCAGTCTACAAATCTTTCAAATCAAAACTTCAAAGACTAGAAAGAAAAGCCAAAAATAATATATATTAAGAAAGTTAAAAAACAAAAAACAAAGATCCAATCTAGGAATCATGACAGTCTTATAGTCCTTCCATCTATGTTATTCCAATCCAACTCAGGGTCAATCGCTTATCCCAGTTGTCATGGGCAGGAAGCAGGGTACACCCCTACTAAAATACCGGCACTGACACTTTAATATTGGGTTGGATAAAAAAAATATATAATATAATTACAAAAGTGAAGTGAACCTGAATAGGTCTGAGTAGAAAGTTAACAGTTAACCACAAAAAAAGTGATAAATAGCAACAATATAGGTGACGAAAAGGAATGCATAAGAGATTAAAAATTATATACAGTTGAAATTTGTAGCCAGAAGTTTGAATTAACAAACAAAAATTTGAGAAACATAAAAAATAAAGTGCTAAATTGGTCACTAAAGATAATGACTATAGTTTTAATATTGGTAAGAATGTGTATCTTTAACCATTATGCTGATTATTGGTTATGGCTACACAGTTGAGACAAGTTGCTAAGCATAACTGATACACGGTAAGCTGAAGGGAGCTTAGATTGAGAGATTGTATGGCAGCTAAAAACGACTGGAAGTTTTAAATCCCCTGAATCTAAAAAGTAGTGTACAAGCAATGCAGTGTTGTACTTTATAAACTAGCACACTTAGGCACACACACACACACACACACACACACACACACACACACACACACACACTCTCAGTGTCCCCTTTTCTCTTAAAGGGCTTTATGTAATGAGAGCCCAGATGACTTGGAAGGAGTGTGTTCACCAGTGCTTCTCTTTTTTTTATTCCACCTCTTTCCTTTCACAGTTACTGGTCTCTTAAAAATAGACGTGGCACAGGTAACACTAATAACGCACTTGTGACCAATTACAGATTGACTGATATATATTTGTGTCTGGGGCTGGGCCACAGATGGACACCTGCTGCTTGACTACTTGATGGACCGTTTCCAACGAGCGGCACTTATCGCCATGGAAACTGCCCAACACCCTTCCACACACACATACGCATATACACACTGAAGCCTGCAGAGTGATCATTAGGGTCTAGTGATCTTTCTCCTCTGTGTCCTCTTCTACCCCCATCACCCTTCCTTTGAGATCCAAGCAAATTGCACCCATCCCTTTATCACGCCCTTCCTCTCTGCCTCCCCCTACATCTTCTTTCTCCCTTCATCAGCCACCCCGTTTGCCTGTAATAGTTCTCCCTCCCTCCCACTCTCCATTTTATCTTATACCTCTAGACCTCATATCAGTTTTTATTATCTCCCCCCGTCATCCATCCATGGCTCTCTCAATTCCTGCCACAGCCTCCCTTCATTCCCAGCCTTCCCCTATACTCAATCCATCCATCCCTTCATCTGCCTCCTTTCCCCTCCTTCCACCCCTCCGCCATTCCATCTCATCCAATTACTACCCAGTTGGAGGTTTTAATTAGAAAGGGAGGAGGAGCCATTTGGTGTGGTAGACCTTTAATTGAAACCCCAATTAGTCTCCTGTGGACGTCAGTATGCCGAGGGAGCAGCCAGTCTTGCAAAAATCACATTTCCATCTCAAGGTTATTTTTCTGAAGTGATTACTCTGGCTTTTAATAAAACGTTTCAGGGTGGTAAATCAAAAGTGCAGACAAGAACAGCCTGTTATTGCAAACGTTTATAATTGACTCAAGCAATCTGCCTCAGTCTGCTTTGGAAATTAACAGCAGGAAGCTGTGGCAATAGGAAAACACAATCAAAACAACAAAAAGTCGCTAAGGCAACTTGTTGCCTTGGTGATTACCATAGTGATGGCGGAGTCACTTTGCATGGAGAAGGAGGGAAGTGTGTTACAAATTCAGGGAGTGAAAGTGTTTTGTGTGTGTTTATGTGTTTCTAAGAACCTCAGCTTCACCCTGTCCCATCAGTATGGCTAATATTTACAATAGCTGCTTGTCTCAGCCCCAAAGTCAAAGAAATACACAGACATGCATACATTCATTCATCGCACAATAACTACTGGTCCTTCTTTGCATTTAACATTTTAGCCACAATATCTATGTGAAGCTTTGAAGGGCAAAACACTATTGGGACCATAGACCATGAAAAAGATGGACATAGTTACCACGGCATCAGCAATGTTTTAGAGACGTCCTGTTTTGATGCCTTCAGATGAGCCTTTTCAAAACACCATTGTTTTGTTTTGTTTTCAAACACTGTAGTTTTTTGACCACACAAACTCATTGGCTAATGAAATGTGAATAATCTTCCTTTGTGAAACGTGTGACTTTAGAATGACCAGAATTTTTTTTAAAAAGGACTCAATATTTTATTTAGTATGGCCTAAACTGAGGGATTGAGTTCATACACATACTATGAAAGTGATTACAAAAGTTCAGAAAGCTGTTTTCCCAGCTGGTTAGAGTGGATGGCTGCCCAAATGTTTCTTCCTGTTAAAAGGAAGATTTTCCTTCCCACTGTCACCAACTGCTCACAGGAGATCATTTGATTGTTGGGGTTTCTTTTCAATATGTGCAGGTTCTTTACCTTATTATATAAAGAGTCTTGAGGTTAATGTTGTGAACTGGTGCAATATGAATTGAATTGATAGACTTCTATAGGACTACAAATCTTCATGAAACCGCAAGTGTTACCCCCTGGTAAAAGAATACAGGCTTAAGCACTTCCATACTGGCTTAACTTTTGATAGCCTAAAAAACTATCACCCATCTTTTTTGCAATGGTCACTCCATGTAACTGCAGAAGAAGCAAAGCAAGCCAAATTTCCCATTTATTTAAAACCAAAGACATTTAGATCAACTTTCAAAAAGAAGAAGAACAAAGATTTTTAAACAAACTCCAGGCACTGGACATGTCTGATCCACGTACTGCACCAATGACAGCATTTAAATTCCAGTCAGATATGTTTTATAGTTTATACAAGTGCAGACAGCTTGTTTGTATTTTCAATTCAAATTGGTCAGTAATGCTGCTTGGATTTGGGAAGTTAAGGAGGAGTGGTTTATATTATTTCATCCTTCTATTCTCACCATAGTCAGCTGTATAGGACAGTGGTGGTTAACCTGATGAATTACTGCATCTAATGACAGAAATCTAATCTAATATTTTCTTGCTTGCTGTGAAGAAGTAGGTATTGGTGCACTGATATATATTGTACAGTTGATTGTGTAGCATCTGATTTAAGTGCCAATTTTGGAAAATAAACTCAACAGAAGTAAAAACAAAGAAGAGCCTTTTTTTCCCTCCATTTGAGAATTCTCATGATGATGTCAGGTCTCCTGGAAATAACTGATACTTCCAAATAACTCCCTCACATAAAAAAGAACAATTTATGCACATTTTACTCTAAATCCACCATCTCGGCATGGCTAGCTTTCATTTTTTTGTTTCACATGTCAAAGCAGAAGGACTTCTTTTTTCATCCATGAATTGAAAGTGTGCTGTGGGACAATATGAAGCTTGTCAGGCTTGGCAGCACCAGCGTTCAGTGTGTTGTAATGCACACTGCATCTACCTGAGTCTAGAATAAACAGACTGTAGATCAAACCCATGTTCTGCCTGATTGACACAAACACTTTCCTCTACTACTCTTGGTGACATCCGGCAGCACATGCATTCGAATGAACTGCTCGTCTGACGCACACACACACACTTATTAAGCCTTTCCTCTTCCTCCGCCCCCTGTTGAGTCCAGCCCAGACAAACCCAGCTCAGTCCTATCTGCCTCCGGATTTGGCTGCAGACAGCCGCAGAGCAGAGCGCACCCTGATAAGCTCCCATTGATTGGCTTCAGACTGGCTGAAAGGCTGAACACATTGTCACCCCCTCCCATCTCCACACACACACACACACACACACACACACACACACACACACACACACACACACACACACACACACACATATATATACACTAACATGCAGACATACTCGCTGGTGATAAAAGAGGAGAGGCGAGGGGGAGAGAGGTAATTGAACTGAAACAAAATTCACAATGACAAAGGGGAGGCAAATCAAGAAAAAGGGGGAAGCTGAGTTGTTTGGACAGATACGGCTGCTGAAAAGACGAGGTAGGGAAAGAAAGGAATGAGGCTGCAAATCTGCAGGTAAAAACAGCTGAGAATAGGATGATTAGAATTTTACTGCAGCTGAGACAGAAAGACGTGAAGAGAAGGAAATAAACAGTCTGACGGACGGCTAATCAGAGCCCACAGACGTGAAAAGTATGGGTTTTGAAAACCTTTCTGAAACAGAGACAGCATCTAATAAAACCATCATGCCAACACTCACGAAAAATGCAGGTAAACTTAATGATGAGTCTTAGATCCAAATCTGAAAACGGGTAATTTACCCCCTTTGTTTCAGAGAACAAACAAGAACTTGTCATTCCTGCAATCACTGGAACATTTATGTCCCTAGTTCTGATCATCAATTAGCACCATCCTTTTAGATAGGCTGGTTGGGTTTAGCTTAATTGCTCTAACAAGTGAGTTTATAGTGCAAGAGAAGAAGGGATCAAACAAAGCCAGCTTCCAATCCTCCTGAAAATTCATTCTGTGCTTTACCCTGCTGCGTCACAAGGACACCGCCAACCGGGAGGGGGCCCGTTCTGTTCCTGAGGTGTGACTTCATGATTGTTCCACTCGACTACAAGCTGTGGCAGCCAGAGACCTCAGTGATAGATAGCAGCTGATGGAGGGACAAACTGAATGGCACTGTTGCCCCAGAAGGAGAGGACGAGGGAAGGATCATGGAAAGAAAGGGGCAAAACTCAGGATTTGTGATGTCATTTTTTATACCTTATTGCACGGACTCATTTTGGGCCGGATACAGCCCACTTTGATCTTAAGTGGGCCAGATCATTGAAACTACATGATAAATGTGTAAAATTATTATGATAGTTCCCCAAAAGTTGATTCTGTTCATCTGGACGTAGCGTTTTCAGTGGGAGAAACGTTTCCTCACTCATCCAAGTGACACAATGGCATGTTAACAGCAGTAAATGGTCACACATGGCAAACACATTAAACTCTACAGTTCCTTCTAGCTCTTTCTTTCAGCTTTCAGCTCCTTTCTTGTTGTTCTGGTTTCACAGCTCAGCTTTGCTATTTCAATTAAATCTCTCATCAGTATCATCTCCTCTTACAGCAGGCAGCTGATTTCGATTATCACCACAAACACGATGATCCTATTGGTTGTTTGTTCCCAATGTCTTAAACAACCCATGAAAGCATTTCTGAAATAACAGTGTTTCCCTTTTGGGTGCACCAAAAAAATCTCCATTAAGAGGCCATGATGGTAAAGGCTGAACAAATATTGTAAGAAAACCCATGTTTTATTTTTCTTTTTTTATATTGCGTCTTCTAAATATCGACTGTGTTGTACAATCTCGAAAGGCTAGATGGTGAACACAGCAAAGTATTTAGCAGATAAAGAGGCACATAATTCAGTTAGGGAGACTGAGCAGAGTAAGAAAAAACTAGAGTGCAATCCTATATAAGTTTTTTTATTTTTCAAGACAAATGGGAAATGGGTGAAACTATTTATTGAAATATACAAAATTACATGGAAACATACATGACAGTTAGCATTTTTAATAGATTGAACTAAAGAAAAACGGTGTGTTTTTGCTGCAGGGTACTTGTAACAAAAGTGCCGAAAGATACAATTTTAAATTAGTTCTTTGCTATGTGTGAGCACAACACTGATTCATCCCTGTTTCCTTTTCTATTCATATCCCAAAAGGTTGATTCCTGTCATCTGGATGTAGTGTTTTCAGTGGTAAAAAAAATGCTACGTCCAGATGAACAAAATCAACCTTATGGGATTTGCTTACCTGGATGATTGAGCATGCATCAAGACATTTTCTATGCACAGTAAAAAGTGGCTTAACAAACATTCCTCTGAATATGCTCAAATACAAGGACTAGACTGAAAATAGGTGAAAAATGAACTAATGTCCTAAAAAAAATTTGAATTTTGACTTTCAAAAACCCTGAAGAACTATCGCTCAAGATCCCTTTAAAATTTACAAGAAAGTCGGGTCCATTTGCACTAAAATATAAATACATAAGGGTGGCTCAATAGTTTTGCACATTACTGTATGTTTAGTCACTGTCCATGCAATTTGAAATTTTGCAGTGTCTGCAGGATAATACAACAGGAAACTGTTTGCTAACAAGTATTCCATATCAGCTCTATGCAGTGATAATGCAATATATGGAGGGTTAGGGTAAGATAAGACAAGAGCCAGTGTTTTTCTGGCTCTTATCTTTTTCTTCCAAGTAGCATACTGGGGCATCTCAAGCTCCTTTGCTTATCAGAATTGTCGATGAGGTTCACCTGTACAAATACAAAACTGAAATCAAACAACGTGATCATTGGCTCCGAACCTGTGTGTGCTTTCTGACATAGAGAGTTGTGTGTTCATTTACAGTCAATAATTCAGGTTACAGTAGCTTCCACTGAACCACTATTCAAAGCTGTGTGTGTGTGTGTGTGTGTAATAAAACAGAAGCATATAGAGAGGAAATGCAGGTGCCCTCTAGTCAGAAAGAAAACAGCAGGGTACCTTGGCATCTCTCTTCCTTGCTTTCCTCTCCTCCCCATAAGATTTCCTCTCTGTTGTTCTTCCATATCTCCCTCCCTTTTTTTCCTCTCTCTTCCCATCCCTGCCTTCCCTGTCAGACAAACATACTTTCTTGTTGTTCTTGCCGGCATACAGAATCTCCTAAAGAAAGGCAAACCTGCCAGTAGGTAGGAAGAAAAAATTCCCAAAACACCGCCAATGCACTTGACAGACTCACTGTTTCTCACTGCAGTGCTATGCTGCACTGCACTGGGCTGTTTCTTTTCCACTGTCGGTTTGTGTTGCAGTCGTGGTTTGAGGACTACACCGGATTGCCCTTGACTGTCCTGCTCAACTGTCCCCATTTTCGATTCCAGCACAGCCTGCAGGGCTTCAACAGTTTTTAATTAACCACAAAGCTTGTTTATTTTAACTTGTTTCCTGTATTAGCAATCAGTTATTACAGCTGCTCTTTTACACCAATTTTGTTTTTTTACATATTAATATATTTGGTCAGGTTCTATCAAAATCTTACCTTGAGGGCTTTCAGATTGTAGGTATTTGAGAAAAAGCCTGTCTAGTTTTCTCACACATCCCACAAAGCCTTGCGGCACCCCTGCAGCACTTTCCTGCATTGTAATGTGTTATATGCAGTGTCATGCATCGCAGAACATGAAGCGACACTCAACTTCAATTTGGATAAGTGCTTTTTAATCCACTTACACATCAAAATGAATCATAAAACTCAATTTTTTGAGCTGTTCTTTTGGCACCTGGACGAGTTTGGCATTTTTGTATGCATGTAATTTCTATAAGAAGGTGAGCAGTCTGTTGTGTCCCATTATTAAGGTGACAGTGACCATCTTTTTCTCTCCTGTCAGGATGTTTTCTTACATTTATCATGCCATAGGGATATTGAATTCAAAGCAATATCAATGTCCTCTGTGTTATCTTGTTATAATTCTAGATTTTATGCAGACAAGCATTAAAAAATAATGTAAAGCTGATATTAGAAGCTAGTTTTAATAGTCATCCTGAATAGCTGAAATGTTAACATTCATCTCCTATCTTTGTAGTACTATTTTTATTCACAAAAGGGTATAAAACACTTTTTTAAAAAAAAAAACTTTCTTTTTTTCTTTTTTTTACACTTTTTACAGCTCAAAGTGTTTGCAGACAAGTGGGTGTGTTCTGTGCAATCTACAGATGACTGTGTTAATCTGCTACCAACCAAAATTTGCAACACCTTGCAACTGCCAAAAACCCTCCAGCAACCACTCCCCAATCAGTTAGGGTGTATACATTTTTCCCTCGCAACATGTGGTTGTCAGAGGGTCAACCAGGTTGATCTTTAGGCCTGTGTAAACGAGGCGTTAGGATAACTCTAAAGAACTACCTTTGTAAACAATCTACAAACTATATTTATAACTAACTAAATGTTAGATACAGTTCATGTTGATCAGCTGTTTATTCTTGATAAATAATGTACTGATTCTTGTCATTATCTTTATAATAGTGTGGACTTAATATACAGTAACTCAATGTTACACATTACCAAGATGGTATCTGAAAGAGAAGAGTAAAAAGCAAATATAACTTTATGTCAAAATATCACAAGCTAAAAAACACTGCTTACTGAATTACTCTGCTTTACTGCTGAGCTGTAATCCCTACAAATATTGCTTGAGCTTCCAAACAACTCAGTGGACCATGAACATGACAAGGAACCTCTTAAATTGTCCAAAATATGTGCACAAAGTGGGGCGATAGCTGCATTTTTCAGACAGCATACATGTAGGAACAGGATGCTTTTGCCTCCAATCGAGCCTGCTGTATCTTCTCCCTCATTGCTCTTTCTTTCTCTTTGCTTCCAGGCTTCCTGTCTTCGTATGTGCACACCCACAAGGACACAAGCGCACACACGTGCACACACTCGCCCTACCACAAATGTCAGCCAATATTTCACATTCTCTTCTATAAAATGTCAGTGCCTTGGACAAAGCATGTCTGCCTTTCTGGTTTCCCCTACCTCACTGGCTGTCTGCCTTTGTGCTTCCCTTCTAAATCTGTTATCATTGCCTGACATTTCACATGCTCGGGGGTCACAGGACAAACTGAATATTTCTAAGGTGTGTCACAAAAGGTTAGAAGTTCACTATGGCACGAAAGTCATAAAATATAAACAGCACTTTGTAGTTTCATAACGTGTGCCCTAACGTGAGCCCTTAAAATGTACTAAATCCATAGTAGTAGCAGATTTCAGAATAAAGGTGCATTCTATTTCAAGTAGGGATGGAAATCGAGAACCAGTTGCCAATAGTTCAATTCCCTGGAATTTTTAGTCTGCTACTGATTATTGACTATTGATCCTACTTATTGGTTCTACTTGTACCGTGCAATAAGCTGATTTCACTTCGTGTGCTGGAAGATGAAATCAGTGGCGCAGTCTACAGCGTGGCTATGGTCATTACTTTTATTTTTATTGCACAAAATGACAAGAGTGCGATGTTAAAGTGGAAACGACTTTGGCTCTTTGCAAGCATTTGCACAGACAGGATGCTAACGTTAAGCTAGCCAAGAACCCAGAGGAATGTTAAAGCAGAGTGAATGCCAACCCCAGCCCAGCAGCCAGACCCCGAACTTCAACAGGTAACAAACTGACAAGCAGTCAGGTTGAGCCTCCGTTTTTACCTCTTCATGTTTCTACAGTAGAATCACCGTGGCAATCGTTTTAAAGTCTTTTTGTGCTGGTTTTCATCTTTGCTTTATGGTGTCAGCTTTGTGTTCATACCTAAATACTGAGAGAAAGATCGTATTTGTGTCCCAAATCAAAGACAAATCAGTAGATTACAGATCGTGACTGCTATATTTCACAAAACAGCTTTGAACTATGTTGCTATGTAGTATTTTTCAGCTTTGATGAATGCCAAAAATTTCAGATTTTTTGATCAAAACTTTTAAATGAAACTCACTGATGTATATTTTTTAAGACCATAAAAATACCAACTTTAAAGGTGCAAAAAATAGTTTATTGATTATACGTATTGTCTGGTTATCTTTATATTTAAATACATATAGTATGCTGGAATAAAATTTCAAAAAGAAAGTTTGGATCTTTGTTCTATCCCACCCTGATTTGATAAATTAGTTTGCAACATACAGTGGAAGCCTACTTCCAACCTATTTCACCTTGCAAGTGCAAGCAACCATTCACTAACTGGTTGGGAAACATACATTTTCCCGAGGAACGTGTGGTTGTTAGGGGTCTGATCGACTGATCTCTTGGCTTGTATGACAGAGGCCTTAAGATATGTCACTGAAACTTGGAACATTTAGTGAGTAAGGGCCCATTTATGCTCGCTGCACTGGTCGTTTCACAGCAAATGGCGGCGTTCTTACGGCTCTGTGCCATTTACACCAGCACTGAAAGCACAAGTACTCGTTGGTATTCTCCCAAACAACAGGTGTCACCGCTCAGACAAAACCTTTACATTGGCGATAATATAAGAGGGGAAGAAGTCAAAACCAGAAGTGAAGAAATTGCTGCTTTTTTTGTTTAGTTTTTTTATTTTTCAGCGATTTTTCCAAATTTTCTAATTTTGTAACATCTCCCTCTGTATAATCTGTGTGTTTTTGTACTTATATATTATAAAAAATTATTCACTGGTGTCTTCAACCCAGTCCAAACAACACCAAAGTGCGATTTGTGCCAGGCGATGTGACGCCGCTTTTGTCATACAGCGACATTTGCCAGGGCAAGAACAGAGAGTATAAATGGACCTTAAAGCATCAGGTACTATGCATTCCTAGCATAACTAATTTTGTGTCTGACTAGCAAAGCTGTTGTGAATTGAGGGTGTTATTTATGCTAATAGTTACACCAGTGCTTTTCCTTGCTATGATTAATCAAAATATATACTGTAAAAAGGTCAGGTCAGGTCATTTAGTGTATTTGATTTCTAATTTGTGTATTTGTGCTCAAACTAACAATGTTTCTAGTTGGTGGCCTTTCATTGTTGCGACTGAGATAAAAGAAACAAAGCTCCCAACTGATCAGCTTTGTGTTGTCAGCTGTTTATTCTTTCTTTATTACATAAGATTAGATATTTTTCTTCATATTGGGAAGAAAAATAAGGCTTCCCATAATCCTGCATATAAGTCATGAGGGATGGTTGCATAATCCATTTGATTGATTTTCCCCTCAGATCATTATAATGAATGGTTATTTTTGTTCTGAGAACAGACACAAGCTTGCATAGTTCTAGAGGAATGAAGAGGTAGGCTGTATTTTTTTAATATTCTTTCTTAAGACCTAAGTTCCTTTGCAGTGCAGTGTTTGCAGTAGACACTGATTTCAACTCTAATACAACTCTGTTTGATTTAAATTTAGCTGAGAGATGCATGACCCTGCTGCGCTGCCTGCAGACGCTGTGTGTTCCAGACGGTGATTGTACAGGCTTCTTGTTTTCACTGTCTCTGTCTTGCTACTCTGCTGTTGCTCATTTCATTTCTCACTTTGCTTAGTTTTTCCGCTTGTTATCATGTTATTGTGATATTGCTAATGTTTTAGAAAGTAGAAAAGATAATACGGAGCAGAATGAGGGCAAGCAAACACAATCTTCCTTTCAGGTCCCGTGTGGGCAACGATTAATTAACGTGTCAAGAAATATAAACAGTGCGCATTAAAAAACACCATGAAGGTCCAATTAAAAGTCTGATTATAATTTTGATGCCAGCTACAAAACCGTGGACTCTTTTTTTTGTTGTTGTTGTTGTTTTGTCACAGACCACTGAAATTATTTGGAAAATCAGCCACATCCCCTTGACTGAGTAACAGACACAAATGAAAATTACCACTGTAGCTTGGAAAAAACATAACATCTTTGCAGTGTTGGCACCAAAACAAATTAACCCTAAGGGTTTTGGAGGGTCAATGTGTGAGTAGAATACTAACAAAATCCACAATATTCTGGGCTTACAGCAGGTACGTGACAAGGATTTTTAGATGAGGCTTTTTTTTCTGGAAAGGTCCCAAAGGTCCAAGCCTAGGATCTATCCTCTATGTGATGAGTGTACTCTAGTGGTGGCCTCTGAGCCTTTTTCCAGCATTGCCTCGCTTATGTTTACTTCATTATGCTGATAATTGAAGGTTAAAGCTGAACTGTGGGCAACAGAGTAGAGCATCCCCATGTGGATAGAGGGATATACATAAACTATCTGAAGTATATGAAGTAATCTGACCTGTAAATCTGAGTCGCCTGATGCATTCTTCCAAACCAGGCTCATCCATAACAACTGGCGTTTATGAAGGTAAGTGCTATTTTACATATTTTATTGTATATTTTACATTTTCTTTCCCCATATGTTTTTGACTGAATCACAAAAAAACTGTGTTATATTATTGAAAGTCTCGGACAATATCAATGCAATGAAAGTGTCAGAGCAGCAGACCTGGTAGCTAGCTGATCCCTCTGGAACGTTGCCTGAAACAAAAGTGCAGCACAAACTTCCCAGAGGATGTTCATTAAATTTAACAGTGAGCAAAGGAAACAAACAGTGGTTTATCTCAGTGCAGAAAGTCAATGGTTTATCTTCTGTCGGCCATTTCAAAATTGGCAGTGTGTTTGTGTGTGTATAATTTCCACCACAACACACTAAACCTACTGTAATGTAACATCTAAGGCTCTTATGGTTAAGTAAAACTAAACTAAAAACACTTTTAATTTTAATTTGCAATTTTAACTTATTTTATGTATTTTATAACTATTGCCCCTTTTATTTTTTTCTTTTGTAAGGTGACCTTGGGTTTCCCTCAAATAAAATGTATTATTATTATTATTAATATCATTATTCTTCTTATTATTGTTATTATTAGTTAACTAAAGTACAAAGAAAACAGTAGAGACTGCACTTGTCTATAGCCAAGAAAAAAACATTTGGAACGTCACAAACAACTAGCTGACCTGAGAGTACCGGATTAAGTACCAGATATTGGTATTGGTATTGATATCTGTATCAGTGTTAAAAAACCAATATCAGTCAAGCTAAACTCAATATAGTCTAATATAGTTCCCTTGCTCCACTTCTAAAACGGCCCTTGGCATACCAAAATGTGATTGCTGATGCTTGTACGTGTGTTTTAATGTCTAATATCCTTTTTTACAATGTAGGGTGTCAACTGGATTTATCAAAAGGTTATATATGAAATAAGAAAGTAATACACTTTGCAAATATCCCAGTGATTCTATTTGACAGATTACAGGGCACTGAGTCATTTACAATTATCTAAATACTAAAAACATATAAAATATAATTGGCCTTCTTCAGTTACATGTACATTGGACTGGTTACCTTCCATTACATGGTTATAGTACAATACCATAAAAAAGGCTGAGATCAAGTCAATCAAAAGAGCAGGAGTCTTTCTGGGTGAAATAAAAGGCATACTTCATACTTCATGTGTGACAAACTCCAATACAAAGAGCAGTCATCAGTGACAACAAAATCAAGTAAAGACTCTGCACAGTTGTTTTAATGCATGACAAGCATTTACCTTCCAGGGTGGTTGACACCCTTCTAATATTCACTTGAATGGAAGACTTAAATGTATTTTGGCTCTCAGGGGATATTAATTTGGACCTTGAGCGCATGTAAAAGTGCTTCGTATACAACTAATTTATGCAAATGACAAGCAGTATGTTAGCCACCTCAGCAGCAACTGCTTTCCACTATAATATAATACATAAGCGTTTTTATGCTAGTCTTAAGATAAAGGAAATGCTTTTTGACTGCACAGTAACAGTTAACGAGACATTCATATCATTAGAACCCTTGCTGGACACTGTAAAGGGCTTAGAATTTTACATCCTGATAATGCTTATTGGCATCCAACAACACTCAAACACGTACATATGAGTTTAACATCCTTTAATGGCTGCTCCTCATCCGAGTTATCTTCTCTGCAGCCCACCTGTATTTTCTGTTTTTTCCCCCCTGGGCACATATTCAAAACTCCATTTAATGGCTCAACCTCCTTCTGTTTGTATACTCAGGTTCTCTTCCTCTAACTTTAAGTCGCCACAGGTCCGTGTAATCCACACACGCACTCACACGCATACGCACAAACACACGCTTTTACTCACCCCCACGCATTAGTCTAATCTCCTGTTCGTACCTGCCAATATGACTCACTGAAAATGGATCAGGGAATGAGGGACTTTCTTATTTCCTCAGTGCCAGTCCAATAAAAAACACTTCACAGCAATAGACACATACGCCCACACACACACGGCTCAGTGAGTCAAATGGTTATCCATTTTTAATGACATATGGACAGCTTGGCCTAGTATTGCTGAGCTCTGTCTCCGGGGTCGGTGTGTGTGGTGTTTTATAGAGGCAGAGGCAGGCTGGGGACAAACTAGTGTGTGTGGATGTCTAGTCCTGCAAAATCATTTTCGTGTGTGCACCCTAAATATAGTTTGCATGTGGGTGAAGTGATTAACATTTTGTAATGTTTTGCAATCAGTCACACCACACAGGTCAAAAACATTGATGGTGTCTGACTTAATAATCTCACCTGTGCATATTTCCCTCCCTGTGTGTTTGTTAGCAGCCTAGCGTCCACAGTTTTCAAGATATCATTTTTAAATTTTGTGTGATGGTAGATACCAATGACAACTCGAGTGATAATTGGGGCCAAGGTCAAATTCACACCAGATTTGAAAATCAGTAAAAATTTTATTTTATACACAATTTTTCATGGATTGTCTTCAAACATCACAACAATATACTAGACCTTGTGTGACATCATACTGTAATTAAACCAGGCTGACGTCAGCATGTGGTAATAAATACATAATAAAGCATCAAAGGTTTATTATAGCCCCCACTCTTTGGGGGGAGTTGCGCTCTCTGAGTGCTGTTGTTGGGTTTTTCTCTCTAATACCACTGGATCTTTACCATATAATATTGAGCGCCTTGAGACAACTGTTGCTGTGAATTGCTTCTATATAAATTAAACTATATAGATTATGTTTTTGGAGCAGGTTGCTGGTAGCAAAGTGCCTAAAGATTCAATTTCAAATAGTCAAAAAGTTGTTTGTTGTCTGTGTAGCAATAACAGCGGTGCATGTTTTATGCTTAATAAAAGCTTAAGATAGACTTAAAAAAAATCACAAGTGGAGCGGAGAACAGTGGAAAGGTGCTTGAAACACACCCAGACAGTTGTGTATGCACTTCTATAGCAGTATTAGTCATTCAACCATGCACTCTCACCACATACTTTTCTCCCTGTGCCCTCGGTGTGACCTTGGCTTCTATCCTCTCTCTGGGTCAGCATTCATCTGTCTCAGACTCTCTCTGTGAGTTTGACAGAAAGGTCACCCATAGAAAAAAGACTTACAAATTTTTAGTTCACTATAATTACTCATTACATGTGTACATTTATTGTCAGCAGTCCGGGACTAAGCACAGTATTGTCTTCTAATCTTTTTTTCTTCAATTCTCCCAGTTAAACAATGAGTCATCTATTGCAGCATATATTGTCTCTGGGGTATATTTTAATTTATTGTTTCTTATTGTTTTCATTGTGCAACACCAATGTGTGTGCTATTTGAGCAAACCGAAGCCCTAACACAATCAGACATCATAATTTAAATATGAAACGCACATGAGTTCCTGCAGTATTTATAGTGGTAGTTATTAGACATGAAACAAAAACTAGTAGCAGTGGAACCTTTAAACTTTCAGTTTTCATTAGATAAATTTAATGTAGCAGTACTGGCTATTTAAGCTTTTCTGACAACGTTTCCAAAGAATTAGATGAATAAAATTTTTTTGAATAGGCTCCCTTTTCATGTGCATGTCATCTGAATGAATGGAGAAAGGTCAGAATATATTCACAACCATTAAACACACAAAGACTAACAAACTTGTACATTTAATCTACATCACAGAACCGTGTATGAGGATGAAACTGTTGTGTGCAGAGCACAAAGTTATCTGACTGTTCGGCCTCCTGGTTTACCCAGAAAAAGGAAACGGACACGTTATTTACACACAGATTGACTGTGCGTGCATGTGTCTGTGTGTAAGCCTCAGAAAAATATGACTCACTGTTGTCATGGGGAAAGAAGAGCAGTGAGACCGAGGAGAGATTTACTGAACCATGTAAAATACACACATCAGACACATGCGTGCAGTAATGTACAACTTGAATCGAGTACATTAATGAAACTGTAGCACCTATAAATCCCCACACGCTGCTGTAGCAAGGTAAATGTGCACACACATGTAAATGAATAACATCAATTTGGAAAGAAAAAAGAAAATATGAATTTAAAGAGAGAATATTCACAGCCCTGTAAACACACTCGCTCACATCGACACACGCTGAGCATCTGTACCCGGTTATTTGGAATAACAGTGCTGAGATCACAAACACAGATGCGCTCACCAGAAACTAAACAAACCAAGCTAATATGCACAGGCGCATGCGAGACCATCCAGACATCTCTTCTGTTTCCCCTTTCATGTCTGACCCGCATGTATGAACACAGCATAGTTCACAGTGATTAAAAAAAATAATTTCCTTAGCATGACACTTCATAAAAACTCCCATGCAGAGTGGAGGAACCAGTTACCTCATTAGTCTGGGCTGCCAGTCAAAGGCACTGCAGAATATCCACAGTAATTCCACTTTAGTGGTGCTTTGCGGTCCCTTATATAAATGAAAAGGTCTATAATGCTCCTTCTGGTGTATGAGGAGTATATTTCATTATCCTATAAAACAGCGGTCCCCAACCGGTATCGGTCCGTGTGTCGTTTGGTTGGTCCACAAGAGTTGAGGCTCGGGTGTGAAATTTATGGTTTTCAGGGTTTTTATCGGTTTTTAGCGCTATTTTTTTAAACCATTTTTATCGTTAACTTGGTTTCCCTGGGTCTTTTCCACTGTATGAATAAATCTTCGTTTTTTTGGTACTGGTACTGGTTTTATATTGTTTTATTTATCCACAACATCTTAAAGGCTGGTCCGTGAAAATATTGTCGGACATAAACCGGTCTGAGGCGCAAAAAGGGTTGGGGACCGCTGCTATAAAATACCAAAAATAACAGATGAACTGCATTATCATTTCGATAAAGAAAAAGTTTGTCAGTGACTTGCTGTAGTTGCTCACTTGCATCCTGAACAACTACAATCTGCCTAATACTGAAAGAGCAGTAGCCATATTCATAAAAGGGCAAACGTGCCCATTGAATGACACATATGACCTTGAACATCAGGATGGTTAGAGTGAAGATTAAGTGATCATTGGATCTAACTGTAAGTTCTTGAGGAGTAATTCTCATGGACTGTAGGTGGATGGACCAATGGCTTCCTATCAAATAAGCTCACTAGACCTTCCAGGTGCTAATGGATGAGTTGAAAATGCCTAATTCATTTTCTGTCAAAAAGAAATAATTCTTAAACCTTATTTTATGAACCTTTGGCCTTTTAATTATTTTTTTAAAATAGTTATTAGTCTCACATATTTAAAAAATTGGTATATTCTATCACCATGTCTCTACTCTAGTTCCGTTTGTATTAATGGTGCCAATTGTTTGTTGGCCTCCGAAGCCAAGATAGCAGCCACGGACACTTTTTAATCATTTGAGTACAACACACAGGTACTTGTAGAGCGCTTCTTGTAGCCATACTTGACACTATAAACAACATATATATTCAAAATAGCGAGAATAAGTATGGAAGTATGTGATTTGATACACAGCATATGAATTTTGATATTTTAAATAGCTAGTCAAAACCATTTCAATCACATTACCCTACAGCAGAACACATCCTCCAGTTATCCATCTTTCCCCCCCTCTAATTAAACACAAATAGAAACAGACGAGAGGGACAAATTGGGAGGCCACAGAGCGCTTGGGCAGCCATGTGATTTAGTGTCGACATTGATTCGGAGTGATAGACAGAGGGAAAAAAAGAACAAAGATGGAGGAAAAGAAAGAAAGAAAGAGTTTATTGTTAGCTACTTTGATGTGAACATAGATACAGAGAAGGAGAGGTGGATGACAATGGAATAATAAGGACAAGAGGCAGACAGAGTATCCATTGTAGGAAAGAGTGACATGAATATGTAGAGCGCTGCAAAACGTTCTGACATTTCACAACTGTTTCTGGACACTATTCTGTGAAACATGTGCTTCTTTAACTCCTCTCAGTCTTTATTGTACAATTTCAGCAAAAGTAGTGTGTTTCAGCATCGTAATTCTATGGATATAGGCCTCAGAGGAGCAACACATTTCTCGTCTGCAGCCCACACCATAGCAGGAAGGACAGAGCCACACAAAGACAGTAAGAGAGAAAGATGTGCGATGATGGTTAGAGACAAAGCGCTGCAGTACAATGCAGACATAGGCTTCCCTCCGTCACAGACTGCTCATTGTGCTGCTCTGTGTGAAGTGTTTGTGGTAGAAAACTAACTGAGGAAAGAGAAGGGGATGGAGGGGAGGACAAAAAGGAGAAAGTGTGTGTGTGTGCTCACACTACTACATGATGGTTGAGCTGGTTGTGTGAATAGGCTGCTGGAAAATGTGTGGCTGTGGTTTGTGTGTGCCCACTGGTCGGAAGGGAGGGGTCACCTTGGGTGTCATCGTTCGTGTTCCTGCTAGATGTAAAAGTACTTTAACTCAGTGTAACAGGCGACCATTTGCCTGCAGCCGTACAAAAGCCTCTCCGCAGCAATGATTGTATTCAACACAGTGGTATCTACACAGCCTTGACATTACAGCTTTCCCATTAAGTCAAATGAAAAGCCAAACTGGTAATAAAGCATACAGATGCTAACAGACTATGTAAAATGAAATTGATTGCTATGAATGGTACCTGAAAGATAAAATTTAATCTCTGAATTTGAAAAAACTGAATATTAGGTGTGACAGCAAAGTGATATTGTGTGATTAAAACAATTAGAATCAGAACTGATTACATTTTCACATTTTCTAAAAGCCTATGGATCACTCTTCCAGGCAAAACAATGCCCAAAGGATCTAAAAACCTTAGGATAACTTCAGTGAGAGCTGAAATGTAATGTGCATAGATATCCTTTGTTTATTTAAATCCACTCTACTTGGTTTGGGAGGCTTATGTTATTACTGCGAATATGCTGAAGTGTAGCAGGTATAGTGTTTACCATTCTCACCATGCAGCATGGAGCTAATGGGAATGTCAAACTTTCTTTAATGCACTTGGAAAAGGACGCAGCTGGAGGAAAGGGTTAGGGCAAAGACGTTATGAGGCTCAGACACAACACTCAAAGAGCCAGCCATCTGCTTTATAGCAACCAAACCAGTAAAAACATGAGCTAATCGATTGTTGCAGAGATGTCATGACAGTTTCAGCTGTGTGGTGGCCGGCGTATCTACTGATGTAGGTAAGAGTGCTAAGCATTTTTGTTGGCTTGCTTTCCAAAAATGTGTACCATTAGCATGGTATGTGTTTAGTAATGATGGGTCAATCTGATACCAATAAATACAGGGCGAGTACTGTTGATTCCAATACTGATACTGATGCTTTTAACCAATAAGGCCAGCTTATATTGGGCAGAAAGCTCTGTGCCTGGATTCACACAGATGAATCATCATCTACTTGCAAATTCGGAATACATTTTAACAAACACAAAAATCACTGTGATTTTTACTTTCCACAATTAATACAATAAAATACAGCGTTCAGCTTTTCAGATATTTTTTTAAACTGAGTATTTTAGAGAGCTGGAATGTAAATGGGCCTGTCTCTAAAGCACTTTGATTCAAATTCTGTTGTCTAAATGTGCTACAGGCTACACATAAAATATATGTGACAGTCAACACAAAAAGGTTCCGGCATTGTTCATAGTAGATAGATACTATCAGTATTTGGATCAATCCCCCCCCCCCCCCGGAGTGTTTAATGCTGTGGTGCGATACATATAACATGCACGAAGGAGCTTTTTAAACTTCTTTTGTGGCAAATTCAGCAAACTTTTTAGGCATTTTTAATCAGATTTGATTGGTGATTCACCACATGCGTTTTTTCAGGTTCCACAGACTATTGAAATTAAAGTTATGCCTCTCTCATTGTTCATTTTGATAGAGGATTGGTCTTGAAACCCATAATAACTGCTCAGGCATTGCCAAGATGACTTCTGAAAAGCAGGACTTGCTTCTAAAGGAACTTTGGTTAATTCATTCTAATTTATTCATATAGCGTCTGTTGCAAACATTGAAGCGTCACCAAGGCATTTGACTTAAATCACTGATCCTACAGTTTGTATGAGGCTTAGGCCTTTGGAGAATATTTGTACTTTTAAACTAGCATCTTCCTGGGTTATTATGCTACAGATGAAAATAAAAAGGAAATTTCTTATTGGCCATTTCTAGAGGCACATTGTGTACAGACTCTGTGATACTGGCCTGTGCAATGTTTCTGAGCACACTGGCAGATGGAGAACAGAGCCTGGAAGGGAAGCAGAATCAGATGTTATCGGATTAATAGACAAATATTACATCTTTCCCCAACTTGCATGCGGCGTGCCCTTCAAAAGTCTGATTTCCTGGCACTTGATGCGAAGAACGTAATCATCAAACAAAAAAAAGGTTTTTAAAAAGTGCCACACGCGTGACATGAACCGCTACTTCTCATTATAAATGTATTAGATATTCTATAACATTAGAATATTATAGTGTGTGAGCAACATGTAGAAATGGCTGTCAGATTTCTGAGACATGCATTATATGTCTCACAGTGTGAATTCACACTCAGCTGCAGCCATTTCTTAAGGTGGCAGGAAAAAAAAGTGTCATTTCCACAGTCACATGGGCAAGTTGGAACAAAAGTTGCTGTGTGTGTGTGTGTGTGTGTGTGTGTGTGTGTGTGTGTGTGTGTGTGTGTGTGTTTGTGTGGTGTGATGTGATGTGATGTGATGTGAATGTCGGTTTGTGTGTGTGCGTGTGAGTAGGGGGGATCCGAATGAACCAATGCTAAAAGCATGTCTGTCCAAGAAAGTCAACCACCTACACATTCTAGCATTCACACACACTCACAATAAAGACAAAGGAAGAGAAAAATGCACACATGAACAATCTGTTAATCAAAGTCAGTCTTGTTCATTCAACCCCCACCACACACACACACGCACAAAAGACAAAACAGGAAGGAAGTAAGGAAAGTTGGAGCGTTCAGTTTAAGCTTGGACCCCCTACAACAGTTTCTCTTTAGTGGTTTTCAGTTTGTGGCATGCATTGTCCCGTGTGTGTGTGTGTGTGTGTGTGTGTGGTGCCTTGTGTCCTGCACGTACGTCAGTGTGAATGGATGAATTGGGGAGGTGCGACCAAGGACAAAGTGGGCGGCGCTGGACACACAACAGCCTTGCTCTCTGTCTTTTTTTTGTATCATTATCCCTCTCCTCTCACTCTGTCTGTCACCTTTTATTATCGTACGTTCACATTTCTGGCTTTCATCTCTGTATTTTGTGTCTTTATTTCGTCTGTTTATCCATTCACAGTTCCCCCTTTTTGTTCTTGCTGTCTTTTTTTCCAGAAAGCTCAGTGGCCACACTGCTTCAGTCATTATTTCTACTCCCACTGGGGCTACAAATGGACAAAGTCTTATTCCAGCAGCCACCAGCCAATCAAAGAAATGCCTGGAGCGCGCGAGCGCCGCCAGCAGACACACACACAACAGGCTGTGGCTGGAACTGTGTAGGGTGTTCTGTAGTTTCTAGTTTCATGCAGGGATGAATAATTAGCTAAAAATATACATAAATGCTGGAGTGCATGTTAATGTGCAATTCTGATCTGTAAAACTGGGGGAGTGGTGACATAAGATGTGAACTCCCTATTATGTAAAATCCCCTACTATGCCTAAATAAATTATACAGCTACTATTTGCCAACAAGGAATTTTATTCAGTGTAAAATTGTAAATCAAGAATATTTTTTTCCTTTTTATATTGTAATGAAGTTTGTATAAATTGCTACTGAGAAAATATGTAAATGATAGACTGTGAATTGGTGTGTGATTATTTGCATTCTGCATATTGGCTTTGTTCATCAGAGCATCAATATACTAATTGGTGACTGTGAGGAAAAAGCTTCAGAATGAGGCCAGGTACCATTTGAAAACACAATAGATTATTTAGAAATCCACTAATTAAACGGTGAACCTTCTTTAAAAAGGAAACCCCACCCAAATTAAAAAGCTTACATTCAAAGCTCCTAATTGTCACCACTCAGGTTTGTATTTACCAAATGTGAACTGCTTTTTGAAATGAAAAGACTTCTGTTTTGGACCAGATCCAGATGTAGCTGAGCAAGGTTGGCCATATTAAAGCAAACAAATATTAAACAGCATATCCAAGCACACGGACACACTTTAGTACCTTTAGTTCCCTCCCTCATTAACGTCATGAAAGTGTGAAGGCATATGGTCTCCCCAGATGGTCCCTCAGTTTTACTCTTCAAGGTGAAAGACAGATTTAAGATTTATGTGGCCTGGCAAGTTCATTATTCTTTCTTAAACATAATTTCTGGTAAATATTCATTTTGTTAAAAATTTATCAGCCAACTTTATTTCTTAGAGAACAACAGGGGAACCATGCATGGCATAGCTCAGCCATTAAATACATTATTATCATATTTCTGAATGCCACTTGGCAGTTTATCTATTCTACAGCTGCATATATTTGAAGTTCTAAAGCTGGATCTAATACTGTATTTTTAGCAATGCTAATATAGTGGTTTAAACATTAACTGAACACAGTTAATGCTGCTCCCCAGTTCAAGACCAGAAGGTGACACAAACCCCTTGGGGGTTGCATGAGGAAGGGCATCCGGCGTAAAAATCTGTCAAATCAAATATGCAGAGCTACATGCTGTGGCGAGCCCTGGTGAATAAGAAAGCTGCCAAAAGAAGCTTCTTCTAATGTTGTCTCTATTCATAGTTTCATGTCACATGACCAGTACTGGAGGCCTTCAACATGCCAGCCCACAATGGACACTCCATCGAACTACAGAACAGGTTGGTCATTATTTTCTCTGTTGCACGGCTTGAAAATTTACCACACAAAAGAAGAAAAACAAAGATATGTGACTGAGTATTGGGAACTTGCAATCTCTTTAAGAAACCAGCTATAGTATTAATATAGTACTAAAAACACTAAAGGACTATCACAGCATGCAAATTAAGGATAGCTACCCATATTTTTCTGGCATTTGGGAGATGCGGATGAAGAAGGCCTCAATTATGGGAAAAGTAAGTGCTAATCAGAAAACATTAGATACCTGATGTTGCTCCATTGGGTTAGTTTCTATCCTATTTCAGCAATAGTTCACCAAAGCAGAGAATCTGTGTTTCAAAAAGTGCTTAAAGTTATAAGACGGCTGCTTTTCTATTATGATTAGGAGCTTCTCATCATGCTATCCTCTAAACACTTTTCAAGCACCACAAGGTTCAGTGTTAGGGCTTTTATTATTTGCTTTTTATATAATCCCTTGAGGGTCTATTTTACAAAAAACAGTATTATTTTTGCTGTTATGCTGATAATACACTGGTATCTCCTTTTGATTCCTGAAGACTCGACCAGAGTGGGAATGTCTGAGTGAATTTAGTACTTTGGTGCAGCTGAAATATCCCAAAAAATATGGATGGCCATTACATTTTGTGCTGGAGTTCTTAATCATAAGGTCATAATGATTAAGAGATTAATCATACTGAAATTCTATGAAATTTGAAATCAATAGACCTTAGTTTTTCAAAAAATCCTTCATCACTTCATTTCTATTTGCCGTCAATCTGTGCATGTATCCATAAGAACACTGCCAAAGTCTTCTGCAGGGATGATTTTCAAGTTGGTTGACGGTGGACTTCAAGCAATTTCTGATAAGCATATGGCCTGGACGTACTATAAATGGTTTTTTTCCAGGGTGAAGCTTCAAATTTGGAGCACTTTAAACATTAAAGCTCAACTCTCACTGAAGATATCTGGAATAAAAGTGAAGTAAATCACAAGCTTCTGTTGAATTCATGAGTCATTTCATGATGGTAGTGGAGGAGTACAGGGAACAGAACAGAAGAGAGGCTCATTTTGTTTTTGACAACTAAACATTTAAGTTTCTGGTTGAGAATTGTCTCCATCCTTCAGCAGATACGACAGAGTCCTCTCTGCATTGACAGGTTAAAGACTGTAGCATGTCTCATTTGGGTCATGTTCTCAAAATGTCCAGAAGCCTGAAAGCCTGGCTGTAAAGGTTTGACTGTCTGATATGTGCCCTTTTGTCTTATATCCCACCTAGGCAACAGACAAAGTGAGTCATCTTGAGTCTTTTAATAACACAGCATGTCCTTTAGAAAAAAGAAAAAGAAAAGATTTCTACACATGCACAACTATCTTTTTTTTTTTTTTTAATGTGACAGTCTCGCTAGTACTAGTCAAAGACTTCTTGATATTAAATGGTCATCAGTGTGCACTGAAGTATTTGGAAAAATTACACAATGGATAGAGCAGTTTACTTTTTGGCAGGAGCCCATGAAGATGTATAATTTCTTCGCAGTGCCTGAACCTTACATGCTAAAAACAAATCTGACAGTTACATGAAAAAGTACATATGTTGCATTCAATTCATTGCTTGGTAAAATCCGTTTCAGTGTTTAGTATCAAGTGAAAAAACGTTTTTGATCACAAGTTTATTTTGTTTTTCAAAAAATAATTCAGCAGCATCTATTCAAATTGTTATGTATTTAAGTATTTATACATTGTTCCTGTAATGAAGTCATAATAAAATAAGTGTTGCCAGTTCAAAGCCAGTAGAATTATAAGGATCATTTTAAAAATAATACATGTTAGGAAAGGTTGACCTTGAAGAAGAGGTCAAAGGTCCAAAGTCTATATGCCTTCTAGCTGCCAGTGCAAACAATGGCAGTAAGAAACTGTTTTGTAAATCTCTATAAAGCATTATTATCATTTTAACATTTAAATCAATCTATTGACCTTGAAGGAAAGATCAGACATGACATCAAATATTACATATTTTAAATATTATACTGTACTTTCTATATGTTGACAATAAACACCACGCTTGTAAACATCATAGTTTCTAAGATTTCATCCATTTTAAACCAATAAATAATCAAGTTGACCTTTGATGAAATTTAATGGATTGTTAACATGACCCCATTCTACACCCCTACAGAATTTTACCTGAATTCATGGTTTATGTTCATATTTAAAGACAGAATGCCACCAAAAACATAATCTGTAATAAATGCTGGTGTCAGAAACATTGACAACATTAAGACTCAAAAATATATAAATTCATTTTAAAATTAACCAATTTTAAGATTTACAGATTGGCTATAACACTGTTTTGCATCAGATTATATATATATATATATATATATATATATATATATATATATATATATACACAACGCAGATCATCTTGTTATAGTGCAGTCTATTAATTAAAAAAATCTTGGGACCTGGCAATCTGGTATATGTTAGTTTGGAATGTACCACACACCAGCAGCAGCAAGCTTGATCCATGGAGCTGCACACCATAACCCAGATGACACACACCTCGGGACACACCCGGAGGTCCTTTGTTCAGAGTTCAGAGACACCTTGGGAGGATAAACAGTATTAAGAGAGTGTTTTAATATTGCATCTGAACTGTTTTGCCATTTTATACCCCATTTTGAACAGGTTAGCATAAGTCTGACATGTCCACAGTCCACACTGCAAAGTACCACAAAGCTATATTTCAGTATCTGTGCTTTGAAATCTACTAGTGTAACACCATAGTAGTAAAAGAAAGCCTTCACGGGTTTAGAAATACACCTTAATAAGAGACATGGGTTCAAATATAATTATACCTTTATTTTTTTTTTAAAAAAATCTAAATTGTGAATAACAAATGGGAAGAAAAAAAAACAATGTGGCACATTATCTATAGGTCTAAATGCTGCCCTGAAGACTAAAAAGGAAATAGGATGGGACTTACCAGCAGTGCAGAGACTGTGAAAGGAGGGGGGATAAAGACACACACACACACTGCACACCAAATTTTCCACCCAAGGTGCTGTAAAATAAGGAGGCTTGTGAAAAAAAAACCACCACCAAGACGGTAGCACTACAACTAGTTGTCTACCCCAGTCCCATCCAGCAACAGGGAAAAAACGATTAGTTATCAGCTGAATTCGGTGGGTTATGATTTCAGGCATGACAGATAATAATAAAAATAGCCCTCATAACACAGGAGAGAAAGGTACATATCTACACAGCAGTAGCCACAATAAAATGTCAAAATGTGTATCATTGCCAAAGCTAAAGATGATGCCAGCTAAACCAACACTTATCTGTTAAAGCAAACCACCCCACTGGAGAAATGGCCGACTGAGCTACAGAGGGGCAGGTGAAACAATAACCCAGTTCAAGTCCACCATTAAAACGCCAGGTATATTCACCACACGGGACAGTTTCAGGCCAGACAGCAGCAGGCACGCTACGTCAGACAAGACAATGACTGGCAAACCCACGTGAGGCAAGACAGCAGGTCTTTGGGGAATTCAAGCCGCAAGTATAATGGCCAGTGAAGAGTTCTACAACCTTGGATGAGTGCAACCACAAGCCTGAAGGCATGAATGAAACACTGACCACCGACTGAGGCGTGGCGTAACGGCAAGCAGAGACCTAGAAATTAAATTTACGTGTTAGATCAAATGTAGCAGGCTGCACAAAGTAGGCAAAGTGCCTCCAAAATCAGCTCACCTCAGAATAAGTGGACGTCTTATCGCAGTGGTACGTGTCTGCTTCCTCTGCAACAGCCAGGGAAAAAATAGCCGGCCACAGGTTGGTGAATATCATACTACTGTCAGCTTACAAAGGCATGCGTGAGTAGGACAGGATATGTAGCATACCTTGTTGTTGTATTTAAATGCGATTAAAATCACATTAGATTGCACTGAAATTTACTCAGTCATGTGACCACTAACCACTCGACGTTAACTTGTCCACCAGATTAGATGTGCAACAATGTAGGGTCAGGTGAATAAGATTAACCAAATCAATCGCAGGGAGGGTTTTGGTGTAAAACCATCATTGTCACAGATCTTACACACTGACAGCCAGCAAGCTCAAGAAACCACTCGCCAGCCAATGACGGATTACTAATTTTTCCCTTGCAACTGATTGTTGTATCATGTACAATGTGGCCACAATATCATGCGAAAAACGTCCATTCTCCGGATTATGAACTTACCGCAGAAAAAAAAAAGAATTGGATTGAGCGATGTATGCCTCACTTTTAAATATATGACCCTGTGTTATTGCAGTCTGATTGGGTGTAGATTCTGTCTCGATTTTTGCAAAAACAGTGTGTGTGCTCATGAGATAAAAGTAATTTCATAATGCATATATATTATTTCAAGATGGAATTTGTGTTCGTGCACGTGTATTTGTGTGACAGAGAAAGGACAAACCAATACAACATGTTAAAATTAAAGGTCACAAATCCACAATTTTCAGAGGTGTTCACAACAGGCTCCACTTACAATATTTAGTCATAGGCTGGTGGTGTGTGTATGTCCCAAAGCAGTGTTACAGTAACAAAGACACAGTCTGAGAGGGCACAGCTAAGCGTATGTGTGTGTGTGTCTGTGTCTAGAGTTGAAGTGAGCTCTCAGCCCAGGTATAATTACATGGAGATGTGCTCAATCTGGCTGCATTTATCAGGAACTTATCACATTCATTTAGCCGTCATTGCCATAGTAACCAAAAAGCCTCTTTTCGAACATTATTCTTCAAATGATTCCACGCTGCCGAAACCAACGTCATCAGATCTCCTTATAGACCAGAAAGGGAGTGACTGTGTGCGCCAGTGCCAGTATACCTGCATGTGTGCATGTAAATTAATCTCCGGTATACCCGGTCACAGCATGGGTGGGGGAGTTGGAAGAGAGACAGGCAATGAGAGAGGAGAGGGGGCAGATTTGAGAGAAGAAGAAAAAAAGAGTGAGAGAGAGCATACTGTGCAAGAGTGCAATGCTGTTGCTAGGTGGAGCAGGGCTGGTGCTTTGAAGCAGAGATGTTTTTGACTGCACTTAAAAAATCTATCTTGCAAATGCGCAAAAATGTGCACAACATTTAAAAAAAACAGGAAAACACACTTTTCCATACGCTCACTGCCACCGCATTCCTAAAACTAAATAACACAAATACACACTGGCTTGTGGAAGTTAGAGCCCGAGTAGGGAGACACAAAATACCAGAACATGAGATGAGGTTTGGAAAAATAGATAGCGATTGAGCAACAGAGCCAATAAAATGCTAGAAGGCAACAATAAGCATAGATAGAAAGATTATGTTAAAGTAGACAAGCCATGTTAGTTGATTTGGGGCAAAGATAGAAATAGAGGGAGCATGCTAGGAGATGGACAAAAAACAGGCAAAAGAAAAAAGTACTGGGGAACAAAAGACTAAAATGAGATTAACAGAGTAAAGGGAGATGAATGGGTTCAGTAGCAGTGCCACTGTACAGCTGCTCTCACTCCATTATAGCAAGGAAGTAGAGACACATAAAATTGAATTTACAGCTATACACGCTAACATTTGCATGGCACTGGTGGGAAACACAGGGTCAACACCCAACTGTTTTACTGCTGGTCAGAACAGTGATACAGCAAGATGTTTAACCCTTTGTCGAAGAGCATGGACACCGCATCCATAGCTGTCCTTCTGCCTCATACATTCTTTGGAAGAGCTGCTATGGACTGTTAGCAAACAAGCTAGGCCAACTAGTCTTTAGCTATGTCCCAATTCAGGGGCTCCATACTTCGGAGGACCCAGCCTTCGCGGCCTACGCGGCCTATGTCCTTCGAAGACCGAGAAGGCCGGAAGTGCGAGGCTCTGAAATGGGACAGTCTAGCCTTCAGATTTGCGTCACCAGCTGTCTCGGTGGAGTTTAATAAACTCATCCTGCTCCTTGTTCCCTAAAATATGACAGGACATTGGAGTAAATTCTCTACCATCAGTTTTCTGTTTGACGTTTATTCAGCCAATTTACTCAGGAACAAATAAAACACTGAAAAAAGCTAAACAATAACATTTTTCAAGTTATGTAAGTGACTTACATATCTTGTTTAATCTGAGTAGCGAAAGACTGCGGGGGGTTGAAAATGATGTGCCGGGAGTTCACTGTTCTTGCCGGCTCTAGTGAGCCTTGACCACGCGGTCAGCTATTGAGCTAGTGGGGTAACAGACATCTCTGAAAACGTCGAAGCACTTTTGCAAATATGTCTTGATAAACCGAGCAGATATTTGAAGTTTACACAGCTACATTCTCGCCTGAAAATATGTTAAAAGTTTATTTTGTGTCCCAGAGTAATAAGAGTAATATTAACACTAAGTAGCTGCCACCCTTGTTGGAAACTGGAATTGGCTGGGCCGTGCTATGAATTCTGGGATAGGTTGGGCCACAAAGGATACTCCTGACCCATCTCTCAAATCTGGGGAAATGAAGGACGCATTTGTTGGCCACATTTGGAGCAGTCATCAAATTGGGACAGCCTTTGTCGCCTAGCTGTGACGTAATCAGCCATCAAATGCGGCCTCTGAAGGATGCAGCCCCTGAATTGGAACATAAGCTAGTTAGGGTGAATGTTCTGGTATTGACAGTGAATCTTACTAAATACTAGCTAGTCGTAGAAATATAGCTTAAAATCAATCTGAAAAATGTTACATATTAACTCATTTTCAGATTTGTTCAATTATTTTTCTTTGCACTTTTAAACATATTTATGTATTTGTGCTAACCATTTCATTTTAGGTAAGTTACCTAGCAAAACATCTTTCTGAGTTGGAGTAATAGTGAAGAAATGCATTTTGTGTGTAAAACAGTTTTAATTCTTGATGCATTTGATTACATTTGAACATGTACAACCCATTACTTGAGCTTTTTTTAATTTTCCGATTATTACTGACCTCTTGTATTTGGTGAGTTTTATTATTTTAGGCATCCTGAAAATGGTCAGGCATGGCCAGCCTCTGCTTGATACCTTTGGTTATGCTTTTCCTAAGCACCTCAAAGTAATTCTGGGTGTTTGTTGATAGTGCATAAGCTCACTGTGTTCTCTTATCTGAACAGAAGAGCAGATGCAGGACAGGGGTGTAAAGAAAATTCATAACCTTCAGAACAGGGATGCCCATACCTGCTTCATGTGTTTGTTCTCGTTTCTTATCATTTATATCAAGTATTTACCTTATAAAGGTATCTTTATTTTTATGTTTGTCTGAATGCAGAAATCATAACTCACTGACTCACTTAATATTTACTCTAAAATTACATACACTTATGGGCTATTTTTAATTTATGATAATTATCTCTTTGTGATGTGGATTGAACAAGGAGCTGGAAACATTCCTCTGAGATTTTGGTTCATTTTTTGGTTCATATGATAGCATGAGACATTTACCTGCTGCACATCCATGATGCAAATCTGGTGACTGTGGAGGCCACAGTGAACTCACTGTTAGGCCATTAGAAGATGGCCATCCCTTTTGGCATAAAGGGATGAACAAGGTCAGTGACAATACTTAGCTAGGTTGTGGTGTTTAAACAATGCTCACTTGGGAATAAGCAGCCCAAAGTATGCTGAGTAAATATCCCCAGACCATTATAACACCACCAGCTTGAACCACTGATGCTAGGCAGGATAGATCCATTTGTTTAATGTTGTTTATTCCAAATTCTGACACATATATGTCACAGCAGAAATCCAGAATCATTAGACCAGGCAACATTTTTCCAGTCTTCTCTGGACTCTGGAGTGGCACCCAGCATGGTCTGCTGCTGTAGCCCATCTGCTTTGTTTCCATGTGTTGCATATTCAGAGATGCTCTTAGGCATACCTTAGTTGTAACAAGTGGTTATTTAAATTACTTCTGCCTTCCTAGCTGAAAGAAGTCTGGGCATTCTCCTCTGACCTCTGGCAGCAACAAGGTATTTTCGCCCAGAGAACTGCGGCTCACTAGATATTTGCTCTTTTTCAGACCATTCTCTGTAAACCCTAGACATTGTTGTGTGGGGTAATCCCAGTAGATTAGCAGTTTCTGAAATACTCAGGCCAACCTGCCTTGTACCGACAATTATGCCACACTTAAAGCCTCTTAAATCACCTTTCTGCCCCGTTCTGATGCTCAGTTTGAACCTCAGTGTGTCGTCTTGCCCTGTCTACATGCCTACATGTATTTGGTTGCTGTTGTGTGATTGGCTGATTAGATATGCCAGATGTGCTAATTTGAAAGTCGTGCATCATAATTTTCTTTTTTTGAAGAAAATAATTGGCAGTCAATAGTAATGGCCTGTATTTGTATAGCGCTTTACTTAGTCCCTATGGACCCCAAAGCCCTTTACACTACATTCACACACACAGGTGATGGCAAGCTACATTGTAGCCACAGCTGCCCTGGGGTGCACTGACAGAGGCGAGGCTGCCGGACACTGGCGCCACCGGGCCCTCTGACCACCACCAGTAGGCAAAGGGTGAAGTGTCCCAAGGACACAACCACCGAGACTGTCCGAGCCGGGGCTCGAACTGGCAACCTTCCGATTACAAGACGTGCTGCCAACTCTTGAGCCACGATCGTCCCAATAGTAGCTTGTGAGTACTGAAATATTGATCTGAAGTGAGATGATGGCTCTCTGAAATGATCAATCAGTGAAAAATTATCATGATTGACTGATTGTGCCACACTTTGATGAGAAACTATTTAACCAGCCACTTCTTCAAGCTCATTTCCTGATAACAGCTGTAATTGGTCACATGGTAGAACATACAGGTTTTGCTTTACTGGGGTTTTTTTCATACCATGCTTTTCATAAGAGCCTGTGAAGAGATATTATTTGAAGAGTGTCCGGAAGAAGGTTGGAGAGACAGGGAGAAGCATCTGGACGACAAAGCGCTTGACTAAAAGAGGACAAGGACCTCTTCCTCCCACCATCTCTGTGAGTCATCGTACCCCTCCTCCCACATCTGTCTCAATGCTTAATCTCAGAGGACACGTGCACCCAATAAAACTGAGACTCACATGCTGTGCACACATACACGCACACCTATAATGTGTCCACATACACATGCAGGAATGGCCACACAAAGAACTACATGATATCCTGATATATCAGCATGCATTTACATGTAAAGACACACGTGCTTGCATATAAACATGTTTTTTTTAAAAAGCAGAGCAGGAAGTTGCACACATAGAAAGACACACATACTGTGCACTTGCTGTAGGCCAAAGGAGTTCACCATGGCAACAGGAGAGTGGGGCAGCAGCATGGAGTCTGTGGCTGACACAGGTGTGTGAACAGATAACAAGTGCGTGTACATACACACACATAAATGCACATGAAATGCATATCCACAAATACACAAGCTTCATGAGAGGTATAGACTCCCAGCTGCAGCATCAGCTCCCAGTATCTGAACAGCAAAAGCCTTTTTTTTATGCTTTTTTGTTTGTTTTATCCTGAGTTACAACCAAGTGGCCACCCCTGGGGCTGAAAAATAAGGCCAAAAATAGAAGTGCCAAAGCCTGTTCCTCAAGTGGCCACTTGAGGCTGGCACAAAAGTGAATCGTCTAAGTTTAAACGTTCAGCTTTAGAGCAGAATGAAAACAAGTTTACAGCCTGGTACCAAACACGGTCATCATCACTATAGTTAATTTCCATCTTCATAAAAACTGCACGTAATTGTGGGTTTTTTTATGCTTTAATAATGCTTTAAATTGAGTGCACTGCTGCTTTGATTACCAGGTGGATGCTAAGCTTCAACTGTGCTCACGCAGGCTATTTAAGTACCTTTCCCAATTTCATATCCATGACTGGTGCCTTTTGGAGCATTTGAATTCATTTACCTAACAAAAAATGTGGTTTACTGTGCTGTTGATTTTGCTAACAAGCCACCCAAGAAGATGTTACATTTCTTAGATATTACTTGTTTGGTCCATCCATCTGCTTATTCTTTTCAGGGTTGCAGGAGCCTATCCCACCTGTCATAGGGCAAGAGGCAGAGTACACCCTGGACTGGACCTGGACAGGTCGCCAATCTGTCACAGAGCTAATACACAGAGACAGACAACCATTCACACCTATGGGCAATTTGGATTAATCAATTAACCTATCCCCACAAACTGCATGCCTTTGGATGTTGGGAGGAAGCCAGAGTAACCAGAGGGAACCCACGCAAACACAGGGAGAACATACAAACTCCAAACAGAAAGACCCCAGCCTGATGGTGGAATTGAACTCAGGACCTTCTTGCTGGGTGGCAACAGGCTAACCACTATGCTGCCAGAATACGTGTTTGGTGCTTATTGCTAATTAGCAGGTATCAGTGTCTGTATCATTTATGAGTCTAGCTTGTCGACCGGGGTTGTTATGTTAGCTGATAAGTGAGTGCTTCACCTTCTCATACAAATATGGGCACGTCTTATTCTAAACAGCATGGTGGTGTCCAGAATGCAAAACAACAATTGATGTCCTATTGGCTAGGCACATCTTTTATATACAGTCTATGGTTAAAATCATTAAAATGGCCTGTTCTGAGACACAGGTATATGGCCCAAATAAGCATCTCTGCCACATGCAGTGAGCAAGTTTTTAATAAAAATACATCACAGCCCAAAAGCTTCTGTTCATGACTGTGTGCTGCCAGTCAGGATCCTGTGAGCTATAAATGTCCCACAACACAACGTCACAGATATGTAGCAGAGCTGTGTATTGGCTTGCATCCAAAATCATCCATACTGAACCGATTGTGCTGTCACTCTGAAGCCATCTATCAAAATCATGGAAGATTATTTGTTTCGTAAGTGAGGGAGAGCTCAGCGAAGATAAAAGGAGCAGTCTGAAAGTCAAATTTACATCATTTAAAACAGGCAATATGATTTTTTTTTAACTGTTCCATACTCTTTTGTTGGATGCTGTCCTTTTGCACACAGAAGAAAATGGAATAAATGCACGTGCTTTAAATAGTTCAAGAAAATTATGGTGCATTGTAAAGGGATAGTCTGTGAGAGCTGCCAAGGAAATGATGCTGACTTCAGCTCCTTTTTGGTAGGATTTTTTCTGCAGTCACTTAAGTAAAGAGTATGAATCCATGGAAGTGGCATTTATTTTGAATGAATTTTTTTGTCACCACAGCTGGAAGTTCAGAAGAAAATAAGTCCATTAATGTAAAGTACCTAGGTGTGTTTTCCAGCGCCCCTACAGAACAATTCTCGTTCTATTAAGGAACACCCTCAGAGGAGAGCGTTCACTTCAGAATTTATTATCCCTGAGGTATTAACAGTAATACAAGATAAGCTTAAATTAATGGAACCTGTAGTAAATATGACTGAGGAAGAAACAGAAAATACTGTTTGGTCACGTTGCTGTGGGGGGGGGGGGAATGGATGTTAAAGTGTTGGCACTGCATGAATAAGGTATTCATGTACTGCTTGGACATTACATTAAGAATCTGTTTAAAATAAAGCCTTGTGTAAGTATTTGCTAGTTATGGTGATGGATGTGTTGGCACGTTTGTAACTGTGGATGCATGAAAAATAATTTTGAAGACCTTTACACTCTGAGCATGTTGCAAAAAACAACAACAACACTAAATTCTGAATTTTTTACTTTTCTCATATATACTGTATACACACCGAGGGCAAAAAAATGTACAATGTGAGTGGTGCAGTTTGACGTCTTTTAGGCAAATTTGGGACTATGTCTGAGAAGTCAGAGCTGACTGACTTGGAGAGGCATCTAGCTGTGTGTCTGAAGCAAAATAGTATTATTTCACTCTTTCCATATCCTTGTATATTTAGCACTGGTGCGCGTTTTGAGCTACAATCGCATTTGTTGTCAAATGGAGGGGTCTGATTGGTCGGATCTGTTTATTCACATGTGAAAAATCAGAAAAATTTTGCTTGAGCTGAAAAAATAAATGCCTCTGTGGCAGCATTAAATTTGTCATGAGAAAATACAGAGTCGATGTGAAGCACCACATAAGAGTGGGTGAATCTGAAAAAATATTTCCAACGCACAAAATATTTGCACAGATCATCCGGGGTGTAAAGGCCTTAAGTTGTAGCTCTAACTGGCTCCTGATGGGAGGTGTCACAGCCACAGTCATTGATTGAACTGTCCTTGGTAAGAAGAACGCCGTGTGCACATTCAGTTGAGTGGCGTTCCACTGAAATGCAGACAGGAAGATGGGATATGATGACAGAGTGAATCCATTACAACCACAGAATGACTCGGAGATGCACTCAAAAAATTGGGTCACCGGCTAATTGGACAGGAATACATCACCCCCCCCACACACACACACACACAAACACACACACACACACACACACACACACTTACTGTTCACAGACCCATATCTGTTAAAACGTATTATATTTGCGTATAGATGCAGAGCAAACACACATTCACACAAACACACACACCAAAGCATGGCTGTATAGACAGCATATATAATCGTAGATCATCATAAAGTAACCATTTAATCAATTACACCCAATCACAACGGGGAAGTCCAGACAAGACCGAGGGATTTTCATTATGCATGACCAAGTGTGGCTCACAGAAAGCCTCTCATGCATACAAAGGTACACACATCGATTATGACCACGTGTGCACACACAATGGAGAGGGCCAGCACACATGCAGAACATATCTAGGCACTTCGATTTACAGTACAGTAAGTGGAGGTGGCTATAAATAGAGTATAGCATTGTGAAGCTGAGTAAACTGCTCAGTCTTGATTTTTTTCTCTGTTGCTGGGTGCAAAATAGAGGTTTGGATGGACTGTAGAGAGCTACAGTGCAGAAAGCAGAAGAGAAAGGAGGAATAAACGGGGGGTGAAGGGAATCGTTTGAGGCATTTTGCATTTTTTGCTGTATCATAGACTGAAGAAGTAGGTGGATGTTTGGAAGGAGAGAGAAATGAGAGTGGGCGCACACACATGCACACAGACTCACGCTTAGGCCTTGATTTAATCTCCAGGTAACAAACAGGAGATGAGAGAATGATACTTTGAGTTATCAGATTTCTGAGGCTTGTAAGATTATAAGCATGGCTGCTGGAGAGACGTTGACAATGGGATCACCCTTTTTTCTGTCTTGTCTGAATTTTTTTCTTACATTCTTCATCCTGTTTTCCCTTCTTACTTCTCCTTTGTCTCCTTCCATCCAGACATAGCATTGATAATCAATTCAAAGCACAATAATATTCTTTGAGGCGAGTTAAATAAGTTTTTTTCTAAAACAATAAAACTATAATGTAATTTAGATACAGCAGCTCGTGTGTCTGTGAACACACTGTATAGGCTATTTATATTTTTTTAATGTGAACATTACCAGTCAGATATAAATGCTCTATTTAAACCCTAAAGGCAGCAAAATTACCCAGTCAGTGTGAGGTAAACAAAATGAAGTGCAAATTTTTCTTTATAAATTTGTTATAAAATGAAAATGAAAGAAAAGTGAATACAGCATTAAAAAGACAAAAAAGAAAGCCTACGGAAGTAGTTGTGGCTGATTACCATTAGCTTAGCTGTGAGTAGTTTGGCTACTATGTCAACAGACCTCTATAACAATTAGTTAGCATATTTTCATTATATCATACAGGCCTGCTTTGCGATATTTGATAACAATATTTAAAATTGTTATGACAATGTGACAAATAATGACCTGTAACTACAGCCCCCTTTATTTCAAGAAGATAGCTTGCTTTGCTAATGCTCCAGTCACACAGTTGAACTTGTCAACCACCAGTTGCTAGCGACAAATATAAATTCCCTGACCAGTTGGCAAATGTTAGCTGCCAGTCATTAGAAGAAATGACCAGGAGATGGTATATAGTGCTGAAAAACGTCTTGTGATTGCTTTGGTTGCTAGCAAATTGTCACAGTCATGTGTATTTTGTAAAAATCCAATCGACCAAACCATTCACCGGGTGGTTTTAGGTCTAGCACCTTCTTTATGACTACACCTCCCTGCTACCAATTACCAACAGGAAGGGGGATAAGGCCCACACATTTTTCCCTCACAGCCAGCGGTTGCCAAACTTTAGGCCTGTGTAACTGAAATAACATAAACTCCAAACACTAAATGACATAAAGGTCAGATTAAAATAACACATTATCAGATGTTAAGTGTAAACTAGAAGAAGAAAAAGCATTTATATAGCAATATATAAGGACACCAATGCTAAATATGAAAAGATAGCTCTCTAAATTGATTCTTCTGCTAATTTGTCTTACTAGAAAAAAACACATAACTTATTTCTGGCTCTAATCAAATGAATAGGGATAAGGATACCAGAAGTTAACTAATTTGTGCTGAAGAAGAAGAAACCTAAAGAAGGAAAATGGCAGACAAGACAGCATAAACAGCAGAGTAAATCAAAGTGTTATTGAATTAAAGGAACTCATCATAAAAATGAAAAAAAAAATGCTATAAAACACATACTGACTTTGCAAACAGCCGCGGTTTCCTATCCAGTATTAAAGTTTTGTGACCTCTTTTGATTGAATTGATATTAATTCTGGTGTTCCCTCTGTGTTTTCTAGTCTCCTTCTGGTTTATCTGTATTAGATTTCTTATCTTCCCTTTTTCCCGCTCCCCATTTTATTTTGAAAATTACCTGTTTCCCATAAATTCTGATTGTCTCTCCTAGCCCTTTACTTGTGTTTAGATGCTGCTTTTTTTAATTGTCTTATCAAACTGTCTGTTTGGTTGTCATGAGCACACACAGCTAATCGTGATAACATTGTATCGCGTCGTGCGTTACTCTCATTCCCACCCATGATTGACACTGTTGTGACTGCACAGTGTCTTTAAATAGCATCACTTTTCCTCTCCTCTCCACCTTTGTCAGTCTTCTGTGACATGCGTGTCACACAGCCAGGTCTCCTTTCTTTGTGGCTCACTTTCCAGACCACTCAATTATGCATCTTTAAAGCCTCAATGAAGAACTTTCGAGTAGAGAAAAGTGTTTCCTTGCTTCTCATTTATGCATGAGAGAGGGAGATGGGAAAAGTCAGGTGGAGGCATGAAAGCAAAACAGAGGAAAAGAGATGTGGAAGAAGATGAAGCAGAAAAAGAGAGTAAGATAAAAGAGAGCAGATAGGGGGGGTCAAAGAGACAGCAGGAGAAAAAGATGCAAGTACAAAACAAGAAGGGCAGCCGAGATATCTGCAGTTTTATTCTTTTTTTGGCATGTCTGGTACAAATTATCAACATGGTTTGTCAGCACACACTCGGCGCCACTGGGAAGGCAAATTTATGTATGTGTGTGTGTGCATGAACCAGACTGAATTATTCACTGAGCAAACATTAAGCCAACATAGAAACGCAGATGAGCACACAAACTCCTGCTCGTTTTCAGTGAGAACCTCCCCTCCTCTGGGTCATGCAGACAGATGGGACGGGAAGTGTGTCACTGGGTCAACCTCAAGACTGTTGTGGGCGGCCATCTTGGAACAAATGGGAGGCTTCCAGTTCTCCTGCATTTGTGGTGAAGTGATGACAAACGGAATCTGATGAAGCGTGTTTAATCGAGATCAGCGCTTGCCGTCAAGAGCAATCGCTATTAATGTGGAGGGGATTCACTGGCTTGAATTTGAACCGACTTTCAGAGTTATGAGGGCAAATTCAACAAGATATATACGGATTTTGAGCGAAGAAGCAAAACTGTAATAAATGTGCCCTTCTCTACTTTACTTGGCAATGTGAGGCTAATTAAGGACATGGTGTACTGTTCTTCACAGCCTATTAATAAAGACTTTTACCAAAGGAATTGTTCAGCGTTACAGAAAATACACCTGGTGGTTTATTTGCTGAGATTTAGATGAGAAGATTCAAAACCAATTCTCTGCACATCACACGTAAAGCCAGAGCCAGGAGGAAAAACTACTTTAGAGTAAAGACAGCCAGCCTTGCTCTCCACTCCAACATCTCTAAAGCACACTAATTAATTTCTTTATCACATTTGGTTTTAAAAAAAAAAGAGAGAGAGAGAGAGAGAGAGAGAGAAACAGCAATTTGTGGTTTGAGAGTGAGTTGGCAGTTTTACAGTTTATGTTTTTGTGCCGTGCAACCACATCATGACGGCAAGACCCTGGGAAGTCTTTGCTGTTTTCACTAGGAAATATACGCTTCTCTAATGCAACAAATTATTTTCACGTTTCTGTTTGGGATTAGGGAAATGAGACATAACAACTTAATTAGCGAGCTTTAAAGTGACTGCAAGGTGTATTTAAGGAACTTTGTACTGAATACATTTTTGTCTTAGTGGTAAATTGTTCTTTTAAGAAAAATATGAGCCCAAATAATCAGGGTGTGGAGAACTGGCAGTTGACAATGAGTGAGTGGGGGCTAATAAAAGCAATGGAAAGTCCAAGATTTCTTTCATTTTTAGAACCATGTCCAAACTTTTTTGACTTCCAGAGTGCATGAAGGATAAAAACTATTTTATTACTGGACTAATGCATTCATGCACTAAAAACCTATTACAGACATGATTCATCTTAAAAACATCGTCTGCAATATGTTTCATAATGACTCGCAATCCAGTCAACTGGCATAACATATGACTGTTTGCTATAGAGGTTCTCGATGATTTGTGAAATGGCACTTGTTGAAGTTGGGTCTCAATATGTTTATGTTCATGAATTTCATTGTGTGTTGAGCCAAGATTTGGCAAAATGAGCAGTTTACAGGGATGAGAGTGAGAGTTTTAAACAAAGCCTTAATACATGCTCTAATTCTTCCTTCATGCATGAGTGCAGCAAAAAATGAACACTGTCGCCAACAGTGGAGTGCATTTTTCGTTGACCATTTTCAGAGGAATGTTTGTTTATTTGGTTCTTTGTTAACCACTTAAAAGTTGCTTGTTAATGATTAAAAAAATAAAAGTGCCTAAATCCACAGATTAACCACAGTTGAGTCTACACATATCAGACAACTTAGCAATGAAGCAATTTTAAATTGTATCTTTGGGCTGTTTGTTACTAGTATAGTGTCTCAAAAACACATTTCGTTTCTTTAATTGAACCTATGGAAAATGTCAAAGACACCACAGTTGGCAGGGATATAATAATAATTTTGGATCAAGAAAATGTCCTCATAAAATTTCAGGAAACTGAAAAAGTGGCCTAAAAAAACTATCTACAGCAGATGATGAGAACAAATGCGACAAAGACCTGAAAACAGGACTGGCCCTCCAGTTGAGTTATCTACTGTTCACTGAAACTTCATCAGAAATCGGTGGAAGGGGGTAAAGAAGTCAGGGAAACAGAGAGAAAAGGCTGAGGTATGCAAAATTACACAAGAACCAGACTGAAAATCAGACTTAGCAGGTCTCATGGAATGATGAATTTAGATCTAAAATCAACAGAGAAGCTCAAGAGAGAGGTACAACAGGGAGTGTCTACAGATATCTGTAAAGCACGATGGAGGCTCTGTCATGGTTTAAAGCTGTCAGTCAGTAGTGATAGAATTTATGAACACAGAATCAAACATCATGTCATACCATGTTCACCATGACAATGTTCCCAATAGGTTTATAGACTCTTTTTTTGCCTATATATTGTATGTCCATTTACGTTTGCAGATGTTTCGATAAATGCCTTCACCTATTTCCCATTTTTCTAGCAAAACAGAAAGAAAGCAGAAAGGACTCTGAGAGTGCAAACCTTCACCAAGGCAGCTCACACTCTGCCTTGGTGAAGGTTTTAAGGGGATAGTATTGTATTTTGCATATAGTCCTTGTTCTTTTTAAACATACTTTAAGGAGTTTTTAGTGCAGTAAAAAAAATCAAATAGCTAGGCAGCTCATTCTTGTTCTCTTGACAATACTTTCTTTAATAATAAAAATAAAACACATTTTTGGGGAAAGAAATGCAGGGGAAGGTAAAAGTGAGGTCAGAGCTCAATTGTGACTTCATATTTGAATGTAAGCTATCATGTGATGTTTATAATCTTTATATAACAGTATCATTTCATATGCTTATCACTCTGACCTTCAGATCAGTCTATTGACCTTGAAGGAGAGGTCAAAGGTCAAATGTGACATGACAATTTAAGTCTTTATACGGTACTTTTCATATGTTGACAATACATACTTTACTTGTAATAATCATCATGTAAGTTATATGGCTTTTTTGTCAATTTTCCACCAATATTTCATTAAGGTGACCTTTTTATTGGACTGTTAACATGACCCCACTCTACACGCCTACAAAGTTTTATCAGAACTCATTCAAAGTGTTTTGCAATATCATATTTACAGACAGACAGAATGACACACATACAAGATAAAGATAACTTGAGTAGTGACTCAAGATTTTTGCACATTACTGTGTGCGCTTATAAACCAGAATTAACATTTTGGTTTATTTGTAATGTATTATCCTGTAATGATTATTTTTGTTCCTTCCACTGTTTGTCTTTTCATTTTACATGATATCAATTTAATTGTTCACTTCACAGCTCGAGCTTTCCTTCCAGAATTTGTTTGACTCCAAGGATCAATCATCAGCTCTTCTTTATCCCTCGTTTCTTGCATTCTTCTTCTCCTGCATGTTTGTTTGCTCCGCTCTGTCGGTGGAGCAGCGGAACATGGGATAGCTGTCTAACCCCCCGTCACCTGTCGAGATATGCTGGATGAATGCACCCCGTGGAAATTAACGGCAGGATTATGCAAATCCAAATTGAACTGTGAAGTTAAGAGGCTCGGCCCAGTGACCTCGTCATCTCAAGCAGGCAGGGAACGGGTATGCAGACAGATCAACGTGCAGTATGCACTCCCGTACTCATACTAATGCATGTGCACACACGCACACTCACAAACATGGGTGAACACTGAGTCGCACAGTTATATCTGAGTGTGCGTACGCTTCTGAGACCATGTGCCTCTCCTGCCTGTGTGCATGAGCTGAATTATAATTTAGTCATTAGAGCTGTCCTAAATTACCACCCACAAACAGATGCATTCATGCACAGGCCACTGGCTTCTCCAGCTGTGACTGCTGAGTCTACTTTTCTTTGTTGGAGTGGAGCACCTGTTTCAGAAACCCAGACTCAAACCTTAAATCATTTAATGAGGCATTTCTAGCTTAAAGTAACGTACATCTAGGTATTACAGAAGTTTGTTAAATATCTGCCAGAATTCCCATTTTCCAAAGTTTGTGCTGTATTTCATGGTCATCTCCTGGTGCTTCAGCTATTGTGTTTTTCACAGTAATTTTCAACTGAAATCTGGCAAGTCACAATGCAGTTGTGTAATGCGCCTATAAAAAGCTCATATGCGTTTGCAAATTTTTACACTTGGAGTAAATCCTGCAGAATCACCAGTGGCCTGATTCTGGCTTCAGCACATCTTCCTATCTACCTGTTTTCTTGTTTGCTGCCTCGACATTCACTCCCTGCGGCAGTTACCTCAGCAGCAGTATTTTTAGCATTCGTTTTTTTCCTGTCTGACTTACCTGGCTGTTGCTCCAGTTCTTTGTGGTTTGGCAGAAGAAGCGGCTGAAGGTGAAACCTGCTGATATAAGAGGCTCAAGGAAAAGGGGGCAATCACATTGCAGGAATTAATGTGTGGCATATAGATATAGTCAACATATCCTGCTGAACTTCAAACCAAGCATCAGAAGGAGGAAGAAAGGTGAGTTAAGTGACTTTGAACGTGGCATAGCTGTTGGTGTGAGTATTTCAGCCACTTCTGGTCTGTTGGTATTTTTCTGCCAACCCAACTGCAGAGTTTACAGAGAATAGTCTGAAAAAGAAAAACTACCCAGCCAGTCGCAATTCTCTAGGAAGAAAAATGCCTTGTTGATTTCAGAAGTCAGAGGAGAATGGCCAGATGGCTTAGAGTTGATTGTAGGGCAATAGTAACTCAAATATGGGCTTGTTGCAAAAACATCTGGAGAAGAGCATCTCTGAACCGTGAAGAAGATAGGCTACAGCAGTAGAAGACCACAGCAAGTTTCATTCCTATCAGCTAAGAACAGGAAACTGAGGCTACACCTCATATAGGCTTGCCAAAATTGGACAACGGAAGATTGGAAAAACGTTGCCTGGTCTGATGAGTTTGTATTTTTGCTTCAAATGGTAGGGTCAGAACTTGGCATGAATCCATTTCACCTTGGATCAGCCATTCAGGCTGCTGGTGGTGTAATGGTGTGGGGAATATTTTCTTAGCAAACTTTGGACCCTTTAGTACAAACTGAGCATCATTTGAAATGGCAGAGCTCACCCGAGTGTCGCTGCTGACCACAGCGTACCCTTCTTCTGATGGATAGCATTGTGTAAGAAAAGCGCCATCTGCCTGCCTTCATTGTGATTGCATTAGCAATAGAAGAACACTTCCCATCCAGCTATGATGCAAATATCTTTGACAAATTAATTCCAGAATCTAAATTATCTTTATGACTAATTTCTCAAGAAGACAGACCCTCACCAGTAAAAAGGTTTACCGATTGTTCTGGTTTCCCCGGCAGTGAAACCTTAGAGCAATCAGATTTATTTTACACCTGTAACATGCACTGGATCATTTCCAGTTTATCAGCTGTCACATGTCAAGAAGCGAGAGCCAAGGCAGATGGAGATCAGAAGACACTTAGCACGCTTTATTCATGACAGCGCTTATACGCATTCCTGCTTAATATTTAAATGTGTTTATATTGCTGCCATAAGATTTGATTTTTTTAAATCAATAATAAGATTTAATTGTCTACCAACTTGAAATTTATATAGTATGAACGTCAAATAACATAACATCTGGAAATACTTCAGTGGATACAGTATATGTGCATTCCCACCTTATAAAATGGTTGTGCTACACACAGATGTTTTATCTCTGTCGCATGAAAAACTAAAATAACTGTGGATCTGTCCCTACATTTTGAAGTTTTATGATCTACTGATTGCACAGAGGGCAACATGATGACACCACTATGGTAATTTTAGTATATCAAACAAGAATGCAGATTTCTCAGCGCATTCTTTTCTTTTCTTTGAAGCAGGGAATCACCTGGAGAAATACTGAAATAAAGAATCATTCTGACCATTTGAAAGTAGGAAAAGAAAAAAAAGAAAAAGATGAGTTCAGGGACTCAACACATCTTTTGTTTCTCATCTCTTCATCCAACATTGCGTCCTTCTGCCTCTGACCTCCATGACAAATATGATAGATGATGGATGGCAGATATTAATATACACATAATACATTCATACATCCACACACCCATGGGCATTTTCTCACAGGCACACACACACACACATGCATCCTTATCATATTTTAGCTTATGTGCACACTCATATGGTCTGCCAGTTTCTGAATGCTGGTAGAATCTAATGGTTGGCATTAGCTCAGCAGTCCCCTGATATTTCACTGGAAAAGAGCTTCAGCTGCTGAAAGAGTGAGTGTGCGTGTGTCTGTGTGTGAATATGTGCGAGTGCTCACAGGGCCTGAACAGACAGGCAGACAGCAGTGGGTGTGGGTGGTGTGTGGGAGAGGTCGAAGCAATGCAGTAGAGGCAGCAGAGCTGGAGACGGCAAGAGGAGGAGAAAAAGAGGGAGAGTTACAGGCCGACAGCAAAACAAAGAACCATAGAGAGCAAAGGTAGAAGTCGTGGAAGGAAAGAGGAAATTGGACACAGAGATAAAGAAGTACCTAACGTTATTCTCCCAGCAGAAGCCCCCCAGCTCTAACTGGATAAGCCAAAGGCTTCTTCATCAGCCAGGATGAATGGAATGTAATCCAGTTGCCTTTGCATGTCTTAAATATTCATTGATTCTCGTTTGTAGCCAAGTTGTGTATCTCATTAAAATGTAGGTTCCAGTATTGGTGATTTTGTTTAGACTTTGCTCTATAAGTTCACTTGGTTCTGATTTTAAAATACTGGCTTTTTTTTTTTCAAACCTGCTGATATCAGACAGAGATTCGCAGGGTGTCCTTTGGAAGCTGCAGTGGCCATCTTAATAACAGTTTTTATTTTATCCTATGATTAAAATAACCACAGCAGGGACGGGCAAGCGACAGCAGTAAAACCATTGTGTAGCTCCACGCAGACTTTCACAATAAAATTCAACTACCTGTTGCAATTTGGTTAGGTTAAATCTAACCAAACAGCACGTGAAAGCAAAAGTAAAAAGAAATGGAAAAACAAAAGTTTCCATATGGGGCATGAGGGGAGTCTGTTGGCTGACTCTGGCTAAGGATTTGGACACTGTTAGAAAATGGACCGTGGGTTTCAAATATACAGTTATGCTGTGGCTGGTGTGCCAAGGTGCCTCTGTCAAACTACAGCTTGTGTTTGTCAGAAGCTCCAGGCTTCACTGAGTTAAAGTGTATTTGATGCCCTGAAACCATAGTGCAATGACCCTAAGAGGTCAAACACACTGCAGTTTAAGAAAACACCAACAATCAGAAATATGTTGCAAAAGCGCACAAAACACAGCTGACATTGTCTCCCTAATAACACTTCTGTTGTGTTTTGGGAGGATTTTTACCTCTGCCAAAGAGGTTATGTTTTTAGTAGTGATTGCGTGTGTGTGTGTCATTTTTTTCTGCTTGTAAACTCAATAGCGCAAAATGTTTGGGGAAAAATCTGGCAAAACTTTGAAGGGATGTACAGTGGGATCTTGTTAAAAATCCAATAAAATTTGGCTAACACCCTCCAAGTTCTTTAGAGTCAACTTAATGAAATTTTCGTCAAAACTGACAAAAAGCCTTACAACTTAGAAACTCTGACATTTACAAATGTGGTGTGTATTGTCAACATATAGAAAGTACCATCTAAAAATTTTGTACACGTGTATATCATGTCACATTTGACCTCTGACCTCTCCTTTAACGTCAATAGATTGATCTGAAGGTCAAAATGATAATAATCGTCTAGAGAGCTAATCAAAACTTTGTTTCTTACTGCCATTGTTTGTACTGCCAACATAAAAGAAGAATCCATTTATTTTATCTTTAGAACTGTGCTTAAAATACTCCTACTTTTGAAGTTTGTGATCCCAGATACTGATGTTTTCTTATGTTGCAGTGCATTTGACCTCGTAGGACCACTATATATCCTTACATCCTACTTTTTTTCTGTTTTTTTCTTTTTTTCTTTTTTTTTTCGCCCTTACCCGTTTAATTCTTTTGCCATCAGAATTATTGTCTAAAGGCCAAGAAAGATGCCCAACGGATTTACTTTACCAAATGGACCATCCCGGCCTTGCCGTATTGGTCCGTTTGATTGACCTTTGTTTTTATTGTTTATTTTATTTTATTTTCACTTGCTACACACGGGACAGACATGACTGGGGGAAAGAAAAGGGAGAAAGAAAGAGAGGTAGGGAAAGAAAAACAGCGGGGAAGAGGAACGGTGATAAAGGGCAAAAAAAAACAGACAAAAAATACATAGATCAATCACCTGGATCACCTGTTGAGAAAGAAAAAAGAGAAAACAAGCAAAAAAAGAGAGCAATATAATAAACAACATCATCGCAATAATCTATGTGAATATAACAGTAAATACTAAATACTGAATATTATTGTGCAGCACGTAGGATCGACAGCGCACAGTGTGCTTTGTGGTAGGAGCCAAAAAGGTATATTTTGCGTCTGTGAGCACCCGTGTGTTCACCTGTGAGCATGAGCGCGCTCGTATTCAAAAGGTTCCTTCATGTAATGATCTGCTAGAGGGTGTGCGGAGCCATAGCCCCATCCTCCAGGGCATGAAGCAGGTATGGAGGAGGTCCGGCTCCAGACATCCAGAGACCATCCTACTCATCCTACTTTTTAAAGGGGATTTATTGCTCTGTGTTAAACTGATACCATGAGAAACCAGCAAACTCATCTGAATTCTTACAGTAAATGCTGATGCCCGCATTCTTAGAAATGGAACTACACATCACATCGACGCAGCTACCATCGATTATGATTGGCCTGTTAGGTACCATCATATCTTCCTATGCATGGCAGGCCATATAAAACTCTAGGACACAACCACGAGGTAATTAACACATACAAGAAATTGCTATAACAGTCCAGCATGGCAGGAAAAGGGGTGATGTAAAAAGCCAGATTTTCAAAATGCATGTTAATTAAAAGCAAATGTGACTGAGACTGAGATCAGACGTATAAAGCGTTTTTTTTAAAAGACGCAACAATCTGTGCAAAAAGTGTGCCAGTTTTCTTCTCGGGGGATTTATGTATATTTTCTGAAGCTCGTTCTGTCACTGTCTAGGACTCCCTGCGTTTGTCTGCCTTTTTCTGTCATACCTCACATGGAAGCTCCCTCTTTCTCCCCTGTAACATATCTGCTGTTTCTCCTCCTCCCCCCACTACTTCCTTTCACCCTTCATTTTCCAGTGACACAGAGGATCATATCCTCTCTCAGGGGAAAAGGATGGAACTTAATGCGGGTCAGGGATACACATTGAAATGCCCTGTACCCACCCCTAACCCACTTAGTCACTGAGATTGTAGTGAGCGTGGTGCTTTGGGTGGGATGGGGGTGGAGGGGGTCGGTGTATCAATATACTGTATGCATGCTAGCATCTATATGATTCCTACCAACCCCCCCAGCAACAATCATGGGTAGTGCTGTCCTCACAGTTGTTTCTTGCAGCACGATAACAGGGCCATTATGGCTTAAATGCACTTGCAGACCTCTACTGCACTTCTTTAAATTCTCACAATAATGACAGGAATGATTATGATAATGAAGGCTTCCCACTTCTTTAGCATTTGGAGTGAGAACATTTCTAATTCATTATGTCAACAAAAAAACAACACGACCTTGTCGATGTTCTTCACAGGGGTCAGGGCTTTGTACAGAGCAGCTGAGCAGGCTGATGACCTTTCCTATTAAGACACGTCCCACTTACCTGAAGGTAATTGATCGATATATGAATTATATTTTAATATTTTTTCTCCTTTGGGTCGCTTGTGTCATTTTGTGCTAGAGGCACAACACCATGCAGCCACTGCATCACTGACCTGCATCAATAGTGGGTGCCAATCAATCAGCGTAATCAGTGTAAATCCCAATGGTATCATTCCTATATTTCCATTGTTTCTTGTTTTATTTTGAAACCCTGTTTCAGTCTTTACGCTGTGCTCCTGCTATTTTGATATCAGTCAGCCAGTTGCTATATTTAATTTTTTTGTTTGTTGTTGTTGTTTTATTTCACAACAGTCACCTCAAGATAAAGTATAAAGATGGGGAGAAAAGCCAGTAATCTGGGAGTCCCTTGTGAGCAAGCAGTGGCAATAGTGGGAAGGAAGACCTCTCTTTTGACAGGAAGACACCAGGCTCATGGAGGGACAGCCATCTATACTGACCTCTCAGTCATTTCTTGTGTTTTAAGACAAGGATAGTAAAGTATATTTTAATTAAATAATAAAGATGTTTATTTATGGTGAAAGTTGGGAAATTACTGAAAAAAATAATAAAATGGGAAACAAAACATATGCAGCCAAAGATCTTCCGTGAGTATGTTTATCTCCAGTTGTTGAGAAATTGTACCTTCCTATATACGGATTTTGCTTGTTCAAGCACTTTTCTTCAAATGTTTTTGCCACACTCTATGGCCCCTGGACAAAGGCTTGTTACGTTTTTCCTCAAATTGGATTCAAAAACATTCTCAAGTGACAAACTCCAGTTTTATAGTTCTTGTTGTAAAGCAAGGGTGAGTTTTCTCGGAAGAGGTAATAGCCTCAAGAGGAAGATTTCTCAGCAGGAGCTCTGCCAGAGAAGAGTGAATATGTTACAGTAGGAGTTGACCTTGGTGAGTATGAAGAAATAATGCTGAATTTGCAACTTGATTCAAAGGCCTTTCTTGTCTTTTTGCGTGGAGGCTCCATAGGAGTTATTAGCAGTCAGGTGGAATTTCAAAATGGCTGGAAGTGCAACGGTGGAGAGTGGGCAGGAGGATACGTTTCAGGTAAGCATTCTCCTTTGCAGGAATGGAGATCAGCGGTTAGGCTCAGGTAAGAGTAGCTGGTTAATGTAAAACTCCTCAGAGAAACTGGATCCAAGAGAACAGGCTTGTCAAACTGGCTTCAGATGGGTAAAAAGGAAAGCAGGTGGAGAAAGAACGAAAAGCACAAAAACTTGCTGGTTTCAAAGTGGTCCTGATTACCACCATATTGGCACTAACAATCTGGCAGAGAGGAGTAGCACAAGCCAGCTTTTAAATACCATGAGCCTGGAAAGTTAATCAGAGTAGGTACTGGAAGGAAATCCTGGGAAGGAGAAGCTCTGCCCACGGGCAGATCAGTGAGAAAATGCCAATCCACGACTTCACCTGAAACGCTGTGATAGGCTTCAGAGGGAAAGAAAAAAAGATAAAAGAAAAACAAAGGAGGAAAAAACTGCCAGGGATACCAGAGTTTTGGATTTTTGGATTGTGATTTACTGTGGGATTTTATATTTGGGTGCTTTTTTGTGCTTAGACTACAGATGTGTTTTTTTCCCCCATTGATAAAAACAGCTAACAACGAGATAGCTGAGCCTGCCTTTAAGCATTTCCTGAACTTTTCTCTTAGCCTAAACATTTTATCCAGTCTGTCAAGCTTCAACAAATGAGGATGTCATATGGAAAAGTGTGCTAATTACTGTTTTGCCTCAGCTGGAGTGACCGCAGGCTGAGACTGCGGCCAGAGGTCGAGTAACCATCTGGGGAAGTTTTTCACAGAAGGCTGGTCAATGAGTTCAGCAACATATTTTTTATATCAGTACTGAAGCAGAGCAACATGTCAGTGCCCTTGCTGTCAGTGGAGAGGCCATAAGTTCATCTTTCTGGTTAAGAAAACCTTTCACATATTTTCACATACTACATTAACAGGGATTTTTCCTGCATTCAGTATGCTTTCAGAAATATAAGAATAATGAGGGTCAGTTGCCTGTGGGTTGGCTGTGATTGGCAATCCACTTATATCATCTGAAAACACACTTGAGGCACTTACTGTAGATTTGATAGATCAGGCTGTTCCACTGGTTTCCTTCGCAGACAAGTGAAGCTGGGAGCTTAGTGCTGTGCTGTTGTGTTTAATGAAGCAATCAAGTTAATGGGTCTGTTATCATTTTATCATCATCAACATAAGATGTTTGGATATTGTGCATTATGCGCTGCTCACCACATGTTTAATCTCATTCATGAGCAGAGAGCAGAGACTCATTCTCTGCTCCTCAAGTGTAGCCTGCGGCCACCCTCCAATCAGAGCGTTTGGTCATATTTTGGTGAGTTGCTACATTACCACCTGGTGGCGTTGCAACAACATTGCTCATTAGTCACAAAGTAATCTGATCTTGTATTGATCTAACTACTCAGTATGTTTCAAATGTAATACTAATGAAAAACAATGTAACATATTATATTGTTTGAAATGTCAAGCGGTCCCCTTTAAGGAGATACATGTAGAAGGCCCTGTAGTATAACTACCTTCTGTTGTAGACTTTGCAGTCAGGCTGGACGCCCTTTTGCCTTAAGAATTTCCTTAATTCTTCATGGCTTACATTCAACAAGGTGCTGGAAGCATTTATTCATTTTGGTCCATATTAACATGATAGCATTGCACAGTGGCTGCAGATTTGTACACTGTGCATCCATACGGAGGCTCCTGTTTCTCCACAATCCAAAGGTGCTCGTTTGGATTGAGGTCTAGTCACTGTTGGAGGCGATTTGAGTCCAGCGAACTCAATATCATGTTCAAGAAACCAGATTCACATTTGTGAAATGGTCTGTATCCAGCTGGAAGCAGGAAGAAGATGACCAGCAATAATGCTCAGGTACACTGTGGCATTTAAATTATCATTGGGTACTAATGTGCCCAAAGTGTGCCAAGAAACTCTACCTCACATTATTACGCTGCCAGCAGCTGTTTATACCAAATTTGGACCATCTGAATGTCGCAAGAAAAATCGAAACTCATCAGACTGGAGTAATGTTTTTCAGGCAACATTAATGAGTGGTAATTTGAGTGACTGTGAGTGATGGCCTGGCTATTCTCTCCTAAACATCAAGAAGGAATTTTTACCTGAGAACTGCTACTCACTGGATATTTTCTCTTTTTTTCCAATCTCTGCAAAGCCTAGAGATGATTGCATGGTAAAATCCCAGCAGATCAGCAGTTTCTGAAATATACAGGCTTGGCTTTGAGGACCGACAACTATCGTCCATTCAAAGTCACATAAATCATCTTTCTTCCCCATTCTGATGTTCGCTTTAAACTTCTGTCAGACGTGTTGGTCATGTCCATGTGCCTAACTGAATTGCTACCAAGTAATTAGCAGATTACACATTTGTGTTAACAGGCAGTTGAACAGGTGTACTTAATAAAGTGGCTTGTGAGTGTACGACCAGCTGTGTCTATCACAGATAAAATTTTGACCTGAAAAAAGGAAGAAAAAACTGGAGTGTGATGTGTTGATTTGTTACCTTTTCGTCTTCTCTTTCTGCAACTCTAAATTTGGATAAGCAGAAGAGAATGGATAGATGGATGGACTTTTAATTGAAAAAGCAACATCACAAGGCAAAACAAATAAAAACGTCCATACAAATTGTATGCAAATACAGCCATGCAGCGTTTGCATCCTCTTAAACATTCGTCTTCTCTGGAGGAAACAGTAACAAAGGGGAGGCTGAATTTCACAGCTGACCCTCAGGAGCAAGAGAGGGAGCGAGAGACAGAGCAATAAGCAGAATGAAGAGAAAAACAGACACAGTGGGAAAGGTGGGGGTGGTGATTGAGGAGTTGTTGGTATCTGACAGAAGAAAGAAGGGTGACTGGAGGCAGATGGAAAGAAAGACAGATGAGGAAATGAGTGTGCTTCTCACAGGCAGATACATGGCATAAACATTAGCTCCTTGGGGACAGGGAACGTTCAAGACACGTCACGCTGATTATCTGTAAAGTGGCAGACTCCTTCAGGAAATCACCTGTAAGGAAACACATTAGAGTGCAGCTTGCGTGATTTACATTCACTTTGAAGCAATCATTTTAATGACAATCATTTTGTTATACCAGAAGTAATGATTGGCCCCAGCGATTCATCTGAAAAAGCTTGGTCATTTGTGAATAATATTAATACAATGAGGCGCTGTTGGAGTCTTGCCTGCAGCTGCTCATTGCTTTTAATCAGACAAGAAGTCAATTTAAATGAATGGGAAGCCAGTAGAAATATACTATAAAGAGTTTTCCGGTGTACTGATTTATTTATGTTAAAATAAATCAAAAGATTTTCTTCCCCGTTTTTTAATTGGCCTAAAATATCAATGTATGATCATATCATTTAATAACCATAGTAAATAACTAGTATATTAAGGTATGGAGATCTATAGGAATATGACCTCTTTCTAACCCCCTTCATGGCTGCTCCTGCTAAACAAATCAAGTTTCAGGGTGAAACATTCAAGAAAACCCACTGGAGATTTTCTTTTGTTAACCCATGTAGGCAGGCCACCGTGGGACCTCATTAAGGGGGAAAGGTTTTGTTTTTGTTTTTCCTCTCATTGAATTTTTCTTCCATCAACAGCAAAGAAGCATCTTGACAACCATTTTCATTTAAGTTTAACATCTTTATTTTAGGAGGGATTTTGACATCGTGGAGTTGAGCACGGTGTCTTATTTCCATATCCGAGCTTTTGTTATGCTTATCAAAGAGGCCAAGAATAGGCTTTACAGAGCAACAATAGAGAGAGCTTTCTCTTGAAAAGTGATTCTTAATGATAAAATGGCTTTATCTTTCACTAGACCCAGTGACTGTATCCTGTGGCATCCTGTGTAGGTGCTAAATTAGTTCTGTCAAGAAAAAAACACATTAGTACAACATAATTTGTAATTCGGTAAAGTTACATTTTTTGTAATATATTGTGCCAAATCATAACAATTCATTCATATTCATTTTGTGGCATTTTTTATTTAAAGACCTCACACTGCTATAAATGGAAATTGATAATGCTACACTCACTGGCTCTCCTCCTTTCATCAGCTTCTACAGAGATATAAAAGTTGAGGTCATCTGCAGAAGTGACATCTTTGCTCTTAAGAGCTCAGACTGACGTGCTTGCTGCAGATGATGCTGAATGTTTTTGTTCTGCAGTCAAGGCTGGCCTCATTGACTTCTGAGCCTTCGGTTTATTCCAACAAAAGCTTTGTGTTACTAAAGGTGTGTTTAGAACAACACAGGAAAGGTGAGGCTCATTTGGAGTGATGCACATCCAGCAGCTCCTGCAGGTCTGCCACCAACTTCAATCACAAGCTGGCTCCCCAAATGAGCACAAAAATCTTTGAGAACTCCCTTTGTCTCCAAACCTGTTTTTGATCTTTGTGGAGAGGCATAGCAAGGGTAAGAACGGTCTCCACTTTGGGAACTTGAGAATAGCATCCCTGTGTTTTGCGGTGGTTTTCTTGGTTTCTTTAGAGTTTGCGCTTCAGCACTCACTGGAGCAGGATGAGAGTCCGCACCTCCAAGTATAAGGTCATTGTTCTCTTCTGGAAAACAATGGAATGCTTCCTCTGGGCTGGGGCGGAGAGTCTGCCTCAAGCAAAGTTCAAGTACTTATTCACAACTGATGAGAAGATGGAGATGTGAGGGGGGCCAACGGATTGGTGTTGAGTCAAAAAACTGCGACATGAAATCTTAGTTATGACCGAAAAAGTAATGTTGTAGGTACAAGTGGCTAAAATGAGTTTGTTTCGTAGGTTGACTGGGCTCAGCCTTAGAGTTAGGGTGAGGAGCTCAGACTCTGAGATACCTCTCAGAGCAGAGCCGCTGCTCAAGCTTATTGGTTACGATGCCTCCTGGGTGCCTAATCTTTGAAGGTTTTCTGGGCACGCCCAACTGGGAGTAGATTTAAAATACAATGGAGAGATTATGCGCTATATCTATCTGTATATCGGGAACACTTTGGAATCCCCCAGGAGGAACTGGAAACTGGCTGAATAGGACACCTGGAGTAACCTCCTTAGCCTGCTGCCACTGTGACCTGACTCTGGTTTAAGAGGAAGATGATGGATGGATGGATGGATGGATGATGGATGGATGGATGGATGGATGGATGGATGGATGGATGGATGGATGGATGGATGGATGGATCAGTAAGGACTCCCAAAAAACCTGTTACAGGCGTTAACACCAGTTATACAGTATACGGAGTATGTTCATAGCCTCCAATCAGGCTTTAGCAAGGTTTTAGTCTGAGGTGGCCAAGGACAGCCCCAGTCATCTGTTATTATCTCTTAGCTCCATCGCCAGGTCAAAGAACATGGAAACTCCATAAAGAACAGCTCATGCTGAATTAGGTCATATAGGCCAGAGGTCATCTATGTCCTGGCAGACAAGCCACCTGCGGCTTTCTCCTGTTTACCTTCTGGTGCCATAGCTAATAAACAGCATCCTACGCTCTGCTTTTTCACTGCACATCCACACACAAGCAGTGACCCGACAGCTCCCTCTTGTACTCTAGCGCTCTTATTTCTTTATTTATTCTCTCTCATGTGATCACTCAGTCTCTGCCTGTCTCACTCTGTCTGTCTGTATGTGGATAACAGCACAGGCAGGGATAGCACTGTCTGTAAACACAGCTGAGAAGCAGGCTGGGCTGAGGATTCAGACAAAGACAAAACCAAAGGACTTGGAGAGTGACACAAAAGGAGCTTCATAAATGATCCATATCTATTCTACTGCAGGTCTAATACATGCCTCAGCTGGTGGAAGGCTGAACCAATCAGAGCATGACATACATTCATAGAGTCTCAGTATCCCATGGCTGCAATTTTCCAGACCTCCCCTGTGGCTTACAGAGGATGGTAAACAAAATTGACAGGATTCACACAGGCTTACAATACGCAACACATAACAGAGTCTGTCTGTCCATTACTATCCATCCTCCTTCTTTTGTTCCATCCCTGAAAATAGCCACAGAAGTAGTCCCACCAACAGCCTGAGCTCTTTCCCCGGGCAGCTAAAATTAAATCATGCCATCCGATTCTGCCCTGGCTGTCTAGACGAAGAAAGAGAAACACAGAAAGAGTTGGAGAAGTCCGTATAAAAAAACCAGAGGAACGCAGAGCAGAGACTGGTACTCAGTATAAGTAATAATGAGGATGAGCAAAGGTCAAAGGAAGGATAAAAAGACTTGTAACTGTCAGATTGAGTCAACAGATATGCAAAGAGCAGGTAGGAAAAAAGAGATATAGCAGTGTCAAAAATATGCGGAAGAGCAGGTAATGTGGGCTACTCTTGTTTGTGTGTATGATGTTAGTTAGCCTTTAGCTTAGCCTCTGCCAACAATATAACAGAAGTCATATTATTAAAAAAGAGTCTCTTTTTATTAAATAAAGCCAAAAGTTAGAAATAATGAAAAATGCCCGCTCCCACAAAAGTTGGGAGAAATTTAAAATTATCTGACACAAGAGGAGAAGTCAAAGTCTGAAATAGAGTTTGGGCAATAAGAAATGATGTTTACATTTTTAAGTTAGCTTGGACACGAAGTATGAGAGGTTGCTGTTGCTATGCTATGAAAGGTGCATACTGAACTTTAGAGAGGCTGTTTTTGTCTTTCATATTTAACCCTATGACACTGTTCATATTCTATGTTCATATTATTTTAACTTCATGTTATGGGACAATAGGTGCTGAGAACAAAAGAATGTATTAATAGCCTAGTGTGTTTTTCTTTTCTTTTAGGTTTTACAGCACTTATTTTTAGAGAAAAAAACTGTTTTACCCAAGACATGAAAAAAATCACAGAAAAATTGATGTAATTATACTGTATCGAAAGTAAAAATAGCAAGAAAGTATTTGTGCAAACACACGTACCAACAGATATGCTTGCAGAGTCCTTGCATGTTGTTTGTATTACTGACCACTGAAAGAGCTTGTAACGACAAGTCACATTTTATCCATACATTCGTGCATTCAACACTTTATCCAAATTTTGAATCACCAATTACCATAATATGTGTGTTTGGATTGCAGGAGGAAGCTGGAGTACTTGGAGGAAACCCACTCCAGATACTCTGTATGGCATCTGTTCCTTATGTGCACCACATATGATCACTTCTACGCTTTTCTACTATTACACTGTTTGGAGATTATTCCATGATCCTCCAGATACCATCAGGTGACCATCTCTGTAGGAACCTGAGCAAATGTGGTTGAAGCACAGACAGTTTTCGTGATTGAATCAAGGTCCCCCTTGAATCCTGCCACCACCGTCTCATAGAAAATACACACAGACATTTCCTAAAAACACAATTTTCTTTGAATTGGCTGATGCTGGTGCATCTAAAATCCACTGCAATAGTTGTGAATCAAATTTGACCCAGAACAGCCTGTACAACTGTATAAAACCTTAAAATAATTTGATTTTTGTGGGCTTTTTTGGGTCACTATAAGAAAAGTATTAAAGTTTCAAACTAAAAGAAAAGAAATTTAGACTATTTTTGCTGCTGTCAAATGTCAAACCAGGTCAAACTGAATCTGTAACAGCATATAAGGGTTACGGCAAAGTCACAAGTCTTTTTAAAAGATTCAACTGGGATGAGGGGGGAAAACAACTGCAGTGTTTTGGAAAGAAAACGAGACAAAGAAGCAAGAGGTTTATTAACATTTTAAAACAGATTACATAAGGGTGGCCGTAGGAAAAACACACACATTCACATACACAAAACCTGGTCTGCAGGTCAACAGAAGGAGTAAGCTAAACAAGCAAACGCTCCTTTCCACAGAAAGGAGTGGGCAGCTTAAACTCTGGCAAAAACAATGGTCCACTGACATCAGCCGTGCCCCCTCTCTGCTGAGCTGATGGCTGAGTGGAGTCAGCTGGACCTGAACCACCAGCACCATGAGACACAAGAGAGAAAGACAGAGGAAGAGGGGGGGGGGGAACAACCCACTTCACATAGGCCATAACATGTTTATTGATTTCAAAGCAAAGCACTCAAGGTTGAAAATGTTACTATGAGTGCTGAGCGAGTTTTTGAAGGGACTTTTGAAATGTCAACCAAAAAAAGGAAAAAAATGGGAGACGAAAAACATGCAGCAGTCGGGTTGACAAAAGAGAATCTTAGGCTATAATGCTTGTAAAAAAAGAAGTGTTTGTGTTTCATCCATCCAACCATTTCCTTAAATCCAATTCAGGGTCGTGCATGGCTGGAGCTTATCCCAGCTCTCATAGAGCGAGAGGTGGGGTAAACCCCACACAGATCACCAGTCTATCTCAGGGCTAACACAAAGAGACAGACGTATGTTCATGTTTTTCAAATCACACACTGCAAATTCAGTATATTGTCACAGTAGAGCTCTAAGCTAAACGCTAATATCAGCAAGCCCATAAGTAATAACAGCTTTATACACTGAAAGCTGTGCACACTGGAGGAGGAAGTAGTTGCCCCCATAATATGAATAGAAATGGGTCAGGGAGCACAAATATGATATGAATAAGGTAAGGTTTTTGTGTTTGTAGAAGCCCAGAAATTTTTGACCACACTTTGTATGTGTTAGCAAGCTACAGTAGTTATCATAGCAAGTTGAAAACAGAAGAAAAGCACACTCCGAATTTCCTAAATCTCTGAGTAAATCTTTCAAAAGCTTAACAGATCTCAACTCAGTAGAGCACCTTTGGGATGTGGCAGATTTGCTTCATCGATGTACAGCCTACAAATCTGTTGCAACTGCATGATGCTGTCATGTCAGTATATGAAACAAAATCTCTGTGTAATGTTTCCAGTGCTTTATTGAATCTGTGCTACAAAGAATGCATTCAATTCAATTTTGTTTGTTTTTATTTTAAGGCAAAGACCCTACAATCATACAAAGAAAACAGGAAAAAAACAACAGTTATATTAACCATTTTGGTAACAGTGGAAAGGAAAAACTCCCTTTTAACAGGAAGAAACCTCTGGCAAACCAGGCGGGAGGAGCAACCATCTGCCACAACTGGTTGAGGGTAAGGGGACAAGAGGAATTAAAACAGCTCTGAAGCCCAAAAGGGATCCAAACTAGTACTATGAAGGTGTAACTAATGAAGTGGTGGGTAATTAGCCTAAAATCCACAAATGTGGACATATTTGTCCACAAATGTGGACAACAAGATTAGGATTGTCACAGGAGTGTGATTCGTCCTGCTGATGTCTCACATCTTTATCAGCTTTTGCCTCACTAAAAGGATTCAGTCTTTCATAAAAACGCACTCCCTGGTTATTTACCTTGTAGCAGTGCTGCTTTTACGTCTTTCTTTTTCTTTTCTTTACTTTTTTGATGAATAGAAAGACATGAAAAATATATATAATGTAAGTGGAGAGCCACAATTTACAGCGTTATCCTGACAGCGAGGAGCACTTGTTTGCGCTCTGTCTGCATGTTGATGTTTAATATGTCTAACGTTCTGCTTATTCGCCATCTCAGTGTGACTGCATGCTAAGCACAACAGAAACACCCCCCCCCCTCCCCCCCGCCGCCAAGACTAACTGGAGTATGACAGCAAGGGAAGAAAAATCCTGAGAAGGATGATGAGGGGAAGAGGTAACAAGCACTGCCACAGTCAGTAGAATATCAGTCTAACAAACATGAAAGAAGAAAAGAGCAATGCGAAATGCAAAAGCTACTCACAGGTAACAAAAAAAAGGAAAACAAAGGTTAGGATGAGGTTAAGGGTGGAAAAGGGTGGAGGGAGGCTATTTAAGACAAGGGTAAAGGAGGGGTCACTAAGGTTACAGCAGGGGGAGAGGCGGGGCAGAGAGAGGAGGAGAGGGTGAGCAGGAAAATGAGATGAGTGATGATGGTTAGGAAGCACAGATTAATTATACTAGGAAATCTACTGGGAGTTACTCAGAAGAGAAGAGAAGAGAAGAGAAGAGAAGAGAAGAGAAGAGAAGAGAAGAGAAGAGAAAAGAAGGTCCAACAATAGAATTATGTAGCAAGTGTTAAATGAATATTTAAATAATATTGCCCATCATCCTTGGAGAAGATGTGGTTCATAAAATTGTAGCGGAGGAGAAGCAATCAGTGAATACCAGTTGGGCGAGTGTGAGTCAGTCACAAATGAATTAGAATATCAAAAGCAGAGGAAAGGAGCGAGCATTCAGAGGCAGACGCAGGGAGGGCAGAGAGGTATAAAGCAAGGTGACACAGGGTGAGTCAGGTTGTTATGTTGCTGTGTGACCAGGTGAGGCCCGGAGGGTCTCAGGGTTGCACAGAATTTCAAATGAGGAAGAAGCTGCAAACAAGAGCTGCCATTACACTCGGGAACGGTGCAAACCTCCAATCAGTTAGACGATCTTTGTCACCTCCTTTCCCCCCCTTCTCCCAACTCCGTAAGGAGCACTACTAATTCCCATGCACTCATGCAGATTTCCACATTTAAGCAACAGGCACAGGCCTGCTTTTGAAATCTCAAGATGAGAAAAGTATAAAATGAAAAATGCACATGCACGCGCAGGCTAGATACACAAACACATCACTATACCCAACCTGACCATGTGAGACAATATGAGAACATAGGACCAGCAGTCCATTCAATAACAGCTCAAATTGGAGGAAATGGGTTCTGAAATTACATTTTCAGGTTCTCATTTTAAGTGCATGACTGGAGATTCGCATTCATTTCCTGTGGGACAGAGGCGGAGGTGTGGGAGGGGGTGGGGGGGGTCAAGCGTCACATCAATCAGGCGTAGCGCAGTTTCATCTTACAGCCATTCACAACCTGTAACGAGCTTAACGGGATGAGAAAATGTTTTTTTTTCTGCCCAATTGAAGAGAGGCTATCAAACACCTGGTATGTCCATTTTGTTCATTTACAAGCGCCTTTTTCACGTGAAGCGAGTGTGCTACAAATGTCCTGTGAGTCAGTGAACGTATTTGGATTGTGTGCCTCAAATGGAGTGACGTCCTGTACGATGACAGCAGGAGCAGAATGATTCCAGCCAGCACAGTGCGGTGAGCATTTGGCCATTATTTGAGCCATACGTACCCAGGAGGGTGAACATCATGTTTTTGGGGTTTTTTTTTTTTTTTTTTGGGGGGGGGGGGTTAAAAGAAAAACATTATTTAGGTGTCAGAGAGGCCCACCCAAGCCATGGGAGTCTGTGTCACACTGCTGCCATCTAGTGTGTAATTCCAAAGAGACAATATTTTGAAGCAGCACAAAGAGGATAGAGATATATACATAAATATGTACAGGAGCTGCATTGGTGGTGCTGCATTTTGGTATTATATTGGTTATAATAATAGACAAGTTATTGTTCATGATATGCATGCATGTTGTTGCTTGTGTGTCATTTAAATACTTGAAATCTCTGAACATTCGTGAAATCAAGTCAAAGTTAAGCCAAAGTTATATAAATGTACATTACACATAACAGTCACTAAATCCACAATAAATATGCACTTTAAAAGGTAAGGTGTGATGGAAAACAGCAGTAGAGCGAAGGATCTCATGTGGCATTAAGAGAGAGGAAATGCATTCTGAAATTAAGATCCAGTTAGGGCCCTTAAATTGGGACAGGGACAGCTTTTTCTGTTTGTGGTTCTGTACATTACCACAATGAATTTTAAATCAAACAACTCAGACGTATTTGAAGCACGGACTTTCAGTTTAATTCAGTGGGCTGAACAAAAAGATTGCATAAAAATATGAGGAAATAAATTGTTTTTAACACAATTCCTTCATTTCAGGGGCTCAAAAGTAAAAGTTAATTAAATCAGTGATAAATAGACTGGTTCTGTGGTACTTTTCTACTCTGAGCACTCAAAGTGCTTTGCACAACTGAAAATAAAATGTTAATTTCTAATACTTGGTTGAAAACCCTTTGCTGGCAATGACAGCCTGAAATCTTGAACTTATGGACAGCCCTAGGTTCTGTGCTTCCTTCTTTTTAATGCTCTGCCAGGCCTTTACTGCAGCAGCTTTCAGTTGCTGTTTTTTGTAGGCCTTTCTGTCCAAAGTTTACTCTTTAACAAGTGAATTGCTCAGTTCTGTTAAGATTAAGTGACTGACTTGGCCGTTCAAGAATATTCCACGTCTTTGCTTTACTAAAGTCCTGGGTTGTTTTGACTAAACGTTTTGGGTCATTGTGCATCTGTATTATGGAACACCGCCCAATCAATTTGACTGGGCGGTGTTCCCAGTCAACACTGGGAACACTGGTGGCAGTATGTTCAGAGTATGTTCAGAGTATGTCTCTGAACATACTCAAATGTTCAGAGACATTTGAGTATGTCTCTGAACACCTCAGAATTCATCTGGTTGCTTCTGTCCTGTGTCACATCATCAGCAAACACTAGTGTCCCAGTGTCACTGGCAGCCATGCACACCCAAACCATCACACTGCCTCCACCCTGTTTTACAGATGATGTGGTTGCTATGGATCATGAGATATTTCACGCCTTCTCCATACTTTCTTCTTGCCATCATTCTGATAGAGGTTGATCTTGTTTTCATCTGTCCAAAGAATGTTTTTCCAGAACTCTGCTGGCATTTTTAGATGTTTTTTAGCTAAGTCCAATCTAGCCTTTCTATTCTTGAGGCTTATGAATGGTTTACAACTTTCAGTGAACCCTCTGTATTTATTTTCAGTCTTGGTAGACTTGGATATCAATACGCCTACCTCCTGGAGTGTTTTTTATTTGGTTGGCTTTTGTGGTAGGCTTTCTCTTCACCATGGACATGATTCTGTGATTACCCGCCACTGTTTTCTTCTGTGGACGTCCAGGTCTTTTGCATTGCTGAATTCACTAGTGCTTGCTTTCTTTCTCACGATGTACCAAGCTGTAGATTTTGCCACTCATAATATTGTAGCAACTTCTCAGACTTGAGTTTTCTGTTTTTGCAGCTGAAGGATGGCTTGTTTCATTCTTTAGCCGCATGTTGTCTGTTCACAGCAAAATCTTCCAAATGCAAGCACCACACCTCAGATCAACTCCAGGCCTTTAATCTGCTTAAATGATTAATGACATAACAAAGGAATTACCCATACCTGCTCATAATATAGCCTTTGAGTCAATTGTCCAATTATTTTTGGTCCCTTTAAAAAGAGGATGGCACATGTTAAGGAGCTGAAATTCCTAAACCCTTCATCTAATTTAAATATGGGTACCCTCAAATGAAAGCTGAGAGCCTACACATTATGTCCGTGTCCATCATACATCTATAACTGGAATATGTTTCAGTAAACAGGCAAAAAACCACAAAACTTGTGTCAGATTCTAGAGTCAGCATGAGAGGCTATATTTATGTTTTGTGCTGACACACCCTTTTATAATCATATTCGTTATACTTTCTGCATCATTTCCTCTGTCTTCCTTTTTATTTTATTGAACTCTTACTTAAATTCTCCTGAAAAAGCATTAAAATGCACCACATTTACAAAAGAGACAAGACTGACAGACTGTAGGACATAAGCTCAAGGTCTACAGAGTTTTAAACACGGACACGCTGGACATCAGACACACTGATAGTTCACTGAAGGACAGGCCGAAGTGTGGTAATGGTTGCATGAAGCATCCAGATCAAAGGCACTTCACTCACTTCTTTTTAAGTCTCATAAATCTGCAGGAATTTGTTTTGCTGGACTGATTTTAAATGACAACTGCTCATGGGGGAAAGAAGCCAGCTTTATTGTTTGACTCCTCAGTGAAGTACGGCACTGAATAGTTTATGTGCATGATTATAATAACCAAGGCATTGTGAAACGTCAAATGTGCTGGAGCTGTAATAAATGAGGATTACTCAAAATAATTTTGCAACACCCTGAGATCATTTACAACCCCACAAAAACATTTTTTATCTGGATTAGTAATGAACTTTCATCTATTTTTTTCTTCTCATGATAGAACAAATATTTGCTTTTCTGTGTTCTCTGATAAATGAAATTAAACTGTAAAATATGAGTGAGAGCATGGAGGAATACAAAGAAATCCAATATAGGAGGCAGCGCTGGCGTTTTCTATCTCTTTTGTAGACTCAGATGAGGTCAGATGGAAGCTTCACTACACAGAATAATATTTGAAAATCCAGAAATGATGAAAGAAGAAAATCATTTTCAGTTTGATTTCTATTACCAGGATCTTTCTCACTGAGGTTTACAATATAATACAGTATCATGCTGAGCCTTTGGCTTATATATAACCTTGTTAATTAAAGAATGGTCTGTATATTTGTAATATACTGCCTGCAAACACAAAGTCTACTGAATAAAAAACTTTTCAGTCTGTCAAAAGCCAAGACTTGTTAACAACTAGTGTAAATCAGAATGGATTTTGAGTCTTTTTTTTCTTTTCTTTTCTTTTTTTACATAGTCGCTAAGTTTATACAGCAATCTGTTACTGAGCTGCACCTGCCAAGTTAGTTAAATGTAGCATCAAGATTCAGAGCAGAGATCAATGCAAGTGCCTATTTAATCAATAAATATCTCTAATTTTCTTCATTCACTGAAGGTGCACTGCTCTCTTTCTACTTATTCTGTCTGTCGGGATGTGCATGACTAGCCGACTAATCGTTGTTGCTGTCACTAGTCGGTACTGGACTTGCTAGGCATTTAATCTAATTGTTAGAATTTTAATTGATGCTCAGTGCTGGTAAATTATTGTGTCCTAAATGTAATTAACTTCCTCCAAAAGGTGATTGGGCTCTCCCTAGCCATAGGGTGAGGAGTTCAGTAATTATGGAGGGGTCCAGAGTTGAGCAGCTAGTCCTCTACAATGAAAGGAGACAGCTTGAAGGTGTTGCCTATTGGTTAAAGTGTTCCAGCTGAGTATGTCCTACTGTGAGGAGGCCCTAGCGTAGAGCCAGGGCATGCTGGAGATATTACATTCATTGGCTGGCCTGGGAAAGGGTTGAGGTTTCCCCATATAAATATAACCTGAGAAAGATGAAGAGCAAGAAGAGGCGCCATCATGGAAGGACAAGGCCCTACACGGTATGTACCACCAGCAGATAGAAGAAGTGGCTGATGTCAAGAAATCTTACCAGTGGCTGGACAAAGCTGGATTGAATGATAATCCAGCAGATAATAGGTAAGAGAAAAATCTGTGCTGAGTATGACCTGGAAGTCCTGAGGTCAAAATGGGAAACACCGACTAGGGTGATGGAGAATGACCAAGCTAAGATCCTGTGGACTTCAGATAAGTGGTGGACAAGCAGAGGAAGCCCACATAGCAAGCTGGTCTGGCCCAGATCTGGTATCAAGCCGGAACTGCTGGCTGACTTCTGGCATGGTAAGTGGTATGTCATCCAGATATGGGCCAGGCCTGGCATAGATGGCACTGTCTATGTGATGGCATGCCATATCTGGCCCGATTGTGGTTTGGTTTATGTGGCCCAGGCCCATAGAAAACAGGTCTGGCCCAGATCTGGCATCAAGCTGGCACTTCTGACTAACTGGTGTCATGACAGAGTGTATGTCAACCAGATGTGGGCCAGGTCTGGCAATGATGGCACTGTTTATGTTCCTATTTTCCTATTTTAGTTAGAAGACCCAAATGCCATGTTGCAATACTATACTGCTATGGTAGCCAACCTTTCAAATGCAGGTTTGACAGGTTTGTGAGTGTGCACTTTATCCAATACCTAGTGACGGTTTACCCATCTTTCCCCGTGGGTGGCTGTAGCTCAGGGCACCTACTGACCGGAAGGTTAGTGGTTCGATCCCTGACTCCTCCAGTCTGCATGTCAAGAGTAAGAATGTGTGTGGCAGTAGTTAAGAAGCACTCAATTTAGAGAAAGTGTATAAATGTGGCATGTTGTATAGCGCACTTTGAGTAATCTGGGAGAGTAGAAAAGTGCTATGTAAGAATCAGTCCATTCAGTGTCTGAACGGAGTTTCATCATGTTACTTTTGCACTATTATGTTCTGGCCCATGTTGTTATTACATGGCTTGATTAAGGTACACATTAGGCTGACATCTGGGGCCAGAGCTGAAACTGTTCTGGGTCAGCACAGGGCCAGCAGTGTGTCTGCAACTGGCCTTGTGCTGGCCCATGTGTGGGCCACATCTGGCAAACCAGATCTGGGCCACCAAAGGGCCGTCATTCTTTGTGGGCCATGTGTAAGCACATTGTGTGGGTCAGATCCGGGCCATGCCAATTTTGCTATGTGGGAGACGGCCGTAGTGACAGATGTAGCTATAGCAAGTGATAGCAACGTGGAAGAAGGAACAAGAGAAGCTTGAGAAGTATCAAGCACCAGAAGGAGCACAAGCGGTTAATACTAATAACTAATGATTAAATGCAGAGTGTTGTGTAAGCAAATAGTGAATGGAAAAAAAGGTGAGTGGAGACGAAAAACTAAGAGCATCATGGGAACCCCCCAGCAGCCTAGACCTATTGCAGCGTAACTAAGGAGGGTTTGGGGTCACCTGATCCAGCCCTGACTATATGCTTTATTAAAAAGGAAAGATTTAAGCCTAATCTTAAAAGTAGAGAGGGCATCTGTCTCCTGAATCCAAACTGAGAGCTAGCTCCATAGAAGAAGGGTCTGAAAGCTGGAGGCTCCCATTCTACACATAAAGTTAGGAGGGTGTGTTACTGTTAAAGAAGAGGTAATGGAGTGAGGTATGTAATAGAGGGAGTGATATCTCTCTGCTGGCATATATATTTGACCCAGACTATTTGAAATGTGTTCTGCTTTCTCGCCTCTAAATCTGCTGTCACTATTCTGTGACTGAGATAATACTAAGCCCTGCAGAGGAGCGCCGTTATCTCCGTGCCCCAAAAAGACCACTGATAGCTCTATTTCCTGTGCGGGTGCGTGCGCACAAATACACACACACATGCATAAACAGATACACAGAGATCTTTCCCAAAAGTGCAACCTACAGATGCATGCCGACACTCCCAGAAATCACTCAGCACAAACAACTTGCGCTGAATCTTTTTTTTTTTTTTTTTTCATTTTCTTTCTGTGAAACCATGACTGCTGAAATAGGTGGAATATAAACAGTGGCATATTCATTCTGTCTCAGCAGGCGCGCGCACACACACACACACACACACACACACGTCCTCTGAGTAAAGCATCCCAGGCAGAAACAGTTAGGGCTCAAATGAAAACACGCATCTCGAGAAGAGATAAGCGAGCCGCGGCATCTTTCACGAGAGACTTTTTGTAGTTGCGTCAACAATTGTTGCACCGTGTCACCCACACCGCCTGGATTCACATCAAAGCCTGCGATGAAAATGCACTCAGTTCTCTTTAGTGAAAATGAGCTCCACAGTAACACGCTCAGCAGTGCCCCCGTGTGGTCATACAGGGACACCGAGCACATTCTTGCATTGTTTTTGACCGTAAGACCAAAATAATGCATTGTACAAGACTGAAGGCTTTGCAAGGGATTGAGATTTAAAGTTGTCTCGCTAACATTTTACACAAGTCTCTGAGAATTGAAGCCTCTCTGCTGGACATACTATGTGATCACACCATTTTTAAATCACCCAAGGATCTTTTCCTGCATTAAAAAATGTCATCAAATGTAATGTTGGCCAGCATATAGACCAGTGGTGGGTGCTGGCTTCTCCTGCAATGAAAAAACATGTAGGATTAGTGCAGCCTGCCTCTGGCTTGGACAGCGTTGTTAAATGGGACTCATAAACTCAAGTTTCACTTCCTGATCGAAAAGTTTAAAGCCTAAAATGCTCTCTCACTGTGCGCGAACCTCTTGCGAAGGCTGTGGGCATTTCGACAGCACAGTGCAAGCTGAGAGCGTATATTTTTGTGTCTACTGGTTATCAGTTATATAAGTTCCGTTATAAAATCATTGTGGTCACTATCACGTTTGCTATGTTGTGAGTCTAACTGTTGCTGGAGTAGTAGCTGATAATTCGATTTAATCTATTCCTCTGAACGACTGAGAAAGACGTTTTTAACCCATCTTTTTTATCGATTAAAGGTCACGACAGTGCAGCAGTAACGAAACAGTGAAGGAAGCCTCAAGAGGAAGCAGAGAAACATCATGGTTAGTCTGCATGCAGCCTGAATCTAATGACTGCATTTTTGTTTTGTTTTCTTACTCTAATGTAAGAATAAATAAATACATAAAACAAATTTGAACACGTGATTTAGGATTAAGGCTATCCCTTAATCTTCACGATACATTGCTTTACTGTGTGGCTTTTACAAATGAGTTTAGTTAGCCTAGCATAACAGCAGAGTAATCGGCTGTAATTATCATTAATGAGTCGTAATTATACAGCGTCAGGACGTCGCAGGGGGACGTGAGCTCAATTACTAACCACGTCTGCAGCCATGCTGCCTTCTCCACCAGCTCGTGTTGCGTTCAGCTGCTATTGGAAATTTGCAAAATCAGCACTGTGTTTTTTCACTGACATCAGTGGCTGCGCATCAAACTGCGTGATCATCATATTTATAATTTCCAGCATGACTGTGGGTTGTAGCGTTTTTGTTGTATACAGTTGGTTTCATATTTTATTCTATTATTGTTCAAATGGACTGCTGTGCAAAAGTCTTGGATCACCCCTCATTTCTCTAAAAGTGATCTTGAGCAACAGTCTAATGGCAGAGGTAGGGAACTCCAGGCCTCGAGAGCCGGTGTCCTGCAGGTTTTAGATGTGTCCTTGATCCAACACAGCTGATTTAAATGGCTAAATTAGCTCCTCAACATGTCTTGAAGTTCTCCAGAGGCCTGGTAATGAACTAATCATTTGATTCAGGTGTGGTGACTCAGGGTGAGATCTAAAACCTGCAGGACACCAGCTCTCGAGGACTAACGTTTCCTACCCCTGGCCTAATGGTCTTTCAAAGTTTGTGTCTGGACACTGCTTTTTTAAGGCACTAAACATTGATGTGTGAATTTATCAACTATTAAGCAACAAAGTCAAACGATGAGACAGTGTTTTATCTAGACATAAAGGACTTAGCTGTATCTGTAGGAACTTACTGGGAGTCTGTCACAGAAACATGTAATTTATTACAATTTTTTTTTAGATAAACCTGGAAAAGTGACACATTTTACAGACATAAATCAGTATTTTTAAACCAACAAGAAGCTGCAAATCTGCCATTTCTTGGCATTGTTTGTATTTTGGCCTTTAAAAAAATGAGGAAACTGAAACAAGTGGAAAACAAAAATAAAAGGTGGGAGGCCTAAACATAACAAATGGGGACATCTTATATTACAAGGAACCTTGCCTATGAGAGTTTAGGGTATGTTGAAGAATAAACGTGGTCATACCAAACGGTGACTTTAAAGCTCATTAGAATTGTACAAAATCCGTTTTTGTTTTGTTCGGGGTTTTTTATTTGTTTGTTTTTTGCCTTATATACTGTATTTCTATGTATGTTTGTACGTGTTTTAATAAATGTCTGGAATCGTTTCCCATTTTCCTTGCAAAATATTGGAAAATGTGGGTTCTTCATGACATTTTCAGTGTTGCATTGTAGTGAATGTGAATGTACACCTGTGCATTTTTTTCCACATCTCTTTTAAACAGTTTGTAAATTAAAGCAACCAATGCATTCCTTTTAAAATGTAGGCCTACTATGACATATTTTCATAAGTGGGTACATGCTTTATTCATGCCGTAACAACAGAAAGAACACACATCGAGGACATACATCCCACCACTGGCTTCATTCTGGTCTGCAACTCAGCTGTCATTTATGTACTATGCTGAAAAATATCACTGTGCCCACAAAGGAAAGGAGAAGACTGGCGGGTAATTAACATGTATAAACAATGCAATTTCAAAGTTGGATTTGCAAATGCGTTATCGGGAAGGAAATCCGCTAAACAAATTAGTTAAACCTCAAGTACAGCCTGCGGAAAGGGCGTCTTGATGAGAAACAGTAAGCGTAAACAGCACATTTATGGTACGCAGGAAAACTAAAAGCCTGTCAAAGTGTACTCAGAAAACTGTTTCTTCTGGGAAGCACCTGAACGCAGCATTCCGTACTCTTGCAGGAGATGCTTTTAGTCGCAGCTCGCTCACTGCAGCACAACATAAAAGAAAACAATGCACAGGAAGGGGACAGCTGGAGCTCTCCACACAGAGTGATCATGGCCGGTCGGTGGCGAGACGGTGCTCGCGTGTGTTCGGGAGAGCAGGACGGTGGCCTCAAACCGGCACGAAAGCTCCGCCAGCAGCAAGAACCGGGCTCAGACATCGGGGACGCGACAGAGCCGCCGCGGGGACTGCCGCGATGGATGCGGCTTTACTTCTACGGGATGCACGGCGTGACTCTGGATGTCCTGCTGTCATCCTTACAGGGGCTTTTGCACTCACGGGACCCTAAGCTGATGGGCTTTTCCTCTCCGTATCTTTGCATCATGCATTCGCTGACCCATTTTGCGCTGGAAAAAATCTACTCACAGAAGAGGTGCTTCCGAGGTCGGCCTGTGGTGTTTCATCTTGTTTTCTACCCGTCCATCTACATCGGGCTGCAGATTCTGATCGGGAACATTAACACTTTGGCCGAGCAAGTGAGGGTGGTTTCTGGGACTCAGCTGGTAGTGCAATACATCCTGGCTCTCTACTTCTCTCAGGTGTTTCACAGAGAGCTGTCACATCTACAGTATCGCACATCATTCTCCGCCGACCTCCAGCTGGACGGCAGACCTCCGCACGGTCTTCCCGGCTTTGCGCGCTTCTTATTCTTCGGGATGCACGGCTTTCTGGACGAGGTCCTTTTCACCTCTCTGTTCAACCTGGTGGAGAAGTCTGACAGGACCCTCAGCGGTCACACGTCCCTGTGGTCTTTCCTGATGTACGGGAGCTGCAGCTTCGTGGTGGAGAAGCTCTACCTTTACCTGCACTTCAGCCTGGGCTGGGGGACCTGGCGACGACTCCCCATCTACATCTGCTTCATCTACACGTGGGAATTCTCGTGGGGTCTGGTCCTGAGGCAGTTTAACGCTTGCTCGTGGGATTACTCCCACTATCCTCACAACTTCATGGGACTTATCACCCTGCTCTACCTGCCCGGGTGGATCTGCTTGAGTCTCTATCAGGACGTGCTGTCCAATGTCCTGCTGAGAATCAAGTGCACCAAAGATGTGCATGATTTAAGTGAGGAGAATGGAGACGTCAATGGACAACTGGAGCCAAAGAAAAAGCAACTTTAATTCTAATTTTGATGGTTGCAAACTAATATATATGTGAGGAAGAAATACAACCTTCTAATTTAATAAGGGACATCTATTTATTACCAGGCGAGTAAACAACAAAAATCTTAGTCTACGTTACACCTTCTAAAAATGAACATTTGTCCATATATCAAAATATTGGTAGCACTTTATAATACAGTCCACGATCAAGGGTGTAATAGACTTAAATGGAATTTACATGTAGGCAAACTTGAATAAGAGGGTAATAATTCAACTTTTTTTACAGGAAAACAGAAAAATGTTCTTAAGTACTGCATTTGTAATTTAAATAGTGCACAACATCTGGGTATTTTACAGGAAATGAGATAGAAATCAATCATTTTAAGTAGTGTATTATTTCCATGTATTTTAGTGAACAAAAAAAGATCCAAATTTTATACTATAATTATGCTCTACTTTTTATATTTATATTGTGAATTGCATTGGTGTGCCTCAGAGTATAAGTGGGCGGATCATTCCAAATACTGGTAGATATAATACCAAAGCTAATACTGGTGTTGGATTGATACTAGTGTGATAGGACTGATATTTTGTTTCTAGGTTGGACTCCAAGGAAAAGTAAACACCAGCTCGATTACTCTATTGCTAAAAGATCACATGGGCCACCTGTGTGGCCTGCAGTATTTGCAACTTTTAGTTTTTTCATCTAAGTGGGAAAGGTACTTTTATAGGTAATATAAATGGACAATTGAATATAATCCAGAAAAAAATGCAAAAAGTACAGCATATTTACAGTACAGGATGGTTAAACTCAGAGAAAAAGAAAATACCTGGACTGAATAGACTACTTAAAATGATAAATATTTCTTCTTTCCTGTAAAAACTTGACTTTTTAGCTCTAATTCTAGTTTATCTACTGTTAAGTACTTATAGGTAAATAATAGGTATAATAGGTTAAGGAAGTGGTGCATTACTTAAAATTACTTGTATTATCATTTGTGTGTGTACCACTATCATTCACGCAGTACCTAAAATTATATACAGTATAATTATTTCTTCTTCCCTGTAAAAACTTGAATTATTACCCCTAATTCTAATGAGTCTACTACTAATTATATCTAGATTAATATAATAACATTGTCATTTCAGATAAAATACATGGGCATACCAATTCTAATTCTAGAGTTATTGCTCTCTTAGCTGCGCTCTGTATTATAAAATACTATCAAATTTTTTAATACGTTTCATTTTCTTCAGGCAGGTGAAGATGGGTGTGTTCAACAAGGTTTTCTGTGGAGGTAATAACTTCTGGAAGTTACGAGTCGAGGTTTCGCAAGGCTGTGGACCCTCGTTACCTGTGCTTTTATTCTGCTCTGCCTGATATTTTACGGTACAGCAAGGAATTCAAAACTTTGGACACCAACTGTTTAAATTCAATTACTGCCGTTTTTACCCATTTAGTGGAAAATACAGTTGTAACATGAACAACTTTTACATGTCCTCATGACTTTGAAAGTGTGAAGATTCAGTTTTGTATGGATTGCAGTGACTGATTTCCCGTTCTTCACATATGGCAGATGTGTTTTGGATTTGATCGCTTACGTTATCCACCTATACATCAGCATGCTTTAAGTGTCCTATCTGCATGCTAAAATACCAGTAAAGCTTTCTTTTATTCACTAACTCACATGTATCGTCAACTAATATTCCAAAGTCAGTATTTTTAAGACAGAGTCATCTGTTAATTTTTCACCTTTTTATTCTATTCCTTAACATTTCAAAACAAACTGCATCCACTCAGCTTGTTAACATGATCACAGAGCAATGCATGGCAATTCTTAGAGTTGATATAAACCCAGTGGTATATGTAGCAAAGGAATCCGTAGCTAAATGATTATGAGGAGACAAGATGTTGCAGTTTCTTTTTCATGACCCAAACACTGATTTGCTGGAGTGCCTTCCTGTGCAAACTGAGTCCAAGCGACACAAACAAAACTCAGCTTTTTATCTGCAAGTGCTGCAATTGTGAGTCGCAGGTAGTGCCTGACTGAAAATGGATTTTGGGGGCCAATGCCAATACTGATTTTTTTATTGATATACAAAATATGTGACTTAGTGATATATGGGTTAATATAATATTGATATAATATAGGCCATACCGGTTCACCAACATACTGTAGCAGCCAGTCACCTATATGTATCACCTGTATCATCTATATTCTCTAGATATTAACCTCCTATGCTGCCTCATTAGAAGTAATATGCTTCAATGAACTGCAAAGAAATGATTCTGCTATGTGACCTTAAAATATTTTGAACACCATTAAAATATTAGAATCAGTCACTTTGCACTTAGAATTAGAAACATGATGATCTTCTCTGGGATTGATTGATTATTTAGGGGACAAATTACTTTTTGTCTATACAAATTTAGAAGCATACTTTGCACAGGTGCTTTATTTTATTATTTTGTTTATTAACAAATATTCATATTAATTGTTTTTTTAGTTTTAAAGCCCTGTGAAATTCTACTGATATAATTAGCACTGAGAGCTGAACTGAACCCTACTCAGCCTAATACTTTGGCTACTGATTTTTTTTTTCTTCTTGTTTAACCTGGCAGCTACACTGGTGTTCTTAAACATTTACACTCTGTCCCACATGAATAACTTTGTACAACTTACAGTTTTTTTCCATGACAGAATAACTGTATTTTAATCATACTTAACTTTCGTGTTTGGCTGTGCACTTTTTAAAGATTAAAAAAAAAATGACCAAACTACGTTTAAAAAAAGGTATAAAAAAAGAGAGTTTGAAAGAAATTGCACAATAATTAAAAAACTATCTCTAACTTGCAATGGCATGTACTGTATGACTTAGAATTTTAAATAAAAATGCAATTTTCCTGTGACGCAGCTGGTGTTCCTTCATTTCTTTAACATTTGCATTATTCAGCAGAGGCGCAATTACACCATATCTATAGAAATATTTACTTCCTGTTGGAGAGTCAAGGTTAAAAGTTAAAAGCAGTCCAGGCGTAAAAAGTGAAAGTGTAAATCAAACCCTTATACAGAGATTTTGCCCTGTGGAGGATGAATTCAGGGTGCGGTTTCTTTTTATTTACTGACTTGGTGTTTGCATTCTGCTAAAAGGCTAGGAACAAAAAAGGTCTGCCAGCGACTGGTGACTATAGGAAATACTTGTAGTTTTCCATACCACAAGCTTGAACAAGTCTCAGCAGGTCCAGGCACACAAGCAACAGAATCAAGGCAATCTTGATTTTATGGCTGCAAATCATTTTCTTTAGTGCATAAGATAAGAGTTCCTGGCACAACCTGATAATATGTGTGTTATCTGTAATTACTGCTTTCTGGTTGAGTTAGCACTGATATAAATCAATTAAGACAGAGGAAATTGCAAAAAGCCTTGTAATTCATTTAAAATTTTAGTTACGTGATGCTGGGGTTTTTTTGTATGGTTGTGTTCACTTTCTCACTCCCTCTCCTTCTCTCCGTGACACCATGGAGATCATTGTGACATAAGCAAATACGAACATTTAGACACCACACACACCACCCAGAGGATTCTGAGTGAATACACCAGTGACCTACAATATTTACTGTAAATCACAAAGGGAGCAACATACACCAAGCCTCATTAACACGTTCAATCAGAAGTAATCTGTGACTGTTGTTTATAAAAATGAACATGCATTTTCAACATATCTTTTGGTATCTAATACTAGGAAGTGAAACTGAACAGTTGGCTTGATTATTATGGCAACTTCCTTTCCAACACCTGAATAATAAAACATTATAATATGGTCCTTAAAACTTTACTAGACCAGCGGGAAATTCCATTAATTGATATTTCTCTAATAGTCGCCACATTACATATCTGTTTATGTCCTCATAATTCCAAATGTCTAATCCGACAATCACATGGCAGCAGCTCAGTACGTTCAGACAAGTAGACATGGTGAAAGCGAGTTTAAAGTGACCATCAGAATGAGGAAGAAAGATGATTTAAGTGACTCTTTGAATGTAAGTTGTTTGTTGGTGCCCGTTAGCGGCAATTCTCTAGGTGAAAGTGACTTGTTGATGTCAGAGGTCAGAGGAAATGGCAAGACTGGTTTGAGCTCATAGGAAGGCAACAATAATTCAAATAACCACTTGATACAACCAAGCCATGCAGAAAAGCATCTTGAACGGTCAACAAACTTAAAGATGGGCTACAGCAGCAGAAGACCACATTTTGTACCGCTCCTCAGCTAAGAACAGGAAATTGAGGCTACATTTTGCATGGACTCACCAAAATTAGACAGTAGAAGGTTGGAAAAACATTACTTGTTCTGATGAGCTTCGATTTCTGCTTCAACATTTGATTGTAAGTTCAGAATCTGGCATAATCAATATAAAAGCACCCTGATCCAAGTACTTGCTGGTTTTTGAGCCGAGTAAGACTTTTTATGACCACCCATCTTTTGATGGCTTCTTCCAGCCGGACAACATGCTATTTCGCAAAGCTCAAATCATCTAAAAATGTTTTCTTGAACATGACAGTGAATTCGCTGTACTGAAATGGCCTTCACAGCCACCATATTTCAATCCAACAGAGCACCTCTGGAATGCGATCGAATGATAAATCTACAGCAACTGTGCGATGCTATGTGTAATGCTGTCATAGAAATACAGGCAACTTTCTCTGAGGGATGTTTCCAGCACTTTCCTCATTTGTCATTAATAGACTTAAATAATCCACTGCTTGTCAGACCTTTTTTCTCAAGCAATCAAAAGCAACTGACAACGATCTAAACTGGAATAAAGGTCAGTGCGTCTGCTGATTCTTGTTTATTTTTCTCACACAAATTATATTCGCTATACACTTGCATACACAGACACATTTTTAAAAGAGCCGAGATAAATCAAATAAATTACTGAGAATTTAAAATGAAAAATGTTTTCATTCATTCACTACTTTGTCATTGCAGAGAAAGAAATAAAAACTGCTGCAGCCTTTCTTTTTTTTTCCATTTGCATATGCAGTCAAATCATATTCAAATACCCACAGGCTGTAATATTGTCAGGCACAGGTGACACATCTGTGATTTGGTATTGTGTTTGTCGTTTATAGATTCTGTCAGTGGTTTTATTCATAGTACATGAAGTAGCCCTATGCTTACTGAGTCGTTTTTTGCTGACACAGCAAAAGGTAGCAGTATAATATATAAATTTGTTCAAAAATATTAATTGAGTTAATCGTTGACTATAAGCTCATCTTCTATGCGAGTAGAAGTTTGATTCTGGGTTCTAGACCAGACTAACAATTTAGTTTGTAACCACCAAATTTAATTGTCAGCTGCATTAAAGTTCTTATTAACTTTATCTTTAGCGGTGCTGGCCTGCTCGGTGTCATCTAATCCAACTTTACTCAGAGTGTGGGAGTTCTGGTACTGCCCTCGCTTAACACTGAACATCAGGGCCTTGGCAAGCTCTTTGTATGTCCTAGGAGTGCATTTCAGTCCTTTGTAGCACTGACAGTTAAATCTCCTGCTTAAAGACTTCAGGTCTGCCAAGCTTGGACTTCCTAGAACAAAGTAGCGTTTCTGAGTATTCACAACCCTGAAACTTTCAGGGTTTAGGTGGAGGTAATGGCTGGACTTGTAGTTTTTTCTGACACAGCGGCCATTTCCTCGGCACAGGAAGTCGCTGCACAGCTGGGCAGCTGTCGTGACGTTGGTGATGTAAGGGTTCAGGGTGGAGGTGAGGTAGGAGGAGAGGGCTTCACAAGAAAGCTGGAGAGGAGAAATAGAGAGAGGAATAAATAAGACCACTATAGTTGTGGACACAAATTTACATGCACTCATCATGGGCATGAATGTCACGGTAAGTTCAGGCTTTTTATGATTTCTTTCAACTGTTCTTTTTCCAGAGTACAATAAATACATCCCCAGTAATATTTGGTAAAATATTCCTTAGCAAGTTGCACCTCAACCAGATCCTTTCAGTAGCGATCAACAAGCTTCTGGTATAATTCTTGCTGGTTATTTGACCACTCTTCTTGGCATTATTGGTAGAATTTATTTAAATTAGTTGGTTTCCTGGCCCAGCTTTTAGGCAAAATAAATTCAAACTTGTGTACGCAAATTCTTGTTTTTTAACATCACTGAACATGTATGCTGTACACTCTTTCCACCGTGGAAATAGAACAGTTCAGAGAGACCATTAAAAGTTCAAAATTACAATGATATTCACACCCGTGATGTGTGCATGTACCTTAAACTTCTGACCACAATTGTGTCTGCCTAAAACAGAGCACAGCATCATATAATTCAGTGACCGTGAATTGTATTAACATGTCCACGTGAAAAAAACAAACAAAAAAAAAACCTGATCAATACCACTTGCATACCTATTCCTTAAAAACAAGACTAAAGCTAGCTTAGCTTAGCTTAGCTAGCCTTAATGATTACTAAATGACATTAGTGGGCTACGGTGGCGGTGGTGTTAGGTCAGTTTTGTTAAGACCAGACTGAAGACACTATATCGGTTGACGTTTATTGGAGTGGTTCAATAACATGGACAGATTCATTCTAATGAGGCACAGGATGTTATTGATTTTCTTACTTTATGTTGACTTAATGCAAAAATTTCACAAGGCTAGATCTGGCAAGTTTGTTTCTCCAGAGAATTAAGCTAAGCAGCTGCTAACTGTAGCAGCAGTGTCACCGTTTTATACATTCAAGAGCAAGCAAACTAGCATACATATTATAAAATGTACAGTTGTTCCTGTGTGAGAGCACTGTTTTGATAGATCTGTAATGTTACAAATCCAATATTTGTGATAAGCTAAGCAGCTGCTAACTGTACCAGTGGTATTACCTTTTCATATAGTCAACAGAAAAGAAACTAGCATATTTTCATATTAGAAAACCAGCTATTCCTGACTGAGAGTATTGTTTTGATAGGTTTGTAATGTGTGGATTAAGAAGTTTATTAACTGCAGAACAGGCAGAATTAGCAAAAAATATCTTGCAGCTATAAAAAGTCTAATGCAGTGAATAGCAGATACTAAGGACATGTAATAAAGTTGTGTAACAGCATGTAATATGTAATAGAAGGCAATTAAGAACTACAAGAATATTAATTACATGCTGAGGTCTCTGTCAGAGCAATTTAAACATCCAGTTAAATTTACCATCATTGCTTAATTTAGGCTTTGCTGTTGTGGATTAACTATTGTGGTTGCTAAACCAGCCGCCACAATCACTCAGCAGATATTGTCAGTTGCTGAAGAGATAAACCGCTTCCTGTATCATCTAATTAAAGTCTTTGTCTTGTTCCGTCTGACTGACATCAATACATTGTTATATCTTTCAGCAGTCCAATGGAGGCCTGTGGTGTGATGTTACCTGGTCATCATAGTCACCGCTGGCCCCCCATAGCACAGCACCAGATGCCCCCATTGCCACACTCTCCCCCACGGTGCTGATCAGATCCCCCTGGACGCAAATAGTTAAGCATCTTCACTAATTGTTCGTTACACATGTAAAAAGACTGAGCCAACATTTAAAATTGTAAGATTAGATTTGATGAATGTTGAGCTGTTTCAAAGTTAAGCAATTTTCCATTTTCAGTTTTTAAAGAGGTTTTAAAAACACATTGAATTTTACTGTTTACCGTTTACAGAGATGTCCTTAAACTTCCCTAAAAAAGATTTTACTGGTATGAAAATTACCATTACCAAATTAGTGTTCTATATAGTACTTGATTGTTAGTAAAGCAGTCCAGGTGCTAAACTGGCCTATTTGCAATCATTGAAAGCATTTCGGACATTATGAAATTAAAAATATGGCAAATGATGCCCAAACTGTTGAGCGGCCCAGTGTTGGTGAAAAATGCTGGAGAATTTTTGCTTTCTCTGCAGTTCATATTCTTAAATAACTTAAAGAACAGGTGATGTAAGACAGACAGAAACGTGTCCATGTCCAAACTTTGCTGAATATTTTCTCAGTTGCAACATGCGACTTGTTGCTCTGCATTTTTTAAACTAAAAATGTTTGCAAAGCATTACATCATGGTTTTGAGTTGAGGTTTTTTGCAGCATGCTCACACAAATGAGAACAGAAGATAAGGATTACAACATCGTGTGGCGGTTACCATCTGAGAAGGATGTTGTTACACCAAAGAAACTGAACTCCCCTTAAAACTGGACCTCCTGGCTGGAAACACTCCACTCTAGGGATGTATAAAGTAACCTAAGATGTAAGATGTAATCTAGTCAAGTGTGCTTGCATTTACTCTCTAATGAGTTACTGGAAAAGATGCAATCTGTTTAAGCTGCAAAGTCATTTAATTTGTATGCTTAGTGCTTGTCATTTGCAAATGCCTCCCAAGGACATCCCAACCAGGTCAGAAAGTCATGCTGCAGACTATTACGTAATGCGCCTATGAATAAAGTGTTAAACAAATCCACATTTAAATTAGTCTTTGTTACCTGGCTGAGGAAGCGTTTGTTGTCATCAACAAAAACAGGACGCATGTAAACGAACACGGGTGCAGTAGCACTCCATCCAGGTAGGGCAGACACCCTCAAAGCCTCCTGGACGCGGTTTCTCACCATCAGAGCGGCTTTTGGATTGTCTGCTAGAGAGGTCTGAAACAGATTCAGGGAAAATTACCGCTTCAAATAATAATATTAGAAGTATGTCATCCATATAGGAGAATCACCAACCTGCAAATACACAGAGGGGTAAAGGGCCGTGCTTGACTCCCATAGCCAGAGCAGCTCATCATTTTGCCTCCTCACCTCCTTGGAGCACTGGCCTGTGTAGTGCTGGTCCTTCCAGCCATAATTATAGCAGTTGGGGAACAAGTAGAAGCCCCAAAGATAGTTGGGTCTCATAGCTCTGCCCAAGGCCAACATCCCTGACATAAGATTCCTTGCTGCCTCCTAAGAGGAAGGAAGCCAGGAGTGAAGGAACGATGGCATGAATAATTAATAGGTGCTCTGAGCTCTGTATTGTATATAATTTATCATTAAGCCTCAAGCAAAGCGTTCTGACCTGAAACTGCTGTTTGGCTTTTACTGTGGCCTGTTGTACTGGGAGGGAGAGATTAGCCTGCATTACATGGGCCACTGACAAAGTCTGGTAGATTCTTTTGGTTCCCCAATTTCTGTCCCATAGGGGGCGCCATTCCTCCCAGTCTATCACAGCCAGGCCTCGGTTTGTCCTGGAAGGAATGAGGAGGGTGATGGAGGTCAATATCAGCATTTAATGTGTCACTAGGGGCAAAGACAGTATACTCTGGCCTACTTACCTGGATGGGATGTAGTAGTTAATATCTGCTCTGGCCTTTTCCAAGCTGGCTTTCACGTTAGCTCTCTGAGGAATGCCGCCGTAGAATTCTTTCCTACTTTTGAGGTCTATGTGTGGATAAAGACCCAGTCGATCTGTGTAGAACAGAGACAGAAACTGCCCTGGAACCTGCAGCAGGAACAAGACCCAATAAACTTATCTCCATTACTCATAAATAAGTTTGCCTTTTAAGACAGTTTCATAACCTCCTAAAGGTTGTATAAAAACACAACAGCTGCTGATTATCTATCATCTTTTCACTCTTACCTTGGCAGGTGTGGCCACTCCTTTAAAGGCTGAGGTGTCCAGTGAGACGTTATACCTTTTACACACTAGATCAGGGATATTCCAAGTAACAATGAATGGCTGGTGTTCAAACAGCGGGCCTACGGTGTGGGGAAGATGGGCAGGTGCAAGGCGAGGGGTTGTTGCTTCTGGAGGAGATGACGTGGTGTTGTAGGGAAGGAGGGGTGATGTTTTAGAAAGGGCAGGCAGTGTTGTTTTGAAGGTTAAAGCTGTGGAAAGGGGTGACACTGGAAGAGGAGACAGAAGCTTTTTTAAAGCACTTTGAGGTGAGGTTGAGTTGGAGAGGGGAGACATTGAGGCTGGCGGGAAAGGAGATTGAGTTTTAGAAGTTTTCGCAAGTTGAAGATGAACTTTTCCAGTAGAAAGAGGATACAGGCAGCTCTTGGTCTGAGGTGATTGAGAGTGTTGGTGCGAAAAAGGTGCTGTAGCTTTGTGGGACAAATTCAGATGTTTGCAGGGGTTAGATGGCAACCATGAAATTTGTTTTAGGGGTTGAACAGGATAGAAAAATGTGTGGCGACAATGGCCTGAATAAGGACTAGGAGAGACCTCTTTGCCAAACAGATGGATATTTTTAGAAGTTATAGGTGAGTTTGCAACATCTCTGTGGGGTCCTGGGTTGCAGAGTTGAACTGATGTTTCAGAGGTAGAGGACTTGGCATTTGAGTCAGTCTTAAATGGGAGTTTTGACAAAGTTTGTGGGGTACGTGCAGGAGAAGAGAAGGTTGAGTAGGACTGTGATACGCTGGAAGATTTTTCCACTGAAAGAGTGGAAATGGTAGCAGGCAGGATTAAGATTGATTTGTTAATGTCAGCAGCAGGAAGTACCACGGTTTTTGGCTCTGTCAGGGCTGCTAATGCTAATGTGAAGAAAGAGACGGGAAAGATTGACCGGGTAAGAAAGAGAAGCAGCAGCACACATCTTCTGCTGCTTTGTGCAACCGAAACCATCCTTTAACCTGCCTTAAAAACAGAACATAAACAAAAGAAACACTCTTACCCCACAATATTAATATATAATCAGTATAGTGCATATTTCACTAAGATGCTCAGAGCACAGTTCTGTGCATAATGTCTACTTTTTTCTGAGTGGCTACTACACTTTCTTTAGTTACTGTACTGTATTCCTGAATGTGTCAAGGCTGTTTTTAATTCTGCACATCTATCAGTGTCAGTTCTAGCATGGATCACTTTTTTTCTCTAATAACTCCAGCATACAAGTCTCCCAAATGTTAATCCAACCTGACAAACCTGGCCTGATTTTAATCCCCTTGCTTTGCTAAAAATAACCACAAGCTGCAAAGCATGTTACTTCTATCCATGATGATTTCTGTTACATATATAAATAGACTAGTAATCACAAAATACAAGCTCAAGACTGACTGTTAGACTATGTAAAGAAAATAAGCACAGTACCTGGACATGCCTTTATCCAAATGTCCCAGCTTTACATGTGTCTCACAGAGTGAGAACGTCCTTACAAGAAGGGCACAGATGTTATGAAGGTGGAAGAGATAAACAGAAGTATGAAGTAGGCGGCGTAACATGATGAGTATCACTGTGTACTGGGATAGACTCAGGAAAGACAAGAAAATGTGTTGATCGCCCAGTGCCAAGTTTGACCTGGAGCAGAAAGGGGGAACACCTGGGTGTGAGGTTATGGAGCGTGCTATGTTTCATAGTGCACGCATAGTGTTTCAATGCACAGCTTAGGCTGCGTTATCACCTTGGGTTAGTTATAATGAAACAATTAAAAAAACAGAAACAAAGGTATATAACTCAAATATACATTGAAAACAAAACAAAAAATGAAAATACGCTGTCATCTCGTTTGATTTGGGGGATATTGTCATATGGTTTTCAGTGTGAGCTTTGTTGGTTGCACACTGTAAAGATACAGTAAAAAACTGATCCACGGAGGCCACGCTGAGAACAGAATTGAGGCAAAGTAAAAAAGTGTTCACTGGCTTTACTTTTATTTTTACTTGTAAATATATAAGCAAGCTAGTTTTTTTTTGTTTGTTTTTTTAAAAAGCATAACACACTAATGCTATCGTGACCAGCAGCTCATTCTATCCCTGCAGTGAGGAGACACAAAAGTTTGACACCCAAGTGCCAAGAGAGGAGTAATAAATAAATATTAGGACACATTTCTCCTAATAGGAAACACATGTAAAAATAAATAAATAACTATATGGGCACAATCAGTGAAGTTTACAGGAACAAATAATGAAAAATGTAACTGACAGCTGCACTTTTTTGCCTCCATGTTACAAATGCTAACCCTGTTTACTCTGTATGTGCTCTATGTATTTATGTGTCTAGACAGACATGTGCAATACACCATTTGGTGGTAGTTATTTCACACGTTAGTGGCACAGTGTAAACACAGGTACTTCTTTGACACACATACAGATGCTATACACGCACAACATGTGTGTTTTTGTTAAAGCTGTGACTTACTTACAGCCACATAGAGCTGAATTTGATATGATGTGGGCCTGGTCATTATATATATATATATGATCGAAAATCATATATATATAGATCGAAAATCACATTCTCAAAACATTTACAGATCATGAAAAGCATGAAACGTAAGCACAGTTTTAACAATACGTCTTCGACTTTCCAGAGTCAGTCCTCTGTCATCACAAAGAAACACTGCTGCTGTAAATCAAAGGAAGCTGTTGCTTTCTTGGCCTAACCATCTTGCTTTGGTGTGGTGTGAAAAGCCAGGAGTGAAAAGGAGGCTGTGAAAGGCTGTGATCCATTAATAACTTGCAGCACAATGCTTCCTACAGTGAAAATGTCAAATATCGTACTTTCCTTTTCTGTGATTTCTACTCTCTTTAAACCCATCCTGTGGGCCAGTAAGGATCTTTAGGAAAGCAGTTTTATGTCCCACAGGCCACTTTCACATCCCCATTACATCATAACATTTTCCTTGATAAATTATATCAAGGAAAATGGTATTACATGAATTTCTTAATGATAAGAAACCAGCTGCTCTATAGAAAGGTTCAATAGCACAAGTACATGCTTACCACTATTTTTATTTCACACTGTAATCCTTGAAGTGGATGTCGTGGGCAGTCAGCCAATAGGTTTACACAATGGCAGCTACAGGAGAGCTCCTTATTCCAAGGTATGTGCAGCTGGTCATTGTCAAGAACAGCCCACCAGTTTAAAGGAGCTCCAAACCGTAAGATCCATGTCTACCAAAGGCTTTGAGCAGTTGCATAAGCTGCATTGTTTCCTTCCAGACAAAGCAACTGCATCACTGCATCTCATTCCACTTGTCAGCCTCCCATGACGATGCATGTATGCAGAATAGCATAGAATGCATCCTGACATGCATGTTTGGTTAATGTACTGTGTCATGATTCAATAACCAATGTGCAGTTTCAGTAACATAATGGCTAGTTGAGTGCTGCCATCTTGTGGCGTAGCTGTAAAAGCTCTCATACAGTGTTAATAGTAATTATCGATGAGCACCAGTCCTCACTATATGGATTAAAACAGACACGATAGAGGTGGGACATTGAGGAGACTACAGCTTTACCAAGTGCGTATTTGTTTTCATCATTTCATTTTTCATATTGATGTTTGCATACATAGCAGCAGAGACATGGAGTCTCAGACAGGTAACATGGGCTTTACACACAACAGTTTACATTCTTCTTGCCCAGTCTGTAAGTGATGAAGCTGAAAAGGCAAAATTTATTCTCATGTGCATCCAGTTTCATGCCAGAACTCAAGAGTCTTTGCTATTACATTGATGTGGATTTAGTTTTGTTAAAAGTAGACTGGCTTTATGGCGTCATTCTTGTAAATCAGTGTCTGTGGAACACCAAAGGGCAATCCAAAATTTCAAGGTCCACCAGTAATGCATAGCTGCACGAGTTCTTCTTTTGATTACTTAAAGATGAAAGCAGTTTGAGAGCTTGTTTGCATCATCTTGAGCATCCTGATGGCAGCAACTATTTGGTAGGGTTTTTTTAGAACATTGCTGCTACTGCTTAAAGATTCTTTGGCTTTGCAAGAAGCTCAACCTCTATATCACTTTCACACAGTCCAACAAAGCTGCCTGTGGTTTGACATTCAAGTTTCTCCTTCAATGGATTGTTTGGATTCTGAGTGACTCATTAGTTTGTTTGCTTGGCACCACACCAGCATTTACCAAATTCTTCCAACAGATGACGCACTCATTACTTCCTAATTCCCACATCCAGACCTGTGTGAACAGAATGGCATTTCCTTTGATGCTTGTTTTTAAAGGATTTCTTGGACAGAGTTTGGCCCAGTATAAGAAATGTATGTACACAAAGTACTGACACAGTAAATTCTTTTGATTGGTCATGTTTTGTGCAGTTGTATTTTGTAATAAAAGTGCATGGTTTACCCAAAATCTCACAGTGTACCTGGTTAATAAACTACAAATGTCTGATTCTTAATTATTCTAATATTTACTAAAAGGTGGTGCAGTGGTTAGTAGTGTTGCCTCGAAGAAGGTCTTGGGTTTGAACTCACTGGCCGGGCTGGGCCTTTCTGTGTGGAGTCTGCACTCTCCCCGAGTACTCATGCTTGACATAGATTGGTGACACATCCAGGGTGTACCCTGCCTAACGCCCTGTTTCAGCAGGGATAGGCTCTGGCACCCTCGTTACCCTGAATTGGAGAAGTAGAAGAAAATAGATGGGCCTTACTAATGGTTAGGGCTGGTAACTAGAGACGCCACAACAATTTTCCAAACACAAAGTTGTTGGGGTTTTTTTTTTTAATTGTTAATCTAGTAATAATTAAATTGTCAAATTATTGTTTTTTAATAAGTTAAAAAACACCAATTTAGCTGCAGACAAAACAAGAAATTCTGAGAGTTTTCTAACATTTTATATGCAAATAATTCATTTATTAGGTCACTGCAGGACCTACAAACATGGGTAAGGCCAAGTATGATGAGTGCTTGGTTTGCATAGCAGTTCTCACTTACCTTTGAGCACAGAGTACTGATGAATAACAACTCTGCCTGCCAATTAACTGTGAGCATTTTAACATAATTGTTTTATTTTAATAGTTTTTATAGGCCTGGAGTCATATCAGACCCATAAAACTCTGCTCTAAGAGTGTGTGTATATATGTGTGTGCATGCATGAGTTTGTGTGTGTGCTGCCATGCCTAATTTGCGGAGCCCTCAGCAGAACACACCTGCCAGTTTGAATAAATATTTTTGTTTAGCTGACCCCGTTGTGATATTTCCAAACTAAAGCTGCATTTTAAAGATTCTGTAGGGATGTTGAAAGGCCATCTCTGTTAAATATTCATAAAAAGGCCTGTGGGGAACGCCTTCCTCCAGAATCCAAAATATAATATTGATGCTGTCCTCTCCCCCTCTTTCTCTCATAACCTCGATTCCCAGCTTACTGTAAAAAGTGGGTCAAAAAAATGTTGGGATGGCAGCCCTAGAAGGTTTGCTAGCAGTACTAGAAATACCCCTCAACAAAAAAAAAAACAAAGCAAAATAAACAAAATAGAGCACTTTCAGCATAATAAAGTAGAACGGCACCTACTTAATGAAGGGTTTCTCTCTTTAAATTCAATTCAATTCAATTTAAATAGCACCAAATCACAACAATAGTCGCCTTAAAATAATAAAGTGAAAGCCCAATAATCAAACCATCCCCTTTGAGCAAGCACTTGGCAACACTGGGAAGGAAAAACTCCCTTTAAACAGGAAGGAACCTTTGGCAGAACCGGGCTCAGGAAAGGGAGCCATCTGCTACAATTGGTTGGGGGTGATGGGAGAAAATACACATTTAAATATAAGTCCATGTGAAACCCGCATATAAACCTGATTTCTTGTGCATTGCTCATGCTTGTGTTTCACACATTCCTGTTTGCATTGCTCAGAAATGTCCCAAAGGTGTCTCACACAAGCAGCAGTAGGATCTGCCCAATCCAATTGTCTTATTGAGCAAGTTCATACCAACCAATATTAGCTGTCAGTTTCTGTAAAATTAACTGGATAGTGCATGTCTATTCATTCTTATGTGTTCATAGATGCAAAATGCACTTCCTTATGTTTGACTGTACTGACTTATGTTATCTCTTACTCAGTCTTTAGATTTTAGATTTTAGATGATTTCTTTTTTTTGCACTTGACTGAAAGTGTAAAGCACGAGTTTAAAAGCAGAAGTCTCACAAACCAAAAGGAACCGAAGAACTCTGAGTTCTCTTTTATTAACAATAAAGTAAGCAAGACTGTGGTTGCTTTTTATACTATTGAAGATTACCATATTGGCATATTGGCAAAAGCATCACACACATCTTCAGAGTGATTCCAGATAGCAATGTAATCAGTCAACTTAAAACACCTTGTGTCTTCCTTGAAGACACAAGGTGGTTGTTTAAGTCCGCTGCAGGGCCACATAGATAACATACCTCTTACTCAATGTATGAATTCATTCTCAGCTTGAGCACACTCAACCTGTCCTGCATGGGCTCTGACCTGCATTTGCTTCTACATGGGTAAAACAAACTCCTTGCTTTCTATCAGTCTCTTGTTGAACTTGAAAAACCTGACTGACAGCCACAGAAACACCTAAGGAAACTCAGCACTGCTCCACCTTGTCTCTGGTTAATGCGCAATAGAGGTGTTATATGTGACTCACCCTCAGTTGATAGGTCACTTATGCAGACACGTTTTTAAAAAATAGAGGGGAAAAAAGGATTTTGGAGCAGTGATTGAGAAAGAAGGGTGGGAAATGGAAACCAGAGAGTGGGAAAACAGGAGAAGCAGTTATACCTGAGGGTGTGTTTTATGCTGAGAAACAGCTCTTTCACTGTTTTTATCTATGTGGCACTATATTACCGCAGTTTACTGGGACGCTATCACTTCTGCTTTATTTACAAAGTGAAATAATTGGCCAAAAATATTCTTTTAACTCTATAATATATAGTCATAGCTCAGACAGCAAGCCAAAGGCAGATTTTTGGTTTTTTGCTTTACACTGCAGATGTCAACAATAATTGAGCCTGTCATTGACCCAGGCAGAGGATGATTGATCTGTAAGGCATACTCGTTCACCTGTGCACACACACACACAGTCACACGTACGCACAAAGAATCACATGTTCTTGTATGCAGTAAAACAAGCAGACACAAACCAATAACATACACACACACTCCTATTTGGGAATCTCAGAGCAAAACCAGAACGTTCTTCTTTGAAGAGAAGAACAAAACTAAGTGTTGTGTAATGTTGATGACAAGAATAGGCATGCAGAATGTGTCCAAACGAAAAAGCCTCTTTTGCAAACTGAGTACCAGGTTAGATACAATTTTGTCAAGGTTTATGCTTAAGGAACTTAGTGTGAGGTTACATTTCATGCCACTCAGGCAGACTGCTTAAGTTATTCTACAGCTGAAGGCATCTGCAGTGATTTAAATAAATGCAACAATTAGACATGGACACGAGTATGAAGATGATAGGAGTTAAAGTTCTGTGCCACCTACGCATATATCAGAGTCAAACAGGATTTCTAATCCGAGTCAGCGAGATTATGGATGATCTTTATTTCCAGTGAATATGAAATACTTGCATACAGGGCTCTAGACTGCGACCAATATGGTCGCAAATGCGACCAAATTTTTCCGTGGTGCGACTAAAAAAAACATTTGGTCGCACTGGTGCGACCAACTGTTACCAACATTTGGTCGCACCTGTTTGGGTAACAAAAAAAAATCTCTGCAACTCTCCATGTTGTCAACAGCAGACACACATTATGCCCCTATCGTGGACTAAACCAATCAGAGATAGTCAGGGGCGGGACCTCTCTTATTGGCGGTGGTCCAGTGGAAAGTGCAGGTAGAAGAGGGAGGTGAGTAGCTTTAATAAGGCGATATCAATTCATTAACGGATTCCACACAAAGACGTAAACACAGAGCGACCCGACGCATCAGAATCAGCTTTGTCTTTCTCGGCTTTCTCACCGGACGGCCCGCAGACGGACACGCTGTCGGAGCTTAGCGATTCTGATGCGTCGGGTCCGCGCCGTGTTTACGTGTTTTTTGCGCTGATTCTGAGCTGCAGGTTTTGTCTCTCCAACCAAAATTCGCCGAGCCAGCAGCAAAAGAAGCAGCAAACTACGCTTCACATTTGATCAATGTCGTCATGAATTCCCTCTGACTTTTGCTGTTTTGCTTCCCCACGATAAAAATTACACTTCCTACACAGCTCCCTGTGTGTACTTCAAGAACAGTTTCCCGTCTCAAATCTCTGTTTTCTGGATTATTCATTCGCTTATTACCCACCAGTCTACCGTTGTTTACAGCGCTGTCTTTTTCTTTTTTCATGTAAATGACGTCCGACAAGAAAGCCTAATTTCTGCTGTTCAATACTGAAGAAATTTAAACTTCTTAAAATTATGCAAAATTGCAGAATATTGCAGAATATTTTTAAGGTTATCTGCTATACAACGCCAGACCAGGAAAATCTCCTTCATGTTTTTCTGTGTTTTATTCTCAGTTACTTTTACACAAAGGCATCTGCTGTGATGTTCACAATTCTGATAAAGTCTCACAAGTGTCAGTACTGATAAATGATCAGAATTATAATATTTCTGACTGTCTGAGGCTAAATTGAATCGAATCAGGACTTTGAGAACCGGAATCGAATGGATTATAGAAATCAGTGATGATACCCAGCCCTAGTGAGCAGCCTAGGCCTGACAGAAGTGGATGTAGCTGTGGGTAATAAGAAAAGATGAAAAGAACTATTGATAACTTTTTTGTTAAGTTAAGGCCTGATCCGTCTGAAATTCATAGCCAGTGCTCTGACACAGCGCCATCAATCTTTGAATGCTGAAAAAGCAGCAGTGTATCCAGAAAACACACTTCATGCTGCAATAAATGCACTGCCCAAGTGTCCCCACTGCCTTTCAGCAGCATGCAACAGCAAACAGGTCGTCAGAGGAGGCCAAGATGATGATTAAGTTTAACATTTTCTACAATATTGACAAAGCACTTTAAGCACAACATTGTTAGTTAATAATTTAGAAATGAATATTGTCTGTATGGACCTCCCCCCAAAGAAGGTGCACATGTAAAACTGCGGTGTTAAGCGAAGCGGTTGAAAAATTTGAGTGCGCCTAACTTTTGTGCCGGTACGCCTAACTTTTGTGCCGGTACGCCTAAATTTTTAAGTTAGGCGTACCGGTGCGCCCATGTCAAATAGTTAGTCTAGAGCCCTGGCATATGAATCAAAATGCAAATTGGAACAACTTTATTCATTAGTTATATGGAAAACACCAGAGAAAATTTTAACCTAAGGAAGTCTTTTCAAAGTGTAGGCTTTGTGGTGTACATCACCAGTAGTGGTGATGTAACTATTATTTTATATGCACAGCTCTAGTCAGAAGCTTGCCTAAACTCATCATGGCCGTGAATGTCATAGTAATTTGGGGCTTTTCCCTGGGTGGAATAATTACATAGAAGAACGAGAATTGGGTGTACAAGTTTGGATTTTGGGGTTTTTTTTCTCTCATTGACACAGTTTACATAAAGGTTTACATACAGGCTCAAAGATAAACATACACCCACACTACTCTTTGTTTATATCAAGTTGCACCTTGGCCAGATGATTTGGTAACCATGAACAAGCTGGAACTGAACTGGACTTCTTTAAGTTGCTTGAAGACATTTCACCTCTCATCCGAGAAGCTTCTTCAGTTCTAAGGTCAAATGGTGGACAGTCCCAGATTTAGACCCTATGGGATTCTCCCCACATTTGACCTTAGAAGTGAAGAAGCTTCTCGGATGAGAGGTGAAACGTTTTCAAGCAACTTTAAGAATTTTAGACACTTTATTCTTTCCGAGCTCCTTAGACCAAGCTTCTGGGATAATTCCTGCTGGATAATTGACCAATCTTCTTGGCAGCACTGGGGAAGTTAATTTAAATCGGTTGGTGTTCTCATATGGACCTGGCTTTTAAGCATAACTGAGAAATTTTAAATAGGGTTGAGGTTGGGGCTTTTGAAAGCCATTCCAGAAGATTAATGTTAGCCTGCTTTATACATTCCAAAAGCAGTTTTGTGTGTGTTTGAGATCATTTTCCTGTTGGAATACCTAAGTGCATCCAAGATTCAAACATCTAGCTGTAGATATGAAGGAGAAGTCCTCCTTCTTCGTTATTCCATCCACCTTGTGCAATGTATCAATATCAAAATAACACACCTCTTGTCATTGTAGCCAAGTAGCTCCATATTTGTCTCATCTGACCATAAAACTTTACTCCAGAAAGCAGTTAGCTTGTCCATGTGGGCGCATGCAAATTTCAGTCAAGCTTGAAGATGTCAGTATTAGAGCAGGCGCTTCTTTCTTGGTCTGCATGATGGGATGATGTAAAACTGGCTTCACTGTGGATAGAGACGCTGGTGTTCCAGCCATTTCCATTTCATGGTTCCTGGGTTGTTCCTGAACTTCCTAACCAATTTACTCTCATATGAGAGTTTGGGTCTCAAAAAGAAATCAGTTGTAGAACAATCATGATCACTAATGAGAAGTTAATAGGCCTTGGTCTTGTCAAGCTAAAAGACATTATAGAACCTTCAGCACCACTTATTAAAAGATTAAAGTGAGCATACATATTTGGGCCTGTATATATAATTGTGACCCAGCGAAAATCAGTAATTAAAGCTGTACATTTATTCCACCCTGAAAAAAATTCAAAGAAATCATTAAAAAGTCAAAATGACCATGATATTCATGCCCACAATGAGTGTATGAAAACGTCTGACCACAACTATAGGTCTGTCGTAAATTGTTTGAGTAAATACATGATGTTTGCACAAGCGTCAGAAATGCAAAGTATCGTCAGGAGTGCATTCCTGCATGACAGTGTAGTTCCCCCTTTTTTTATCCACTCGCTAGGACTGCCATACTGCAGACAGACCTGTTTATGAGCCTGGCTGAACACGAGTATAACAAATTCCCTTAGGTGCATTATTAAAATATGAACAAGTCATGCATGCTGTCAATGTTCAGAGCTAGTTACCGTGGTTTCAAACCGCCTGCTTATTGGGTGTGTGGCTTCTTTTATTGTGCCATACTCTGCCATACATTAAGGGCCATATGGCAGTCACTTGGTACGGGCTGAAGAGAGAGAACAGACTTTGAGTTTACAGCATATGTAAGCACAGTTTGGGCATTACCCCTGAGGGTATATATAGTAACTGGAGCAGTCTTAATTTTACCCCGTGTTATTTATAGGTCATTTGTAGTGTGATGAAACCAGCGTGCATTGCCTTTAAAACGTTTCCGTTCAAGGGGGGTCATCATCTCCCATTGGATGTTTAACATCATAAGGCCAGAATAACTGGATGCATTACTTCTCTGACTTCAAGAATTTAGAAACATACATTAGACGGAGTGTATTTTTTAAAAAAAATAAAAACCTATTTAACCTTATCAGTATCGGTTTAACGAGTAGGCAAAACATTTGTATTAATTCTGAACTAAATAATCCTCTGGTAAACAGCATTATGTCATTGTATTTGTGAAACTTGTACCTTGTTTCTTATCTCCTCCCATTCTGCACTCGCATTCCTGTCATGAAAACCAGGGGCGGACTGGACTAAACCATCTCTATGTAGACGGCTTGGACTTGTGATTTCATTAAATAGAATTTGATAACCTGACTTTCACCAAAATGTGAATGATAAAAAAAATGGATATGCATAAATAAACTTTTATCTGTTTGCTGTTCTAAAGTTTTCTTTTAGTGGTTATGCGGCACACAGTTGGGATACGTCTGCACCCCATTCCCGGATAGTGGACTCGTCCTAACACTGCCATGTTGGATGGAACTGGCGCTGGGCTCTCTGGCTGCCGGACTTCCCAGGAAAGTTTTTGCCGTTTTCCGTGTTCGCTCGGTTGCTCCAGTTTTGACCTTATTTTGTGGAGGAGGGGGACCTCGCACTACATTCCTGAGCGGCATATTTTTTTTGTTTCTGCAGTCTTGCCGACCCCTGGGATAAAGTGAACCGGTGTGCGGGGTCGGAGCCAGGCCACGGATGACCGAGGGATTGTTTATGTGTCTTTTTGGATCTCGTAACGAGTTAGAGTCCGTATATACTTTATAAACTGATCGCCAATAATGAGTGGACATCCGCCGCCACGGCGGCAAACAAATGTCGGCTCGACACTACTGTCTTCGCAGGAGAATGAATGTCTTTTCAACCACCTCGGCAGGAAATGCATCGTAAGTTTTCCCATTAATTTGTTCTGTGATAGCGGGCTAAGAAAAAAAAAGGCTAATGCAGCTAACTTGCACCGTGTATCCTGTCCCGAGAAGGAAAATAAAGATTAGCTATTAGGTGTAACAGTGCGTTTATGGCCTACAGTTTTTTGTTTTGATTTTAGGGTATGTGTTGACTGAGAAACATTTGGGATTTCTAACTTATAAGGTTTGTTTTGACAGTCGAGGCGGCCGGGGAGGGCAAGTAGGTGTAGCGACTGTGTCAAACGTCCCGTTTGCGACGGTGACATTTGGGAAACGACAAGTTTAATTTCACCCTCCGGCCTGAGCCGGTATGATTTTTATCTTGAAGGCTGGACACACCTGAAATCACTCAGGAAATCCTGAAATTCCGCTGTCATTAGCCTAACCGCATCGAGCTTAGCACTGGCAGAGTGTAGTTAATAGTCGGGGTATTGGAGCTGTTAAACCCATCAGCGGAAAACGGGGCAAAGGAATGATTCTTCTTTTTTCTTTTTTCTTTTTTTTTGCACTGGCATTACATAACGTGGCTGAACCTAGGTTGTTTTCGGGAAGTGTGTCCCCCGAAAAGAATGTGCCGAGCGGGCTTGGCTGAGCTCTTGACAAAGCTGACGAGCCGAGAAGCCCTCTGGTAATGCAGGACTTGTCAGTCACAAAAACTCTGACGAGAATCTGTGGGAGTAGCCCGATGTACCGGTGGGACTGCAGTCAAGACCACTAGTGCAGTGTCACGACTCAATGTTGTAAAATAGCCTGATGTTACGTAACATGTTTAGCATTCAGCTGATTCATTTTTATGTCCTCATTAAGCACCATGTCTTGGAGCGACCCACATCCAGTAGATCATAGTGTTATCTCAAGTAACAGATATGCAGCTGCACCTTCACTTCTCCACAGCAATGTCTGCATGTCTTCTAAAACTTGCATGTCTCGTTCTTTTGACATTATGATTCCTCATTTCTTTGTGGGCTGACACAGCTGACCATAAAAGAAACTGGGGGCTTAGATCAGTAGATATTTGCCTTCCAAAGAGTCTGTGGCTTACCACAGCCCACATTTAGTTACTGTTTGATAGTCTCACACCCATATTGCTATCTGTTAAATTAATCTATTAGACCACTTATCACACTCTAGAGTTGGGTAATCTTTCTCAAAGAGTATTTAGTTTACTTCCTAATTAAGGTCAACAAAATTGTTGAAAATTAAGCGGATGACAGGTTATTTTGAGTTTCAGTTTTACTGTTTGATTTATACGGTTTTTTTTTTAATTGCTGTGGAGCAGTTTGGTCCCACTATGTTGCAAATGTTACCCTGTGATTTCATCATGAAAGAATGGCACACCTTCACCTGTTATTGATTACCGTTGCAGAGGAGGCTGGTTTTAAAGTCCAGGTTTTCCAGTTCAATAAAGTGGTCTGTTTTTGTGCGCTCTACGGGAGGCGAGGTCAACAACAGGGATATTAAATTCTCCACTGCCCTTTCTTAGTGAGGTGCATGCAATCTGTTCCCGGGTTACTTCCTCATAGTAATCATTGTTTCCTGTAATTGTGCATAGTAAAGGTGTTGTGCTTGAGTGACACACAAATGTGTCTTCCTCTTTGCTGCACTAAACCAACCATGCTGTTTGAGATGCTTGTGTGTGCATATGCACACATGTTTGCTTTGGAAAGGCCATACTTCCTGTCCCATGACACAGTATATCAAGCCTGTATGAGGTCACACGGTTGGATGTCCCGCCTCCTCCTTAGACACAGGTTTCTAAGGTGTGCCTGACAACTATGTAACCAGTTTTAAACCCCAGTGACAGCCTTCATCTGGCTTTCTGGCAGTTGTGTCATACAGCATGTGACAGAGACGTGCACTGGGGAACATTCCTCACAGTCCTACGCTCTTGTGTGTTTCTACACGTCTTTTCATTGAAGAGTGAGTTTGGAAGAGACAAAGTGTGTGTGTGTGTATTTGTGTGTGTGTGTGTTAGAGAGGCTCGGGGGAGAGGGAGGCTGGAAGAGACAGACATTGTGTGTGTCTCAATCTAATTAGAATATCCACCAAGTGATGTAGTGGCTGACCGAATGGTTGGCGCTCATGCAACACAATTGTTAATCAGAAAATGTAAAAATCACAATAACTGTTGTTTTACTTTTTTCAGCACCATCATCTTTCTAAGCGAGACAGCTCTTACCTACCAGAGTTGCTGTATCTGTAACAGCCCTGTTTGTATACTATTCCTTGTTACAAAGCAACAGACCTTTTTATATTGGTGTATCTAAAGCATGAAAATTCTCAAAAGTTTCCCTCAGATTGTTTCCCTAATAACACTTAAAAATATGAATTTTACCTGCTTCTATGAACGTTTGAAATGTAATATATGCCATATGTGTTCAGTGGTTTAATCTTGCAAAATAAGAATGGAAGTGGTGCACATACATATGGATTATCAACTGTGGAAATCCCTGGTTTAAAACTGTGAAACCACCTGAATCATAACCTTGTGTATTAAACACATTTCATCCTCCAAAATCATGCATTGAGAAAAAGAGGCACCTACAGGTTCCCACACAGTGGTCTCACTCATTAGTTTTACTCATTGGTATTCCTTGTGCTGTTTTACCATCAGCAACATTGACTTGGCAAAAGGTGGAAGGCGTCCAATTCACGCTGCGTGCGTGTGTGTGTGCATGTGCACATGCACAGACTGCTTGATCAGCAGTCCTGTCCTACAGGAAGTCCCGTGGTCGGCCTCCTCTGGTGATTTGTGCTGGAGAAGGGGAACGTGACTCCTTTTTCACTCCACCTTTCCCCTTTTGTGATTTTTTTCTTCTTTCCTTCTTTTTAGTCTCACCTTACCTCTTATGTCATCTGTTTCTTTCCCTTTTCCTTGGCTGTCTTTTGTATTTCTTGTATTCTTCCTACTCACCGTTAAACATAGGGTTGAATGTCCCAAGTTTAACAGATAAACATGAGCCTAGTGGTCTGAGGTGTGGACACAGGCCTCTCCATGTTGATTTTTTTGTTTGTTTGTTTGGGGTTTTTTGTACTTTACCTTCATATCTTTACCAGCTTGAAGAAGATCTAGTAATGACAATAATGAAAAAGCTTTAACAAAATAATTACAGGAGCAGAGTCTCAGTGTTGTTGCTTCCTGCTGTTTTTAGAAGTTTTTCTGTTGTTTTTATTAGTCTACATTAGTACAGACTCACACAGTTGCAGAATCAATTTGTAGTAGTTGTACATGTGTTACACACATGGCACAAAAACAACGTAATTATTACTCCACACTTTTGAGGGCGGATCAGTCTAAAAGGAATACGCTGCATTTACTTTCGACAGGTGACCTGTCATACAGTTACAGTTGATACACTGTTGATATCTTACTAGTATGGATAGTTTGTGACATGGTCTCTCTAATTATCACTATAGCTGACTACCAAAGCTGTAAAAAAAAGTCTGACTTTATGCATTACATGTTAAAGTGCAGTCAGAGCTGGTTCAGAGTATATAATAGTGCCTGAATACTGTCACCTATTACATTACTGTTGTGGAAAATTCTAAATAAAACTGTAAGGTGCATTAATTAACAATGGTGTAAAAGCAGCCCTATGTCTGAGTGGCAGAAATATTAGACATCCAATGCCTGAAAAGGGCTAAACCCTCCTTGTTCTTCCTCATCTTTTCTGCATTACCTGCACTTTCTGCTTAAGCTACATATTTGGTCTTGTTTGTTCCCTCTATAGGCTCTATAGGATCTTCTTTAAATTTTTGCCTAAAGCCAAGTTCACATATAAAGCAATTCAGTTGCTTTCATTGCTCCGTAGCTGATTGTTCATCACTATAATGCAGATTCTAGACTCCACTTGTATTTACCATTATGGTGTATACCTGTCAGTGTCCTTAACTCTCTTTGGGAGTTGTTGTAATCTCTCATCTCAAAGCTGAGATACATTTAACTCATTATCTGCTCGTTTTGAATCACTAGCAGTTATTTTCACTGTCGAGGCTACAAATAGCAGAAATTGAATTCATAGAAATTCAGTTTTTCTCTGATTACCACAACAGTGCCATCCTTTTTCTGTGCAAACATCCCATAATTTGTGCCATCTGTCATGCTATGTAAAATGCTGATGACTGTTGCATGCTGTGTAAAGCAAAAAAAACACGGCTAAGCTATATGTTCTGATAGAATGTCCATAAAGAAAAAAACGTCTACGTCCATGTCCAACTTCTGAAACGTTACACAGAAACGGAGGGTCACTCCATTCATTTGAGAAATTATACTAAGCAGCTGCTTTCTCTTTTCCTGTTGATTCATCACAGCGGTCGGCGGTGGTCTGATTTTTCTATTAAATTTCTGTTAAATGTTTGCATTTGATTCCTGCAATCACCAAGGGTGGAAGTGCTCTTTAACCATAAATTGCTTCCTGAGGAATTGAAAATAGAAAGCAAAATTGTAATGTGTTACTAATACAGATAGTGAACTATGTTACTTGATCTTTTACTTGTTGTCATTACCTGCTTATATTAGCTTTCGTTTCTTCCTTTTAATCGATCCCATGTTTATAGTTATATTGCATTAGATTTTGTGCTGCCTGGGCAATTGCATGGTGAGGTCAGTACACATGTAGAAACTAAGTGTTTGAGGATAAGTGCATAAGAGAGAAGAAGAGGGAATTAATTCACAAGAGAATGGTTTGGTGTGTAGGGTCCTTTTGGCCGGGGTTTGATGACGCCATAGTCAGAGCCCCACTTCCTGCAGCCTTTGGCCCTGTCAGGAGCAATCAGCGCTCTATGGGAGGATGAATCCATAGAGCCTCAGACCTTGGATACCACACAGGCCCTGTTACTGTAAAAATGCATTACAAAACAGAATTTAAATGATTCTTTCAATCATGGCTATTTCTGATCAAAATCTAAACCACCAAGAGTTGTAGTGTTAAGAAATGTAATGATTACATAAATGCAGATAAAAATATCTTTTGCAGGCAAGCTGAAAAAAAACTGCCTGTTTTCTGTTGTCTCATTTAATGCTGTGTTTTAGTCATGCAGTTAGTGTGGCTATCATGGCCACTTCAGGAATGGGCTGATGCAGCTTTTTCCAGTTTGAACAATACAGACTTCTAAGCTAAGCTAGAGGTATCCAGTTAGAGAGGAGCTTTAATTTAATAAGCTGTGTTCTTCACTCTGAGTAAGAAACTGTGAATCATCTTTTATGTGTAAGGAAACCTCAGGCTCAATCCTTACTTTCCTATATACAGGTCCTTCTCAAAAAATTAGCATATTGTGATAAAGTTCATTATTTCTGGTAATGTACTGATAAACATTAGAATTTCATATATTTTAGGTTCATTACACATAACTTAAGTAGTTCAAGCCTTTCATTGTTTTAATATTGATGATTTTGGCATACATAACTCATGAAAACCCAAAATTCCTGTCTCAAAAAATTAGCATATCATGAAAAGGTTCTCTAAACGAGCTATTAACCTAATCATCTGAATCAACGAATTAACTCTAAACACCTGCAAAAGATTCCTGAGGCTTTTAAAAACTCCCAGCCTGGTTCATTACTCAAAACCGCAATCATGGGTAAGACTGCCGACCTGACTGCTGTCCAGAAGGCCATCATTGACACCCTCAAGCAAGAGGGTAAGGCACAGAAAGAAATTTATGAACGGATAGGCTGTTCCCAGAGTGCTGTATCAAGGCACCTCAGTGGGAAGTCTGTGGGAAGGAAAAAGTGTGGCAGAAAACGCTGCACAACGAGAAGAGGTGACCGGACCCTGAGGAAGATTGTGGAGAAGGACCGATTCCAGACCTTGGGGGACCTGCAGAAGCAGTGGACTGAGTCTGGAGTAGAAACATCCAGAGCCACCGTGTACAGGCGTGTGCAGGAAATGGGCTACAGGTGCCGCATTCCCCAGGTCAAGCCACTTTTGAACCAGAAACAGTGGCAGAAGCGCCTGACCTGGGCTACAGAGAAGCAGCACTGGACTGTTGCACAGTGGTCCAAAGTACTTTGGATGAAAGCAACTTTTGCATGTCATTCGGAAATCAAGGTGCCAGAGTCTGGAGGAAGACTGGGGAGAGGGAAATGCCAAAATGCCTGAAGTCCAGTGTCAAGTACCCACAGTCAGTGATGGTCTGGGGTGCCATGTCAGCTGCCGGTGTTGGTCCACTGTGTTTTATCAAGGGCAGGGTCAATGCAGCTATCTATCAGGAGATTTTGGAGCACTTCATGCTTCCATCTGCTGAAAAGCTTTATGGAGATGAAGATTTCATTTTTCAGCACGACCTGGCACCTGCTCACAGTGCCAAAACCACTGGTAAATGGTTTACTGACCATGGTATTCCTGTGCTCAATTGGCCTGCCAACTCTCCTGACCTGAACCCCATAGAGAATCTGTGGGATATTGTGAAGAGAAAGTTGAGAGACGCAAGACCCAACACTCTGGATGAGCTTAAGGCTGCTATCGAAGCATCCTGGGCCTCCGTAACACCTCAGCAGTGCCACAGGCTGATTGCCTCCATGCCACGCCGCATTGAAGCAGTCATTTCTGCAAAAGGATTCCCGATCAAGTATTGAGTGCATAACTGAACGTAATTATTTGAAGGTTGACTTTTTTTGTATTAAAAACACTTTTCTTTTATTGGTAGGATGAAATATGCTAATTTTTTGAGACAGGAATTTTGTGTTTTCATGAGTTATGTATGCCAAAATACTCAATATTAAAACAATGAAAGGCTTGAACTACTTCAGTTGTGTGTAATGAATCTAAAATATATGAAAGTCTAATGTTTATCAGTACATTACAGGAAATAATGAACTTTATCACAATATGCTAATTTTTTGAGAAGGACCTGTGTGTGTGTGTGTGTGTGTGTGTATATATATACATTTTTTTTTTTTAAGTTAAACTGTATCAAATGAATGCAATCAGCAATACAAATGTACTAAATTGGCATTCATCACTAAAACTATAAATTACAACAGGCTCAAAACAAGTGCTATGATAAATTAAGAATTTATTTACCTAATTTAATGTTGCATCTCATAATTTACACTTTGCTCATTTCAGCTAAGATTGAGTCATACTACAGTACTGCATACTGCTGTGATACTGTTGCAGCTGAATGTAACAATAGCCTTTCCCTGCTTCTTAGTCTATTAGTTGAGCTAATGGGAGACACGTGAAGGGAAATGATGTCAATCAAATTGACACCACATTATGTCGCCATGATAGTACAGTAAAGGTTTGCTGACAAGTATTTCTTGGTTCATGACAAAATTTAAGAAAAGAAGCATAAAAAGAGATTTCAGTAAGAAGACAAAAGTAGTACAAACTCATTCTCATATAAAAGTGGGTTTTCCAACAGATTTTGAAAGTGTCTAAGAGTGACCAGAGTGAGAGTGAATAAGCAAGAAAGAGAGGCTCCAACACAAATTGCACTTAAGTTGATGCTTTATTGTATTGTTGTAGGCTCTCCCGCTACTAACCCAGTCACTGCTCCCGATCCGTGACATGATAAAGACAGACCAATATAGAATTGAATTGAATAGATTGTCAGATATCTGTATTTTTTTAAAACCAGGATGGGATCAGTATCAGATCCTAACATGAGATCAGGACTGCCATTTGTTTAGCTAAACTCAGCTTGTAGGAAGAGTGTGGTGTGTGGAGTCACTGACTGGAAGCCTTTTTCTTGCAGAGATATCAAAATTGTTTATTGCCCTCATAATGCCAATGCTCAATAGTACCCTGTGTTTTATTTTAGCAGTTAAACCCAGCACAGTGGGCTTTTTTTCATCTGTAGAAGTAAATTTATCTGCATTTTGACTGCAGAATCAAACTTTTCGTTTCAGTTCAATGGTAGAAGGAAGTGGAAGCTAATGAGGTGTCCATTCAGATATTCCAAGAATCATCATGATGACGTCTGTTGTACTGCAAAGACGAGCCTTGTGGTGTGGTTGTTACCAGTTTCAGTATTACATGTAGAATAGGAATTTTTCTGATGATACTGATCTTGTACTGTGACTGACTTTCGAGGATCTGTCAAAAAAAAAAAAAAAAGAAGAGATGGACAAAACCACAAAAGCCAGAAAAATACCCCCCTCCCAAAAAAGGGAGAAAAGGGTGATTTACTTGCCCTGTTTTGTTTGTTTTTTTTTGTTTGTTTAGGGGTTTTTTTTTTTGGTTTTTTAACAAAACCTCTCATTCCCACTAAATTACAAAGAATAATCTAAGGGCTCCTCCATATGTTGTCTTAATACCTGCAGTACATCCTGGAACTCACTTTAGATGAGAAGGTCACCGGGCATTTCCTGTCGTGATGCTCTTGCTTTCATGTATGTGTTAATGGCTGTGAACGTGGACCCCCTCAGTGTTAGAAACCCCCTGCAGCAACCTGTAAAAACTGCAGGTGTCTAACCCTGCCTTATAATCACGTCTCTGTGTGCACTACAGGTGTGTTTTTAGTGTGTTTGCACATAATATGATGCCTTTTTGTCTTAAACAAATGTTGGCTTCTTTGCCTTTTTCTATGCCTTTTATTGGGTGTGTATATGGGTTATGCGTTAATATAGCTGGAATTTCTTTGGAATATTTAATTTAAGGAGATGCTGAAATGCATGCAATATTCATAATACATAATCAGAGTAATTATGCCTCGAGTCTATATTGTACATATCATTAAAAACTAGTGAAACTATCAGGGTTTTTTTGTTGTTTTTTTACTTATTTTAAGGCAAGTGGGGTGTTTCTGTTCTCTATCTGTATTACATTTCTAATTTTGTTTTATTCCTTTAGGATCCAGCTTGTAAATCGCTGGCGCATGGCTGTATAAAACATGCTTTGTATAGTACATTAACACAGATATTTGCGATTCTCACTCTCCTCCTCCCTCTGTCCTTCTTTCCAGACATTGTCTTCAGGCGTGGTCCAGGTATTCACAGCAGATAGGAGCTCCAGCTGGAACAAGAAATGCTGCGGGGTGGCCTGTTTGGTTAAAGACAACCCCCAACGATCCTACTTCATCAGGGTCTTTGACATCAGGGTAGGTATATGGGAAGCAAGGGGCAATTCTGTGTGTAAAAGATGGCTTCTTATTGAGTTATCGTGATAATAAATTTCTACTTTCTACTTGCCTTATTAGTTGGTTGTTTATTTATTGTTTATTCAGCCGTACTTCTGTTTCTCCACAGGATGGGAAGGTGATGTATGAACAGGAGCTGTACAACAACTTTAGCACTAGCCTCCCCAAACCATACTTCATCACATTTACTGGAGATGTAAGTTTTTTCCCTCAGCAGTTACGTTTGTCTTTTTACTTATCTTTCTCAACCTCAGGTTAGTTGATAATATTTAGACCCCTGCTTTAAATTTCTTTTGTGTTAAGTGTTAGTGTTGCTGAAAAATATTGTCTCTTGCACAGCAAAGTCAGCATTTAAATTGTTCTGCAGTGTGTGACCAAGAAAGGATATCGATAAGGTTTTAGCGATACCTACACTGGTATTGTTTTTAATCACTCTATTGATGGGGGGTTGCTCAAGACTTTAACACAGTAATGTACTAATGTGGGTTTTTATTTTTGGGTTTTTTGTTTGGTTTTTTGGGGGATTGTTCAGCTGTGTGTGGCTCTGTTTTTGTGTACTGCTGAGTAAACATTAAACCCATGCAGTCTCACATTTTAATGGACTTAGTAGGTACAAGTTGTACTTTCTGTAGCCAGTAAGTGGCATTGAAAACCATATGCCTATATTTTGGTTCCTTATTTTTTGTTCAAATGTTCCTGAAAGCATGTCTACATCAGTTAAAGTTTACCACAGAGCATAATTCCTTCATCATAATCTTCATTCAGTCCAGAAATTCTGATGGAAACCTGCCATGGAAAGCATGTGTGACCAAACTTCCAGGTGTGCTTACCAAAAGGCAAAAACACTGTATGTGTTTCCACCATTAAAGTGACAGAACTAGAAATTTGAGCTTTGTGTCACTTCTAAAGCTTTTCATGTCACAAGACGTCTTTTATTTAAGGAGCAAACAAACTGTTGGTTAGCACGGTGGATTAGACTTGAGCAGGCCGTAAGCTTTATGGCACTGTTGTTCAGTTGCAGTATACGCATAATGGAATTGTGTTTGGAAACCCATAGACTATCCATAGATATACCGAAGTACCAAAATTCTATTTATCACAGTTTTTTAAAGAAATTTCTTTTCTGTTTTGTGTGTTCACAGACATGCCAAGTGGGTCTGAACTTTTCCAATGAAGAAGAGTGCAAGCGTTTCCGGAACACTGCGGGAGAGCTAATGGGGAGAAAACAGAGGAAAACCGGTACCCACTTATTGCTGTCACTGCTTCACCTTAGGTCCTAACTACTGATCTAACTTGCTGGGGGGAGGAAAAAATGACATGATTAGCGAAGTTTTGTCTTATGCTCAACAATCTGGTTTGTCTCATTTTATTTCAAGCCAAATCATCATCATTCATCATTAAGTGGGAGCACAAGATCAAATACATTTCTAAACTTGTCATTTTTGAAACTGTTGGATGACAGAACTGGGCAAAAAAACGTCTAAATTTCAATACATGGGCAATCTTAATCAGAGGTAGTCAATTGATGGAAGATGTGCCTTGGGGCCACATTTAGCTGTTCCTTATGTTTTTAATTTTTTCTTTGTCTTTTTTTGCCTGGGTCTGTCTGCTGTTATCATCTGCTCTTCTCCTCATCTTATAAAGTTTTCAGAGCTGTTGGTAACACGTTCAGTGAGAGTACGATCAGAATACTGCCCTACTGTGACGTAGTCTTATTTAAAAAAAAACAGATCTTCAGAGTCATCTTAACAAAAACCTCCTAAAGTTGGTGCTGCCAAAAAACTTTCAAACATGTTAACAGAAATTGAGAGCTTTTAGGGGTTTTCCCCACGTACTTCCAAATGGTTCTTCCAAATGTTTCTTTTGACACAAATACCATCACATGACTTTTCAACCAAAACAAATGCATCATAATACTGCACCCAGGCTTTTGGGGAAGAAATATGCTGACTGTCCCAAGGGGGGCACTGCAGTTTCAGAATGAAATGTGCAGAACCAATCAATGATTCCTGCTTCATCTCTCAGGAGTAGAGTATTTCCAGTGCTTTCTTGTAATTTACTGAACATGGCGATTGGTTTAAGAAACCAATTTTTAAATATTGTACCCCTAAACTATTGTTTCAGTATTTACAGTAACACTTGAATAGCTCCAGATTAAAAAAAAAAAAAACCCAAAACAAAACAGGGTCAGGCAGTTTTTCCTTCAGTTCATTTCTTCATGCACCAACAACTCTAAAACTCTCCACCTAAAGACAAAGTCATCCACACAGACTCTCAGACTGAACATGACACTGAAGAGATTCTTATCCACAGCCATCCAGATGCCTTCTCAGACTTGGCACTCAGTTCTTAACTTTGATTATCTTGTGCTTGATTAAAACCGAGCCGTCTCCACTCTGCTTGTTCTGCGGGTCATTTCCTGACCTTTGAATCGATCGTTCTCTTTCGTATTTCCCCCTCAGCCCGCTGCATTTGGTGCTTAATCTTATCAACAAGGCTTCCTCTCTTTGATCTTCCACCTCAGAAAAACTCAAGCCATTAGTATATGTGTGTGTGTGTGTGTGTGTGTGTGTGTGTATCCCATGTTAATTAACAACCTTTGAAGTTCTACAAACTAAATGTATTAGTGTTAATATGAGATGCAACATCTCTTGTAAAGCCCTCTTGAGTTGTTGATAGTTTTAAGTGTGGACTCTAGCTGGTGTGCGTGCGTGCGTGCGTGTGTAAGAATGTGTGATTTACTCCTTCTAAACACACTAACTGAACTCTGCCTGGCAATTTATGTTCTTTCTGAATAACCCTCCATTCAGTGCAATACACGCACAATCCCGCCGAATCCTACAAATCGGCTCTCTTCTCTTTTTAACGTCTGTACTCTGACGCGCTCACACTCATCCGCTTCACATTAACACAGCCCACTACTTAGCACAGGAGTGTAATGACTTAATTTGTCTGTGTGTTCACAGAGAAGAGACGCGACCCTGCAAATGGTATGTTTTCCACTGTTTCTTTCTGAAATGATCAGAAAAGAAGTGTAAAGCCAGAGTCAGACTTGTGTCTGATGGTGTTGGCAAACATTTGTGACAGTCTGCTCACTGTGTCATACTGGCAGGGTTTCTGCATAGCTCATGGTTTCAATGATAGTTCATTTCTTCTTATACTGTGGAGGAAACTACATAGCTACATTGCAGTTTAACTGATAATACCTACATGAAATGTAAAATGCTAACTACATATGCAAACTACATACACCTGTATAGTTTATTAAGACATAAGCTGTGCGATATGTCACATAGAAAGACTTAAGCATAGCATCTGTCTATTTTACTAAAATTCATGCTGACAAGAAATGCAAAAAGAGGCGACTTGGTCTGAAACAGACAAGGAAAACGTCAGGCCTACAGACTGATTGGCAATTGGTGGTTGCTTGGGAAAAATGTGTATTCTCTTACCAGTTGATGAGTGGCTACTGGAGGTTGCCAGTAGTCACAAGGTGAAAACTGATCACAAAGAGGTATAGGCTGCCGCACCAAAAACCTCTTTGTGATTACGATCGGAGAGGGCAGTAGTTTGCATGGAAAATTCCAACTTGTTTTTAAAGACTCGCCATCTAATTTTATAAACATGTTGGATGCAGATGAATGTTCTTTAATCCACTGTGTCCACCAGCAACTCTGCATCTTCCATCCAAACTACAGCTGAGTGGAAGGTCTGCTAACATCAAAAGAAATCATTAGAAGGCTTTTGGTGCAGCATCCTCTTTGTGACCGATGTCACACAGCAACCACTCAGGAGATATACTTTTTTTTTCCCTAGCAACCAGAAGTTGCCAGAAGGTTGTCAACTGGTCTCTGGACCTATGTGACTGAGGTCTAAGCTATCAGCTGGAATGACCTGCCAGTTGATAAGTCATAGGGCAAAACTTTCAACAAGCTTCCCACTTTCCTGATCTGTGGCTTCTAACCATAGTTGGGCGATATCTGGTTTTAGTTTGGTTTAAGTGTCTTTAATTAGCCCAGCTCATAGCTGGGAACCAGAATTCACTTGGTACCAATTCTGTTGTGATAAAAAGAGGTGAAGAGGAATGCTGTCTTAGCAATGTGTGACACTATGGATTCATACTTTGCTACATTAGTTCTCAAACACTTGCAACAATGAGGGAGAGTTGTTTACTTCCCACACAAAAACAATAAACCTTTATCATGCACTGGTTACCCAAACAGATGACCTTCCTAAAAGGGGATGTACAGAAGCAGAAGACTACAGTTAACTTAATGAAAACAGCACGGAAAAAACTAAACAAACCTGAAAACTAAAAACTTGAAATGTCACTAGAATTTTATCAAAAGTCCCAACAAGCACAAATTCCAGAAACCCAAAGCTCCCCTAAGACCCCCCTAAGTTCCGTGAAACCCATTGGTAATCCTTAATACTTTTAAGATTGAGTAGCTTCGCTGCTCGTATTATTACAGTGATAACAATATACAGTCAAGACAGCCAGTATGCATCCTGTGAACATTTTGCCAGCGTAGAGCTGTGAAGTACAAAGTAAATAGAGAAGCTCTCATAGCTGGAAAAACTAGTTGTGAAACAGCTCCAGGAGCAGCTCAAGAAGAACTGAAGTGTTTGACATGAATCATCTCAAGGTTTTTGATGTTGCCTGTTTTGTTTTTTGGGGTGTCTTTTTTTTTTAATAAACAATGGTTGTGTCTGCTATTTGTTTTTGATTTGATTTGGAGGTGTTTTTTTGTTTTGTTTTTTTAATGAATAATAAATTATTTACTGTATAAACAGTACACAACACATTGCTGGATGTTATCAAAAACACAAAGAAACTACATGCTCTGTTTCCTATTATTTGTCTTACTCCTTTAAATTAGCTTTAATACAGAAACAACATTTTGTGAGGCGATTCAAGGAAGTTTCATAAATATTTTCTTTGAATGAAGGCTTGAGAACTTCTAAGAAATGTCTGATTTGGTATTTTTAATCCTGGTCAGTGTTGGAATGTAGAGCAAAAGAGACTTCAGCTTTGTAAAACCATAACATGACACGACATTGCCCCGTAGTGGAGTCATGCCCTCTGTGTAGCGTCATTCTGCCGCTTAGTATGGTCTGAGTAAACAGATGGAATGCATTTGTGGATGTGCGGACGCTTGTGTTCTGGACATGTGTCACAAGACACATAGCCTAGTTTGACACAGCAGTGGCAGGAGATGAACTAGTTTTAGACTGGAAGGTTTGGCCCATATATCTGTGTGTGTGCCAGCATAAAGAGGTATTAACTTAGACAAGTATTTGGCTGATTCTAGGCTAATGGAATTGGGCATGTGGGTATTCTGATTGTATACATAAACATCATGTAAATCAGCTCAGGATTCATATTTTGGACTTTGAGTTGGTATTCATATGCAGCTTTTTCAAGATCAGAGTTGGAAATGACAATTCAAAAACTGGTTTGGAACTTGTTCTATATACCTGTGCCCAGCAAAGCAGCCACCTATAAATGGTTCTGCCAATTTCTATCTTGGATTTGCCGTGCATGATCTCTTTTTGTGGAAAAGTACTTTTTGCATATGTAAGTTAGTCAATTTCCAAAGGATATCCCTTTGGAATTTCCTCTCCATTCCTAACTGTCTTTCTCTCATTTCCCATCACTGCATCATCACTCTGTTACTGTCATCTCTAGTCTGGTTTTTGCTGTCCTCTCCACTACTCCTGCTGCCCGGTTGAGCACTCGCCTGCTCATCAATTATCCTCATCTGCCCTCCCTCTCTCTTCATTTAATCAGTCTGTTTTCTCTCTCATGTTTTTATCTATCGCTCTGCCCTTCTCCATCTTTCTTTCTCTCCACCGATTCATCATGTTTTAGAAACCCCAGAGATTATTGTGGGATTATGCCATGGATGGGCTTTAATGGTTACGTAAAACACAGGCACAAAATCCAGAATAACTTGCTGGGATTAGGTATGTTTTGCAGGGAAAGGGAGGAGGTAGTGGACAGACTGTGGTGAAATGATCACAGCCAGCCAATCCGGGCATTACAATCTTGACAGTAGGGAGTTGAAGAGGATGAATAAACTTTAGCCGCTGGCTGGCAAAGTGTTGGCTCATTCCCCCTTCCAAATGCATTGTTGGATGTTAGCTTTTTCAGCTGAAGAAGCAACCATATAAGCATCACCATATGCTGGAAATCTATTCAGTAAATGAAGACTCAGATCCATCACATCTTGTGGCGTATTGGAAGCAGAAACATCCTTCTGAACTGGATTCAAATCTGACACAAAGCAACAAGTGGATAGTCTTTGATAGCTGAGACGTATTGTTCACCAGACATTTCTGCACCTTTTTTTCTAAATTGAGAAAAAAAGACCTGAGATCTTTTTGCTGCCTTTAAATCCAACCTCACTCCTGCCTTATCTTTCGTGCCAAGCCAACAACTACGATGATGTTCTGCACCACCTTTCTTTCTGCTCCTTCTGAGGAACTTAATTGTGAAGCTTCTGGAAGAGGAGCAACTATGGGAGGTGGAGGGCTGAGCCCAGGTAGCTGCCTGTCTTCCTTACATTGCCTGGTTCTCCCCCAGGATGAAATGTACCCATCTCTTTCTGACCCCACTGCTCGACTTTCCATCTGCTCTGAAGACCGGGCTTGCAACTTGGTGGACAAGGTGCTTGTAGACATCAGTGTGACCACCTGCGATGCAAGAAGGAGCAGGTGTATTTGGGATAACCTGAGAAGGCGACGCAGTCGGTCCGCATCGCCTTCACCCAGCAAAACGCCCAATAGTCCTTGTAGCAAGCGTGTCGGAGGTATGTCTTTCATTTTAGGTGCCAAGTGAAAGTTGTACAAACTTTGCAGTTGTACAATTATATTGTAAAGGCTGGAGTTGTTTTGCACGGTGGCATCAGAGATGCTGACTGCTGGGCTAGGATTGTAGGTATTTTGCATTGTCCTGACTGTATGTTGTGGTTTCTTTGGTGGAGATCCTTTAAAGGAGAGGAGATTTTCTAAGGAACCCCTGAAAAGTCTACTACAGATGTATCTGACTTGGGCTTAGCTGTATCAGAGTGATTCAAATGGTTTTCCATGCCAGTTAGCTATTAACAGTCCAAGCTACACAGCAGCAGGAGTGGTTCATTGCTGCCTAAGAGCAGTGAGTGATTTGATGACATATGTCAGAGAGTGTGTTGTCCCTACTTTAACCTGGGAGAGTAATGGAAACAGTTTTTGCACCTTTCAGTTACACAGCACAATATTAGCATTAATCAGTAAATGTTTTTACAGACCTCTTAGCTTTCGGTTCCCAGATCCCCATTCTGACAACCACTGTGGTTGAGACAGTAGTAGTGCTTGCTTGTTGTGTGACTGCTGGTTTGCAGATAACATTACCATGTGACTTATTGACTATATTGGTAATCTAGCATTGCCTGTGTCTATTCTGCTTCATTTTAATAGCTGGAAAACAAAAAGAAACGAACTTGTTCATTACTTTAGTATGTAAACACAAACATTCTTGGTTGTTTGTGGTCAAATAAAATGTGCTCTCTGTTCTGTGTATTCCTTCTCCACTTGGACCTGCATGGTTAAGTAAACCATATTAAGAGCAAATCTATTAACTGTCTAGACCTGCGATGTCAAACTCATTTGACATCGCGGGTCAAACACAGGCCACTTTAATCTTATGTGGGCGGGAGCAGTGAAACTCCTCTTTCTGTTAATGTAACAGAATTAACTACAAATTTAATCAATGAGTTATCTTACTGTGTGAAAAAAGAAGCATAATTCCAACAGTATGTCTCAGTTTTCTTATTATTTCAGTGTAGTATGAATTGCTATTAGGGATGTCTTTATTAGCAGGAAAAGGTGTAACACTCGTGAAAATACAGTTAAAAGTCTATGATTTATGTGCTCCGTCACATTTTCCAGAGTCATCCAATGGGCCCGATTGGGGTCTTCCTCAGACCTATTCTGGCCCCTGGGCCTTATGTTTGAGACCCATGGTCTAGACAATTGATGAAGATGTGCATAATCTGAATGAGTGAATTAATAATGTAAGGAAATGATGTCATTTCCCAAAACTGAAGAGAACAAGTTTTAGAAAAAAATTAGTCTTTAGTCTTAATGATGTTTAGCTTCATCTCTCTGTCTTAACTAATGTGATTATTTAGTTTAAATACCCCAGTGAAGTATGAAAAATGCTGTGATTTATCATATACTGAATATTCTGACATTTTCTCGCCAACAGATTTGAATAACATGTGCACATCTCCACACAGTCTGTAATAGTCATTAAAGGATAAAGTAAAAGCATAAACTCTGATTTCTATATAAAGTCAGGGTCACAGGTCATGTTTTATGACTTGTTAAACACTTCTATAGCATTTTAGTATGAAGACAGTTTATGCATTAGGTGTTTAAAGACACTTCTTTAGATGTAGGAGGAAAATCCTTTGTGGTTTTATATGAGCTGTGACTTTAGTACCGTCTTCTTCATTTTCCAGGACCCGCATTGCCCATGGCAACTGTCGATATCAAAAACCCAGAGATCAACAGTGTTCAGCGTTATCACAACAATTCTCAGATGAACAACATTGTGCACTCTTCCTTTGCCAAGAGGGAGAAAAAAGTCAAAGGGAAGAAGAAGCGATTGACAAAGGCAGACATCGGCACACCGAGCAACTTCCAGTGAGTCAGCCCAGGGTTGTTTGTTTAAGGTCAGAGGTAAACGCTGATCTTTGGTCTTGTTGATAAACTGTTCTCTCTAGATTTTGTGGGGGGGTTTTCTCCACTATTTTAATGTATTTATGTAGGTCGTGTTTTCACCCCTTACCATGAATTTCATATAAGGTACGAAGTGTCATAGTTCAGCAGAACTGAAGAAGCTTCTCAGATGAGAGGTGAAACGTCTTCAAGCAACTTAAAGAAGTCCAGACCCTTTTCTTTCCAAGCTCCTTAGACTACGATGACCAGGATGACTGAGAACCTTCACATATGAACTGCCATACTTTTCCTACACAAATGCCTGTAGTTCACATAAGTGCAACAAATTAGACTGTCGTGCATAAATTAAATCAGAGCAGCGCTGCAGAGTTTGACAGCACTAGGTGGCGCTACAGCAGCACAAAAAGCTTAAAAGGTCAGATGTAGTTCTGATTCCGGCTTTGACAATTTGCTCTTTACAAAGCCTAATAATCCCACATCACAGCCAGCATGGACTGCTGCACTATTACTTAATTTCCAAAATATTAATAGCCATTAGTCAATCACCCAATTACTCTTATAAATAATACATTGAATTAATCATGCAGCACTTGGAGAAATTACACATGTTCCAGAAGTGTTTTCTAATGTGGTTTTTAAGACACACAGCAGGAATAATTAAATGAATTTTAAGCAGCGCTACATTGAAGGTAGTCCTCTGAGAAAGTCAAAAGTAGCATTTAAAGCTATGCTGTGAGTTCAGATGTCTTAAAATTTGATATAAAAGTTTGACACATTTGCACTGATGAACTTCTGAATCTGAAGAAGAGGTGAGAAGGTGGCTGCACGAATCCATTGAGTGCCATCCTATGGAATATATAAACACAAATATCATTGTTTTTACCTGTCTTAATGACAAACACAGATTGGTTTTGCAGTTAACAGCTAATGGATCTTTGTGTCTGCTTTTTATTTAAATATAGGAAACATCATGTACTGTATATGTATTCTGCCCCCTTCCTTAACACATCATGTCTCACATGCTCTCTCCTCTCCTTTTCTCACAGGCACATTGGACATGTAGGATGGGATCCAAACACAGGCTTTGATGTAAGCAGCATCCACAGAACCTAACACTAATATGTACATGTTTGTTGTGTGTGTCTGCACATGTCAGCTATGTGACCTCTAGACATTTGTGTGAAGCTCATCCATATGTCAAGTAGGCATCCCTCTTCTTGACAGATAGTTTAAATTTTAATACTGGCTCCCAAATATTAATCTGAGCTGTGTGGCTGAGCCATCAGGAGTGTTACACAAGGAGATTTTTTTTTTTTTTTTTTTTTGGTGATGTAGGGAATCAACCCGCATCTGCATAATCCATGGACTCGTTCCCAAAAAGCTTCATCAGTAACTCTGTTGGACTCTGGATGATAGCTATGAGATTATACAGGTCAAAGAGACTTGGTCTGCCTGTAAATGAAAAAATGAATTTCAGATGATTTTGGTTTCATAAGTTAATGCTTTCAAGGAGATTTTTTTTTTTTTAATGAGTGACGTCAGTCAAACGAAACCTGCTCACCTCTTAAATCCTCAGGCTTTTAAAGCCTAGGCACACATTGGAGGATTCATAAAAGGGTAAGGGATATATTTTATAATCTGTTCTTCAGATACTTTTAGTAAAGTCAAAGTAAAGAACTTCCCTTTAAAGGGAAGGTCTTTTTTTTAATAGTCTGCTTGAATCAACTTGTCTAACCTGTCATATTATTAGAAAGCCAGATTAAATGCATATATATAAATATGAGGTCATATTGAGGTCTTCATCTCTTGCAACTTGATCTCGACTTGCAACAGAGCATTTTCTGCTTTCAGATTCCACTACTCCTGTAACAAGTCCCTACACAGACCTTTGGTAGCTCAGAACTGAAACCACCAGGTGGCACCATAACGGCTGATATTCTGGCCTTTTCTCGAGCCCACTCTTTCAACTTTTTATTTAGAAATGTCTCCCCAAAACAAAATGACATTGACAGAAAGTTACTCCTCACATTCAGCTTTTGATTTGGCTCAGAGTGCATCTCCTAAAACTTCAAAATATTCTTTGATATTTTCTTGAAAATTTAAAAAATATTTCCTTATTTCCATGAGCGATAAAGGTATTTTTCTGGTTGATGTTTGTCTGAAATTCCTGTTTGTACATTTGCATCTGCACATAATCTGATTATCTGTGGGATAACCTGAACCTAAAGTCTAGGTGCAGAGGCTAAATGTCATGTTTACCTCTCTGTTTATTCTTCAGCTGAATAACTTGGACCCAGAGCTGAAAAACCTGTTTGATATGTGTGGCATTTCTGAGGCTCAGCTAAAGGATAAAGAGACCTCTAAGGTCATCTATGATTTCATCGAGAAGAACGGAGGTGTAGATGCTGTCAAAGATGAGCTGCGGAAACAAGGTACGGCCACAGAAACGAATATGTAGTATGAGTTTTCGTATCTTGATATAAGAAATAGGAATTTAACTATACTGTTAAATTTGATGTATGTTCGTGTTTGTGCAGGACACTCACCCTCTGAAAATGTGTTTAATGGGTTGATTGTCAATTAAAGACAATCTAACTAGTGTGGTGGTTTTATCCCCAGGTCCGCCCAGGTGGAGTGGTAGGTTTCTATGCATGACCTGCTGTGACTGTGCATGTAGAGTCAAACTATGAATCCGAGCTGTTTCAGGTCTTCAGTCTTTTTAGTAAGATGTTTGCTGTTTTGCACCTGATTGTTCTCGAGTTGGATGTGCTGTCGACTCTCTGGAGACATACCAGCTGTTTGTCACGTTAGACGGGTTTCCTTTGTTTCACGGAAACATTGTCCTGCAATGACACTACTTTAAATACTTTGTTTCTATTTAACCTCTCACAACTTCAGCCACACTTTTAAATGTTTGGCCCGTCATGTTTTAAACACTTTGCACGTGGTTTTACGTTTGTTTAACCAGGCTTTAGTCGTCAGTGAAGCAGAGCCAAACTAGCTTTTTGAGCTTTGGAAAGCATGTTTTTAAATGGCGTTCACATACTTGGAATGGGGATATGAAGTCCAGTTTGGGAGTATTAACATCTTTCTTTGAAAGTTTGTGGACATTTTTTTTTCTCAATACAGATTTTGTGAACAAAAAAACCCCACCAGTTATTTGCAAGAAGGCTGCTCCTTCACTCAACTCTGTAATTGCATGGCTTTGCGCAAGAGGACCTGACGAGCACTTTTTGACTGAGATTCCTTAAAATCTTTAGGAATTGTCCAGATTTTCCTCTGCCCTTCATTAAAATTATATATAGAGAATAAAAAGGCAAAAAAAACCTGTAGGGGATACAGTGTGAACTACAAATGGTTCAATCACAAGTTTCTGCTTTAACTTTTTTCTTCTCCTCCTTTTCTTCAGCACCTCCACCTCCACCTCCATCCAGAGGCGGACCTCCTCCCCCACCACCACATCACGGCTCCGCCCCTCCCCCACCACCACCTCCCGCACGGGGACGAGGTGCCCCTCCACCTCCTCCCCCCTCCAGAGCTCCCGTCTCTGCACCCCCGCCTCCCCCTCCATCACGGCCAGGCATATCTGCTCCACCGCCGCCTCCTCCCAGCCGCGGCCCACTCCCGCCTCCCCCTCCACCGGCCCACGCATCCCTTCCCGTTGCACCTCCCCCACCACCCCCACCTCCCCCCTCATCCGGCGCTGGCGCACCTCCTCCTCCCCCTCCCCCCCCACCTCCTCCTGGCCCTCCACCCCCAGCTCCTCCGCTCGCCACAGAAGCTAACGGAGGGGACAGCAGCCTGCCGGCATCCGGAAGCAAGTCGGCGCTGCTGAGTCAGATCAGAGAAGGAACCCAGCTCAAAAAGGTGGAGCAGAAAGAGAGGCCAGCATCCAACGTGGGCAGAGACGCGCTTCTGGACCAAATCCGACAAGGAATCCAACTTAAAACTGTGAGTATTCATCCATCCATCCCACACGGCATCTCTCTATCCGCTGTGCTTTCTTTGCGTGCTTTAACCACCATGTTTATGTATTATCTTTACAGAGGGACGATAATAATGACTCAGCACCTGCCACACCAGCCCCATCATCAGGCATTGTTGGGGCCCTCATGGAGGTGATGGAGAAAAGGAAAAGGGCTATTCACTCTTCAGGTACCTTCAAATATATCAGTCTTTATCACCTACTCACCTATCGCTACAACATATATTATATCTGTAGTTAAAACTAAGACTATCTTTGTTTCCTGTTGACTAACAATTTTTACCTCTCAGCCATAAAAGGCCGATGGGGTATGACCCCGGCATTTGTGAATGCGATGACTCGACTATGAGGCAGTGTAGGATTTTCAAACTGATACCATAGATGCATCTACTAAAAATCTCAGATGAGTTTCTATCTCAGTGGCCTTGACCTGAAGGTCAGAGGTCAAGTTTTCTACCCGTATTGAACATGATGTTATTAGTAAAGCATTTAAATTTAAGCTTACCTGACACACTGTTAGCAGCCTATAATAAGTACTGATGTAAATCACCCTGCAAAAAAGGAATGGCATTGATCTTTATCAGTTCTGTTTCATTGGCTGTTTTACATGGAACAAGATAGGGCAGCCTTGAGTCTCTTAGTGTTTTTCCACTTTTAGTTGGCATTCACACAAATTCAGCTCCATGTATCGAAAACGGTTTCACATGTAGTCAATGCAAAGTAATGAAACGACTTTTTTTTTTAAGCTATTCATGTGCTACGCAGTCATCAAACTGTTTTATAGACTGAAATACAAGGAAAAAAAGCTTGTCATCGATCTTGGAGCGTTTTCCCTTTGGAGTTCCCTGAAGAGGCTTGTCAGCACCGCTAAGTTTACACCAACTGCAGTCATTTGAACGTCATTTACTCTAAATCTGATGACATTTAAAGAATGCAATGGAATAGAGTAGCCCTTTATTGCCATTGTACACGTACAACCAAATTGTGGAACCACTTCCTCATCAGTCGAACTTCCTCGTGATTTTTTTTTTCCACTTTCTCATTTGAAAAAAACAAAATCCCACTTGAAGGCCACCCTCAGAGAATTTTGAACAACAGTATAATGCACCATACATACCCTCTGTATAAATATTGCTGTTTTATTGCCTGCATTAAGCACCTTTCATCTCTTTCAGCCTAGATAACATGATTTTTCTTTCTACAGATGAGGATGATGATGATGAAGATGATGAAGACTTTGAGGAGGAGGATGAGTGGGATGACTAGTGTTTGTTTGTTTGTTTTCTTTTCTTTTCTTTTCTTTTTCTTCCCTTCCCAAACCCCCCCCCCATCCTCAGTTCCCCAACCAAATGATCACAACACTAAAATTGTATTTGGAAAAAGAAATCGTTAATTTCAAAATTATTAATGTAAATGTTCTATTGATTTGCTGTATATTTTTTGTTGCCTTCATGCCTTTTTATTAATCTGTGCAATACCTCATTTAATCTGTAAATGTTTGTCATCGTCATCTTCGGTCGTCGGCCCTTCATCTTCTCCCTTTACGCCTTATTGGCTGGATCTGTCTCTTGATAGCAATATGTCTCATCTCTCATTTTAAGTGTCCCTTGCCCCCCCCCCCGCACATCACTCCCTCATCTGTCACTCAGGCATCTTTCATATCTGCTGCCTCCCATTGCACATGTTCCCAGTCCTCAGTTTAACATGCAATTTTATATCAATTTGTCTTTCAAACTTCAGAGTTAAATGTAGTTTTGGGGTGGTGGCTTACAAAGCAGGTCCCCACAGATCTTTTGATTAGTCGTATCATCGTTGTTCATTAGGAGGGAAAAGAATTAACTATTTTCATACCCTACTGCTCTGTAGTTTATTTTTACGTATTCAAATGATCCTAGTTTAGCACTCATATTTTCTTAAAACAAAAAGGATTTTTGGAATATTTAGCTTCATTTGTTGTGGACTGTAAATTTTCTCCAGAGTTTGAGTCTTGTTATATTTTTGCACAGATTAAAAAGAGGAGACTCGCTGCATGAATACAGGACATTTTTCAGGTCTGCTTCATTATGGAAATTACATACGCTTTAGGTAATGAGACAGAAATACACCTGAACATGAAGCTTTTTTATTTCATTTGTTTTTAAACACACAACACTACATAGAGTACATGAATGGAGGTAGCCCACAGTGTTATGGCAGGCTATCTGTTGTGATTTTTAGGGTTTTGGGGTGTTTTGTTTTGTTTTTTTCAACAACACTAAAGATTCAGCTGAATCTGTGTTCTGTTTTTTTACAATAGCAAGCAGAGTATTAATAAATGCCTGTTTGTTGAAATCAGGTCATTCATCATGTAAAACTTGTGGAATAAAGACATTTTAGTTTTCATACCTGATGCTTATCATGGGTCCATATGCAAAGTTACTGTGGAGAAACACCAGGGCTAACATCATGTACTTCCTGCTATAGGAAGAAATGCATCCATGGCATTCTTCTAACAAGTATCATTATTTTAGCTAACTGTAAATCATGAGGTGTAACATAGGAATTACTTCCGTAAAGAACTCTGTGGTTAACAGTTCTCTACAAAGACTAAAGATTCAAGCTGTCATTTGATCTGAACTAAAAAAAAAAAAGGAAAACGGTTATCAGCAAGTTTAACATTTTTTATTTAATGTTAAATAGGACAAAATACTTCAGTCACAACTAGTTAAAAATCGTAATTGTTAGAAAACTGTAATTTCCACGGTTGTGGAAATTCCTTCTAACCTGTTTGTCTCTAAAGTGATATTGTATAACAACTTTTGCTAAACAGCAGTTGATAAGTTTTCCTTTAGTGCTTTCTGTCTGAAAGGTTCTGCAAGATATGGTTAAAATTATCCGTCAGCGCAAATCATCTTTTCCTGAATGTATGGAATAGCTTGCTTATTTCCTACAAATTTAGGTCTTAATTACAAATCGAGTTAAAATTTCAAATTCATAACTTTAAGTTTCAAGTTGGGTCTGTCAAAATTTTGATTTAAATATATCTTAAAATTTCAAGGGTTTTTTTTTTTTTTTTTGCATTGGCAGAAAATGGCTTTAAAAGTTAAACAAAATTATGACAGATAATAGAAAATAAAGAAGGCAAATCACTTCCACTAGTGAGCATTAGTGACAAATGACAGTTATTGGTAAATCCAGTATTATAAAATTAGCTCTAACAGCAGCCATAAATGGAAAATGTTAACTTTTATCATAAAGTAATATATTTTCTGTTATTGTTGGCTAACATTAGCCATTAGCATATGTTTATAGCACACATTAAACCCTTGGCCTCAAAAATAGAGAGAACCTGACTTCCAACCTGTACGTAATCAGTGAAGCATCATGAAGACTGATTGGTATGGTTTCAGGCTTCAAATTTTAGCTAACCATATGCTAGCTGCTTATGCCAGAACAAAAAACGTGGCAGAGAAAACCGTGAACCGAACTAAGGGTGAGTAGTACCGCTCGCCAAGAAAGGGGGAAAAATCTAAAAGCTGTTGCTGTGTCATCAAGCTAATGAGTTGTCATGTTTAGTAACTAAACCTTAAAAAAAGCATATTAGCATTCCAGTCTGGGTAATTTTGCTAATACGTTTCTGGATAATAAAAAAAAAAAGACCAATACAACACTCGCTTGAAAAATACTGTGATTGAAAACATTTAAAGCTCTTCAAACTATAATTTCTTTTCTTCTGTTTGCTATTTAAGAAAAAAATATTTCCTTCAAATCATGTCTTTGAGAGACAAATTGCCACTTGCTTGATTTTTTTTTTCTATTTTTTTTTCTTTTTTTGTCAAATACTAAGATACTTCTTGGGAGAAAAACCAGCCATGTTTTGCTGATGTTAGCTTCTGTAGGTAACTCGGTTAATAAGACATTGTGAATGCCAAGTCTTACCAAAAAGGCTGGACGAATAATGACTCTTACAATGTACACTCCAATAAAAGGTTGATATATACGTACTTTGTTATTTGGGCTGTTTTTTTGTTTTTGTTTTTGTTTTTTTTAAACCTTCACATCTTGTCACAATGGATGTCTCCTCCAATCTTTGCCTTTCGTACAAAACCACTGGTAAATATTTTGTTGTAGGTCTCACAAGACATGGTAACATTCCTTTTCTATAATGAAGAGGTAAAATGAAAGGAGATCACAATCATGTCAGTCCAGCATGTAATGTGAGCTAGTAATGTAGGTCCCATCCCCTACAGATCTGGAAACAGCTGGACAGAGGATTATCACAGCCTTTACTGACCCAGGTAGAAATAAAGGGCAAAACATGGGTGCAGTCCTGACTGTGAATTTCAGCTGTTGACTCTTAAAATTAAAAAATAAGACTTTTTTACCCCCTTGTGATCAGAATGAGTTCATGTGAGGTAACAAGATAATAGTAGTCCAGTCCATTGAGGCTGTGTTACCTTATTTGACAGGAGTCTGTAAATCTAAGCATGCATTTCTTTGTATTTGGTGCCATTTGATGAATAACAAAATCCATTATACTCTAAGTAAATGAAGAAAGCTATATGCACACACAAGACAGACACAAACACAAGAAAGAAAGACTGAGGAAATAATAATTGGCCTTTCCATGTTATTTATAGACAACTGTAATGACCACAACAGCTCTGTGCTTTGGTCATTTATTTTTAGTAAATAGTCACATCAGCTGGTCTGTTATCTTCCCTGTCTTCTGCTGAGCTTATGAAAGGGATTAGGGCAGGTATGGCACTTTCCATCAGTGTGCTCCTACTTTGATAGACTACTTCCACAGAGACCAGCACACACAAAGAGAGAAAAAGCTTTTATATAAGCAGAAGCACTTCTGTGAAGTTTGTGTGTTTAATGGGAATGCTTTCAAAGATATTATGTCATTTTTCTTCCTTTGAATATGGAATTTTTACATTTATGAATGCAAATCACTGCTAAATATGTCCTTGCCACTTTCACTGTAACTAATATTCCAATGACCCTGAGCCAGTTTATTGAAAAAACAAAAAAGATGTTGGCCAATGAGACAAACTGGATAAATTACTCAAAAATGTATTCATGCCAATATAATTCCTTTATCAAAGATTAAATGTGATACTCCCATCCATCAAGCCACAGATTGTTGTACACAGTGACAGCACAGCTAAATGCAGTGTATCTGATATCCACATATTGGTGTTGTTTCTATATCATAATAATGTTGGTTCAGGATTGAAAGCCAGATTAAAAGATTAAAAGCCACTGACCAATCACATTCTTGTGATGTCATAAGTTTGAGATCTGATGGAAAAAGGGGGGGGGAAAGCCTTGAAATAGCTTCTAAAACCATTAGCTAATTTCTTGGTAAGTTGATCCTGGAGCGACACTGTTATGATGATATAGAGCAAAACCAACACGGGGATATCAGAATTGGCACATAACACATAAAAGTGTGTTATAAAGTGTTCTTTAAACAGTCAGCCTTTCTGCGATGGTAAATAGTCTATTGCAAAATAATCTACCACGTTAACATAATTCGGCACTACGTGTGTCAGCTTTTGACCCTACGAAAATGTTGCTCACCCCTGACTCACCACTGACATTTTATCAATGGAGTTCATCATTGTAATGGTTAACTGTACTCTTCTAACAGCAGCAGTAGCTGCCTATGTTAATAAGTCAAACAACCCGAATGTTGTGACTCAGAGGCTTAACAGCTCTGGGTTATGTGTGGCTTTGGCAAAATATGTGATACATGAAAACTTGCCTGCTTAACATTTTTTGTGGTTCAGAAAAGGGTTTTAAAATTCTCTGCAGAGCATTAAACCCAGTGTACATCCTGAAAATCATGGCAAGAATTCCATATGGGATAGTGTAGTGACCACCCTGAGTGCATTTACAAGCAGGAAGTCTCTGCTTTTTATCGATGATTTTTATGGAAGAATGCCTCTATTTACAGCTTGACAGACATGACAAAGTGCTGTGCTTGAGTAGAGGAAGTTGTTTCTTTTTTTTAAACTGCAGGACACTTAGCTAGTATTGTGCATACTGAGCTGCTGTGCATCGGATGCCACTGATAGAATGGTTTCCAGTATACAGGGTCCCCTCCATAGGAGCCCAGTTTAACTATATTCAGACTTCTCACATCTAGATTATTGTTGCAACTTCTGCAGCTTTCATTTGTGCAAATTTGTGCAATGTAGTGAGCTTACTGAAATACGTTTTATGTCTTCCATCCAGTACCCTCAGCCACCAATGAGAAGAAGTTTTCAGACTCAGTGGCTATATGTGAAATAAAAAAGATATTTTTTCAGCAAATTTGAATCTTGAATGTTGAAACCTAAGCCTTCTGATGCACAGTAAACCCAATGATCAAGTGACTGGTGCTTTGGAGACTGTCGGTCCTGATCAAATCTGTAGTTTTCTGGCCGTTGCCGCCTCTCAGGGCCTGACATTGCTGTCTTTGAACAGCTGTTCTGTGGATTTAGGAGTTGGGGAACTCTTCCAAGACATATAAACAAACACAAGACCAGGATTAGGATGGCTGACACTAATAGATCACAATTCTCAGTCTCTTGCTTTCACTCTCTCAACTCTCATCCCCCACCTCATATGATCTTCTTCTTGACACGTCATGCCTTCTTTCCCTGTCTGATTTGTCATCTCACTAGCACCTGACTATCATGTCAGTGTGACTGTTTTAACAGGGCATACCTATTTGTTAAGTGCTTATATGCTGTGGTTCTCTGGTCTTGACCACTTTAGGTTGTCCCCTCAGACTAAGTCAGGAAGGACTTTACCAGATTTGGAGATTTTACCAGGTTTTCCAGGACAGAGACACATTTAAATTTGTATTTATGACAAAATAACTTGAAATAAGAAAAAGTATATTCTAAATGAAAAATTCATGAATAATCAGTATGGTTACTGATACAGCAATCATTAGGTAGATGTTGATCTATAACAGACATTTTGTTGACCATTAGCCATTTTAGTTACACCTGTTCAACTGCTCGTTGTGACAACTGTTTAATCAGCCAATCACATGGGAGCAGCTGCATTTAGGCAAGTACACATGGTCAAGACAACCTGCTAAAGTTCAAACTGAGAATCAGAATGGGGAAGAGAGGTAATATAAGTAACCCAAAGAGGTCAAAACATCTGGTGAGTGGCAGTTCTCTGGATGAGAGAACCTTCTTCTTAGAGGTCAGAGGAGAATAGCCAAACTGCTTTGAGGTCATAGGAAGGCAACAGTAACTCAAAAACCACTTGTTACAGCCAAATGCAAAAGAGCATCTCTGCATGCATTTAACTGAAACTTGGAGTACATGGGCTATAACAGCAGAAGCCGCACTAGGTACCATTCCTGTTAGCTAAAAGCAGGAAACTGATGCTCACAAAATTTGATAATAGAATATTAGAAACCCACTGGCTGCTCTCATGAATCTCAATTTCTGCTCCGCTATTCGGATGGTAGGGTCAGACTCTGGTGTAAACAACATTAAAGAATGGATCCATTCTGCCTTTTGTTCATCCCTTTATGACCACAGTCTACCAATCTTGTGATGGCTGCTTCCAGCAGGATAGTGTTGCCATGTCACAAAAGTCAGATAATCTGGTTTCTTGAACATGACAATGAGTTCACTGTACTAAAACGGCCCCCACAGTCAGATATCAAGCCAATAGAGCACCTCTGGGGTCTGGTAGAGGAGGAGATTCGCATCATGGATGTGTACCTGCAGCTGTGCGATGCTGACAGTTAATATGGACTATCTATATGCACTATAAATCTCTGAGGAATGTTTCCAGCAGCTTTTTGAATGTATACCACTGAGAACTGAGGCAGTGTTCTAAAACAGAGTTCAGTCTAGTACACATCAGGTATACCTCACAAAGTGACTGGTGAATGTACTTAAACCACTTTTGCACTGTATTAGTATTATCCTTTTAAATTTACAGAGGATTACAATAAATTCCTGCATTTAAAAATATTTATTGTTACTTTCATGATGCCACCTCTTGTTTTTATTAAAATGCTCTCCCGAGTCTTCAAATCAAGATAAACAGAAATCATCCTTTTTACGGTCGCAGCAGATGGCCGCCCCTCCCTGAGCCTGGTTCTGCCGGAGGTTTCTTCCTGTTAAAAGGGAGTTTTTCCTTCCCACTGTCGCCAAAGTGCTTGCTCATAGGGGGTCATTTGATTTGGGGTTTTTTTCTCTGTATGTATTATTGTAGGGTCTACCTTACAATATAAAGCACCTTGAGGCAACTGTTGTTGTGATTTGGCACTATATAAATAAAATTGAATTGAATTGAATTGAATTACAGACATGCGTCAAATCTATTCTATTTCTTATTCAAAATTTTAAAAAAAATCTATTCAACAGGGTTTATTGGCTAAGGTTAAGGTTATGATGACTTACACCTCAGAGGATTAAAACCTTCCAAAGTTAACTAAAGCTGCTCTTTAACTTTATATCTCAAACATCTGCATGTTGGGTTGAAGTGATATCAGCTGAAGTTGAACTAGGGCTGGACATTTGTGTAATACCACTTTGTACCACAAAATGGTGTAGTGAGTCAACTGAACCTTTATTTAACCAGGCAAGTCATGAAGAGCACGTTCTTGTTTACAATGGCAGCCTATCCAAAAAGCAAAACCTCTGGAGAAACTCGGTGTAGCTTAAAAGAAACACCAACTGTTAGAAAGTAACACACATCCAAAAAATACATTTCAGCACACACTGCTAAAAAACAGGTGGTACTTACAAAAAGATATTTAAAGGTGGCTAACATTAGCAAACATTAGTTGTCATTAGTCGTCCCAAGCTAGGCTACTGGTCATAGGCTGTGCCATTCACTGGCATTCACTGGGCTGAACAAATATGGGGCTCATCGGTTTTTATTTGATATTATAAAAATTTTAATCACGCTTGTTTGCGTAGTTTCTTCACTTGTCATGCACTGTGAATTGTTCAAAGAGCGCAAAAGCCTTGCTTTAATGCGTGTTATCTTGAGTGGGTGTATTGTGAGTGTGTTGAAGTGGGAATATACATCAGTGGCGCTTGACCAGTAAGCTGACTCACTGATAAACACAAAAACAGTGGCTCCGTGGGACTGACTGCATTCTTCCCTTTAACAGCCTGACCCCTTTCTTTCAAATGGAGCTCATCCAGAAACCAAAGAGTCAGAAAAGAGTCTGCATCCTTCCACAAGTGGTATTGTAAACAGCAGGTGGCTATATTTAGAAATTAAATCAGTTCAACCACAACAAATCATATTTACAGTTAAGAAAACAGCGATTTAGAAAACTTGTCAGTAAACAAATTAGTTTACTCCTTCCACAAATTAAAATACAAATGCCATGTACCTAATTCCTATTGTGAATACTTAAAAAAACAAATTCAACATTTTTAAAATGTAAAGCTGTCATTGCAGTGCAAATTTCCAGTGTATTTTTTATGAGTAAGAATTCACGTCGGCCTCCTTAGAAAACCCAAGTTTTCACCTGTCATCTTTCACCACCGTCGGTCAGTCCATCGTCATCAGTATCCAAATTCTCCATCAAAGTGATATCAAGATGATGTCTTTTATGACACTTTTATCGTAGATGACGAGGGACTTCCACCTGGAAAAGACAATGATATAATCAAGCTAGGAGGTATTAATACACATTACTGCTCACCACGTGACTTTCATTTGTCTGACATTTTGTTTGACCCAAATCAAGCAAGAAAGCACAGCGGTTGGATGCCTGGACAAAAATGTTTATTCCCCAACCAGTTGGCAAAAACCTCCTTGCAGTTGTTTTGGTCACTAGCAGATTGCCTGTTTTCCATGGTAGATGCCACCTTGTCTGCAAACACTTGCCAACTACTCCACAAGTAGGAGTGAAACTGTGAAGAGTCCCACGCAAACTGTAAACCACCTTTTATAATCTGTTGGATGCACAACTTTTACTTTGAAGGCGAACGTTCTCTGTTTCCAATTTGCGCTGCACTTTTTCAAGGTTTGCCACCACCCGGTAAGTAGTTAGCAAGTGATTGCAGACAAATTGCTGTCTTTCACACACACTATAGGCTACGGCGGCAACTTGCTAGCACCTAAAGCAATCTAGTGGTCAACTCATGACGACAAACGTCTAAGTAATTTTATCGGTTCACATTTTTATGAAATTTTTGGTATTGTACATTAGCTAATGTTTTCTCCCTTCCCCAGTCTAATGCTAAGCTAGCTAGCTACATCTATTAGATTCATCATCCAGACGCATTGGCTACCACTGATGAACTCTTTTTCTAGTTGTAATAGCAGGATACAGCATTGTCATTGTGTCATTATGATTTCTAACACAAACTGGAGCATTGCATCAGTGATGTGCATAATGTCCTCGCTGGTGTCAGTAGATGTGTTAAATGTGTGTTGCTGGTCCGTGTTGTGTTCTGGTAAGGTGTTGTGTCTTTCTTTATCTAAGTTTCAGTCAACAGTTTCTATAAATACCTGCATTAAGTGGCTGGAATTTCACAGCTACACTTGGAGACCCTGCTATCTGAGGGCAGAGCTAATTTTCCACTCTAGCAATGTGAAGAGCTGTAATAAAGCTTCAAAAGCATCTCTTTTCTCGGAGGTAAAAATAGTTTAGCTCTCAGAATAATAACAGAAAAACAAAGTCCAGATGGGTTCATTTGCAGTTCCCTCTTGTTTGTCCTATTATATTTTCCTCCATATCAGTTAATCTGCCTCTTCAAGATAAAAATACTTGACTTGTTTGGCCGTCATTATTATTTACTGGCTGTAAAAGCGTTGTGATCGCGCCAAAGTGCTGGATGGCAGCAAGTAGCCTTTTGCCTGCCTACCCTCTACAGACAGAACATAGCATGTCAGCCACAGAGATGACTCAGACACCGCTGACTCTGTGTCATACACATCTAAATTAAACTCCCCGCTTGTTCAGTTTGCTTTCGAGAGACTCTGCAATTTTGCTTCAAGAGCTCTGCTCGTCTGCTTGTGTTTCTGCTTGAGTGTTGAATTTTGAACTTTTCCCACAATGAAGCTCAAAGCACTCTAACCTCACACAACTTTTGGCTGAGTGCTCTTCTAAATAATCAAGTTTCAGTCTGATACAACTTTTAATGTGAATATTAGTAATTAGAAGCAAATTTGGGGCTGGAAAAACATCAATTTAACACCACTTACCCGTTTCAGATTGCGCATGCTGCTATTGCGGATGGACTCCATCAGCTGATCATGGGCTGACCTCATTGGCGTTGATGGCCTGCTGCCCTCCTCCCCTCTCCTCTCTACCGACACTGGCCTAAGGGCATTTTTGAGCTCCTTAAAGATGCTGTTTGTCTCATCATTGCCCGACACCTTCCCCTTCTTCCCCTTCTTCCCTTTTGTTTTCACCGTCTTTTTCTTGCCCGCTTCATGCGCCTTGATAACCTCTGCAATCATCCTCGTGGGCTTTTTCTTCTCCTGCTGCGGGAGAGGAGGTGGAGGAGGAGGCGGGGGTGGAGGTGGGGGAGGAGGTGGCGCAGGGGGTGTCTGTTTTTTAGCCAGGTCGTTTCGGGGCAGTTTAGGTGAGGACCAAGGAGAGGCCCTGGGTGAGCTGTAAGGGGATGAACTTGGTGTTCCTCTCTGCTGGCAGAGAAAGGCGCATAGACAAATAAATGGATAAGCAGAAAAAGTAATATTTCTGGAAAAGCTGTGCAGTTGAAAGTGTGTGCATTTAAGTTTGAGCAGGTGTTCATTCATATGCAAGCAGTGCTAGCAGTTACAAAACTAAAGTTAAAGTAGAGGAACTGTGAAAAGTAAAAATACATATATAATAAATGGCCAACAAGACATTCACCCAGGGGTTAGTGACGTCCAACTTTTAACCGTGAGTTGTTTTTTTTGTTTTGTTTTTTTAACTAGGTGTGTATCGGACTGTGACATCAATGCACACTAATGAGGTAGCACCTTATCAATAACAAGGCAGCTACACCCTCAATAATACCCTGCTTTATTGCTTATTTTACTCTAAAATTGGACATAATTTACAAAATAAATACCATGACCTATTAAATATGACTTCTGATTGAAATCATAAACCCATCAGGGAACATTTTAAAGAGATTTCAGAAGATTTTTGTGTTCATTTAATTTTTGCATTCCCTTTTTAAATTTCCTTATTATTCTAGCTTCCCCAGTTTTCCTACTGTAGTTTAGTGTCAACGATAACCTTGGAGTGATCGTCAGCTCTGGAGTTAACAATTTATGATGAAGATCTTACTCCTTTTCACAAAAATAAGAACTTTGAAAACAGTAATGTTAGTATAAATTGTAGTATAAGTGGGGTGCGGGATGCTGTCCAGCTAGACAAAATAAAGCCACAAACCAGCGCAGTGGTTCTGCGGTTAACAGCTCCTTCTTGTGCCCCCTGCTGGTTCTGCTGCTGCTGCCTCTGCTCCTGTAGCCGTTTCTGCCTCTGACGGTCTTGGTTCCTGGTGAGGATCCCTGTCATGCTCATTCTTGGCCCAGGTAGGTTGAACTGGTAACCCAGTTTGATCAAGGTGTAGTTTTCCCTCAGAATTTTCACCATCTCCATTTCCACCTGCAAGACATGGTTGTACGTGATGATGTCATTAGCACAGACACAGAATAGGAATGAGAAGAAAGAAATCCAACCTGTCCTCCACACATGTGCCTCTGGTTATGAAACCTGAGCTCCGTCAAGGTGTTGTTTCCTGGTAGTGCTTGAACCAGAGCCATCACGCCTTTTCCAGACACATAGTTGGACTCTATATTCAGGCTGATGATGGAGGAGTTCTCCTTTAGCATCTTAGCAATGGCCAGAGCCACGGGGTCGTCAGCTCGGGTGTTTGCGAGGCTGAAGGTTTTCACGTGTGTGTTTGACCTCAATGCTTCAGCGAATCGGATGAGAGTTTCCTGAGAAGTAAATTATTAGTATTTATATTCTTCAGACATATCAGAACCTCTTAGTATAAAAAAACCTTGAAGCACAGAGAGTTATAAAAAGTAAAAGAAAATATGATTCTGTTCCTTCAGCACTGCCACCACCACATAGAAGCCAGGACATTCATGAAGTCATCTGACACTTCAGAAAGGCCAGTGTTTACCACACTGACACAAAGCCTTGGTCCCAAGCTGCTGTTACAACAATACTAAAATTAGCCACAGCTTGTATGAGTAACTTTCCTGCTTCTATTGTGCAACCCACCAGAATGGCTTTAGCATCAAACACAGATTTTAGAGCACATGAGAAACTGGGGCTGTTTTGGAAAGTCACACCACTCCAAGCCTTCCAACACATTCAGTTTTTCATGTGGTTCCTTAGGAAAATCGATTGCCGACCCCTGAATCTCATGGGTGGTTTGGATTTGCCAGCCTCAGCCAGGGTGACAGCTGCGAGCATCTAATATTAGTCAATGAGAAATAATTTGGAAACTAACATGATCATCTCATGACTTCGTTTCTAGGATGCTAATGTGGATAAAATTTAAAAAGCTACTAAAAAATGTAGTCATCATCAGAAGATAGCTGATTAGCATTTTGCTCAGTTCTTTCCTTTTTGCAAAGGCCTGCAAAGCTTCCTGTAAAGAACTTCCTGTATCTTCATCTGCCTGGTTGTGAAATTTAGCTAAAAGTTAAGCAAAACTGCTGGATTTGGAAACAAGGCTTATAGATTTAAATTTCACAAAGTCACAAATTTGTTTAACTCACGATAGAGCTGATTGCAAACCTGTTTTGTTTGATTGCCTTATGATAACACAAGTGAAGCAACACACAGAATGATCAAAACCTAAATGAACGTAATGTTGTGATTCGTGCAATTCTTAGTCAGCAGCTAATTGTTATTATTGTTATTATAACCATAGTTATCTACATTTCCTGTGACATGTTGGTGAAGATATTTTGTGAAGTTAGTTTGTTATGAAAGAATTTTATTTGTACCTGTGAGATGTCATCTATATTATTGAGATTAACCTCAGTGAGTTCAGAGTCATTTCTAAGTACTCGCTGCAGAGCGTCATCGACGACAGTTGGGTTTCCAGTGGTGTTCGGGTCGGCAGGTGGTGGAGGAGGAGGAGTCCGCCTAATAGGCTCCACCCTCTGGGGCTTGAGCAGGGTTAGGTTCTCGGCCCACGACGTCACCTGCCCTGAATTATTTGACGGTTCAGGTTTTGATTTATTATTTTGTTCTTCTTCCTCTTCGTCTTCTTCTTCCTCCTCTTCTGTTACAGGTTCTTCTTCACTCTCCGTCTCTTCTTCCTCTTCTTCATCACTGTTCTCGGCTTCCTCTTCTTCCTCCCTTTGTTTTTCATTCTTTTTTTGCTCCTTCTCATTTTCATCATCTTTGTCCTCTTCTCCTTCACTGGTTTCTTCTGTCACACAGTCCTCCTCCTGTTCTTCATCCTGTATTTTAATACAGTTAATGTCTGTGAAGGTTCTCAGTCATCCAGACCATCGTAGTCTAAAGAGCTTGGAAAGAAAAGCGTCTGGATTCTTTAAGTTGCTTGAAGATGTTTCACCTCTCATCCGAGAAACTTCTTCAGTTCTAAGGTCAGATCTAGGTAGAGGATCAACAGGGGGTTCATGACCCTCTTGGGGGACACTCCCCTAGGACTTAAATCTGGGACTCTCCACCATTTGACCTTAGAACTGAAGAAGCTTCTCGGATGAGAGGTGAACGTCTTCAAGCAACTTAAAGAAGTCCAGACGCTTTTCTTTCCAATCTCTTTAGACTAATACAGTTAATAAAAGCTTGAAATGCTAGCAGGATGATGTGATATGGACAGCGTCTTACTAGAAGAATTTGTAATAATGTTACTTTAAGTTACTCTGTTCTTTGGCAAAACTAATAGAACACCAGCACAAAAACATAAAAATAAAATAAATGTTAACACTAACCAGTTTTGGGCTTGCTCCACCTAACTCATCCTCCAGCAGTCTACGTGTCTCGTTCTCCCAGTACTTCATGAGGGCCTCTCTGCTGAAGGTGCCTGTCGGGGTCTTATCTGTCTGGTCTCGCTGTCTGAGTCCTATGGGCACATTGGCATCAGGATCGATGTCCGACAGCTCCTTTTCCAACTCAGCCAGCTCCTCAGCGCTGAGAGAAGCCAAAAGCTCATCTTCATCAAGGTCTTCATACTTACTCAGCTCTCGACGATACCCAAAACAGCTCATGGCCAAAGTGTGATAAGCACAGAAATGACAGAAATGCAGGCAGACCGGTTCTTGATTTGCTTATGATCTGGTGTAGACCCCAAAATGAAGACGCTTGGGATTGGAAATTCCAACAAAAGATACGGTCCACTATGAAACTAGTAGAAATTCAAAGTTAATTCAGGTCTTTAATGGCAAAGAAAAAAGTTGTCTGCACATTCTGGATCCAGTCTTCTGCCACTGAAGCCCACTCCAGTCTGAACCAGATCTGTCCTGGCCAACCGAGTTTATGTGACGGAGATCCTCCGTGTGTGTCCGTGGCCTCTCCTCTCTAATCTCCACAGCTGCTGTTCAGGCCTTAAGAGAGGGATCAGAGGGGAACGTACTAAAGTGTAGGCACCATGATGCAGCATCTTTTTTTGGGAGGTGCTGCTCTGAGAGGCAGAGACACAAAAAGCCTGTGAGCTCAGAGACCATGTGTCCTGTCAATGTAGTAGTCTGTCACCTTTGTTCATAGCCAACTGGGCTCAACATATAGTCAGCACAAGAAGTAAGGCCCATGACATATAGTTGAAAAAATGGCACAGGCTTGGCCGCTACATATCCTTCAGCAAAAAGTTCTCTTTCTCTTTTATGCCAGTCTTGATGATTTTATAAACACATAAAATAGTAGTTAAACATATTGACTACTATATGTTTAACTACGTTAAAGCCTTATTTATATTGAATTCTGCCAACTTTAGTTGGTTTACCCACCAAAGAAATGGGACCTAAAATGTTACATATATTTTATTAGCCACAGGTTTTTGGTAGCGGCCACTGAGATTCCTTCAAAAGGTGACTGGGCTCTCCCTTAGGGACATGGGGAGGACACTCGCAATGTGGAAGATGATGTTCTTAGACATCAATGGGAGCCAGTTGAAGTGCTTTGGACAGTTAGCTAGGATGACTAGCGGGTGCCTTCTTGGTGAGCTGTTTCAGAGAGGCATGGTCCTGGATAAATAGGAGAAGATTGATGGGTGTATATAATTTATTTCTCTTTGCTATTTGGGCTGATTGGGATCTGATGAATGTAAAAACAAAGAAATATCTTTTTACCTGATTTTGATTTACAAGGGCCTGACATCCACATATGAGGACATTCGTTTTAAATTTTGATAGAACAGGGACAGTATAATGTCCTCGTAAGAGGATATCAGGCCCTTGTAGAGCAAAATTTAGTATTGTGGTCTAGACAACCCAAAATGTGATGTCCACATATGTGGACGCCAGACCTAGGTGGTTAATAAAAAAAGACCCTCTGTGGACTAAATCCCAATTTCAAGAGTAATAATGCCCACCCTCTACCTCGAAAACACTTTTATTTAAGTTTAGGCTTGAAACATTGGGTGATACTGATACTGAAACTGAAACGCACAATGGAAACAGGCAGGGAAACAGTAAAATGCAACAAAGGCAAACTTACACAGACACCAGGTAAGAAGGGAAGAAAGGCAAACAAGCAAGTGAATACAATCAATACTATAAGGCAGGGGAGGAAGTAAAAGAGAATACAAGAGACAAAAGACTATAAAAATAAAACAGGAAGTGAGAATGGTGCTAGGAAAGGAAATGCAGACACATGAATAACTAAAACTAGGGGAAATGACAGTGGATGATGAGACAGATAACACTTAGGGAACAAATACAAATGGCACTTAAATATAACTAGGACTGAAAACTCAAAACACTAGTAATAACTGAGAATTCAAAACCAAACAACTAATAAAACTAAGAAGAAGAAAAAGACTCCCTTCTTTTTATTTCTTTTCTTTTGATTGTGCACAGACTCCTCACTATTAACTCAAATAGAAAACAATAAATTAATTCTTTGGTAATTGGATGTCATCAGATCATAAAGACACAGAGGTTACACAACTTTGTAAATGTCACAGTTTATTACAAAAATAACAATAATGTTATATTTCACTGATATTATGACTTTTGTGTTTACCTTTTAAGACACCAGATTGTCAAGACACTAAAAAAGAAGGATAAAACAATTATGTGTTTTTACGCAAATGCAAGGTTTACCCGTCATCTCTTTAATGGCCATGTGGGCTTGAGATTTTGTTAACCGTTAGACACATAAGTGGGTCAAAAAGGAGCCGGTGTGCTTGTTTTCTTGCAATATCTAATTAATGAAGTTGTTATAATTTCATGTTCCAACTATCCCTTAAAAAGTGTTTTTGATATCGCATCATTGACATTTTTAACTTACCTTTTACACATTTTACAAAGTTTTAGTTTTTGTGTTACTACCCCAAGCTTCCGTAAGTGGGCCAAAAATTACCCGTAATCATTTCCTATGGAATTTCATGGGAACCTTTGATTACTCTCAACTGCGACTGTCAGGAAAATATATTTTATTGACCACAAAGAGTGTAACACGTTAAGAAGATTATTTTAAACAGCAAGAACTAACAGGCAGCACACATTTACCATTTAGAGTGTTTGTGTCACTGTAGACAAACAGCTTGTGCTGTTCAGGGGGAGGTTCAAATTTCTACAGTAGATGCCAAACAAGCTTGTCATAGCCAAAAGTTCTTCTGAGTCTGTGATGCACGCATCCCCTATGCAAGAACTGGACTGGTTTATATTGGGAGACAGTCAGGGGAAAAAGTTCAGAATCTGGGGGAAACCACGGTCCAGCAGTTTTGCACTAGGTTCAAAAAGACAAGACGCAACATCACCACAGATAATGTTGCCTCCTGTGCAGTGTCTTCTGAAGAGGTTTACAGCACAGAGTTTGCATTCAGCGGTATGGCATGGAGGAAAATACCAGAAAGGATTAAAAAAAAACCACAATTAATCACATTCTACGGTTTGTTGGCACCTACACCTGCCAGTGTAAAATACAGAGGTGGCCCATGGCGCTGTGGTACAGCTTCACATTGGTATCTGGTATCGCAACTGCATGACGGGTCGTCCTCACCGAGCTCTCAAAGGAGCTTGCTGCATCACATATGCAGAAGCCGGGTGGAAGGTTGCTCCCAACGGCAAAACCCAATCACAGTGACGAAAGCCACAACTGGGCCCCAGGAAAAAAAGCCAATCAAAGACAACAAGATTTCAGATCCAAGTAACGAAGATCATAAAGTCAGCAGTCGGTGCGACAAAATCAATGTACCTGTGTGAAGGGATTACAGCCAGAAATAGGTCAAAACTTCATACAGACAGGAGGACAAAGAAAATAAAAAGAGAGGAAGTATCTGTCATACACACACACACACACACAAAGTGGATGTTGACATTGTTTTGTTGCTAGTTTGTATTTTTTTTTTCATTTCCAATTTTCAAAATGTGAAAAAAAATATTTCAAACATCAAATCATTCTTGTGTGAACCAAAATATAGTATAAAATATAACACAAATGATTATTCTCAATCACAATAACAAAAGCGGCATAATTAACACAGGCCATTTTTGACCCACTTATAGAAGAATGTTGGGTCCAGTCACTCGTGCATCCAAGGGTTAACACGCTCACCCTGCAAAGCTTTCTGACCAGGTCACACTTGCTCAGCTTCTTCTCGTGCATGAACTGAAACACTTGTGTGAGGGACATCTATTTCATATACTAGACATTCATTTTTTGGTTTTTAATTCAGTCTGTAAAAAAACAACTGAAATAAGGTATTGCATTAAATGAGTACTTTGGCTGTTTTCACACTTTAGTCACATGTATAAATAAAACGTGTTTCACACAGATAACAGGTCACCATACAGGTCATACTCTCTGTAGGTCAGGTAGTTCATCAGCCTTGGGGGGAAGGGACCACCAGCCATAGTTTCAGGGTCATTCAAGGTCCTGAGGCTCATGTGACTTCTGATTACCAGTCGACACAAGTGCTGCAGGGACCGTGGCTTCCCTATGGACACAGAAACACACATAACCTTCAGCTATTTAAATCACTTTTTAAAATGTCATGTTTTTCTATGCTTTAGAGTGCATGTTTTGCACGTTCTTCCTATGTACAGACTTGTCTCTGCAGTTTTACCCAGTATGTCAGAAATCTCATCCCACTCCGGCCTCTTCTGCAGGATTTGTCTGAGCTTAAAACAAATGCTGACATGGCTGACGTAGTCCAGTAGCATCCTTACCACTTTGCCTACAACGTGAGCAAGGCATGATACTGACACAAACTCACAGAACTGAAAAAGATAAGAAAAGGGAAGTGACATATTGTAGAGGTTAGCTAACAGATGGTCTGTGTGTCTGCCTGTAGTGTCTCTTACTGAGATGACTTTAGGTTGACTGTAAATCTGATAGGCTTGGTTATGCAGCTCAGTCCAGGTACTATCCAATTCTTCACTGTCACCATGACCGCACTGGAAACACCTGTACGGTTGCAGAAATCCGATAATGAAATTGATGAATCTGAACTACATATCCTCTGTAAATAAATCGAATATCGACTAATTTCACAGCAGGTATACGTGCTTGTAAGCGTGATATCCACTGTTGAGCAGCAATCGCAGCATGACGTGGTCTCTGAAGCAGTACTGCAGTGCTGTGGGGAACACCGTGTTGCTGATCACTCTGAAATAACAGTTAACCTCTGCTCCATGGGACAGCAACAGCTCCACCAAGTCGTACCTGGTTACAGAAAGAAAGAAGGAAGATTTTAATGCCTCTGCTGTAACACAGCGCTGCCAATACCAGAAATGATAATAGTCAGAAATTACATGTACTGTATAGTCAAATTACGTTTATAGTGATGTTAAAAAAAATATTTGCCTAATCGTACTTCCTGATTTCTTACTGTTTTGCATATTTGTCACACTGCCTGTGAGCATGTTTCAGATAATAGACAAAGGTAACCTGTGTAAACACTAAATATTTGACACAGTAATTGTCTTCTAAATCTAATAAGTGGTTAGCTTTGACTAGGCCACATTTTGGTAAATATGACATGATCATTGGAGTAATTTTGGTAGGCCAAGCACTCCAGGAAATGTTCAACATTGTTCCAAGTTTGGCTTGGTTTTACAAAGGCTTTGTAAGCCTTTTCAGACTGATATACAGGTCCTTCTCAAAAAATTAGCATATTGTGATAAAGTTCATTATTTCCTGTAATGTACTGATAAACATTAGACTTTCATATATTTTAGATTCATTACACACAACTGAAGTAGTTCAAGCCTTTCATTGTTTTAATATTGACGATTTTGGCATACATAACTCATGAAAACCCAAAATTCCTTCCTACGTCATAGCATATTTCATCCGACCAATAAAAGAAAAGTGTTTTTAATACAAAAAAAGTCAACCTTCAAATAATTATGTTCAGTTATGCACTCAATACTTGATCGGGAATCCTTTTGCAGAAATGACTGCTTCAATGCGGCGTGGCATGGAGGCAATCAGCCTGTGGCACTGCTGAGGTGTTATGGAGGCCCAGGATGCTTCGATAGAGGCCTTAAACTCATCCAGAGTGTTGGGTCTTGCGTCTCTCAACTTTCTCTTCACAATATTCCACAGATTCTCTATGGGGTTCAGGTCAGGAGAGTTGGCAGGCCAATTGAGCACAGTAATACCATGGTCAGTAAACCATTTACCAGTGGTTTTGGCACTGTGAGCAGGTGCCAGGTCGTGCTGAAAAATGAAATCTTCATCTCCATAAACCTTTTCAGCAGATGGAAGCATGAAGTGCTCCAAAATCTCCTGATAGCTAGCTGCATTGACCCTGCCCTTGATAAAACACAGTGGACCAACACCAGCAGCTGACATGGCACCCCAGACCATCACTGACTGTGGGTACTTGACACTGGACTTCAGGCATTTTGGCATTTCCCTCTCCCCAGTCTTCCTCCAGACTCTGGCACCTTGATTTCCGAATGACATGCAAAAGTTGCTTTCATCCGAAAAAGTACTTTGGACCACTGTGCAACAGTCCAGTGCTGCTTCTCTGTAGCCCAGGTCAGGCGCTTCTGCTGCTGTTTCTGGTTCAAAAGTGGCTTGACCTGGGGAATGCGGCACCTGTAGCCCATTTCCCGCACACCCCTGTACACGGTGGCTCTGGATGTTTCTACTCCAGACTCAGTCCACTTCTTCCGCAGGTCCCCCAAGGTCTGGAATCGGTCCTTCTCCACAATCTTCCTCAGGGTCCGGTCACCTCTTCTCGTTGTGCAGCGTTTTCTGCCACACTTTTTCCTTCCCACTGAGGTGCCTTGATACAGCACTCTGGGAACAGCCTATTCGTTCAGAAATTTCTTTCTGTGCCTTACCCTCTTGCTTGAGGGTGTCAATGATGGCCTTCTGGACAGCAGTCAGGTCAGCAGTCTTACCCATGATTGCGGTTTTGAGTAATGAACCAGGCTGGGAGTTTTTAAATGCCTCAGAAATCTTTTGCTGGTCTTTAGAGTTAATTCGTTGATTCAGATGGTTAGGTTAATAGCTCGTTTAGAGAACCTTTTCATGATATGCTAATTTTTTGAGATAGGAATTTTGGGTTTTCATGAGTTATGTATGCCAAAATCATCAATATTAAAACAATGAAAGGCTTGAACTACTTCAGTTGTGTGTAATGAATCTAAAATATATGAAAGTCTAATGTTTATCAGTACATTACAGGAAATAATGAACTTTATCACAATATGCTAATTTTTTGAGAAGGACCTGTATATCAATGACTTTGTTTCTCATCTGTTCTTAAATTTCTTTAAATTTTAAAACAATGAGTTGATTTTTGAGATCTTTTAGCCTCCTTCACTTTTTCACGCAAATTCCTCATTCAGTAGGTCTGGTAATAATCGGGCCTGGGTTTGAATAGTGAATAGTGACTAAATTCAGCTTTCTATAAAAATATAGTCAATTACAGTTAAATTATAATTTACAAAGCAGGTGTAATTACTTTTTCACACTGGGCCAGATTGGTTGGACCAGCTTTTCCCTTAATAAATTAAATCATTGTTAAATAACTGTACTTTGTATTTACTCGGGTTAGCTTTGTCTAATTTTAAAATGTGTGACGATAGGAAACATGCAAGTGTGACAAAGAAATCTGGAGGGGGCAAATACTTTTTTACAGCACTGTATGTACATACGCTATTTACCTCTCAGCACGTATAGCAACCAGTATGCATCGCAGTGGATCCAGGTCAGTTCTCGCGCCAGCCGCCAGCAACCTCTCCGAACAGGTCACATCACCGTTGGACACAGCGAAGTAGAGAGGAGTCTTCCTGAGGTCCCCGTAGTTCTCTGCAGCATTTACAGTACTTGTGCTTACAAATATAAACGACTTTTTTAAGAGGACTAGAAACTTCATCACTTTAGAAAATCCCAACATCACCAAGCATTGACTTTGCATATTGCTCTACATATATAGTCCAGTGTATAGATGTTTAGTCCTGTGTTCAGATGGATAAACTTCACACTGATTTGCATTTTTTGCAGTGTAATGTCGCAAATATGAACCACAACTTTATCAGTGATGGGGGTTGAAGCACCCTTCACAGTAACTGAAGAGATGTTTTCATCTGCACTTGTTTTTTGCATGTGCGTGCATCTTTGCATTTACCAAATGTGTGTATTTGCGTGTACCGCTGTAGTCCTGCATAATTTAGAAACTCATTATGATACCTAAATGGCCTGAGTTAATGTTGTGTTCACGTGTGCATCCAGCTGATTCGTACCAGAGATGTGTGCATGTAGCAGGGCATTGACATCATAACCCTTTTGGATAAGCAGCTCTAGACACTGAACCTGCCCCCCGTCTGCAGCAGAGTGGACAGGGCTCTGGCCTGAGAGGCGAATAGCTCTCTTTGTGGTGATAGGGATGAGAGTCCTCAGGATTCTGAAGAGAAAGAAGGAGAGAGAGATCGGGTGGGTGGGTGGGTGGGAGATAAACAGGAAGAGAGTGGGGCAAAACACAAAACAGAACAGAGACAAAAATGTTCATTAGATTGTGGTGTGAGCTCTACTGTTATTCAGTGACAGAAGTGAAAAACAGTGATAAACAGAGGGCTCTTTGTGGAGATGAGTACAGAGAAAGCACTGCGGCAGCGGAGACAGATGCTTTACATTCAAATTGGCTGCAAAATTAGAGGAAAGTGTTTTGGGCAAGTTATTTATTTTTGGGATTATTAGTTAGAATTCAGATGTTATTAGGCTTGAGAGTGAGCTTAAAGTTGCATGAACTCACAGTATGTATCCTTCATACGCAGCTCTATGGATGGGCAGCTGGCAGGCGTAGCTGGCAACATTTGGGTTGGCTCCATGCTCCAAAAGCAGCTTGACACAGTCCAGGTTTCCAGATCCGGTTGCATCATACAGGACCGTGTCTCCATTGCTTGCCTGGACATTCACATCACCACCTAGTGGAGTTCAGAGAAAATACAGCAATGTCTGACACGTCAGGAGGTTTTTATGAGGCATGATACAACATATACTGTTTTACCGTGGTGTATGAGTATGTCTAAAACTTCAGAGTTGCCATGTTCAGCTGCGATCCCCAGCGGTGTCACGCCATGACCGTCTCTGCTTGTTATTTTGGCTCCATGTCGGAGTAACAGCATCATAATAGCTGCACAACCCTCCTGGGGTGAGGGATAGGACACACGTGAACACAGAAGGAAAGAAAGGTACTAAAAACTAGAGAAAAAGAAAACTTTGTGCTTAAACCTGAACTTTGAGTTTAGATTCAGCTCCATTCACCTTTGCTGCCTCATGAATGGCCCTCCACTTGGAGAGACACACCTGCTCTACAAAGGCCCCGCCCATGATGAGGGAAAGAACTATGTCGTATGAGCGTTGTCTCACTGCTGCAAAAATGGAAAACAAAAAATGATTCCATAAAAAAAAGCATAATAATGAAGGTGTTGTGTCAGCTGTCTGAGTGTGTTGTGCTACCGATTAGCAGAGGTGATTCATTCCTGCTGTTGGTGTTGTGCGGTGAAGCTCCGTGCTTCAGAAGCAGCTTGATGTTTTCCACCTGACCGGCCTCAGCTGCCAGAGTCAGAGCCGTATCACCGTCCCCCGTCTGCTCCTCCAGGGTCAAGTCGGTGGATTCCAACACTGCAACAAGAACACCATTAAAACTGCGTTAAAGGTGGAAATCTACTCAGCCCAATGCTCCAGTAATTGTAGCTTACATTCCACTAAATAGTTTGATCAAGCTGATATCACACTGGTTTTCACTCTCACCCTGCAGCACTGTGTGGAGGACATCTGGCTGCAGCTGCACAGCTGCTGCGTGCAGAGGCAGCCAGCCCCTGCTGTCACTCTCTCTGAAGGCAGACGCACAACGTGACAACTCCTGCAGCGCATCCACATCACCTGCCAAGATACAAACAAGAGCCACAAGGAGACTCACAGGGAAACATTTGTAATATTTATGACCAACAGTGAGTTTAAATGTAGGCGCGGCCACCTTGTACGTCTTTGCTTAATGCCGCATGCAAAAGGCAAACATGATTAAAGGGAACGTTACCTTTTTGAATGGCTGCCATAATCTTCATAAACTCCACACTATTTGTGTTTTTCCTATGAAAATGAAAGCGTTTACTCTGGAAACACTATGATAGAGCTTCATTATACTTTTGAGGCTGATTGCCTTAAAATTTCGTTAATTTGAAACATAAACAACTCCTAACAATACAGTTAGGTCCATAAGTACAGGTTAAGTATAGTAAAAGTTCATATAATCTTAGTTTTTTCCACAATTGTGCAGGCTCTTTTCGATGTTTTCTGGCAAACTTTAATCTGGCCTTCCTGTTCTTGAGCGTAACCAGTGGTTTGCACCTTGTTGTAAACCTTCTGTATTTACATTCTGCTGATTGTAGACTTTGACAATGGTACGCCTACCTCCTCAACAGTGTTCTGACTTGGTTAGATGCAGGATGAATTATGTGCATAGGGCTGTATTCTCTGCTCGGATTCAGCCAAATGCTGCAAAAGTAACTGGATGATGCTTCACAATGAAAACGGATAGTGATCTGAAGCATACTGGGAACACTACTCAAGCTGAAAGTCTGCATTTCAATCACATCTGGATTGTTTCGTTTAAAACCACTGTGACATTGTATGTAGGCAAAATTACAAAATCTATATGATTGTCCAAATACTTATTGACCTAACTGTCAATTTTCATTAATAATAAACATTAAAGACCCTTCTTGGTTTTCCATACCTATCTGTTTGCACTGAGCATGGCAGCTTGTAGGCATCTTGAACGCTCTCTCGAATGGCAAACTCAATCAAGTCTTCATTTATGGCCTCCTGTTCAAAGTCATCCATTTCTATATGTAGAGACAAAAGCAAGAGAAAGGGGCATTTGAATTCTTTTCATAAATAGGAGTTTTGCGTACAGTATGATGGTGAATTATACAATGTTGAAACCTTATCAGTCTGTAGATCGTGCTTTCTGCACAGCATGCAACTTGTTTATTAGTGAGGGGTTTCTGGCACGGTATCACCACTATTCATGCAGGACATAAGCATGCTAATGTAAAGCAGTCCTATTGGAAATTACACAACAAACTTAACTGCATTTCATGTTAGTCATATTAGTCGGTCTCACCGGTTGATCTGAATAAGTCCCCTTGAGGTCTCCAGCTCACAGCCTGGTTGTGTTTTTGTTTTGCAGTGTGTTAAGCTGTTTGGGTTATATTTAGATGTGACCTGCTTTAGATGACCTGCCTCAGCTCAGACTATGCCTTCCACGTCTTCTCTTACAACTGCAGCAGACAAAGTACTTCTGCACTGTGTGTTCAGTCGAATTAAGTTATTTGTTCCCGTGTAATTGAAACACGCAAGCTTGTGAGAAGTTGAGACCTGACTTTTGGAAACCTGCATTCATTGCATTAGCTCAAAATAATAAAATGATGAAGAAGTTAATTAATAATCTTAACAATATACATCACAGTAATGTGAATGAAGAAGTTGAATCAGATGTATGCAAAAGAAGGGATACTTCCCTTCCAAAGCTGCTTACATGGAAAGACAGTGAAAGGACACATGGCTGCAGCTGATTTCTGATTGATTTGCATAAATCATTCCTGTATAATGTTGGAAAAAAAATAGTGGAAAATGTCACTGGTAATTTCTCAAAGCCCAGAATGATCTCCACATTAACAGTCTCTCAACCTTAAGTATATTACACTTATGCCCATATTTAGTAGAAAGGGACTGAGCTGATTTGGCCTCTTTGAAGTTTTGAAAAAGTGGGTTTTATTTTGCCCCCTAATTATTTGATGATCATGATTCATAGTGAAATTTGATCATAAAGTAATAAAAGGGAAAGCAGGTACAGCAAACTGTTTAACCTCCTAGGACCTGGCGTCCACATATGTGGACATCACATTTTGGGTTATTTAGACCAAAATACTCAATTCTGCTCTACAAGGGCCTGATATCCACTTACGAGGACATTATACTGCTACTGTTCTATCAAAATTTTATACTAATATTCTCATATGTGGCTCTTATTTTTCATAAAAACAAAAATAAGGTAAAAAAAAAAATCTGGTAATTCTTTGTTTTTACATTCATTGGGTCCCAGTATGCCCAAATATCAAAGAGAAATTAAAAATGCATGTCGTGGAAGAGTTCGGGTCTTAGGAGGTTAAAAACCATAAGCTGCCAAAGTCTGGGGAACTGACATAGGAGAATTTTTGGAAAAATAGATACACAAGGGAAATAGATATTAACAAATTAACTAACTACAAAGAAACAAACAATTTAAGATAGCTTTAATCAAATCCAAAATAACCAAAAATGTAATTAAATATCAAATTATGTTAACGGCATATTGAAATTAAATCATTTCAATATTTTTTTATTCAATGACTTTCTTTGCCATTCTTTTAATGACTTTAATGAGAACTTTAACAAAGCAAAAATTAAAAAAAAAACATGGTTAATCATTTAATATAAAGTGGCTATAAACAGTATTGTCATTAAATAATATTTATTTTTTTATTTTTTGATGCATAGATCTTGCAACTAGAGCAGGGGTCCCCAATCCCAGTCCACGAGGGCTGGTGTCCCTGCAGGTTTTAGATCTCACCCTGGGTCTGCACACCTGAATCACATGATTAGTTCATTACCAGGCCTCTGCAGAACTTCAAGACATGTTGAGAAGGTAATTTATCCATTTAAATCAGCTGTGATGGATCAAGGACACATCTAAAACCTGCAGGGACACTGGCCCTCGTGGACTGGGATTGGGGACCCCTGAACTAGAGTAATGTATATTTCATGGGGTTTCCCTCCCTGCTTCCAAGGGTTTCCATAAAAGGTCGTTTGCAGCTCCTCCCATCACTTTTGTCAGTCAGAGGGTGCAGGTGTTGGTAATGGATGTCAAGGTAGGGCAAACGGGCAGTGAGACCTTGTTTAATGGGATTTGATCTCATATCTTACTTAAAACAATGCTGCTGCAATTGGGATGGGCTGCTAGCTTGCCCGCTGGCAAGTTCAACGTAAACTAGAGCTAGCTATCTTGGTTTTAACAAAATATCAGAGCAACTCTTACAAGTAATCCCAGCTAACTTGGCAGTAGCTCTGCTTGTGTCAATTTTTACAGTGTGACTAAGTGAATTTTTTTTAAAACAGTGGCCCATGCTTATGTCAAACTGTACTATTTATGCTATATTTGATAGTAAATTTAAGGGGTGGTACTTAGAGCAAGATTTTGTCATCAGCTAGTGTTATACTGGTTTTAAACCCTAAAAAATTATATATAGCCACATTTATATAGCTTAAACAATACTGGGAATTTGAGACTATGGAGAAATCTCATTTCTGCTGCTGCTGCACACAAACATCACCAATCCCAAATTTATTTTTATAACTCTAAATGACTATACATAATGTAAAGCATATGCACTGTATGATGTAGCAATACTTTCATATTCATCCCATAGGTGCCTTGTCTCCTCCTGAGTCTCTTGACAAATTTGAATCTCTGCTTTGAATATGGGTCACCAGTAACTGATCTCCATAGAGTGGCACTGTTGGTGAGTTGCTACAGGCTTGATGTATGTCACATTTGTTGTATGTTGCGGGGCTTTTCTTGGCCCAGTATTAACCTCTGGGGAGGCGAGAAATTACAGAAATCTTTATTTTCTTATTTCTGACAATCTGATAACCAAAGAGGTCTGCTATGCTTGGATAAAAGAAATTTTTAATTTTTAATCACAATTCTGGTGGATTTTTTTTTTTTTTTACACAAAAACCTCTCTGATGGTCCCTATTTCCCCTATAGAAGCAGGATCTTCCCAGTGACTATTTGATTCCCATTAGTTATGTTCCCAAAGAGGTGGTATGTATGAAATGAAGAAATATGAGCAAATTTCTTTTATTATTTTAAATTTTATTTTTGTTTGACAAAGGTTGTTCATGGTTCTTGTACATGCCTCTCCAGGCTGGCACTTGCTGGGTGGTGCTAAATATCTATCCAATGGAGCAAAGTCTTGAGAAATTGACCAACAATTTTGGTGACAAATCCACCAACAGAGAAAGCCTGCTTTTTTTTCTTGAAATTCTCCAAACTGTGTGGCTGAAGTTTGACCATATGAAAGTGGTGGGTAATCATCGACCTCATTCATCATATGTATTTCTGACAGCATATTTATTTTTAATAGCGTTTGGATGGTGACATACATAGTTTTAAAATGAGATGTAGTTTAATTTGTAGAAGCACACTGGTTCACTGTGCAAGAAAACACTGAAACTCAGTTTTAGGCAGAAGTAATTTGTTTTTGTACACTTAATTGTATAATTTAGTTATTTCAAGTGAGCATGTTATCTGATTCCCACAGGAAATATTGATGCAGTACTTTGATTGCCACTATCAGGAACAGCACATACCATCCGGCCCTTACTTTGACTACATGGAAAACCTCTTACGTTTAGCTGATCGAGGACTATTTGACTTCTCGTGTGAACCACCACCGTGCCCAAGTACTCAACAAACATTTACGACTCCTCAAGAAACATCCCAGTCACCACCTAACCTTAGAACTCAACAAACACCAGGTACAATGTTAATGCATTTAATGCACCGGACTTGGATGCTTTATGTAACTTAGAAAATAATGGGGAAGAAGTGTTCTCAGTGTTTTTTGTTTTGTTTTGTTTTTTTGTTATTTGCAGAGTTTCTGGAGGACGACAACTTGACGCCTTTGATTTTTGTTACCATCTCCATCGCAGTTTGTGTCATTGTTTGTGCATTTTTGTGGCTGGTGAGTAAACCATCAAACCCCTAACCCAGTAAGTTTATCAACTTTCCTTGCCCTGAAATTCCCCAAAAAATTAGTAAGTAAAATCTTAACAGTTCATCAAATTGTTTTGTTTTTGTTTTTGTTTTTTTTGTAATTTCCAGCAAGTACTGTTGAGTCAACAATTTCATTCATCCATACTGGCTTATGGATAAATGCCAACAAAACATTTGAGTTTAATACCGATAGAAAACACTTTAGAGTGGTGTACTTTTATCAGTAAAATATGATCAATATGTTAAACAAACCTGCCAGAGATTCCTATTTGGTATTAAAATTGTGTGCATGTTGGTGTAAAACCCCCTTTAAGACGTGCTATGTAGCTTCACAGGAAGCATTACTTCCACGAGTCTGGTTGGTTGGGAGTAGCGTTTGCAGTAATAAGAGGGCTAAGCATAAAAGCAAAGCTGTCTAAATTTACCAATCAATCTACACTTTTATTCTCACCTATTGTCATGAGCTTTTGGTAGTGACCAAAAGTTTGAGTTCGTGGATACAAGCAGCAGAAATGAGTTTCCTTCTAAGAATGGGCTCTCAGTCATTTGAGAGGAACTCTGAGTAGAGCCGCTACACATTGAAAGGGGTCAGTTGAGATTGTTCAAGCTACTGACTAGGCCTCCTAGGTATGTTGTTGTGGTTATGTCCTACCGGGAAGAGGCCAATGGACAGACCAAACACTCGGTGGAGAGACTACATCTCTTGGCTAGCTTTGGAATCTCTTGCTGTCACCCCCGGATGGACGAGCTGGTGTGGGGAGTCTGGTCTTCTCTGCTCAGACTGCTGCCCTTGCAACCCAAACCCAGATAAGCAGTGAAAGATGGCTTGTTGCACAATGGCATAAGCATTAAGCTCAACTCTTTTTCCTGTGTACAACCTCTCCAGAAGTGCACTCTTGGCTTTCATTTATTCAGGCAGATAACTGCATTAGTGCAGAAATGGTCCGTAATGCAAGCTGAGAAAGCACGGGACCACAGCTGTGCTGCTGCTTTTTAACAGTTCAAAGAGGACTGCACTGTCCTCTCTGGTTAAAGAAACCCTAATTTGGGGTATCTATTTTGAACCTCTTCTAAAGAGAATTGCCCTTAGTGTTAAAACATCAACTCAGCTGTACCAACTCTTGGCCTGTGTGGTCTAATAAAGCCTATTTCCTAATGAGTCTTCATTTTAGTTGGCACTTCCAGGAAGGCAATTCTTCTAAAGTTAACAGCTCATCAAAAATTCTGCAGTACTTTGAGGCTGTTTTTGTATGATAAACATTATTTGTGTGCTCTTTTTTTCTTTTCTCCAGTCCAGGTCCCGAAGGCGTTTACATGTTTGCAGTACTGAAAATATTCAAATGCAACCTACTAAAATGAGCCAAACTCCGACTGCCTCTCTGAAGCATGATTAATAAGAGGGAAGGGAAAAAAAACTGGATGGCAATAGAACGACTCACTCTCCAGGTTGTTCTGTTATTGGCACGAGTCTGCTGGATAAATGAGTGATCTGATGGCTTCAAGGCACAGACTAAAGCTGATGTATGAGAGATTGCGGAATTCAACTTGTGCTATCTCGCAAACAACGCCACAAGAATCCGGTCTTATGTTTTTTTACTTCTCAATTCTTTTCCTCCAATCTGATATCTGAGCAAATGAAGCAAGAAGAGGGGAGCCGTGGCAACAAAATGGGACATCTTTAGTTATGTGTTTGAACCAATGTGAATTAAATATGAGATGATGCACAGCTGCATAATGTGTCTCTTTCTCTCCACTAGCTTACTGCTGCCACATAATGGAGTTGATGAAAGTTCTTGCATTTTGTATGGCACAAGAAGACAGAATATGGGTGTCATACATTTATTTGTCATGAACAAACTGAGAATAGATCTCTTTGAATGATAAATATTTTTAAATACAAATTAACTTATTTGTACAGTCATAGCGTTGTTCGTCATGATTGTGCGCTGAGATGATTTCCGGGTCAGAGGCAGGACAAGGCACAAATGGAGAAATTAGTGGCTGGATAGCTGTCAAAAATTGCTTCTCATCCTGGCTGCTGTTTAAATCAGTTTGTCTGACGCTTCTGAAAAGACCAGGTTCTTTATTTATCTGCTATTCTGAACTGGAGCCATTCAGGTGGTGATTCAGTTTGGGAGTCGCAGTTAAAAATATCATTGAAACCTCAAATCAAAATATCATTACACTGTCATCAACTGGCCGTTTCCCTGTGGTTAGAGATCGGCCTTTAACTGGAGTATATTTACGCAAGTCCACACATGGAATTCTGGCTTTCTAAAATGCAATATATAAAAATGCACTTCACAAGTGGGTTATGCAACACCTATACGTGCAATAATGTGTATTTTTGAGCCCAAGTATGTCCAAAATAATCAAAAAAATATGTATACCGTAATAGGTTACAGCAAAAAGTACTGCATCAAAGAGCACGGCTGAACGTCTGAACTACCTCATCTGATTTTCACTTTCCAAACAACAGCTTGAGGAATAACCTTGACATATTCTAAGCGAAATATTCTCTCGAGAGAACAAGCACCCACTTTATCCTGACGAACAAATTGATATGTGGGAGTTTATGGAAAAGTCTCAGACAGCGTCAGTGTGCGACATAATGACTCAGCCTGTAGGCGGCCACTCCACCACGTCAGAAGTCCGCCAGTTTGTCTGAAGTGAAAGCAGACTGCCGGCCCATCCTCAAGTTTCACTACACGCTTGGACATTACACCCACAGACACACAGAGATGAGCTCTGTCTTTGGACTGAAAAAACTGAATTTCATGCACTGCATTTGAGAAACTTGGGATTCTTTCTCCATATGAGGAAGAAAGTAAGTATGTCCTTTAATTTTTTTTATTTTTTTTAATGTTTTTTAACATATGTAATATGTGTAACTATATAGTCTTCCAGACTGGCATTGATTTTTCTTATCTATGCTCATTAAATAACAGGATATTATTTTATATTAATATTTCCTGCATTCTTTGTCCTTTGTCAGCTGCTTGCTTGTTATGAAATGCCACTGTGTGCTTTTTATAAAGAAATGTAGCCTTGTGGTTTTCTGCAAGCTGACCGTTTTATTTGATAAGTGCTAAACTGATAAAGGGAATATTACAATCAAATAACATTACCTGACTACATCAAAAAGTTCATGTTATGAAGCATGCTTCCTTTTGGAGCTGCATTTAAAAGCAGTTGAATGTTATTAAGAGATCTACAGTAAATGCTGCACGTACTGCTGCTGCAGCACTCTTCAAGAGGCAGTAACGTGACACGATAAGAGGAGTAAAAAAAATTGATTTTTTTTTTTTTAAAGGATAAAATGCATTTTGCATTAAATGTGACACTAACGAGTTTGTGGATTCATTTATTAATTCATTGTTTATCGTTTGAAGCAGTGAGTTTTAAACTGGGAGTGTCACTTTACTTCACTGACAGTCTAAAATATATGTATCGTAAATTTACTGTAATATTGACAAAAATGAGAAAAAGGTTATACTAGGTAGAGTAGATCATTAAAATAGTTTATAGATCAAATTTAAAAAAAAATAATAATAATTGGATCCACAGATTTAGCTCCATTTCTAGTCTCAAAATGTTGCCCAGCCTTTTATTTAATGGCTTTTATGCCTGGCAAAGACATTGGAATCCTCACCTTTAAGTAAGGGGGGGAAATTGATTATCCTGTAATACAACCACACTACCCTCAAACAAAACACTGAGGTTGAACTGGTCAACTTTCATTTCAGGGATGTGGTAAATCAATGCTCAGTAACAACTCAACACCGCAGCAGATGTCGATTGCTGTACCTTATGTAATGTAAGGTATACATTTCCCCCTCAGATCTTGAAAGCACCTTGTCTCCTCCTGAGTCTGGTAACAAGTTTGAATCTTTGCTCTGGAAAATTTGGGTCACCAATAACTGATGATGTGAACAAGCTGCCAGTATTGGTGAGTTACTACAAGACTGATACACATCATATTTATAGTGCGTTGACACAGGAACTTCTGTTTTGTGCTTCATGTTAAATTATTATCTCTGTAAGAGCTTCCATTCCTGATCATTTGTAGTAAAAACAAAAATCCTTCCCTGTCATTAATTCCTCTGTAGAAGCAGAATATCCCCTATGATTATGAGATTCCTGTTAGTTACATTCCCAAAGAAGTGGTATGTATAAGGCAACGTGAGAGAATCAAATATAAAATTGGTTTGAATTGAATCAAAGCTGCTCATAGTTCTGTTTCTCCATCTTCAGGCTGGCACCTGCTGGGTGGTGTTGAATATCTATCCACTGGAGCAAAGTCTTCGGAAGCTGGCCAACACGTTTGGCACCATCTCCACCAACAAAGACAACGTACTCCTCTTCATTGCAATGCTCAAGAGTTTACGCTTCACCTTAGACCACGAGAGGCTGGTGGGTAATGAGACACTGTGGTGTATGCTGCTCATCTTCACTGCAAACAGTGCTTGAATTTGTGTCTTTGTTGATAGTAAAATTTAAAGTATCAGTGATCAGGTAGAAAGCCGTTTTGGCAGTGTGTTGGTGTGCGTGTAGCACGACATGCTGTAAAATCAAAGTTACCTGTGATATTGTGCAGACCGTTGGGTGCCTGCACTCGCATGTATATCTCCATCAGGTAACGCTTAGAAATGTTCAGGCCTACAGGGCATGTGGAAACACACTAACACTATGCTAGTTTTGCAAATGAGCCCTGCAGCTTAATTTTAGGCCAAATTAATGTAATAACCTGGACAGTGAGGGACTGTTTTAAGGAACATTTAATTGAATAATTGAGGTATTTAAGGTTGGCTTGTTGTCTGATTTCCCACAGGAAACGGCGATGCAGAGCTTCCAGTGTCACTATCAGGAACATGGCTTACTGACTGGTCCATACTTTGACTACATCAGAGACTTCTTACACACTGCTGCTCAAGGACCAACTGACTTCTCCTGTGAGCCACCACCATGCCTTAGTACTGAACAAACACCAGGTACAGTCCTCACTTGCATTTAAAGTTCAGATTTTTTGTGAAAGCTTCAAAAATAAAGTAGATTATTGGAGCGGGAGGCATTCATTTCGGGTTAGGAATCCAGCTGTGGACAGTAATCAGATATGCAGCCTTAAGGCAGAAGCTTCTTGTTTTTTTTAAAGTAATTTGATGACCTCTCAAAAACAAAAGGTATTGAAATGACCTGTCCCTAGCTGTAACTAAGATTGATTTCATCAGAGTCCTTTGTCACATATTCAATAAGGGGATTGATCTGCCCTCTATCATATTTCTAAGGTGTAAGTGTGATTGGTTACATTGTCAATAACGTCCTCCTTGCAGGGGTTCATGGAGAGAATCGTGGGGATGCTTGGTCGAGAAGATCTCCCCTGCTTTTGGTTCTCATCCCCTTCATCACTTGTGTTGCTCTCATAGTGTGGTTGGTAAGTGAATTTAGACTTGAGGCTTGCGTCTGCTGGTCTTTGTGGGTTAGGCTAAAAAAGCCTGGCTGTTAATGTGCCCTCATTATATTGAGCACTTCCAGGAAGGAAATTGTAAAGTTAACAGCTCATCAAAAATTCATTAGTAATCTGAGACTCTGTTAATGTAATAAAACCCACTTTTCAGATTTACTTTCTGTCATATGAAACTGTATGACCAACACAGGCTTGGTGCTTTTCTTGTTTTCCTTGTTTTTTAAATTTTTAGGTCAAGTCTGGAAAGCGTTTACCAGTATGCAACACTGAAAATAGCCAAATGGAACCTTCTGACACGATCCCAACTGTGTCTATCTCCATCCCACTTCAAACACTCACCCACGCTGCTGACGCTCAGCCAGAGCGGGAAGCGATTGCTGAACATGAAAGTGGATGAAGGACGTTTAATAAAGAAGGAAAAACTCGGACAGCGGCATACCAACTCACTCTCCAGTCAGCTGGATAAATGAGTGGTCTCCTCCGCTTTCACTCATCTGAGCGCAGGGTCCACAGCTACTCTGCAAGAGCAAACCCAAGCTGTTGTGGAGGCAGTTGTACTACAAAATTCCCCATCGGCACTTCTTTGGTAGCTGGTTATCTTTCAAAATGGCTGGCAAAGCACAGATTTTCCTGCCTTGGGTTCAGCTGGCCTATTTTGTGACAACCAGATTCAGTTTGTTTTTCCTCGCACTCTGGACTAATATCTTTAAGGGGTTTGTGCTTCACTTTGAAGCTGCAATCAAAAAAAAGTATCGCTGGAGCTTAAAATCATGTAATCATCACACGTCATCCACTTGTTGACTCTGTCCGGGCGGTTGCCAAGACCGCCCTTTCACTGCTTCGCAACAACCTGATTTCTACAAGCAGAAAAAGACGTACAGTCACATTAATGCTATCTTGAAAGGAAACAACTAAAATGCTGTTGCTGCGTTTTATCTCACACAGCCTGTCCTGTACTTGTTGTTGACATTATTATGATCTGCGATCTGTCACAAATTGCAAACCTGCTACTCACAAACAACACACTGAGCAGTTCAACAAGTGTCCCACTTTGTGTATCAAAGATCTGACCAGATGGCAGATAGCCATCGCCAGAGGCACTTTGAATCCAGTCATTGTATTTTCAAAGCCGTTGCCCAGTGATCTATAGCTGCTGCTCAGCCGCAGTGAGTGTGTTAGAGGTTTTAATGCCTTATTCACTGGGTCAATCATGTTCAGTCATGAGAACATGACTCCCCGAGTGTGAGCGCTCTTGTAGTGCATGTGTCACAGACGGAGCGAGAGACAGTGCAGACAGGACGAGGGAAAGTGAGGGAGATAGGGACTGATAGATGGATGGACGGATGAGCTCAGTGAGAAGCATAAGGAGGGCTTGTTCTCGTCACAAAAGAACTGGCCGTAGGCTGGAGGAAATGCCAGTTGAAAACACGACTGATGTGCACAGATCCCTATGAATCAACAGGCTAAGAATCCTTCTAGACCGCAGGCTATGCACCCTACAGAGCCTGGTTAGTATTCAATAACAGTTGACTGTATTTGAATGATTAACTTCCAAAACACACCCATGAAATATGGATATATCTTTGGTAAAATGTCTTTCTGTCGTAGACTTTGTGTAAACAGTGTTTTTGTAGTGAACCGTTTGTAAAGGTTTCATATTTGTATTTCGTGAAAACATGTTATTTGTGTGTGAAGTATTTAAGTTATTTTGTTATGTGTTTCACTTACAAAAATGTTTCCAGTTGTTTTAGTGATGCAAATGATGAACATGCCCAATTATATTGTGAATGTACAGGAGCTAAACAAAATACTGTGAACGCAGAAAGGAAAGCGCGTTATAACTCTCACCAAATTCAGAAATCCATCATTTTGCACTGCAGGGGTCTGATCACATTTACAAATCACTATATTTAGATACTGTCCCCATATTTGAAAATTGTTTGTCTTGGATTTCCTCTGTTTTTTTTCCTGAGGTTTTTCTCCTATACAGTTCATCTGACTGACATGGCTGCAGTTTGGGAGGAGCATTTTAACTGTTTTTCTTCCTCCTATTGATAATTCACATGCAACATTGTTGATTGTTCATTATCTTTTATACCCAGACAAAAGTAAATTTTACAAGAATTCAGTCACCACATTGGACCTACTATAAGTCTGTTACAGTGTAATTATTTGCAGAGAGCCTTTCCACTCTCCTCTGCTTGTAGTTTCTTATTTTCTCCACATTTTGCTGTGCTCAGGAGGTTTCTGGGCTTCAGCCCTCCAGCAGTGGGTGTTTAACTCCCAGCCAATAAAAGTTTTCTGGTTTTGAGGGTGGGGAAACGTGGTGACAACATTACACGCCTCCGTCTCTCTTCTCTGCTCTCCGTCTGTGTTGTGAATGTCTGTGCATCTGTTCCTCCAGGGGCACATAGTTAAAGCAGAGTGGCCAACTGGCAATGCTGCACCTTGCTGCAAAGGTGTGTAAAGGTGTGGCTGCGTTTGTTGTCTATAGGGTGACCGCAGTGAAATAATCAGAACATGTTGTTTCATCTCCCTCGTGTCATTCACCCTTTTTTGGGGTTATTCTGTTGTTGAGGAGGCAAAAGTGGGGAAAAGCTGGATGTATTATCTGTAATTAGCATAAAGTGTATACGATACTGTCGCCTTTTACTGTAGTTTTCATTGCAATGGATTTTTTTTAAAGGAACTTTATTTTTGCTAATCCATATAAATGGCTACTAAGCAGATGTTCTGTCAGTATTGTGCATATATTCTGATTTGTCAACAAAGTGACCCAAGTTTGTTGCCTTCCTGAAATCTTTGTAATTGAAATGGTAGACTTCATGTTCAGGCATGTGAAGTTTATTTAACACTGGGCTTGATAAAAGGCCTCCATTCTTTTTTTTCTTCTTCGGGGAATATTTCGACATGCATGACCTCTGAACAAAGTATTGTATTCAGAGAGAATGGTGTTATTCCAAAGGGACAGAGGTTTATTCGGAGAATTTTTCCACATTCTGTTTTTCTTCACAAACGACACTACCACCCATAAAATGTCTCTGTGACTGTTGCAATAAAACTAATTCATGAAGTTGTTATGTTCAACAAAACAGTGCATTTGGGCTAAATGTTGTTAGACTATAAATGATTACATTTTTCGACAAAGCATCTAAGATCTTGTAAGATTTGGTGTACACAAGATGAATTACTTGACATTTACATGTCTTTAAGACACACCTAATAATATAGAATAATTAACTTTTAATTGATCATTTAATTTTCTTACTTGCTCTGACAAATAGCTGCAGACCATGGCCAGCAGAAATCGGGTTATATTGAAAAGCCTTAGGTAAATATTCTATTCAGCCTTTCAATTTATAGGGCAAATAGTGTATATGCTAAATCACCACTTCCTTGGGTATGCCTTGGTAGTGTTGGATTCAACCCCCTTTTGCCTTCAGAACTGCTTTAATTCATCATGGCAATAATTCATCAGGTGCTGGACACATTCCTCTCAGATTTTGCTTCATATTAACATAACAGCATCACACAGTTACTGCAGATTTGTTGACTGCACTACACCGCCACCAGCAGCCTAAACTGTTAATAAAAGGCTGGATGGATTTATGTTTTTATGTTGTTTATGCCAAACTCTGACCCTATATCATCCGAGTACCAAAAATGGTCAACTTTATTATCCCCAAAGGGCAGTTTGTGGTACACTAGCGGAAAAAACGAGCACACAATGAAAAATATCAGACACAAACAAGAAAAACAGCAACAGGACTCCACAGTTTGTCACTTAAAACATTAATGGCAGCAACGACAAAGGAAAACTTGTTAGTCCTGCACCGTGGTAATTTGTGTCTGCAGCCAGATGGAAGCAGCTCAAACTTCGCTGCCGGAGGGTGTGATGATTTAGCAAGAATTGGTCGAGGCTTGCTTAGAATATTTAAAATCGAAAGTGTTGAAAATTAGTTTATAGTGATGCCTGCCACTTTGCAACACACCTTTACAATACCCTGAAGTCTGTTTTTGTTAACGTTAACGTTAAGAAGGCCATACCAACTGATGAAAGTGAAAGTACATAAGTAAACATAAGTAAAACATTCTCTTACAAGTATAATCAGCAATAAAATAGGAGTTTGCAAAGGAAATGCAGTTGCCAGTCATCAACATGACAGTCATCAGTGACACTACCCAGGCATTTGTACTCATCACTGGCCAATCTTGGGCCAATTTTGGTGAACCTGTGTGAACTATAGCCTCAGTTTCCTGTCCTTAGCTGACAGGATTGGTACCTGGTGTGGTCTGCTTCAAGGTTCAAATTGTGCAAAAAAAAAAATTGCTGCTGACTGGTTATTTTCTCTCATTTTCTGCACCATTCTCTATAAACCTTAGAGATGTTTGTGGGGAAATCCCAACAGATCAGCAGTTTCTGTACTCAGAACAGTTTTCAATACTCAGAACAACCTGTCTGGTAGCAAAAACCATCCAAAAGTTACTTATATTACGTTGCTTTGTTGACTCTCAATATAATGCTTGGTTTATACTTCAGCAAGTTGTGATTGCCTGATTAGATATTTGGGTTAACAGGCAGTTGAACAGGTGTACCTACTAAAGAGGCAAGTGAGTGTATATGAGCAGCTAGTTTTTTGGGGGGAGGGGGGGTTGTTTTGTTTCTCTTTTTTCCCCGTCAAAAACAAAAAAATTTCCAACTAAATATTTATACACAGCCTGTTCCTAATGCTGGTTTGCACTGCACTGGATTCATTATATGAAGCTCGCCTCCTTGTCAATTGACTCACTAATGTAATAATTTAAAGAAACTTTTCATAGTTTTTCTTCCTCCTCCTGAACAATGAAGATTTTGGTGCTTTTATATTGTTTAGGAACATCCGCCGGATGTACCCGGACTTTTGTTTTGGAAAGCCGCTGCTAAGCGGTCGCCATTATTCTTCCTGGCTTGACGCTCAAGCTAAAGACGGTTTATTACTTTAAAAACGTTACATTTCGAGATAAACTGTTACAGTCTGTCTGGTGCTGTCGGTTGACCGTCTCTCGAAGTGGTGACGCATCCTGAGCACAGTATGGAAAAACGCTCTCATACTACAAGTAAGTTGCTAAGCTAACGCTTGTAAGCTATCTGTCGCTATCCGCCGCCGAGACAGGCGGTGAGAAAAGAAGATGCAACGCCATCCATCTGTTGCAGTAAGCAGACACTTTCCTCTAAACCTATAGCCACCCTGAATGCAGTTACATCTCAGGATATTTTTGAGCGCTGTTTGACAGGTAGTTACATGGCTAACTAGCTCAGGAGGCTAAAGCTTTTAAATTAAAACATCCATCCTCCGGATGCACTCGTTTGTCTTTGTATATTATCGTTTACGCTAACTCCCACGAATAACGGTAAGATGAGCCCAACATCTACTTGAAGTTTGAATCCAGCTCTGCAGAAAATTGGCGCTCATTCTCTACACCATTGCACACGCACACGCTGGCGTGCACTTTTTCAGACCCTCTGCGGCTCCTCTGCAGCCTTCAAAAGCATCCCGCTTGCGCTACAGCGCCCCCTACAGGCAGCAATGGCACAACCCCACAAATGGCACAACCTCTGAAGTTTTTCTATGACCAAAACTCACAAATTTGCTATCACTGACACAGGGCGGATTTGTGCTAAGTTTGTGGGTGTGGATGCCCGAGATTCGATTTTTTTAATATTGGCCTCATAACAGCACAGTAAGAGCCACATTGTGCAACGTAATGTTTTCAAACTCATTTTCAGGTGCCCTTCCCTTGGCCTCCCTTCGCCTTATGGCATCTCCTCTGCAGCTGACGTATTCGTACATCTGGCAGGTCGTACGGCAGAAAAACGTTAAGCAGTATGGGAAAGTGGAGGAGTTTGTGACCATGGTGGTACAGACTGTTCCTGACCTCATGGGTTTCAAACAGACTGCCCAGCTGATCTTGGGGCTGAGAGCAAGGGTGAGCTGTTTGTGTGTCTGCATCAAATGCTAGTTGATGATTATGAAGCTTTTTTTTTTTTTTTTTACAAGCCTCCTTTACACTACAGTTGGTGGTGGTGGTGGCAGGGGGCAGTTAATACAATTTGTATGGTGACTAATGTGCTCTTGTACTGCAGATCATTTTGGATTTGCTTCGTAAAGACGGTCCACCGGATTCTAAGGCGATACAGACTCTTATAAATAAATTAAAGGTCACCACATTATCAGGGGTAGGTGTGAAAAAACTATTCTGCTTGAAAGTTTCATTTGCAATTTCTTTTAAATGCATGGATTAAATCTGAGTTTAAGTGTTTCCTCTGCTGCAGAAGGATGCAGAAGTGGAGAAATCGCAAACAAATTTCATGGTACTGGTCCAGAATCTGCTTAAAAACCCTACTGAGAGGAAGCGCTTCTTCAAGGTAAACATATGCTAATGTAGTATTATACAGGCACTGGTTGTAACCCTTGTATTTCCTCTTTTGTTGTCAGTATAGTGTTTAGAGATATGCCATTTACTGTTTACAACATGGTTGAACATTTTTTTTTCCCTCAATAGGAAGTGTTCCCTGTTCAGTATGGCACAAAGTTTGACACAGCGCTGCAGACTCTGATTGCAGGCTTAGTGTGCAAGCTGGAGCAACTTCTTCCTATGCCCAATTTGTCCCAGGTTTGTGATACATTTATGACATTTATCCCAGGGCTCTCACAGCAGGGTGGGCTACTGTTTAGAGATCAGACATGTCTTTTCTCAGGATCTAAATTCAGTTGCAAAACATGCTGTTGCAGGCTTTCAGAGTGTTTATCCGGTGCTATAATTGGCCACAACTAAAGCAGAATGTAATTCTTATTCATCTTAACACTCATTAAAGTGTCCAGACATGCTGGGGTGTCTGCTGTACGTCTCTACGCCATGCATAATGGAGCACCCAATTATTTTTATCATAAATGTAGGTCAGAGTTAGAAAATTAATTGTCTGTCTGTTTGACACTGATAACAGAAATTTTAAAGTCTCTATTTAAAGGTTTTTATTTGTCTAATGTGAAAATGTAGACAAATGTGATTTAGTCTGAGAATTAAAGTGTAGTGTCACGTTTAACACATTCACTGCATACACAAAAGCTCCCCCAGTTTAAGACTCGTAGGAGACTCAAATCCCTGGAAGGGCTGTGTCAAAAAGGGCATCCGGTATAAAAATCTGTGCCAAATCAAATATGCGCATCCATCCACTGTGCCGAGTCTTTTCTTATAAGGAAGCAACTGAAAGAAGCATTAATTAATTTTAATGCCTGAACTTCAGCTTGGTGCCATGATTTCAACGGAGCCCAGTGTTCTGGAGGCATGTGGAGGCTTTATCCCTGATCCAGTGGATCTGAAGACACTCCTTCTACACCAGCAGGCCAAAGGACTCCTTGGTGTTAAAGGTATACTTTAGGTTGTGTAAAGATTGAATGTTTTTTTTTTTAATTTTTATTCCTTTTTTATCAAAATATAACGACAGATATATGAGTGTCTAAGCTTGTTGGTATTATAACTCGTTCAGTTCAATTTAAAAAATGTGCACTTCTTTTTGTGCAGCCACTATCTCGTCTTCAGTGGGCGACTGTGTCCTCTCTTCACTTGCCTTCCGGCCCAAACCTGTTGATCCACCACCAGAATCTCCAAAAACAGTAGAGGTCACACCTAAAGAAACAAACCAAACTTCCGTCAGTGACACCGAAGACGTGGGTGTGATTTCAGATGACCCTGACAGCCCAGCAGTCAACATTTACAGTCCTCCACTTAGGGGGCGGTATGATTTTAAAACACTTTATAGCTCTGCATCAAAGGAAAGGAGTGTCACAACAGCAGCTCAAAAGGAGAATTTGGTGCAGAAAGAGAGTTCTGCACAAGAACAGCCTGCTCCAACTCCGCAGAGCAAAGAGAATAATGCACCCCAACCGCCACCATCACAAGCAGAGAAACCAGCACCACAGCCACTGCCTTTGAAATCAATCCCTTTCAGGGTAGTAACGGTGCCGTGCAAAACTGCTCCCACTTTACCAAATGCAGATGGTGCGGGAACAAAAGATGGCCAGAAGCCCCAGACTCAGCGTGTCACTTTGCATCAGTGGGTGTCACAGATAGCCTCCAACTCTCTGTCACTCCCTGCCCTGCCACCTCTTCCTCCACCCAGGCTGAGTGCTGGAGATGACGCAAGGCCAAGCATAAGAAGAAAAAAGCAATTTAGGCCTCTGGGCGACAGGTTTACTTGCAGTGTGTGTGATAAGAGCTTCCCCTATCAGTCCAAGCTGATGGACCACGAACGAATTCATACAGGAGAGAAGCCTTTCCTCTGCTCAGCATGCAACAAAAGTTTCCGAACACAGGCTTTCCTCAACAACCACCTCAAGACCCACAATGCATCTCGTCCTTACGCTTGTGGGCAGTGCGGGAAGTGTTTCACAAAACTCCAGAGCCTGACGAAGCACATTCTCGCCCACAGTGGGCAAAAGCCGTTTTTTTGTAACATCTGCAACAAGGGTTTCACGCAGTCCACTTACTTCAAAAGACACATGGAGTGCCACACAAGCCAGATGACGTTTCCTTGCAAGCACTGCAATAAAGTTTTTCCTACGGCTTTCAAGCTGTCGAACCACGAGCGCTGGCACACCAGAGATCGCCCTCACATGTGTGAGCGCTGCGGGAAGAGATTCCTCGTCCCCAGCCTGCTGAAGAGACACATGGGCTACCACATTGGCGACCGCCAGTATCTCTGTTCCCAGTGTGGAAAGACCTTTGTCTATTTGTCTGACCTGAAGAGACACCAGCAGGACCATGTCCCCAAAGCAAAGATCCCATGTCCTGTCTGCCAAAAGAAGTTCTCCAGCAAGTACTGCCTGAGGGTTCACCTGAGGATCCACACCAGAGAAAGACCCTACCGGTGCACTATATGTGAAAAGACCTTCACTCAGGTTGGAAATCTAAAGGTCCACATCAGGCTGCACACCAATGAGCGGCCCTTCAGCTGCGATGTGTGCGGGAAGACTTACAAGCTGGCATCCCACCTGAACGTCCACAAAAGGACACATACGTGCAAGAAGCCCTGGACGTGCGACACATGTGGGAAGGGATTCTCTGTCCCCGGGCTTCTGAAGAAACACGAACAGCTGCACACGAGGGAAGCCAACCCTGATTTCTCCGGTAAGCGGAGGCACAGGAGTAAGCAAAAGAAGCTCTCCCTCAAGAGGAAGTTTGATGATGAAGAGGAGGTCAGCGATGATTATTAACTGAAGAAACGCTGGCATTTAAATAAAAGTGTTTTTAATGTTCAGGCACTGATTCATTAAAGTGATGTTAGGAATCATTGACTCTACAGACCAGAGTTATAGCGTGCTATAATCAGTGCCTGACTAGCTGGAGCATCTTAATGAAGAGTCCACTGTTTATGTTCTTAAAATAAGGCAATGTGACAAATTGACTTTAGGTGATGAAGTTAGCCAAAATGTCACATTATCTGGAAATTAGGGTAGCCAAGAGCATTTCTGATTGTGAATTAAAATGTTGTTAATCATTTTATGTAGAAAGGAAGTCATGTTCATTGATAAAAATGTTTTCCCAGCATCATGTTATTGAAGAGGCTATCTAAATATAGCAAACACTTAAGAGATGAGTATCATATAAACAATAAAAGTATTTCAGCGCATGTGACTGTAGATAAACTGCTGTGTAATAAAATGCTGTAGTGTTGCCACGAAACATTTTAACTTGTCCTATTCTTGTGGAAATTTTAGTAATTAAAACTACTTCCACCACATGCTTTTTTTTTAATGAAACATAAACTGTAAGCCTTTCAAATAGTTTTAGTGATATAATTCATGTATTTGTGATTTAAAACTGATAGTTGTTTTGTGTGTGTGTGTGTGTGTGTGTGTGTGTTCACGTAACATCAAGAAACATAGACGACCTTTATTTCATCTGTGCACAACCATTTAACTTTATGCAAATATGTGATGAGGTTGTTCTGTGAATTCCATTTTTGTTTATGTAACCCCCAAAGAAATATACCTACTCTCAGTATTTTTTGTGATGTTTTTCAGTAAAATAAATATTTGTGTGACAAATATTTCTCACTGGTGTATTTTGTTAAATTTTAATTCACGACGACAATATGCCCACCATACAGTCTTCTGAATGTCCTGAATTTAGATAGCTTTAGTATGTAAATAACATGCTTTAAAAAACCAAAATAACTATAATAAAGAAATATGCCTCTGTTAGTGTATCTGAATATACAGGTAGCAGATTTATTATAGTTCTTACTAGTAGTGTTGAACTACTATACTAAGTATATATTATCTTTTTATTAGTTTCAGTATTGTTTTATATTCTTAGTGTAATATAGTTGGGGGGGGGGGGCGCTTTAAGAGATGCAGAATATGTTATTAAATGTAAGGAAAAATGGTAGAAGTATAACTAATGAGATTCCATATGCATAGAAGCAGTTCTAATATCCTAGTAACCATTATAGTAGTTTTATTTTTATTGAAATTTTAAGGATTTCCTTTAAACAGCACTTCAAAATAATTGCCCAAATATTCAAACAAGTATAAGAGCTACATTTTTTTTAAACAGTACTGTGCAAAAGGCTTGAGTCACCCCTCATTGCTTCCAATGAGATAGACTTTCTTGAGTTTTTTAAAGTGACTTTCAAAGTTTGGATATTGGCTGCATTTTCAGTCATTTTCCACCATTCTCTGACCTGACCATGTCTGACCATTGTCAAATGAGTTCTTCCATTAAGCCACTTCATCAATTCAAGTCATTCAAGCATCAAAATGCACCTAATTCAAGAGATGAACCAGTGTTGTATCTACACGTAACAGACACGTTAGCAAAGAAACAATTTTAAACTGAATTTTAGACACTCTAGCAGACTGTTACACAAACAAAACTTGTTCACCAAAACTGTGATTCCAATAGAGGTAATAACCAAACGCTTGGGATGTGTAAGCCTAAAGAACTATTCCTGAAGACTACTTCAAGAAATTACAAGGCTTGCCTATGAGCATTCAGACTGTGTCTGAAGTTTGTTTTTGCTTTTTTTTATTATTATATTACCAAGTATGTTTGCATATGTTTCAATAAGTTGCTGCAACCGTTTCCCATTCACCTAGTAAAATGTAAAGAAATGCCACTCCTTTTTTAGTTTTCTGTTTTCTTTTATCCTGAGACAAATGTTTTATGTGTATTAAAGTATGTTAAAATATTTTAAACCTAGTTTTATGTGACTGTATAGTAAGCCTCCTATTAAAGACAGTGGTCTAGGAACAGCTAGCTCGCTTTCTTGTAACCATTTGTACGACAGCATGGTGAAACCGCTTACAGGTCCTCCTATTTTATTTATTTATATCGCCGGAACCATAACTAAAGAAACCGTCGGATTTTAAGTGTGCCACTTCCAACCAAATCGTAAAAATGATGCCGCTTGCTCTTTTTTAACTTCATGGAAACGCCCTGTCGCGGTGCCGTCTCAGTTCAGTCCATAACTACGGGGCGGTTTCCGTCACCAATCTGGCACCTAACCGCGCATTTCCACTGGCCCAGGATGGCACGCCTCTGGTCCGCTATACGAGCCAAACCGTAATCAACCACTATCTCCGCCCTCAGCCGAGCCGTATCCAGGCAACGCTCTGCTTCACTGGCTCCAATGAGGTGACGTCATTTAGGCGACAGGCGGAAGGAGCGCCATGTTGAAAAAAAAAAGTGAAAACATTCCAGCTTCTCTTAGTTGCTCTGGATTTCTGAACTGCAAGGAAGGAGAGATCATGGAGCCGCTGGTGCACTGGTCTCATGAAGAGACCCGAGCGCTTATCGGTGTGTGGTCAGAGGAGAAAATCCAGCGTGACCTGGAGGAATCCTTCAGAAACGAGACCGTTTACAGGGAGATGTCAGGCAGGTTGGCTGCTCTGGGAATAAGCCGCTCTGCTAAACAGTGCAGAGCCAAGATAAAGAAACTTAAACAAGAATACAGAAACACGAGGAGACACGGTGAAAGGAGTGAGGCAGTCACAAAGACCTTCAGGTGGTATGATGCTATGGACACTATCATGGGTGACAAGGGTGCCCGGACACAGAGCAGAGAGCGGCCGTCTTCTATGGTACTGGAAGTCATGGTTCCTGATGTGGAAGCAAGTAAGTTGGAGAGAAATAAATTAAATACAGATGCAAAGTACAGCAAATACTAACAGCAGTTAGATTTTAAATGGATTCTTGCTTCTCTTCTCTATTTTACTGTCTGTTTAGTTTGTTTTTGTATGTTATATTGTATTTTAGTTTACTGAGCTGTTAAACTTGATGCAAGCTGTTTTGTTATAGTTTCTGTTTAATGTTTTTGCTGCTCATTACTGTGCAAAAGGCTTGAGTCACTCCTCACCTCTTAATTTTTTTTAAAAGTGGTCTTTAGCAACAGTTCTCCAGGTTTTCTGAACTTTTTCTCTGGGCACTGGCTGCTTTTTCACTTATTCTGAATCCAGACCTGACCATTTTCAGAGGAAAAGTTTTTTTCTTCATTTAATTTCCAAAAGAAGGCTTGCATAAGAGAGTAAAAGGTGTGTTGAGGAATAAAGATGGTCATATCAAATATTGACTTTCAAGCACCTTAGAACTGTACAAACTCTGTTATGCCTTATATGGGGTGGCTGTAGCTCACGAGGTAGAGCTACTAATCTACTACTCTTTCTAATCATCAATCCTCAGTCTGCATGCCAAATGTCTTTGGAGTAACCCCAAGTTGCTCTCCGATGCATCCATCGGACTATGAATGTGCGTGAATTTGAGAGAGAAGGCACTTACATAGAAAAACAAAGAAATTGAGGGTGGCTCAAGACTTTTGGACAGTACTGAATAACACATTAACTTCCCAGCTTTGCCAATTTTAATTAGTTATTTGTCTCGTTAAGGTCCACCCGCTGTAACAGACACTCCAGAAAGCTGTACGACATCCACCCCACAAGTATCTTCTTTCTATTCTGTTCAGCTTCATGAATTTGATGGTCCTTCTACAAGCAATCCAGTCACCTCCACTGCTGTACAAACATCAATCAAAGGCAAGTAGTTATCAAGCCAAACATATTTACAAGTAAGGCTGCTTTACGGCTTGAATAAATTATTTTCTGTTACTTTCATAGACACCCCCTTGTGTTGTTGGTCGAGTAAAGAGGTCCAAGCATTGCTGACGCTTTGGGCAAACCCCGAGGTTCAACAGGAGCTTCTCCTCAACGTGAGAAATAATAAAGTTTACACCTGCCTCAGTTCCAAACTGGCATTGCTCGGTTTTAACAAAGCACCAAAGAAATGCAGGGAGAAGATCAAAAAGCTAAAGCAGGAGTACAAGAGGATCAAGAACGGCCAATACAGGGGTGGAAGCAGTAGTGTTTGGTTTGCCATTATGGATGAAGTCCTCAGTTCCCAGGCTCTCACAGCAAAGTGTTCACAGACAGTGCAGAATTCCTCTACAGTGCACTCCCTAGCTGTACAGGCCGTTGCCCTGGATGTGGATACAGATGGTAAGTTGGAAATAAACTAAAAAAAATACTTACTGAAAAAAAAAGGATACCATTAAGAGTAGTTATTGACCTACCTGTGTCCTCATAACTGTGGTTTTGACAAGTTATCTCAGTCTCTTCAGAACACATCAAATTGATTACTTTTAATTCTATAATAAATAATAAATTTGTGTTTCTTAGGTAAACATAAGTTCATAATTCATGCACTTTTTTTATTCTTAAATTTCTGTGCATTTTCAGATGAAATGCCGTGGTTGCCTGATGAAGTCCAAGTGCTGGTGACACTTTGGGCTCAACCAAACATTCAGAAACAGCTTCTCACCGCAGCGAGCGATCAGGTTTTCACGTACCTCAGCAATGAGCTATCACTGGTGGGGTTTAACAAGACACCACGTCAGTGCAGCGTCAAAGTGAATGAGCTTAAAGAGGAGTACAAAAAAATTAAGCACATGGAGCCATATGGAGTTGTTAAAGGCGACTGGTTTGCTATTTTGGATAGTGTTTTTGACGCTGATGGAGCAACTTTGAAAGAGGTGGATTCATGCGCTGTGCAGAAAAAGCCTAAATCGCCACAACATGAGCACGTGGATGGTAAGTTGTTTAAAACTTAATAATAAATGGTTTTGTGCAGAAAAAAATTTGGTGATCTGCTGCTATATTCTTTTTTTGATTCCAGCAGATAAATTACGGGCTGTTTGGACACCAGACGAAGTCAGAGTTCTGCTCAGTCGATGGGCAGAGGAAAGCGTCCAGGAGCAGCTTCGATCAAATCCGAGAAACGAGAGAGCCTTCGCTCAGCTGAGCTCCGAGCTCGCCACTCAGGGTTTTGATAAGACCACGAGTCAATGCAGGTCGAAAATAGCACTCCTGACACAAAAGTACAGAAGGATCAAGGCACAGGAAGACCCGGAAAAGCAAAAAAGCAGATGGTTTGCCGTCATGGATAAAGTCCTCAGTCGCAGCAAGACAGAGACTGAAACTAAACCAGTCAGAGATTCACAGCGTGCATCTCTGCAGACATCACAGCAGAGCCTACCTGACACAGCGGAGGGTAAAATGAGCTCCTGTTTATTCACTTTACAGTGGCTAACTGAATCCAGCTGCAGTAAACATGATGGGATGTGGGTCTCTGTGTGGAAGGGATTATCGCAGCCAAGATGACTAAATTTGCTGTAGCTTTCAGTAAAGTGAGTTACAGTACGATCAAATATTTGTGTTATTTTTACAATTAATTGTTTACGGATTAAATGACCTTCCACAACTGAAGACACCTCTTAAGCAAGATCAGCTCCACCTAAACTATGCAAGATCCATGAATATAAACTCAACGCTGCATTCCTGCAAAGCATTCATTCCAAACAACCTTGTTGTAACACGGTAATAATTAAAAACAAGCCAGGGAGCAAATCTCAAAGCCCCCCCCCCCGCTTTCATACACATAAACTAAGCTTTTCTCAATCCACTAACGCCGCTTTCACTTCCTGCAATTTAAAACATGCTCTTTTTAGACTTTACAGACACAAAATAATAGCTTGATAATTAAATATGCCAATTTCGTTTGCTTGTTAATTTAGATTTTTCAGTCTTTCTTATTCTCTCTGCAGGTTGCCGTTTGTCCGTCTCCTCGTTGTGCCTCCTGGTTCCAACTCTGCGACTGATGTGCGCCTTTGCCTGGCAGGTGGTTCAGTGTTGTAATGTGGCGCAGTACAGAAAGGTGGAGGAGCTGGTGAAGTTAGTGACGGAGGTGGCTCCAGAGCTGCTGACAACCAGAGAGAGAGTGCAACTCCTACTCAGACTGAGAGCCAGGGTGAGAGGCCCACATTAGAGTATATTTTATGAATATTCAACAACAAACTAAGGGGAAAAATACTTTATTAGTGTAGAACTGAAGAAGCTTCTCGGATGAGAGGTGAAACATCTTCAAGCAACTTAAAGAAGTCCAGACGCTTTTCTTTGCAAACTCCTTTGACTACGATGACCTGGATGACTGAGAACCTTCACAGACATTAGTGTAGATCATTAATTAGCATTTGAAAATGTCTGTTTCAGCTTGTGCTGGAGTTGTGTCTCAGCGAGAACACGACTGACCTGCTGAATATCCAGCCCCACCTGAATGTCATCCGAGACCTCACCTTAAGCTGTGAACAGGAGGTAGGTTTCTCAGGTACAGTTTCACTCTGTATACATTTTATGTTCTTTCAGACTTTTGAAAATGTCTTTACCAAAGAATTTAGCACAAATGATGAAATTAGGTTGGCCTCCAGCTCTTTGCTGAAAGCCTTGAGGTTTTAGTAACTTTGAGCAACATATTTTTTAAATCAAAAACAATCGTGTTTCTCAACTGGCCTTGGTGAAATATGAAAATAAGCAAACAACAAAGAAGTAGTCGGATTAGTTATTTTGATTTCCCATTTTGCAAACACAGTGGTCATTAAATGGATGCCCCGTTGTTATCAAATGGTAAATTAACATGTGTATAACATGCATTCATTCAGTCTTTGCACCCCTATTTTGCACCTTTGCTCTTTGCCTGCTCATTAGCCCCAACATGCAAAATCATTTGAAGCGTTGCTGTTAGAGCAAGAAGGTCTGAGGTCAACAACCGACTCTTCACAGCTCAAATTAAGTAACATTCCTTCCTTAACCCCCTTGAACATTTAAAAATTAGGGCTAGTCTATACTTCGCCTGAGACACTGAACCCGCCTTTCTCATTTAAGCTCAGCGTTGGTCCCATGTTTGTTCTTCATAACTGAGCTTCTTTGATTTTTTTTTTCCCTGCTTTTTTCATAGTGAAACATCAGTAATAAATATGCTGAGCTTTTGAGCTTTGAATAAACTCTTTTGATGTTTGTTTGTTTTTTAAAATCCTAGTTTACTTTCACATATTCAAATTGAAAACTCTGTTTATTTAATATTTCTGTACAAATTAAAAGTAGCCTCCAAATGTTTAATCCTGAGATTATGGGCTGTGTCCTTCAGCTATAATATACACTGACCAGATCTCAGCAGCCACTTATTAAACTACATTTCTCATACTCTATTATCAATTATCAAATGATTAAAAACAATATCAGAGTCATGTTTTTTTTAATGTTTAAAGAACCCAGCATGTACATGTTAAATATGTTTGTCTTTGACACCGTTTGACAGGATGCCACCGAGCTGGAAAATTCAAAGTCCAACTTTGTGGAGGTTGTTCATGCCATACTGGAGGACCCAGAGGAGAGACAGAGGTTTTATAAGGTGAGAGTAACACTGTTATCATAATTAAAAAATATATAATGAGCGAACTTTTTTAGAGAAGAAAGAGTGGAGACATCGCAGCTCAACTATTTTTTCCATTTCACTTTTTGCAACAAGTTCATGTTTCAGTTTGTTAGTTCAATTCTTTCCACTTTACCACCTCAGACTTTCATGAAAAACATCCAGGACAAAGATACACGTCTTAATAGGAATTACACAAAAATTTCCAGTCCTTGTTATCATTATGGAAGAATGATGTCGTTTAACTAGAAAACTAGATTATCTTGATTAACTGGATTATCCAGACATTTTGCAAAGTTCCTGTGAAGAAGTGTGTCTGTCCACTGGACAAATCTGATTTGGTGAGTTGGAGAGTTGTTTCAAATTTGGTAAAGTGAGATGAAATGACCTTTTTCCCGTTTGTTCTAGGAGGTCTTCTCCATATACTATGGCAAACAGTATGATGTCGCATTGCAAACTTTGGTGTGGAAATTCATCTCCAGGCTGGATAATCTCTTACCAGTCCCTGATATTAGACAGGTAAGGTTTAAATGTGTGGCCTTTCATATCAATACACACACACTGTAGTGCTCCATGACCTTAAGCAAACTACTGAATACAAATTGATCAGCAATGTGTCAGCATGCTTTATTCTGTTGATTGTGCACCGCATTCTCATGAAGTGTTTTGCAAACCTTTCACAGACTGCACAGTGGCTCAGCTCCGCTCCCTCTGTCACAGAAGAATGTGCACGGCTTATTTTGGAACCTGATCAGCTGAAGGCGCTACTGAACTTCCATCAGCAACAGTCAGGAAACGCAAACAAATGTAAATAGGTTACTACCGTGGTTAAAATATGATCAGCTGACTGGGCTTGCTAAACTGTTAATAAGTAAATAAGCTTCAAAATTAACTCAAGTTTTAAATTTTCAGCCTGGAAATAAAACTATTCAGAAGTTAAATCTATTGGAATACAACAAAACTTGTATTAGGAAGGCTGCACATCAGTATTTAATGTGAGTTTTTCTGTCTCTCATAGGCTGTTCTCAGGCTGATGAGAATATGTTTTTGCCAAAGCTGTCGTTTAATCCCAAAGGTAACTTCCAGCATGTTTCAGCACAACTGGATGAGCTTTCGAGCAGCAAAGATGAAAGACAGTTTGATTACAGCGAGGCCGAAGAGCCAGCTGATTGCAAAGCACCTGTGAAGGACTGTGGGAAAGAAATTAAAGGCCTAAAGTTAAAACATGAACAAAGCGATGGCATGGCACCTTCATACTGCTCAGGTATGCAAGCACTGACGCCTTTGAGAATAACTGTTTTCCATTGAATTTCCACATTCTTATGAGTCCTCATTATCTTCCCATTTTCAGATTTAAATTGTGCACCTTTGCAGCTGCAGACCTGCTCTCTGTGTCCCTACTCTGACAGCCATGTGTCAGGACTTCTCAGGCACATCAGAGAAGAGCATCTGATCCAGGAATCTAGCCATCTTCCCATCACAGATCCTGGGAAAGACTGCGTCTTTCAGAGAGTCAAAGATCAAACGTTCACTCCTAAGATGAGGAGGATAACGGACACTTGTGAGTATTGCGGGAAGGTCTTTAAGGATGTATCAGCCCTAACCAGCCACATTAAAACACACACTCTTCCATTCCACTGTGACAAGTGTGACAAGAAGTACTCCTCCAAGTGGTCGCTGACAGTGCACCGTCGGATTCACACAGGCGAGACTCCATATCTGTGTTCGTACTGCGGTCAAGGCTTTAGGTCTTCAAATATCCTCGCTCTGCACGTCCGTATACACACAGGAGACCGCCGATACAAATGTCCCATATGCGGAAAAACATCAATCCAGCATCTGTCGAGACACATGCGCATGCACCGAGGGGAAAAGAACTATCTGTGTACAGAGTGCGGGAAGGCTTTTCTGTCTTCTGGGGAGCTGAGGCTTCACATGAGGTTTCACACAGGCGAGCGGCCGTACACGTGCAAACACTGCGGGAAAGGTTTCATCGCAAAGTGCCTGCTGACCGTTCACACCCGCCAGCACACGGGGGAGAGTCCTTATAGGTGCTCGCTGTGTCCGAAGTCCTTCCGCACTTTGAGAGCGCAGAAAAGACACCTGGTGATACACTCGAGCAAAAAGTCTTTCCAGTGTTTGAAGTGTGGTAAAATATTCCGGCAAGAGGAAACTTTCAAAACACATGCTGAGACTCACAAATGATTTAAAGGGGACCTATTATGCTACCACTTATTTTCTGTCCAAATTTTCAAGTTGTGAGGTCAGGGTTCAAACAGACAAATTCCAGAAGCCAAAACCTCAGGCTTCAGACTGCTATAAATGCTTGGCTTGCGCCAATGTTTTGGGTTTTTTTTCCTCTCTTGGATCTTTATGATGTCATTTAGAGCAAACCCACAAGGGGCAAACAGTCAGAGGAGCCGACAGAGAGCTAACAGTGACTAAACTAAGAGGCTGCACAGAGATATATAACGTATATTTTCAACTACAAGTCATTCAAAGCTGCTCTAACAGTATCTGTGATAAAAAATATGGAGCTTAAAATGAGCATAATAGGTCCCCTTTAAAAAAATGGCAGTGTAAAATATTTTAGTTTCAGCGGTTGAGTTTAAAAGTTCTCATTCACTTATTGTAACTCCACTATTGCTTAAAGAACCAGCTTAATTGCTGGAAACGATGTAACTCTGTGTTTCTTTCGGCTACTTCTGGAATACCGAGGGCACATTTTGTGTCTCCTTCTGGTCTCAAACTGGGGATCTGTTGGGTTTTAGGCAAATGTTTTTGAAAACTATGTAAAGCTAATATTCCATAAACAGTCCGGTTAGCACACAGGTAACTTTAAAAGTTTGTGTGAGCTACAAACTGAAGTTATTTGTTACTGAATAAAAGCTGTTGCTACTTTGAGTAAAAATCAAATAACAAAAGTTTAAATGTCAATTTTATTTGGGTTCATAAGTGTATAGTTATCAGAAGGTAAGTTCAGCCAAATTATAAGAACAAAATCTCTAAATAGTCGACTATCTAAATATCTAATATCTAAATCAAGATTCTCCACAGATGTTCTTGATCTCTGGTCCAATGACTGATCCGTTGCTTCTCTTTGTCTCATCAACACAATGTTTTCAAAGGGAAACAAGACACAAAGAAATTCACAATGCACAACCAAATGTCGTTCTGAAGCATTAGTCTGTATAACAGAAACATTAATAAATTTTAGCAGTTTGAAAAATGTGAAACATATGTGACTCTTAGGTCTCCAAATGATTTATTTCAGGGGCCTGTTTTCCACTTGTGCTTATTTCCTGCCATGAAAATTGCATCACAACAATTTTCCCTTTCTTTAGTGCTTTTAAGAGGATCAGTGAGACACTGTCCTCTATATCTGTTTGGACTGGTGCTGTGTAATGTATGTTGTAGTCGGTATGAGGATTCGTTTTCAGAAAGCTCTTCTCAGACAGCCACTCAGTGAGTTGTGATATTAGTAAAATAGTTCCAGTGTTGATGAGCATAATGGCAGTGCGAAAAGAAAACAGATGATATCGGTGGCTGTCCTCCTGGATATTGTCCCATGGCAGAGGCAGGACGTCAGGTAGGCCTATCAGAGGTTCCCCACCCAGAGTTCTTAGCAATACACCCAACACAAAGCCACAACAGGCCCAGTACCGGGTCACCCAGCGGGGTAAGAAGAATATACATATCACCTGGGGGGGGGACTCATTGAATACAAGACGTCTGCATTGACGATCCAGAACAGATGAACGGAACTTGTCATAGCAAGGCCTGCGCCCATCAGTCCACACAGGATGACTGAAACCTTAACCACCACAACAATCCATTTTTTTGATGCCTAAAATTTAGATTTATGTATGTTTATGGGTGACATTGGGAATAGATATAGAAGCTCTAGCAGCAATGCATATGAAGACTCTTGATTTGACACAACAGAGCTGCAACATTTTTCAATTTGCCCATTATGAAAAACTACCATACCCCCAAACCATACCACAAATACTGGTCATGTTAAAAACTGATGCCCACCTGTTTGTAAATCACATTCTTGAAGATATTACAGCCTAGGTAAGAGGAAGCAGACTAAGTGCAGAGTCAACTGATGACATCACAGCGGCAGCAAGTGCTCCTATGCAAATCAGTGACATGTAGAAGGGACAAAGATGCTGAAGGGCATTTGCCAAGATCATGCCAGCTTTGCCCTCTTCGTATGGGACCAGGGCTTCATGTCAGTACCAAAGTCCAGGATGGGACAACGAACATCCACGAATACATCAGGAAGATGGCCCCAACCGACCATGTACTCAGTGAATACCTCGGGTAGCAGAAACCCAAGAAAGAGGAGGAACCATCATGGAAGCCCCTACACGGTATGTACCACCGGTAGATAGAGGAAGTGGCTGACATCCAAAAATCCTACCAATGACTGGACAAAGCTGGACTGAAAGACACTAATCATGGCAGCACAGGAGCAAGATCTCATATGATATGCTCTCATATCACAGTGCTGTCTGTCTGTTTTTACTCTCTCTATATCTTATATACTGCCCTATTTTTGACTAGAAATGCAGGCAACAAGATTTAAACTCAAAAACAAATTTTTAAGATTAATGGTTCCTTTGCAAAATTCTGTTTTTGACCAGCAAGTCCCAAGTTAAGCTCAAACTCTATTTGTCTGTTTATTGTTTTATTGCGTACCTCTAAATCTAATATAATTCCAAACTACTCCAAGGATTTAGAAACTTAAAAGACCAACTGCTAGAGTTTCCCGTGTTTCCCATTCCTGCTGAAAATAAGCAGCAGCTTCTCTAACAAAGATGTTACCTGGATGACAGCATATGTCATTCATTATTAATGGTGCCTTAATGGATGTGCTAATTAGCCTTGCCATGTGCAACTTCATACCATCACAAATGTGGCGAAGCATTCACACAAGACAGATTCGTCTCATCTTTAGCCAGTGGAATATACAGTCACAGCCATGAACTCCAAAAAGGATTTTATCAGGAGTTGAAAGAAATGATAATGTTTTCATGAAAAATATTGGAAGGAACTGTTTTGCTTACAGATTTATAAGACTGTTTATTTTTATTTACCTGTGTGGTCTTTAGAAAATGTTGAGCAGGGTGTGAAATTTGGTGTGAAATTGACACCTGACAGCACCTGGCACCTCCTACGCATTCTGCTTATTTCCAGAAACTGGGCGACACGACCATTACATACAAGACAGACACACAAATACATGTCATACTTAACATAACCATGGTAAGTGTAGTTGGTATGATCAATGTTGTTTATGCAAGAACCCAAACCAAAAAGCAGCCTTATATGTTAATATTTCTTTATATAATTTCAAGTAGATGGGAGTTAAATACAGTATAAATATCAATAAGTACACCTTTTCTTCTTCCACAGGAATTAAGAGGGTAAGTAGTAGCCATGTGCTGTTAATTGATTAACTGATCACCAGGAGGTTTGAAACCAGAAGTGTTGGCCACTTTGGGGGGAGCACTCAGGTGTCTGTAAATGCAATGTCACAGTCTTCCCAGGTCTCCCAGACTGCTAAACATCAAGTTTACCTTTGACCTCCAGCTATCACTGGCTGATGGAAGTAACACTTTGACCCACTGGATGATATTCAGTCAATAAACCAACAGTCTATCGGCTCTGCCTTTGATAAAGGATTGCGGGATACCACATGAAAGTGTCTTGCAATGGACAGAAGTGCACTGCCCACTTTTATTAGTATATGCTGAACATAAGAGTGACTGAGAAGAGCTCAGCATGGTAAGAGGGTGGAAAATTATAAAATCCTTTTTAGTAGCATCACTTTATGTTTGGAATATTGCCAGAGATATTTAAAGTCAATAAAAATAAGTTTGTTTTGCCTCCGTCTCTAATAGAGTCATTTTGTCCTGCTTTGAGAGGGAGAGGATCGTCTGGGCCAACCTTCTGCGACTCTTGAATTATGTCTGCATTTGCTCCTCAGTTTTGTCTCCGTGTTTTCACTTACTAAAACAAGAGAAACCCCGAGTTTATAGGCAAGGTGAGCTTGCTGAGAAGCAAGATGCCATGGGAGATTGGGTTGCTCAGCTTCTGGGGCCTTCTCGTTGCTAAAATGAGGAACGACTGTCTGTCTTAGCTAAGCCAAGATACACTGTCCATGCAAATATAAGAACTCTCAATCAGCCAACTTATTGCACAGAAGAAATTGCAATCACACTATAGACCCAATATATTTGCTTCTTTTTTTTGTACCTAAATGTACCCCAAAAGGCAGGAATTCAAGTTTCCAATTTCAAAGTCCAAGACTCACATAATGACTGGGAAAGTTGCAATACCAAAGCTCTCTCAACACTGTTTCCATCCTGTAGACCACACAGTATTCACCCCTCACTGCTGCTGACCTCAACCTCTTACTTCCAAGCTGCCACAGAGGGCAGTCAGTGGAGAACCGCTCACCACTTGTCTGACCCCGGGACCTCATAAGATGGAAACCCCCCTCTGGACACCCCTCTAGACAGAATCTTACAGAACAAACCACACTGACTCAGAGAGCCAATCCACAGTGAGTTCACGTGGTAAGTGTGCTGCTGTTGACTTCTATATGACTATGTAGGATTGTTCCGGGTTCTTAGTCATTCAGATCATATGTTGTAATGACTTGACCTTGTTTGAAAGAGAGCCCACAGCTGAATGGAGCTCAGTGGATGAATGAATGGAGGAACATATGTGGCCTAATGTAGTCAGAAAAATACGACAAGCATAGGACACGTGGAAAACAGATCACTGTGTTAGAGTCTTGCCTTTTTATTGAGAATCACATAAAGATTGATTACAACACCACACTAACACAGTCACTTTTTAAGCTATGATTGCACCTTTGAGTTGTTATTCTAGTAATTATAATGGCAGCATGATAGTTAGGGAATTTTGATGGATGGATGGGTGGATGACCACCTTGAACCGACGTTGTGGTAATGTCAGCAGACCAACAGCCTAAACCTGTAATAGTGAATGAACAGTACGATCATGTTGGAATAAGTTGAGCTAATTTTTTTAGTTTTTTTCCAAAGAAAAAATGAGAGCAGTTGATGAAATAGCAAACAGCTGGAACGCTCCAAAAATCACTCAAGGTGTACGAGTTGAATTAAAAGCAATTTCTCTGTGTTAATTTATGTAAAAACATTGACTCTATAAAGTCTAAATTCCAGGGTTAAATATAATATTACACTCTTTCTGTTTGTAGGGGGCTGAGCTGAAGTGTTGCATTTTCTCTCCAAAGACTAAAACACTACCAAATCCACCCTTCACAAGACCACGTCTGCTTCTCATCTACTTTCAAAAGAGGATGACAGGCACTGTCATCATCAAACAATGTACCACCTACTCGGCTGTTTCCAGATGAGCACTCTGATACAATTCATAATCTATCCTCAGTTTCATCTGGGACAAATCAGGATTTGATGTCTCAGCAAACTCAGGATGCGTCATTGCCCACATTATTAGATCAGCTGAACGTGTCTAGACAAACTGAGCTGGAGCCTTTAATCTCAAAACCAGCCATGTACAGAGTGGAAGGCCTGATAGAGGACAATTAAACCAACTTACCCCCCAGAGGCTGGCATTTTAGTGAACAGCCTGAGACATCTGCTGTTCCAAATGTGGTATTAACTGTAGCCTCTCTCTCAAAGTACTATCACCTCTGTTGTTGCACACAGATGTTAAATTCAGGGTTTCAGGTCACTATTACTGTAATATATGTCTTGCCAATGAGCATTTCTTCATCAAACCTCCTTTAAATGGCGTGAGTCTCATCAATGTTCAAAGATGAGTCTTTCAAAATAAGCAGTGCAGAGTGCAGCTTCAATAATTTGGAGTAGAAGGCCAATAACTGAAGGATGTTTTGATTCAATGGCTCCCCCTACTGCTCAGGAGCCGGTCACTGCATTCAGACGGAGCCTAGAGGAGAGACGTCAAACTGGTGCAGCCTCTTTGGTCTTAAGTCGGCTGGTCCAGTGAAACTCTTTTTTCCGTCAGTGTAAAGAAGTTTAACTACACAATCATGCCTGAGATGTCTCAGTTTTCCGACATGAAGAACAAAAGCTGCTGTAGTAAATATAAGACATGTGTCAGCACAACTGTTGAGGCTTAAAATGACAGATTTTTTTTCCCCTCGATAGTTTTAGTCCAACAGCAGTCCAAAACCCAAACATGCCCACTTTCTCATGCCTTTTAAAAGGCTAGGTTTTAATGAAACCTAGAACATAATCTCGTACTCTCCCACTGACAGTATTGCAGTCTGTTCCAGCTCTGATCACCACTTTTTCCCCTTTCACTTCACAATCCCCCCTGAAACCTTTTTGGATCCAAAAGTAGATAAGGTGGATGCTCAGTAGCTGCCTGGCTAGTTTTGTATGGTTTGGTGATACATGGTGCTTCTCTAAAAGTGGATCTCCTCCTTGTGGCCCAAGACAGACATGGCCTGAGCACCTTGCCACCTCTGATCTTGGATCTGCACCACATTTTCAGCAGGGTGGAGCTACTGCTGCATAAATAACCTAGATTCTTTAACAGTTCATTTCTATGATATTACAGCCTGTGAGAAATGGGCCAAATCAGACTAACCACACTGATCAAATAAAAAGACTGTGTGGTTGGCAATGAGTTCCACAAATAGATCCATGAATTCAGAGAAGCAATGCTCCCAGAGTTCCCCATCACAAAAGATGAATCAGTGATTCATGAATCACCACTTAAATAACATCTTTAAACCAATCATGTCACCACATCTGTGACACCATCCCTCTGCGTGAATCCTCTATGTGGTCTTCCACTTTTTCCTAATGCCTGACAGTCTTTATGTGCAGGTTGTTTCGAATGAATGTTTTTTTTTAGCGCAAATCCAACAGCTAAAACACTCCCAGGACCCATTCTTCTTTCAGGATTTGGCTCATTGTGACTTTCCTGCTCTTCCTCTAGATTAAATTCAAGTCGCTGGTTCGGTATTCTGGCAAAGTGTAAGTGGTCACAGCCTGATTTCCAGAGAGAAATCTAAAATTATTTTCCAGAGCTTTTTGAAGGAGATGACCTAGAAATGAGATGGCCAAATTCTATTCTGATTTTGGCTTTTACAGACGGTTCCACACATTTATGAATTATGAATTCCTACTTAAAGTCTTACACTGAACACTGCAGACATCTTTCCTCAATGAAAAACAAAATACTCTATAGACAAATGAAGTAATGACAAGATAAAACTGAGCATGATTTGTGCAAAAGCCAACAGCAACATTCTCTACTGGCAGTTTTTATTGTGAACAGCATAACTACAAAATTAGGAGTAAAAAAATTAGAAATTCCTTGTTAAGAGTTCACCGTCTATTTTAATTTGATGTCCTTTTTTGGGCAGTCTTAAAATCACTGTGGTCCAAAATCTCATCTGCAGAAAGGCTGACGCACTGGAGCTGTGGAAACATCATCTGGTGGCCTTCCCATTTTCATGAACATCCATCCTGTAACCAAGGACAATGTCAAGGTTTTTTAAATCCTGAGCATGAACACAAACCGCACTAACAAGAATGGTATTCATTCAGCATAATGACACTTTCACAGATGACTGAACACACCCGTTCTCATCTTTGAGGTGCTGGTACAACTCGAACTTGCTGTTCACGGAGCTGGCTCTTCCAAAAAACTCTTGGTGCTTCCTGGAATTGACTGCAGTGATTCGGTTGCTCCACATAGTGAGGAGGGAGACAGGACCTGCAAACACAGTGAATCAAAAACATACAAATAGTTTGTGTGGTGTTATTTTCTTTAAAAATTGTGGCTTATACTTTGATAAAATGTCAATAAATTAGTGAAAATGTATCCGCGCTTCTGTATCGTATTATGAAAGGAGATCAGGTGTCAACTGTTGGTACCTTTCGATCTTTCTGGAGGCTGAATCTCCTCTGAGGTTAAGCGAGGCTTTTTGTTGAGCGGCTCTGGTGAATCGGGGGAATCCTTGATGACCTCCGACTCCTGCTCATCTTTATCCATCAAACCCTTTAGTCTTTGAGACATAGGAGCATACATCACAAATATTAAAGTTAGGTTCTTTTATCTCTTTCTTCTCTGTTGTATCCAATAAGCTCAATAAAAATAAGCTGTGAATCCACATGGAAAAATGATAGACTAAATTATTTTCGCTAAAACAAACTGAAGGTTCTCGGGCACTACTGACCTCTCCGAGTCCTGCCAGCTTTTGTCATCCGTCTCCTTGCTTCCATTTTTCTCTGCCCTGTCCTCCCTCTCCTCTCTCTTCCTCCCTCTCTTCTTCCGGTCCTCCTCCTCTGGAGGTTTGCTGCGGCAGGCGATGATGCAATCCAGAACTCGCTGGTGCCTGTCAGTCGCCCCGGCGTGAGTCTTCACTAATGTTTCCAGCTCATTCCACATTATGCGGTACTGCTCATCCCTGGAGATAATAATTATGTGGAAATATTAATGCTGATTTCTGCTGGTAAGCCAGGACTGGGGAGTGTAAATTGATCAAAACTGAGGTAATACCTCTTGGGGCCTTTGCCTCTAGATCCTACAGTGGAAATGGGGAGTGGGTCGTTCTTTCTCTCCATATCTACCAGGTTGTAAACTGTCTTCTGGCAGGTGAGAACATCCTCATCAGTCAAAGTCTCTTTTACTATCAGGTTAGCCAGAGGAACCACCTAACAGAGTAAAAACAACACAGACATGTGCTTAAGGGTGATGTGGGCCAACTGGAAAAAGACAAATCTTTGGTAGAAATAAAAAAAAGAACACTGATAATCAGGAAGACTAGTATTCCTGGATGGTGCCTCACTGCCTGCATGTTGAAGATGGTCGTCTGGGAGATGATCATTGGCCAGTATCGAGTGTGGCGCTCCAGCTGAGCTTTGGCCCTTTCAGCTGGCAGCTTCCCCGAGGGATCGTGGGAAGATTCTGACACAGGAGTTAGCCGGTTCTCCCTCATAAATTCACCAAAATCCTGAGGAAAAAAAATGTAAAAAAACAAAAAACATTTAGGATCAGATCAACTTTGCTGAATATTTCTGAACAGCTGATGGGAGCTGTACATACAGTGATGCGGTAGTCTGTCACACGGCCTCCGCAGCCCTCGCTGATGGAGGGCGGGTCCTCTAGGGTGGAGCGGTTGCTGTTGAGCACGTGCAGGAAAATCTCGCCTCCGTGGCTACTGAGCATGTGGCTGATTACCTTTGAACCCGACTTCCTCGGCTGTTCCAGCAACACGGACCGACCTGTTATCAGCACATCAACACGAATATTCAGCGGTTTGCAGGAACAGTCAAAAAATAGGACACAAAAAATAAACAAATTGTGATGAATCCAGTTTACCATTAAGGAGAAAATTGGTCAAGCATGACGAGGGACGACTGTTGACATCTGTGGGGGAGATGCGATAGGCTCCTGTGCAGTAATGTAGCTCTGAAGTGGAAAAAAACCAGATCTTTTGACCACCATTAATTACTACATAAAACATGAGCAATGCCTCCTTCACTGATGACTCATTTTTTTCCCCTAGATGGTAACTATTTGTCTATTACAACCATTATTGTAATTTTATAACAAGATCCCAGAAGGACACTGTAACAGAGATGCACAGGTTGTACAATTCTGGTCAGATACTGTTCTGTTTTTCTTTGTTTCTTATGTTTCTGTTCTTATTGATTTCTCCAGCTCTAAATCACTGAGACAACATATTAAGACCAGCCAGTGTCATCATTAAAAGCTATTTTATTTGCCTAAATGCTAATATCAGTCCACAATCCCAATATTTGCCAATATACTGTGTATACCTAGTCTGCAAATTAACAGAAGAAATACATTAAAACTATAAACTGAACAAATGTCGCTGCTTAAATTAGATTTGAGGATAAATATTCTAACTCAAGAAAAATGTCACCAAGCGTGGCCTAAGGCTGATAACCAGTGGCGTTCCTGAGTGCCTCGTCTCTTGTGCACAGAGATTTCTCCACATTTTCGGAATGTTTTTGTTCTTACGTACTGTGGAGGTTTTTACAATTTTTCTGAAAATTGACCTGTTAGTCAGTTAAAATAAATAGCTGTAAACCAGCTTTTTCTTTTAAAAAGCTGCCATCAAATTGAAAATGAGCAAATTCATTTGAAGAGACAGCACCATGTCTCAGTTTAAACATGTGGTATTTTTTCTGTGTACTTTTGTACATAATTTATAGATTTATGAGATTTAAAAAACAAAACAAAACAATGCATGGTGTTGCAAAACCATGGTGTTGTAAAACCTTTTAAATGAAGAATGAGTGAGGTTATTCTTTGTTGCAATTTTGCCCACCTATGCTGTTTGTTCGTGGAGTGCACCATTTTAACGTAACCGTCTCCTTGAGTCCATTTTCTCTAGTGCTGGTCCCCGCCATGTGTAAGTCTCCTACACAACACAAACACAACATTGACATATTTTATTTATTTCGAAGATTAAGAACTCAAAACACCAACAAGGAGCCCATTGAGCTGTCCAGCTTGTACCTCACTTCCCAACTAAAGTTAGGAGGCACAAGCTCCACCTAATTCTTGCAAGATTTCTGAAATACTTTATTTTGTGTAGCAGGGTTTGGAGGTTTCAACAGCATTTCTTACAATGGGAAAACAACAGTTTCAACCTCCTGACCTGTTTAACTGGCTCATTTAGAGCTAGGTAGACCTGTAATGTGGGAACTCACCACTTTTAAAGAACTCAAGGTGGGCGTCTCGGTGATGCAAGAGCTCAACGTCATAATTAGCCGATGTGTTGGCATGCTGCTCTTCCTGTCCACCCACAGAGACATTAACAAACAAAGGTCAGCGTGAAGTCAGCTCCTAAAAGGTTCAAACTCACACAAATGCACAAACACACATCGACACTGCTGATTTCATGTCCCAAAGGGCAAAACGATAAAGTAAAAGGAAAAATGTTGGTTCATTCAATGACCCAAGTTTTAAAGCAGAAATTATTATTCAGTTTAAACATGCTTTGATGTGTTTAAAAGGTTTGTTCTGATAATAGGACTTGTTTACTTCTGAATATGGGCAACACTACTATCAATGGGTAAACCTTGTACATTTGAAAAAAGTCAGTACATGGATAGCTGGAAAAGCTGGAATCCAGATTGAAGGGATAGATGCGTTCAAAAACTAGTTACAAAAAAAAAAACAAAAAAAAAAGAAAACGCACAATGGAACACACTGAGACACTAAATGGAAGATCTCGGGAAGAGAGACCGTTTTCAAGGGGCGGACAGAGAGCAGGGGAAGTCTGAACAACTTTTAAGGCATCTACACATTGACAGAATTTAATAAATCAGAAGAGGCAACACTGGTCACAGATGTTTCCACTTATAAACACGTGAATTCAACAAATTCTGAAGTTTTCTTTTAGCTTTTGTCATAAAAATAATCTCTACAATCAGACCAAAAAGATTTTCCCACAAATCAAATCCCTTTAAAACTACATTTTAACTTTGCAAGTCCACATGAGACCAGAGTTGCCCGTCCTTTACTTGATCCAACTGACACATCAGGATAAATTCATGACCCTAACGCTCAAAATATACACACTACATGATGCAAACTCTGCCCCCTTCCTCAGTTTGATGTGTGTGTGATCAGAGTACTAACCTGTTCGCAAACATTTAATGTGGGCTAGCAAAACAGAAAATACAGCATGAAACCAGCAGCAGGTTCACAGTCACATCGACATGCAGATGAGATCAAACAAAAGATGCGACTAGAGTGCATTGGGTTATTTTAGTGAAGCAAGGGTTCACACTTTATAAGCAAGCAAAGAAACAAAATGTGGATATGAGTGAGAAAAGAGGATAAAAAAAAACATAAAACCAATCAGTCCAATAAAAAAAAAAGTGAGAAGTGCACTGTAGTCTAAAAAAAGATTTCTATACTAGCAGCATGGAAAGACAAACAAGTTATTTTAATCAACATTTTGGCAAAAGATGTGCAAGAGCAGATAAAAGGCAGGATGAAGATGGCCTTTACCTTCATGGGGATGTTCGTTATGGTGGTGGAGGCCAAGTCAAAGTGCTGCTGGACTAAAATGTTGAGTTTGGTGGCCAGGTGCCTCCCAGCTCGAACACTGTGCACCTCACTGGTGAGCAGAGGAGAGATCTGAGACACAAAGAGAGGGACACAGTGAAAAGCTGGATTTTTATAGATTAAATGGGGTTTGGGTGAAATCCAGTGTTAACACGTCTTCACTTTCTATAGTGGTTGATTTTAATTAAACGTTGACCGTCAAGCTTTTCACCCACCTCTTTCTTGGGCCGGTCAGACACCAGTGTGTCCTCACCCTGTGGGTAGATGTGAACTAGAACCAGCTCACACTGCTGGATGGCCATGAGCCTAAAACCCACAACAATGAGTTTTAATATTACAAGCAATACCAGAGTTTCATTTTTTATAACCAAGTCAGGATCACCTGGACAAGTCTTTCTTTGCTGCATACTGACCTGTCTGAGCCTGCTGCCAGCTTGTTTTGCTCTATAATAGTTTCCTGGATGCAGTCTTCAAGCATGCGCACATGTGTGTCGCTGCACGACAAAACACAAAAAGAGCAGGAATTTATGGACAAGTAAAATGACAAGTGTAACAAGAGTACATGGCTGCACAGAGGCACATGTGCTCTTGTTACTCTAGAACAAAGAACCCATTTTCCATGTAAGCCCCCCTCAGACATGCACCTCTTCCAGTCAATCTGACAGCTTTTGAACATGCAGGTTCTAAGACTGACTATTGTTACTTTATGCTACCTCAGAAATTCTTCCGTTGATTCATTCTTATGATTAAAAAAAATTATATAAATATTACCTGACAAAACTGGTTTGAAAAAAAAAATGACTCAGAGTAGTTCAGGAAACTGTTCAGCATCTGTTTTGATGCATTCAAACCTCTCTCTCTCTCTCTGAGCCTGTGTCAGAAGAACACATACTCTTCTCTTAGCGACAATGAGGAAACCAAAAAAAAAAAAGGTGTTTAAAAAGCCTGATTACACCTCACTAGAGGTGATGCAGACAATGCTTCTTGCCAGAAGTGCAACATGTCTTGCACAAAACATGCTTCTTCAGCAGATAAGTGAAGCCAATATGTTTTAGTATCCCGCGTTTTTCTAGCTGACTGTTATGAGCTTTCCATCACTGTATTAGCTGTGTGGTAACCTTCATTCAAGTATAGATGAGAGTTTTATTATGGCCTTAACTCACATTGCACAGGGTTTTCAGTGATACAGTTGTATAAGTTTTTCTTATGACTCAAACAAAATGAAGAGCTGAAGCACTGAACACGTGGCCTCTGTTTACCTTTTAGCATTAGTTAGGCAGATAATACGGCCTCTGTTAGCAACTCTGTCAGCTGTGTCCATCAGAGCGATGCGCTTCTCATGCTGCAGCTCTGTGATCTTACATAATGACTCCACTGCAGCTACCAGCCCATGCAAGATGCTGCAGCACTCTGGGTCCTCGCGAGGGTTTGGTGGCCCAACAGCTGCCAGAGCTGACATGAGCTGTGAAGAAAGATGGGAGACACTGAGTTCAAAGGAAATGTCTCCAAATTGTGACAAAGTTGATGTTAGATACTGCAACTACAATTCAATTCAGGCAGCTTATTCCGTTTAAATGTGCAGTGGATTACCTCGTGAGTGCTCTGATCTTCCCTCCTCCAGCTATTCAGTATGTGAAACTCTGAATCACTCACAATGTAATTAACCTGGAAAATAAAGAGGTGGCAGAAAATGTCAGTGGCATGGATGACATCAAAAGGTGGACATCCAGCATGCCCAGTCTCATGATTAAATCACTTAGATGGACAAACAATAAAAAACAGACACTAACCAGTTTGTCCTTTGGATAAACATCATAGAGGATCCGGCAGTACTCCATGGAGCACTCCACAGCACATGTCCACAGGGACTTTGACACCGGGGCCAAAGGAATGACCCCTTGAGCTCGGCTCTTTGTCAGCACATCACACTCCACCTGCTGACGACTGGACTCTGCCATGTAGGGACAGTGATCCACTACGAAGACAGTCTTGTGTGCCACAGAGAACATCTTCATTTTGCAAATCTGCAGAGTGAGATGAACCGTAAGAAAAACAGAGCCAGACAGGAATGTTAGCTGTCTATATATTTTGTTGTTTGTTTGTTTTTGTTAGGAAACATGTAGGCCGCTGACACATTAAAGGAACAACCTGAACCTACCCCCTACAGTGAGGAGATTAGAAGAACCCAAGAAGGGTCTATTATCGTTAACATGAACATTATGCGATGGCTTCTGCAACTACCACATCTCAGTAGTATAAAACACCTACACTTGACATTTAGACAGTGTGCCACACCCCTCTATTGTGGTTCTACATAGTCCAACACTTTCCAATACAACCTGCTTGTTTTTCTCTTTAATTAAAAGTGCAATAGGAAGGTGAAGAATAGTGTGCAGACAGGGTGGAGTGGATGGAGTATCAGGGGTGAGTTGTGACAGAAGGATAGGTTCACAGGTATTGAGACTTGCTATGATGTATTTTTCAAAGATGGTGGTTCTAACAAAAAGACAGAAGGCCAAGCTGGAGGTGGCAGATCTGAAGGTGCTAAGATTTTAAGTGAGACTGAAAACAATAGACAGGATTAGCGATACAGAGGGTTGATGTTACAGACGAGAATGCCAGCAATGGGGTGAGATGGAAGATGAGCACCCAGAAGAAGAAGTAGTTGTTTTGTTATGTTTTGTCCTGTCTTGTATCTTATTTAGACACAAGACAGGAAATGATCTCTAAATTGGGACATACACTTCCTCAAGCTTTCTAATAAACAAAACCTGGTTAAAACATCCCAAGAAGCCTAGATAAAATAACCCAGGTGTCTCTGGAGTGAAATAAACCTATGCGCTAACCTTACAAAGAATACAATTATGACCTCATATGACCTAAACCAAGTACGCAGCATAGATTATATATTACTACAAGCAATCTCTATGACTGTTCATATTTAGGTTGGGTCAATTTCCACCTCCGTTTTACTGCCATTTATGTTGACTCACCTGGTGGAAAACTTGGGAAGGTAACGCTTCCCGGTCTGGAAACAACATGAATCGTCTGAAAAGCCCCGGTATCTGTTTTTTTCTAGGTCACACTCTGACTGTTAAACCCCCTCTCCGTCTGCAGCGCGATGATCTTGACGCGTTTCAGGACATGTTAATTAATATGCGAACGTCCAACGACCTGCTAAAAAGAGCATGTCACCGAGCAGCGCGTTAGCCTGTCAGCTAACACCAGTCGCAACCATTTATTTGCTGATTCACGTTTATGACCGGCGGTTTAAACATTTAATGGTAGCATTTGTGTAATTCCAGGAAAAACGTCTTCTAATTAACCAACTTCCAAACAACCGTTGCCTAGTAATTTTTTTGCAGACACTTTGGGAAAAAAAGCACAAACAATACAGTTCAAGTTGCTACAAGCTAGCAGGTTTGTTATTGGCGGAAATGTGTTGAGAGGTGTTCCGCCTCTTCTTCTTCTTTGACGTTCTAAAGCAGCTCACAGAGGTGGCGCTATATTACTGCCATCTTCTGGATGTATTAGTCACACGCATAGTTTTTTTCCCGCCTATTTGTCTGTTTTGTTTTTGCTTGTCTGACATTGTTTTGTTTATAATCCCTTGTGTGAATGTAAGGAATGTGTTAATACGTGAAAGTCATTACTAAAAGCTTCTGAAACTTCTTTTATGTGCACTGTATATAGGTTTTCTTCTTCTTCTTCATTCTATCTTCTATGGAAGCCACTGAAGAAAAAGCTTTTTTGTCATCAGTAAGTTAAAAACTTAAATGTAACTTAAAGAATATATACTATATAAGGATATATAATTTCATAACTCAAAGGTTATGAGTTATATAGCTCTCAAAAGTCGACTAACTGACCAAGTATCCTGAAATCTGGAGTTTTTTCTGAGTAAATCAGCATTTCAAGATATATTAAAATTCTCATTGACAGACGAGTTCTCAGGGTCACCAAATTCCAATAAACTTTTTAAGGCCTACTTTTTTCTGTTTCTTAACCAACACGGTGCCATGCATATTCTTTTCTGTCTGTTGATTCCAGTACTGCCCCATCAGGTTTGGACAGTTTAATATTCATTAGAATTGCCCTTTCTCTTTCAGCAGATTAGCTGGTTGTTGGTTCAGCTTGTTGTTTCCTTTCTTGTTGCTTGCAATGCTCATGAAAACACTGCAGGCACTTTAGTGTTAGGATTGGCTCATACATACATGCAGGTGCCTGTTTTTACACTATACAGCATGGAAACAGAGTCATCCTTGGGTATCTAAACATCCTATTTTGTAATTTGTAGTAAACAACATCCTGCTATGATTTTCTTTCATGTGCACTGACTCCAGAAGTATTCACCTAGAGATTGTTTGAGTGACACACTTTCCATATATTCCCATAATTGTTTTTAGGTCTGCACTTGCAGGCCTCGCTGATTCAGAGACTTATTCCCGTGAACAAAGCAAGACAAACAGAGATCAATCGGTTTTAACTTGCACAAGGGGAGCCCAGTCGGAATCTCAGAGCTGAAAGCTCTGCACCCAACCTCAGACGGCTCCAACTCCGGCCCGGCCCCCTCTTGCCGGACTAGAGCAGCGCAGATACTGAAGGACCCGTCCCATCCTGGAAACAAACTGTTCCAACATCTGCAATCCGGTAGAAGGTTCCGCATCATCCGGGCAAGGACAGAGAGACTCAAGAGGAGCTTCTATCCCCAAGCCATCCGGGCCCTGTTTTGCTCTATAATAGTTTAGAACATGTGTAGTCTGCAACAGTGAATGTGTCTGTGAGCATGTGATGTGATCAGTGAAATGTGAATGTGTGTGTGTAGAAAACAGAGGTGAGCATTCATGCTAAAGATCTAATCATCTTACACAATGACAACCATATTGATCCACAATTCTCTAACAATCATCTGTCCCTTAATTTAATTTTCCCTGTTCAAATACCTCTGTAATTTAATGTAGGCGTATTTTGATGCTAATAAATTTATGCTACTACTGCATTATGACTTTTACTTTAAATATAAAGTCTACATACTTCTTTTAGTGCCTGAGAAAAAATTTATTACACCGTGAAATTCTTCAAATCGTTTTTCTATTATCTTAGGATATATTTCAAAAATAAGATCTACTTTGAAGACCTATCATGTCTGGATTGTGCTAACAGCCTTTTTTTTTTTAGAAAAAGAAAACAAAAGAATATGTTTAGTGAGTGCAGGCTGTGCAGAACTCAGAGATCACATCACTCCCGTTTTAGCTTTTTGATACTGGAACTTTTAAGGCCTTTCCTCCCAGCTACATCTCTAACACCTTAGTACCATATGCATATGGTAATAAGGTGTACAATAAAACCACCTTGACCCCCTGTTTCGAGAGCCCACCTAAAAATCTAAGGGCACACTTTCAATCCAACTTGTATTTGAGCAAAGAAATCAAATTAAAAGTACGATACTTTAATAAATAAACAAAACATATAGCAGCTTAATGGCTTTAAAGAAAAATGTAAAGTAAATACTATTATTTTTATTTTTAAGTATAATATCTAGGGGTTTTTTTTGTTTTTGTTTTAGTCAAAGCCACAGGGAGCCACTGGGGATGGGCAAAAAAAAAGCCTTAAATACTTTTACTTTCCAGTCTCCACAAGTAGAGCCTGATTGTAGCATCTACAGTATCGACTTCTCATGTGGCCCCTTGTCAAAATAAATTGCCCACACCTGCTTAAGGGGATGCCACAGTCAAGAATCTGCCCCCATCTCACTGTATGTCATGCATCCTATTCTGTCACATCAACCTCTGCGCAGCTTCACTACATCCATGAATCTTCTCTCTGGTCATCCCTTTTCCTTTTTTTTTCTCCCAATATATCCATTATCCCTACTTTGCTCATGTCCAAAACATCTCAGCCTCATGCCTCCCTAACCACTCTACCATTTCATTCTAATCATGTCCCTCCTGCTCCTCCTACATTCAAATAAATGTTAGCATCTTCAAATCTGGGAAATACTGCACCTCTGAGATTATGTCTGGATTATGTCATGCTGCGTACTTCTTCTTAAATCCTGTTGACTGGAGTCTATTTACAAACATAAGCAAAAAATATTTAAAAATAAACACATATAAATATTGGCAATCTCTTCTTTTTTGGCAAACTGGCTTAAAAAGAAAAAAGAAAACAAAAATCTGTTGAATCAAAACTGTGAAGTGAACCAGCATGGCTGAAAGTAGCTGCTTCTTCTTTATGCGAAAAACCTCTGCCATAATGAACACTTACAAGTCCAAATGTTTCAGTTTTCTTAATGTTAAGATTTATAATGATACTTATAATAATCAAAATAATAAATTAGAGGTAATTTCTATTTTTAAGTCATTTTCTCAATAAATTTAAAGAAGCCTTTAAGACTGAAAATGTTCCTCCTGTGAAACGTATCCATTACCATTGGTGCACGTGTTCTACCTCACACAAACCTTGATTCATTGTTGAGAACATTTACTCTAAATTTTCTGTGCTGGAATTATTATTATTATATTTTTTTTGCATATTTGTCACATTTACATGTTTCAGATCATAAAAACAAATTTTAATATTAGACAAAGATAACTGGAGTAATTTCTAAATGCAGTTTCTTAATGACAATTTCATTTATTAAGGGGAACAAAGTTATCCAAACCAAGCTAGCTGGTCCTGTGTGAAAAAAGTAAAATCCCAGTTAAATGATGAGTTAACTATGATTAACCACATTTCTTGGAAAGCTGAACAATAAAGCATCAAGAGAACTGCAGGCCTCACTTGCCTCAGTTAAGGTCAGAGTTCATGATTCAAAAATAAGAAAGAGGCTGGGAAGGAATGGCATCCATGGAAGAGTTCCAAGAATAAAACCACAAAGGCTTGTCTCACATTTGCCAGAAGACATCTTGATGATGCTCAAGACTTTTTGAAATCAGTTTGTGCTCTGAAACGCAAGCACACCTGGGTTATGTAGGCCCTTCAAATTTACCTGTAAAATGGGCCCGCCGGTGGGCCCATGGTCAATAAAGGGTTAAATAGGTTAACTAAATAGGTTAAATAAAATGCTTTGGAGTGGTCTGATCAAAATCTGGACTTAAATCACGTTGAGATGCTCTGGAATTACTTCTTCACATCGCTGTATCATATCCGCAAACCCAAATGCAGTCACTCCAAACAGTTTTTAGCATTTAAAAAGGAAACAGAGCATTACGATAAAAGATTACATTACATATTTACTCTCTGTCCCTGTATTAGTTGCTGACATTGTTTACTGTAGTTGCTAATAAAAGGTTTCATTAGAGGGGGAAAAAAAACACTGGAGACTTTTTTTTAAAGAAAGTTGTGTAACTGATAGAAGATTTTCTCTTAAACTGAATGTGAATTATATCAACAAGTATCTGGTCAAGGCCTGGAGAGCTGAGGTCCATGCGCAGAATTATTAATTATGAAAATGTTGATGGGTATAAACCAGAAGAAAGCTACGCAGCGTCAGATAACCAACTTTTATTTGAACACTCTCCTCCTCCTCCCCCGCCCCCCTCCAGCCCCACCCGTTTCACACTCGTACAAGTCACTGCATGAAAAGTTTACGCGCACTGAACCAAGGCTGTGAACTGAAGCAAGAATGCGCGGAGGCTGTGCCTTGAAATCACAGTGAGAACCAGCACGCTTGTTGGTTTCTGGGTGTATAGTTGTTGTTTTTTGTTTTTTTTTTTACTTTTTGTTTGGGAAGTGATGACACTGGAGCTGTCGGCAGGACTATGAGCGACCACGACATCCTCGAGATGGAGTCCGACATGGAGGATCTGGGGGATATAGAGCTGGGCATGATAGATGAGGAAGTTGGTGAGAGAACATGGTCTTTTGCAACAGTTGTCTGCATGCTATTCCGGAGCGCGGACTCGGTCTGGGTTTTATCCTCGTGATGCTGTGGGTCCTTATCGAGACAGCTGTCGATATTCTTAGGCCACGTTATCTCCGGGAACCACCTACTCATCCTTTGCTACTCTGTAGTGGAGAAATTATTATTATTGTAACTCCTTTAAACAAAGTCCCCCTTTTCTTATGTATTCTGCACTCCGGTATAGTTAAGATATTTACTTTTTACTTTATAATGTGGTAGTCCCAGTATGGCGCAAATACAGTGTTGCTCAAGGATAGATGACGGTGTGCAGTGTTACAGATTGATCAGGAATGGGCATGTGCAGAGAGACAATTGAGCACCAGTGGAGGTGTGGTGCACAATACAGCTTCTGACATCTCCAAGAACCTAAGATTACAAATGACTATAGTTTCTCGGTATTCCTAGATCTGCCTTGCTACAACACAGAAACACACCTCTCAGCGAGCTTTTGTTGTTTGGATTTTTCACGTTCCTGACTCTGCAAACCGAAACCATAACTCCGCTGCTGAACAGAATGTCTCCTGGACTTGTCTTCATCTCTTTACCCAGAGTAGATTCTGCTGCAGTGTTTCTATGAAATCTATATCATGTCTGTCTCATCTAAAGTGACACAGACCTATCCATGAGATGTTTTTTTCTCCCTTTGTTCACTGATGTCTTAGATAATAGATCATAAGATCATAAAATAGATCATAAAGAGCATCTCACTGTAAAGGCACTCTAGTCTAATGGAGGCTTAGTTTCATTAGAATCATTTACAGGACTGTGGTGGTCAGTGCATTCACCAACAAAGTAGTCTTAATGAACGTCAAATGTAAAATGGTCACACTGGCTGTGGTTGAGGTAGTGTCAGTCACTTTGGCTTCTTACCCAGCTTTCTCTTTTGTGCTTCAGTAAGCCTGACGCTTGATCTCAGTCCAGGCTTGACACAGTTGCTGAAGGTGCACTGGATGTACCCATTTTACTGAACCAATCGAACAAAGATGAGAAAATCTGGTTTAAGCACTTTTCATGAAAACCAATAATTATTTATTTATTTTGTGTGTAAAATATATTCGTGTCCTGACTTGTAATAGAGCTGTTGCTCGATTCTTATCTGTTGTGAAACCCCCCTGAGCTCGATGCAGAAAAGCAACTCCTGCCATTTCGTAAGAGACTTTTTTTTTAACCATCTTCGGCCTTCAAAATTATTATTATGTACGCTTTAAGGTCACGTAACTAAGCACCACAATGCTTCAAAAGCTGTTTCTTTCTTTTAAGGATTTAATCCATTTTCCTCTCATTGTTACGTGTGCCTTTTTTTTTCTTTTTTCTTTTTTGTATATTGATGTGTCGGATGCACTCTGAGGAAGGAAGTAGCCTGTGACTGGGTTAGTGGTTTCTGACAAAATAAAAGATTTCAGTGGCATGCTTTTCAAATGACTCACACTTTCTGAATCAGTTATGGTTGCAGTGGTTCTGTAACAGTGTTTGTGTTCGGTGACTGACGATTTCAGATGAATGTGTGTCTGTCTGAACTGCTTAAAACCCGGGCTGTATGTTATGTCACTGCACTAACCGACTTTGTGGGATGACTTTGTAGTACAGAAGTCGGATCGTGAGCCTGCTTGAAGACTTTCAAAGGAGAAATTGTTGATTTTAAGAGCAGTGATTCTTCCTCACGCTCCCTCAGCATGTTACTATGGCCTGTGTTATGAAAACAACATCTGTCTCCAGTTAGTTTTCTTTTCCGCTTTATATGGAAACACTGCGAGACTTCCCATATTAGATTTTTAGGTCATCTGTTTTTTCGAAATAAGGGACAAAAGATTTATGAGGCAAATGAGAGAGGCTGCAGTGTTATTTTAATATGTATTTTCTTGTTTTGACGTAGTCTGTGGTGAGAATGTATGTATGTTGAGCAGCGGAATTTCTATTTTGTATCAGGGGATTTATAGAACAATTGTGGCGAGTAGGAAGTTTTGTGCAAGCAATAAATCAGCGAGAGAGTGCGATGTTTAAGGAAGTGAAAAGCAGTCTGTGGTGCTTCAGTGAGCACTGCAGAGCTAGAGCATTAGCTATAACTCAGTGGAAAACAAAGGTTAAAGAAAAGTGGGTCAGTAGTCCTTAAGAATGCTGTAGACTGGTGGGGAATAAAAAGCTGGAATGAAATATGGAATGAAGCTCAGTTGAGTCATTTTGTAGGCAAAACAAACAAGAGTTCACTGATTTCATTAAAAATGAACCTCAGTTGTTTTCTACAGCATCTGAAAAAGTGGTTGGGTGGAGTGTGTGAGCTGTTTCTGGGCTCTAAAGTGGGGAATGCCAGAAAAAGCGTTCAAGAATAAGTGCTCTTTCAGCCAACTGATGCATATTTCCATCAACAATAAGCTCCTATAAGTAGATACCTTCTTAATATAATATATGCTTTGTTTACCTTAGGTGACTAAACCATTTGTACTGTAGGACCATAACTCAGTGTAACTATAAGTTACTGTACTGTACTTAACTATACAGAACTGTTATAATCAGTAGTATATGTATAAACATATATGTACACCTATTAGAGAGCATAATTTACCTAGTTTATGGGCTAAACTGATATTTTAGACACATTTAGTTTAAAGGGCACACATGCTTTTCCTTATTCTCTGGCACATTTTTGCTGTACTATGAGAGATAGTCACCTTAAACATGGCCAAAAGTCTCACAAAATAAGGTCAGAATATGTGCATCCAGTCCCTATGAGTCAAAAGCTTAGGGCACACGCTTTTATTCTGTTTTTTATGTTTGTTTAATTCTACTTTAAGGGGAATCCCCTCACACAGTCCTGGCTGTCCCCACCCACCTGTTGGTCAAAGATAACTTAAAGGGACGAGACCCAAAATGGCCTGTTTCAGACACTGGAGTGACAGAGAGTTCGGATATAGAGATATATGAGGACCATTCTGAACTGTAAATCATAAAGCGCTACTCTGCTAAAGTTGTAAATGAGCATCAGCCCTTTCATAACAGGTTTATGACCATATGACAACGCTGTAAAAGAACAGCGTTGCAACCGTGCTTTCTGTCCATATCTGTCATTGCCTTCACAACTGCGCCCTCCCATGATTTTATCTTGTGGAACTCCAATGAAATCAAAATCTCCTCACAGACATATGAACACTCTGTTTTTGTGTGCATGCCCCAGCAGGCATACAGGCACACTCATCCTCTCTGTTGTGGCTGACAAAGATATGTATTAGGACAAACATGAGATGCAGGTCAAACTGCAAATAAAAGACTAAAAGAGAAATAGTAGCAGCATAACTTCTGTGCTATAAATGCAACAGAAGTTAATACATTCTCTCTACAAATCTTTTCTGGAAAAAAAAGCTACAATATAAAATCTATATAATCTGCTAGTAATGCATCTTCTGCAGTACTTAGTTTGCATCCACTTAATCATGGACATTTGGATGTTTGGCTGGACATGGATAATTTCAGGCTTTCAGTGAATTATCTGACTGGAATGATTTTACAGCATGCATATTTAATGGCTTTAAAATAAACAAGAACTGGTTACACATGGTGAAAATTACACACATATATATATTTGACTACACTTCTTGGCATATTTGCTAGAATTCATTTAAAATTGTTGGTTTCATGGCATGTATCCAGCCTTTAAGCATAGCCCACAAATTTTCAATAGGTTTGAGGCTATAGGAAGCTTGATGTTAGCCTGCTTTATCCATTTGAAAAACAGGCTACTGTATTTGTTTGGATTCATTATCCTGTTGGAGCACCCAATTGTTTCAATAATCCAGCCACAGATTTGAGGTGAAGTTAAATAATTTGGGGGTAGTCCTCCTTTTTCATTGTTCCATCCACTTTTTGTAATGCACCAGTACCACTGGCAGCATAACAGCTCCCAGAGCATGTTTAGTGTTCTTAGGTTTGAAAGCCTCACCTTTACTCTTTCAAGCACACCTCTTGTCATTGCTGTCATGGCTATACAACATTTCCCCTTCTCGCCAGAAGTAATCTGGTTTATGTGGGCAGCTGCAAATTTCAGTTGACCTTGAACCTCCTCTCAGTCAACGGCAATGTAAAACAGACTTTACTGTGGTGTTCCAGCAGTTTCCAGTTCAAAGCAGTGTTTAGCCTTGGTGGTTTGTATGTTCTCCTGAAAATCCTAACTAGGGCTACCACAAACGATTATTTTGATAGTCAACTAGTCACCGATTATTCTTGCGATTAGTCGACTAATCAGACCATGCATCCACTGGATGTAAAACATAAAGCTTATTGCACCAGCATGCATCTGCTCTTATATAACTATCATTAGCTTACAGCTTAAAGTGTTTAAGGTATGTGCTAACTAAAAATAAAGACAAGATGATAGTTTATTAAATTTTAATGAAATTTGCAGATTGTTTCGGTGGAGTTTAATAAACTCAGCCGTCTGCTCCTTGCTATCTAAAATATAACAGGACATCGGAGTATATTCTCGAGGATCTCACACTTCTGATAATCAGTTGTCTGCTTGACGTTTATTCAGCTGTGTAAAAACTATAACTTTAATTTCAGCCAAACAGATTTACTCAGGAACAAATAAAATACTGAAAAAAGCCAAACAATAACATTTTTAAGTTATCTAAGTGACTTATATATGTTAACCTGAGTAGCGAAGGACGGCGGTGGGTTTGAAAACAATTTGCCGGGAATCCGCTGTTCTCACCGGCTCTAGTGAGCCTTGAACCCCGGCTAGCTATCGAGCTGGTGGGTAACAGACGTCTCCGAAAACGTCGGAGCATTTTTGAAAATATGTGGTGTCTTGATAAACCAAGCAGATATTTGAAGTTTACACAGCTACATTCTCGCCTGAAAATATGTTAAACGCTTATTTTGTGACCCAGAAAGAATAATAAGAGTAATATTAAAACTAACTAGCTGCCGCCATTGTTGGAAACTGAGCTGGGCCGCACTATGAATTCTGGGATAGGTTGGGCCACGAAGTATACACCGACCCATCCTTCAAATCTGGGGAAATTAAGGGCGCATTTGTCGGCTGCATTTGTCAGAGTCTTCGAATTTGGTCAGTCTTCGTCGTGTTGCTGTAACGTAATTGGCCTACAAATGCGGGCACAGGAGGATGCGGTTCCTGAATTTGCTTCTTTTTCTTCGAGGTTTAACGGCAGCTGGCATCCTTGTACATGCAGTGCTGCCATCTTCTGTTTCAGTCCGTTATTACACTTTTAAATCCTACTACTTATTCCTCGTGGCAGCCCTAATCCTAACCAATTTTTTTTTCATCTGAGGAAAACAATTTGGGTCTTATTCCAGAACTTGGAAGTGGTGGTGACACATCTCAATAACTTGTACTTACGTCTAACAATTGTTTGAACTCATGATCTTGGAATCTGCAATTAATTAGAAATGTCTTTCCAAAGTTGTGACAATTAGTGACAATGACAGTTTTCCTCCTTAGTGTCAAGGCTAGTGAGTTAAACTCAGAGTGCAGGTTTATTGCTGGGAAAACTCTTCATAGAAATAACATCACCAAACGAACTAAACTGGGCACTGAAACCTAAAACTAGAAAACCTGAGGAAACAAACCAGAACTAAGAGCAAGGAAATTTACAGGAAAATGAGGGTTGAAAACACAGCACATAGTGAGGATTAGGAAACACGAAGAAGCACAGCTGGGACAAATCAGACATAATGAGATGAGGGAAGGCAAAACTAGATACACTGGCATAGGAGACTGACTATCAAAATAAAACAGGAAATACGCCATGTACGCACAGACACGGACTCAGAGACACAAGCTTAACACTACGATAATACTGATACGGTACAGAGGGAACATAAGGACAGAGATGACTAGACAGGAGACATGGGACCAGGACAGGCACAGAGACACAGACTTGATATTGAACAGAGGGAACATGGAGTACAGGGACAGGAATGACATGAGACACGACCGACAGGGGAACAAGAGAATAAACACGAGGACAGAATTAAACCGAAGAACTAGAAATCACAAAGCCAGAAGAACTAAAGATCTAGAAATACAAAACAGAAACCAAAACCCTAATAGTCGTGAACCATGATGAAATCAAAAATGAAAAAACTAAATTCAAAACACTGGGTCACCGACCCAGGACTGTGACACTTAGAGTTCCTTCAGTTTTCCTGTTGTTTTAAGTATTGGTCCAAGATTGCTGACAAAAACATTTTTCTTTTGTGCTAGCAAAGAGAAACTACCATTTTTGGGTGGCTGTAGCTCAGGAGGTAGAGCAGGTCATCCACTAATCGGCTGGTGCTTCACTCTATGTGCCAAATATCCTTGGGCAAGATACTAACCCCAAGTTAGTGGATGCAATGATGCATCCATCACAGTGTGAATGTTAGACAGAAAGCACTAAAGCACTGTTAAAAGTGCTTATATGAATGGGTGGATCCTCATTCACCCAACCAGTCCATTTACCAGTTCTAGTCAATCACGATCACATACCCTCTGCCAAGTTATTAAAAGATTGAAGTGCATTTATATATTTGAGTATCTGAATATTTGAGTCTGTATGTATAATTTGTACTCTGTGAGAAAATCCAAAAGAAACTCAAACTTGTGCACCACACTCTTGTTTTTAAAGATGAATGCTGTATCATCATTCCACTCTGGAGAAAGAACAAGCCAAAAAAAATCATTAAAAGCCCCAAATTTCCTGATAGTCATGCCCATGATAAGTTTATGCAAACCTCTGTCCAAAACTGCATGCGTGTTTTTTTTCATGTTTGCATTTGCATTCCTATTTATATATGCAATCTTCTTCTATCTTTTTTTTGCAGTATACCCAGAGGAGTTTTTACCAACTTATCACTCTATCAAAGAAGGAGGAAACGTAATTAAAGCACAAGAGGTGAGTCACCAGACAATGAAGTAACATTAAACCTCTAACATAATATTATGAGCTTTACTGAAACGTAGTGGGTCGGACTGTGTGGTGAGAGAGGGGGAGGGAGAGGAGAGCAGGGCGTTACGGTGTTTGTTGACCTACGTTACACGTTGAATAGGCAGGTCCAGGTCAGCGTTAACATTGTTTCTGCTGCGACTGTCTCCAAGCTGGACATTTACTTGTGATTATGTTCAACAAGTATGGCACTATGGAGGAAGAGGAGTATGAGTTTCATCCTGTAGATTTACCCAATGAGCCTTGTTTTTCCCCTCAGGTAGAGTTTAATGACAAACCAGACTCCCTGTTCTTCAATGATGGTGTAAGGAGGGTTGACTTTGTCCTGGCGTATGAAGATGAGGACAAGAAGGAATATGAGAAGAGGCATATGTTCCAGAGACGCAAGGTAAGCTTGTTTTTCTTTTAACCTTATCGAGCATTTTAGTAAAACACACCATGCCATTAAATCCAAAGGTACTGGGTGTACTGCAAACGGTGCTAAGTGGAGTAAATAGTGCATAGCAGAGAGATGACATTATAGTAATAAAAAGCTTAATTTGCATAGTTCTTTGTAAAACACGGTGGTTTCTGGTATGTACAGTGGGGCAAAAAAGTATTTAGTCAGCCACCGATTGTGCAAGTGCCCCCACCTAAAATGATGACAGAGGCCAGTAATTTGCACCAGAGGTACACGTCAACTGTGAGAGACAGAATGTGAAAAAAAAAATCCATGAATACACATGGTAGGATTTGTAAAGAATTTATCCGTACTTTTTTGCCCCACTGTATGTGGGAGCCTGGATATACGGGTCTTTATATCTCATTAATAAAATGATAAAATCTATTTTAAATTTCACTGGAAGCTGGTGAAGGGAAGCAAGAATAGGTGACGTGTGAGTGCGGGCAAGCGTAGCTGTTATGTCAGTGTGATTACTGACCTTCAAGAAGCTGTCAGGGTGAAAAAGAATTGCAAGGAGCAATGGAGGACATTTAAAGATATCCAACTGTTCATGGTAATGTTAAGGTTGTCATCGTCAACATAGTAATATATGAGATGCCTTTAAAGCTCTTAAGTAGATGGCCAGGAGAGTAGCAGATATAAGACAGAATTGGACCAAAGCATCCAATTCAAAGTGAGAATATTTAGCTATTAATGATATTCTGAAGTGTGTGTCAGAATATAATGAAAACCATTTAAGAAAAGTGATGCCAACATAGTTCAACAACCTGTCATATAAGACTGGTGCGATCAGTGGTGTTAAAGGCTCGGGGACTGCAAACAGCCTGCTATGCCAGCATTCAGAATCCATAGAGAGTAGTTATGATGTTAGATTTAGAGTGTTAGTATTGACATTTCATCTCTGAGCGTCTATTCTTTTCACCAGTGACTCTCTGGTTCGATTCCCAGTGGGTTTTATCTGAATGCCTTCATTTTAACTTTAAGATCTGACTGCATTTTATTTGTCCTAATGAGTTATATAACAACATTCTTCTAATAGAATAATCTAACATCATAACATATACACAGAGTGCATACATGCGAATGTATATAGCCAAAATTTTCTCAGTGTTTGATTTATTACTCATACAAATGGCAGAGTCTGTTTCTTATTTGTAAATGGAGTTTTTGTTTGCACTTGGATTAGTCTGTCAGTCTGTGGCTTCATATTATTCCCCTCTGTCTGTAAATACTCATTATCCAGGATATGAAGCATTAGATTCTGACTGTGAGGTGCCGCTCCTGGCTATATTCCTTGAGAGAGCTAATGAAGAGCATCATTTTTTCAATTAGATGCTCAAAGTTCACCATCAGAACAGATCTGTTTGGTCATGAGTAATTTTTAATTTATGTTTTTAGATTTTGTGGTGCAAAAATGTTAAACCTCCACAAAACAAAGTCAGTTGGTTTGTAACTGAAGAAAAGGAAAAATAGAAAGAAAGAAGACCAACTCTTCCTGGTCTGGTTTCTGTTATTAGTATTAGGCTGAAGGATGAACTGGCATATCCAGGCTTGTTTGTCCTCTTTCACAACAGGTTTACAGTCAGGTTTGTATATAATATAATGCTTGGAAATGAATATGTTGTTGTTAGAAAAGAAGTGCCACATGTTTTCCACTTGATTGAGATGAGAGCTGTGAATACAGGCAGTGGGTGTAGACAGCTGCAACCCAGCTCCACGTCCGTAAAAGCTGATCAGCCAGTTTTACTGAGTTCCTTGGAAAAGATTTGCCTATAAAGTTACTGGAAGTATCACAGTCCTGGGCTTTGGACTCAGTTTGCGGACTTCTGATTTCCTCGCTATTCGTTAATGTTACGTTTGTTTCTTAGTTTGGCTGTTTATTCTTGATTGACTTGTTCCTGAATATCTTGAGTCTTAGTTCTGTGTTTCCATTAATGCTGATTTCAGTTACTATTCTGCTTTAGGTTATTTGGTTTAGTCTCGAGTTTTGTTTTTTTTAGCCTTTCCCTTCTGTGTCAGGTTCAGATGTCAGGGTCATTGTCTCTGTGTTTAGTTGCTTCCTCTTTCATTTTGATAGTCTTGTCACTTGCACTTTATGTTTAGTTCTACTTCCCTTGTTTCCACTTGCTACATTACTCCTTGCATTTATTGTCTCCCTTTAACATTTGTCTAGTCATCCCTCTAGCTCTGTAGCAGCTTACTGGGAGCTTTCCTGTTTGGAATCTGTAGTATCCCTTGATATCTTCCCTATTTTGATCCCTTGTTTAGCACATGACAGGAAATCAAATTTCCTAAGTCTGTTAGAACTGAGGAAACATTATGTTCATAAAAAATCCAGCAAGCGGAGAGTCTCTAGAAGTTACTCCCTTAACTTTGTTGTTCCAGAGCATAACTTTGGTCAAACACAGGTTGCTTAACCTTATTCTGCTCTGACTGCTGGGAAGGCGTGGTTCTTTCACATGTTGTTGGTTAAATGGAATTATTATGATTGTCTATATACATCGCATGCAATTGTGGTATTTCCTGTTTCTCAATGAGTAATCTTTCTGCTAACAATGTTAGCAGTAATAAAGACTGAAGCTATTTTTAGCTTTGCTTCGTTAACAGTTCCTTGAAAGTGTCCATGAGGTGCTGAATGTGACAATTTAGCGATCCCAAATTATTCACCAAATGAACACACCAAAGACAGAGCGCAGTTCCTGCACCAGGAGAACAACATGATGCAGTATTACAGTATTATAATGAGTTTTTAGTACATCTTTTTGAATAATAAATAAATAAATCAGTTAACTAAAGGGGCCATGAAAGTATCTGCTGTATCCAGCGATTAATTTGCATTGGATATTTATTTTTTATTGTCTTATTCTTTAGAGACGGCGAGAATTCTTTGAGGCCAACCTGATGAATATGGGCATGGAGTTGGAGGCCACACAATCTGTAAGTGGATGTCCTTGCCTGGAAGTTACTGTTTCTGTCCCTGTATCTCTTACTTTAACTGAATTATCTCTTTGTTTGCAGGTTTTAGATGAAAAACTCATGTTTTTGAAAGTTCACATGCCATGGGATGTGCTGTGCACCTACGCCGAGGTCCTGCATATCAAGCTTCCCATACAGTCCAACGACATGTCGGCCCGCCCCTCCCCGTGGCGCTTTTTCTCCTGCATCACCAAGCACTTCTATCCCGATGAGAAACTGATCAGTAAGGAGTCCGAGTTCTTCACCGCCCCCTTTGAGAAGGATCGACAAGATCTCTTCTGTATCAAGGACAAAGATCTCTTCTTCACTCCATCGATGAGGAGCAGGATGGTAGGTTGTTCCATAGCTGCCATAAGTTCAGGCTGCCTGCAACTCTCCCTACACATAAATAGGGAGCGCTAACCATTTTTTATGTAACTTTTTCCATGAATTTGTGGTTTAAGTCTTATGTACAACATATTACGTATACTTTCACAAATGAAATCGCACATTAAAATAGTGGAGAAAAAGTTAGCAGGACTGGAATATATAAGAGTTTGGACCAAGAACAAAAACTTTTATGCTCCTAGGTGAATGATCTAGTAATGGTTTGCTGTCATAACAATTTATTTTGAAGTGGTATGTAAGGAAACAGGTGGAAGAGACTCCAGAGAGGTGGAGGTACTCACCGGATACAAGAGGGATGAATATCAGTAGAGCCAAGACTGAATACATGTGCGACTGAGAAATGTTAAAGTTTAAAGAGTGCAGATATTAAATGTACATGAATTTAAATACCTGGGTCCAAGCATCCAAGGCAACAGGCAGTGCACAAGCCAAGTGAAGAAGAGGGTCAGGGGTGATTTGTGACAGAAGCACAGCAGCAGGAGTGAAGAGGAAGATTTACAAGATGATATGATGTATGGTTTGAGGACTATGGCACTTCCAAAAATACAGGAGGTGGAGCTGGAGGTAACAGAGTTAAAGATGTTCAGATTTTCATTGGAGTGACCAGAATGGTCAGGATTAAAAATGAGTACGTCAAATAGACAACTCAGGTTGAACAGTTTGAAGACAAAACTAGAGAGGAAGATGGTTTCTGCATTTGGAGGGATAGTGGACATATTCTACAAAGTTGAAGATGGAGCTGGGAGGCAGGAGGAAATAAGCAAGACCATAGAGAAGAAGGACATGCAGAGGGTTTGTGTGACAGAGGATGATGTTGGAGTAGAGGTGGAGGAAGGTGATCTGCTCTGGTGACCAGTGAAAGGAACTTTAATTCAATTAAAATGAATTTATATTGCACCAAATCACAACAGCAGTTGCCTCAGGGCACTTTATATTGTAAGGTAAAGACCCTACAATAATACAGAGAAACCCCAACAATCAGATGGCCCCTTTGAGCGAGCACTTGACGTCAGTGGGAATGAAAAACTCCCTTTTAACAGGAAGAATCCTCCAGGCTCAAGGAGGAGGAGTCATCTGCGGGTTGGGGGTTAGAGGAGGGAGAAAGGACAAAAGACACACACTGTGGAAGAGAGCCAGAGATCTACAATAACTAATGATTAAATGCAAAGAGGTCAATTAAATTAGGTCAGAGACGCAGGGTGCTCTGTTAAATCCAATTTTTTTCCCAACTGCAGTACGGAAAGAACTGCATGCAACTGGACAATTTCCTCATTAGTTTATTTTTCCAAAGTGATGATTCCAAACCTAGAACACTTGAGACACTCATTTAAATAAAATAACATATATCCGTTGTTAGAAATTATTCTTATCAAGAAGTCCTTTTAGATTGACAGAGATGGTTGTCTATGAAGAAAAAATCATTGACAAACTGAATGTATTATAAAATAGTAGAATGATAACTTTTTGACTCTTTTTCTTTTCTTAGGCGTATTACATCCTGAGCCGAGCACCCTATGAAATACGTAAAGACGTAAAGAAGTTTGGCATCACCAAACTGCTGGACAGTGGAGTTTACAAAGCGGCCTATCCCATCCACGATGTAAGTCATAATATTTTCTGCTTTATTTTGCATACTGCGTATTGTCTTGTTTAGCAGAGCTGTACTATGATATGTTAATGGCTTCACTGCTCGTCATGTCAGTGTCGGTTCAATGTCAAGTCCCAAGAACCAGAGTGTCCCAATGAAAGATACCTGCTCTATGAAGAATGGGCTCATCCCAAAAGCTTCTACAAGATGCAACCGCTGGACCTCATACGGTAAATTTTTTTTCTATGCATTAAAAATTGTCTTCTATGTTTGTTCAAGAAAAATTAGTAGTAATTATTAATAACTCTAATTATTTTTATCAACAGGAACTACTATGGGGAGAAGATTGGCATCTACTTTGCCTGGTTGGGATTCTACACGAGAATGCTCACTTGGGCTGCTGTTGTTGGGATCGGCTGTTTCATCTACGGGTACTATACCCGGGACACCAGCACCTGGAGGTACTACAAACAATTTATTTCTGTTTAATGATTTTAAATATTTTTTTAAAAAAAATGCTCTTTAATGGTCTGTCTTGTGTCTTTGAAATGCTGCAGCAAAGAAGTGTGCGACCCTGATATTGGGGGGAAAATAGTCATGTGTCCACAGTGTGACACTTGCAAATACTGGACATTAAACAGCACATGTAACACTTCAAAAGTGAGTTCTGTTTTATTGCATTTGAATGCATCTTTACCTGTCTTTAATGTTGGTCAGTACATATGTGTCAGTATAAAATGTGACATTGCACTGTGAAAGGAGAGCTACATTTTGACTGAGACAGGCTTTGCAGCACAGCGCTCACCTCACAGTAGGTAGTACTGTTGCCAGATTTGCATAGTGAAATGTGTGGCTGCTGTTTTACTTTGTGACACAGCTGCAGCTGCCGTTGAAATTTAATCTCTTTCTCTTTTTTTAGAATCTTTGCATATTTGATAACTTTGGGACGTTAGTGTTTGCAGTTTTCATGTCAGTCTGGGGTAAGTTTGATTCAGTTTCTACCAGATTTTAGCTTCTGTTATTATGTTTGCTTTAGCATCATCTTTGGTATTATTAATAGAACACCCTATTTATATGGCGCTTCCTTCTCTTATAACTGCCTGGCTTGTTGTTTCCTGTGTTTGTTTCGCTTTGTGCAGTGACTTTGTTCCTAGAGTTCTGGAAGCGCTACCAGGCAGAGCTGGAGTACGAGTGGGACACTGTGGAGTTCCTGGAACAGGAAGAGCCACCTCGCCCAGAATATGAAGCCAAATGTATCTATGAGAGGAAAAACCCCATTACAGGGGTAAATCCCACATACTTTTTCTCCAGCTAATCTCAGCTTGAGTTTTGATTTTCTCCATTTACATTGCATCAGTGAGTTTCACCTCTTCAAATATTGTTGTTGAGGTTCATAATTTCATTTTATTTATGTCTGCTATTTAGGTGAAGGAAAAGGTGCCATACACAGCCTGTGGACGATGTGTCCGTGTGTCGATAGGAATGACAACAGTCATTTTCTGGGTGAGTCATGAATTAAATGTCTTTTTTGTGTCTATTTTGGAAACACTTTTTTTTTTTTACAAAGAAGAAGAAATGCACAACAGGAATATTAAGAACAATATACAAGCTCCTTTTAAGATATACACTTCTTTTAATTTTATTATTTTACATAACAGTATGTAATGAAAAACGTCTAATCCTTAGAAGGCCTTGAAATGATTATTATTTATTTAACAGAAAGTAAGCCAAACAAAGAAACAGTATTTGAAAAACTATGTACAACCTTATTGTTTCTATAGGAATTAAGAGGTTAAATATATAGCCAGGTGCTGCTAGTCAAATGCACTATTAACTGCTCATTAGCAAGTGAAAGCACTACTATAAAAGCAAAAGACAAAGAAAAGACAAAGGAGTATGGTTTGTTTGGGAAGGTTGCCTGGACAAAGTATCTTCTTCCTAAGAAGAACATGGCAGCACAGCTTAGGTTTGCAAAGTTGTATCTGAACAAACCACATGATTTCTGTAATGATCCCTTTTGTAAAGATGAGACTACAGTGGAGATGTTTGGCCATTATCCACAAGGTAATTGTTTGGAGAAAACCAAACACAGCATCTCAACACAAACACCCCATACCAACTGTGAAGCATGGCGGTGGATGGGTGATGATTTGGGCTTGTTTTGCAACCACAGGACCAAAGAATCAAGGTGTCGCAATGTCCCAGACCTCATTGAAATGCGGTGGTGGGAGTTGAACAGAACTGTAAACAAGCAAATGTCCACATATCTCAATGACATGAAGCAATGTTGTAAAGAAGAGCAGGCCAAAATTCTTCCACAGTGCTGTGAGACACTGATAAAGTCACAAAGAAAAAAAATAATTATTGTAGTGAAAGTTTGTTCTACAAGCCAATTAATTTTGTTCTGATATTCAATTCAATTCAGTTCAATTCAATTGTATTTATATAGCGCCAAATCACAACAACAGGCACCTCAAGGTGCTTTATATTGTACAGTAGATTGTACAATAATAGATACAGAGAAAACCCAACAATCATATGACCCCCTATGAGCAAGCACTTTGGCAACAGTGGGAAGGAAAAACTCCCTTTTAACAGGAAGAAACCTCCAGCAGAACCAGGCTCAGGGAGGGGCGGGGCCATCTGCTGCAACCGGTTGGGGTGAGAGAAGAAAAACAGGATAAAGACATGCTGTGGAAGAGAGACAGAGATTAATAACAGATATGATTCAATGCAGAGAGGTTTAACACATAGTGAGTGAGAAAGGTGACTGGAAAGGAAAAACTCAATGCATCATGGGAATCCCCCGGCAGACTAAGGGAGGATTCAGGGTCACCTGGTACAGCCCTAACTATATGCTTTAGCAAAAAGGAAAGTTTTAAGCCTAATCTTAAAAGTAGAGATAGTGTCTGTCTCCCAAATCCAAACTGGAAGCTGGTTCCACAGAAGAGGGGCCTGAAAACTGAAGGCTCTTCCTCCCATTCTACTTTTAAATACTGTAGGAACAACAAGTAAGCCTGCAGTGCGAGAGCGAAGTGCTCTAATAGGGTGATATGGTACTACAAGGTCATTAAGATAAGATGGGGCCTGATTATTAAAGACCTTGTATGTGAGGAGCAGGATTTTGAATTCAATTCTGGATTTAACAGGAAGCCAATGAAGGGAAGCCAATACAGGAGAAATATGCTCTCTCTTTCTAGTCCCTGTCAGTACTCTTGCTGCAGCAAGATATGTACTGAACTATTTCACTTACTACTTCCTTTTTACAATAATTATATACTATTATTTATATAATGTGGTTTCACTTCACAAAAAAACAAATTTTGCTCTAAAATAAAATGTCCATTTTAACCAATGTAAGATTCAGCAGGAAGTATTGATCTATAAAAATAGTTAGGGTACATGGAACAGTTTCCTCTTTGGCTCCACATGTTTTCAAGCATCCTGTTATTCCAGCTGTCTTTCTCCACATCTCTTGACTATCAGAAAGAATTTGTAATAATTTTGTTTTGTTTATTTATTTATTTTTTTTTACTGATTTTGTCCTTTAGATAATGTTGATCCTGGCATCTGTTGTGGCCATCACTGTATACCGCCTGGCTGTCTTCTTTACTTTTTCTCGTGAACTGAGGAATACAAACTTGACAATTGCTGAGCCAATAAAGGAGTATGTGACACCTCAGATGGCCACTTCTGTCACAGCATCATTGATTAGCTTTGTTGTAATCATGATCCTCAATACTCTATATGAGCGGGTCGCCATCTGGATCACAGACTTCGGTGAGTTAAACATCCAACTGTACTCTCTTTCCTCAATGGAAAATAACCTAATCCACAGTCCTTTCATATCCAACACAATAACAGAGCTTCCACGAACCAAGACGGACTATGAGAACAGCTTGACTCTGAAGATGTTCCTCTTTCAATTTGTCAACTATTACTCCTCATGTTTCTACATCGCCTTTGCAAAGGGGAAAGCAGTTGGCTATCCAGGAAAGCCTGTTTATCTTTTGGGAAAATACAGAAATGAGGAGGTACTATTAGTCCATAAAGTTTTTACATAGCCAAGTAAATAGCTAGATATCCATGGCTCTCAATGTGTGTCTTCGATTTGCAGTGTGATCCGGGTGGTTGTTTGATCGAGCTGACGACTCAGCTGGCAATCATCATGGGTGGAAAAGCCATCTGGAACAACATCCAAGAGGTCTTGATACCGTAAGGACTCGGAATCTAGGACCTGTTTTTGTTGAGATTAGGTTGAACGCTAACTAGCCATCTTTTAAAAAGCTGTCCTTTTACTGTATACATACATTTGCTTGAAAAGTGAATGGACCCACTTTTTCCTCAACAATTCTACGAACTTTTCAATTAAATCCAGTCCATTTGAGCTGATGTGGTCTATATGTCCACTACATTTTTATCTGTTACGTATTTTAAGCTTGAACTAAAAAGTCAACCATTTGGACAGCTGCCAAACCTCTAATGAACAGAAAATTGCTAATTGGGATGAGCATCTCTTTCAATTTAGACAAAGGGATGTCTTTTCAAAGGTCGAGACTTCACAGAAAGATTTAGCTCAGTAAACACAATATGTCGCTTACAACAGTGTTCAAATCGACTAGATAAATAGACAACGATACTTAATTACTGTTACTTTACGCCATCTCTTTCATCCTTTCAAGGTGGTTGAAGAATTTAATTTATCGCCTCTGCGCCCATGTGACATCGGAGAAAGTGATTCCTCGCTGGGAGCAGGACTACCAGCTCCAACCCAGCTCAAAACTAGGACTGTTCTATGAATACCTTGAGATGGGTGAGATGGCAATACATTATTGGCACTTTGTCTGTTATATATGCAGCTGCAAGTAAGATGCTGTTGTTGATAACAGAACCTGAATATACAGAATAATCGATTAATTTATTAATACCTGGTGCACTGGGAAACCTCTTGTTCCTTACAGTCATCCAATTTGGCTTTGTGACCCTGTTTGTGGCCTCCTTCCCTCTGGCTCCGGCCCTGGCGCTGCTCAACAATATAATAGAAATTCGGGTTGATGCTTGGAAAATTACCACTCAGTTTCGCCGTGCTGTGCCAGAGAAGGCACAGCACATAGGAGCCTGGCAGCCCATTCTTCAAGGCATCACTATCCTGGCTGTGGTAACAAATGTAAGCTGATAATTACACCCAGACGCTAGTTTTTTAACAAATTTTACAGGCTATTAAAATCTCAGCCCTTCAGTTTAGTTAACTACTATAACTGTACCACAGTTATTAACTGCAGGCTCAAAATGACTAGATGTTTGTCAAAAAAACAAGAAAAATGTTGTGCAAAAAGAAAAGTCTCACATTTTAACTTTTACAACCAGTTTTCAGCTTTTTCTGCATTAACTTTGTGCCCTGATGTTTGTTTGTTTCAACAGGCCATGATCATTGCTTTCACGTCGGACATGATCCCACGGCTGGTCTACTACTGGTCTTTCTCAGTGTACCCCTATGGAAATAATACTGAAAACACCATGAAGGGCTACATCAACAGCTCGCTGTCGGTATTCAGTACCAGCGATTTTCACCCAGTTGATGATGACTATATCCCCACGCCTCCCAACCTAACCACTTGCAGGTACAAAGACTGAATCATCTCTGTGTGTTGTGTTCAATTTTCATTTAAAATTAGCTTCCACACTTTCTAGATAGTGCGAGGTGGACTGGAAGGGCAAGGGCTTAAACTTTTTGTTTGTTAGTCCATTTTGACATAAGAACATCACATAGCAGATTTGATCAACTCCACTATGAAGGTGCATTATAGGATTTAGATCTGGTAACTGTGGAGGCCATTTGAGTACAGTGAATTTATTGTCATTTTTAGGCTTGAGATTGCTTGAGCTTTGTGACATGGTTAGTTATGATGAGAAGAGACCACAGCAACAATATTTGGGTAAGATGTAACATTTAAATGACGCTCAGTGTCCCAAGAAGATATTTCCCACATCATTACACCACCAGCACCCTAAACTGATCTAAAGGCAGGATGGAGCAATACCTTCATGTTGTTTACGCTCAGTTCTAATCGTACCCTCCAAATGGAGACTCATCAGACCAGGCAATGTTTTTCCAATATTGTGAGTTTGTGCACTCTAAAGCAGTCTGACTCGTCACCTCTGACATCAAAGGTGTTTTTTTCCCCAGAGACCTCCGGCTCAATGGTTATTTTATTTTCTTCACACCATCTTCTAAACTAGCTAGAAATGGTTGTGTGGGGAAATCCCAGTAGATCAGCAGTTTCTGATCATCCCATTGGGCACCAAACACCATATCACACTCAAAGCCACTTAAATTACCTTTCTTCTCCATCCTGATGTTCACTTTGAACTTCAGCAGGGCGTTTTGATATTGTGTATATGTCTAAATACAGTAAGTTACTGCCAGGTTATTGGCTGATCAGATATTTACCTTAATTAGGAGTTGAAAAATATGTACTTAATGAAGTGGCCAGTGAGCGTATTTGAATGTATGTAACTTGGGGAAAAAATTTTTTCCAATTAAGTGAGTTGACTGTGAGTTTTTATTTAACCTTAGTTAGATCATATATGCAGAAACATGCAGAAACCTATACACGTATATGTGTTTATGTTTAAGTGCAAGTAAGTAGCAAGCAGTCCCTGCAAGTATGTGCAAGACAACCTGATTTACTCACAGTTATAAGATTTACTGAAAAGAAGTTTTATCTGTAGCCTTGAAAAATGCGAGGAGAATGACTAAGCTGAGGGAGGGAGTAAAGACTAAGGACAAGAGAGGAATGCAGACCAAAGCTATTTTGGTATTAGGCATGGGGGCAGGGCTTGGTTTCAGCAGGGCAAAGACAGAGTCCAGATCAGAGCCGAGGAATGGACCGAGTAATGCTGCAGGTTGACGAGACGGGCTTTAGTAGCATGTGAACACAAATGAGCTTCAAAACATTCCAGAAACGACTGAAACACTGTTGACCAAAGAGTGGAGAAGGATGAAGAGCAGCTGTGGCCTGACTTATACTCCTAAAATCAAGCACAGACAAATTATATTCTGCAGTCATAAAAAAAAAGATTAAAGCTGAGAAATACAGAAACAAATGTGTGGCAAATCAGTGCGGGTTTGAAGAAAACTACTGAAAACTTTTCTCTTACAGGTATCGAGATTATCGGTTTCCCCCCGGGCACCCCAAACAGTACGAATACAACATGTTCTACTGGCATGTGATCGCTGCCAAAATGGCTTTTATAATTGTTGTAGAGGTGAGTAGATAAACAGAAACCGATCACGTCAGACGAAGATCATTTAACAACATGCTAATGGAGGTGTCGTCTTCTTTTTGTGTGTGTGTGTGTGTGTGTGTGTGTGTGTGTGTGTGTGTGTGTGTGTGTGTGTGTGTGTGTGTGTGTGTGTCTTCGCAGCACATCGTTTATTTTACCAAGTTCATCCTGGCCTACATAATCCCCGACGTCCCGTATGCTGTTAAAGAACAAATCAAACGGGAAAAATACCTGACCCAGGTGATCCTCCACGAGACCAACCTGAAGCTGGTGTCCAAACGTTTAAAGGCAACTGAAACTGAAAGCTGAGCATTTACAAAAGAGGGACTTGGAGGTGGATGAAAACGGATGGGACGCGAAAGCAGAACCTTTTAAGTGTGTCACAAGAAGAGTGTTCTTTCTCTGTATTCAATTTGATTTTATTTATACAGCACCAAATCACAACAAAAGTCACCTCAAGGGGCTTTATATTGTAATGTAGACCCTACAATAATATTATGATTACCAAGTTAATAAAGCATGAACTGCCTGACAGGAAACACCATCCTTGAGGAACTGCAGGACGGCGAATGGAAAAACCAGAAGAACCACTGATGTGTAGTCTTCCCTAACCACTATTTTCTTGCCCTGGACTGCCTTGATGTGTTTGCTGGTGAAAACGCACTTTAAGAGTCTTGTTTTTCTAGTGAAATAAATTTAGCTGTCCCTTCAAATATAAAGATAACAGCACAGGTGGAAAAGGCTACAGCAGAATGCCGAATATGAACTTTTGGCTCAAGAAATGTGAATTGTAATCTCTTTTTTTTTTAATTACAAAAAGCCACAAATCCGTCTTGATGTTAAAGACCAAAACACAAATACTAAAATCAAGAAAAATGTAACATTTAGCACATTGGTGATTTTTTTTAATTATTTTTTTTAATTTTAAACTAAATGACATGCTGTATGTTTTATGCATTGACTTTTGCAATGGATTTATTCAAAAGGGGGGGAAAGGCAGGTAAGGACGTCAAATCAGTGCTTTCAACTGTGAATCGTTTGGTTTTTTCCCCTTCTTTCAGCTCTTTCACATATTTTTCTTGGCTGTTACAGAGATGACCTTTCAAGTCATAGCAAAGGATACATTAATTTTAAGCATTTTTTAGTTATGCTATTCTTTTTGCTTGTTTTGGGTATATCAGACTGGAGCAGTTCTCACTTTAGCATCTCACTCTGTCCACCTTCCTCCACGTGGGTGTGCACAGCTTTCACACACATTTAATAATCACCAATATTGCAAAATGCAGATTTGCACCACTTTTGAATGCAGTGTTGGTATAATGCTTTTGTCACCTCTGTTAAAGAGGTCTATCAAAGAACTCACAATGTTGCACGGCATAAATGTGCAGGAGATTATCCCCTTTAAACTTTACATGTGTTTATTTTGTGAGGTGGGGGTTCTAGTAAGGAGAATAATCAACAAGTTTTGTATATAAAAAAATATGTTGAAGTGGGGAAAACATAATATATCCTATGAAAAAACTTTGGTGAATATAAGTCTTGTGTATGACCACTGCACTTCATTTTTTATTCTGAAATGATGGTTCAGGCCTTTTTATGTTATCCCGTGTCAGTCATGAAAGTACCTCTTTTAATCCACTTTGTCCTGAACGTAAGTATAATCACCAGTATCATATATCAATATCTTTATTGTCTTGTTGTTTTATACGGTCATTAAATTGTTTTTTACATATATCTATAAAAAGCATATTTCGTGTCTTACGTCATACATTTCATTTAGCCCTCAACTCTGATACGGATACAAATGTAGTGCTCACATTAGTAAAATTAAACACGGCCATTATACTGAGATGAGGGGGGTGCACCTTTAAATTACAACAGAAAGGCAAAAATCAAACACTCAGCAAAAACTTTTCAGTGATACTTAGCAGAAGCAGCTACCTTAAAACGCCTCACAGCACTGTCTAAATTATCCTTGATTTTAATGGTCACCTGACCAAATAAACTCTATAACCAGCAGGGATGTCAAACATAAGGCCGGGGGGCTTGACCTGGCCTGCAAAGACAATCCAGCCTACTAGACGGCTTTGGAAAATGTTAAGAATTTTTACTACTTTTTCATTTAAGTTTTACAGTTTTCCCTACTGATAAATAGCTCCCACGTGGCCATTCGTATTACACCAAAGTAAGTAACTGATAAACAAATGACAGAAAAGTTCCCTTTTTCACTACCTGCTATGGAAATTGTGTTAACAATGGGTCCAGAGTTTTGTGGGGTTTTTTAAGATAACTCTTTTTGTGAATTAAAAAAAAGCTACTAGAGCTTATTTATTTCTTGCTATTTAAGTCGTGCTGACAGATTTCTTTCATGTACTACAGCAGAATTTCTTCAACAAATAGTAAAACTGAAACATACTGTTGAAATTACACTATTTTTCTTATATAAATCTCAGGCGTTACATGTATAATTAAACTTCTTCAAAGTGGGCTTACTTTGACATTCTGCTTTTGAGGGATTCCTCTTAGAAATCTCAATTCAGAAGTCTTTGTGTGTCAAGTTTCTCTGCTACATTTTTGATCAGGCAGATTTTTCAACGCTCCTCAAACGCCATCAAGACGCGTCGCAGGACCCAGTGAAACTCACATGTACGCCCCCAGTGTGCGTGCCTGAGGTTAAATAGTCTTTTAGTGTGTAGTTTATAAAGTTTTGAGTACATAAACCGTACAGTTTGTCCGCAATGAGCTCCCAGATTACTTGTATCGGGTGGGTAAAACGAGGCGTTGCCAAGGAAACCCCGGATAAAGTAAGTAACATTAGCATGTTAGCCGACCGGCGGCTAATCTGTAAACATGGCAGTGCCCAAACTTTTACACGTATTGAACCTCGAGCAAATGGCATATATATTTTAAAATAATAAAGCCACTTTTAAAATTTAACTCTAGGTTGAGTTGAGCCAGGAGGAGCTCCAGCGAATCATCACTGAAGCGAAAGAAGAATTGGGGTATGTTAAAGGCTCACTGCTCCCGTGTATCCCATCACACTGTGCCTGCTGTCATGTACTTTTTGTTTACTTCTTTGAATGCCCCCAGGGAACTGGCAGCTGACGACGAAGAAGAAGATGCTGAGGGTGTACCTGTTGAAGAGAGTGATACTGCTGAAGTGCCACAGGATGAGAGTGAAGAAGGAAAGGAGGAGGAGGATGAGCTAGCAGAGTATGGCCTGGATAAATATGATGAAGAGGACGCAGGTGAGGAAGGGGCAAGGTGCTCTTTGGTTATTTGAGTAGATTTGCCGCTTCATCCCATATCTTCTGGTGTTCTGCCTCTGTTTTAGTGACCGCTAATCTTGGTGACAGCCTGGCTGGACTCACAGTGTTCAGCTCTAATGAGGAGGATCCTTACATCACCATCAAAGACACAGTGAGTGGCCTCCAAAAATAAGTGCATGCATTCTGTGTTGTGTCTGAGGAGCTGCTATAAACTTTAAAACCCCTCATTTGTTTTCCAGTGCAAGAAATTTGTGTTAATTATTTTGGATAACTTCCTTCCTAGGACCAGTATGAGCGTGAGGACTTTCAAATCAAACCCACTGACAACCTGATCCTGGCAGGCAAAGCAGAGAAGGATTGCTGCAATTTGGAAATCTTTGGTAAATGCCTTCATTTACTGACCCGATGGACAGATAACAGAGGATTTTCTTCAGCAAATAGAAGGAAATTTTGTTCATTGGATACTGCTGCTGTGGCTTAAAATAAGCTAAATGTGTTACTTTGCAGTTTACAACTCAGAGGAGGACTCCCTTTATGTTCATCACGATATTCTGCTGCCAGCCTATCCACTGTGTGTGGAGTGGCTAAATTTTGACCCAAATCCTGCAGAAGGAACATGTAAGAAAACATCAATGATAAATGCAATGTAGATAAAGTCTCTTGTTTTGTTGTATAGGACCTTTTAGCAAACACTGTCTCCTGTTTGTGTGTGTGTTAACCTGCAGCTAACTATGCAGCTGTGGGCAACATGACTCCTCAGATAGACGTGTGGGATCTGGATGTGGTGGACTGTTTAGAGCCAGCCTTCTCTCTGGGGAGCAAAAAAGCCTCCAAGAAGAAAAAGAAGAGCAAAAAGGTAAAAACCTAATTAGTGGTTGTATTCTCAGCAAGAAATTGAACCCTCAGATGCCCATCAGAGTGAGAGTGTGTGAGTTTTAGGTAAAAAGCACTTAAAACACTGAAAAAAGTGTTCCTGCTCAAATGGAGTAGAAAGTAAGGGTGGCTTTAAAAAAATTGATTTCCCCAAATCAAATCGATTTTAGTTTCAATAATGTGCTATCGCTTTCATTAAATCCTGAATTGATTTTTAAATATAAATGTATTTTACCAGAAATATCAGAATCTGAGGTTAAAACTCACAAAACTATTTCAACAACTGCCAAACAACTAAATAAGGAAATGAGAGCAGGTAAAAAGATGTAAACACAGAGCGTGGATCCCCCCGTTCACCCGACAGCACGTTCATAGACACGCCATCAGGTGAAAGCTGACGTCTTACAGATTCTAAAGCTGCAGGTTTCGTCACTCTCTGACCAAAATTTACTGAATCAGCAGCAAAAGAAGATCAAAATTACGCTTCACGTTTGAAAAACATTGTCATGAATTCCCTCTTACTTTCACTGTTTTGCTTCCACCACAATAAAAATCACACTTCCTGCACAGCCCCCTCTCTCAGTGTACTCAGAGACTAGTTTACCATCAAAAGTCTCCATTTTCTGCATTATTCACTTGCTCATTACGCACCAGTCTACCATTGTGTACAGTGCTGTCGGCCGCTGTAACTTTGCTCTGCTTCACTTTAGCAGTATCAGGTAATATTCATATGTTGATTTGTGGTTTTCTTCAGTTTTTGATCTACTGCAGAATATTTTTAAGGCGGTTATCTGCTATAAAAAGTCAGGCCAGGAAAATCTCCTTCATGTTTTTCTGTGTTTTATCCTCAGTTACTTTGACACAAAGGCATCTGCTGTGATGCTTGCACCTCTAATAAAGTCTCACAAGCAACAGCTTTGTTTTTGTACATATAAAAAATATGAATATGTAATGATAAATGATCATAATTATAATATTTCTGACTGTTTGAGTCAAAATTGGATTGAATCGATTCAGTTATAGAAATCAAATAGATACCCAGCTCTAGTAGAAAGCACTATATTAGTCCCGGTCCATTTAGTAAACTCTGATGGGTTTAATATAGGCTGAGACTGAGTTAGTAATTAAGGGTTTCTGTCTGTTCTTTTAAAAATAACAGGGGGCAGCAGCAGAACCTGTTGAGGGACACACAGATGCAGTGCTGGATTTGTCCTGGAACCAGCTGGTCAGGTCAGTATCAGATTGCATTAATATGCATTCATCCATTTTCTACCACCTATTCTCATGTGGGTTGCGGTGCCAGGAGTCTAAACAGAGATGAACAGGCCTCCGTTTACTCTCGGAAAATTGACCCATCTGTAATGGAGAGCCCAGATTTCCTGTAAATGAAGCTCATTTCCTCAGCTTGTATCTGAGCTTTTATTATTTCAGTCTCTACCCCCTGCTTCTTATCATAGGTGAGGGTAGGAAAGCAAGTCAACCAGTAAGCTGACAGCTTTGCCTTCCCACTTTGGTCTCTCTTCACCACAACAGACTTAAACATGCTGCACCAGTTCATCTTTCAATCACACGATCCACTCTTCCTTCCACTTGTAAACAAGTCCCAGAGATACTTGAATTCCTTTACTTGAGGCTGAGAGATGTTCATATACTTTGTTTATATTAGATGCATGTGGTATAACTGTACATATCTGTACATCAGTGGGTCTTTCCTGAAACACAGTCCCCTCTTTCTTAGGAACGTGTTGGCTAGCGGTTCTGCAGATGAAACAGTTATCTTGTGGGATATGTCTCAAGGCAAGCCAGCCACAACCCTGCGCAGACACACTGATAAGGTATTCAATGAGAAATAAAAATACAATTCACAGTTTATATTGAGTGTTGCATTCCCAGAAATTACAGCCTTGAGCTGCTGGGTAACAAACATTTTTGTCTTTCAGGTCCAGACGTTAACATTCCACCCGTTTGAAGCCCAGACTTTGCTATCGGGATCTTACGACAAGTTCGTGGCATTTGTTCTCCTCACCACCAGATTTTATAGGAAAATTTTGGATTGACAAAAGTTTGGAGGCTTAACATGTTCTCTTTACAGGACAGCTGTACTTTATGATTGTCGGAGTCCAGACAGCAGCTATCGGACGTGGAGGTTCAGTGGCCAAGTGGAACGTTTGGTCTGGAACCACTTTTTACCCTGCAATTTCCTGGTGAGTCCTTAAAACATCCTCCAGGATTTTCTAGTAGACAAGCTGTGCAGAACACAGTAAAATGCATGTAGATTTCAATTAACAGAGAATCCCAAGTTTTCTAAGAAACAAGTGCTATTCTCAGCTCCCATAAAAGTACCAGTGCTCATATTAAATGTCTTTTTTTTTTATTTTCGGGGCATGTCTGAATATGCAAAGTGTCATCGCCACTGTTTGTAAGACAGTTTATTTAAATTTTCTTTACATACAAATTGTTTTTAACTGTAACAATGACTCAGACATCAAAGGGGAAGCTTTTGGGCCTGACTTGGAATATTGCTATGCCATAACATAACAGAGATAAATTTGGCACTTTCCCTATTAAGAAGTGTGTCATTCCCTTGGAATTTTTCAGGGAAATGTGAGGTGGTCAGGCTTGGGAAGCATTTGTTCAGCTGACACAGAATGACCCATCTGTTACGCCTTCTCCCCGCACTGGTGCTTCACATTGATGTTTTTGGCTGACGTCCAGGTCATTTTCAGAGCTCGACCAGCATAATCACATGTGGAGATGTGGTTTATGCTAGTGAAACCACTTTTGTTTCAGTTGCATTGTTTTCACCAGACAATAAATTACAGATTTTTTCTGCTCAGTTTTTTGATTTTTCATCAGAGGATGAAAAAAAAAATCATACAAAAGCATCAAAGCTTAACCGCATTAAATCACATTCCTTTTAAAACCCGGCTGAGCAGCTGTGACTCCAGCTGGTGTGTGGTCATTGTGCAAAAGACTTTGCGTATCTCATTCTGTTGATTTTGTCGTTCTTCATAAGCTCTGTGCTTTACATGTGGGTTTTTTTTCTTATTTTTCAGGCGAGTACAGAGGATGGTTTTGTCTACTGCCTCGATGCACGCTCAGATAAACCGGTGTTCACACTGAGGGCACACGATGAAGAAGTGTCAGGTGTGTGTGTGTGTGTGTGTGTTCAGTCCCTTTTTTTCAGTTTAAACTCTAGATAAGCTTTTCTTTTGTAAGAGGAAGTGGTTATTTTTTTCTTGGAAATGAGTCATTTGGGAAAATATGAAAGCGTTCCTTAACGTTGTTCATACATACCAGAGAAATGTGGGAAAACTCGTGATTGGCTTGTTTTTCATCATCATCTCAAAACCACTTCCTTTCTGGAGGAAATCATGAAGACAGTTGGGTAACACTGAGGCTCTGTGATTCAGCCCAACCAAGTGGAGCCTTCCTTTCCTTGTGTTCTTGAAAAGATACAGTAATGACTGTGCTATAGAAACCATGCCTAACCCCCTTTGAATTCCTGCAGGGTTGGCCCTCAGCAGCCAGATTAAAGGATGCATGGTCACCTCTTCAGCTGACAAACATGTTAAGATTTGGGACATTTTAGGCAACAAACCCAACCTGGTGCACTCGCGGGATATGAAAATGGTAAGTTTGTGGTGTGTTGTGGATTATTTTTCCATGTGTATAAAAAGTGGTTGTTAAAAGATGTTTAACCTGACTTTGTAACCTGTGATCAGGGTGTGCTGTTCTGCGCGTCATGTTGCCCCGACCTGCCCTTCATCTATGCCTTTGGGGGACAGAAGGAAGGTCTGCGAGTTTGGGATATAAGTGATGTTGCAGCAGGTAAAGTTAAATCATTTGTAAATCATGTGAAGTTAGTTCCAAAAGCAACTGCACGACTTGTGGTTAAGTAAAGTGGCAAACATTTATTTTTGATGCTGCTTCAGTTAATGATGCTATAATGTTGTTGTGACTGCTTTTAGTGGCCGAGGTCTTTGGCAGTCGAGAACGCTTGGTGGCAAGTACGGGATCACAGGCATCGAGCGCTGCAGCCACATCTGACATGGAGGTCTCCTAGCGACAGTCTGGTTAAAATGGATAAACTGAGCTAATGTGGAAACACATCAAGCTGCCATGCTTGTGGCTTCTTTGTGGAAGCTCCACTGAGAGGCTGGCCAGTCTTTGAAAACCAGGCCTAAAGGAACCAAAGAGCTCAGTCAGCTTCTCTCTTTCCACATATAAGGCCGCTGACAAGAACATTTAAAGACGTGTTCAGGAAAGTCGAGGAACAGTTGCTCTTATATTAGTATAAGTGGACTTCTTTCAAATTTTGAATGACTGGGTGAAATTTAAAATCCATGCAGTTTTTTTCTCTGTACATTACCAATGTAATATGCTGCTTAGATTACTTTCTCAAGAATACCATGCACACTGATCTGAACAGTGGTTTTATACCCTTTTCTGGTAATAGATAAAAATTTGGGGGAAAAATGTCTGTACAGTTATTTGATTTGGCTCAAGTGTAAAAATAAATAAATAATGGACTCATCCAACTGTGATATATTCAAGAAATAAACACAGTTCATTAGATTTGTGTTGATTTTGTTCTTTGGTTTTCAAACCACTTATGAACCACTAGATGGCTGTATTAAGGATGTGTATGGATGTGGGGTATTTAAATATTTATATGGTTGTACTGTACATTAGCCTATAATCTTTAAAAATAAGTAAAAGACTTTCTTTGGGGTTTTGTGCTAAAATGTAATGCATTTAAAAACTGGACCTAATACTAAGAATATATGGAAAAATAACCACCTACAATGTAAAGTATGAAACGTAAGAATTCATAAATGTTTCAGTTTACTGTTAGTCACCAGCAGGGCTGAGTAGTAACAGCCTATGAGCAATCAATGTTTTTAAATCATATTAAAGAAAAACAGAAAATAAAGGTATCACAAGTACTACATGATGCATGTGCGCACTGGGAATTTGAACTATGAGTATTTTTGGGGATCCTAGGCTTCAACTGTATTTTAAACAAAACATTTCTAAGATATTTAAAAATATTTTATGTAGCAGCATGAAGTTCAGTTCATTTTAGAGATTTTGAAATAATCCAAGTATGTTAGATGTCAAAGAAAATTGAAGTGAAATGCAGGAGTTCAAAATAAAGTCAGAGTAGAAATACTGAAAGAGATAGGTGTAGCAGAGGAACTGTTGGAGCCGAGTCAGAAAGAAGAGACGGAAATATTACAGTGTTGCACATAGAAAATAATTAAGCATGGCGTCGGGTCGTTTGTGCAGACTAAACAGTCTCCTAACGCGACTCTCCGGTTGCATTCGGTTATCGCGTGTACAAAGTAAGTTTTATGCTTTATTTGTCATTGCTGGCGGTCATGTGAGTGTACGCGAGTTTACAGATTTATTGGTTAACAGCGATGGTAGCGGTGAAAGCTAACGGGCTAACCTTGACAGTTTAGGTGGCGAGTCTGCCTTCATTGTCCAAACCACAGTGTGTCTGTACAAAAATAAAATAAAATACTCGCTGCGAATAATTTAATATATTACAAGTTTACACGTTTTCTAGTGACTGTAAACGTAACACATCCTACGTAGCAGCATCCTGTGTCTAGTATCTGTGTTTAGTAGTTCCTGCTGCTGTCTCCATCTTTGTGTTATGGTCTCTAAGCTTTCAGAGTTTCATTTATAGCTAAGAAGTTGAACCTTGTCCATTTGTGTCATTAGTTGTCTGGACTTCTGTTACATCTGTGCTGGTTGTGTTTGTTTTCCTGCTGCAGCTTGTTTGGTCCCAGCTCGCCAGAAGTCCAGTGTTGGTACTACTTCTCTTGATGGACCTGAATGGTTTGTATTTGTCAAATTAACATGAGAGGAACAAAGAAGAGTGATGATCTTAACTTGTGGATTAGAATTAGCACTGCGTGTTATATTGTCCAAAAGTCTTGAGCAACCATTTATTTCATTTCTTTAAATTTTGACTCCAAGCAGCCAGACTTGGTTGTAATTTTTAAAGAGGCCTCAATTGGTATTTCTCCTTCTTTCTGAAGGACTTTGAAAGTTTTTCTTTGGTCATTGGCGCCTTTTTCACAGTAAATTCAATCCCATCCTTGTGCTTGACATAAGGAAACATAATTTCCTTATAAAGGCAACCAACTCAAGGGATGAAGTGTGTCCCTAAAAGATCGAATGAAACTAAACAAGTGGAGAAAAAATCCAGCATAGACTTGACACAGGATGCCTCAGTCGATCCATCTACTGTTCACCAGTGCCTCATCAGAAATTGTTTCACTGGAAATTCACTAGATTCTTAAAGAAGAGAAAAGGCTGAGGTATGCCAAATTACTCAAAAACTGGACTGAAGATTTGTGGCAACAGGTTTTATGGAATGATTAATTCAAATTTTAAATCTTCAGTTCCAATCACCATCAATCTGTGCAGATGTCCACAGCCACTGTGGAGGGTCTGTCGTTGTTTGGTGGTGTTGGGGATCTTCTCAAAATAGAACAAACAAACTCAGAAAAGCATCATAATGTTTTGGCCCACCACATAATACCATCAGGATGTAGTCTGATAGACAACGGCTTGACTTTTAAGCATGACAATGATCCCAAACACACTGCCAATACAGAAAAAGTATGGCGAAACACACAATGGAACACCATCAGTCATGGATTGGCCTCCCCAGGGCCCAGACCTCAACATTATTGAAGCAGTGTGGGATCATTTTGACAGCTAGTGAAAGAAAAGCAGCCAATATCCAAAGAAGAGCTTTGAATTTCCTTCTAGAAGCCTGGAGAACTATTCCTGAAGAATATTTAAAGAAATTACAAGAAAGCTGCCTAAATGAGTTCAGACTGTGTTGAAGAATAAAGGTGGTCATACAAAATAATGACTTTCAAGCTCATTAGAATTGTACAAACCTAAAATTGGTGTACATATTTCCCATTTAACTAGCAAAATATAAAGAATTGGCTGCAGAAATATTTAACATTTTTGTAGTTGTGTTGTTGGAATAATTAATGAAGTGTAAAAAAAATGTGACAACTACTTAAGTAGCTAATGATAGATTACATTATTTTGACATAGATACTAATCTTTCAATTTTTTGGCTTTAGTAATGTGGAAATTGGTGTGACCTCAGATGGAAAAACCATAGTGTGCTACCATCCCACTGTGGACATTCCCTATGAGCTTACCCAGGTAAGGCAGTACTGTGTAGCTTTTTTCAAAAGTATTCTGGATATAGTTTTAGACCTGTTATTATTTTATAACAAATAAACTTGAAGTATCAGACTTACAGCCATTAGAAAAGATGTAACTGTTCTGTGCACAACAAGTGAAAAAGCTGCAGGATTGCAATAAAACACTGTGTATTTACAAAATGGGAAATGAATCTCTGCAGCCTATAGAAAGACCAGACCCAATGGCCAACCAGGTCGAGACGCACGACCAGGTTTTAAAGGCCCACCTCAGCAAGGAGGTGCTCAAGGACAACGGCCCCACAATAGAGGAGCTGAGCAAGATGTTCTTCACTACAAAACACCGCTTTTATCCAATTGGACAGTAAGTACACAAGTAACACACACATAGGCAAAGGTCTGTGATGAAAATGTTGGTGGGAGATTTGCCCAGACATTCTTCATCTGGTCTCCCTTTAGTAATTTATTGTTGATTTATTCCTCCAAAGTTTACATTTGGATCAACAAGATGAATTATGTATAGAAAATTGTTTATCTGGATATATCTATGTTAGAGGTATTATTGGTATTGCACAGTCCCGATCAAAAGCTTAGGACCTCTTGAAAAATGTTTGAAGTGATTAGCAATAACGGTGGAGCTACTTATTACTGAGCTCATGTTTGGGTTTTCTGTTTTGGGGTGGTTTCAGGTCTTTTGTTTTTTTGCATGCTCAAAAAAAGGTTTTGTCTCACTGCTATTTCTTCTTGTTGCATGTTGAAGCTCTTAACCTTGTTAAGATCCAACCATGTTTGTTTGTCATTTTTCAAGTGGTCTTAAGCTTTTCATCACTATATTTACTGGCAAGCTGGAGGTCAGAAATGACATATTGAAGAAATTTTCCCTTGAAAGTGGGTTACTCAACCTTGTTTCTTCTAGTTTGCTGATTTAACAGTGTTAGCACAGCAGATTTAGATGAGTTGCCAACTTTGATGAGGACACTCTGTTGCTCCTTCTGTTGTTTTTATTCATTGGATGATTGTGAAACGGTGTAAAAGAGCTGAAAGACAATGTGCTCTCTCTTTAAAAATGCGTCTGTACTTGTTGTTCTGTATTGATCGTCCTCTGTTTTGTTGTTCACAGATATCGAAGGCGACGCATAAATAAGGACCCACCGAAGGACAGATAGCTACCAAACAGCAAATGATATTCTTTTGTTGTCACAATAATGTTAAATAAACTGTTAAATAATAAGTTAGTAGTTACTATTTTTTTATGCAGCCACTACACTGGACTTCACAGTTGCAGTAGAATTTTCTTTAGACTGATGATGTAAAGCAGTGGTTCTCGAGTAGCCTGGCAAGTCACACACGTGTGTCTTCAGAGTCTTCAGAGTTTCCAGGTGTACAGATCCATATCAGATATTGTGATGTCATTATGTTGGCTAGCAGCCACCTACCAACCTCCTTTATGCACATGTAAACACCTTTTATAAAGGTGTCGTATCATTTTCATTTCATGATGGTAGCATCTAGTTCATATCCCTGAAACTTTAATTATGAATGACGATTTATAATGTCAACATGTTGCCTAGCAACCAAACAGTATTGTAGCAATGTAAACATAATGAATGAAAATTAAATTTACTATATTTATGCTCAGCAGACATTTAGTTCTCAATAAAGAGGTATGCTGAACAGCTATGCTGAAAAATATAGGAACCTGTTAAAGAGACACTACTTCTGCTACCTAACTGTTAGCATAAAGGACAACGTGTGGGGAAAGTGAATCACTTTCAAAGCACAACTAACTACCTGTACAACACAGCAGCAGAAGAAGAGGGGAAAAGGTCATTCTCTTTTGGTTGTATTTTGTGGGCAAACTGTGGCCTGAATGTCACCCGCTTGAAGCAGGTTGTGGCAAGTGATGAGTGTGTCAGTTTTAATGCAAATGTGATAATGCACCTCATATCTGACCCACATTTGGTAGATCTGTGGCTATGATGTGTCACTTGGATAAAAACCGTTCTTCAGTCTGTTGGGCAACAGGTCAAACAGATAGTGTCCAGGGTGAAAAATGTCTCTATTGATTTTTAAGGCTTTTTAACAACATCTTGGTTTTGCAATCTTGTTGAGTGTAACATAGAAGAAGCCCACTCCACAGAGCTGAATTCTCCACCTGACAGTGCCCAAAGAATCCATCAGCACAAGGCTATACAGGCTGATGGTTTTGATGTGTCGGCTGCTTTTGTATGCTAGTTTGAAACATGGGTGTAAATTGTAGTGCAGAGCTTAGCAGAAGCTTGCAGCTGAGAGGTGGTAGTTCTAGTTTTCTATGCACATGAGTTTCTATTTGTGTGTTTGTTTATTACGCATTACGTATAGTGTTGTGAGGAAGATGGAGAGAAATATTAAAGCAAACACTCATCCATTTAAGGGCAGTTTTAAAATTTTAATATTAATTCATGATTTTGGGCCACTCTGCAATTTATTTTTTGCAATATTCTCTTTTAGTTGATAATTTTCTGTTATGTATTTAAGAAAAAAAAATCAAAAAATGGTATACATCCATCTCAAGCAGCATAACCTTTTTACAAATGCTCAGGAACATTAAAAAAACAGATTTAAAATAAATATTGTTTAAAAAGTTCTTTTTATATCACACATAGTCACTCTCATACTGAACACACATTCAATTTCAGGTAAGACTATTCATTTGTTACCAATTTATTTTCAGATACATATATTGATACAAGCTGAGGATTTTTTTTAGCCTGCTGTCCACACACTTAGATTCCAAAAGATGCATCAAGGCAACTCAGGATTTAGTGCCTAAAATTCTTTGACACGCAGACTAGAGGAGCTGAGAATCAAACCATCTATCTTCCAGTTGGTAGATGAACTCTATGGCAGTTTGCGTGGAAACAAGTATAAGTAACAAGGTTGCAAATCTGTGCTAGCATTAATGTTTTGTCATAAAAAGATGTAAGCTGTGGAGTGAAATGGACTGTGAAAGTCAAAGATGAATGTCGTTATACAAATAAAGGAAGAAATCTTTGAAATTCATTTAACTTCCTTTGGTAATATGGCAGTAGGGTTGCATTAGTTAAGGTAATACGCGCAATCCAGTCAGAAAAGATAATAAAGTGGACTGCCCTTTGGTCTACCCGTGATGTGTGCATGTGACTTGATATGTCACTTTTTCTTTGTTATGTCGTTCAACAATTACAAGATACATGCATTCATAAAATAAAGAAAGCTGATTCATAACTTTTAAAAAATCTTATACTTGACAACCAGTTTGGCTGTTAAGACGTTGGGACAAATTGGGATTTGGGGAATTCTCCAAGGCTGTTATGTATTTTAAACCATATGTGTGAACCACTTATTTAACAAGAGCAGCTGTGACTTACACAACAAATTAAAGTTTTAGTATTTTGTGCATAGACTGTTTTCAAATTCTGGGGTGTGACAGAAATTTTCCTGCAATTGTAGAATGGCCCTTTTATTTTGTCTTCTTAAAATAATAATAGCAGCATTAAAAAGATATATATATTCAGAACCCTTTGAAAACATTTAACTAAAATTTCAGATTGATAATATGTTTTATTTGTTCATTTATTTAGTATTGCAGCATTTATATTTTTACATGGAAGTCTTTAGACATCAGCATACTTGTCTACGTCATCTGAAGCCACCGGAAGCGTGAGTTATCTGTCCCCGCCCCAGCAGCTCAGTCAATCCAACCTGAAGAGAAGGCGAGTCAACGGCTAAAAATATAATAGCTAACACAAGATGGCCGGTCTGCCTCGTAGGATTGTAAAGGTACTCCTGTCATCGGACAATATGTATATATCATAATGAGCGGTTGAATGTATTTTATAGCGGTTATTCAGTGCCAATATGGACACAGACGTGCAGTCATCTCGCGTGTAGCCTGGCGTTAGCAAGGCTAGCACATTTAGCTCCTGTCGAGCTAGCTCGCTTGTCTGTGTTTTGTTTGCCACTTCCGTTTAGTGAATTCTGCTGTGACGGTGGTTGAATTTTTTATACGTGAGGAATTATTAACTCGCCTAATTTGCAATGTTAAAGTTATTGCTTTCTTACATTTTCAGTATGAATCGACTGATTGTAGAAATTTGTCCCAGTCGCCCTATGAATGGATTTGCTAAGTGAGCTAGGCTAGCAGTTTTAGCGTTGCCGATTCGTACACATGTCTGATGCTGATGTGAAGCGCTGCCCTTGTGCTCACGAAACATATGTACGAGCCCAACTACGCGAGCATGTCAACATGTGATGTTTTGTTTAGTTTTTGTATTAAAATATATGGAACTAAAACAGAAATGCAAGGCCTTAAGGGCTGCGGTCTCCTCCCTTAGCCTCACCGCAGCTTCGCTGGGCCAGGCCCGGCAGTGGGCGCGATCAGCCTTTTCCGCTACGTCTAGCAGCTCTTCCTCAGGTTTAACAGGTTTTCACAACCAGTAACACGACCGTAGGCAAAGTGGGAAAACCGGAATCAACTTCTGTTTATAAACCTATGGCATTTTGGTTTACATTCACAACAAAGAAACGTTTTTGTTTTTTCTAATTCTAAGAGTGAATCAGTTTCCTTCCTGTTTATTGCAGATGTTTTGGTGCACCTGCTCAAGCGAATGCAGAAATCTTAAATAGATAGTCTACTTCCTCCTTGTTCATTTTCGCACAGTGTTCATTGCGGTAAAACTCTTTAGCAGATACACTGTTAATACACCCAGTAAAGTGGAACAATCCTTGCACTGAAACAGTTTCTAAAAGTAATCTGGACAAATTTATTCAGACTGACAGGCAAAAAAAATCTGCAGTCAATCTGATAACTGGTTGCTTCTTTAAACAGCGATTATTTATTGGCTAATTTGTTTGTTTGTTTGTTAATGTCTCAGAGTTTGGGCAAGAAAAGCTATTTGAAGAGCTCCCTTTAAGCTAATGTGATTCTGATTGGCTGCCCCTCCTTAACGGAAGGTTTGAACTGCAGTTTTGTTTAGAGCAGTCTGAAACCACAGTTTTTGGCTCACATACTCTTTATTGCTACTGTATTTTGCTTAAAAAATGTTTGTACTCAGCCACAAAAATATTTCCATATTAAAGATAAGAACCACTTCTCTAAAGCACGAACAGAAGTACAATGTGAGGAAGGAAAAAAGACTACAAGAAATTAAGGAGGCAATGGAGAGAGGCTTGTTTTAGGTATTGGGAAATGATTGGTTGAATTTCGAAAAATTTTTAGATTAAAATGAAGTGGAGCCCCTGAATTATTTGTCAGTGCGAGGCACTGCACGGACACTTGACTGCCTTTAGTTTCCATTTTAAATAACTTGTGGAAATGTTTTCTTGTCTATATATAGGTAAAGTGGAAAGTATTTGTGTGACTAAGCGGGGTGAGATTGTGTATTGTGAACCATTATGCACTTAAAAGTCTGTTGTTGACACCCTCCTACAGTTCTTCATGCAACACTTTTTCTTCCTTTTTAAATTCAAAATGTCAACAACTGTGTTTCTCACTATGACCTTGCTCAGGAAACGCAGCGGTTGATGGCAGAGCCTGTTCCAGGGATCACTGCTACGCCTGATGAAGGGAATGCACGCTACTTCCATGTGTTCATTGCAGGGCCTCAAGATTCTCCCTTTGAAGGAGGCACATTTAAACTTGAACTATTTCTTCCAGAAGAGTATCCCATGGCAGCTCCCAAAGTGCGATTCATGACCAAAATCTATCACCCCAATGTTGACAAACTGGGAAGAATATGTTTAGACATTTTGAAAGGTAAGAAAACCGTGAGATAAAAATAATCTACATGATTCTTTTTTTTTTTTTTTTAAATATTTACATCCTGTTTTCTTTTTCTGGTTGATGTTGGTGTGAAACAACACTGACAGCATTCTGCAGGACTTGATTGCAGCTTTTTTCTTATTGCTTTGTAAAAGTGAGGAGCATCAAACAGTTAAAGCTTATGGCTTTTATGCCTTTATAGCAGTCACAGGTTCATTTACTTGCAATTCCAAGTACAAATGTGTGGCACCTGTGTGGAAACCCGCTGAATAAGAGAGATAATAATAATGCTTTAGGAAAACACTTATTTGCATTGGCATTGTTCTGTTTTTACAATGAGCAGGCAGTGAACGTCCGACATGTTAAAGCATGTTGTAGAGAAAAGTATGCCTTCAGTTTTATATAAAGAACTCATCGTCTGAAAGAAGAATGAAGTTAGGTGATTACTTTCAGTAGGGCGTGGAAATAATACGAACCATTTTCATGTTATACTGAACTGATTTATTGTTAATGTCAAAATATGAGTTTTTAAATTGTATTTGTAAGAAAAAGGAAGATTAATTCATGACATGTGTTCTAGATCAAGATTTGGGGGATGGGATAGATATCATTAGATTGGAACACTGTACAGCCATATTTTATGTGACGATTTTATAATGCTTAAACTATTTTATTTAAGTGAAATTGTTACAAAGACAATATATCAGACTTTTTTTAAGGCTCGTTTTAAGTTTTATATCTGCAACACATTTTAAATAATTGGAGACAAAGCCTTTGTTTTGCATCAGCTTTCCTGATGATAAGCGAGGTGTTTCCTCTTTAGAGGTGTATTTGATTAAAAAAATGAAATAAAATTTCACAATTCAGGTCCACAGGAAGAAAGCTGCCATTCAACAGCTTGCTTATAAATTCTTTTTCTTTAAACAGCTGAGTTTTCTCTTTGTTTTATGAGTGCAGAGACAAACTTTGTTCAATGGTTGTTCCTGAGCCCGTGCACTGATTTCTGCTGCAGAATCAAGTGTTTCAGTTCTTTCATTCCTTGTGTTCACTGATGCAGCGTAGGTGATGACAGTCCCAAAGTCTCTGCATTTTCTGTTGAGCAAACAAATGTATTTATAATTTATTTGGGCACATAAGCATTATTATATAATGATAGAATCATGGATTTAATTTTTATTATCTTGATATTATGTGGTAATGGAAAGCAAATTGGTATATAAAATGTATCAGGAAAGTATATGGTTGTGTTTGCATATATGTTTAGAAGGGAATGTGGAAAATAGAAGAGATTGTTTAGTAGACTGATCAGCGCTAAAGGACTGCTACTCCCTCATGTTTTTTTGTTTGTTTGTTTGTTTTTTTACCTTGCCTTTCTGCTCAGCTCAGCCCTGATATTGACTGCTTTCTCTCTCTGCCACTAGCAAGTTGTTGACACTAGGTTTGCCATCAGATTTGTTTCTTTTCCCATTAAACCCACCAGCCTGTTCCTCTTTTTCCTGATCTTCCCACAGACAAGTGGTCTCCAGCCCTGCAGATCCGTACAGTGTTGCTATCTATCCAGGCATTATTAAGTGCTCCCAATCCAGATGATCCACTGGCAAATGATGTTGCAGAGCAGTGGAAGAAAAATGAAAGCCAAGCCATTGAGACAGGTGAGGAGAAGATTTATTTTTTCTATTAGATCACTCGGGATGGGCTTTGTTAAACTGTATTTCTGCTGCCACAGGTGGTCACAGGTTTCAGTGTGAGAAGTGCTGTGACAGATGGTAACAAACAACAGCTCAGGTCTTGACCTTAACTGTCAGCCACTTTACAAATAGCTGCAAATTAGCCAAAGCTGAGATGATGGTTTTCTTTATGGTTCATTTCCTGGGAGGAGAAGAATAGCAACCAGAAAACAAAACAACAAACCTGTTGGTGACTTTGTGGGAGGGGTCAGCTTGCTGACCTACTGTAAATAAAGCCAGGTGATAGTAACAGTTCTCAAGTTTGCTTGGTATATGATGCATGTGAGAGCTGCATATATTTGTTATTCTCCCAACATTTTGTGAAACATATAGTTTATCAGCTCAAGAAAATAAGTTGATGCTTATGGAGGTCTGCACCTAATGATCTTTTTGGAGAGTCTAATAAAGAAGTTGATTGGTTTGTCTCGGCTGATATGCCACTTCTGAGTGTACAATGACAATGAAATTCCTCGGTCGTGTCTCACTTGATGGTATCAGTTGAAACCCACTAAATAAGAGAGATAATAAAATGCATGCATGTATGCGCAGCAGTCAATCATGAAACAAATTGTTACGTGTTGTTAAAGGCAGTCTGAGATGGGCTTTTAAACAGGGTTTCTCTGCCAGTTTCCATGGAAATCTTTGTGACTAACCAAACCAATACATCATTTAAATATTCTGCTTGTGGTTTGACTGTAAAAGCAGAAACACATAATGAGATCAGAAGCCTTTTTTGTTTTTGTTTTAGGATATCGATAATTTAATGCATTTGTGCGAAATCAGCTTCGCGTGGCTCAACATGATGTTCTTGTTTTCCTCTATCTACAATCCAAACTCTAAACATAATAAAGTTTAAAGTATGTAAAGCATCAAAAACAAGCAACACAGAAATGAAAAGCCTAAATATTTAAATTTTGTATTTGGAAGTCCTGTGACCTCTCAGGTGCTTTTGCTGCCTGTTCTGGGATTAGCGCTTCCTGTGTATACCTTGCAGCACTTTACTTATTTACTGTTATGTACTCAGCTGATGGCCCTCATACCAAACAAAACCCTCTTGTTTTGTTTCCTTCCCAGCCCGAACATGGACCAGGCTCTACGCAGGCAACAGTGAAGTATAGAAGAAGAGAATCGAGGCGTCTGAATGTGATCCACAAAATATACTCCTATTCTGTCATTTGAATTTAACGGACACAAAAAAGAGAAAAAAAATATTATAAGTCCAAATCTATCTGAAAGAAATGACATGAGCAGCAGACCTCTGGGTGACATATGTTAAGACGCGTTAAATGTGTGTTAGCCTTTTTTTCTTTTTTCTTTCTTTTGTTTTTTTTTTGTTTGTTTGTTTGTTTTCTTTCCCCTGTGTTGCTATTTAAATGCATGGACAGAGAATGAGACCCTCCCCATTACAGTCTTAAAACTCACAATACAATGTGTTGTCTTTAACCAGGCACATGCTGGTACGTTTGCAAAGTGTACATGCATTAAAGCTGTCATTCTTTTAACACATGCATTATTTGTCAACACATCTGTATGTCTTTATGTGTTAATTCAGCACTGCACCGGTAGAAATAGTAAATGACACATAAACTATTAATAATGTAGGTTCCCAAAACTTTGATTTAGAGGGATGGGGGCGGGGGGAAACCCAAAACAATTGGAAGGGGGGAAAAGCAAAAACAGCAGTTTAAATGCACAGCAGGGATGAATCTGAAGGATTCCACACAGGAAATGGTTCCTCAAACTTTTATACAAGCTGCCCCTAATGTAAGTGCCGGGTTTGCTAATGGGGAATACACATTCCTTCACAGCCACAGCTCATGTTTTAAAGAATTTAGTCAGTGCCTAGTATCCTGCAGGTTTTGTGTATTCATTCACACCTTACCATTGGAGTCAGATGTGTAGAAAAGATGATAGAAATGATTAGAATCCAGTGAATGGGGATTCCTGCAGTAATCCAAGTGCTGCTGGTTGGTTGTAAGCCTGTTGTCTGAAAGCTTCAACAAGTCTCAGAAACTTGATTCAATCTTTCTTTTATTCATTTTTTTCCCTTCTCAATTTTCAGACCCTGTTTAGTTTGGGGAGGGTGGGCGGGGTACTTCCACAGCCTTAAAAAGTCATTCCCAACACATTAAGGGAGGCAGATGATGGTCAGTGTTGAAAGAAACTGTAAATATCATAGCAGAGTAGCGTGTGTTGAAAATGACGTCAGCTTTTTAAGAGTGTAGGAAGTTGTTGTTGGTTTTATGTTCATTTTTAACTATCTGTCCATGCTATATCTGTGTTGCCTGTTTTCGATTTTATTTTCAGTGTTACTTCATGTATCATAACCAAGCTGATAACAGGACGGTTCAAACTAGACGTCAGAGGTGAAGGGGGGTGTTTTCTTTAAGGGGGAAGTTGCGGTTCTTGCCATTGATTACAAGGTTGTTTTCAGAGTTTTCTGCTTTTACATTTAATCAGTTCCCGTGGGTAAATTTGGTCACAGTGGAAGCAGGAAGAGCGGTGTTACAAATAAAACGTGTTCAACTTCAAAAGGATTTTTGATTGGCTAAAGAGAATGGATGTCATGCACACTGTACGATAATCCCACAGGGTGTGATTCAATTTGATGAACGCTTCAGAAAATATAGAAACTTTCCTTTTAAAAGGGATCAAATAACGTTAAAGGTTCACTGCTACATTGCCTGTACCCTTCATGTTGCTTCATTGTGGCTCATCTGAGAGAGGACTGACCGAAACCTGTTTGTAGCTTTTCATTTTTTTTTTTCTTGGATTATCACAGGCTTTGCTTAGATTTGATGGTGTCCAGAAATATTAACTCTAACTGCTATATTTGCTGAAGCCTGGAAGATGGAGCACGGCTTAAAACCTGGTTAATTTATTGTTTCCCTGAGGGACTTGATGGTAATCTAAAGGAAAAAAAACAGTCACTCACTGGATTTTTGAAGTATATTGATCAACATACTGAGCTCAAACTGAATAATCAACTCCCCATGTGATGAATTAAAAAAAAAAGAGTTCTGTCAGTAATTTCAGTGCATTTGCATACATGGCTCTTCAAACACTCTGGTAATAAACTGAGTTGAGTAAGTAAGAGGAGTCTTTGTTTAATGTGTGGATGGATGGATGTTTCCAGAGCTGAAAGCTTACAGCTAAGATTTATTCTACACTCTTAAAAAAAGAAAACAAGCTCACGGCTTATGAGTTTCTTTCATGTTAAGATAAGATAAGCTAACCTTTATTAGTCCCACGCGTGGGAAATCTGTTACCAGCCCTGATACCAGCCCTGCTGCTGGTGTCTGCTGCCGGGAGACACAGCAAACCTTGTGACAACACACATGGATGGCATCTGACAAGCACACTGAGAAAAAACAAAACTAGAGAAAAATTCATTAGGATAAAGGGAAAGCAATGATCTGTGGCCAACACCTGTAAAACAATCCCCTTTCTGGTAGCTGGCTTTTCTTGCCTCTCCACTGCACATGTTGTCACTTTCCTTTGGACCACAGTAGATGAAACTGATTCACACTGGTTTTTGCTTCATAACTGGACGCCCTTTAAGTTTGAGGTATACTCTGATGATCGAGTGCTAATTTTTGAACAGCGTATTAAATACTCCATCCTTAAGACATTTCATATTTTTTGCAAGCAGTAGGACCATTCATGTCCAGCGGAGGGAGACAACCACAGATTTATCCATGCTGAGTCACACAAAGTGAACTCTTTACTCTTACTCATAACTCGGGGCGGGGCGGGGCAGTATGCACATCCACAAAACCTTTTCGCTGTGGGCACACCCAGAAATACTGAGTCAGAAACCCTGTGAGCAACGACCCTGTCTCTCAGCATGTTATATTGTATGAGTTAAATATTGCAACATTTACATTTTAAAAAAAAATGTTGCGCGTATGGAAGTATTGCAATCTCACCAGCTGGTAGCCATTTATTGTTGTTATTATTGCTATGGAAAGAGAATTTACTACTCTCTTTAGTTCACAGATTCATATTTTGAACCAAAAAAGTAAAGTTGTCTGGACTGACGATGCATCTAATGGTACTTGGTTATTAGGGGCTAACATAAAAGGAGATCTTTTCAATTTGTTTACAGTAAAATTTAAACCCCTGAATCAAGACTCCAACATTTTCCACTCTTCTGTTGTCCACTTTTGGTGAATCTGTGCAAACTGTTTCATGTCCTTAGCAGACAGAAGTGGCACCCAGAGTGGTCTTCTGCTGTTTTAGCCCATCTGTTTCAGGTTTGATGTGTTGAAGGATGCTCTTCTGAAAAAGTTAATAAATAAATGAATGGCAGTTTGACTTATTGTTACTGTAACTGGATATTTACTCTTTTTCAGATCCTTCTCTGTAAACCAGGCATGTCCAAAGTCCGGCCCGCGGTCCAGTTTTAATTGGCCCGCAAGTAATTTTATAAATTGAATAGAATATGGCCCGCACTTCAACTTTTGCTTGAGTGTATTGCACTTCTTAGTTTTAACACCAGGGGGAGCTGCTGTTGATCAAGGCAGTTGCTCCACCAAAAAGTACAATCACAGAAGAAATTTACCCCCAAGTTACTAAACATGGCAGAACCAAAGAAGCGAAAGGTAGAAAGTGAGTGCAGAAAATTTCAGACAAGGCGAGAGAGTGAATATTTCTTCAAAGAATTCATGGGGACGTGTATCTGTTTGATCTGCACTGAAACTGTGGCAGTTATGAAAGAGTATAATGTACGATGTCATTATGAAACCAAACATCAGGCCTATGCATCCTACACTGGTGCTGAGCGAGAGCAAAAATTAAAGCAAATGGTAGCTCTCCTGCAGGGTGAGCAACAGTATTTTTTTTGTGCTCAAATTGTCCAGGAAAAGGCTCCAATATGAGGTCGGGATGGAGACCTCATAAAACACGGCCTCGTTAAAGTCACCGAAATAATGTGCCCGGAAAAAGTGCAGGACTTCAACAACGTCAGCATGTCCAGAAATCCAGTTGTGCGACGCATTGAAGACTCGTCAGCCAACATTAAACTGCAGCTGTTTGATAAAGCTGTGCTCTTGATTTTTACTCCATTGCATGCGATGAGAGCGCCGATGCCACAGACGCCGCACAGCTGCTAATTTTTTGCGGGGAGTGGACGAGAGCACGAGCGCTTTAGGTGAGTAAAAAATGTATTCCACAGTACCCGTGTGTTAATGTGCAGGTACACGTGCTTCAAATATCAATAATGCGCATCAATTCTGTCACTAGCCTGCTTTTGCGCACCACTTTCTTATATGCGTTTTTCTTGTTAACACACAGAGTACACACCGCTGTGCACAGCGCACGCACATGCAAAGTCAGCTGATCTCATCTGATGCAGATTTCCTCCTTGATCAAGTGACATTTGTCCGGATTTTTTGGCACGAGTGGCATCGGATCAGCACCGCAGCTGGATGGCCCGATTTACATACCCAGCGCAGCTGATACTCACCAGAATAATTTACTAAAATTATATGCACTCCTGTTATTAAGTCCAGTTCAGTCTGTTAATGTTGATAACCGTTTCAAACGAACGTTAATAGGTGTGTTGCTAAGCCTAATAACTTAAATAACAAACGTGAAATTTACCCGTCCCATTTTCCCCTTTATTGTTTTTTCTCTGTGCTGTAAATATTCCCTCTAAGAAGAAATCTGAGGCTGCTGTTCTGAGAGTGAGCTACCAAAGCTTTTTCTGCATAAATCAATAAAGATCCATTTATGGAAAACTGTGATGAAGGCAGTTTTGTCTTTAATTATATTCAACAATATAACACATTTGACCATTTTTAAGTGATTTTTAAAACAGTTAAGGTTATATACCTAATTTCTAGTAAGTGGCCCAGCCTGTCCTATATTTTTATGTATGTGGCCCTCAGCGAAAAAAGTTTGGACACCCCTGCTGTAAACCTTAGAGATGGATTGTGTGTGTGTGTGTGTGGGGGGGGGGGGGGTGGGGGGGGGGGGGGTGGTTCTGAAATTCTCACACCAGGACACATGACCTTTCTTTCTCATTCTGATGTGCACTTTGAGCAGTTAAGTCTACATGTCTAAATTAACTGAATTACTGCCATGTGATTGGTTGATTTGTGATAAATAGGTGGGCATAGAGTTTGTATACATAATCCAAAGGTTATTGCATCTTAAAGCCTAGAAAATCTTTTAAATTTATTATTATAATTTATTGTGGCTGTATTAGCTAGCCATATATTATCACCATTGTCACCAGATGGCGCTACAAGCAAAGGTACCTGGAGCCTGAGACTTTTTCCTCAAAATTTGTGTTCTTTTCAGTTTGTCACATCTTACCAGGTATTTTAAACATCTGAATACCTGATGGAATTCATTCAGTAGTTTCTCTTAACTACCTGCAGGAGTCACCTGTCTTGAAGGCCTCATGTTTCATCACCTGTGAAAAATGTTTCACAATGTTTTATGACTCCATGGCTTGGTTTATATGACAACTGTGAGTCACTGAGGCGGGTATGTAGCCATTCTCTGAATGAATGTGCAGTAAACGATCCCCTCTTGCTATCTGTAGCTTCTGCAAAACATTAACCAGTTACAGAGGCATTTGTCTCTGGAAAGGGAAGGGTTTGTTGTTGCAGCGGTCATCCTCAGAAAATCTCTGCTCGGAATCAGATTTCAAAGTCTTAATCATAACTTGTCACATGCCTCACATTTACATATGAGTTCAAACATGCCGGCATCAAAAGCATTACATGTTCTTATAAATATATATATAATTTTGGTTGATTATGATTTTAAGAATCTGGGTCCTTCTCCGGTTTACTGCTCTGAAACATGGTTAATCATCACCTCACATATAACCTTGTATTATTTGAACCACATTTTATGGTTTGTTGTAGCTAGCTTTATAGGGCATATTGAAAGACTTTACTACTTATGAGAATACAATAAATAAATATTAGCTTTGCAAATCATCTCTAAAGAACATTTAAAACATGGGTGTCAAACATAAGTTCCGGTGCCCAAAAATGGCCCTGCATAGACTCCATTCCAGCCCACTGCATGGCTTTGGAAAAGGTGAAGGAGGACAGAAATTTTGGACTTTTAATGGTATTTTCATGTTTTTCAGCCTTTCCTACAGATAGACCTCCACCATTGGCCTTCATACTGTACCACAGTAATTAAGTTATAGATTTCTGTAATTCTACAAGTTCATTTCTCACTATATAAACCCAGAAAATCATGCTGACAGATTTCTCTGATTTCTTTATCATGTAGAAAAAAATGAAACATACGGTTGAAAATGAGTTTCTCTGATTTAGAAGATTTATCTACGCCAGAGATCCCAAATGCAGAATTGTAGGCATGTCTCTAGAAAAAGTGAGCTTCAGCATACTCTATTTAAAATGGTTATATTTGCATTTTTAAATATATTGGTGTGATTTGTAGTGATTATTTGACTCACTGTTCTTATCATGCTTGAAGCAGACTGCCCATTCTCTTTGGGCATTGACAAGACAATTTTACCCAGAGAACTACTGCTCAATGGATCTTTTCTCTTTTTAAATCATTCTCTGTAAACCAGAGAGATGATCTTGTGGATAAATCCCGGGAATATTCGCAGTAAAATATGAAATTCATTCAAGCCAGTCTGGCAGCGGCAGCCTTACTGCATTCAAAGTCGCTTTTTCCACATTCTAGTCCTCAGTTTGATCTTCAGCAGGCTGTCTTGACCATGTCTACATGCCATGGAGTTTCTACCATTTGACTGGCTCATTAAATATTTGAGTTAATGAACAGGTAAATGTGTGTACCTAATGAAGTGGCTGGTGAGTTTATTAAAGACGAACATAGCCATTTTGGGGCTGTCAATGGAAAGCTATGTTAGCTGCCAATGCTAGCATGTCTGCTTAGCAAGATGCATCAGTAAATTCTGGAGGTGCATCACACAGATACCTCATAATTAGCAGTGATTATAATGTATGGATAAAATATTTGAAAAATCAGTGCAGCATAAACTTCAGCGGGCTCTTGGCTTTAGATAATGGTGTCCATTTTTAGTCCAAGACCAACCAAGCCGCAAATAATTGTTGTTATGGGAGGGAAAATTAGCCCAGCAAACATGTTTGTTGGGTATTTTAATATTGTGTTGTGCAAAATGTCATGTTTTCTGTTTTTTGTTTGGTTTTTGGTTTTGTTGTTTTGCACTTTGGGGCTACAATCTTTTGTACAACTATACTACAAAAGGCCATTATTCTGGCACTAAGTACAGTGTACAGATATAAGCACGTGACAATACTGAGTTACATCTACAGTGATTGCTGCTTTAGAGGACATGGAGCCAAAATCCTAAACATAGCCCTGCTCCTGTGACACACCGGATCATGTCTCACGGGGATTGCTGACTGCAGGTGAAAACATTCCAGTCACATGCTGGTGATGTTGAACCAACAGGTGATGGCAGACATCCTGTTTTGACTGTTGCTTGTAATCGGAATCACCACTAACTTGAAACGCAAACCCCGTGTCGGTCAGTTGTCAGAGGATATGGTTCAGTTTTCTAGGTGGTGAGTTTGCTGGTCTTCTTTGAAATCACTCACTCTTTTACTTTTTCTGTTTACTTTTCCATTTCTTCCTCATAATTCCACACTGTGTAAATACTTGCATTTCATCCTCCTTCTGCATTCCTTCCTGTTTTTTCTTTGCCCTTTCCTGTCCTCGAGTTTTCCCTTCTCTCCCTTTATGTTGTCTCCTTTATACTTTTCTTCTCTCTTTTACTCCTTCCCTTTCTATTCTCATTTCCCACAGTCTTCCTTCTCCAACTTTCTCTCATTCTCCATGTTTATTCTCCCTATCCTCTTCACCGCCCCCCTTTTATCTTTTCCCCTCCTCTTCCTTCCCTTTTCCTTTTTTTCTCATTTCATCCTACATCTTCCCTCCTCTGGTTTCCCAATTCCCCACACCTCCTCTCTATCCCACTGCAAATGAAGTATAGGGAGACTGCAGTCAGAGTCATCTAACCTGAACCCTCCTGAAGTTATATAACTGTTCTTGTTATCCTCCATGCGTGAAAAAGAATCGTCAGCTACCCAAAAGGGAATCCCTCCTTTTGGCCACTGCAGGTACCCAAAAACCAACCAGGAGCTTTAGGTAAAGGAGATGTTATACAAGACAGCTGCAGTGGAATATTAATGAACGCAGTGATTAGAGGAGCTTGTTGTGAATACAAATTAGGACTTGGCATTTTTTTTAAAACCACTTTTGAATAATTGGGTTTTATAAATCCTTAACCTTTTGAACCTGAAGTTGCTTCGTGGGTTCTTTTCATTTTTACATCAACCCACGTTTCAGCTGGGCATGTTAGCAGGTTTTCATTTTCAGGCTGCTCTGAATAATTTAGCATAAGTGGGTCCAAAGTAATGACATGACACAATGCGACTTTACATCACACATGAACAAGATATTCAGATTAGACATTTACAAACACGAGACCACCAAGTTATAAATGCACATGTTCTTTAAAAGTCAGTATTATCTCTCCCACAGTTAGTAGACTTGTATATCTACACTGTTTTGGTTACAACTTTTGCTTTCAGAATTGGTGGAATTCTTAATGGCATAGATTCAAAAAGGTGCTGGAAACATTCCTCATTGACTTTGATCCATATTGACGTGATTGCATATTTGTCAGCTGCACAGCCATAATTAGGATACCCTGATCCACCACTTCCCAAATCCCAGATCTGACTGTGGAGGCCATTTGAGTACAGTGAACTCATTGTCATGTTTAATAAACCGGTTTGAGATAATTTGAGCTTTGTGACATGGTGTGTTATCCTGCTGGAAGCAGCCATCACACGATGGATTCCCTGTGGTCCTAAAGGCATGGACATGGTCAGCTACAATACTCGGGTACATTGTGGCATTTAAACAACACTCAGTTGTTACTAAGAGACCCAAGGTGTGCCCAGATTTCCCCATGCCATTACACTGCCACCACCAGCATGAAGCATTCAAACAAGGCAATGTTGTTTACACAAAATTTTGGCTCTACCACTGAAATATTGCAACAGAAATCACGACTCATCAGACCAGGCAGTCTTTTCCAATCTTTTGCCATCGAAATGTTGGTGATTCATTGGAAATTGCAGCTAAGTTTCCTATTCTTAGCTGATGGTAGTGGTACTCACTATGGTCATGTGCTGTAGCCCATTTGCTTCAATGTGTTGAGAGTTGTTTATTTGAGTTACAGTTGTCTTCCTTCCTCAGGCCGAAGCAGTCTGGCCATTCTCCTCTGACTATTGACTGGCATCAACAAAGCATCTTCAGCCAAAGAAGTGCTGCTCACTGGATATTATCTTATTTTCAGGCTATTCTCTGTAAACTTTAGAGATGGTTCTGGGGGGAAATCTCAGAAGATCAGCAGTTTCTGAAATATTCGATCCAAATAGTCTAGAACCAACAACCTCTATACCTTCAAAGTCACTTAAATCACCTTTCATTTTCATGATGATGCTCACTTTGAATTTCCGCACATCATCTGGCCCATGTCTGCATGCCTAAAAACATTGAGTTGCTCTCATTTGATTGGCTGATTAGACATTTGTGGTAATCAGCTGTTGCACGGCTGTACCTAACAAAGTACATGAACAGCTACTGTAATTTATTTTATGGATAAATTATGGCAAAGTCCTGGCAGCTGGAAAGTCTACTCACTGTAATCTAAACAGTTACAGTAAAATATATTACAGTATCCACTGTATGCAATGAATATAAATTTTACAGTACATTCCAGTCCCAATAGTTTATTAATATAAAATGTATTAAGGAACTATAGACTTATACCTAAGCATCAGTCCTCATGCTGCATCTTCATGTCTGAGCTCATGTACTCTGAATCTAGTTCGACCTCCTTAAATTATGACAACACATCGAGACACACTATATTCACAAAAGAATGCATTACTGCACAAATTTTACCTTTAAACCACCATTTGTCACAGTGTACATCACATTTTCTGTCACATCATTCAAGAAATTGTTAACCCAAATGCATTCGTATCATCATTTAGCTGTACTGGTGCAAAGAGCGCACCATAAAACAGATTATCTCAATGGCTGACTTAAGTAAAAAAGAGCTAGTGCATGTTCTCATATCTGCAGCCATGAGTGTTTGCGTGTTTGTGTGAGGTAGTGGCACGGATTGCTTTTCTATTCCTGTGGGTTTTTCATCCATAACTCACAAGGCTGTTGCAGGCCATCCTTCCACATATCTATTTGTAACAGCTACTGCAGAGAAAGAGTGAAGTGTGTGTGTGTGTGTCTTGAAATGATTGCTGAGGCTCCAAAATGTAAGACAGCCTTGCGCTGAATTTAACCAAGATACCAGTGCATCGATGCCACTTTGACTTAGCAGTAGTGGCTGTGAAATATTGTGTGACCTGTAACACCATTATACTTTAACTAATAGTAAAAACATTTATGCCAGCCTTTATGATAGCATGGACACTGGCACAGGAGAGCATGGCTCAGAAATGAGCCTGAACTTGTTTAACTTCTCATCATTTCCAACACACACAGATCCCTGCGGCTGGAGCTGAGGTTAATGGAACAAAACAGTTCAACCCTGAAATTGTGCCAGTTCATTTAATTTTGTCTCATCAGATAATAAACAGGCACACCCACTCACAGACTATAGATAGAATCAGAAGGGGCTTGGTAGTCCAACTCAGCAGTGCTAAATGTAAATAATTAATAGCTTCCATTCACTGAATTTCTTCATGGGGCCTGGGCAAGGTAACCTCCACCCAGACTGGTAAACAAATCTACAACTGTGTGCTAAAAGATAATGTGTTACTGTATCAGAGGGAGTCATCCTCGTGGTGACAGTGCTGATCGATAACCTGCCAGACAGTGCTGACAGTGAGGTTTTAGCAGTCACAACGTTTGTTTTGACAAATTGAGCTGTAGTGGTTTTCCATGTTTCACCCTTTCAGGATCAATAAGACTGATCCTCCTCCGTGTCCCCATTGTACTGCTCAAATCTCAGGCAGTGGACGAAACGTTCAACCTGCCTGCATTTTATCAGTTATCTGTATGCTCCTGCATACCTGAGATTCTGACCTATGACCTTTGACCATCTTGTAGGAAGAGATAAGGAGTGATATTCTAAATTTCTAACCTAAAAATCTATTTTTACTGTACAGATTAATCCAGATTTTTCTTCCAGATTGAGCTGTAAAATGTTAACCAAAGAACTAAAAAGGGATACTGCGGCATAGACTGTATATAAAAGATGGATGTAAAAGTAACCATAAAGCTGAAGTATCTTCAATATGCAGCATCTGAGACGAAGAAGTCCTACTGCAAATAATATATAATAATATATGTGAATATCAGGAGCTGAACCACATGTCAAACATTCTTCTTCCAATTATACGTCTATCGGTGCACACACCCATTTGCTATTGTTTCGATGCCCCACGCTCCCGGTCCCTTTTCTTTGTTAGTCATCGACTGGGAGCTGCTGCTGACCCTCAGTGAGGCCTTCCCCTATGTTCTGGCTTGTTGCTTCAATATCTTTTTTTTTTTTTTCGCCTGTCCCGTTTGGTTCTTTTGCCATCAGAATTATTGTCTAAAGGCAAAGAAAGATGCCCAACGGATTTACTTTACTAAATGGACCATCCCGGCCTTGCCATATTGGTCTATTTGATTCACCTTTGCTTTTATTGTTTATTTTATTTTCACTTGCTACACACGGGAGAGACATGACTGGGGGAAAGAAAAGGGAGAAAGAAAGAGAGCTAGGGAAAGAAAAACAGCGGGGAAGAGGAACAGTGATAAAGGGCAAAAAAAACAAAACCAACAAAACAAACAGACAAAAAATACATATATCAATCACCTGGATTTGTTGCTTCAATATCAATTAACAGTTGTCACTCGTCTGGGTTAGTCGTCTGAGTTATTCTTCAGAGTCCGAGAATGCATAACTCTTGGCCAAAAAAATGAAACAAGTGCCTGGATACAGAATTGTAGGTTGATCCAAATGTGTTAGATATTTTCTTGAGAAGAGCACGTCTCCCAGTTTTACATATTTTAATTCATTTAATTTGTGAAGTTATGTTTCAAAAATTCCTGAATCCAGACCTGCACTCACTCCAAAAGCATGATCCCTTCTTAAAGTGAGCCGGCCCCAAGGTCTGGGAACATGCTCGCTGCATAACATTTTATATAATCCTGCTAACAGGCAGACTAACAGAATCGGTCACATAACCTCTTTGGTGAAGGTAATGAGTTCATGATCTCCAATTTCTAATATTCTTTAATCCTACATTATTTTAATTTTCTAATTTATGACCCCATGTAGATTAAAATCGACAAAAAGGCAGTATGATTCATGTCTGGCTAATTATTATCATATGACCATGCAGTTGTACTGCTCTAGTGTTTCAGTAAATGGCCTAATGGCTACTACAAAAATGCCAACTCGATGTTTCTGATAAGTAGTCCACAAACCACTGGGTGATGTCTTGGTGGCCGTATCTATGTTTTGTTATCAGTCTATGGTCTACAGCAGTGCTAGTGTCTGTGAGGCAGAGACACATGCAAATAATTTAGCAGCTATATTGTTTGCCATGTTTATAACTTAGGAAAATTTCAGCATAACATTGATAACCACAGGTACTTGGCCTTTATGGCATTCTATTTCAGTCCATCCAATAAATGGTTCAACAGCAATAAATATATAAAAACAAAAATCAAAACCAAATAGAAAAAAAAATCCAGATATTCACGGTGAAATGTGAGAATCTGCGGTGTTTTCAATAAGAAGAAAATTGCAGAAATATTTGATAATCAAACATGTTTTCCGTCATTTTCTCAACTAATCACTTTTTAAGTTAATATTTCAGCTCTGATATGAAAATGTGTTTGTCACTTTTAGAAAAGGTTAAGTGTGCAACAATCAAATGTCTGCACAGAGAACTGACTCAACCCAGAACTCTCGTAATCATCAGCGATAAGTTAAGAGGGATGGGTGGAAGATAACACAGCGAGTGCAAAAGCACTGAAGTTAGAAAAAGCAGGCGTCCATTTACTAGGATTCAAGAGCCAGCTGTGTCATCCTCACTTTTAGTGCATATTTCAATGAATAAATAAGTCAGGACAACGACATGACAAGAAAGAGACCAATGATACAGAGATATAAATCAAATCAAGTGTTTTTTAAAAGTATAAATACAGCTATTGAAAAAGAGGAATGCAACTAAGCTCTTCAGGATGTAGAAAAGTATCAAGTGTATTTGAGCTGGGATCACACTGTACACATAAGCATGACAGAGAGTAAAAGTTGGACACACTCCAATGATAGCAAAACATAAGTGTGTCAGATAGAGGAGACTCAGAGTTCAGTCATGCTGCAGAATTTGGAGGGGTTTTTTTTCTCCGGCCTGGTTGTGCATGTGAGGATTGACCTGGAGCTCAAACAGATGGTGTCCAGGGTGTGGAATGTCTTTTATGATGTCCTCTGTCCTCATCATGCAGAGAGTGCTTTGAGGACACACTTGTGATGGCATTTCTGTGCCAATAATACCCTGTGCTGTTTCTAATACACACTGAAGGGCTTTTTTTGTCAGCTTTGGTGAAGCTGCTGCCATGCAGGATGTTTTTTGATATGTGTCTATGCACCTGAAGCTGGAAGCTTTATTGTCTTCTTGGTAATCCTAAAATCCACAGGGATCTAAGTTGTTGTAAACAAATATTCATTTTGGAAGATTTTGGAGCAAAGCGTTTCATCTTGCGATAGACTGATAACATGGCCTGGGTGCGCCTCACCTTTTGCCTTCTGAAAACTCAATGGGCCCCTGCAACTTCATGACCCTGAACTGGATAAGCGGTTCAGAAAAGGATGCTTGGACTTCTCATCTATTTCCACATTTTCACAGACAAATCTTTATCTTCTCAAGATAAAAAAAATCATGTTCTCACTAATTTGGATTTACAATGAAAAACTGTATTTTAAGAGCAACTGCTGCCCTCTGACTAATAGATGCATGGACCCAAGCTGCATCACTGCATCCTGGCAGAAATCCAGTGATAACCACAGAAATCTGTGCTGGTTTTTATCAGGTCACTGTGATGATTATACCTTAAACATTATGATAATCATCTGTAAATCTCCAGTTTTAGCAGGATTATGCCAGCCGGTGAAACACGTACTTATAACAGTGCCCGAATAGTACTAACAATTACAGCTGTAATGAATCATATGATTTGGTATTTTCTCTTTGTAACAGAGTGATGTCACCTGAAATGCAGCCACGCAGCACTTTTAGTCCTCTTTCCCCTCCTCTCCCCCTCCCTCCTCTGTGTCTGTCTGTATTCAGGTCACTTTTTCTTGCATAACAGCTCATTCATAAAACAGCACCGCGCCTCGGGGAGGGGATAAGGGGAAGACGCTGGATGGGTGCTGAGACGTAAAGAATACGTCTATAGAGGGAGGATTTTGCTGCAGTGTGAATATTTGTCAGGTCATGGTGCAATGTACTGTACTGTAACTGCTGGATCAGAAATCTCTTGTATCTCAAGTCAAGATAGAAGAAGCTGGCCATTGGCCAGGGGCTTGTCATGTGGAGTGTGGAGCAACTTTGATTCCTTGTATCTATACTGCTGTATTTATTTTAAGATTAGTGTTGGGGATATGCTTCTTTTCACTCTAAATTTGCTTTATGATATGATTTGAATTATGTTTGATTTGATTTGAGCAAAGGCCTCATGGTTACATGAATTCTGCAGAGGTTAACATACATTGATCATTTTTGCATATCTGAGACATTTAAACATTTGCTTCTAACTCTCACTGTAGTGAGTCTGTGATGATATTTACTAATTTTATCACCAGACAAAATGCATTAGGTTCTAGGTTTCTCACAATTGTGCCTAAACATTTTGAAGTGGGGAAAGCATAAATTGAAATTTATAAACTGACTGACTAACTGAATTTTAAGGATGTGAGGTTAATCAAATAATACACATGCTTTGGATGCCCAGGATCTCTGGGAACATGTGGTCACGATAAAAAGAAAAGACCTGAACGGTACGGAGATTTTACAGAAAAAAGACTCCAAAATGAGGCAAAATACTACAAAAGCTTTAGTGAATATTAAATATTCATTTATGACAGAAAGGTTTTTTCTCTTCTTCATCAACATCAGAATTTTCATGGCATACTGTCAGTCTGGATGTTCTGTTTTGCATATGGATGAACAATATCATGACTTTTGATGACACTGGCATGTTCAGAACACATGTTCTGACAGGCCTGGCTGTTTTTCTCAGCCCACCCTGTCAGGAGGTGAATAAAACAAAAGAAGATGATACTGTTTGAAGTGCAGCATAATAATTCATCCATTGTCACCAACTTAACTTCCGCTCCTTACAAAGCAAGGCCTGACCGATCACATTCCTAGCTCATCATGACTTATCATAGGGTTTTAATAGAGCACTTTAAATGCAAAACATTGGATCATACAATGACAATACAGACCACCTACTTTTCCTGTTGATGTTCTCTGCGGAAAACCTCCTGTCTCCTTATGTTTTTCCTCTTTAAAACCACTTATTACATCTTATTATACACGTGAGAACACAGGCTTTGTTTTTTTACTTCTTCAGTTACTTTAATGAAAATTCAACACACATTATCCATTAAAAATTCCATAAATCTTTTAAAACGTCCTACTGTGTGTCAGTGTTTTGTTTTCCCCAGCAGCCTGTAACCCATTTAATCCTGAATTTTTCCCAAACATAAGAATATCCAGATTATGTGTCATCAGTAAACCTTTGAAGTAATCGTTTCGTGACAGTTTTTATCCGTTCCAGTTATCCTGTCAATGTAGTGCCAGTCATAAAACAGACTAATTCTTGGTGGGTGTTGGCCTCCACTAGGGCTGCTCTTTGTCACCGATTTTATTCATAGTTTTTATGGACAGAATTTCTAGGTGTAACCAAGGTGTGGAAGGTGTTGGGTTCAGAGGTTTTAGGATCTAACCTCAGCTTTTGGCAGATGATGTGGTTTAGGCTACGTCCACACTAATGTGTTTTCGTTTGAAAACGCATCGTTTTCTCTCCATTTTGGCCTCCCGTCCAAAACGCAGCGTTTTGAAAACCCTCTCGGAAACGAATACATTTGAAGACGGTGCTTTCGCGTCGCAGTGTGGACAGCGAAAACGCAGACCTTTGAAAACGATGACGCATTTTAGTCACGTGATGCAGTCATGTGACCAATTAAACAAAGATAGCGGAGGGCATTATACAGCAGTTGTTTTGTTTGCTCTCAATTTTGACAGCCCTATTAAAAATTAATATCAGTCGTTACATGCTCCATGCTTCTTCAAATTCTTTAATTCTCGCTCGCTTTTGCAACTTTGTACTTTTGTGTTACTTGCCGCAATAACTCCACCTCATTGTTAGTCCATTTAAAAAAACTCGGTGCTTTTCCTCAACATTTTGCCGCGACGTTTCAAAGAGCCGGAAAGTAAATAAGCGGCAGACAGAAATGAGGCAAGCCGAATCTTCTTGCGTTTCACGCATGCGCAGTACTGGAACGTAAGCGTTTTCGGCCGTTTCAATGTGGACGCACAACTCTGTGAAAACGACTGAAAACACTAGTGTGGACGCAAAGCGTTTTCAGGCGAAAACGCCGTTTTCAAATCTATCCGGGCTAGTGTGGTGTGGACGTAGCCTTAGTCGGCTTTTGAGCAATGACCTTCAATTTGCACTGAGGTGGTTTGCAGTCACGTGTGAAGTGCCTGAGATGACAATTAGCTCCTCCTGGTCTGAGACCGAATAGAGTGAAATGCCCACTCAGCGGTCGCTTCCCAACGTGGTGGAGTTAGATATATTTTAGGGACCACCTGTGCTGTGATTCTGGCTGGTAGGTAGAGGCTTACACCTCTTCATTATTAGCCGTGGGGAGGGGAGGGATGTATGGGGGAGAAGGGGGGGCATCATCACCACTGACAATGTTGTTCCTGTCATGATCTGTTTGCAGCAGTTCAACAACCTGGATGTCAACATGCATACGTCCCCTTCATGCTCCATATCTGAACCACAGCCATCGCAGTCACTGAGGATAGTGATTGTGATGGCAAGCACAAGAACCATACCGCTGTATGAGTATGTACGTACACAGGTACACTGCATCATGAGTCTGGTCGCTATTGTTGCTGATAAGATGTACAAAGGTGAAGAACTGAACATATATAGACGTTAATACTGGACGCCTGATGTGTACCAAAACAAATGGCCACATGTTTATATTGACATACTTTAATAACCTTTCATCTGGGTGCTTTGCTGTACCCATCTTATTCTCATGGTTTAACCAGAGAATGACCAGCTCCAGTCATGTGAGAAGTTCTGCTGAACATGTGACGCTGCATAAATTTAACTGAAACACTTTGGTATTTCAGTACCTGCTTAAAATTTATTGATGCATAATTCAGAAACATTCTTTGAAACTTCTAATGGCTGAATGTTTTTTTTTACAGGTCATTTTTGTGACCAGTGGGATTAAGTGGGTTAAATCAATAAACTGGTGTTTGCTCACGTTGTAAAAAAACCCCACAAGGTCGACCCGCTCTCTCAGCATAATTTACAAGAGCAGCGCAGTCCAGATGAACACATGATGAAGATCCGTTTGAATATCCAACTTTTTGAAACATGATGCACTTAGTTTGCTCAAGTTACTGACTCACAGGACTCCTAAGGGTCATGAGTAACTTTGGCTTTCTCTTCCCTGCTGTCAGTTACCGCCATATGCCCTCCTCCCAGACGCATTTTGAGCTGTTTGGGTGGATTGCTTCTTTTTGTCAGGCTGTGTGTCATCGTGGCTGTGGGGTTTTGTTTCAGTCGGCTTTCCCACATTTGGGCAAGCTGTCACTGTCTGGGTTTGTTTATGCCCCTTTAAAGCCTAATCTTCACATGATTATAGAGTGTCTGTGTTTTTGCTCTACCTCAAGGAGACAGAGGCATTATTGTTAGAGAAACACTTGGTCACAGGTAGCCTCAGCAGTTTAACGTAGTGAGATAACATCATTGTGAAGTATTTATTCTTCATGAATCTTCAATGTGATGCTCTAGAGCATGAAAAACTATTTACACATTGTGTAAATTACTATGCCTAATATATAATTCCTTTTCAGATTAATCTTCTGGCAAGATCTCTCTGTGTCTTTCTGAGCAATTCATCATAAGTGATGTTTACTCTCACTCAGTCTGCTTTATCCACTGCTAGCATAATGACAGGTTCGAATATGCAGCCACAAGTCCCCATTGTGCCCTTCAGCCTTCACAAGCAAGTCATTCTTCCATCCTTGGCTTTGAGACCTGTATTTATCCTGTTGTATAGACTGGAGGAGAGATGTTGATGTGATTTTTGGGTGAAGATTGCAAAAAGGCTTGGCCATAAAGTTGCACACTTACACAATGCTAACTCTCCTTTGTTAAATTTCCAATTGCGTAAGTCTTTGGCCAGAAAACACTGCCAACCCACCACCATCCGATAAGGATAAGATGGATCAAGTTAGTTAATAGCTAAATAACCCAGTGGAAGTCAGGCAAATTCTTAAGAAGCTAGTAGAGACTAAAGAGGGAGATAAAAATGTACATTTGGGGAACATTTTTTATACACTGGCTCAAATTATAACTCCTAATAAATGCTAGTGTTGTACTGTGTCTTCTTTGCTGTGTTTTATTATACGTATGCCATATCAGCTTCATACTTTTAATGACAGGTGTTGTTTTTAAAGCTTCATTGTGCCCTGGAAGATATCTCCACTTTTTCTGAATCCAGGTAATGTGGATTTGGCTTTTACTGCAAACAGTTTATCAGTGTACTGTCAACATAGCCTTAAACCTTTAAGATTCTGCTGCATTACCAACAATGCACCTTTATGTTTCCACCCAGTTTAATCTAAAAGATGGGCTCTCAAAATGTGCCCCACGGGCCAGTGGTGGTCCTCAAATAACAATAAAAGAATGCACAAGGGCACTTTTCATTCATCCAGACTTCCTGTCATACAGTAACATGGAACCACAGAACAAGGCAGAGAGTGTACTCGTCTTTAACTCTTGGCTTCTTGAGATGATGCTAAATCAGACTAAAGCTAAAACTCATACAGCTGGGTTTCAGTCACTGTACACATCCATCCACGCATCCATCCATCAGCTTCTTCTTATCTAAAGTTGGTTCATGGTGACAGCAGGTTTAACGGGTTATTCCAGGCATTTCCAGGTGAAATGAAAAATATAATCTCTCCAGTGTAGCCTTTGTTTATGTAGACATAAACAAAAGTGACATTCCCAACAAAAACCACTATTCTCTGAAAGGACAGATTACGAATCATAAAAAAGGGCTCGTGTGTGCTCCTCTTTTCCACTTAGTCATCAAAAGTTTTTGGAATTCTCTGATCTGGAATTGAGATTTTTTTCTTTCACCCAAGGCACATATACATACACTTACATCTAGAGAAACTTATGTTACCCCTTTCTAAGCACAGTACATAGACAGACTTCTCTCAGGGCATAGCAAACCTCCAGCTGCCTTATTTGTGACTCTGTTCACATAATAGCTACTTGTCAGGTAATGCTAGAGGTACTAAACTACTCTGGAGACAAAGATGTTTATTTATGGGTGCGAGAGTGTGTGTGTGTGCTGAAGGTGGGGTGGGAGTAGAGGGACTTTTACCTTGGCTGACCTGTGAATTTCTTTTGCATAATTGTTGTAAACACCCATTACTGCTTCTACAGCAAACTCTCTGTCCCACAACAATGGAGTAGATGTTTGTGCTCGTTACATACCAAAGAGCTAGCTGTATGACTGAACTGTGAAACGGGTTGGCCACAATGTGTGAAGTACTGTTTCTTCACACATTTACTGTTCTTAAACGACTTTTTAAAAACAGGCTCATTGACAGCATAGTGAGCAATCACAATCAGAGAATAATCCTGAGACTCTGTAAGAGGAAGACAGTTTGAAGAGTTACCACCCCATTAGCATACACTTCACCATATCAGACATTTTCACACAGTTCGGCCAATCACGTCAATATCTGTGGTTGTTGACATTTACAGGCCTGTGAAAAAGTATTTGGCCCTTTTCTGATTACTCTTTTTTTTTTTTTTTTTTTTACATATTTGTCAACCTTAGATGGTTAGATCATGAAACAGATATTAATATTAGCCAAGGGAGGTTTAGGTATTATTGACTTGTTTAAGGTTGTGCCAAAGCATCTCAGTTGGATTTAAGTCAAGACTTTTGGTGCGTTCCTAAATAAGTCGGAAGTCAGAAATTTCAAGTTTTAAGGAGTCACTCCTGGGAGTGGCAGGACTCCCAACTTCCAAAAAGATAATTTTTTTGGAGCTATTTAGTGGTGGACTTGGATCATTGTCCAATTGCATAACCCCAGTGCACTTGAGCTTCAGGGCACGAACTGATGGCCCAGTCAGTTTCTTATTGTTGAATCATGAACTCTGACCTTATCTGAGACAAGTGAGGCCCGCAGTTCTTTATGCTACACCTACACTAATCTGGATAATTTGAAAACGGCGTTTTCGTCTAAAAACGGTCTGCATTCACAATGTAGTTTTCAATCGTTTTCATCCACACTGAAAACATTACATTCCTGTACTGCTCACGCGTGAAACGTAAGACGACTGGACCTGTGTCATTTCCGTCTCCCGTTTGTTTACTTTCCGGCTCTTTGAAGCATTGCGGCAAACTGTCGAGGAAAAGTGCCGAGTTTTATCTGAAGCTATCTGGAACATGTACAAACTGATATTAATCTTTAATAGGGCTGTCAAAATTGAGAGCAAACAAAACAACTGCTATACAATGCCGTCTGCCACCTTAGTTGAATTGGTCGCATGACTGCATCATATGACTAAAATGCGTCATGGTTTTCGAAAGCCTCCATTTTCGCAGTCCACACTGCGACGCGAAAACGGCATTTTCAAATGTCTGCACTTTGGAGAGCGTTTTCAAAAAGCGTTTTCCTTGACCAAAAACGCTGTCTCAGTGTGGATGGAAGGCCAACACGGAGAGAAAAAGATTTGTTTTCAAACGAAAAGTGTGGTGTGTACATGGCCTTAGATGTTGTTCTGGATAATAACTTTCACCATGGTTTGTTGGAGTCCCCAAAGCCTTAGAAATGACTTTGTAACCTTTTCCAGACTGACGGATGTCAGTGACTTTGTTTCCTATCTGTTCTTGAATTTCTTTAAATCGTGAAATGATGTGTTGCTTTTTGACATCTTTTAGTCTACTTCACTTTCTCAGACAGGTTTCGGTCTATCATTACTATTACTTTTTCACCACCGGCCTGCTAGGTTTGGACAGCTTTTCCCTGTAGTATAATCAGCTTTTAGATCTGAAACATCCAAATGTGACAAATATGCAGTTCAGATACATTTTCACAACACCAGATGTCAACCTGGAAGAGTCAGATTCAAATTCTCAGTTTCTGCCTTGGTGAAGAAACAGCACAGGCTCATATTCAACAGCTGACAGCAGCACACATCCATCTTGTCAGCCTTGGCCAGCCAGCAGGAGTTTATCAGATGAGTTTCATCTCATTAAACGTTCACTTCACGCTCAGTACCTGAAAACTATTGTTGCATATTTGCTTGTAATAATGACTGTATTTAAGGGAAGGATGTGTTGCAAAAACCTCATTTGACTTAAGTGTTCGATAATGGAGACCTTATGGGAAAACAGATGGCTGGACCTAAAATTATCCTGATAGCTGCAGCATGACGATTATCCATGAGCTAAACTTAGGAAAGGGATAAATGATGTCTCATTGTCTTTATCTGGATGAGGACATCTCCATCTTTTATATTAGAGATCATTTCAGGATTGCGCTATCTGGCAAGTAGCCAGTCCTTCACATGGCTCATGACTGAAGGCTCAGCGCTGAGGTCAAAGAAGAGACTTATGGGTGAGCTAATCAGCTCAGGATTTTATAGGCATAATCACAGTTGGCTGCAAACACTTAGCGGATCACAGGCAAATGAAGAGGCAGATTGGACTCCGTGTGTGAGAGCGTGGGTGTATGTGTGTGCATCTATAGATGTAGCAACATGTATACACTATTTCTTTGTATTTAAAAAAAAGTGTTGTGGCAGATAAAGTGAAGACAGTCAGTTCTGTGTCCATCCATCTGTCTCAGCATGAGCCAGAAGAAACCGGATCCGTATATTCCCCTCACACCTCGGCTAAACGGGGACCTCTTAATTACCCTCCTTTGCTATGCAAGACGGCGATGATAAACCACTTTAAGTTTATGATGACAGAAAGATTTATTTTCCACTGATGCCATCAGGATGATAACATCTGTTGTTATATTAGGGAGCAAGATTTGGTTCAGCTGGTCTGTTTCTAATTTTAGTCCATTGTAAATCACGTATAATATATCATGCAAATGACATCAAGAGTCTATAAATACATTAATTTTCTAGCACGTCTCCCTTACCCTGATGGTATGGATACAAATGACAACCTGCAGAAACTCTGCAGTCATTTGTAAACTTAAGATGACCACTTAAGCCATTGGCTATGCAGTTATCTGGACTATTTAAAGAAATCCACACATTCCCTACAATGTTTTTCCCTTTTTTTATCCATTACTTTAAATAGCATATGGCAAATAAATGATTATCTTTTAAATTATTTATAGGTTATGTTGGAATTGCTCTGCAATTATGGTCCAGGAGGTCAGATCAGTGCAAAGCCAGGAAACCATTGCTAAAACAAGATGATGATGCTGTCTGACTTGCAGTAACACGATGACCTGCATTTGATGCTGTATTTACATCTGAAGCAACTGATGACAACAGTGATTTGAATGATAATATGACTGGGGTTTACCTGTGTTTTTTCCACACAGAGGTTTCTAGGTTAAATGGAAGGGGGAGTCAAGATTTCTCTGTCCCCACACCCCTCCCAATTTCATGGGGGAAAACATGTGAAAAAGGGTCACTGGGATTATCAGGATTAGCCTGTTTCACTGAGTATCAGTCTCATGACACCAGTGAGCTCATCAGTTAGTTCTGCACAATCTCAAAACTACACCCAATGATTTTCAGTAAATCAGCAAACTGAAAGAAACAGAATAGTGGTTATGCTGCACCAATTCCCAACTATCACCTCAAGTTGCTTTACAACCACAATTCCCTCCAAAAAGTCTTATATATATATATATATATATATATATATATATATATATATATATATATATATATATATATATAGATATAATGCAATGATTCACAATAGAACACAGAAAACATATTAACTGTTTAACCTGAAACATTTGACTATGTCATGAAAAATATTAGCTCATTTTGAATTTGATTGCAGAAACATGTTTCAAGAAAGTTAGGCTGGGGCAACAAAAGGCTATAAAAGCAAGTGGTACTAAAGCAAAACAGCTGAAGGAACATTTTGCAACTAATTAGGTTAATTTGAAACAGCACAGAAACATGACTGGGTATCAAAAAAGAGCATCTTAGAGAGGCAGAGATTCTTGACAAAGGTCACTGAAGACTGTGAACAAAATTGTAACGACTTTGAATATCTCATTATCTAAAGTACATAATACGATGCCGTGCCATCCACATGTGCAGATTGAAACTCTGTCATGCAAAGAAGAAGCCACATGTGAGCATGATTCAGAAACTTCTGTGGGCCAAAGCTCATTTAAAATGGACTGAGTTAAAGTGGAAAATTGTTCTGTGGTCAGATAATTTGAAATTGGACATTTTTTGGAAAACATGGATGCCACATCCTCCACAGAAGGACCATTTGGCTCGTTTTAAGCATTCAATTCAAAGACCTTCATCTCTAATAAAAAGGGGGGTGCATTATTGTCTATGGAGTTTGCAGCTTACACATCTGGAAAGGCACCATCAATGCTGAAAGGTGTGTGCAAGTATTAGAGCAACATATATTCCCTTCCAGTGACATCTCTTAACTCACTTTCAACAGGAAGAACCCTCTGACACACATTATAAGAGAGAGGAGGTACAGCTTAATGTGATGCAGTAGTGGTTTATAAACACATGGGAAGTGAAAATATGTAAGTGCAGAAGTAGAGAGAGTGTATGTCTCCTGAATCCAGTCTGGAGGTCTGATATCTCAGGGCTCTGCCTCACATTCTACATCAGGACGTCCATGGACAAACCTAAAAAGCTAAATAGAAAAGTATTTATCAGAAGTAGTATTTAGCCTGTTTGCAATCTTAGTGGATGCAGAACTTAAGCATGCTCCAACTGTTTATAACAAATAAAATGCTTCTCAAAGTGCAACCTGAGGGATACAAGAATGTATGAGGCCAATGTTTTTGCATTGCATCCATAAGTTACCAATGCTTGAGGGAAAGCACAGGAGCGAAGGAAATCTTGAATGGCAAGCCACGTGAAAGCTAAAGTAGCATTTCCTTTAATGCCAAAGTATTTGACCTAATGACTACACAAAGGCCTAATTGCCAGAAAACTGAGAGTCAAAGGGATCTATGATACACAATTTCATTTTGCCAGCATTTATCTCCTGAAACTTTAAAGACAGAATAAAGATTCACTTGACTATCTCCATAAATCTACACAAACAAGTCAGATATCGCAGTGCCGGTTCCCCTTTGATCAATTTCATTAATTTATGGATTTTTATCTTCCGGAGCTCACTTTGCTTTTGATGTTGTTATCTGCAGGCGTACAGCATGCAGGCCTGCAGGTCAAAGGTAAACCGAGGCCAGGCTTCCCCTCAGTTAATGTGTGCCATCAGCACATGTGCTCTACTCTGTCACCATTAGACTGCAATTTGATTATCTAGAGTGAGTTTAAAAGACATCATTTAAACAATGACTACATTTACTTAGTTGATAACTTAGCACTTCCCACAGGTACACGAGAGCAACTGCTATTTGATAGTCTTCCCAGGAAGAACAGGTCAGGAGTTTGCTGTCACAACCTCTGACAAAAAAAGACAGTTGCAACATCAAGACGCCTAATTCCAGTTTTCAGAAGTAACTCAGAAAAATACTTCTGACACCTACATGTTTGTTTTCCTGCTGAGTGGGAATAACACACTCAGAATATGACCTCTGTAATGACATAAAGTCAGTGAAAGCAGGGAGTAGCTCACTGATTTCCCAACACTGGACAGAATGTGTTGTACGTGATCTTGTGCACACTTTTGTCAAAAAGCAGAAATCTAAGAGGTTTTTAAGCAGCTGGTTCGTTTGAACTAGAAAAACAACTTACTACAGCAAGAAGACTGTGTGAGGCACACAGAAGTAGACAGAATGTCTGCTTCTTACATGTGGCTGTACAAAAGGTGGAACCTGTAAAAGAAAACCCATAAAATCCAATTCAATAAAACTGACACAGCTGACTATATCATGGAAAATGCTTTGTAAATCCCATCCCTTTGTGGGATCTGAGAGGTGGTATTGCTCAGCCGAGCCATGATAATTCAAGGAGAGCTCCAGGTCTGGTGGGTCTGGTACTAATATGATTGGCACATATCTGGGGGATTTAAAGCTGTGATTTCGCAATTTGAGTGTTTCCTTAAAAGATTGTCTTTTAAACTTTCAGTCTGTCTTTTATATCCCAGATCAGAAATCAGTGAGTCAATGAACAATACCAGGAAAATGTAAAGGTCAGAAATCAATAATGTCCTCTATCAAAATATCATACTTCAAATGATCAGGAATGTCATTTCACTTTAATAGAATTAGATTCTGTCAAGGACAAGTCATCCATTAATTCAGTTAGATTTTAAACAGTACTTTTACTTCCTCCTCGGTTCTCATTCGTACATGAGTCTGAGTATATAATAATGTTGACCTTATGTCTGCAATGGACTGTAAAACTGCCACCGGAGCATAAATATTGTTATCTTGTCTTCTGACAGATTTGTCTCCCCCCCGTTCCTGTTGAAGTTCCGCCACACCAACATCAAGGCTGTAGCTACTGCGGACACTGAGGTCATGTCATCTGCATTTGTGTCTGTGTTGGGCCTCAAGAAAGAAAAAAACGAAACGTCTGTGGAGAAGGTACCAGAAAATATGTAGATATACTCTGTGCCTGGTCAAGATTTGGTTTTGTTGGATTAGGATATGGGGCAGTCCTAATCAGCATGATTTTTTTCTTTTTCACTGCAACAAAATGATCCCCGGGACCTTCTAAAATTCTCATCAGGAACCACACACTGGACGTTTGAAAAAAGCTCCCTCTTGTACTACTGGAAACAAAATAATAAACTTACGTATAAATCTATGTTTTGAGTAGACGCCTAGCCCCGCCCACTTTACACAAGCCCATCCAATTAGCTCATCCCCTCCTCAGAGGAGTGATCTGTATTTCCGAAACTCCGGGCTGCTTGTTCATTGTACTGAGTCAGCGGCCATACGCAAATGGATCCAGAGGAGGGCTGTGCTGTGTAGGCTGCACTCTACATAAGCTCTCAACCTGCGGGACTGCGCGCACATACTGCCGACTGGAGATCGCAGGTAGCATCTGGGGGTTTGACTTACACATCAGAGGCTCTGATTTGTGCTTATTTTCACAAGGACAAGCTTAAATCCAGGATTGTCTGACGAGACCTTTCATACATCCTCCGTTCCTGATCTGCCCATCGGGTGCATAGAGCAGTACAATGCGGCGGCTGTGCTGTTGACTAATTGGACACCCCCTCCACCTTTTTTTCTTCTTTTATTTTGCTTTTTTTTGCCGGTTCTTACTCAAGGAGGCACATTTCCAAATCAATGATGAAGCTCAAACCAAACCAGACCAGGACATACGATGGCGACGGTTTCAAGAAGAGAGCGGCATGTCTGTGTTTCAAGAATGAACGTGAAGAAGAGGTAAGAGAGGTTATCCCAGTGTGACGCTGTGTTTTCCTGCATCTTATCAACAATATGCAGCGTTTGTGTGCTGTGACTTTGTGGCCTAATCAATCTGCATCTAGCAGCCATTCAAAGTGCACAGGGATGCTCGTTTTCAAAACGCACAACGATCCGTAATAAGACACACGGACTTTGATTTATGGTGTTGCCTACTAGGTGTAGTTACGTGTTTGCTGGCAAAGCCGCTGTCTTTTTGGTTTGTGTTTGCGTGCGGCTGATGTGCCTTGGGCCATCCAGTTTAGGCTAGTTTGAGGAGCACGTAGAGAAAAGGGGGGAAAAAGCGGTGCTGTCGAGCAACCTTCACCTAGCATCATACGACTAATAGTATGTTTGTTTCAAAATAAAACACACGGGCAGCAGCGCAATGTGAAACTGCCCTCTCAAGTAAGGCGAAGCTCTTATTTTGAAAGTAACTTCCGGTTAGCTTTTCGCTAGCTTGAAGCAACGAGCAGAAGGGGGGCGAGGCGCTCACTTGTACGTTTCCTTTAGTAGAGGTTTAACAGTGGCGTGGGCTGAGCGGGGGGTGACAATATAGGCCACAGGTCTACTGTCAAATATATCCATCAAATGTAGGGTCATTTTACTCATTTTAATATGACAATAATGTAAGCGTCCATGACCGAGCAGCTTCATTCACGGTTATGCTGCATCCCGCCGGCCTTGGGCGGGCTGCTGCGTAGCAATACTCTTGATTAGGATTTAAAGGGACCATCACATGTAAATAATGAATGGATGTGACAGGCTCTGATGGGCAGTGCTTTAGACCCACCTCAAAGGAGATTTAAGGTAACCTAAAGCGGGGCTTTAGTGAGACGTCCGTCAGATTTTTAAACTACCATAGCTTTCCTTTTTATTTTATTTTTTATTTTGTGGGGTGACTGTTTCCTCCCCCGTTTTTGCAATATTTTTTTGTAACTACAACCCCCCCCCCCCCCAATAAATATCAAAAGCTGTAAAAATTGACCTTATATAATGTCTCTGTCTGCTAACTGGTCTGGTTAACTGGTTTATGTGCATGAATGCTTCACCAGTAAGTGACAAAAGTCACGGCTGTCCCCTGCATATTCTGGCTTGACTATATTTAGCCCTTTTTTGGCCTGGCATAAACAAAGTGTTACACAATGTGCAGTAAAGACATCACTGTCTGCTGTCACTAGACAGGCACTAAGAGCTCTGCCTAGGCTCTCCAGTGTTTGGTTGTTAAACACACCATATCAGGAATTTTACAATCATGCAAACAGTATATCTGCTTGTTTGCACATGTGGACATGGTATGCTGTTGTTATGTAAGATTTCTTTAACTGCGTAGCCATAAAAGAAATAGAGATGCAGTTTTGCTTTCTTTAGAATTTATTTGAGTTGGTTTGGCCATTTTTACTTGCACTAGTGTACTGTAATATTGTGACAACAGAAGGATGTAGGTGACTACTACCCTCAGGACTTTAACAAGTATGTCTGGGCTCGCAACCACAAACATGACTCAGCTTTAAGTAAGAGAACTGATGTGATGCTCTTACTGTAACTGGGTTGGCACTAATGGTGATTTTTGAAGACGATTCACATGTAGTGTAGGCTTTGTAGTAACACACATATACACTACATGTAGACATTGGATACCTAACTTTGGTGGAACAGGAGCTCTAGATCTGCTCAGCTGTTTTTGTTTTGGAAGGGAAAGGAGAAAGCAGGGCCCTTAAGGCCAGATACTCTGTGATAGCAATAGTTTAACTTCGAACAGTGGAAAATGGGAAGCTGACAATTTAAAGAGACAGACAAGTTGGTTAAGCTGGTGGAATTACATTTCATCACCACAGTGCTAAGTTGTCAAAACGAATAATTAAGCAAGAAGAGCCAGTGTTTTTATGTGTGTCTACTTTAAGTCTAAACATGTCAGTAATATGAAAGCCACAATGTTAGTGTGCTAACATATGTGGTTAATGTGATGCATCATAGTAAAAGGATTTCAGCACTGTTTTCCCCAGTGGTCGTCGCTTGGTATAATTCAATCAAATTGTGTGCTCACTGAATTATGTAATGTCTGTGCTGCCTCAAAGCTGCAATATGGCTATTTTACAGTCACCTTCAGTCCATTTTGGCTTTCCCGCCTGAAATTTTCATTGTTTTACTTTGCTTTGGTCCTCCCTCTTTCTTCAGCCTTTTGTCTGCCGCTGTTGGTCTAACAGAAAGGCCTGTACAATACTTTCTAGCTGGGCCATAAAATCTTCAACTACTAGAGCTACAGTTGCTCAGATTTGCTAATTTAGTTGTCTACCTTCTTAATGTGCTTCCAGTGGTTTAGTGTTTAACACATTCACTCGGCGAGTGAAGGGTCACTTATTCGTTTCCAGACGCAGACAAAAATCTCTTCAGGGGTTGTGTCGGGAAGTAAAACTGGTGGCAAATCAAACAAGGGGAGCTACCTGCTCTGTCGACCCTTTTGTCTAAGCCAGAATTCAGTTCTTGGGTTCCAGTGACCTACCATTATCTCATGGTTGGCACCAGGGTCTCTTCGGTCAGTTTTGGGGGTTTTCCGTGACCGCGCTGACTTGTTCGCAGAGAATTTACATTACAGTGCGCCCCAGGTGGTGAAGTTTAAGCTAACATCTCAGAAATATAACAGGAATAATTACTTGGCTGTTTGGCCCTGAGCTACAGCTACTCAAAGGTGTGCGCAATGGAGTATAATCGACGCTTTAGAGTGAAGAATAGATTCTTGCATTCACCTGAGTGTCACAAACTATGACTCCATAGAAATGCAAAGCAGTTTTATAAGGTGACGATGTCACATGGTATTCTTGCTTGTAAGCCACCACCCCCGTGTCAAATCTAGCAGTTGCCGTCAGAGGCTTTTAACACAGTGAATTTTAATGCCATAAGTGTTATCAGGATAACAGTTTTAGCAGTAACCTCTGTGTTTCTCAGATTGTACCCCATGGTTTGATATTGAAAGTATCCCAGCAAGTAACAAACAGTGTCATCATGGAAATGGTGGTGGCCGGTTATCAGTTTGAGAAGACGCTACGTCTTAACATCAAGAATGAAGTCGCGTGTTTTCTCTGCATTCGCATTTTGTGCTGTTTTCCTCTGAAGTTGCTTGTTTATGACTCTTATTAGTTGTCGTGTAATGCAGCCACTATATTAATGTCTCAGCACCATCAATCATGTCTCCTGCGCTCCTCTTCTTTGGTGTCTGTGACTTTACATCATTCTGTCCTCCGGCTGCCTGCCTGGCATGTGGAGCCTTCTTTATTTGACAGCTACAGGCGGTCCCCCATGGGGAGGAGGTGTTTATCTCCAGAATATTCCTCCCCGCTGTCCCCGTTTTGAGGCCATGCCAGAAGACCGACTCTGTTTTTAACTAACAGTGGTTCTGAAAATCTTTTGCCTATTCATGAAGTTAACTAGTGTTCAGAGAGGTTGTGTAATCAGTGACTTCTGGGCTTTACAGCGTACACGTCCTTACATTGAAGTCTTTAAAGATGACTCGTGTATTTCATTGTGTATTTCACTATCCAGAGGAGACTTATAGACGCACACCCTGTTTCCTTTTTCACACTGGTGGAACACTAAGTGGTATGCCACTGGTAAACATGCAGTGTTATATGTACATGGTAAAAACCCTGAGCAAGTTGCTGCTAAATTTGCATCCACCATGCAAAAAGTTACAAAGTGCCCAAACAGTTCATGTCTTATGGCTGATTTGGATTTCTGTGGTGAATCTTTGTAGGGGTTATGTCGTAAGCTATATAACCATTCATGCTTCTGCATGGTGTTAATTACCTTGTGGTGATGTCCCACTGTTTTATGTGATGCCAGCCACGATAGAAACAAATAAAATCCTAGGACTTTTTCCCCCCCTCCTGGATTCTGTTTCTTTGTCTTTTTTTTCCCCCCTTCCCAAACGTATTTGTCCTTCATGCTTTGTAAATTCTCTCACATCCATTTCAGTAGTTTTGGTTTGGCGATGTCCCTCATATGTGACTCACATATGACATATGTGAGGCCTTATATCGAAGCTTGATTATTATTCCTCATGCTAGGGCGGAAAATCTTATCTCATTGATCAAAGACTGTGGCGAAAAAGCAAATGGAAATGTATAGGCTCGAACAGGCCAGTCACAATAGTTCCATTTGTTCCATTTTCATTTATTTACATTTCCAGGTAGATGCACGCCAGATTACACTGTAGGGTTTCACAAGGGTTTTGTAGTTGTAGTTTGTAGTGTCACCATTGGCATATATTTACCAAACAATACTTTCTTTTTGATACTAACATGCATGTGCTACATCGATTATCAATAATGTTGCCCTGCCACCTTTAAGGAGGTTTGTCAATCTTCCTTCTCCTATAAAAGAATTAAAACTTGGAATATGCTTTTTATGATGTCTTACGTTGTCAAAGGAGAGGAAAAAGCAGTTAACAGTCCCTCCCCCAAGGCAATTTTTCTTTTTTATGGATAGAGAGTAAACATAGATGTAAACCAAATAATGTAAACAATGTAAGGAAAGTCAAAGGAGTTAGCAAAGAAAAGCGTCTGGACTTCTTAAGGTTGCTTGAAGATGTTTCACCTCTCATCCGAGAAGCTTCTTCAGTTCTTCTCGGATGAGAGGTGTAACGTCTTCAAGCAACCTTAAGAAGTCCAGACGCTTTTCTTTGCTAACTCCTTTGACTACGATGACCTGGATGACTGAGAACCTTCACAGACAATGTAAGGAAAGGTTAGTAAAAATACGTATTGGTGGAAAAAACTATAATAAAATACAAACATGAAGGAAATGTTTTCAGTCTTAGTCTTCCAGTTTTTTATATTATGCAAAATAACAGCTTCTGTTAACTAAGGTAAGAAAGACTCCCTGCTTGAACTGTATGTTGACCAATCTTGGTTACATGCTTATTCCGCCCCTAAAGACCCATTTTAAATAAGTAAGTAAAGTTTATTTATATAGTCATTTGATGGCTTAAAATACCCTGCCTGTTTTTGACTTCTTACCCCTGGAAAAATCGGTCTAGTTTTGCTTGTTATTTTTTATAATTACAAAAAAATCAAATTGGAGGAACTGTAATAACACTGCCCAGAGGCCTCTCCCCTAGCCCGACCTCCTTTCTAAACATAAGTGGGTTTTCAGTGCTCAGAGTTCACCATCAGCTGACTGTTGACCTGCCATCCTGGTGTGAGTTATTTTGTTTTTGAGTTTTTTGGCCTCTTTAAATTGTAGCTTGTGTGCTGTTTTTGTACTAACTGGTCTTTTTGTTCGGTGGGTTGGTATACAGCTCAGAAGGCGGAGCTTAGTTAATCTATACTATAATTATTATTTTTTTAGTTGATAATGGGAATACCAGTTCACGTGACTGTTCAAGTTACTGAAAATAAATGAACAAACAGTTCAAATAAAAGTGTAATAATGATAATTATATAAAGGAAATGGACATATTTTGCCAGTTCTTTTACAACATGTAACATGGTTTCTTTTTATTGTGATCAAAAGGACTTGTGTTTGGGAAATTCTCTAAATTCTTGAATGTAGGTGAATGGCCTAAAGAGGTTGCAGGTCCATATTTGGCCTTGAACAGGTGAAATTGTGCCCTACTGCTGCACTTCTGTATGAAATATGGAGCAGTGTGAGGAAGCAAACCTCTTTAATTAAAGATGGTTTGTAATATGTAGATTCCAGTCTCTACATTCCAAAATTGACCCAACCCCTCTTTTCTTAGGGTGGATGAATAATATTTCCTCTTCAGCAACAACTAAACGCTAAAATCAGCTTTGTTGTTGCTGCCCCGGAAACACAGTGTTTTGTATACATCGCGCACTCACTGCTTAGCGATCTCCCCTTAATCCTCGCCGGCTGCAGTTCAGCACACACGCACTGTTAAGACGTGAGGACCTTTTGGCACACCCGTGAAGTCGGTGAGCCTGCGTGGAACCTCTTGGCAGAGTAATGACTTCTGGCAGGTGACATTCACATTTATAAAGGAGGACAAATAAAATCACTGCTGCACACTGACAAACACAATAAAAGATCTCACTGGCAAAAGCCCTCCTGTTGTTGAGGGAGCTTACCGAAGCAGGTTACCGGGTTCAGCTTTGCACATTTCTCCTGAGAGAACGGCATGCCCTGCACCAGCGCTGCTTGTACTATTTGTGTAAATGCCTCTTCTTTTAACGCGTCATTTACCGTACATTATGTAAGCCGTACACCTGTCACATAAGATAAACATCTGTTGTGTGATGTTTCTTCTTTAACCTTTTCATCACTAAGGAAATCTTTGCACACATGCACTTAACATCGGTTCCCCCTCACCCCCACCCTAACCTGCAATCCGGGAATAAGCAGGTGGTTGAGTCGGGCATGTGAGCAAGACACCAGCCGGCAACTGACAGATAGGGCTCCAGTCATGCGCCGTATCAGTCAGTCTGTTTGGTCTTCAGCCCAGGCAATTTAGGATAGCCTCGTGTAGCTGCGGCCACAATCCCATTAGAGAACGTAAGGGAAGCCATACGAAAGCTGAGGTGGGATTAAGCGACAGGCTGACTTCTCTCACAGATTACTGCATATGAAGTCAGTTAGGTTGCGTTTTTCACCATCTGTTGCACATGCTGCTTCACAGATTTCTTCCACTAATTCATGGACGTTCACCGTTTGGCCCCTTTGCCCTGACCGGCTCCCCTGCTTGTTTGTCGATGTTGGATTATGACAGAAAAAGGAAAAATGCTAAAATGTGCTCGAATCACGCTTAAATGAAGCATCAGAGACTGTGACAGAATCCTGCTTTGTTTATTTTTTTTAAACACACGTGTTGGCTGTATGTGTTAATGATGATGACACAGCTTCATGCTAAATGCGATAATGTTCATAGCAGCTGTTTTCGTGTCTCTTTCGATTGCTATGTGGATACTGCCGCAAACCGCACACACAGGCACATCTGATCTGTGCGTATCAGTGGACACTGCAACTGTCGTGTAATTCAAACCCCAGCGACCAGCTCGGGGGAGCACTGACAGAATTTTAGGGGCCCCCAGCTGAGTTTACAAGCATTGTCCGCTGAGTTCATGTTGTGTCGGGACCACATGGACACTAGTATTAATTAGGGTTGAGTATTTTCAAGAATGGGCATCCACATGAAGTGGTGGGGGAAAAAAAGAGTAAATAAAGGAGTAAAAACTATGGATTATTTGCTCAAAGGAATATATATTTATCTAAATGTATGTAGCATCTTTATGCAACTCAATTTGTCTGCGTGATGTAAATTCCATCATTAGATGGTACTTGCTTGCTTGTGTGTGGATGTCTGCGTGCCATCCTTATTGTCAACATGTCTTCACCCACTGGTTTACTGTTTTGGTGTTTTAACTGGCACCGTCTTGATCTCTTGAAATGAGAAAGTGGAGCTGACAAGCTAATAGTAGTATTAAGTTGTTGCGGTGGTAACCGAGATGCCTCCAGTAGACTGTATTTTGCTAGTTTTTTGCAGTTCTTTACTTTCTTTATTCCAAATTGTGATTTTTAGCTTCAAAGTGAACATCATTTTGCCATAAATAGGACCTGAGGACAAGTTTATAATGGCCCCCTGGTGACTGTTCGAGAGACTGCAGATTGACAGACACAAATAAAAAAAATACAAATAAAAAAAGTACATATAGCCTGTATGTACTTTAAAAAAAACTTTTTGTATAAAGTCAAGGGATATGGACTACACTGAAAGTACTTTCGCCTGGTCCCTTATTTAAATGGTCGCCACAATGGATCAATCCACACTGGATTGATTAATTTGGTACAAAGCAATCATCCCATCTATGAACTAGCTTGTGGCTCCTGAGCCTTGGTTTGTGTTGTCTCGTGGTCTTGAATCAGGTATTTCTCATGCGTGAGAAAAAAAGCGTTAATCAATGCACCATGGAGACACTCCACCATGGAGCATGGAGTCACTCCACTAAGAGCATTAAATGTGCATGGATCCTCTTAAAGAGATCAGAAAGTAGTGAAATAAGACCACCTGTGTCTCCCTACAGTCCACAGCTGTCTGCGTTCAGTTCTGCGAGTGAGTGTAATCCTGTCTTTGGTATCTTGTGAGCGACGCTAAGGCAACTCCAACCATCAGTCATTTTTTTATGATGTTTTGAGTTCCAAGGGTCATGGTTCATGTCCTCAAGTTGCAATATAGGCCACTGAAACTCTGTATGCTCCTGTGTGCTTTAACTCCTTTGGTTTATTGGGGTTTAAGGTAAAAATAATAACTCAGTCTGCATTTCCTTAAGTTTTTCTTTTTCTTTGACAGGTTCTGCTGGTCAGCAGCAGTCGGCATCCAGACCAGTGGATCGTCCCCGGAGGAGGGATGGAGCCAGAGGAGGAACCATGTGGTGCAGCAGTGCGAGAAGTGTTTGAGGAGGTAAATAAATCTGTTCCCTGACTTTGTTTTAATGTTATACAAGTCAAGTCTGAAGTCTATAAAGTGAAACCAGTTCGTGCATTCGTGCAAAGAGACACAGTTGGCACCTAATACTGCTATCATTTGTATTACATCTGTAGTGTTTTAAAAAATAATCAGTAAAAATCCAGAAAAAAAAAGAATTGGACTTGCATGGTTAGAAACTGTAAGTAAGCTAAGGGTGAGAGGTTTTTGAAGGGCAGCTGGGTGAGTGAGGAGCCTGATGGTATTTCAGAGTTCCCCCTGGTTGAGAACCTTGTGTTCTCAGCAACGTCAGTGGTCTAAACTTGGCTCTTCACTGGATTCCTGTGCATTCACAAACCCTGTAGCCTTTCCTTCTGGACACATCAGTGGGGCAGACTGACACTTGAGCAGATGTCATATGTCTTAACAGTAATTTGAGGCCTGTGAACAGAACTGAGTACATCTGAATTAATAAAATGACTGTTATGAAAGGGGCTCTCTCATATTACTGTAATAACAATCTGCAGAATTCAAGCAAGTTTCTTTTTATTATTATTATTGTATTCTTACCCAGGTGATGACCCAGTACAGTATAAATGACAGTGAAATCTTTTATATTGATGTCATATGTCGACCTTTGACTCTGTGTAGCTCGTAGCTTTGCTACTAGTTTCTGCAAAAACTGTCATAGGGGTTTAATTTGTTCAGTCCTGATATATGTATTCTTTATTTGTGGGCAGTTATCTGTTGGACTGTCCTGAATGTTGAAACGCGACACACAGTTCCCACTGTGTTGATGCAGAACACTGCTTTTCTGTTGTTTTCACTTTCTATTCATCTCTGTGACTGACTTTCTACAGAGGCCATAGCTACTTGAGCCTTCCAACAAAGAAGTATACTCTGTGCTTCCCAAACACTACAGCCAGTAGAAATGAATGATTTTTTTTCTCCTTTATCTTTTCTTCAGGCCGGTGTGAAGGGCAAACTAGGACGCTTGCTTGGTGTATTTGAGGTAAGCTTTTCACAGGACAGGACAAAATGTGCAAATTGTATAAAATCTGCAATTTTTTACTTTAAAATTGGCAAATAAATGTAGGTGTGAATTGCATGATTTATTCTCCAAAAGTTGATTCTGTTCATCTGGACGTAGCGTTTTGTGGGAGAAACGTTACGAAACGTTACGTCCAGATGAACAGAATCAACTTTTGGAGATTTACTTTCCTGGATGATTGAGAATGCATCAATATGCATGATTTATTGCATCGCTGCATTGTAATTAAATATACATCTGTCTCTGATCCTTAAAGCAAAACCAAGATCGTAAGCACCGAACGTACGTGTACGTGTTGACTGTGACGGAAACCCTAGAGGACTGGGAAGACTCTGTCAACATAGGTAAAGTTTTGCTTCATGTCCTCCCCTTAAACATCAATACTTGCTGTTCTGAGTGCTGCTGCTTACACCATACTCTGTATTTTTTATTTATGTGAAGACTAGAGTACTGCACAGAAACCACACAGGCACTGGCAGTTACAACAGGTGCCTATAAATCTAGGCCACTGATCATTACTGCAGTGGTACTTAGCTGCAGTATATTACAGCTGTCAGTGCGGCGGACGTCAGTATCCAGTCTGTGTAATCCAAAGCCTAATGTATCCCCTCTGTTCATGCTTTGAACTCTGAAAACCTTTATAGCATATGTCAGTTTGGTCTCTACATGGATATTTGAAGGTTTTCAGGTATATATTTGAGTTTCAAGATACAGTATCCATCTATATCTATAGTATCTTCACCCTACTTTACTGCATCTTATTAAGCATGCAGGTTGTTTGCCTCATTGTGACTGTTTCAGTCCAGCGTCACCTTGTTTTTTTTATTTTTTTTCTTCTAACAAGTAAAGATGGGGTAACCTGCAGAAGCTATTAAAGCTCACAGTCCATTTTGTCTTTTGATATGAAGTCAAATCAGCTTGTGGAAAAGAGAAAGAAGGAGTTACGTGGCTTGTTCTGCACAAAAGTTACAGTTTGTGTGACAGTGCACTTTGCTGGTGATTAAGAAAACCTGATCTTCAGTTCTCTGTCTCCCTCTGCAGGTCGTAAGCGGGAGTGGTTCACCGTGGAAGAGGCCATCAAAGTGCTGCAGAGCCACAAACCCGTTCACGCCGAGTACCTGCGGAGGCTCCAGCTCAGCTGCTCTCCCACCAATGGAAACTCCATCCTCCCGAGCCCCTCATCAAACGACAACTACCCCCATTACAGTGCTACACCCACTACACCCTCGACAGGCAGCGTGCTGGGCTCCTCCTGCAGATAGGACTGCAACTCAACCTCCTGTGCTGTCTAGCTGGGACAGTTCACCTAAAGTCTGTACAGTCTCATGCATGAATCTAAAGACTTTTTCAGAGTTGTGGCTCTTCTTGTATGTATAGTTTCTAATCTTAGCTGCAGGACAGACCAAAGCCATTGCCAGAGCCGTGTTAAAGACCGAGCAGGAGAAGCTGGGAACACTCTGGCAGAGAAACTGTGATTGTGGCTAAATCGAACACTTTTCTTTTGCTGGAAAACGTCAGAATGAGGAGCTGAAGTTTGGGACGAAGAAGCTGCAGACTCTGCTGGTACGAGTGACCTCGTGAAGGAATGCCTTACAGAAACTTTGAATGTGGTATTGGGGTTGTTTTGTTTCACTGATGGTCCTTTTTATGTCATTTTATTTGAACGAATATGCTGCGTGAACTCTAATAAAGGGTAGTCGACAGTGTTAATTGGTAAGAGACTGACACGTTGTATTTTAATGTAAAAGCGTGATTTCCTTTCCACCATGTTAACCATTAACTAATGACAAAATACAGTTAACTGATCTAAATTAGTATTTTCACTTAAACTTGGATGTTGGCGTTAAAAAATGCAGCTGGAGTGAAGGTACTGGAGTATTTCAGTTAACCATTAACCTGTAAAAAAAAAAAAAAAAAAAAAAGTTTCTACCTCAGTGAGCCTAAACTGGATATGATGATCGCCATGGTCATGTCACAGAATGATAGCACTGCTGTGTTTATAGTTAAACTTGAGCCAGTGTCTGCGAAGTTGAGTGTCAGCCAACCTTGACTGATCAAACACACTGCTCTGATGTCAGTTTATGACCACATACCTTTTTATCAGTGCTCGGTGTTTCCCCACTGAAAAGTATTCAGAAGTGCAAATTACGACCTTGCTGGGGTCGTGTGGCCGGGCTCAACTTGAGATGTTTGGAGGGAGGGAAGTACATTGCTGTGATTTATGCTGAATGAAAACAATTGAATGATTGTCTGCTTTTCCTTTAACCAGCAGCAGTTTTCTCTCTCTCTTGTCTCGTGGTGCTGTTTGAAGAAACTGTCCAATAATTACATTTCCACATAAACTATGATTGCTTTGTCCTGTGTTTGCATAGGGCTGCAATTAATGCATCAAATGACTTGACAATGACATTTTTTATTTTTTATTTTTTTTCCTGTTGATCTGTTAATGTCTTGGTCTATTCAATGCTGCCGGGGGAGGGGGGAAATATCTACTGGATCAGTGAGTTAACTGATGCAAAGCAAAGGTAAAATGATCTAGTGACATAGTTTGATTCAAAGAAAGAAACAGTGCATTTTTAATCTGCGATAATTCTTACCATTTCCAACACAGCCTTTGCCCAAATACCCATATATATATATATATATTTTTTTTTTTTTTTTTTAAAAAGAAAGCCAAAGAAAAGTGGCTCACCCCAGCTTTTAAATGTCACGTTTCCTCCCTGAAAACAGACTCCCACTCTCTCCTGCTTTGACGGCTGAATGACGACTAGTTACCACACACCAATTTGTAAATAGCTTTGAGGAGAACCGCTGACAATGTGTTTTTAACCTAAATGAAGCTGTAATTTCTCTCTTTAATGTTTTATATATATTTTTTTTTTTAACAATGTACAAATGGCAGAAAAAGAAGACCTGTAGGAACTCTCCCTGACCCCTCCACTGAGTATGCACACTACAGGGTATTTGTATCACAACATAGTGACGTGCCACAGGTTTAGGATGTGAAGGTCGGCTGGTGTTTGTGTTGAGGTGATGGAGGGGGGTACATCATGTAATAGTTGTATTAAAATGACTGACAGCAAAGAATGAGATTATATGGGTGATAATCTGAAACTTTAAGCTGAAAACATTTTTAAGAGACACAGACATCACACAAGTATTGACCCAGAGTAAACAAGGATTTATTTTTATTATTATTATTATTATTTTTTAATGCAGATGTATGAGACATGCAGAGGGCTGGTGCGAACATCAAAGATCAGATGAATGCATTTGGAAATGAAAACGGTGGTACAATCCAGGCATTTCTCATTCTTGGCTTTTGTTCAGTCATATCTTCAGATTTCATGCCACGTCTCACTTTATCTTCCCAGTAGATGCTGCTCTTTCACAAAACCTTATCTGCAGTATCGTAAAATAATACTGCGGTTCAGCTCGCGTAAAGTCTCAGCCTGTTTCTATGTGTGTCCGGACAAAAATATGATGTGCCAAATTAAAGGAAAACAGTTTTTATCCATATGGGAGGTAAAAGAACTTGATGTTAGTGTTTTAATCGTCTATATCGTAGAGCGAGAGGGTGGAAAAAAACATCTCAAACACTGTTTGATAAAATCTTTGTGTTATTTCAGAATATGATTGTTTTATAATGTGAAAAATATCTTTCTAAATCCGAACTGCACCCTACATTGTTCAGATTCTCATGAGGCGGTGATTCTTTACTTCGCACCGTTTTGAAGTTGAACACATGCGACTGAGTCAGACCACAATCTGAACGTGAGCCCAACTTGAATCCATTAATCCTGATGTTCTACAGCTCCCGGTCACATCTCCTCCCTCCACTTGTTGAGATGCTGTTGGATGCTCGGGTCTTTGTTGATCTGTGATTGGTCTTACTGTAAACAAGGCAAACTAAAGATTTGTTATTGTTTATCTTAATATGCACAGCAATGTTTCATGTGAAAGTGGTTTAAAGAATTGGAGAGGAAAGACCTTTGGAGAAGAGTGCATTAAAGAGGAAAAATCTTATTTCAACAGTTGTTGAGGATTTATTTAACTGATTGCAGCATATACTGTTTTTAAATGTTTTTATATGCAAGAATTATTTATCAAATTAATCCATAGTCTGTGTGTGTGTACGTGTGACAATGTGGATGAGCAGTTGTAATGCTCTCCACTTGTCCCAGATGTGCTGACTTCTTTTGCACATTATGCACATATGCGTGTTTATAGCTGATATACTACAGTAGGACAGTTTTCATAGTGACAGGAGCTGAAAAATTACCTTTAGTACTAATTTCACGACGGAGTGACGATTACAGAGCACCTCAATCTGGAGGGTACAGCAAATCCACATTTCATCAAAGTACCTGAGCCTTGAGTGCAGCTTTACCATAAGGTTTAACACAGCTGAATACAGGCTAATGTCTCTGAGAATCGAGTCAGCCTCACACAGAATTAAATCTCAGGCTTCTTATGATTGTGAGGGAGCTCTCGCTGATCAAAGTCAAGGCTGTAAAAGATTTTTTGGAAGCCGTAATTTACAACTTGTGAAAGTCAAACACCGGCTCCTTTGTCTGGAAGGGCATACGTGCTGGACCCAGTTCCAAGTGTTCAACGGCAGTTTTCTTTGAACACAACAGCGCAGTGCAGATCAAAGAAACCTACTGCTGACAAAGTCCCCACCGTACCAACAGGTAGGTCCATAATTTGTTGGACCAAGACGCAATTTTTGTTGTTTTTTGACTCTCTACACTATCACAGAGGAGTAAAAAAATATGTGATTGAAATGTAGAATTTCAAAATTAATTCAAGAGTTTTAACAAAATTACAAAAGTGTTGAATTTGTGTTCTATAGCGTTTTAAATTAGTCACCCAAAGAGATGTCTGTGCGTGAGAAGGTGGCCCAAATTAGGTTTATTTTGCGTTTTCAGCTTATAAAAGTGGATGGTGACAGGATTTTTTCCATGTTTAAGAAAAAAACATCTAACCAAGTAAACAATAATCTTGAGGTCTACCATTGCCAAGGTGTACAATAAAGAGACATCTTCACGAGTGGAAATATAGGTTTACAGCAAGCTGCAAAACACTGGTTAAGCTCAAGAAGGAAGGATTAGACAGAGTAGACCAGAAAACATCTGAAAGAGCCGGCAAAGTTCTGGAGGGGAAAAAAAGGACAGTGTGAGGGCACTGACATGGCTGCCAGTAGAAGTGGGCCACTAGTGTTTGCTGATGATGGAAGAAGCAGGATGAATTTTGTGTCAAGGCAAAGAAGTGGGATGCTCTTGTATGGCCTGGTCACCTGATCTGATAGATTCTAGACTTCAGGCAGTTATTGATGACAAAGGATTTTCATCCAACTATTAAAAACAAGCCCCATATTTAAAATGATCCTCCTGAAGGCTGAACCATGAAATAATGGCCAGAAAATCCCATTTTTTGTTTAAAAAAAGTGTTTGGAGCTTATTCTACTATTTCAAGTGTTTATTGAACCTGCTGACAAACGTAAAAAAGGAAATCCATTATTTTTCATTTGCATAAATGAGTTTTAATTTGTGACATTTTGGCTACATCTGACATCTTTTTGCACAATTTAGTGTGTAATTTATCACACTGATGATGTAGAGATATTTATTTTTATTATTATTATTATTTTTTTAATGCAGATGTATGAGACATGCAGAGGGCTGGTGCGAACATCAAAGATCAGATGAATGCATTTGGAAATGAAAACGGTGGTACAATCCAGGCGTTTCTCATTCTTGGCTTTTGTTCAGTCATATCTTCAGATTTCATGCCACGTCTCACTTTATCTTCCCAGTAAATGCTGCTCTTTCACAAAACCTTATCTGCAGTATTGTAAAATAATACTGCGGTTCAGCTCGCGTAATATCTCAGCCTGTTTCTATGTGTGTCCGGACAAAAATATGATGTGCCAAATTAAAGGAAAACAGTTTGTATCCTTATGAGAGGTAAAAGAACTTGATGTTAGTGTTTTAATCGTCTATATCGTAGAGCGAGAGGGTGGAAAAAAGCACATCTCAAACACTGTTTGATAAAATCTTTGTGTTATTTCAGAATATGATTGTTTTATAATGTGAAAAATATCTTTCTAAATCCGAACTGCACCCTACATTGTTCAGATTCTCATGAGGCGGTGATTCTTTACCTCGCACCGTTTTGAAATTGAACACATGCGACTGAGTCAGACCACAATCTGAACGTGAGCCCAACTTGAATCCATTAATCCTGATGTTCTACAGCTCCCGGTCACATCTCCCTCCACTTGTTGAGATGCTGTTGGATGCTCGGGTCTTTGTTGATCTGTGATTGGTCTTACTGTAAACAAGGCAAACTAAAGATTTGTTATTGTTTATCTTAATATGCACAGCAATGTTTCATGTGAAAGTGGTTTAAAGAATTGGAGAGGAAAGACCTTTGGAGAAGAGTGCATTAAAGAGGAAAAATCTTATTTCAGCAGTTGTTGAGGATTTATTTAACTGATTGCAGCATATACTGTTTTTAAATGTTTTTATATGCAAGAATTATTTATCAAATTAATCAATTGTGTGTGTGTGTGTGTGTGTGTGTGTGTGTGTGTGTGTGTGCGTGTGTGTGTGTGTGTGTGTGTTTACTAGCTGATATACTGGAGTAGGCCAGTTTTCAGTGACAGGAGCTGAAAAATTACCTTTAGAACTAATTTCACGACGGTTGACGATTACAGAGCCCCTCAATCTGGAGAGTACAGCAAATCCACATTTCATCAAAGTACCTGAGCCTTGAGGGCAGCTTTACCATAAGATTTAACACAGCTGAATACAGGCTAATGTCTCTGACAATTGAGTCAGACTCACACACAATTAAATCTCAGGGTTTTTATGATTGTGAGGGAGCTCTCGCAGATCAAAAATAAGGCTGTAAAAGTTTCTTTACAACTTGTGAAAGTCAAACGCCGGCTCCTTGAAGGAGCAGATATGCTCCTTCAAGGAGCATATCTCCTCCAGCAGATATGCCTGGAAGGGCATATCTGCTGGACCCAGTTCCTCGTATCCATCAGCGGTTTTCTTTGAACACAACAGCGCAGATCACAAAGAGACCTACTGCTGACAAAGTCCCCACCGTACTAACAGGTAGGTCCATAATTTGTTGGACTAAGACGCAATTTTTGTTGTTTTTTGACTCTCTACACTATCACAGAGGAGTAAAAAAATATGTGATTGAAATGTAGAATTTCAAAATTAATTCACGAGTTTTAACAGAAGTGTTGAATTTGTGTTCTATAGCGTTTTAAATTAGTCACCCAAAGAGATGTCTGTGCGTGAGAAGGTGGCCCAAATTAGGTTTATTTTGCGTTTTCAGCTTATAAAAGTGGATGGTGACAGGATTTTTTCCATGTTTAAGAGAAAAACATCTAACCAAGTAAACAATACTCTTGAGGTCTATCATTGCCAAGGTGTACAATAAAGAGACATTTTCACGAGTGGAAATATAGGTTTACAGCAAGCTGCAAAACATGGTTAAGCTGATGATGGAAGAAGCAGGATGAATTTTGTGTCAAGGCAAAGAAGTGGGATGCTCTTGTATGGCCTGGTCACCTGATCTGATAAATTCTAGACTTCAGGCAGTTATTGATGACAAAGGATTTTCATCCAACTATTAAAAACAAGCCCCATATTTAAAATTATCTTCCTGAAGGCTGAACCATGAAATAATGGCCAGAAAATCCCATTTTTTGTTTTAAAAAAAGTGTTTGTAACTTCAACTATTTCAAGTGTTTATTGAACCTGCTGACAAACGTAAAAAGGAAATCCATTATTTTTCATTTGCGTAAATGAGTTTTAATTTGTGTCATTTTGGCTACATCTGACATTTTTGCGCAATTTAGTGTGTAATTTATCACACTGATGATGTAGAGATATCAAAAACCCACTCAAAAAGGTGTCAAATATGACACACTTGACCATAGTCTCTCGAATTACTCCCGAACTTCTGAAAAAAATGACTGCACTTCCTGTACAGTTAATGCAGACATTTATTCTTGAGTTCAAGCTAAAAGTCATATAATCACATGTTGATCGACATGGTGGTGTACAGAGGCAAAACTTCTGCTGGACAAATATATCAGTTTTCCCAAGTAATGTTAGCTGAATCTTTAAAAATGTTGATTGGTGTTGAGTAATTTGGTTCACAATTTCCAAACGGCCGTTAAACCTTTAAATATGCTAAAACTCTGCTTGCATTTTTAAAAAAGTCTGCAGGGAAATAAAATTAAATAATTAAAGCACACAGCTACATTCACACATTGTTACATGACGTGTCCTCGTGATGATACCTGACACCTCAGGTGCGCCTTTAGCCCCGCCCTCCTGACTGTACCTGGCTGAGGGAAAGTGGGAGAAACAAAGCAGCGTCGACTATTATTCCAGGATCCCTATTTATATGGTTGAAAGGAAAAACTGACCTTTGGACTCCTGGCGAGTTTTTTTTTTTCTTTTGCTCTCTTTTATTGTTCACAATGGATGATCCGTTTTTTAAGTCAGCGTTACCTGCGCAAGACTCCTCTGTGGTGGATGACACCAGCCTGGCTTTGCCGGCCGATCTGCGATCCTCAACGCAGCCCGATGAGGACCGGAACCAGCGGGTTCACCGGCAGGTTAAGCTCACAATGTCCAGGAAGTCTAAGACTCAGTCAAATGGTAATGTTCATTTTGAAAATGTATCAGCATCATACTTTGACGCATTTGGGAGAACCCGGGTGCACTGTAAGCCAAGCTAATGAAGTAGTACTAATGAATGAAGTGAATGAGAGTGGTAGCAAATATAACTTCCTCCCACTTTTCAAATCTAATATTTAAACTTTAGGATGTCAGGGACCTGTACAGGTAGATTAGTGAACTATCAACTGTTTTACTGAATAATGATAACCACAAACAATATTAATATGAATAATAATAATAATAGAAGTACAGTTTTTCCTCCTTTCCCACCCTGGTGGCTATGTTACCCTTTCAAAAGGGTCCAAGCTGGAAACCCCTATAGTAAACTATGAAACCCTTTTCCTTTGCCAGACCCTGCTTTGTCTGTCCTGAGGCTGTGGTCTGCATTAAGTGGAGCCTACTAGAAGTCTAGTTATTGTAAACACAGACATTTCTGTAGGTGGAATGCACACTTCCTAGTTAATCCTCTTGTCTAACAGGTTTCTGCAGTTCCCTAAAGGTGATAACTGCCAGAACCTGAGTTTACTATGTCACCCACTGATCAGCCCCGTGTGCGTATTTATTAAGTATTGGTAGCCAAAAATAAAGAGGTAGCTATTCAATTTTGCAGACGATAAAGAATAAAAAGTAATATTGTCTGTATTTGGACAGGTTTGGATGAATTTATGAAGCATCGCTGACTGTTAAAAGGTTTGTTAGGTGTGTTTACACGGATGGTTAACCACATGAGTCAGCAATACCCTGTAAATAAAAATGAAAGAATTTATTTACTGGCTTCCTCTTAAGTCTTTGTGGGATGCAGAGTGGTATTAGAGGACATTGCAAGAATTTTTATTATTTGCATTATTTATTTTGTGACTCCTTACCACCCCTAATTTTTTCATTGTTATAATAGAAATCAAGGTCCCACGCCGGTACGGTTTCTCACCAGATAAAATGCACCTAATTCTTATGGATTCATTCCACACTTTTAATTATCAAAGACTGACTAATTATCAGCATGATATGTAATATAAGCTTAGACACACAGTGGCATGGTGGTGCAGCGGTTTGCACTGTCACCTCACTGCAAAAAGGTCCTGGGTTTGGATTCACCGGCAGGCCGAGTCCTTTCTCTTTGAGTTTCACCGGCAGGCCGAGTCCTTTCTCTTTGAGTTTGCGTGTTCTGCCTGTGGCTGTGGTAGATATTCCCACGGTCCAAAGACATTCTTGTAAGGTTAACAGGTGAATTTGCATTTGCATTTGCAATTAACACTACATTTGCCGCAGGTGTTAATGTGACTGAATGGTTGTTTGTCTCTGTGGATTGGCCTTGTGATAGCCTGGTGATGGGTTCAGGGTGAGCACCGCCACAACCCTGAATTTGATAAGTAGAAAAAAATGGATGGATTACATGTATTGACATGGCTGACTGTTTTTGTTACTGACTTACAAGGTTATTATAGTTAACTAAAACGACAAACTACAAAGTCAAGCTAGATGTGAAAAAACATTTAAGTAAAGCAAAAAAAAATACTGAAAGTAGCAAAACAATTTTCTGAACTTAAAAAACTAAACTAAAATTACATTTTTGGGAAATAGTTTTAGTATTTGTTAGTTTGGTAAAAAAAAAAAAAAGTATTAGAGCAGCAAAATTCTGCATTACAGGTGGGTGGATAGATCCAAAATTGGATGATATTGATACCAAAGTTGATATTGGTATATTTTGTATCTGTCTAAGTTCAGTATGTAGTCCACTGAATTGTGTTAAATGACACATTTGAAAAAAGAAAAATGCCTGAAACTTTTGGTGTTGGCTGTCTCATTTATTTTATTTATAGACTGGAGAATATTTAAACAACAGAAGTTGACCCAAAGTGATGTAGAGACAGGCACATTTACATTCCAGCTCTTCAAAAAAAAAAAAAAAACCAAAAAACCAACAACAACAATTTTTAAAATACATGAAAAGCTAACAGGCATGTGCGTGTGTGTGTTTTAACTAATTATTGTGGAAGGTAAAATTCACACATTTAGTCATCATTAAAATATGATCAGAATTTTTAAATTGATGGTAAATGGCCTGTATTTGTATAGCGCTTTACTTAGTCCCTAAGGACCCCAAAGCGCTTTACACATCCAGTCATCCACGCACACATTCACACACTGGTGACGGCAAGCTACATTGTAGCCACAGCTGCCCTGGGGCGCACTGACAGAGGCGAGGCTGCCGGACACTGGCGCCACCGGGCCCTCTGACCACCACCAGTAGGCAACGGGTGAAGTGTCTTGCCCAAGGACACAACAACCGAGACTGTCCGAGCTGGGGCTCGAACCGGCAACCTTCCGATTACAAGACAAACTGCCAACTCTTGAGCCACGATCGCCCTACGAATTGATGATGATTCATCAAATAAATTATGACTTTATAGGTCAAAAGCACCTATGTAGGTATTGGTATCTGGAATACTGGCCGTGTGTTCACTTGGTATGCATTTCAAAATTTTCAGCATTACTCTGAATGTCTACAAGACTGAGAGTCAACTGCTTTTAAAAAGTTCCCTTTGTACAATAATAATTAAAGAAAAAACAAACAAACTGCTAAAACTAAACATTTTCCAACAATTAAAAACTAAACTGAAACAAGAAAAACCATCCTAACTTAAACTAAACCGAATTAAAAACAACACGTCAAAATGAAATAAAAACAAAACTAATTAGAAAATTAAAAAATAAAATAAGTCTTCTGAACTTTCTGCTGATTATAATAAAATTGTTTCTCCTAGAATCACAATAGTTCCGTGCACAGGGCACAAGAGGTCACTTACTGATAATGATAAAGTGAATCATGCTCTACTGCTGTGACAGTCACCAGATGTCAGCCAAATGGAAGGTGTATTTTCATCAACAAGGAAACCACGTTACACATGCTCAGAGTTCAAGGACGTTTTAAATTATACTTAATACAAACATGCCTATTGTGTCACAAAACAATATTTAACAGATAGCATTTAATGTTCAATCCATTTAATCTCACTGCTTTGGCATCTGTCTTCCGTCCTCTTTTTACCGTAAAGATGACATTTATTTTGCAGGTTGCACAGAGGCCTGCAGTACACCGTGAGTGTGCACTGTCCTTTCAAAACTGAGGAAGCCAGAGTCGCAATCACGATCCAGATATGAGAACACTAACATGTGTGGCGGGAATTATCATACTAACCAAACCTCTTTGACTTGTTTCAGGTGGTGTCTATTCACAGAAATATGAAACGGGGAGCTTTGATGATGCAGATGGACTTTTAAGAAACATGAAGGTGAGACTATCCTTTATTTATTCTTCTGTAGTGCTTCATGCACCACCACATGCACCTAAACATTTTGGGGAAATTTGTCATCCTAATGGATCACTAAAATATTCATCTCGCTTCTGTTTTTTATAGCTAATACAGATCTGAAGTATGCTGATTCCTCCACAGATATTAAGCAGATTCAGCTCAGTATGCTTGCTTTAGTCGTCCCTGTACAGAATGATTATAAAAGGATAAACTACTTGAACTTGTGGCCTCATACTGTACTGCACTTTAAATATTGTACTCCATAATTTGAATACAGGCAAATTTCTGTGTGGTATCCTGCTGCTGCTTTATGCACGCTCACAGAATCCAAGCCTATTAAATAATAAATCATTGTATTCTTTTCGTATCTTATCTGTTTTGCAACAGTGTTTACTTTATGTGCGTGGATGCTTGAAACAAGAAAAAAAAGCATATTTGAACAAGAGCAAGTGCTACGTTACACACCAATGCTAAGTGTCATGCAAATAAAATATTAGCATTTTACTCATCAGAACTGGAGCACAGACTTCCTGCACAGGCTATTAGTTTAATTAACTGCACATCAAAACATATTACTTATCACATAAATCGCATTATGGCTCAGCGTATTAAAAATACTTGGAAACTAGGAAAAGAAGACCAGTTTGACTGATTGATTGGCACACCAGAGATTAATGTCACTATTTGTGGAGGAATTTTTCGATTTCGGTTTCAGATCTATAGCTGAACTGTGAATGTAAAGTCTTGATTATACTTGTACTAGTTTGTGAATCTTCGGTCTAAGTAAATTCTGGCATGAGATGTTGAGTGCGAGGGACATCTGTTTGCCTGCCTGTGACCGTGAAGACTAGTCCACATAAAATTGACATTACTATGCACAAACTACGCCTCAGGCAACAAGCTTGAAAGGAGTATAACAGGAAACACAAATCAGCTATTGGGTTTCGTGTCTGCAACAGAGTATAATCAAAGCTTAGTAGTCAGTGTGAATTTCTGTGAATATCAACAGTAACAGATTTATTATTTTTGCTAACTGATCATAGTTAATCACCATATTATCACAAACAGATGGCACGTAATTGCCAACTAGACTTAATTCACTCTATCACTGATAGCAGACTGATTTTCATGTTATTGACATTTTATTGCACCAAAGTCACTTTGAAAACGGCAGCTGACTTCAAGTGGTGGCAAAACTGCTCCCTGTCTTCAAAGCACCCATTTGAAATTGCATGTTTATTGCACACAGTCATAATAATTTTGCTCATGCCGCGTTCTCCAGGTGTTGTTTTCCCTTGTGTGACTCTAACATCAGAGTTCCAGTTCAGTGACTCAGATTCACTGAGATAAATCCTAGCTGATAGTGACATCGTGAGTCATCGCAGCCACACCCCAAATAGCAACTTAGTCATTCACACAATTTAAAAAGCTGAACTAAAATTAAATAAACAAATAAATACAAATAATAAATTAATCCAAAAGTCTATGAACATCCTTATGTCTTGTTTAAAGTTGGGGAGTGGTTTCCTTATTTTCAACCCATTGTAAAGAAAATACATGTAGTAGCAGCTTGTGTAAATAGGCAATTACTATAGATTCTAATTGTGGACTATAATGTTTCTCTTTCTATACAACATATAGATCTGATTACGACAATAACACATTAAAGAAATAAGTCATATATTTTAAACCACATCAGTATTCCTTTGTGCTAAAGTTTGGTGCACAGTGATAAATGCATTGGGATGGTGTTACCAAGACATCATAATGACCTTTTGCACAGGTAGTTGCTGAGCAGTGCTGTGTATTTCTGACTATAATGACATGCAAGTATAAAGTCCCATACAGTGAAAGAGCAGGGTAACCAGGCCAGTGTATTAAAGCTGTTTTTGTCTTTCCTTCTCACAGGTAAATAGATCGACCTTCTCCAGTCACTCCTTCTCTGGCGACCATGAGCACAAACCATTCAGGAGGCTGGAAGTGTCCGCTCAGTCAAGTCCAGAGCAACCTTATAGGCACTTTAAATACAGTACTTACCATTCTGGGATGCACACCCCTCCAGGACCAAGCCATTCACCCAAAGTGGGCACTCACTTTGCAAAGTTGCCTTCCTTTCACCACAATGCTTTTTCAGTATTACCTCATAGTACATACACACCTGCACGAGGGACCGTCCGGCAGAGGACGCTTAGACAGACCGTAGGATCACAATCTGTATCTGTAAATACTGCATTTCAGAAAAATAGAGAATATGGTTCCCCTCGGACTTACAGACAAAGTACTGTGAAACCAACTGTGCAGAGACGAAATGGTGATATCATGTTTGGTTCTATCCGGCCTGAGGATGGCTCGTTCTTGATAGAGCAGTTGAGGGAAAGGGGCCACCAGAAATCCCTCAGAGTGAACACATACTCGCCCTCTGTCAGCAGTGTGGAGACGGATGCTGGCAGGCGGGCAGCAGTGCAGTTACCCATTAAGCAGACGCAGGCGCAGAATGTCATAAAACTGTAAGACCTTTGTTCTGTACATTCTTTATTTCAATATGATCCTGTATTGATAATCTACATTTTGAAACATTTGTGGATTTTCACACAGGAGGTCAGTAAGCAAGACTCCAGTGATGACAATGGAGAAGGCTGTGCAGCTTTTGACCCAGAATGAAGAGGAAACACTGATCTTTGCAACCAGTTTCATACAAAATCAATGCTTCAAGAGTGCCATTGCTAGAGGCAAGGTATGTTTAATCACAGGTATTTTATGTTTTAAGGATGCAGAGCGGTTATAAATCCTGATACGTGAATTTGTCAATCGTTGGTCCAGTCTTGCTTTTTCTTTTTTCTCCAGATTTGCCATGTGAATGGGATTGAGAAGCTCATGCTTCTATTTAACAATGACAGCGAAGAAGTGCAGCGTGCCGCTGCTGGGGCGCTGCGTAATGTTGTTTATGAGAATGATGAAAATAAGCTTAAAGTTAAGGAAAACGAGGGCTTGTCTTTCATTCCTACTGTACTGAGTGGCAGCCGTGATAAGGAGACCAGACGGCAGCTTACAGGTTAGTTTGTGTTTAAACATGCTACATGTCCTAATTTTAATCTGATTAGGTTTGCAAATTTCAAGCTCTCGTCAAAACTGGTTTTGCTTTCTTTAAATAAACATTGCCTTTGATACATATGAAATCATGCTCTAAGACTCGTATATGCAATACAGCACTAGCTTATTTATATTTTTGTGATGAATCTCCTTGCAAAAAAGTAAATCTCAATCTCTCGCACAGGTCTTTTGTGGAACCTCTCCTCTCATGACACGTTGAAGGAGGCTTTTCCAGAAAATGCCTTATCCACTCTCAGTCGCTCCGTTCTCGTTCCCAGTTCTGGCATTTTTGAAGGCGAGAATCCGAAAGATGAACTGCTAGTGGATGATGAAACTTTCATCAATGCCACCGGCTGCCTGCGGTAGGTTCTCTTTTGTTAGCTGCGAAAAAAACTGTACTTGGTGGGATGTTTTTCATTGGGATAAACCAAAAACTACTGTAGGTGTCACTTAATCTGCTGATTCTAAACAGAAGAGGTCGAAGATTTCAGCAGATCAAAAGATATTGTTTGGGATCATAGCATTTAATTCCTGAAGGACAAAAAGTTCTTCTGCTTCTGAATTTATCACCTACATCCTCAAACTCCAGGGATTTGTACTGTGTGACATAGATTAGATCTGGGGCCTCCAGATGGATCGGCATAAATGGAAAACCTGGTGTAGTAGTGTTTTGTAACCCCAGGGGCTTGTGTTTGTTAGATCTGCCCATAGTTACATTGTGTTTTTAAAATGCTTTCCAACTTTTTTTTGGAACTGGTTAAACTCTCACATTGCCAGTAAGCTATTGCAGTACCATCCAGTTATTTGGTTATTATAGTGGCTTAGTGCATCTGCATTAATTGCAGTAGCATGACTGATGAAGGCAATGATGAAGTACGGAAGTACGATTTTTAGTACCTCTAATATGTCTCTTTGAAATTAAAAAAAGGTCATTTCTCAGCTTGTGTCTCTTTTGTATATAGCATATGTGAGTGCAAGGGTACCTGTGCTCATTTAACAGTATCAATGTACTTTTGGCTTCTTTCTTCATGAAATCTAAACGTAAACTGAGCCAAATATCTTCGGATAAAAGTTATTTCTCCATCTGCTCTATAAGCTTTGGCACTGACCCTGGGTATCAGTGACAACTAAGATGACAGTGACTAAGTCAGAAACAGGTGGTAGGAAGAGGTTGTTGTTTTTTTTCCCATTATGCAGTGTTCTTTCCATTTCACCATATATGAAAATTCATTTCTGTGTGAAACAAACGAACAAAATAGGTAATGCATTAGCAGAAAATTACCAGCACATTTTCTGTGTTTTACTGTTTGTTTACAATGTGGGATGGAAATGACTGAAGATGCAAAAGCAACCTAAACAAAGAGTATCAGCTGACCCATCAAACAAAGTAGACTGCTGATCTACCAGGATAGGAAACTAGGCTTGGCTCTCTGGTCTACCTGAACTAATGCTATTCTCAATTTTCTCATTGGTGTAGATTAGAGGGGTATGTGTAGAGACCCCGATGGAGAAAGGTGAACAGTATAACAGTGGAAATCACCAAGAATTTGAAGGAGCGTGCAAAGGGCAGAAGAACTGTATGATGGTTGATTTAAGAAACATCTGGGGTTCATCTAGCAGCTCTGTGAAAATGTCTGAAACTGCCTAGTCACTAAAATTATAATAAGCAAAAGAGTAACTACCATCCATTTTTATACAGTGTCTTTACTATCATGTGATTATGTCAAACCACAGTTTATGTACTGGTTTCTGAGATTATGCCTCGTACTTCTGCCTTGGACTTGTTTAGACACACATCATCTCTCTGTTTGCAAAGCAGAAGATATAAGAGCCACTGCTCCCCTGGCAACTATAGCCAGATGAAAAGAGTGAAAGACTCAATTATTCATCGAGCTCTCTCTTTCCCCAGCTTTGCTGAACTGAAATCATTCAGTCCTCTCTGACCCAGTGTTATCGAGTTCTCCTTATCATGTTCTAAAGCCTTTTGAGCTCCCAGTGGATGAAATAAGGGAGTTCCTCATGGCTGCACAAAGACCCTCTTGTGGGGATACTGAATGTTAATTTTCGTATTTATTTCCCTCTGTTGGTTGGGCTGCATAAGAACAGGATAGTCTTACTAGTCAGTAATATAATTTTTCTGTGATTGAAACGGCCATTGGAAAGATGTCCAAAATAGTGCATCCATTAATTTGCACAATTGCGTGGATGACAGAAAAATATTTTATAGCACTTTTGACTTTATTAAAATGGGCTTATCTAATTGGCACATTTTTGTTTCTAGAAATCTGAGTTCTGCAGGCCAAAATGTCAGGAAAGCAATGAGGAATTGTGACAATCTCATCGATTCTTTGATCTACTACATCCGGGGAACCGTAGCTAACCGTAAGATGGATGACAAGGTGAAGTGAAAACATTTGTCCTCGCTGTGTCTGCGTCACGGCAAACTGCTTTGATTCACAACACTTTTGTTACATGTTCACAAATGATTTTTACTTTCAAACAGATGTAAACTTTGCCTGAATCCTTAGGCACATTCTCTATGTTTCTGTTGTGTCCCCGTATGTTATTAAATTGTTTGCCAGACAATCTTTACTTTCTTTCTTCATCTACATCTCAATCTGCTCTGAAGCCCACGGAGAACTGCGTCTGTATCCTGCACAACCTGTCTTATCAGATTGAGTCAGAGCTTCCGAAGAAAAATGACCAGGTTCTGAGAGAGTCTCGCCAAGACTTGGATTCGCAGCCAAAGACTCCGGGCTGTTTTTCTTATCGCAGTGCCAAGATCACAGAGGTAATCTCTTTACACATTAATGGACCCTGACAACACAAAAGACGTTCTTTTGGTTTAATATCTGAGTGTGAGAGAACGTCTTTAATCATCCTTACTAGAACATGCTCATTTAGCTTTCTCTTGTATTATATTGGTGGTGAGAAACATCCAAACAAATCATGCATTATACATTACTGCTTTACCAGGTGCGCCAGTGTTGCTGCTGTTATGCTATTATCTATGTAGTTAGCCATAGCTCTACATAGCATGACATTCAGAAGCACAACTCTCAAAAGATGATTGTTTTTTCCATCTGCAGTAATTTTATTTGATGCTACGGTTCTGGTCTGACACCTCCGTGCAGTTGCATGGGTGTAGCAACAAAGCAGGCAACAGTGACAAATGGACATGACATCAATGAAGTCAAATACAGCATTAAAGGAGGAAGTGGGGAGGAGGTGGATTGCAACTTTACATCTGGTCGAAAAGCTAAAGCTGCTTTAAAAACACACATCCTGAGCTATCAGTTAAATTCTTGTTGATATTTGCTGACATTTTTTTAATGAGCCTTTATTTAATCAGGAATTCCTTTGAGATTAACATCTCTTTTCCAAGGGAAACCTGGCCAAGAAGGCACGTTGTTAGTGGTACAATTTCAAAATTAAATCTAACATCAGAACAAAGCAAACAAAGTCAGAGTGAAAATGCTATACAAGGTCCAGCTTATGAGTAGCAGTTATACTCTTCAGTTACAGAAGTCTTATAGAAGTCTGAACTCTCCCAGGCAGACAAGAGCGTTCAGCTTTTATGTGCTCTCAGGGTTATCCATGACCAAGGTGCAAAATAAGAAAACACTGTTCTACGAAGTTCATTGCTGACATAAATCCTACATCAATGATCACATAAAAAATTACTAAGTCAAAACATTTGTCTGGTCCTTATTTAAGAAAACAGTGTCATCTTAAATATCACTAAGCCTCTTTAACTTTTTGTCTTTGCTGACATTTAAACAACACTTTCTGTAAACTATGGCTGTGTGGGAAAATCCTAGAAGATCAGTAATTGCTGAAATAGTCAGACCAGCCCAGTTTGGCAGCTACTACCGTGCTCATTCAAAGACATTTAAAGCAACTATCTTCCTCATTCTGAAGCTCGATTTGAACTTCAGCGGATCATTTAAACTATGTCTACATGCCTAAATACACACGGTTGCTGCCATGTCACTGGTTGGTTAGGTATTTGCAGTAATGGGAAGTTGATATTTTTTGCCTAAAAACGTTGTGAGTTTATATGTATATGTAACTACTGACAGCATAGTTTTTGAAAACTACGGGCTTCAATATGCTGTTCTAACAGCGATTTTTATTCTGCCTTCTACAGGAATAAAATCTGACTGCATGGATTTGGTTCTTTCACACTAAAACTGTTGCCAGAAATTTAAACTTCCAGTATGAAAATCTGGACAAATGGATGCACCGCCAGTCTTTAGATGTCCATACTGAATATAATCAATTGTTAACACAGTTAGCCACCTCTTTTTGTAAATTTGAACCCACTGGACCCACATACCTGAAGTCTGTGTCTCGAAAACTCCTTCTTTTCAGTATGCAGTGCATCAGCACCCCCTGCTGGAGCCCAACCCCAACCCCCATGGCACAGAGTGGCTGTGGGACATAATCACAGTCAGGATGTACATATCACTGATGGTCTGCAGTAAATGTGACGCCATCAAGGAGGCTGCCCTTGGGGCTCTGCAGAACATCACAGCCGGAAAATACGAGGTAAGATGTTAAAGACTTCAGCTCTTAATCTATTTATAGGTTCAATGTGTAAGCAGAAAAGAGGCAAGTGTGTTTACTGTGTCTCCAACACTTTTTTAGATGTATGTATGAGTCAAATGAAGGGTAGATTAGTCTGGAATACTGTTTGACAGCTTAACAGATTTAACAGCTTTTGTTTTGGCCAACTGATCATTATGCTTTAGTATTGTTTAGCACATTTATATTTACATATATATGTATTATATAGTCATACATATAAGACATATTTAAAATGCTTGTTCTGTGGCCTGCAGATAAATGGAAGCATTGCCGTTACCATTGTTCAGCGGGAAAATGGTCTTGAGAAGATTAAGGAAATTTTAAAGGGTGAAAGTAGTAATCTAAAGATAACTGCTGTATCTCTAATCAAAAACCTCTCACGCTACGATGAACTTCGCCCTGCCATTGGTAACTTTTGATGTCTCCTCTAAGCTTTTCCCATTATCGTTCCACCACGACCACAAACCGCACTTTTGAACGGCTCTTTTACATGACTTGTTTTACTCCTAAAGCAAACCAGGTGTTGCCAGAGATGGTGAAAATGCTGCCCTTTGACGGCACCGACGTCAACCAGCCCAGTGAGGTGACGATTTCTCTATGTGAAATCCTGATTTACCTGTGCCAGAGTGATGCGAAGAACGCCAACGCAATAATCGAAAACCGCGGCATCCCAAAGATCATCAACATCAGCAAGACAGAGACAGGGTTGGTTACCTTACTAAACCACTCAGATACAAGACTTGAGAAGTTCAATGTTCAATGCAAGATAATGATATACATGCCATTATTTTGTTTGTTATTTTGTTTTGTTTATTTTTATATCATTATTTTCCTAATCCATTGTATTTAGTTCCTTTAAGTAGCAATAACACAAAGTAACTTCTTCAGAGTCTCGGTACTTCAGATAAAAGTGGATAATTCAAAAACTGATGTGAGTAAATGCTATAGCCAGTTCATGCAAAGTTATGAACAGGCTAGCGCTAAGTTATGAGGGAGCTGCTTTCGTAGGTTGTATGGGTGCATGCCACAGAAACACATACCTCTCTATTAGTGCTAATTAACGTACTAACAAATACTAGAATCGTACTAGCGGGAAAAGGTAAAGCCCAGAATTCATGCATGAGCGTGTACGGCATGTCATCAGATAATTGGAATTTTTTAAAAAGCGTGGAAAAGGGGCACACACACCACAAGCACATTAGATTTTGTCTGAAGTGATGCCAAGCAGACAGGAAGCAATTAAAGCTGCCTCTAGACTTATTTTTGAGTCTTGACAAAATCCAAACAGGCGTGGTTGTGAAGGTTACTTGTTATGAAGGTGGCATGAAGTTAAGTATAGAGGCCAAAATATGATTCAATAATATAATATATAAATGTTGTAATTTTAGCAAAGGAATCTATGAGGATTGCTTCACTTTTGGAGTCAATCCAAATTTTACCGTAAGCATAAAAAGTAAAAGTACTCACGGTTCATAAAAACAGCATGTGTGATATTATTTTTAACTTTTCCTTCTCCTCGTTACAGACCCAGTCGTATGGAAAAGGCAGCGTGCCTTCTGCTGCACGTAATATGGCAACACAATGAAGTCCACGAGACCCTCAAGAAAGTGAGTTCCTGCACACGTCACATCCTATCATATCATGTTGCACATGATTTTCTTCATGTCTTTACACTTCATTATGAGCACTTTAAGTTTCTGTCTCAGCACTTAAAAATGTGTTTTAGGCTTAGAGCAGCGGTCCCCAATCTTTTTTGCGCCACGGACCGGTTTATGCCCGACAATATTTTCACGGACCGGCCTTTAAGGTGTCGTGGATAAATACAACAAAATAAAACTAGTACTGGTACCGAAAAAAGAAGATTTATTCATAATACATGTGAAAAGACCCAGGAAAACCGAGTTAACGATAAAAACGATAACAAAATAACGCTGAAAACCGATAAAAACCCTGAAAACCATACATTTCACACCTGAGCCTCAACTCTCGCGGCCCAGTACCAAACGACTCACGGACCGATACCAGTCCGAGGCCCGGGGGTTGGGGACCGCTGGCTTAGAGGGTTGAAATGGCTTCTTTTCCTCTATAAGTTGTTTAATTTAAACAAAGAACTGAGCTGCTAGTTATTGATACATTGCTGCATGTTACATTATTCAACTTGTCTTTCAGAAAAACTACCCTAGAGGTGGGAGGATTGATCTAAATATTGATAGTATCGATACCAAAGCTGATATTGGTATCAGATCAATACTAGCATGACAGGACTGATACTTTGTTTCTATGTTAAGTATGTAGCCAAGTGAAAAATATACCTCAAACATGCACTAGGTTGAACATGCTGAAACGTTTCTATTAACTAATTATTGAGAAAAGTAAAAATCACAGTATTTTTAGTGGTTGTGAAAATGTGTTCAGAATTGGCATATTGGTCATGACTCATCTCATAACTCATGCCACACTGCTCTCTCTTATATAAGCCGCCATTATAGATTAAAGTATCGCCATCTGTATTGATATCAGCAATACTGCCCCTGTATTTATTAGTATCAGATCTATACTATGATCTGCAGAAGGAACTGAGATTATCGGAATTGGTTACCTTGGGAGAGTTTAAGTCTGTTTTAAAGGAACGAGAGAGTGGCTCTTTTACTCAGTGTGATTGTTTTTAATGTACTCTTGGTTTGATCTGCTGTTGTATATTTTGCACATGTTGTTATGGGATATTGTATTTGTTTTGAACGTTGTATATTTATGTGGTATGCGTATTTTGACTTTTGTTGTCATGATGCCAGGTCTCTCTTGAAAATGAGATTTTTAATCTCAATGAGATTTTTTACCTGGATAAATAAAGGACAAATAATATACCAAAATTTGTAGTATTTCACAGCACTAAAATGCACATTTGCATCATTCAGTTCGTTAAATAACTTTTTGATATTTAAGTCTTTAGTTTGGTGCAGTACGAAGACTTACATTATGTTGTTTGATCGTTTGAAATACAGCACGCTAATCTACACTTTTTCCAACAGTGGAAGTTCAAGAAATACGATTTCGTCAATTCAAGGATAAAAAGAGCTTTGAGCTCCTGATGAAACTCAGCCGTGGATTCATAAATGCTATCGGCGCAGTTTTCATCTCATCTGTATCCATGTAGCGACTGTTTTTTTTATTGCTGTTGTTTTTGTTTTGTTGGGGGTTTTTGTCATGCTACCAAACATTGGAAACTACATTGAAACTCTTTTTTAAATGATAGACTTTTTTTGGTTGTTTGTTTTATATTTGGAAATCTCTCTCCAGCTATTTGCCGGAATGTTTGCATTAGTTGGATTCCTGTTATCAAATGTATGTTTCTGATACCACAAAATGAATGAGATGGTTTATTTAAAAAGAGGTAAACCTGCTGATTCATGAAGAACTGTACCACACTTTTTGTGACCTTTAAAGCACCTTTTAGTTGTTAATAATCCTTGTGTAGCATATCATTGTTGTAGTGCCTTATGATAAAAATGACAGATGAATGTAGAACGTTTTTTTTTATAGCAGAAAATACACTAATCATAAGACAGCTATTGAAATTTGAAGTATTTCTTTCTGTTTATGTTGTATGGGTTTTTTCCCCCTCCTTTCTATAACGGCAGCTTGTCAGTTTATAATAGTCGATGTTGTAAGACAAATGAAATCTTTAAAATGAAGATCATCAATGAAAAAGTTCTTTTTTTAAGACAAACCAAATGAAGTTGTACATTAAAGAATACAGAATGCGCTCAAAGACTCATTACCGCGACTCAAATGCTTGTTAACCTGTTCTCTATGTGAAAATGCCTCGTTGATGTCTGAGGCCAGAGATGAACGGATAGACTGCTTCAACTTGCACCAGGAGACCACATCCGTCAGCTAAGAATAGGAAACTGAGGCTACAATTTGCACATGCTGTCCTGCACGGGCATCTCTGAAGGCAAAAGGGGTTCCAACCTGGCACTAGCAAGGTGTACATCATAAAGAAGATATTTCACACTAAACGCCAATTCTGATACCAATTTATGGAGCTGATATGTGGTTATTTCAGAGTTAAAATGAGAGACCAACTTCTTATGAATGTGTTTTAGAGTATGGTCAGAAACTGGTCATAAAGAAATGTCTTGAATTTGCTTTGCAGATTGTTCTATAGTAGTTTCTACATTATGCTGTGTTAGAAATTTTGCACATAGCTTGGTAGATATTAGACATAACACTGATATATTTTGGATTTTCCAGTATCAGCTTATAAGATTGGTTTTAAACTGTTATGTACAAAAAGAAAAGAAAACTCTGATCTCTCACCTTTGGTTTGAGTTGTCACCAGAAATATATCAAATCTACTGCTTGTTGTCTCCCTCATTTATTTAAAAACATATCAGAATATTACAGCTCATACAATATTTACATGACTTTTTTCTTTGTACAAAAAGGTCAGTATAGCTTTGCATTACAGAATGACAAATGACCACAGTCTGCTATGTATTCCCTAAGCTTTCATTTCCCTATGAGAAAACTGCAGACAGTAAACAAAGGAAGATTAACACCACAGTAAATGGTCCGCTCCATCATTCGCTAATAAATTGTGCAAGATGGGGCAAGTACTAGTGGGAGGAAATACTCAGATGTTTGCCTTCTATGTTCATTTGTCAGCCCTCTCGGTGAAGCAGCGGTAACCTTGCAGGGGCCTGCCAGCACGAGCTGCACTGCGGTACGGCTAAAGGGGGGAGGAGTTGGGAGGTTGGGTGCCAATCAACATCAGCCCTCCCGGACAAGGATTTTAAGGTCAAAACTGGAGGGGGTACGTGCACAGCTTTTGCACATCATTCAGTTCTCAATATTCTGCCTTATGAAACAGATCAGAAATGAGAAGAAGGAGACGGTGCGTGAAATATAGGGGAGAGAGAGAGTTAAAACTCAGAGGTAAGAAAACCCTGTCAAACCATTTTTTCAGAGAAATGGTGATCTTACTCAGACTATATTTGAGAGCAAAATTCCTGTAGGGATTCACTGGGAAATCTATCAAGGCCCCACGTGATTTCAGGCGGTGGTTACATTTTTTAAATCAAATTAACAATAACCCACAAAGCAATTAAAGCTCAGTGACAACGATTCCGTCTACATCTACAAAACCACCCTGGACAGAGCAAAGAAAAGACACATGGTGTGCTTCTGCAAGTGCATAAGATATAATGTAGCACGATATGCCAGAAGGCTGCTTTGAAGACTAATATGAATGTATTTTTCTTTTTCAGTGCTGAGGTTTTGTACACATGTTCTACATATCTTAAGCAGAGACCAGATTTAAAGAGCATATCTTATGATCCAAGCTTGTTGGTAACATGTAACATAAGACAGAAAATCCATCGCCTCAAAACGTACTTAATAATTTAATGAGTCTTCTTGTCAAATAGAAATATGCTTATTTCAGAGCTAGAAGCCCATTTTTAGGCCATGAAAATGAAGTCAGGCTGTTATCCTCCAGGGGGCAGTGGTGTACCATAAAAGCTTTAGTTACGTGGATAAAGCTCAAACACTGTACTCAAGTTGACTTTGTCTTTTAATAAATATAAAATTCATGTTTCAGTCTTCATCATGCACGTTTTAAAATGCTCTCATATTAAATCCATCTCAATACTATCGTCTCTTTTTGCTAATCACCCCTAATTCACCAGCTCTTTGAACTGTTTTGGTGACAAATACCACAATTTCCAAGCCCTGGTTTTAACAGGAGTTGAAAAAGCTAAGAAAGATCCAAATCCTTTCAACAATAGCTTCCTTGTCTGTTCACAGCTTATGCGCTTTTGAGAAATGGTCTAGTTTCTTACATCACAAGAAGATCTTCCTCATGTCTTAGCTAATGGTGAGCAGACTTAAAGAAAAATAATGTCATAATGATGGATAATACAAGAAGCCCATGTTATTTATAGACCAGCACAGAAATAATATATGTCCAAATAACCAACAGGAACAGGTGCCAAGAAACATGAGGTTTGTTTGCTGCTGGAGTAGAGCGGGGAAGTGGGCCACACTGACACATCTCAACTGAACATGTTTAATACACAGAGAAAGAAAGGATTTATTCACAGAGCTGCAGCAGTGGTAAACAGGCACAAGAGAGGCCAGCTTTTGCTTTACACTGAGGCTATTGTCAGGGATGTCAGCACCCAGGGGAAACTCCTATCCACTGGCGTGAATAAACCAGCCCAGAGGTTCATGCTTTACTGAAACAAGAAATTTCTTTACCCCTCAGATCTTTTAATAATGTCTGGAATAAAGTACACAGCAATAAAGGCAGCGTTACAGTAGATACTGAGTATGCTAGATGTTTTAGATTAGCAGCTTATTTGCTACAGCCTCACATGGCAATGAAAAGTACAAAAGTGATGCAGTGTTTCCTGCCCAATAAGATATAGTGAAAATTAAGCTTTAAGTCTTCAGGCTCTTTTCGTACCAAGAATAGCATCGTTAGCATGCTAACACCTTCAGTTCAAGGCATTAGCATGCTACATTTGCCACTATTTTTCCTTCTCGCTCTTTAGTATCTCAAATTTTAGACTTAATAACGGGAACTTTCGAATTATTTTTAAGAATTATATTTAAGAAAATTAACTTACTCAGAGGTAAGTTAAAATTTTGAAAGAAATGAAAATGTTACGTTAGCTGCCTATGGTTGGCAGCATGTGGTGCCAAACTGAATCACTGCTTTAAATCTGAAAGAAGTCCTTTGTTTTTAAACCAGGCTGAAATTGTATGAAAACTTGTTACTGATACTGATTTTGCTTGGTGTTTGTTTTTTTGTTTTTTGTTTTTTTGAGGGGGGGGGGGGCTAATATCTAAATATTCTTATATACAGTGTTGGGAAGGTTACTTTTAAAATGTATTCCATTACAGAATACTGAATACATGCCCCAAAATGTATTCTGTAACGTATTCCGTTACGTTACTCAATGACAGTAACGTATTCTGAATACTTTGGATTACTTAATATATTATCATGCTTTTTACAACTACATGAATGCACTATTGCTGTGATTTATTACTATTACTGAAGGTCCGCGGCTCCGAACCGTAGTAAAGGGACCTCTGGCCACTACGTCGGGTTCGTGTCGGACTCGTAGACGAAAACTAGCTTTACTTTGTTGTCTGGGTCAACTTTGCTAGCAAGAGACAGAGAAAGTCGTTGAAAGGCTGCTCCAACGGAACTTATTGTTTCGGAGGAAAACAGGAACACAGTGTACAGTCGAGTCTTAATAGCTTACTTACAACTGGGCTCGTCAGGCACTCTTCTTGGCTGCTGTGGTTATTATTATATTTACATGCTTCCAGCTCCCGTTTTTGCTCGGCGACAACTATACTTTTCCCTTTTCTCCCTCCCTCGCTCACAGACACATAACGGGTATGGTAGTCCATTCTCCCTGCAGCATGGACTACACTGCCCATGATGCTACATTCTTTAGAGCTATACCTGTAGCATTCTGCCTATTAGCTTAGCACAACAACAACAAAAAGGCGCTCTCTCACCCAGGAAACACGCAGAGAGAGAGCGTCACCCTGTAACCATGGCAACCGTAACGCTGCCGCCTGGAACAACAGAATGTAGCTGTCAGACAAAACCCGAACAGTCCTGACCCGCGACAATATGAAACAGGAAAGTACCGCAGTGTAATCCATTTATTTCAACAAAGTAACTGTATTCTGAATACCACCTTTTTAAACGGTAACTGTAACGGAATACAGTTACTCATATTTTGTATTCTAAATACGTAACGGCGGTACATGTATTCCGTTACTCCCCAACACTGCTTATATAATAACTCAAAATTCTAAGTTGCCTATCTAAAAATGTTGATATAATAATGAGAAATTTAGAGTTGATATCTAAATTTTGACTTAAGTACTCTCAAAAGTTAACTCTAAATTCAACTCAGAATTCTGAGATCAGTTGAAATTTTTAGATAAGTCAAAACATAACCATGACATGATTTAAACTGGTTTAACTTTGATCTTAAAATACAAAATGAAATCAATGTTAGCGTCTTTTGTTTGGATAGTCCATACACCCTGGCTTAAAAGGTGTAACAAAGGTTGTGGGGTGTAACTGCAGATTTTAGCCTCAAAACAATTATCTGACAAGCTACATTTGGAATGAGTGAATGCAAAGGTGTTCTAGTGATTATTTCTTCTTTATATGCACACATTGTTTATGTCTTTGGTTGTCTCTTAAGAGTAGAGTAATAAATGGCCTAAGTGTTCGGAATCATTGCTCTTGATCTGAAAGAAAATCTTTGTTTTAATGGCTGCTTTATTGATGTAGTTCAGGTGATTAGCAAGTATCTTCTGTAAATGCACATGTGAATTTTATAAGTTCTGTTCTGCATAATCTACCCGTTATTGACGTTTTCCACAGAAGCTGTTTTGACAAATACCAGGTAAACACAGGTGTTGCTAAACACATTAATGAAAGCTCTGTGCATAAACCGATATTATTGTAGTTAATAACACCTGTGTTTGCCTGCTAATTTATGTTAAAACAGCTTCTGTGAAAAACGTCAATAACAGCTAGATGATGCAACAGAGCTTAAAAAATTCACATGTCCAAAGCAGCATGAGAAACCTGAGCTGATCTTGCTTTCAACATATAGTTTATGCTTTGACCTCTTGAGTAAACTATGAATTAAATCTATAATTGTAACCTTTATTAAGAAACCACTAAAGTTACATTGGATCTTCCGAGGCATGTCTAATCACGTTTACAGTAAAATTTAGTTTAGATCATAATTGGTCTGTTAAATTTTAAATGATACCTGACTGTTGAGCGACAGCTTATCCTGTTTCGACTGGTATAAAAGCAGTAATTCATCAAAAACTTAACTCGTGTTGGTTTTAGAGGCAGCTATTGTTAACAAGCTATGCTGGAGGCACTACCTGCTCATTAGGTGGTATAACCTGCAGCTGTGCTTAGCTTTTAAAGATCTTCATCCTGCTTGAACACATGGGCACTTGTTCTTAGGCTGAAAGGGTGTGTTGTGTGTGCACACACTTGTCTTGAGGCAGAACAGAGAGATCTTATGAAAGTGGGACAAAGGTTTTACCGGCAAAGGGAAAAGACACGTCTCAGACAAAGCAGAGCTTCTCAAGGCTGTGCAGACACCAGCTCACCTGAATTGAAGCTAGGAATAAAAAAAAAAGTGTGATGTAGAAAATGTGGTCTTAGCTGTAAAGCTGCAGATTTACCCATCACAGTTTTTCCTGGGGGGGGGATAATTTATCCAGTTAATAATAAAATCCGTTTAGTTGAACTCGTCAACTAACCTGTGTATAACTGGTGCATTTGCATGCATTTGCATCATCTTCACTGGCCCAAGGTATAAAGCCCAAAGCAAAATCTACTCTAAGATGTCCCTGAGTTGATTTCAAATATACAGCGATCTCAAATCACTGTGGATCTTCTGCTTAACCATCTCCAGTTTGCCTAAACATTTTAAGGTATAAGATTTGGATATATATGTGGCAGTTGTGAAATTTTGGCTCCTTTTATCAAATACTTTTCAGAATGCATTTTTTTTAATGGTCTGTCAACTCACTTCCAGCATCTTTTTTTGCTGAGGCAATGTTTTAATGTGAATATTTCAAAAACTATTAAAGATAAAAGCCTGAAATTTTCACTGGCTTTTCTTAATATGAAAATGAATCAGTAGATATAGATAAAATATAACAAAACAGGCATATCAATAACAATGTATGATTTTCAGGTATATATTTTAAAAGTATTGCATCTGTCATTCTAGTGGTCAGCATGCAGATTGCCTATCCCTGTTTGCCTGTGGTAGTCGTGATGTTAGGGTTGGGGAATCAGGGTCATGTATCAAACAGTAACTTGGCCTTACAGACTACTGACGTGAGACTGCTTTTCCCTTTTTCATTAGTTTTGACTGTTTTGCTATATTTATGTCTTGTACAGCAAATTTAATCTCAGTGGTTGTTGCATTTCGTATGCCTATCAGTACATTTTAAGATCAATCTGACTTTTAAGACTCCACCTAGACAATCAGCGTGCCTACAAACTGGGTGCTGGAAATGGAAAAAAATATGCAGGTAGTTTAAAATTGGAAGGGGATGGATGGGCCTTAAAAAAAGATTCTGACATGTAAAGCTAACATTTCACAGCAATCATTATACATGTCGAAGTTTAAAACCATACAATTTTCATGAAAATCAGAGGTGGTTGAGCAAAAAATGTTCTAAAAATGTTCTTAAAATGTGGGATTTGAGATGCAGAGGCCAAGAGGGGGAACAACTACATCTGTGACTTTGTTGAATCCACCAGAATGCAAGCTTTGTGTGTAAGCTTTGTTCAAATTACACAAAGAATAAAGGTGAAAGTGCGTGTACGTCAGTCTTTAAAGGTTAATGATAATAGTGAATTCTGGGGACATATTGAAACTATGCAGACTCCTAATTTAAGTTTTAAAAAGTCAGTTTAAATCCTATATAAATCTCATTTCCACTCCAGATACAAACCGTAACGTCCAAATAGTGGCAGACTTATTGTTACAGGACAGCCACGTATCCAAATGCATTTTTATGGAGGCAGCAGGTACGGTCACAATCATTATTATTCATTGAACATTCAGCCACTTTTACACGTGCAGTGGTATTTATATCTCGTAGAATATTCTGATGTGCCGTGGCCCCTGTGACTGGTTTTTGGTCACTCTTGTGCTGCTTTTATTTATTTGTGTGCAAACACCTCTGCATGCAAAAAACCTGGGCCTAGTATAATCTGTCAGTTTAAACATTTCTGGTCTGAGACATAATATGAAATTTTTACCTAAGAAGAAAAGATCCGCTCACTACTCGGAAAGCGAGGGCAGGAGGGAGAGCTGAGGACTGAGCACTTGAGGGAGCCCAACCCGATAGAAGGAGTCAGCCAGGTAGAGAGAGACCATATTCTTTTAAGTCCTCAAACCTCAAGGTCTGCTTTCATGCACATGTCACTGCAACAAGAAGTAATTGGAGGCTGGCTGAGCCACACACAGCAGACAGGTCAACAAGGATGAGGACCAGGAAAAGGGAGGCAGTGCGAGAAGAGTGGAGCGCTTTTGAAATTCAGCAAGTGCGAGTGCTTGCTTGACTCCTAACTGATTGGGGTCAAGGAGGTTGTGTTGTGGCTGGTACAGAGAAGGCTGGTTAGAAGAAGGCATGCTGAAGAGTTTGAGAAAAAGAGTTGGATTTTGGTATGTAGGCCTGACAGCAGAGGGGTCAGGAGCTGGCTTCTTGGCCTGATTGCAAACAAAGCGCTCCCTCACAGATATAGGGAAGGACAGAAGGTCAGTGGCAGTGGTCTGATGAAGGGGATGCTGTTGGAGAAAGTAGCTGGTTGTGCCAGAAAGAAATTTCAAGAATTTGACAGAGTGCTGAAGAGAAACGAGAACTTGTGTATGGGTGAGTCTACTGTCCTCATGTCCCCCTCCATGCTTTTATTCTTGGACTTTACTGTAGTAGCTTTACATGATTACATTCAAAATAATCCTTAATTTATATTTGAGACTTGGTGCTCCCCCTTTGTTTATATCCGATCTGAAACAAGCTACTTAGAAGAAATTATTGCATCAACACATGTTTTCCTCATTTGTGGCGGTGAGCATCCACCAGGATAAAAATGCACGACAGAAAAATAAGGAAAAGAATAAAAAGTCGACTTAAAACATTGGAAAAAAATGTGTTCGTCTCAGCCACACCACACAATATACTTAGAAATGTCAATGCACAGTCTGTGCACAGGGCTGAGAGACATCTCATTATGTAACGCAGTGCAACAACCAAGTTTCCATATGGCAATAGGGTGTTTTGGGCTTAAACATCTCTATCCAGAATCTAACTCAAATCCTTTTTTTTTTATAACAAATTCATGCTAGGGGATGCTCCAGCTCTCTAATTAACTAAGCCCAGTTTGCGTCTAAATCAGAGCTATGACTCTATCAGCGGCACTCTGGCTGTACCCTGCATGGTGTTTGAAGATGGGCTTTAAATCTTGAAAGCATCTGTCAAATCTCGACACCACTGCCTGGAAGAAAACAAATCACAAATCACTGCTACAGCTGAAGCTCGTGTTGGGGATTAATTGCAGAGTTTGGCTCTAAATGGATATACAGACCTACAACAGTGGAGAAAATGAATGGGAAATACAGATTATGTAGGAAAAAGAGCAAAAAAAGAAAAAAAGCTGCTTTTCTTCCAGTTGAGACCATCAGCAGCAGAACCACAATTAAATTACACTATACTGGAGGTCATTTGTGTTTCTGCCTGATCAGCACAACAGGCAGCTGTCATGATTAACACTGTGAGACATGAAGACTTGAGTGCTCAGTAGAATTTTAAAGAAGGACACATACAAAGTGTTCAAAAGAAAATGTTCTGTAAATGAAACAAGTTGCTGCCTGGACAGGGCAAGGGGAAAAAAAATAACACTTAATGCTTCAATTATTTAACATTTCAAGGAGCAATGCATGTGATATAAATGCCCCTTTTGCATTATTTTAATTCTGTTGATAGGGTGCATACTGAAAAGAAAACAGAACTCATTTGGTGGTATATCTTCTACATTTGTCCACAAACCTTCAGTGAGTCCATCTGCTGTGCATCATAGCATTGCTAAAACACACATGCATTTACGTTCGAGTAGAAAGTAGTCCCTTTGAATCAATATTGTTTGTTATTCCTGCTGTCTTACTCTTTGTATTTTACTCCTGCATAGGAGTAAAATATTCCTGCACCATCTGTAATGTTGTTGTGCTTGCACAAGGACAATAAAGGGCTATTCTAGTCTATTCCTTTCTTCTCAATGGCCGCTTTTTGCAACTGCAAGTTTTGCACTGAGTGTCTGCAGAAGCAGTCTTCTAAGATGAGTCCATGCCGCCCTGCAGAGTCCTTCCTTCTGCCCACCTGACTCTCACTTGGACCTTTCTCAAAGGACTCCATCGGCTGTTGTCGTGTCAATGCTCGTGAACATCTTCCGATGGCTTTCTGGCACTCGAATCATCTCAACTCAATCGGAGCCTCAATCGGAACTGTCGCTGCAAGAGCTGCGTTTGGCTTCAGCGCTTTGCGTGGTTGCTGACCTGAAGTGTATTTGCTGTTGTTGTCGTTCACGTGCCGTCAGTCACTCAATCACCTTTGGCCTCAGGACATTTTATCTGAACAGCAGAGGTGGAAAGACAGAAGTATTCTACTCCAGTAAAAGCACTATTACTCCAACATTAACCTCCTAAGACCCGAACTCTTTCATGGCATGCATTTTTAATTTCTCTTTGCTATTTGGGCTGATTGGGACCTGATGAGTGTAAAAACTAAGAATTACCAGATTTTTTTTTTTTTATACATGATTTTTGTTTCGTGGAAAAATGAGATCCACATATGAAGACATTCGTTTTAAATTTCTAGAGAACAGTGGCAGTATAATGTCCTCGTAAGTGGAAATCAGGCCCTTGTAGAGCAAAATTTAGTATTTTGGTCTAGACAACCCAAAATGTGTTGTCTACATATGTGGACGCCAGGTCCTAGGAGGTTAAGAACAATCAGTGCTCTTATAAATGGGCTTCAGCAAACGGAAAAAGTAGTTTAATTCGACTGTACTCAAAGTATTGCCTTTTTTAAACAGCAGGAGAAGTTGTGGGGGGAGAGCATGTGAATGTCAGATTGGTTGTTTGTGAATTTAATCAAAGGACTGGAAATTTCAGTACAGGAACTCGGGAATACACGGACATGCAGGACACTTGCAATACTTTGGAAGGTCATTTCAGTGCACGCAATCCCACAAAACTGGGTGTCACAAACCACACAAATGAGGCATCGACTGGATTCCGTAGAGCATCCCTTTTTTTTTTCTCCTTGCCTCGGAGAGCCTCGGCCGCGTGCTTGGTCTCAGTGCAGCGGCTAATCAGGACAGCAGTGTCAGCTGGACTCTGTTTAACAGAAAGAAGACACGAAGAGACGCTGGCAAATGTCACGCACAAATATTTGCTGAACGTGTGGCAGAGTGTGGAAATTGTGACTGTTTCACATGAGTGAAAGCAGAGGCTCAGGCACTGCTTTGCTCTCCTCATTGCCACGTCACACTTTGACACTCAGACGTTGACTCTGAAGTCTTCGCCCGTCTCCTGTAGGATTATCTAAACAGCTCAGCATGTGTACACTGCGTTCACAGAGACCGGACTGAGATGTGACGCTGATGTCTTCTTTGCCCGAATGGGGACTGGCTGTATTTGGGTCCGGCGATGAGCTGCCAATGAGGATTCACTGTGAATAAAAGTTCTTGAAAAGCAGCGTGTTCAGCCAGGGGAAATGGAAAAAGACCCCCACCAATCAGGTTCATCATGAGCTTGAGAGCTTCTGCCTGTGGTGAATGCTCTCGCTGCCATCACGCCGCTGGTGCCGTTTGCGTGTGCAGGGGTTTCCAGTGGTGCCAGGGCTCGCCTCCGTGTTGCTGCAAAGTCACTTAAGCCTGTCTGGCTTTGCTGGATGTCTACCCTGTGAATGCAATGTGTCCACCCCTGTGCAAATACACACACGCAAATGCAGGGGGAGCCCGGGCAACCCAACCCTATCCCATCCGTGCGCCTTACGGGCTCCCCCCCCCCTTGCAGGTGAATGTGGGATTGCGTAGACTGAAATGACCTTCCAAAGTATCAGAAGTGTCCTGCATGGCCATGTTTTCCTGAACTCCGACTGTATTTGCCTTCCTTTGATTAAAATCACCAACAACCAATCTGAAATCTCATTCCTCTTGTTAGCTGTCTGCCACGTTCTACTTCAATGTGCCCCAGTCTGCCGTAATTCCAAAGCCACGGTGACCTGTGAGGGAATACCTATTGTAACCACTGATCTCTCTCTCACACACTTACACACACAGTTAACAAAGAGAAGGCAAAGGAAACAAAAACATAACAACAAAAACAACAAGAAGCAAATACAGAGAGTTGACGTTCTTCTGACAACACTGGGAAGGCAGCGTAACAAACTCTGCCGCATTCATGACAAGTTAGACCAGAAAGTCAAACATCAGACACAGGGGCCAGAACAGGCCCATCACAGACTCCAGTCTGGCCCACTGAAAACTGAGAAGGGATGCATAAATGTGGGACTTTTCACTGGATTTTTTTCCATTCCACAGCTTACAGAGCTCCTCCACAGCCACGTACAGCACACTTGAGTAAAGGAGTCATGGGTCATGAGCAACCAGAACTTTGTCTCTAATGTTGTGCCTGTAGTTTGTGCAGTGTGAGCCGAAAGACTGGCACTTGTGTTGTGTATAAAGAGGCAAATCACAGCAACAGTTGCCTGATAGTGCTTTCTGTTGTAAAGTACGGGCATACAATTATCCCAAGAAAACAGAGACAGCCCCAACAGTCATATTACACATGTCCGCGATCACCATCACCACCACCTATGAGCGCGTGCTTTTCCGACATGTGGGAAGGGAAAAACTCCCTGTTAATAGGAAGCAAGCTCCAGCAAAAACCGGCTGAGGGAGGGGGAGCACATCCCAAACTATATACTTTTGACTGGGGAGACAGACACCCTCTCTGCCTTTAGCATTGCGCCTAAAACTTACCTTTTTGACAAACTGGAAGCTGGCCCCACAGAAGAGGGGCCTGTAGGCTCTGCCTGCTTTCTACTTTTACGTACATGTGTGACATTTGGAACATGATATTTGATTTAGTCATTCCAGAACATCTGACAATGTGGGACAGCCTCTAAACTGATTAGAATATATAAGTCAATCATTTATTTGGCAATTAAAAAACAGTATGCTTTAAATATGTGCTTTGAAATTATGACATGTCTTTTTTAATTTAATAAGTTAATTTCAGTAGTGACTTACTTCAAATCAGTTATGTTTAGAACATTAATACAATTATGGGAAATATACATTTAGGAGGTTGATTCTTGTTAAGATACTCAAACATTTTTGTTAAAGGCCCCTTCATGTGCATTTTTGCACACACATAACATTCAATGTGCATGTGCAGAGTTTGAGATTTAAAAAGCTGTTTGTTTTATCAGGAGTTCTGCTTAAAAGAAGCAAAATTGTAGATGATTTAAATTTGGCCAAACTCCCATTCAAGTATTTGAAAGGAAAGGATGTCAAACTTGTACAGACTTCAGTGTCAAGCTGATGTGAACTTCATACTGTGGATTTTTACTGGTCATGAGAGCCGGATCTCCAAACCACAGACCAAAGAACTGTTTTCAGTGGAATTGCCCACAGTGTCCAAGCCAAAAGGCCGGGAGCATTCTGGTTATTTTCTAACGCTCATTGTGCACCATAAATCTGTCACCCAGGCTAATGTATGCAATACAGAGTTCTGCTCCTGAAGGAAAAACTGTTGGCAGATAAGGTCTGAACTGTAGTTCATGCTATTGTGCACCCACCTACTTTATTTGGTGTACACAAACACAACCTTTGACCTTCACGCACCTTACTCACTAGTCTTGCTGTGACTCCATCTTCTTCCCTGAGATGACATGCAGGTTGTTGTTTTGGCACGGTGGAGATCAATTATACGTCAAAGATAAGCAAAGGCAAGACTTGCATGGGGAGCTAAACATAGCAGCCGTACTGGATTGCTCAAGACACCCTTCAAAAGAATGGCATTTTTGGCCAGAAATATAGGTTGGCTTTTGTAGATGAGCAACAGATGCTGTTCAAGTTTAATCTTTTTAGTTTTTTTAATCTTGAACATTTGAGCCTCTGAAAATTGTTCCAACTAAAGCAGGAGTGCTGCGCTTGGTATATCAAGGTCAGTGTTCAAGGTCAGTATGTATAGGCATACAAAACTGTACCATGTGCTTGTCCAATAGAATTTAATTCAATAAGTGCACTAAAACCTGGTTCTCGATCTTGATCTCTGCTCTGCAGGAAAGCCTACATTACATTTCAATGTAAGACAATCAGTTTTTTATCACACGCAGGCATTAAAAGCGGACTGTTTTAAGTCTTCAAGTACTGCTGGAGGGGACCAAGGATTAAAACTACATAGTTGTACTACCACGTGTTGCTCTTCAGTGTATTGTCAAATATATTTCAGTGTAATTTTATGTCATTATTTATTTTTTCTTTACTAAATGGCATTGTAGAAGGTAAAATCACTCCACTTTTCATTTTGAGTAAGGCATTTTTAGTCTGTTTTGGGCTTTACAAGCTGCTGTCATGCAAATATGGGGCTTCATGTAAACATATGCTACAGATGTGTAACGCTAAGGGTTTTTTCAGCACTATAAACACGTGCAACGCTTGTTATTCCCATCAGAACCCTCCGTGTAACTGCGCGGGTCTCGGTCCATTTGCGTCGCCAGTGCGGTGCAGCTTTAACCGGTCCGTCATGCCTTGCGGTGTCCTAGTTCTGTTCCGATCGTGATTTACACGTGAGGTCTCCCTCACTGATAGCAGAGCAGCAGATGTCGAAAGCCCCCTTGTAGGATGTCCGATGACTGGACGGACTCGTGTTTACATCCACTCGGTTTCTAGAAGAGGCGGGGATGCGCGCACACCGTTAACTGTGATGCAGGCGCCGATCGGCACAGAATAAACCGGGATCTCCCTCAAGTGGCCCGCATACCATGACGAAGAAAGTACTGGATTTTATCTCAGAGAGAAATTCGGTGGCTACAGAACAACGGGAGAGTTCCTAATCGTCTAAGACACAGTGAGCTGCGGCTGGAAAGAGGTATGTTGTCGGGTTTGTTGCACTGGATTGAACGCAGTGAATGCGTCAGCCACGCCAACATTTAAAAGCTGCTGCTCTTTAGACAAGCTTGTAGACTGTTATGGGTTAATAAGTTCACTGTTGGCAGTTTTGTGTTAAAGCCTGTGAGGAGGACAAACACAGAAGAGAGACTAAAATGACCGATCAACTGCAGCTGCGTAACTTTATTTGACAGATTTATTCACGCCCTTCTCGTCCTCCCTTTCAAAGAAATCTAACCCACATCCTCGGTCAGTGTTCCTGACACAAAATACCAGATCCATGAGCCATCCAGGAAGTGAGTTAGTGGTCAGTGCGTGAGTGGGATCTGTCTGCTGAGCCCTGCAATGCAATTTATAGATTTGGGCTATAAGCACGCACTCAGCAGTGGTTTTTTAATCAGAGTTCCTTCAACTGAGTCATGCAGCTACAGCACACAGGAAGAAGTCCTTGAAGCACACGTGTGGCGGACGCAAGGGTAAACTGTTTGTAGTAGGAATACTTTGCTCTGAAAAAAAAGGACTCTGTTAACTCTGCTACTAAACTGTTGTTTCCTGATATATTGGTAACGGTTAAACCTTTTGAGAAACTGTTACAGGTATCTTCATTATCAGTGAATGTTGAGCCTTTTTCAGTGTGTCAGTAATTATTTTTATGATATTTTATGATTTTTAAACACTCCTGTCATAGTGCCATATTGCAAATTTTGGTATGATCAGATAAAGAGTATTTATACTGATACCGATACTTTTGGCCTATAAAGGCAGCTTATATAGGGAAGAGTAGTGGTTCGTGATTTATAAGATCAATCATCATCAGTTTACAAATTCTGAATACATTTTAATGATCACTAAATGACTGTGACTTACTTTCCACTATACTTAGTTAACAAAACACACGTTTCAGCTTTTCATGTATTTTGAAACAGTTTTTTCTTTTCTTTTTTTGAAGACCTGCAATGTAAACAGTGGACTAGTATAGATCCAATACCAATACCAGCATTGGTATTGATACTATCAATATTTGGATCAATCTGCCCACAGCTACTTAAAAGCTACAATTTTGTCCACGGACTCAGTTTACCATCATAAGACAAAGAAATCCTGATCAAAAATAATCTCCCAGTTCACACAAGGTCCCATGCCAGCTAAGCACCAATAATTTTGCATTATTGGTATTCATTCACACTGTGTCTGCATTTGCCTGAGATGTCAGAACCATGCTACCCAAGTGGGAAGACTCGTAACAGACTTTGCAGTGTAAATCCAGTCCAGTTTGTCTTTCAGCAGACTCCCCCTCCCAGCACCTTGTGGTCAGTTAAGCTGCAGGTCTTACCGGGTTAAAGGCTTATTGTCTTCAGCAAGCTGATTAGTTTTAACTTTTGAAACTGCAAGAGGGCACTTTGGTCACTCTGCTTCAACATGGTGATTTTTCCTTTTTTCTGTAACAGTAGAAAAATTATAACATCTAGTAATACAGCTGAAGTGTGAATTTGAGTACACTGCTTTGTTACCCATGACACCAGCAGTTGTGACAAAAACCTGCAGCTGCCTTTAAATTGTTAGTCACAAAGTACTGCATGTTGCATTCACGTGAATACCACTGCTTGCTTAGTAACAGGGAACTCTTACACTGTTTATTACACAATAGATGATTGATAGTATCTGATTGCGAAGCTGTTCTCAAGCTTTTTACTCAGCTTATGCAAGCTTTTGCTGAATATGCAGCCATCTCACTGTCTTCAGCTCACAAAATTGATGTGGAGGTAATCTCTAAAAGATGTCAGCATTAAGCTGCACAGGAGGCTAAAAGGTGGAGGTTTCATTTATAGATTGCAATATGCATCATCAGTTTTAGGAGGACCACTGTGTTCTCATGGACTCTTAAAAGCATTACATTATATTAGTATATAAGTAAAGAGAAACAGACAGGGGGAGTGGGAAATTGGTGTATAATATGAAGGCTGTGTGCCAACTTAAAAGCAAAGTCATGAGTATATTGCTGTATTGAAGGGCCTGTGAACCTCCAGGATGTTCCATCAAGAACAGTGACATCTTGTCTGAGCACAGAGGTCGAAATTTAATTTCATTTAGGGTTTATATTTGGATTACCTGCTGACGTTAGCATTTTAGCCTTCCTGTTGTTCAAAGCGAGAAGATCTTGGGTTTGAATATGGTTGGCTGGTACATTTCTTGCATGAAGTTTGCATGTTCTACCCGTGATTGCGTGGGTTTTCTCCAACAATCCAAAGACATGCACATTAGCTTAATTGTTCATTCTAAATTGCTAAATTGGATGCAAATGTGGGTCACTGTATGACAGCTGCAGGCTTTAGTCTTTACAACTGTGGCAAGATATTAGTAGGGAAGTTTTAGGTGCCAGAGGGTTGATCATCTGAACATTAGTAACCTTCTGACGTTTAGCTTTGAATGAGCTAGCTAACACAGCTAAAATCTGACCTTCAGATGAGATTATAGCTAACACCTAAAATCTGAGCTAAAGCTATGTGTCTGTGAGCTAGATTTGTAGTCTCACAACTAGTTTGGGAGTCATTGTGGATCATTTTAGGCAGCTTACACAATTGTGAAGTAAAAACTCTCAGCAGAAGATATCTTTTATCCAGTGATTTTAGCAAGCTCATAGAGCCTGGACATTTTTATTGGGAGTAATTTTTTAAATTGTATGCAGGCCATTGACCTCTGAACATAGAGGATAGAGTTTATCTGTTTGGCGTGACCGCTCCAGCTAAAACTAGACAATATCCACCATAAGGCCAACTCTGAGATGTTCCAGCAAAACTCCACTACATCTCCAACAAGAACCCCCACTGCAGAGCACACCTCCATGTTTTCTCGCTGCCCACATTCAAAGGAAACAAAGAGGAAGTGACAGGAAAGCACGGACTGCTTCTTAATTGTTGCCGATTGTGTGGTCTACTTTCCCAGACCGTACCCTCCAATCACTCCGGTCAGCTGTGTAAGGTCAGGACAAAGCCTGAGCTGTGTCACCATGGTGAGGGATTGTTTGCATCCAGTCATGCTGCTGGCCATGTGGACTCACGCATGCACATTACAGCGTGCTCTTTTGTTTGTGTGCCGCTTGTTGTTTTTCAGTGGATCACCTCCTGCTTCCACAACTTCCTCGTCGTCTGTTTTTTGAACTGCTTTAAGTCTCATCTACTGAATGCCATGTCTCCATTAGTAATTAGATTTTTGACTGACAGTCGTGTTTTTAAAAATATGCACTAAGATATTGCTTGTGTTTGACTTTTCAAAGCAAATCTGTCGGTTTAATCAGATGTTTGAGGGTACACACAGCAACAAGATTTACATTGAGTCTGTTAAACTGTAATTTAGCAAGAGGATGAGATGGAACAGAGCTGACCAAGGCAGGAAATGAACTATTAACTATTAGGTTTGTATATTGGATTTAAATTTCACCTTTAAGTCGGTGTGAAATGAAAAGCTTTTAGTTAACATTTCTCAGTCTGTTCCTTCAATGCTCATCCACGGCTTATTAAAAGAGCTTTTAGCTTCATTTTTGTGCTGATCCCTCTCATGAGCTGCTATCCATGTTTGAGGAAATATAAATAAGAAGCCTGGACTTCTCGCGCTGTGTCCCCTCCCTAACTCTGCCTTCCTCTGGCATCCTGAGAATGAAACTTCAGGGGAGGTAGACTGGAGTCATAACTAAGTTTAGCTCAACGGTTCACAGCCCAGACAACACAATATTTTTCATGTCTGAAACCAAATGGCTGTGGCAGAAGTTGTCTGACAGCAAGGATTTGTACTGATAGCTGCAGCCTTTCCTTCCCACAGCAGTCGTTTTCAATCTTTTCAAGCATTTCCTGAGATTATGACTAGCATGAGTGTAACATCTCCTATACCGAGCATGTTCTGTCTTCGTGGTTCGATCTCCCTTCGGATCATTGTGTTGTTTATATCTGTTTATTCTGTCTCTTATGCAACATGTTTTTCTGCTCGTTGAAGGAAAATATACATGAATGCAAACACAGCAAGCTCCAGTAATACAAAAAATATAGAATAATCTAACTGTTTAAGATAAAAAAAAAAACATTAGAAACTCTAACAATAAGTAGAAAGCATATTATATGTAGCATCAGAAATAGATCTAAAGAAAAGCACAGTTATTTCAGTGTTTAGTCATAAAACAGGTCAAATAAATAAATTCCACGGTAGTTAAATGCTAAATCAATTTGCTAAGAATGCATAAAAAAAAAAAAAAAGAAAGAAACCATATTTTGGATTTCTCTGAGCCAACAGTAGAAAATCACATGTTAATGTGATCAGCCACAACTCTAACAGTATACCGACACAGTAAAAACGTACATTCTTTTTCAGTTCTAAGGTTTTACATACCGGGACATCATTACAAATAAATAAATACATAAATGCAGACCCAGGACACGCTGGAGAGATTATATCTCTTGGCTGGACTGGGAATGCCTTCATGTTCCCCTGGACAAGCTGGAGGAGGTGGCTGAGAAGATGGAGGTCTGGGCTTCTGTGCTTAGGCTCTGCCCCGCGACCCCAGCCCCGGATAAGTGGAAGAAGATGGATGGATGGAATAAATGCATGACGAGTGTGTGGAAGAACTAAGTACACACCGTCATTTAGTAGCTTGTGGAAGCAGGTTTAGCACTAACTTGAATTAATTGTTTCCTGTATCACTTTATCAGTCGCTCACATCATTGTGGAGGAATTTTGCTCCACTCTTCTTTACAACAGTGATTAATGCACAAATCTCTTAAGGTCCATTTCAATCAGGCTCAGATCTGGGCATTGCAGCACCTTGATTCCTTCTTAGCTATGCTGTTGTAGATTTGCTGCTGTGTTGTCGCCCAGATGGCCTCACATTAGACCCTTGAATACTTTGGCATTCATGGTCAACTCAATGACTGCAAGGTGCCCAGGTCCTGTGGCTGCAAAACACACCCAAATTATCAGCCATCATCCACCATGCTTGACAGTGGGTATGAGTTGTTAGTGTCTCGTTTTCTCCAAATGTGGACATCTCTTCTGTATATAGCAGTGGTCCCCAACCCCCGGGCCATGGACCGGTACCGGTCCGTGAGTCGTTTGGTACCGGGTTGCAAGAGTTGAGTTGGTGTGAAATTTATGGTTTTCATGGTTTTTATCGGTTTTTAAAATTATTTTTTTTATCGTTAACTCTGTTTCCCTAGGTCTTTTACCGTGTGTTATGAATAAATCTTCTTTTTCTTTTGGTACCGATACTGGTTTTATTTTGTTGTATTTATTCACGACACCTTAAAGGCCAGTCCGTGAAAATATTGTTGGACATAAACTGGTCAGTGGCGCAAAAAAGGTTGGGGACCGCTGGTCTACAGGACATTGTTTCAGAAGTCTTGTGGTTTGTTTAGACGCCACTTTGTAAACCTAAGCCATGCTGCCATGTTCTTTTAAGAGAGAAGAGGCTTTCTCTTCCAAACAAGTCATCCGTGTTGAGTCCTTTTTCTAATTCTGACTGTCATGAACTTAAACATTTAACATGTTAACTGAGGAATCTGAGATGTAGCTCTTAGCCTTCACCGTTAGGGGTGATTTGGTGGGATATCAATTCTGGGAAAGATAGGCAGTTATCTTGAATATTTTTTGCTTGTGAATAATCTTTCTCACTGTGGAATGATGGACTTAATTTTGGGGGGAAATGGCCTTATAACCTTTCCCAGACTGAGCAACAATCACTTCTGAGAGATCACAGCTGATGCCTTTCCTCCTTGGCTTTGTATTAACGCACACCTGAATGCTCCAGGCCTGTAAACTGCCAAAACTCCTGCTTTGATAGAGGTGCTCATACTTGTTGATGATTCCTTAATCAAGCGCATTTGATTACCAACTCCTGGCTGTTACTTATTCTTTTAATTCCTATTGAAACAGTAAGAGTGTACTTACTGTTTCACACACTGCTACTGCATTTTAGCTTAGTTTGTGTTAAACAATGACACAGTGTAATGTCACATCTGGAGTTCATCTGAGGTTTTATTTATCTGATTTTAAAACCTGCTCTGGTCCAGGCTGTTGTTATGTCCTGTTATATAAAAGATGGAAAGAAAGAGGGTGTACTTTCTTTCTACCAGGACTGTATATGTGTGTGTGTATGTATGTATATGTGTGTATGTGTGTGTATGTGTGTGTATGTATATATATATATGTATATATATATATATATATATATATATATATATATATATATATAATGACAAAAATTGTGACGTCAAAGAGATTTCCTGTCAAATCTGTGTGTACTTAGCGGGTGGTTTGGAGTGGTGGGAGGGATTTTCGTGTATGGATTACTGCATAAAGTTGGAATGTGAATCACTGAGTCTTTTTTAATGACTAACAGAAGAAGAATATCCTGCACCTGCACTTCCTTTTCTAGAAACTATGACTGTGCCGACTTGTGGCTCACTGAACACACCTAAATATGGAAGTATACATTTACAATGAAGCTGAACCAAAATAGAAACCAGTGTCGCCGCATACTAATTAGTTTATACTCGCCTGTATGATTTATTAATTCACACGCTGGCAGCGGGAGCATCAAAGTAAATGTGATTTAGATTAAAGTCATAACCAGGGAGGAAAGGGAAATTGCATGATGCAAATTCAGAGCAGTAATAGCAATAGCTGCAAAAAAGGAGAGAGCAAGAGAGAGAAAGTGATCGGTGTGGCTGAGGTAAGTCTCTGGAGGAATTGTTGGAACTTATCAGCAAGGAGGAAAAGAAAATCAAAGCTACTTTGCACAAGGTGACGGGCTTCATAGGCCATGTTGTTGGAGCAGTTGAGCACAGAATTCAATTAGTTATTGACTCTGTCGACAGTTTGTTGTTCTGACCTTCAGGTTTCCAGTTTAGACCTTCAATAACCTGTTAAGTTCAGCTCAGAACTGAATGATGGTGATTTGGGATAGAGACTAATGAGAGTATACTGACACCAACGCTATTATTGATTATGGTCATACGGTTTAATTCTTTATTGGTTCCCTTATTGATTCTTTATTAACTTTCCATGTGGAAAGAAGATCCAGCACTGTGAGCCTGTGCAAAGTGTAGAAACAGTAAAATAAAATTTTTTGCATGTGATGTGGGTGGAAAGTGTCCACTGTCACGAGTTGGACACATTTTTCATGCTTCACTGGTCTAACCCACTTAAGATCAAAAAGTATGTATGTAAAATGAGTTTGACACTCCCTTCTTTGGAGCATCTAAGTTGTTGCAATTTGATTGTTTTGGGATCAAAACTATAAGGCATAAAGTTTTGACTAAAAATGATCTGAACATCTGCTTCTGCACAGCCGCCTGCTCCTGTGGTCCCGTGTGTCGCTCCTGATAAAAGCAAACATCTATCAGCATATGCTGTTTGTGTCAAGGGAACAGTAAGAGCTCTATGAGTAAAGGAATGAAAATTCATCAAAAGGAAAAAAAAACCGGGAACCATGTTAGCGAGGTCAGTTTGAATCTAATATTTTTTAGGCTGTTTGATATGTTATTTGATATTTTTCACAACTCTGTCTGCACATGTGGCCTTAAAGTCTTTATGCGAATCATCTTCTAATTGAACATAACTGCTAGTTTAGTGGAAAACATGTTGCAGTGCTAAAAAGGTGCTGCAACCAGTCACTGCTGTGCCAGTTTTATGTCAACATTTACCATCTTTGTATTTACATAAAAATACATTTATCAAGCGTTAACTGTCCCAAAATAACTCCTTCACTTTCAATATGAGCATTGCAAAGTAAAGCCTCATGAGAAAGTCGACTGTCTCAACGTTAACCTTCTGCTCTGTTTTGATATATTTATAATAAATGCATCACCGTGGAGTAAATGAAATCCAAATTTCTCACATAGAAGTGCTCATAGAAAGTGTGAGTATGCACATTAGTGTGAGCAGAGTATCATAAAAGTGTGCAAAAGATTACCACATATGTGTCGAAGTGGCTTTTCCTCCTGGGTTAAACCTCAGTGGATGTTACTCATCATAATAAAAATTCAGTGAAAACATTTCAGCCTCACCTGGCTTCTGTCATCAACCTTGTATTAAAGATACAGGTGTGGTCAAATGTCTAAATTCAAATTTTTTAACCATGTTTTTCCACGGTGGATGAATTGTACAGCATGCATCTTTAATGACTTTAAAAACAATAATTGGGTGCACAAGTTTATTTTTCAGTTTCTGTAATCAATGCAGGTTCAATTATGTACATACATCCCCAGTAATATCTGGTTAAATGTCCATTAGCATGTTGAACCTCAACCAGATGCTTTTTGTAGCAATCAACAAGCTTCTGGTATAATTCTGATCAGATATTTGACAACTCTTCTTGGCAGAATTAGTAGAATTCATTTAAGTTGGTTGGTTTCCTGGGATGGAGCTGCATTTTAAGTGTAGTCCACAAATTTTCAGTAGAGTTAAGGCCATATTATCCATTCCAAACCATTTTTGCTTTGCATCACACTTTTTCAAGTTTTACTATATCTCGGAGAGTAAATGCTGAGTGTTTACAGACAAGTCGGCATCTTACGACTGTTTTAATCTCCAGGTGACCAAAACAAACACAAGTAGGTTAATGGTGCAGCACACTCTTTGCAGTCAATCCAGTTCAGAACAGTTGACCTGTTCAGGAGAATGCAAGGTATTCATCTCAAAAGTGTTTACACTCCTTCTTCAAACGATCCAACCTTTTCCTTTTAATTTTATCCTGCTTGGTTTTGTTTATTCATCTGCACCCCTACTCTTTCACCTTCACTGTGCCTCTTTGTTTTCTCATTGTCTCCTTTCTATTCCCCAAGCCGCTGAGCTCCTTTCATGAGAATAATCTCATTTGCTGGATCTATCTCAATTCCAATGCATACTGTCTCATTTAACAAATCGCCCAGTTTCACTCCAAATGCACACCTTGCCCATAACAGATGCCTTCAGCGCAGAGGAGTGTGCAGCATAATGCGGTCTCTGTAGAAAAAGGCCTCCAGGGGGGCCAGTAGTTAAATTGGAGGAGAGATGGGATTCCCATTCCAGCTGTGACGAAGATGCAAGGTGCTTAAATTGTTATCGCCTCAAGCGACAGGCGAGTCAAGGATCAGAGCTGAGCTGATGGCCCAGTCAGGAGACAGGGAGCAATGCTGCCCAGTATGGTTGCAAGACTGAGTATTAGCCACCTGCTCTTTCACTGCTCTGTTGCTCAGGCTTGCCAGGGCCATAATGACTGCCTTGCTGCTGAGGCGCTTGTGTCAGCAGTTTGAAATGACTCTCATTCTGTGTGCCTGTAAGCTTTTCTGCACTGAACACCAGGAAATGAAAAATATATCGGAAGAGTTCGATCACACCACAATTACATTACCACAGGCATTTGATGGTACAACATTTCACCAGCAGCGTTACATGAAATCTCTTACAGAGAACTAGTGTTGTGTGTTGTTGTTATTGGGAGTTGGCATCAGGTTTTAGCTCTTTAGTGGCCCTTAACCCATTTAGGAAACACTTAACTAAAACAAGGGTGATTAAGTTGACTGGATAATTTGGTCATAATATCATGTTGTTCCACCTGAATCTACCTGCTGCAGAAGAAATGTTAGTCACATTTATTAAATGCTCAAAGGTGGTGCAGCTCCAGAATTAGCACCACTTCTGAGTCACTGTTGTGTTCACCTGATAGAGTACATGTAATGAATGTTGGCCTCTGTGAACTCCTGTGGGAGATCTCTTTAGCTGCTATGCGCTCCATTATATTCAGCTGGTAGAGCCATTTCACTGAAGTTATTCGCCGGCTCTGTCAATCAATAACCTGAGAGACCGTTAAAATTATAGGCTTTATATAAAAAACAGACAAAGCCTGAAGGTTTTGAAAAGTGAAGCCAATGCAGAAGTGCCTGAAAACTGCATTATTTCTAACGGTCAGCAGGAGGTGAGGAAAAAAGAAGTCAAACTGTACAGACGTTTGAGAAAATGATCCCACTTCTCACTCAGTGTGCAACCTCTGTAAACTCGACCAAATGTATGTTGCATCTGTCTATCAAAAAGATAATGATGCAGATCTTGAGAACTTGCCTTTAGGAGTGTAGGTTTTTTTTGTTTTGTTTTTTTTTTACACATTCAATTCAGTTCAATTCAACTTTATTTATATAGCGCCAAATCACAACAGCAGTCGCCTCAAGGCGCTTTTTATTGTAGGGTAGACCCTACAATAATACATTCAGAGAAAAAAACCAACAATCATATGAACCCCTTTGAGCAAGCACTTTGGCGACAGTGGGAAGGAAAAACTCCCTTTTAACAGGAAGAAACCTCCAGCAGAACCAGGCTCAGGCAGGGGCGGCCATCTGCTGTGACTGGTTGGGGTGAGAGAAGGAAGATAGGATGAGAGACATGCTGTGGAAGAGAGCCAGAAATCTCTGGCTCTGGCTCTCTTACACATCTATATGGCTACATCCATCTCTGCATAACAGGTTATATATAATTTGACCTTATGTGTGGAGACAATGCATTTTCTTAACTTCAAGAGCATCATTACACAACTGAAAGCAGAAATACTTCTTTTTTTGTTTCCAAAGACGTCTGGATGCTACGTGTTCTGTATTTAAAAGGAAAGAAATCACATGCTACTCCATCATTAGCGGCTCAGAATTCTGAGCTGATGTTAATTATAAAAAAACCACACTGTTCAACTTTAAGATTTCTGTGATGGGAGCTGTGCTTCAAAGGGTGGCTTTTCAAGCTTCCATCTCGTGCTTGACACTCCATTTGGTGTGAGTGGCTGGCACCGTGCAGTGTGGGTTGCACACCTGTGTCATAACTGTCAAACTGGTGGCAATTGCATATTTCAAGCTGTAATATTTCCAGCCTGATATGAATATCAAGCAGAAGACTTTTGCTACTGCCTTGTGTATGTCTGAATACCTGCAGCCTGTGCATCATTTACACTTGCAGCATGGCGGTGTTTCTCACAGCGCTGCTGTATAACTCACATTTGGTGTATGCTTCAGGGATGCTGAAGTGACTGAGGAGGGCATCGCTGTTTCTGTGTGTAGTCTGTAATATTTCTCCAAGCCTTGACAACCCAACAACTTTTCTGTGCTCCAGTGTTTCAGGTATTTGTGACATGTCAAAACTAGCTGTTGAGATTTTCCATTTTTAGGGCATGAATCCTTTTTGTTGGCATGGCAGGACATTCACTTACGGTCTGGTCAAGTGCTGCGTTCTGCACAGCTGAAGATGTGTTGGTCACTTTCCCGTCCCAATTCAGTGCAGTTACTGCTCAATTTGCTGGAACATCTGTGACAGTCTGTCCCACGTATATGAAGAATAGCCTAAGGTTTGGATAATAGTGCACCTACATGGGTCCATGTCTGAGTTATCCCAGCAGTAGAAAATTGGCTTTTGGTGTCTGAATTTCCAAATTCTCAATATAGGTAGCTGACTGGTGCAGATAACTCATAGGAGGCCTTGAGTTATTACAGGGTTTTTTTGTTAGATTTTTAGCCCTTAAATTAAGTTGTAGCTTTTATGGCTATATATAAAATATATATATATACAAGCGATAAGCTAGACCAGAAGCTGCAGTTTGGGGAAGGCCTAGTTGAGGATCTACAGTGGCTCTTCCAGGCCTGGCAGATCCCCAAAGAAAGCCTCCCAGTAACAGTCTAAGGAGCTTGGAAAGAAAAGCGTCTGGACTTCTTTAAGTTGCTTGAAAAGAAGACCAGACGCTTTTCTTTCCAAGCTCCTTAGACTATGATGAACTGGATGACTGAGAACCTTCACAGACATACTCCCAGTAACGGAATGGATTTATTCATACATAATTAGCAGTGACAACTGATTGTGGAAGCAGAAAAGGCATTTTGAAAACTGGAATGAAAAGAAGTGAAAGGTTTTTAAATTAGCCACATTAGCTGAAGCCAAAGATTTGCTTCCATCTTAGATGATCGTGTCAACCAAGGCTGGCTTGTCTGTATAAGTATAATTCGATCTCTTGACCACTCATGCCTCCATAGAAGAGTCAACAGAACAAGTGTCTGTGTGTCTGCGTGTGTCTGTGTGTCTGCGTGTGTCTGTGTGTCTGCGTGTGTCTGTGTGTGTGTGTGTGTGTGTGTGTGTGTGTGTGTGTGTAGTTATTTATAGACATATAACTGGAAGAGGAGTGTTTGGGGTGTGGTCCTGCTCCTGAAATTCAGATAAATTATCTCTAGTTAATAAGGTGAAGCTGTACAATAGTCCGACATTCTCTCACACACACACACACACACACGTATGTATATGTGTATGTATGTATGTATATATATATATATATATATATATATATATATATTAGGGGTGCAACGATACACAAAATTCACGGTTCGCTGCGCTGCGCTCAGTGGATCTGCGCTCGACAGTGCAGCCTAAGCGGAGTAGTCGAACGCAGATCCAGAGCATCGTCAGAAGAAAAGTTGATAAAATAAATTAAAAATTTCGTATTGTTCAATACACATGCGTACCGAACTGAAAGCACTGTATCGAACGGTTCAATATCGATACGAGTATCGTTGCACCCCTAATATATATATATATATATATATATATATATATATATACACACACACACACACACACACAGAGGGTGGGCCATTTATATGGATACACCGTAATAAAATGGGAATGGTTGGTGATATTAAAGTCCTGTATGTGGCACATTAGTATATGTGAGGGGCAAACTCCTCAAGATGGGTGGTGACCATGGTGGCCATTTAGAAGTCGGCCATCTTGGATACAACTTTTGTTTTTTCAATAGGAAGAGGGTCATGTGACACATCAAACTTATTGGTAATGTCACAAGAAAAACAATGGTGTGCTTGGTTTCAACGTAACTTTATTCTTTCATGAGTTATTTACAAGTTTCTCTTTGTTCACAGCCATTGACATGTCGAAGAGGTTAACACGTGAGGAGCGGATCGAAATTGTGTTGCTATCTGGTGGCATTAGTCGAACATTCCTTCGGCGGATATTAGCTACTCACAAATGGCACCCTTACAAACTCCAGCTACTGCAGCATCTCAACGAGGATGACCCAGATCGGCGCACAGAATTTGCAGAATGGGCAAAACAAAAATTGGAACAGGACCCTCAGTTCACGCAGAAGATTTTGTTCAGTGATGAGGCAAACTTTTATGTGAATGGTGAAGTTAACAAACAAAACCACCGCTATTGGTCTGACACTAACCCACATTGGATGGATCCCTCCAAGACTGTTGGAACAACAAAAGTGATGGTTTGGTGTGGTATATGGGGTACAACGATAGTGGGTCCATTCTTCATCAATGGAAATCTCAAGGCCATTGGATATTTGAAATTGCTACATGATGATGTGTTTCCCTCTTTATGCTCTGAAGCTGGCACATTCCCTGAGTTTTTCCAGCAAGATGGTGCACCACCACATTATGGGTGCCAGGTCCGAGCATTCCTAGATGAACAGTTTCCTGGAAAGTGGATTGGTCGTAGTGGGCCAGTGTAATGGCCCCCAAGGTCTCCCGATCTGACCCCCTTAGACTTTTATCTTTGGGGTCATCTGAAGGCAGTTGTCTATGGTGCGAAGATATGAGATGTGGAGCACCTGAAACTATGGATACTGGATGCCTGTGCTGGCATTTCTCCTGCGGTGTTGCTTTCAGTGTGTGAAGAGTGGGAGAAGAGGGTTGCATTGACAATCCAACACAATGGGCAGCACATTGAACACATTTTATAAGTGGTCAGAAACTTGTAAATAACTCATGAAAGAATAAAGTTACGTTGAAACCAAGCACACCATTGTTTTTCTTGTGATATTATATATATATATATATATATATATATACACATTAGGGCTGCCACGATTGGTCGACTAGTCACGATTACGTCGACTATCAAAATCGTCGACGACTAATTTAATAGTCGATGCATCGTTTGAAGCTTTGTAAGATCCCAAAAGACGCAGGAATAAGTAGTAGGATTTAAGAGTGTAATAACAGAATGAAACCGAAGATGGCAGCACTGCATGTACAAGGATGCCAGCTGCCGTTAAACCCAGAAGAAGAAGAAACTGTGTCCCAGAATTCATAGCGCGGCCCTGCTCAGTTTCCAACAATGGCGGCAGCTAGTTAGTTTTAATATCTTATTATTCTTTCTGGGTCACAAAATAAACGTTTAACATATTTTCAGGCGAGAATGTAGCTGTGTAAACTTCAAATATCTGCTCAGTTTATCAAGACACCACATATTTTCAAAAGCGCTCCGACGTTTTCGGAGACGTCTGTTACCCACTAGCTCGATAGCGAGCCGGGGGCAAGCCTCACTAGAGCCCGTGAGAACAGCGGACTCCCGGCAAATTGTTTTCAAACCCACCGCTGTCTTTCACTACTCAGGTTAAACATGATATATGAGTCACTCAGATAACTTAAAAATGTTATTGTTTGGCTTTTTTCAGTATTTTATTTGTTCCTGAGTAAATCGGTTTGGCTGAGATTAAAGTTATAGTTTTTACACAGCTGAATAAACGTCAAGCAGACAACTGATTATCAGAAGTGTGAGATGCTCGAGAATATACTCCGATGTCCCGTTATATTTTAGATAACAAGGAGTTTATTAAACTTAACCGAAACAATCTGCAAATTTCATTTAAATTTAATAAACTATCATCTTGTTTTTATTTTTAGTTAGCACATACCTTAAACACTTAAAACTGTAAGCTAATGATAGTTATATAAGAGCAGATGCTGCTGGTGCAATAAGCTGTACGTTTTACGTTCAATGGATGCATGATCTGATTAGTCGACTAATCGCAAAAATAATCGGTGACTAGTCGACTATCAAAATAATCGTTTGTGGCAGCCCTAATATACATACATATATATATTTACAACAGTACATCAATTTAAAGCTTCTTTGCATGTTTCTGTGCAAATGTCAACTTATAAATTATGAAGTGGAACGGTCAACGTATTCCTCTGAGATAACAGGCAAATTGAAAATGGCATGACAAAAGTAAAGTGAGGTGCATGCGCTTACACACAGTACTCTAATAAGTGCAAAGATAAGTGCTTCAAATAAGCTGGGATGGTGATTCCATTTACATACCTTTGTTCTAACAGCAGTGTTTCCTCAGTTTGGATGCTTGTAACCAAACTTTAATAAGCTGATTATGGACTTCCAAGGGCTTGTAATTATGAAATTGTCTTGGTATTTAAGCAATCACCAAAATAGAGGATAAGTAAATCAAGGTAAGCAGTTATGGTCCTGGATCTATTGCTTTTTTTGTACCTTGTAATGAAGTATGCATGAAGAAGCTTGATTTAGTTTTATCTTTTGTTTTTTATTGTTGTTGGAAGGATTTTGTCTCAACTTTAACAGCACAAAGATTTTGTTCGATTTAGAAGCTCACAAAATAGCGATACTGCACAGTGAACACACAATAGTCAACAAAATGGTCACACGATGGTACTGATTGCTAGGCTCTACTAAAAATGAGTTTGTTTCTAGCAAGAACACTTCACACCTATTAATCTGATCAACCCAGTGTCCTGGCAAAACGTGTAATAGACACATAGGTCCATACTGTGCATGTCAAGCTTTGCCTCTCATAGGCTTGAAGTGAACATGCATAGTTAACTTGCATTACCTTGCAGTACCAGCAGAGGGTGATAATTTATTTAAAGGAAACATTAAAACAGTCAAACTTTTAAAGAAACTTCATCTTACCTGGCATAGAAATAGAAAGAGCCTGGAATGTACTTCATACTTTCCTTGGTCAGTAGTGTTGGCTTATATACTGCAACTTAAGCATGCACGTCCATTTCACACCTAAGAGAGGCAAAGTTTGTCTATTACACGCTTTGCATGTAATATCAGGTTGTATCCACCACTAAAAATATTTATAATCGAATCTTTAAGGGTCTTGCGTAGGAGTGAATGCTGGTTAAGTGATGCTTAACAGTTAAACACGATTTATTTTACCAACCTTTTTAATTTTTTGCTCTCCAGGATGCAAAATAAACAATCTCTAGCAGCTCCTTGTGGTGTGGAGGAATGAAGGCCATGGAGCTAAAAGTGTGGGTGGACGGAGTGCAGCGCATTGTGTGTGGGGTCACGGAGTTCACCACATGCCAGGAAGTGGTCATCGCTTTGGCACAAGCCATTGGTAAGCTACAAATTACTCACTACAACATAACCTGTTCACAGGTAGCAAATGCTTAGAAACATTATGGTACTTCCTGTGTCTCTAGAATGTAAAATAATATTGGTTACTGCTTAAGTCCAGGAAGAGCAATGCAAATTATATTTTGTCCTGCATAAATCCACGCTGGGATATTCTGTTATGTGGGTTGCATCCAGTATTTGGCAGGCCGCATACATGCAGACACTTGAGGAAATAAGTGGCTTGAAAATGAAAAGTGACTAGAGGGCACAAATAGATTTTCACCATAACGGGACTTCGTGAAACACGATGAGTCATACTGCAGTCTTTCCTTTGTTGACAGTTGCAGAGAAATAAGTTCAGGCTCAGCCTCTTCGTTTGCATTTGTGAATTTAAGACTGGCATCATGACGTTTAGTCATGTGTACACATTTTTTAGATGAACACATTCAATGTTTGATTTTTCAGTAGCCCCAGTGGTTAGAGTTAAAATGTGGGGGTCTTTCACAGTGACAGCAGAGGAAGAGTTATGGCACTGTCCTTTGTGCTCGCTGTGCCTTTTGTCCTGGCCAAGCCGCTTTGAAGTATGAATGGCTGTAGTGATGAATGCACCTCTTTTTATAAGGACCCTTACTGTGGAAGAAGGGGGTTGGCTGTGCAGTGGGCAGTGTTCTCTCTTATCTTTATGTGTACAGATACAAATACAGGAGACACACACAAAAGGCCCTGAACCACTGAACCCCGATCTTTGGCTAACACAAACGCTGTTTGTTGACTTGAATTTTCCCACTGCGTTAGACACCGTGGTTAAGTCCTTTATATCTGCCAGTGGTGCACGCCTGTGGGAGAGCTGTGAAAAAGCCTTTTGTCATTGTCTCATCTGTCGTTTTTGCAAAAACACATTAAACTTTATTTTGATCATTTTTACAAGGCTGGATTGCTTCTTTCAGAGGTTCCACGGGGTGTTTACTCTGACAGTATGCAACGTGATTTTTGAAACATCTCAGGGCACACACCCAGATACAGAAGGTTGTTTATTGGATATCTGTGAGCTGAATCATTCTCAGCCCTTGTTGATGTTACTGAGCAAATGTTTAAAACTGAGGGATGACACGGACAAAGGCGAAACTGTGATCTGGTAAAAAATTTAAAGAGAGCACAGATCAATGACTCTCTTTATCACTCACTGTGGAATTTAAGTGAATAGTTTTTCCTCTAAAGTAATGTGAACCCATGTATTTAAAGTGGTGTGAAGGTAGATTTTAAAGTGGTTTTTTTTAATGTGTTAACACTGTTTTTACTTCAGAAAAGAAATTGTCAACATGAAAACTGATATTCACTTACATTTGCAGAAAGACTAGACAACATTTTATTTTTTTATCATCTTTAAACAAGTTAGTTTGGGGACATCACAGCTAGGGTGGTCATGTCAAAAAGAAAGTTTGCACCAAACCTTCCTATAGTCTTGTGGAAAAGTTGTATTGGTTCCACAAGAATTAAGCAAGTAGTAGCCAGGTGCTACTAATCAAATTCACTTGATTAACGGATTAATTGCAAGTGTGAGCACTTCTTTAAAAGTATAAGATTTGGCAATTTGATGGTCTGAGTATAAAGGTATGTGTTTGGATAATGCTAATGTTCTCAGGAGTGGACATCCCAGGATATTCACCCCAAGGTCAGACCATGCAATTTTTTAGAGAGGCTGCGAGAACCCAAGAGCTACATCTCAAACTCCACAGGCCTTGGTTAGCATGTGAAATATTCATGACAGCACAATTAGAAAATTCCAGAACAAACTTGGCTTGTTTGGGAGGGTTGCCGACAGAAAACCACTTCTGTAACTTTTAACTTCTGTCCTTTAGACAGATGAGACCAAAATGGAGATATTTGGCCATAATACACAGCTCCATGTTTGGAGAAAACCAAACACAAACGCCTCATACCAAGTGTATGAGATGGGTATGAGATCATTGACTCGACCGTGAACTCCTCTGTACACCAAAATACTCTAGAGAAATGTGAGGACATCTATTCAAGGGCTAAAGCTTGGGCACGCTGGGTCATACCTCAGGACAATGATCCTGAGCATAGCAGCAAATCTGCAGCAAAATCTGTGGCTAATTTAAACAAAACAGAATGACAGAAAAAGAAAAGAATCGAGGCCTTGCAATGACCCAGTCAAAGTCCCGATCTCAAGCTGACGGAAATGCTGTAGCAAGACCTTAAGAGAGCGGTGCATAAACAAATGCCTGCAAACATCATTGAACTTGTCATGGTTTGCACTGTCAGACCGTGAGAAGAGAGGAAGAGGACCCAAAAGCAGACACTGAAGAGAGAAACTGAAGTTTTAAACAAAAAGCGAGCAGTTTATTACAGGCTGGTTGAACATGGATAAAGAATAAAGCCAAGACAACAGGGCGTAAACTAAAACCTACACTGGGAAAACTGAACAATGATAACTATGACAAAACTGTCATAACTAACATAAATATGATTCAGAGCAGGAACGTGAAGAAAACTATGAAGAAGCAAGAACATGAGATATGAACACGACCTGAGCTGAATCATGCCAGACAAGGACGTGGTGGGAGGGTAAACAGTCTACCTAACCAAGACTGAATGAAACGCACAGACTAAATACACACAGGAGGTGATCAGGGGACGCGGAAACAAATATGGAAACAGCTGACACAAATGAAAATAACGACGTCACAGGAGAAGAGTAAAACTAAATGCATCGAACAAAGAAACACAAGACTTTCAAAATAAAACAGGAAACATGGTGAGATGTAGACAACACAGACTTGACAACATGAAACACGCAGACAGGAAATACATAACAACTCGAACAGAAGGCCAGGGTGAAACAGACTACAATTCACGACCAATTAATAATAATAATCCAAAACTCCACATGATCTTCAAAATATAACAAAAGTGATCAAAACCAACTGAAAGCACTGGGTCACACACCCAACCCCTGACAGAACTGACTCAAATTAAAGGAGAGTGGGGCAAAATTCCTCCACAATGATCTAAGAGACTGGTAGTCATACAGGAAACAATACACTGTATGTAAATAAATAATATACAGTATTATGCATTATACATACTTTGCAAGTAAGACTTAATTTTCATCCACAAATTGAAAACTTTTTAAATGCTTGCACCATATAAAGGTTGTCTCAACTGAAACCTGTCGAACATCAAGGGATAGAGGGGTAAATTAACATCACATCTCCTCCTTCCAGCAGAACCCCGTCCATTGCAATGAAAAGAGCACAGAAAAACAAACCCTTCATGTAGGATTCCCTTCCACTGATTGTGAAAAGCTGTCATAAAATGTCAGGACCTTTTAACTACTTTTTGTTTTGTCCCAGGACGGACAGGCAGATACACTTTGATCGAGAAATGGCGGGAGACAGAGCGCCACCTGGCTCCAAATGAAAACCCTGTAGTGTCCCTGAACAAGTGGGGCCAGTATGCCAGTGACGTGCAGCTCATCCTCCAGCGGACCGGCCCGTCTGTCAGCGAGCGGCCAACCTCTGAAGGGCTGGCTCGTGTCCCAGAACGAGGTCTATACCGCCAGAGCCTTCCACCTCTGGCCAAGCTCCGCCCATCGGGGACAGACCGGTCGCTCAAACGAAAGGAACCCAAACGCAAATCTCTGACCTTCACAGGAGGCGCCAAGGGTCTGCGGGAAATATTTGGAAAAAGCAGAGATACTGATGGTGTGTATAGCTAAAATATTAGTGGTAATCTTACCAGTCATTTCTTTGCTAGCTTCCTTCTTTTAATCTTAGTCTTCCCTCTTTGTCTGTGCATCTAGTCAAACAGTCCCAGCAGCACGGTGTGAGTTTAAACCTCAGCAGAGTTGGAGGAGGTGGAATAGCATCTGTACCTGGGAGTCCGGCCAGAGAGCTGAGCCGACTGGTGCAGCTGCAGAGAGACAAACTCCAGGCCCTGGAAAGCCGCCTGCTGGGCTGCGAGGCTGAGCTGCGAGACTGGGAGGAGGCCACAGGCGAGGCCAGCGATGTGAGTAAAACCACAGCTGCCAGTGCAGTCACTGAGAGAAACATTGCATATGTGCTGATCTTCAGATCGTCTGCACCCTAAACTTTCATGTCTTCCAATATCTTTATTTTTACATCCCTACATCATATTTTTATCAATCCCATGGCTTACAGGAAGGAAACTTGGAGGAAGAGCTGCTGCTTTTAGAGCAGCAGGTGAGGAGGAATGACGCCGAGATGGAGGAGGAGGAATTCTGGCAGAACGAGTTGCAGATAGAGCAGGAGAGCGAGTGGCAGCTGCGGCAACAGCTAGCCGAGCTGCAGGGCCGTGTACGCGACTGTGAAGCCAAGCTTTTGGAGTATCTAGCTCGCATACAGGTGAACTTAGCATCACGAGCTGCCTGATTTCAACAGATCTTGTTTTGATGGTTTTACAAGTTAAACCTCTTATCTATAAATGTCAGTAAAACACAAACACGCTGCTTTAACTGAAGAAGGTGAAAAAAATGAGATTTTTATTTACTTTCCAGAGCATGGAGGCAGGTGTGGAGCAGGAGCGACTGCAGCAGGAGGCTGAGCTGAAACAAAGGGTCAATGAGGAAGAGGTACAGTCATTGAAAAATTAACATTTGGGACATTCTATCAATCACATAAACAGATACTTACTGTGGATGGCATTACCCTGGCCTCCAGTAACACTGTGAGGACTCATGCAGTGGTTTTTGACCAGGATATGTCCTTCAAAACTAGTTCATGCATTTATTACTTCTAGGCTGGATTACTGTTATTATCAGGCTGTCTTAAAAACTCTCTGAAAAGTCTTCAGCTGATCGAAAAATGCTTCAGCGAGAGTACTGACGCGGGGACTAGAAAGAGAGAGCATTTTTCTCCTATATTGGCTCCCCTTTACTGGCTCCCAGTTAAATCCAGAATCAAATTTAAAGCCCTGCTCCTCACATACAGGTCTTGAATAATCAGGCCCTATCTTATCTTAATGACCTGATAGTACCGTATCACTCCAACAGAGCACTTCACTCTCAGATGTCACTCTGAAACTTTTTGATAAAGCATATAGGGTTGGATCAGGTGACCCTGAATCCTCTCTTACTTATGGTGCAGTTGGTCTAGCCTGCTGGGGGATTCCCATGATGCACTGAGCGTTTCTTCTTCGGTCACCTTTGTCACTTACTATGTGTTTATACACCACTCTGCATTTAGTCATTCGTTTTTATTAATCGGTCTTTCTTCCACACCATATCTTTGTCCTGTATTATTGTCTTTACCTTACAATATAAAGCACCTTGAGGCAACTGCTGCTGTGTTTTGATGCTATTTAAATAAAGTTGTGTTGAGAAAAATGGTTTTTTAAACAGAGATATGTGTTCTAAACTTGGATGAATAGTTTTGCAGAGCTAAACTTTTTTTATTCAAGTTCAAAACATGTCAAAGTATGAAAAAGTCTCCCTACATGGTTGAGTTTCTTTTGCATATTTCTCCTGGAAAATTGCAATGAGTGCTGGCTTCCTGACTTCCCTTCCACTCTGGCTTTCAGGTACAAGCCCAGTTGGAGAAAGTGAGGGCAGAGTTGGAAATGCAGAGCCAACAAACAGCACGGCTGGAGAACAGCTGCAGGGCATTGGAACGCTCGCTCAGCCAGTCAGGCAAGAGATTACAGGTCAGCTCAACTGTTTAGTTGTTTATTTTAGAACCCCCCCCCCCCCCCCCCCCCCCCCCCCGGCATTTTGCTAAAAAATATTGTGTTCCCATTAACTTTGGAAGAGGCTGAAGAATTCAGATTTCAAGAAAGTGTTTTAAAAAATCTTATTAAGAAGTCGGAAAACTTTGGCGCCGCTGACGCTGGTTTAAAAATTTAGTCCTCAGCACACAGGTGGAACCATAGAAATCTAAGTTCATTAAGTTGTGGGCAGTGAAGCAAAGCCTTATCTCTGGCTTGCAGCGATGTGCGATGGATCTTTGCCTGCATGCATCCTAGTATGAAGTAGGGTGAAGTCCAGTAAGATGTGGGAAGCGTGAGGTAACGAGAAGGGAATAGGAGGGAGGGAATTAGCAGCATTCTTTGCCTGATTAGAGAGGGGCCTGAATAAGTACGCAATCCCCTGCCTGGAGTTGTGTAATCATCTGTGAGCTGATACTTTTCTTTGGCTGGCTCAACTACACTATGACTCTGGAGAGATCCTGAGCAGAACATGAATCTTTTTTTCATTTTGACCTAATAAATTCACCTCCATTAGAGTAACTTCTTGCACTCGAAAGCTTTGGTAATCTGTGGATTTGTTCATGTGCAGTACTTTTATCAGACTAGGCATACAGTTCATTTTATTATCCTGGTGGGGTTTTTTTTATAGGAGAAAGAGCAGGAGCTGGAGCAGCTGACAAAAGAGCTTCGACAGGTCAACCTACAGCAGTTCATTCAGCAGACTGGTACCAAGGTCACTGTGCTGCCGGCTGAACCATCAGAAGAGATCAGCAGTGGTATAAATACACGTACACACTGACAGAAACTCTACAAGATCACCACCTTCTTGAAAGCATTTAGTTTTACTGTAAATGCTGATTGCAGCTGAGGTATTCTACATACTGTATTGCTTTTACATGTGTATGGACACAGTGCCACCTTATGGTCATACTGAGAATGACCTGTTAGACTACGTGAGGCAGGACTGCCCCATTACATGGACCAGCAATGGAATACTCAATATAAAGCCAAAGAAAAATCCTCTGTTTTTATTTTAATCACATCATTTTTTACATAAAAAACTTTCTCCATTCTATTTGTCTTCTTTATTTCTTTTGGCTGCTCCTTAGCATCGTCTTCTTCTTTCCTTGCATCTTCCTCTTTCCGGGTTGCTGTCACATAGAATGCTATAGTTTTTTCCCATTTGTAAAAGAAGTCATTTTACTTAAAGTTGATACTTAATCACTTGTGGGATGTCAGATCAGAAATATATATCAGTGATGTTCACACCCTTCACAGCTAAATGACCTTCTCTTTTTTTGTGTGCTGCAGAGACGGAGTGCGGTTCCCTGAAACGACTCGGCTCCTCCCGCCTCTTACCCAGTGACCTTCGTGCTCTTCAGAGCGCCGTCTCGTCCACCCTCAACCCTGAAGGCATCTACGTTTGACCCTAAATGTCCAGGAGGCATATTTTTTTGTGGCGGTAGCAAGGCAGCTTTATGCTACTGAAACTATTTCCACACACAGAAAACCGAAGAACTAACTCCACAAATAGATGTTTTTCTTACAAGGCAACAGAGTGTCAGAGTGGCACTTCAATATGGAGGGTTTTTGCAAAAAAAAAAAAAAGAGTGTGACAAGAAAACTGCACTGCCTCCTCTTTGCTAGAATTGAACTTAAACTGATGTCATCATCTGCCGTTTAATGCACAGTCTGAGCTCCCATGAGTGAGTAAGGATAACTGCAACAGCACCATTTTTCTCTACATACCAGCTACTGTGTTTTTATTTTTGTTTGTTTGGTTTTTTTTAGCACTTCTGGACATACTCTGAATACACAATCATTTATTAGTCAAGCGATTCCCGGCAAAAAAAACTGTAATGTGTGCAGTAAATCATGAGAGAATTTCAGAGTGCAGTAGTTTGACACGCGTACTCATCTACATCCAAAAAAAGAGACAGATGCATGAGCATGCACAAACAGTGACTCCTGTGCTATAAGCATAGCCATATCTGATTGCCTTAAAACTAGATGTTAGTAAATGTAATATTGAAACAGAACTCAAGGTAGCTACTGAGTACTGTGCGCAGTGTGAATTTGATAAAATGCGCCAATTCAGGTGACTCCTTGTCACGGTAACTGATGTCAGTACAACTCCACGTGGGGTTAGTCTTTTTTTTTCTAAAAGAGTTTGAACTTATTTTTTGATTTAATTAACTAGTAAGTTAGCTTCGTGTGTATGTTTAGACAGCGATTGAAAACATTTATCATAAAATGTATGTCAGAGGCAGAGTTAAAAGAGGGCGACTAAAGAGGCCAATGAAGTGATATTTTCAGTAGAACATGGTGGCTGTAATGTGGCCCAATTTAAGTATTTTGTGTTGTGCAGTAGGCATGCATCTGTTGTTTTTCTCATAATGAAAATGTCTTTAGTATGGAAGCTTGTTTCTGCCACTGAAAAAAAGGGTTTTTTGTCATCTGTAAGTCGGAATTTCAGCTTTTTATCTCAGAGTTATTTTCTAAGAAGTTTAAGCATGTTACAGTTTTGAGATAAGAACGATTTTTTTTTCTTACAGATGACTTATGCAAAAAACAAAAGAATTTTAAAAAACAAACAAACAAAAAAACACGGTGGTGCGAACAAAGTTCCACACTTGGGTGTAAATCCAGGCTCAAATAATTTATCACTGTGACCACCAGGTGGCAGCAAAACATCTATTATTCAGGTAGGCGAAAGGCTCTTTAAGTCATCTGATTAGTGCGTGTTTATGAGTCACTTACTGTATGCCTGTTGTTGTTGTTGTTGTAACAAAGCCTCTGCACTTTAGCTTTAATTGTGTTAAGGTGAGAGTGTTTGATATGTTTCACTGTGTACTGTGTTCATTAACCAGGAACACACACACACATATCAAAACAGCATCCTATGATTTCTAACAAACTTAAGATGTCTTCTATGAACCAAAGTTAGTGTCACACAACAGATGGTTAAATGAATGTATTTTTTTGTGTATGTGCAGCTTGTGCTTAATAAAAATACCAGCTTCATTCAAATGGTGGCTGCGCTGCACACCATACATATTTTATATTTTATGGTCAGCTCTTTCACGCAGAAAGACGACATTTATATCACAAAAGACAGTATTAGAAGTCTGAGATAGAAGATGTTAGTATGAACCTTTGCCAGCTGAATTGGAGAAACCCAAACTGCTTGTGAATCCTCAGTATGGGCTCAGAAAACTGCAAAAAATTGCAGCTGTTAAATAAAAAATCAATATTGGCCCTGTTTTTTTTTTTGTGTGTTTTTTTCCCCCAGACCAAAGATAGGAGCCAAAATTTCCCACTTGCAACTTGCGGGTGCTTATTGCAAAAGTGTGTGGGCAAATATAACTAAAGTTTCAGAGCCGAGAATATCACACACAGTTTAATGCTTTGAATCCCGTCTTCAGAAGAAGCACGTTCCTTCTGTTTTTCGAGCTGATTTAATTTGGGCGACAACAAATCTTTTCCACGCATTTACAAACCTGAATTTCCCTCGCAGTGTTCTCTGTGTAGCTAACTTCATTTCACAGGCTCCAAATCTTATCGACTATTATTTGAACCCATGTGAAGAACCTGCAGGTGTATAATAAAGTGAAACCCTCCCTCCGGTGTGAAGAGCCTCGCTTGACTGTTTGCTTTGCTGTGCAAAGGGGACCCGTAGCCTTCTGAAACTGTCCGGGGACACTTACAGAGGATTGCAGCATTATCAGCAACTCCAGCTGTGACACAGACGCTGTGACCTGCTGAGAAAGGAATCACAATAGCATGCCTTATAAAGAGAACAAAAACTGTACATTTCTACATATCACATCAATCTACGGACTGTTTCTAAAGTAGATTGAAGTCAGATAAATGCAGAGTGCTTAAGATGTTAGATTATAATGCTGTAGCTCAATAGGCAGCGTGTGCATGCAATAATGTGCGACTGGTTTCATTGGTTTCCCAGCAAGCCGTGACTCATTTTGGTTTTGGTTTGCACTGTCCCTTCTGCCTCGTAGATGACGAATGAGCTTAGTCAAAAAATGGCATTTCCATGCCTTTTCATTTAACTTTGGCAAAAAACAAACAAACAATAACATTCATGAATGTAAAAGCGAGATGGCAATACGTTTACCTGCATTGCTCTTTTTTTCTTATCCTTGTTTTCATGTTTAGAGACATTGCCAATAATTGGCGTCTATTATGCCATCAAAAGTGCATATACAAATGAGATGATGGAGCCATTAAGGAAACAGCCATCAAGAGGTTTTGAAAGCTATTTAAAAAAAAATGTTGTGGCTCAGGGATACACAGAATTACCCAGACAAGAATGGACTGAAAGTAATTATGGATAAACGCTGTTCACGATGTCTCGAGCCATTTGACAAGTTAAAGTGGTTGTTTGGTCTCTCGGGGACTTCAACAGCTGTTTGACAAGTATAACGTGTAGCACGGGGTCCTAGATACGACACAACACACATCCCCAAAGTAAGAGATGTACTCAAAGTGAAGTGTTTCTGTTGCCTGGTGATTCACATGGAAACTAGTGCAATTTGTATCTCATGTATTATGGAGACATACACCAGACGAGGCCAAGAATACGAGGCATAATCCGGGGTTTCGTTCAAGCCAATGATTTTGCAGTGCAATCGTGTTCTTGAAACACATCTTAAAGCATTTACAAAACACTGTGTTGGATGGACTGTGCTTGGCTAACATCATGACAAATTGTATATTCAAAATGTTATGATTTTGTATTCTGTAACTATGAAATCATTAACAATATTTTTGTCAGAACTAGAACTGATTCTGTTTTAGTCTTTGGGTCACTGTTAAGCCACTATTTATGGAAGAAATAAAAACTATCGAGAACAATGTAAAATATATAAAGAAATTATTATCTACTGTAATAAGATGCCAGAAATCAATAAACTTATATGCCGTGCTACTATTGTGCTATTGTGCCTCTAACTTTTCTCCATTTTTTCTTTCATTTTAGACGAGAAAAAGCTGGAAATTTCACGTTCTGCCAGTCTACGAGAACGTGGAAGTGGACAGGGAAAAAAAATGTTTTTGAAAGATGATGGGTCATTGTGTTACTTGGATCACAATGAGTTTACAGCACTATAGGATGGTATATTATTAGGATCCAGTTCACAGGTGGCACAATTTTCACCAATCTTGAGAAAAAAAATAGACCAAGGCTCGGAGGAGTAAACTATTTATTGTACTTTTAATTTTTACAATATTTTGTCCATTACAGCCAATCAAAACTGGTGGAGGCCACGTCTTAGAAACACAATGGTCTGCAAAAAACAAATTTGGTACTTGGACTCCGGTCTGAGAAAGCTCAAAAAGCACTTCTGCATCTTTTGTTGCATGTGACCAATAGAAGAAATGCAATAAGCAAACATGTTTATTGGCTAATATATCAATACAGCTCATGTTACTGCCAAGAATTGGTTTGAATGGTTTTTCTGGTAGATTTTTATTTCCAACTGGCTTCTTTTAAAGGATAGATCATATAAAATGACACATGTAATTGTATTTTTAATGCTAAGCTAGCAAGCTTGTTAGCTTACTATTTTAACTGCTGAAGGTGAAGTTTAGCGCAGAAAAAAGAGGAAATGTAATCATTTTTGAAACTTTTACTGTATTCTTTGTTTTCTAAAGTGAAAACACAAGACAAGGCTGCATATGAATTACTGCATACAGCCCTGTGAACACAGCTTCACCATGTGAAGAAATCTAATACGTTACACGACAGCTGTTGTAGCCATGTGGGGAGGGATTTAGCAACTGGTCAATTACTGAAACCCAAGTAACACGCTGCAAACGTTGGGGGGGTTGGAGGCTGAAGTAGCATCCTGGGGCAACTGCCTAGGTGGCAATTCAGTATTTGATGGACAGAGATTACTTAAGAGAGAAGAAATGTGTGCTGCTAGCATCATCCCCGAAAGTTTAAATTGCAACCAACATTCCCAATCCTGGTAGTATCAGCTTAAAAAGAAATGGAAAAAGCAAAAACAAAGTAACTTTTCATCTGAGGAATGGTACATTTACATTTGTGTGTGCCAGGTCTACTTCTGAATATTTAGCACTCAGTTTTCCAGCAAAAAAAAAGTCCTCCTGACCAAGCTGCAGATGCGTGGGCAACTCGTGCAGTTAAACAAGATGACCTTCTCTAAATCTGTGAAGGATAAAAACAACTTAATTTTTAATATGTTTCTGAATTGCAGGAAGCACAGCCGCAGTAGCCTCCTTACTTTCACTTCGCAAGTCGAGTAACTGTCAGAATCACTCTGAGCTTTCTGGCCAGCAGGCTTTGTTTTGGAGAAGAGACAGAGAGTCGAGATCGACTGGAATAAAAGTTTCTCCAAAAGGACCCAATTTCAGAGGGTTGTTTTCAACTTTGGAGGCATACTTTTGATACTTTACAAAGTTAGCAAACTTGGGTTATCGCACCAGGTGTTTTTAGCAGAAGTCCTTTCTCCCGCTCTCACCACTGTAATATAACTTTAATACTTCAAATGGAGCTCAACAGCTGGGTCAGAGGGGCTCTGATTACATTGGTGACCTTCTCACACCAGAAGATACTTGAAGATTTGTAGCCTTAAATGCTGTTAACTTTATCTGACCTGATTACTTCTAAACCTCACTTGTCTCCTATTGTTTATCAGGTGCCATCATTACATTCACCAGTTTGCTATTTTTACTGTGGCATACTGTATATATCATTAGGGAATAAATCTCATAAGTAAGTGACAGCAGCCCTCAGCATGCAGGCACCAGCTAAGCCTCCAACCATTAAAACACAACCATCTTCTTCAGTTAAAACTATTTTTAGAACATGTTTAGTGTGAGTGATTTTTAATGGACGCTTGAGGAGAAAATGGGATTAGAGTTTAGATTGCAGCTCACAAAGTCCAGTGTAAACATTTTGTGCAAGGTAAGTGCTAACTGAAACCTACACTTCATTTAAAGGGATTATCAAAGATTACTTCATTTTACAACTTATATACCTCAAACATACACTCACCGGCCACAGCATTAGCTATACCTGCTAAACTGCTTCTTAATGCAAATATGTAATCAGCAAATCACATGGCTCAGTGTGCATTTAGGCATGTAGACATGGTTAAGAAGACCTCCTGAAGTTCAAAATGAGCATGAGAATGGGGGAAAATAAGGTGATTTAAGTGACTTTGAATGTGGCACAGTTGTTGGTGCCACACAGGCTGATCTGAGTATTTCAGTAACTGCAAAAACAACAACATCTCGGGTTTATAAAAAAAGGTAATGGTCTGATAACAATAAAATAAGATGTTTTGTTGATGCTAGACCTGACAAGAAGGCAACAGCAACTCAAATAACTGTTCCTTACAATCAAGGTATGCAGAAGAGCATCTCTTAATGCATAACACATGACACCTTGAAGCAGATGGGCCAAGGCAGCAGAAGACCACAGTGGGTGCCACTCCTGTCAGCTAGCAACAGGAGACTGAGGCTACGCTTCACACAGGCTTGGCAAAATTGGTGAACAGAAGACTGGAAAAACATTTCCTGGTCGGATGAATCTTGAGTTAAGCTGCAGTACAGTTGATCAAAGGTTACACCTTGCTAAGTACTAGGAAGGTGTACCTAATAAACTGGCCAGTGAGCATATAAATAGGTGCATTGTTTTATCCTAACAACACCACTGTTTGTATGTTATGTTACCTTGTTATTAGTGCTACTCAGTGAATATAAAAACTGATTACACTCTACAAAATGTTGTAAAACAAGAAAAGTTTAATCATCTCAGTCAGATATAGTCAGATATAGTCAGATTTAGGCTTTATTACCACTAACATGTCAGCTTAGAGGGGTATTTATCTCTAAATCACACAACAAATCCTCTTCCCACATCGACGTATTTCTCTATCTTGAGCTCTCTGGATTCAAAAGCAGAGCTCTCCCGGGGCTTGCAATAACATCAAGTGTTTTATCAGAAGAAACTCTGCACAGTGACGAACTATGACAAGACTTCTGTGAGAAATCGTCTGGGCGGAGATCGGTTGCGAGAGAACGTTGTAAAGGCACAGTGTGAATGGGATGAGTGGTAGTCTCGTGAAGCCTAATTATTTAACCTCAGTTTGTAAATTACAATGCAAATATCACACCTTAGATAGATTAAACAGTTGTGTTGAGAATAAATTATAGTTCATGCCGGAAGATTGATTAGGCTATGCTGCGTGTGCGCGTGGCGAGCGCGCGTTCCCTGCCGTGTGTGTATGTGTGGATATTTGCACAAGCCACGGCTGATGCTGTCATTAAATAGCCCCCTGGCCCCGCTCCTGAATTTGTTTATTCTGCACTGGGCATGGGAGTAGGTGGCAAACAGATGGGCATCCATGAATTATGGAAATTATGGGCTTTGATTAACCACCACACACTCTGCTGGATAAAAGTAACTCCAGGGTTGCCAAGTTATGTGGTGCAGTGGGCTGTGCCGTCAGTCACTCAGCAGCGTGATGGACCGGATGCTTGATTGATGTTGTTTACTGTTCAGTATTTAAAAGAACATAGAGTAAAATGGACACTTTGTTCATACTATGCTTCCTGTTAGGTTTTGTCCAAGGGAAAATGCACTTCCAAATTTTGATGGTTTCAATCCTTTGCTGGAGCTTTGCAGCCACTTTTTGGTGGAATTAGGTACCTAACTTTGGTGGAAAAATCGGATATGTGTGCAGAAAATGTGAGGATGTACAAGAAGAAGTTCACTGCTAACAGCTAACCTGTGTTTCTCTTGTCAAAAACAAGTTGTGGTTTTATGGAGGACTTTGTTATAACACTACACTATGTCCGCCAAGTTATTAGAACGATTTTTTTTTAAAATTATTATTATTATAGGTTTTGGGGGAAATGCATTTGTTGCTGAAACAGAAGATTTAAACCTCTCCCATAAGCACCGTAAATAACACCTTGTTTAGATTTACATACTAGACAAAGCCAGACGCACTTTCAAATGATAATCACACAAAAAAACTACATAATTTTTATTTATTTTTTTAATTTGTTGGTTTGCTTTATGTATTTATTTATTTTTGACACATAAAACAAGCTGGTTTTATTGTTGAGTTGTGGAGCTGCTGGTTGACAAACACTTTGCTCCACTTGGCTCGGGCACAGCCAGGCTAGCTGTGTCCCTCCAGTGTTTGTGGATATGAGCTAACTGTCCACTGCTTCCAGCTTCATAATGTACAAACACGAAAGTGGCATGGATCCTGCTGTTGAATCGAAAATGCACATTTCCCAAAATGTTGAACTATTCCTTGAAGTGCAGGGTTCAACCACTTTAAATTCACTGTTAGATCCAGACTTACTTTCTGGTCAAATTATATTGATTTATGCAGGTTATTAACAGTCCTGTGGGCTCTGTTCTGGGAGTATACTATGAATATAAGAAGTATTTGGCTCTTGGTTCTCCTTAGCACCATAATTCATCCTTTAAGGATGAGTGTTCGGTAGCATGCTGCCTGATAATTAATCATGCAGACTGTATGATAATCGTTTAATTCTTACGTTTTTTCCTTCAGAGTTAGATTTGCAGCGTTTAATCAAAACTGTTTTAAACAGTATTTGATTTGTTTGAAACCGCTCGCAATTATCTCTGCTTTCTCTGCAACAGCCCCGCTTTAGCATCTGATACCCCAGCCCCTCACCCACTACTGCACACACATGCACGCCACCACACCATCATCAGCTGTCCATATACACACCACTGTCCCCATCTCTCAACTTTCACAAATGAAGAGAGACAGCCTTATCCCGGAACCAACACGGAAAAGCAATTAAAAAGGAATTAAGGGTGTGCAGGGAGAAATTGGATATGATATCCAACGCCTATTGTAAATGTCAACGTTATTACTGTGTTGTTGTTTCCCATTCCTTTAGCCGCCTTGGCCGTTTTCAAGAGTGACAGTCCATAGTCTGGTGGGCTTAATGAAGCCGTCTCAGCAGCCAGGGTCTTGGTATGTAAGGTGAAGAGTGCTGCTTATCCTCTTCTGCAGCTCTCATTAAGATCAGTTTTGCAGCCCCCCCCTTCTCCTCTGTCTCTTTCCTCAAGCTCATGTCTACGAAACTTATTTAACACTGTTGCCCTGATGCTCTGTAAATTGTAAGTACTATAGGTTTATCTAATTGTGTTTTCAGCTCAGATTAAACCAGAATAAGAGACTGCCTTAGGAAATAGGATTTTTCTTTTAGCAAACAAAGCTGAACAAACACCCAGAAAAAGGCTTCCCCCCCACCAAAACTTCTCATCCATTTAAAAAATAACTAGTCGGAATGTCACATTAGATCACGGGACACTCATCTGTTCCTAAAGAAAAAGACTAAAAGAGATAAATATATCAACTTATATCACTATATCCATTGAATTATTGGTTTAAGGGTCTTTAAGGCATTTCCAAAGTACTTATAAACCCAGATCTGTTATAGCTTGGTTATTTTGAGACAACTAGTAGTTTCTACACCCATGAACCATCCAAAGCATGTTAATCAAACCAGCAACTTTTTATGCCATGACAACGTGTTAACCAAGAGGTAGTGTCATGAAGCTTATTATGTAACCAATAATATAATATAAATATAATAATAATAATAACCATATGACTGTTCCCACCACTAACACATGACCCTACACTGTGTTCACTGCATCATTCCATGTTCGGCACTGATCACCACCTGCACTCATGTACATATCTATCCTCTTAGCACTTTTAATTCTTATTTTTATGTCTATTTAAGAGTTGTATAACAGTATGTTTGCACTAAGTACCGCAGCAATTTCCTAATGTTGTAAACCTGCTCAACATTTGGCAATAAAACCCTTTCTGATTCTGATTCTGATTCTGATATCCCTGACAGATTTGCTGGACTTTGACCCAGGTACTATAGGTGAGCTCTAATGTCACTAATTCTTTAATTTAGGAATTTGAATATAATGTTTTGCTAATATAAGTATTTGAAACTGTTAATAACTAACTGAAGTTCCTTCCTGTTCTTTCTATTTATATAAGTAATCTCTCTTATGTGGATACATTTTTAATTCTTTACTTAATTTTAATCATTTTTAATCAATAAGCATATTTCAAAATTATGGAAATATGCCAGCTTTTCAATGTCATTCTTGCACTTTTGTTTTTCTTGTGTGCTGATTTTAGGTATTATAGGTGTGTCTTTGGGAACATATCTCTACAATAACCTGACATATCAGAAGAGAAATGTCAGACTGTTATTATAGGAGTTCACGCGCTTGGTAAAGTATCAAAGATATTGCCAGCATGCGCTCTGAGCACTCATTACATTTGTTCAATTCAATTAAATTCAATTTTATTTATATAGCACCAAATCACAACAACAGTCGCCTCAAGGTGCTTTATATTGTACAGTAGATCGTACAATAATAGATACAGAGAAAAACAAAAAAAAATGACCCCCTATGAGCAAGCACTTTGGAGACAGTGGGAAGGAAAAACTCCCTTTTAACAGGAAGAAAACTCCGGCACAGGGAGGGGCGGGGCCATCTGCTGCGACCGGTTGGGGTGAGAGAAGGAAGACAGGATAAAGATATGCTATGGAAGAGAGACAGAGATTAATAACAGATATGATTCAATGCAGAGAGGTATATTAACACATACTGAGTGAGAAAGATGACTGGAAAGGAAAAACTCAATGTTAAATGTTATATTTGGATATACTGTGCTGTATTTTTCCACCTGTAGAGCAGCCATTTACTCAGTCAAATGGAAATTTTCCCGTAAATTGGATTTTCAAGACACTAGTTTCCAGCTGGTTCCTGCTGACAGCTGTCCAAGCCACCGCTGAAAATATTCAGATAGCACAGAGTGAAAGGAATTTCCCAGAGATCCGGGATATCTAAGGTGAACACAGATGGCTGTATTACTGTAATATGGGAATGTCCTGTTTTATCAGACTTTAATTTCCCAGAGGGACTTTTATTTTACACCTTGTGGCTCTGTCTTGAATGAATTGCCATTTCTGAGTAATGCCCCAATTGAGATTCCTTATAAAATATATATATATATATATATATATATATATATATATATATATATATATATATATATATATATCTCCTAGGAGGGTTTTCGCTGGCTCCTTTTCAGCCTTCTTCAAATTCATGCAGACATTCACTCAGTGCAGCCACAGTCTGCTGCTGCTGGCCACTGAGCAGCTCCACTGGAGCGATTTGGGGTTTAAGTGGCTTCCTCAAGGGCACCACAGTGGTGTTTGCCGAGGGTGTCGAGAGTATTGCTCATTCATTTTCCACACCTAGACATCCCTGAGATTATCTGCCCTGAAATCTTCTATTGCAAGTTCAAGTAAGAAGAAGAATTCCTTCCAGTTTCTGTGATTATGACGCGCATAACCAAACCAAGAAGGTGTGTGTGTGTACATATGCACACATGTCTCAGCTTCCTTTGTTCTCACACTCCAGTCTTACAGTCTGTCGTGTGTGTCCCACTTCATCCTGCCGTATAATGGAAGTGGATGACAGCCACATCTGAAGTCAAGAGATGAAAGACATCATTTACAAGTTGGTGTCTGCTCTCCCTCTGTGCTCCATTTTTCACACACATGTGTGCACACACCCTATGCAGCAGAAGACCACGGCATCTCTAATACGCGATGATATCAAAGAATGAAAATTTTCAGTCTCTGTCACATATTCAGTGAAATTTTGTTACTGTGGTCGCATTAAATCAATGTGAATCCTTCGTAAAACTATTTTTATTGATTTTATTTATGTTTCTTTTACTTTTCTGTTGCAGTTAATTCTTAAATGTAAATCTCCAGCATGAAAGCCAAATGTACTAACTGGGTGTAAAGACAGATGCTCTAATAACTCAAGTTGGCACAAGTTGAGTTACACCTTTTAATAGAACATAGAAGTCCACACTGCCATTAAATAGTTGCTCCAGAGGTGTTAATATAATATAGACGCTCTATATTTATACTGTTTTGCTGTAGCTTTTTATAACAGATTCATAAATTTCCTAAAGATGAGACTTAACATTTTAGCTGAGTGAGGACAGTCTTTATATTTTGCTATAAAATTCCCATACTGACATATTAGTAATGCAATAGCTGAGATTCTTTTGAACTTTCCCAATCAAGTTAGCTTCAAAGAACTTTACTTGGATGTTGAGGACAGTGACTACTCAGCTACCTACCCTCCAATTAATTGCTTGCATATTAAGAGTCTTTGAGTCATTGCACAGTGTATGTGCAATAGTGATACTGGTGATCTCTTGCAGTTGTGCAAATAATGGCATATAAAATTGGTACCTCCTTTTCAGGAGCATATATTAAGATGAGTTGGTTGGAGTGGATGGGTGTAATGGAGTGTCACCCTGATGATAAAGAAAAAGAAGGTGAAGCTTTTTGCATGTTTAAAGTTGTTGGTGGGAAAGGATGCATTTTAGCTTAAACCAAGAGATTTTGCTAAACCAAACCACATTAAACCTAAATCCAACCAAAAGGCAACTGAAAACAGCTCTATGCCCATATTCCAACCATCCATCCATCTTTCTCTGCTTATCCAATTCAAGGTCGGATGAGGAAGAAAGGCAGGGTACCCCCTGGACAATTTACACTGAAATTACAAGGAAATGATTAAGAATTCGCGTGCATTTGCTCATTGCTTGCTTCCAGCAGATACAGTGCACACTGTACAGTAAACAACAACGACACATGCTTATCGTTCACCTCTTGCCTCTTTGTTTCTAAAGCCTGGGAAAGAAACCTTGAAACAATTTCTTTCTTCCAATTACAAGAAACATAACCTGCCAGGTCTCATTGTGTTACCGTAATATCTGCTGCTACGTTTCTCTGCATCCTACTGTACCCTCTGGCGTGCACAAACGCCATTAGAGGTTAGAGTAGAACCTGCACTGGCGTCAACCCTCTGCACCTTGTCTTGATGCCCTTGAGCGGTAATTGGTTGAATCCCCCCAGAATCTGACTTGAGGGCACAGAAATCCGCAGCTCCCCAATCAGCCGGCTGTCAATCATTCTGCCAACTAAACTAAAGCCGGGGATAACTAACAGGCTGAGATTGGAATTTAGAGTTAGAGAGACATAAATCTTTCCGACAACTTTGTGCTTGGCCAGGTAGCACTCTTAGAGGCAGAGGTATCACCAAATTAGATGATACGGATGTTGCCAACATGGTCGTTAGGGGAAAGCCCAACAGATTATTTTTTTTTCACAGTAAGTGGGTTTGCAATTTTCTTTTTACAAATATGTAAAGGTGACAACAACAAGACAGCCGAAGCAAGACTGAATGGGCATTCAGCTCCAATAGAGAGGCCTAAATATTTACATAAACACTTCATTTTCAGCTCCATCTCAGCCTTTTTGATATATATATATATATATATATATATATATATATATATACCAAATACATTATTAAAATGTTGCTGCCAATTAATAGAAATCAAACTCTTAACTTTGTGTTACATGTTTTTGAACTTTCTCCACCAGCCATTAAAATAAAAAGTGTCCTGGTTTTAAAAGAAACCAAACATATCTGATACATTCAGTAGCCACATTCTTATTTACACCTTGTTACTAACAGGTTGGACCCCTAGTACCTTGAGAGCTGCCTTAATTCTTCATGTCATAGATTTAACAAGGTGCTGGAAACATTCCTCTGAGATTTTGGTCCATATTGACATGACAGCATCAAACAGTTGCTGCAGATTTGTTTGCAGCAACTATAATGTGAATTTCCTGTCCCACCGCCTCCCAAAGGTGCTCTGTTGGATTGAGATCTCGACTGGAAGCAATTTGAGTACAGCGAACTCACTGCCATGTTCAAGACACCAGTGTGAAATGATCTGAGCTTTTTGACATGGTGTGTTATCCTTCTGGAAATAGCCATCAGAATATGGGTACACTGTGGTTATAAAGGGATGGCCAATACCCAGGTGGGCTATGGCATGCTCATTTGGTACTAATGGCTCAACTGTACCAGGAAAATCTCCCCCAGACTAGTGCGCCAATTCAATTCAATTCAATTCAATTCAATTTTATTTATACAGCACCAAATCACAACAACAGTCGCCACAAGGTGCTTTATATTGTACAGTAGATCGTACAATAATAGATACAGAGAAAAACCCAACAATCATATGACCCCCTATGAGCAAGCACTTTGGCGACAGTGGGAAGGAAAAACTCCCTTTTAACAGGAAGAAAACTCCAGCAGAACCAGGCTCAGGGAGGGGCGGCCATCTGCTGCGACCGGTTGGGGTGAGAGAGGGAAAACAGGATAAAGACATGCTGTGGAAGAGAGACAGAGATTAATAGCAGGTACGATTCAATGCAGAGAGGTTTATTAACACATAGTGAGTGAGAAAGGTGACTGGAAAGGAAAAACTCAATGCATCATGGGAATCCCCCGGCAGCCTACGTCTATTGCAGCATAACTAAGGGAGGATTCAGGGTCACCTGGTCCAGCCCTAACTATATGCTTTACCAAAAAGGAAAGTTTTAAGCCTAATCTTAAAAGTAGAGATAGTGTCTGTCTCCCATATCCAAACTGGAAGCTGGTTCCACAGAAGAGGGGCCTGAAAACTGAAGGCTCTGCCTCCCATTCTACTTTTAAATATTCTAGGAACAACAAGTAGGCCTGCAGTGCGAGACTGAAGTCCTCTAATGGGGTGATATGGTACTACAAGGTCATTAAGATAAGATGGGGCCTGATTATTTAAGACCTTGTATGTGAGGAGCAGGATTTTGAATTCAATTCTGGATTTAACAGGAAGCCAATGAAGGGAAGCCAATACAGGAGAAATATGCTCTCTCTTTCTAGTCCCTGTCAGTACTCTTGCTGCAGCATTTTGGATTAACTGAAGGCTTTTCAGGGAGTTTTTAGGACTTCCTGATAATAATGAATTACAGTAGTCCAGCCTGGAAGTAATAAATGCATGAACTAGTTTTTCAGCATCACTCTGCGCAACATCTCTAAAATTAGAAATATCCTGTCTCAAATGGAAGAAAGCAGTCTTACATATTTGTTTAATATGTGCATTGAAGGACATGTCTTGGTCAAAAATGACTCCAAGGTTCCTCACAGCATTACTGGAGGCCAAGGTAATGCCATCCAGAGTAAGAATCTGGTCAGATACCATATTTCTAAGATTTTCAGGGCCGAGTAAAATAACCTCAGTTTTATCTGAATTAAGAAGCAGAAAGTTAGCGGCCATCCAGGTCTTTATGTCTTTAAGACATTCCTGCAGTTTAACTAATTGGTGTGTGTTATCTGGCTTCATGGACAGGGGGAGCCACTCACTACTACCATTGAACAACTGATACAAAGCAAGATGGAGTCGTGCTTTTATGTTGTTCATGCCAAATTCTGACCTTACCATCCAAATAAAGCAACATTTTTCCAAATTTTGATGTTGCCTCAGTTTCCTGTTCTTAGTTATAAAAGAGTGGAACAGAACATTCAAAGTGACTTGAATCACCTGTCTTCCCCATTCGGATACTTTAGAAGTTCAGTAGGTCATGTGGAACATGTCTACATATGTAAATCCACCAAGTTGCTGCCATATGATTGGCAAATTAGATATTTGTGTTAACAAGCAGTTAACAGGCATACCTGATTAAGTGGTCAGTGAATGTATATAGCACCCTCAGATCATAAACCTATAAGATTTAAAATACTTATTCTTAAAATAAATATGCTATCAACAAATGCTTAAGCCCTCTACTCTCAAGAGAACTTTGAATATGCTTAATAACAAAGAGTTTGTTTTAAAGGAAAAACGTATTGTTTTCATTATATCGTCATAAAGATTCTTGATAATAATCCAAACAGTAATGAAACAAAGACTTGTTATAAATGGTTGTGAATTCAGGTATCTGGCTTAACATTAGCTAATATTAGCTTCCCTATGAGGTAATTGTCATCCCAGAACAAGCAAGATATTACCAACATACCCCGGATATTTTCACTTTTGTTTTTTCTGCCGACGCACTCACAGTTATGCTTACTAAATGAAAGTGTGGATAAACATGTAATTTATTTTTACAAAAGGGTGAGAAAAAAAGGGGTTTTTCTCTTTTTTAAAAAAATTCTGGTTGGCTGTTTGTTAAAGGACGATATTCTCCAAAGTGGTAGCTTAATAACCAGCTCTGCTTTTCAAAGCAGTAATAAAGTGTGATTTATTTTCTTTTTGTGTTCAAAGTGCTGGTTTCCCTTGAGGAAAACAGCAGCAGAAAAACTGTGCTGTAAAAAAAAAAAAAAAAGCATCGTGTAAGCTATAAAGTTTCACCTTTGATCTCTGTGACCCTTAGCATCCTGCCAGCAGAAGTGTCCTTTTAATCACAGCTCAAAATCTGTTCTGGGTCCATGAGTGGCTGACCCTGCCACCTGACCTTCGTCGTGGGGGGAGGCAGGCATTAACACAGCAGCTCGGGGATCGATAGAGAATTAGAAGATTCACAGGCCATATTGCTTCTGCTCCTTGATCACACAGGAAGGATGGCAGTTGACAGTAATCCCTTTCAATTGTTATTAATCCTGCAAAATGACAATCTGCAGCGACACAATCTTCTCTTATCCCTCTTGGGGACATTCACCGATGTTTCTAAAGTAAACAATAGTAATTATAGCACACATATACTTGTGTATTTGTGCTATTTGCACAGATTTGTTAAGCATTTGTCCCTGCAATGAGCAGAATCACAGTAAAGACCTAAGACCGTGGAAGCTGTGTGTTTTAATAAGGACGCGTCTCTGTTTTATTAGTGATAGGTAATAAACTACTCCCCTTTTATATTAGCAGTTGGGGCCAAGCTGCAACATCCAGGGTAAAAAATGATGTGGAACTGACAAAAACTGTCGATCTTACAGTGGCCACTTAAAGCTGAATCTAAAAGCACTGTTATTCCAGTGAAGTCCAGTTTTAACATTACTTACAGATATAAAAAATGTGTTTACAGCATGGTAAAAAACCAATGTTAATTACAAATTCTTTTTTTTTTATTAACTCATCCATTTAGATAATATAGTTAAGAGTGTGGCCCTCTGATTGACAGGTGTCCTGAAACAGGCAGCTGGAGTCATTAAACTCCTCAGTGTTTGAGGTGCTGGTCCTTCTGAAAGTAACACCTGAGTGGTACAGCCCATCTAAGCAGTCTGATTTTTTTTTCTCTTTCTTGTATTTTACTGGTCTGTTACCGAGGACTAATTAACATATATGTGTCTCTGGCTTTGGTCCTCATGGAGTTCATGAATGCAGCTTGCTGACCATGCCTGCTAGCACTAGCTGATAAATTATCACGCCACCCTTTTTTCCATGTAAGGTCACTTCTGGCTCCACAAAACCAAAATGGGAGGCACTAGAAACACGAACATTGAGGCTTCAAAACGCAAAGTGACAGTGGCTGCATTTGTTTTACAATCTAAAACATAAAGCAAAGTTAAACATTGATGTACACCAGTCTCCAGAAATTTGCAGGCAATGTGCAAGTGACTTAAATGCGCATTCTTTATATTGGCCAGCAGGGGGTGATTCCTGGTTCGCCAAAAAAGCTCTGATTGGAATGATGTAGATGTCTGCTGAGGTTTTGCAGACTAACTATGTAGTGTTAACTTGTCCCCCATTGTGGATGTGTGACAACCATGGTGACAATATAGGATTAAGTGAATAAGGCCTAGAGATGAGCCCACAACTATCACAACCATGAGGATGAATATATATTCCCTGACCAGTTGTGAGTGGTTGCTAGTTTGATGACGATGACTGGGAAAATGACTGAGAAAGCCCCAGCCAGGCCTACAGCACCTGATTTCACCCAGTGAGAGCCAGAAACTTCCTGTGACCCCAATTGATAATTTTATGTTTATTTTAAACAGAGTTGAGTCTATTTTGTAAATAATGGTCCCATTTAGAGAAAAAAGTCAATAGCATCAGGGTACACTTTAGGGCCTGGCCCCCGCATGAGCATGCAGTCTCCTCAATCAGAATCATGTCATGCCCAGTTGAAAAATTCAAAGGTGACAAGGTGCAGCATTTTTGACTAGAGGCTTAAAAACACCAGTCATCATGGCAGCCCTAATGGGCTTACTTCATCAGTGCTCCAGTTGCAAATGACCGTGAAAAGTACGACCTGTTTCTACAAAATTCTCCCTTAACTTTTGCACAGTCACAGAAAGTAGTGACTCAGCATCTATATTTATATAAAGTCTGTGATCCAGTAGAAACTGGGATATTTTCGTCCAGTCTGCACCACATTTCATGGCAGTCCATCTTGCTGACACATTTCACTGAAAACCAGAAATGTTAACTTCATTTTTGAGCAACGGGAAAAGTTAGTGGATAACCAAACTTGGCCAGATTTGTCGTCACAGCGAGACGAATGTCCAAAAAAGCCAGTAAAAATATTGATGTGCCACAAGTTAGCCCTGCTATACTACATCGATAGCATGGCTAAAACTCCGCAGCACAATGGCTTATAGCTCCACATTTAGTCTGCATGGTGTACATAATTTTATTCTGACATTCAAGTGGGTTCACACTATCTCTCCCTGGCATCATGCGGTAAACCCCTGCTGAGCACCACTCCCATTAAAATTCAGATTGATCAACCCTCCCATAATTCATTTCTGCTCTGGTGGGAGCATTGTGACAGAGAACAAGTGGCCATCTAGATGTTTGATGAGCATGATAATTATTTTAGCCATATGCCAAGGCTTTGCAAAGCACCTGATCAAAACCCAACATCAGGCGGAGATGGACTCGAGGCAAAGGCACTGTTTGCCGTTGACAAACTCTCTTTATTGACATTCTCTTAATTCATTATTTGCTCCTTTATCTCTCTCGCTATTTGCCTGTTTTTTGGGGATGTTTTTTTTTTCCAATCTTTTTCATCTTGGCCATTACTTCAACCTCTCACACCCGCACCCTGCTCACAGTTCCCTCTCTCACCCCCAGCCCCAACCTCCACCCCCACCCCCATCCCGTTCACTTGATTATGTCGAGCCAGAGTCGGGGAAAGTGTCACTATGGAAACAGGGGCCGAGGCAGCGAAGGGCTGTCGATGCGAGAGAGGGGAAAAGGAGACAAAAAAGACTAAGAACTGGTCGGTGCTGAGGAATCCAAGAGTGGTGTTCAGATGCAGATATTCAAATAAAAGGCAGGGAGCAAATGATTTTGTTTGTATTTTTGATGTGGAAAATCCAGATGCAAATCTTTCTTTGTGCAATAAGTACCAACCTTTCTTATTTCAGTCCACTACTTTAGCAGTTTCTCTTCACAATCAGACATGCTCGAATCCTTAAATATCCCCTCAACCAATTTTTATCCTCCCCTGTCTCTTCTGGGATTGATTTCCCTTATTAAAAAGATACTGATCAATAAATGATAAAGTCATTCACCAACTATGATGTTACACTGGAGCATCAATAAAATATGGAGTTGAATTGATTAAAAGATATGTTGATGGGCAGAAAATGAATGAAAAATGTCGTTCCTTAAATCTCTCCTTTCTTTGGTGAATACTGCAAATTAAATATATTTGATTGACTGGATAGTTTTTTTTTAAATTGTGTAAAGTTTGATTCAGGGGAACCATAGTGCGTTTTTTTTAAAACATTTTATTAGTTAGTTTTAAGCATTAGTCTGTTCTTAAATAATCAGATCGTTAAAATCAGCCTCATGAGTTTCAGAAATTGTATTTTCTTAACCTTGGAGTACAGAAAACTTACCTTAGCCGATGAGTTTTGGATGCAATTTCAGTTCCAAGGCAACATACTTTGCAGCAAAGCTGAAAGTAATGATAAAAGCCCTGATTTCTTTTGTCACCCTTGAGTTTGAGGGTGGTGTAGGAGAAAGGAAATACAGAAAGGAGCAGGTTAGAAAAGGGGAGGAGTTGAAAGAGGAGGGGAAAAAGGATGGGGTGGGGGCAGCCGCATGGGCGGGAGGGAGGGGAGGTATGATAGTGAGAGGGGTTGAGACAGTAGCAGAGTGAGCCAGAGGCAGGGAGGAGGCAGCGAAGGAGCAGCTCTCCTCCTGAGCCTCCATCCCAGAGAAGACAGAGAGGGAGAAGACAGAGAGAAGTCGACAGTCCCGCCTCACCGGTGCGTCTCCTGCAGCTCCTGAAGTTAAAACCGAGACATCCGTTGTGAGGTACGTTGCCTCTCACTGCCTCCTTTTGTGCATCACCTCCTTTCATCTTTATCAGAACTGTGAGCCAGCAGCAGCAGTCAGGCGCTGGTGATGTTAAGTAGTGTGTGTATGTGTGTGTGTGTGCAGAGATCCTGCCAAGTACAAGGCTTTTTCAGCAGCAGGTTGCTCTCTCTCTCTTTATATGTGTCTATGTGTGTGCCTGTGTGTGAGTGTGACTACATGGAGCACAATGGGGTGTGATTTATTATAATGTCAGAGGCGAGTCTGCTGAGATGTAGTTTCTCTTGACATTTGAACACTGATAACACTCCCTTCAATCAGAGTCATTCTCGGCACACTGTGACCTAATGTCACAAAGGACACCGACAAGAGTTGGTTAGTTTAGAAACTTGACTCTGAGGGTGCTTCTGCTTTCATCTTTTCTTCTTTCTACTGGCACACAACTGAGCAAAAACTGGGGGGAAAGGCGTGTTGGCTCTATTTCTTGTGAAGCTTGCTTTAAATGCTATTCTTTTGATAGGCGTTAATCTTTATTGGTTTAAAAGAGTCACGCTGATCATTTTGCACACTTAATTAATATAATGCCATGTTTGATTCGTGCTAAAAAAGTAACAACAAAATTCAAAGTGCAAAAAAACCCCCAAAGTGGCAAAACCACATCGTATCTAATGAACCCGTCTTTGCTGTAACTCTTTCCCTGACCTAACTCTCTCTTCATTAGTGCCATTAAGGGTGGTCTAATGTTATCAGACACATTGGCTGTATTGATCTGCTGACCCGTTCCCAGTGGAGCAATAGCCCAGACAAGCTCCCAGTCTTAATCTTTTACTGTGCTTTTTATGCAGCGGATACCAGAGGAGAGGGGAGAGTTATTGAGTGCAATAGCGCAGGGATTGTCTTTGTGCAGATGTTATGATGTCATAGTAGCTGGACCTTGTCCTTCTTGGCTGTACAGGAGAACATGTTTTCACATTAATGAACAAAAGGGAACAAAAAAATGAAACAAAAAAGAAGTTAAACAACCAAAAAAAGAGGGGTGGGTGGTAGTTTGAAGATTCATCATGGACCACACAGACTGTGACATGAGCCTGTGTTTTTGACATTGTGATATGGCAGAAATTGTGCTAAAGGGCTTAATGTGGGATGATGTCATTTATTTTCGGCTGCACAATGCTGATGCTATTTCACAGCCAGAAGGTGGATTATGCTTTAAAATAGAGCCCCAGTTGATTATTTGTGTGTGTACATTTCTTTTTTCCCAACAAAGCATTCCTGGATTTAGCAAATAATTCTGTAATCATCATAATTTCCGCAGCCTTGCAGTAGCAAATAAGAGCTATTCACCAAGCTTTGTGCTGCTTTGCTCCAGCTTGCTGTATAATTTAGCGGCTTAGAATCCCTATTTTGTTAGAAGAAGTACCTCATTATTAATTTTCAATGAGCATCATAATGTTCTCTGCATCATGTCAGCTCAGTTTTTTAAAAAATACTTTTGTCTTCTATGAGAAGATAGAGTGTGCGTTGCATAATACCTGTTGATAAGCCTTAAATAGGAGAGTTCCCCACTAAATAAAAACAATTTTAATATGCTCATCTTTATAACTTGGTCATTTCTTTCTGACTTAATCTATTAATCTTTTGGTCTAAACAGTGGGAAATAAAATATTGAAAAATGGGCATTAAAGTTTCCACAACTCAAGGTGATACCTCGGTTTGTGTTGACTGTTAAAACTCAAAGACGCTGAGCTTAAAAGGCTTATCAGCTTTCACGATTGATTTTCTTATCGATTGCTGTCAGCTCCATCTATCCGCGCTCTTGCAAGTGTAGTCCTACAGTAGATGCATGTATTCATGTGCCCGTGGGCAGCATCTGCATATGTGTGGACGTGCTTGTGGATGGCAAAGAAAGTATATGGAGATCAATGCAAGCAGCTGTTCTCTCTACACTTCAAACGCTGCTCTGTTGTTGGCGCTGCAACGCTCCGGCAGGCCTCGCGCAAGGGGATCAAAGGCTAATGAGAAAGCCATCGCACAAACGCACCCGGCAGACCCATGAATATTGATACCGCTCAGGAGGGAGAGAGAGGGAGGCAGGGTATCTTCCCTTGCTCAACAGCATCCAGAAAAGTGTTTTGTTTTTTTTAAAGAAGAGGGTGGGGGGAGCGAGTGGGGGGTCCGAATGTACATCGGAAGTGCCTTGGGGTTTAAACCATGCTAGAATAGGTGGACGACTGCTGAAGAGGTTGACGACAAACCTCCCCTAGAATGGGTAAAAAGCTCGTGTTGCTGTTTCAGTGTGTTTCAGCGCTAAAGCCGTCAATACTTTAACTTGAATTTCAATGACCAGAACATTAAACTCCTACAACAACTCCCACGATAGAAACAACCAAATCCAAGAACTGCTAATATATCACCAGAAAAATCAGTGATGATATATATATTTAAAACTCAAGCGAGATATATAATCTAAAACTGAATCCAAAAAATCTCCTTTGCCTTTCTTTACTTGAGATAACATGAAAAATCCATCTCTAAACAGCTGGAGTGGTGGACCAAAGCATGCTGCCTGTGTAAAGCTGTTGCTTCAACACATGCCACTGTGTTGTGCAGTGTACCATTGCCTGCAGGTGACATGTTCCCTCCATGTTTCTTACTGCAGGGTGGTTGTTTGTCTAGCAGCACCTCCTGAGTGTCATTCCTTTGTTTCTCCTGCTGATCGATGGCTACATGGCATTTTAAAATTAGGTCCTTCTCCAGCGTTATCCTTCTGAACATCTTCCCCCGCCCCCTCTCTGGCTAAGTTTATAAAAAATAAATAACTAAAACAAGCCAAAGGTGACATTTAGGATTTCGCCATCCACTAAATCCAGGTGAAGGTAAAGAACACAATGAAATGTTTTTCTTGGCGGTATGTCATTTCAGACCATTCCTGCTGTCAGCAGGCGGGCAAATAGACACTGGAAGGAGGACAAGTAAAGAGGCAGGCAGGCAGGCAGTCAGGCAGGGAGAGGGAGAGTGATGTAGCAGGAAGGCCGTCTACAGTATGTGGGCGACTGTGCTTCCATCTTGACTTGGGGTCGTAAATCAAGCCTCCCCTCCGGGGCCTATCTCCCATTCTCAGACCTTCACAACAGCTTGTTCTCCAGCCTGTGACGGGAAGGGCTGTTGTCACAGCAGCTATCGATCGTGTGGGATGAGTTTGTCGGACCGGGGGATTTCACCCATCTGAGCGTGGTCACTGAAGTGTTCTGTCTTGTCTCTGTCTGTCTGTGGGCTACATGTTCTGTCGAATGCCAAGTCATTACGAGCTCCTGTCAGCTGAATCTCGCACAGTTTTGGTCCAAAATGTGAGCTGCAAAGTAAAAAGAAGGACTGTAGATGTTTTGGGTGATAAAATTAGAATGCTTTATAGACTGGACCTTTTAAAGATATTTTCCCCGGTCTGTTAAAACTTCAATAGACTGCTAGGGGCAAACTATTTGATCTGCTTTCAGACTCAAATAGCCCCAAACTTATATACAATAAAAAATAGTTTAGAGCAAGAACAACAAGTAGTGTTAAGGATTCTAATTTAACCACTAAAATGGTTTGCAGCCTTCCAAATATACCTATTGCTTTCAGCAGATTGCATAAGAAACATTTGCTATGATGTTATGTCAAAAACATTAATGTATTATGTACAATGGTTTTGTATGGAGCAGACTTTTGTGTAATAACATGATGATGTAAGGTCCATGTGATGTCCACTCTGCCCTGAATCCAACAAGAGAACAGAATAAGAAATGCCGATGAAAAGGCAGATATGTGAGGGACAGTTATTCCCGTTATCTGAACTGCTAACGGTGGCTAAAACGGCTGGAAAGCAACTCTTATCGCCACCAGCAGCAGCAAGCCTCGATAGAAATCATGTTAGGCTGCAAAGAAAACAAACAAACAAAAAAACAAGCAAAGCAAGAGTAGATTTGCAGCACTGGAGACAGTGCTTGGAGTGAAGGAATAAATAAATATGAAAATTACATTGGCATTAGATAGCATACATTAATGACAATAAGTGGACAGAAATCAGATGAAAAAGTAAAAAAGCTTTGCTGTTTATTTCTTTTTTGACTTCTTTGTTTTTAGTGTTTACCGTTTTATGTGTATTTAATATTACAGAAGGCTAATGTGATGTGTAACAATAAGTTTATATTAAGAATAAGATTATATTTTTTAAAATTACCGCCCGCTTAGGGTGAGGGCTTACAAAAATAATTCAGTTACTGTTTATGATTGCCACGTCACAGCTGTCTGCCAAACTGTTTACTGGTCAATTTCAGATCATCTGTTAACTGTTTATTTAACTTAGGGTCACTGGAGCCAATCCCTGCTGTAATAGGGAAGGAGGCAGGGTACGCCTTGGACAGAGTGCCAGTCCATCACAAGGCCAACAGAGGCAGAAGGAGCAAACACTCTCACATACACACCTACTGACCACTGAATCACCAGTTAACCTAACAAGCGTTTCATTGCTGTAGGAGGACACAAAGGCCCGAGCTGCAAGGCAACAGTACTAATCACAACACCACCCCAAGCTCACTACAAATCCAGCTACACAAACACTTTCTGGTTAAAGATTATTGATTGAATTTGTAGATACATTTTGCACATTCGGGTTGCAGTTAGTCCATTAGCATGCCTTAGCATATAGTATGCACTGGAAACTAGCAGTAGCTAGCCTGAATGTTTTTAGGCACCTCTAAAACTTATAAACGTTACGTCTTCATATGTGCAATACCACGCCTAGTACCAGTACTTATATAAAAGGTATGTGGCAAAAACTGCTTTTAGACATTTTGACCACTGATGTTAGTGGTTAAGGGAGATTTTATAGAGATAGCTCCAAAACGGGAGAAGAACCTTCCTCTGCTGCTACATTTACATATTTAAGAGGTTTAATGGTGGTCCTTGATAGTCTTAGCACTTTAACACTTAACATGTATTTTACTAATCATCTTGTATTTTTTTGATTGCTTTCGTGCATTTTGCAGATATTTTTGATATTGTTTGTTTTTACCAGTACCTCTATGTTTAATCTTGTCCATTAGTCTGCTGTCTGATTGTTATGTCTTTTGACCCCACCAATTTCTTCTAAAAAATTTTTGTGCCTGTCCCATTTGGTTCTTTAGCCGTCAGAATTGTTGTCTGAAGGCCAACAAGGATACCCAATGGATTTACTTTACCAAGTGGATCATCATGGCCTTGCCGTATTGGTCCATTTGATCGACCTTTGTTGTTATTATTTATTTTATTTTATTTTCAGTTGTTACAGACGGGACAGACATGACTAGGGGATAGGAAAGGGAGAAAGAAAGATAAAGGAAAGGAAAAACAGAGGGGAAGAGGGACAGTGAGAAAGGGCACTTAAAAAGAGAAAGAGAGAGAGAAAAAAAAACTCCTGGATCACCTGTTGAGAGAAAAAGAAGAGAAAACAAGCAAAAAAAGAGAGCAACATAATAAACACAACACCATCGCATTAATCTAGCTAAGTGTAAACAGCAGTAAATGCTAAATATTGAATGTTGTGGTGCAGCACGCAGGACCGACAGCGCACAATGTGCTTTGAGGTAGCAGCCAAGAAAGGTGTAGTTTATGTCTATGGACAGTGAACACCCGTGTGCACACCTGTGTGGATCAGCGCGCTTGTATTCAAAAGGTTTCCCCATGTAACGGTCTGCTAGAGGGTGTAGGGAGCCATAGCCCTGTCCCCCAGGGCATGAAGCAGGCATGGAGGACATTCAGGCTCCAGACATCCACAGGCCCCAGAGTGCGAGAGCCCAAGGAGGACCACCAGAGGGGCATCCGTGCCACCCTCCTGGAAAGAGCTGAGGAGAGCCCCAGACGAGGGGTCACCCAGCAGCCACGGAGCAGAAGCCAGAGGGGGCTGCACTGGCGTACCCGCCGGCTCTGCTGGCAGCCAGCTATAACCCCACCAATTTAAGAAGCTCTGGATATTTTCAGTCAGCGATTGGCAAAGAAGCTACAATGACAGCGTTTTATGTATGTATTTAATATTTATTTATTTCTCCATTTTCCTCCCAAAGCAATAATTTAGATTTAATGTATTACTATTTTTTGTTGTTTTAAATATTCAAATTAAAGAAAAAAATTATTAAAATGCTATTTAAAACATTTTTTTATGATATTCAAATGAAATGGGTATCCCGAAATCTTTGGGCTGGGACTATTTTTCAGGCATCTGGTCAAGATTTCAGGAAATAATTTCAAGACTTTGTATTGGACAAACAATTGACATCATGTTGTTTAATGACCTTTAGAGGTGCTATTAAACAGCTTTTGTTACTGCAAGATAAAAAAGGTTGCTGCCTACTGTGTTAGACTTTATACTAAACTCAGCTAAGCTAAACAGTTTCGTGCTATAGCCTGATATTTTTAGGATAAATTCAACAAAACTAATTTAAAAAACGATTTTTAACTGTTAATATACCTTTTAATGTTAAAGTTTTAATCTTCATTTATTGCTTAATCTTAAGATCTCTGTGGCGTTTACATTCATCCTAGCTTTAAGTTTTAATATACCTTGTTAATTCATTTTGTGTGGATAATGTAAAACCTGGTAAAAAGAACATACACAACACGTTTCAATTCTCAGGAATTATTTATCAGCACATGATCAAAAATTATTACTGGTTTTTGGTCTTAAAGCTATGTAAATACAACCTTAGATGAACTACAAAATAGGACATTTTACATTGTGTCTTTATATACTTAAGAAAAACTAAAACAAAGTTCACTCTTACCTTAGGAAGCTAAGTATCAGCCAGGTGCCACTAATCAATCTTCAACAACATCATCACTGTGTGAGCAGCTCTATAAAAGCAGAAGATCAGGTCTGTGTAACACAACACCACGGAGGTAAAGACATCAGCAATGTATCTGCAAGAAGCAACCAATATTGGAAGGGTTAAAAGACCATTTCCAAACAATTTGAAGTCTCCAAAGTAAATTGTTAAAGATTCAAATGTGACGCCATCTAGCCAACAGCTAAAGCTTGGTCTGAATTGGCTCATACAACAAGACAGCAATAAATCTACAAGAGAATTGCTGAAAAAGTAAATAATCAAGGTGCTGCAATGACCCAGTCAAGGTCCAGAGAGCCGTGCATTAATGATAGCCCGCTAACCTCAATGAACTGAAGCAACAAAAGTCCTGCCCAGTGATGTGAGAGAGTTATACAGAACACAAAATACTGTTAGACTACTATTAGTATACAAAACGTTCTCATCCCAACGTGTAACAAACTGACGAATGTGACAAATCGTCAGTATGTTACGTGCTCGGAGGCATGAGAGCTATAAATGTGTTTTATGTGTGACATGAAAATCAACCTAACAAAGCATTATGTACGTTATAATTGTTCACTTTCAGATCTTGAATCGCTTTGGAAAACACTATTTGATAGGGTTAAGGTTAAGGTTAGGGCTGGAGCCTCTGCTCTAAGCGTGTCTTAATGCCACGAGTGGCTTTCTGTTGGTTTCAATTGATAACCCAGAGTGTTTCATAAGGATGAAGAAGGGTACCTTGCCTTACTATGAGACACCTAGGGGCGTGACATATTGTTGGTATGTTAAGCATTGGGAATGATAATGCTCTGTAGTATAAGTTATTACTGCTAAAGGTGATTCTACCAGCTTTTGAATCATAGAATATACCTAATATTTCCTAAACAGCTTCTGAATTTTCCCTAAGTTTTTGGTAAATAAATATTGACATTGTGTACTATATCATTTTATATTTACCGAATATAAAACCTGGTGAGAAGAGGATGAGTTTTATTATGTCTTGATATGGCCTTAGAATTGAAAGAAGGTGTTTTTGTGAGTTTTTTATGACAGTACTTGATATAGTTCAAAGTTAAGTTTCATCAAATGTTCCTTGGTGATGGTTCCTACTGATGTGTAGCTTACATAAGAGATAACCATCGGCTGTGGTAAACTAAAACTTGATACTTAAAACAAGGATACCATAAAAACTCTCTACATTAAAACTGTTTCTAAACTATATAATAATGAAAACACCAACAAAATTAATGAATATGCAAATGTCAAAAGAAAGAACGCACTTACAGCACGTTTGTTAGAAGCAAACCTATTAATTATTCACTAAGACAACTATTTGTAGTAAAAAGCCCCTGTGGATTCACTGTTTACTATGCTACAGTGCATATGCTAATGCATATCAGATGATGTTCAGGCGCCAATGAATGTTATGCTGAGACATTGTGTATCAAAGTGAACCCGATGCAGAGGGGTGAAACCGTGAATAATTCTCATTATGTGCAGATTCTGTGATCCATTTGACCTGTAAAGCAAGTAAACAAAGCTCATGATGCTTTCAGAAAACCTTAAAACACAATGACATGGTGATGCAACACCCTGACTTCATTGATTCTGTGCTGTGGCTACATCTTTATTTTCTTGGTATGTCCCCTGCTGGAGTTCGTACACGGTGAGAATGACATTATGTTTCAATGAGTGCTGTGGTGAAAAATTTCAAAGTTCAATCAAATGCAAATTTAATTTATGAACAGTGCTCCTAAAAAATAACCTTGCATACCAACAGATCTCTGATAGTATTCTCACCAAAGTCAAACTACTTTAAAACCAAGTAGTTAAAATATTCACCAGCGCTCTTTTCACTCTTTAAAAGCCAATTAGGTGAGGGTTTCATGGAAATCGGGGACAGCATTTGATCTCCTGATGTCATTTTGAATTCAAGAGGGAATAAATTACACAAATTCTAAAATTAAAAAGCCCATTCCTCCACCTCTCCCTGTCAGATCTCCTGTCACTTATCCAGATAAAATCTACAATTAGGTGATTTTTTTTTCCACACTTTGGTTATTTGACAAAAGCTTGCACCAATTTAAATGCATATTTGATTTATGGTAGCAGATGCTAAAGCGTAATCAAAAGTGCAATTTAAAATGAGTTTTAAGTGTCTGAAGAAAAGCACATCAACACAACAGTCCCTACATTACAGAAACAGAAAAATGAATTCAATCTCGATGGCCCTGGACGAGTCATGTAAATGACAACGCGCTGAAATTGATAATAGAAGTAATATTGCGCCACCATGTCACCAGTGCTTCCATATTCTTTGTCCTCGGGCAGTTTCAGAGCATTTCTTCATCTTGTTTCCTCCCCCTGCGAGCCTAGTTTGTGAAACACCACCGTCGCTGCACACAAGAGCACACCCACTCAACCTCCAGCCTGCTGAGAGCACTTGAAAGCAATTTTCTTTTAATCAAGTTCACTATAAAAGCCCCTCTGATGCCAACCTGAGCAACACTACCATTTTGTTTTTTTGTTTTTTTTCCCCAGCTCCATCCATTATATTGATTTCTTTATGAGCAATATGAAATGCTGTTTACCTCAGAAAGAGAATTTGCAGAGTTTATTGCTCTTTCTGGACAGATGCAAATAGTGTTGCGCTGTTGGATGGTTTCAAATTTGAAATAGTTTTATAGGTCTGCAGCACTTATTTTCATCACCTTTTCTGAAAATGTCTAAAAGCGCAGAATAAATTTGAGTCTGCTGAAATTTACTGAAGCCTAAAAATATTCTGTGGAAAAGATTTTCCATAAATAAACCAGCAAATGTTTGACTCTGTTAATTAAAAAGAGATACTGAAAGAACTGCAGCTGTATCCATTTTATTGTTGTATGTGGTCGGGTTGGCCTAAAAATAACTGTTTAAAAAACAGATAACAGGCCTAAAACTGAGAGGTTTACAGAGGAGATCACTCTTGGAATTTCTTGGTGGAATCATTAAAGATGTAAACACTTTAAATGTGCTATAATTATGGAATTTTATGAGTTAATGTGTTTTTAAAGGGGATCTATCATACTTTTCTTTATTATCTGTCACATATACACCGGTTCAGTGGTGGATGCTCTCATTAAACAGGGCAAATGTTTTAAATTATGAAATCACCGCATGCACTAGTAAACCATTTGAGCCAAAAGCTGATCTTAATGTTCAAGTTTACAGATGTTTTTACCTGTGGATATCAAAGACATTTTAGATGCGTCGTTGATCCAACACAGCTGATTTAAATGGCTAAATTAACTCCTCGACATGTCTTGAAGATCTCCAGAGGCCTGGTAACGAACTAATCATCTGATTCAGGTGTGTTGACCCGGGGTGATATCTAAAACCTGCAGGACACTAGGCCTTGAGGCCTGGTTTTCCCCACCCCTTCCTTATATGGTCATCTCAGGCACGTAGCTTTCACTGCCCCACCCACCTGCTGTTCAAACCAGTCAGACAATTAGAAGAAATTTGGTTAAATGAGGGGGAGGCCACAAAGGGAAAGGAGCCAAAGCAGCCTTGTTCAGGAACTGTGCCAAGACACAGTTAAAAATTTGGAACTACCCTCCATGTAAGTCCACTCTAGTAGAGTTCAAGAATAAAAAATATGGAGTTGAAAAAGTGCCTAACAGATCAATCTTAATAAAAGAGAAAATCCTAATCCTGGAAAAGTTTTTTAAACACTCTCAGATGATTTGTAATGTGAAATTACTCCAAAATTGCATTTATAGTAATTGTAATTCTACTAAATGTGATTATGCTTGATTTTTTTTTTCTTTCTTTCTTTTTTTTTTTTGCACACTCAGTTTGAACTCTTCTTAAGCACTTTCAGCACTTGTGCCTCCTCTTGATGTCCTCGGAGGAAATAAGTTTCTGCTGTATTAAATTAGTAAAGAACATATTGTAGAACCACTTAATAGTCACTGACCTTGAAAGCGAAGTGCATATGAATGTTTCCCTGCTGCATTGGTAATTCAGGCGCCGTTTAAACAAGAGCACCTTGTTTGACACATTGCAGATGTGTGTCCAAGTGCTTCAGCGTGGCATCAAATGACAAGTGACAAGCAAGCAAGGAAACATCAGTAATTATTCATGCATTTTCTAGGACCTGCGAGTAAGGTGATCTGTTGATCTTTTGTTAACAAAACATGGCAAAAATGTTGCAGATGTGGCCTTTCAGACTTTGACTTTTAATCTTTAATGTGCACCTTCATCGGAGAACTAAAGGAGAAATTGTCAAAATGTAGCAGAATGTGGCAGTATTTTATTTTATTTATTTTTTTCAGGCCACATGACTATTGTAAGCCCAGAAGTCCCTCTTTTGGCATTACTCGGTCTTCACCAATTTCTGTGAAAAACATTGTTGTTTAAGCTAAAGCCATTATACTTATTTTCTTACATACTGTACATATGTGGGGTACTGATGGATGCTCATGAGGTCGCTAGATAGATAGATAGATAGATAGATCTTCTGCATAGATGGTCATGTCAGACACCCAGTAAACCAAGATAAGATAAAGAAGGATTATTTTGCACTGTGAGTAATACAAAACTAGTTTCCCAAGAAACTAAATATAGAGTGTATATGCAGGTTAATCTTTTGTGTTTTCTTCCTGTAAATAATGCACACCAGGTTTAGTAGAGCTGTTCAATGCAAACAGCTACCTGCTTCAACCAAATTGCAAACCAAGATAGGATGATTTGATCCTTTGTTGTCATAAAAACACTCTTTATAGCTGCTTTTGTTAAAATGTTACACTATTTGAATCTGTGCAATCTGCCATTCTTTGCCAGAAGATGTTTATGTGTAGTTCATATTTTGTAGTTCAAAGCATATAATCACCTCATTAGCCAAGATGAACTGCATACACTGTATAGGTGCAGAAGAAACGTAACAAAAGCCTAACTCACTGTCTGCCTAAAGATTTCCTGTCATGTTTGCTTAAACTCTGAAGACTGTTTCCTAAAAATTATTAAACAGAAACACCAGCCTTGCAAAGATTTCAACCTCCGGGCTAAAAGCTTGTACCCAAAAAAAATAATAATAATTTAGTTTGATGAGAATGAGAATAGTGTCTGCTTGGTGGTGAATTTTCTTGCAATTTTTTTTGCAGGTCAAGAGAACACGATGTACTAAGAGTGTTTGTTGTGACTGAACCTGAAAAGACTGATCGTCCTGAACACACAGGTGAGTCTCACTGTTCTTGCTGTCTCCTAATAACAAGGATCCTTGAAATGATGGATGATAGTACGAAGTTAACATCAGACATTGTGAAGTGTGAGCAATGCCTGGATGATAAGTCAAGTAATCCCTCGGAATATTTATAGTGTTTTATAGCAGAAGGGATCTGACATTTTTATTACATTGATTCACCTCCATGTAATCTACTGGAACAGAAACATGATTAAAATTTAAAAATCAATCATGCATTTGCCATTTACAGACGTCTGCATGGCGTCAGGGCAAAAACACATCAAATAAGTGAAAAAGACTAGTCTCAGAGATCAATACTCGAACTATTCTTGTCTTTGAGTTAGCTGGACTCTTCTTTCTATGAATTTTAAAGTTAAACACTTGTAACCATCAGAGAAGCTGCGTCATTTATCCATTTCCTTTGCCTGCTGCAGCAGTCACTCCCATAAGGAAAACATGTTGTTCCCATACTGCACTGAAGCCATTATCTGGTCTATCCCTGAGAGCTTTAGAATAGAACAAAGTGAATTCAGCCTGCAGAGACACAAAGTCTGTAAGAATAATGATTACTTCCTACGACATATAGCTTTTGCAAAGTGCACATTTTCTCGGAATACATAAAACAATCCGTGCATAGGTGCCCATACCAAACCAACTCTGGCATAAATAAATAAATGAGAAGTTACATGATCAAATTAAGTAAATGAAATGACTCAGTGGCTGCCCTGCATAATGAAACACTATTATAAGGTATTGAAAGTATTGCAAAGGCAATGGTGCTGAAGTCTTTGCCAAGCAATAAACTACTTATCAGGAGAAAACAGAGTTAGCAAGAACTATTGTCGCTTTTAGAAAGCATGAAAAGACAGCCTAATGTGTTTTAATGAAACTCTAAAAAAGAACCACTTTAAACTTTAAAGGGTAGTTTAAGCAGTAAAATGAGAAATGAAATAAGTCCTGAAATATCTTTATATTGCTTTCTAAAGTGCACTGGCGGTGCAGCAGAACTTTGTGAGGGTGTGAATCTAAGTGGAAAGCTCACACGTTAATAGCTACATTTCCTTGACTTTTCCTATTTTCAGATTCAATCTTCTATTTTCAGGGGGGAGCTGCATCGGTGTAGAAAGCCGAGGTGATTACTTTCGGTATCTGTTTGTATCTCCCAATAATGATGATGATGATGATATCTGGAGCTTAAGATTCAACAAAAACACTGCGTTATGCAGAGTTCACCTTCCAGTCTGTGTTAATGAGATGACTCCTGCACCCACATGCTGCTGTTTAATTTGCAGAAACCTGCATGCTGCCGGTATGAAGATGGTCATTGCAGTCATTGTGTGCATTATAGAATATATGCAGCTTTCGACGCTGAGTATACCACTAGTGAATGTCCAGCTGTGCGGCGAGCTCATCCTCCCTGAGGTAGTTACACGGGAAAGGATGATGCAAGTGGAGCAAAATATCCGCATTACCGACACAGCCTTAAATGCTGTGTTTTGTCACATTTTTAATGATCGTGCCCTCACTAAGCTCAGGTTGCGACGTATCAGCGCTGACCCTCGTGGGCTGAGCTCTGGTAACACCTTCCAATCTGTGTTAATGAGATGACTCCACTCGGTCTACGGGTCACGGTGATATTTACAGAAACCGTTGTAGCGGCAGAGATCCGCGCCTCCCTGCGGTGCGTCCTCGCCTCATTTGCATAGCTTTCAGACTTCCCTTCCTCACTCTCCCTGTTTCATCGCTCTCGCTGTGCTCCTCCATGATCGACAGGCTCCTTCACACTTCTCTCCAGTTTGTGTCGCACATGTTAATTAAAGCCTCTAATTAGCTTCCCGTACTAAAAGGCCGCATTAAATCAGAGTTGGAATGGCAAATGATTCCTGGCATTAGCATAATTGTGTTTTTGAAGTGTAAAGATTCGGGCATTAGGGATGCTAGCACGCGTTTTTGTTTCAATGATTTGTTGTGTTTGTGGCTCAGGGCCCAAGGGGCCGCTGGAGGTTGGCTGGGTGGGTTCTGGGGCCTCAGGACCCTACAGGGGCCACACGCTAATGAGCCCCGCTATTCTCTGATGAAGCAGATACAGGAAAAACAAAGCTGCAATGTAATACCCTCGGGTGCTCCTAAGAGTCCATCACAGCAGAGTTTGCTATATGTGCAGAGAAAGTAACAGATAGTAAACCAGCCCCCACCTCCTCATAACCATTGCATCACTCTAAAATTGCAAATCACATTCAGAGGTACCTCAGTACTTACAAGCTCTGTACATAAAATAGCACTTACAAATGAGTCATCGGCTTGGTGATTGTTTGAAATGCTCTGAATCACAGCGGAGCTGACAGCAACTTTCAAAAGCCATTGATTAGATCTGTAATGATTTTGTGCATTCGATTCACTGTACTGAACAACTACAGTTTATTAATGTTCTCAAAAATTTCACATTTCATAAAGCAAGTTACAGAAAGCAGAATTTAAATCCCACACACGGTGGTTTAAAGTGTAAAAGAAGCAACTACAAACGTAGCTATGAACTGCAAGGAGTGTAATGGCAGGATTTAGTTGCTATGGAAGCAAAGAGAGTGACAAACAAGCAAAAATACATCTGCAAATTTTTGGAGGTTGTAATTTTGGGTTTTATTAAAGTGCACATCCTGACCAAGCAGAAAAATTAGTCTGAAAAATTAACCAAGGGTCAGCCAAAAACTGCAGTTCATCAACTGGCCACTTGAGGCTGACTCCCAAGAGTAGGTCAATCCCCAATGACTCCTATACTAAAAGGCACAACTTGAGTAGTCCATGATCATGTTTACAACCATGTTTGGTCATGATGACAGACAACAACTTTATGTGGGGGGAATTTTTTGTTAAAGGCCCTCAATCAAAAAATATTGAGGCATAAAGTTCTGAAATATTGGGAGCAGCTGAGGAGGAAAAAGATGGGTGACAACATAGTCCGCTAGGCTCCACGACAGCGAATTTTATTGCAATTTTTTGAAAAATTAATCTTTTGAAAATTAAAAAAAAAATTTCATGCTTTTTGACTGAAATTATAGTATTTTGTTTGTATTACTTAGCACTCAAGAGCCGTTATATGTGTAAATTTCATTTGCTAGATTAGCCTTTCTAGCACACGTCCATAAAGGGTCAGTTTCATCCTTTCTGCAGCCTAAGCAGAGGCGCCCCCCCTCTCCCCAGCCACCTCCTGCAGCTCATTTAGGGGCACACCAAGGTGTTCCCAAGCCAGATGTAATCTCTCTATTATGTCCTGGTCCTGCTTCAAGGCAAATACAATCAATTCAGGATTAAAAAAACTAAAGGGCTAAGAATAGCCATGTCAATCTTTTATATACAGTTCATGGTAAGCAGCCTGGTTGAAATTTTGGAAAATGTCAGTCCCAGTTATCCATAACACTATAGAGCCACAAAGACGTTTGCATCTGTTTGTGGGAGTTGTAGTTCCACGCAAATGTGAGAACATATTGTCAAAAATAAAACCTGTATATGTCCGTCAGCTGTACTCAAACTGTCCTGTCGCAGGAGAGTGATGACTTCAGGATCCACTTCCTTATTAGTGTTAGACTCTGATGCCCCAGGTCATGTCCTCTATTATAGAGTGACATATCTGGATTTACAAGTGATTAGTGCTGTGCACGTCGTCAGCTATCAAACATGACTGAAGCTGTCAGCATCCCATGAATCGTGCCTTGGGGTAAACATGATGTACTTTTCAGGAGCTTCCTCTGGGTGAACTCGCTCACTGCTTCTGTGGTGAAATTATTCAGGGTGAACTCGTCTACCCAAAGGCACAGTGGTGGAACGGTGACAGTTTGGGGGTTGTGTGATAGCTGAGAGTGTTGTCATATGAGTTATTATTGAACCAGCCAGACATACCACAATGCAGCACATTCCCGCTCTGGCCTTGATTCCGCTCCAGGCATGAAAACCCATTAAGATGCATTGCAGAAAAGTTGAAGAAATGATGTAAGGAGGAGGCAGCAGACAGAATTATTACCACTTCTACACAAGGCTGCCGTTAATATCATTAATTCTAATTAAACGATTTTTCTGTCAGCAGTCAAATCATTTCTGGTTTTTTTTTTTTTCCAAGACCAGTGTTGATTACATAACGGCATACTGCCACGTTCTTGAAGTGACAGATGTAATTATGTGGAATGATTTTTTTTAATGGCTGTAATATGCATTTTTACTTTTGAGAGAGAGAAAGAAAGAAAAAGAAAAACATTAAAAAAAGATGGAAAGCAAGAGAAAAGACAAACTCACAGAAATATGGAGACTGCATGCAGCGCCAGACTCTGTTTGGAAGTCTAACATTCATTATGTCTGTTTCACTGGTGCTGTTAGTCAGAGCTTAGTAGGAGATCGCAGCCAGCCAGCAGAGGAACCAAGGGCACTGCCAGAGGCTTGATTTACACAACAAAAAGACATTTCACCCTATGTGACCTGGACAGGACTTTAACATTGTTTCTCAAAGTTTTGCCAAGTTTATGTAGTTGCAGCTGCCAAAAGGAAACTCCGCTAGTACGAGCTGTGAATGTTGGCCGCTGTGCCCCCGCTGCATCCATCTATTCTTGCTGCATCTGTGTCGATTGCAGCTCCGGCTTCTGTCAACAGGTACATGAAGTTTGAACTTTACTTAAGCTGCAAAAAGACACTGAGGTCTGCCATTATAGAGGAGTCAAGAGATGTTACTTGGCATTGCGCAGAGCAGAAAATAACTAAGTTCAACCCAGTGATTGCCTTTATAAACAACAGTAATAAACCGAGACACAACAGCACCACGCAGCTCGCAAAGCACAAACCATGTAATTATATCATTTCTGAGAATGTGGTTTCCTCTCTTGTTCCATTTCTTCACTTAAAATTCAAATGTGTTTAGAGTCTGAGCCATTATGGAAGTGCATTGCAAAAGAAGAATGCATAAGAATAAAGCTGACAACTGGTAGAATGTAGGAAATAGCGCAGGTATCGTGTTATGAATGCGTGCCTTTGCAACATATTGACGGACCTGTTGATATCACTGTTTTATTTTCATAAATAACCTGTAATGCCATAAATAAATGCAACATGACTAAGAGTGCTGGCATGCTAATAGAGTATTTGACAGGCAGTCTTAACACTTAACTCTAGCACAAAGCAGAGTTAAAGATTATAAGAGTATCTTTGATTTTTCAGGTATTTGGCTGCAAATGTCCATCCATTTAATTCCATTTAGCCAATTCATATTGGCCTATGTGAGCTGTCTTAGGATGAGAGGCAGGAGCGGTCTCGTCTCGCTTCATGAACAGCAAATATGACGTCGGCAAACACTGTGCTTTGGTGTCGTTTTGGCCCTTCGTGCAGGTCAAACCTCCGCCAGGTTAAAGACATGAGTATGTGATTGTGTCAGTTCTTACTGCCAGTTTATATCAGATTATACAGAGGGATATGTTGCAACAGTTTGAAAAGGCGAGGTTTTCTGGAGAGGAAAAAAAAAAAACAACCTCTACAATTTCTTTGCCTTCAGCTTTGACTTCTTCTCTTCCTATACCGGCGCTGATTTGGACCAGTGTTGTTTGCTCGCAACACGTCCAATCCGGCAATAATAATGGACCCATAACACAGAGAGACAGACTCAGATGGGTACATAGCCAGATCTATGGACATTTTAGAATCACCAATCACCTCAACGTGCATTTGAGAGTATACAAACTTTAAAAAGGAAGGCCAGCCAGTGCTTTGTAATGAGGGTGTTAACCACCGTGCCCTTCCTGATGCCAGCAGCATAGGTTATCGCAGGTTTTTCCAATGTATTTAACAAGTTGTCTGTCCAATTAGTGTAGAGATATGTTTGTCAAACAAACAAAGCAAAAAAACAATACAAATGTCAACTTTATTGCTGTGTTAAGAGAGCAAATCCGAGGACTGACAGAGTCATGAGGGAGCCATCATGGTGAACAATTAAATTTTAATAGTATTCAGACTAAACCAAAATAGCAGATTGAGCCAGAGTGCTATCTGTAGAATCACACAGGTAATTCAATAAGAATTGTTTTTCCTCTCTAACAGCAGTTGGCAACACATAAAAATCCAATCACCTGAGATGTTTGTGTTCCAAGAAACCTCTCATAATCTGCTCCACATCTCTGACAGATGGGTAGTCGTTAAAGCGTGAGCGTTACATAGCCACAGGTCTGTGTTTCAACATTAGATTCTTAGATTTCAAATGAGCCATGATGTGCTTACAGGTGTGCATTTATTGGCCGTTTTACAGCAGCTTCAAAAGTGACTCAGCTAACCAGAAGTAAGGACCAAAGCAATCTGTTTAGTCACTATAGAAAAAAAAAAAAAAACCCAGATCTGATTTATAATGTAAGGTTCACTCCTGTTCTCCTGAGATATTGAAGCTATTTGACCAAAAATTAAATTCATCAGCTCAAGTTCAACATGTACGTTGTTTCTGTATTTAAAAAATAATAATTTTCTTTGGTTTTAAAGGTGTTGTCAATAACATGCAGGCATTGTAAAGTGAAATGTGGGCGTTCGCCTTTAAGAAGCACTGACAGACAGTCTAGATAAAAACAAGCCGATGGCAAGATGACAGGAGCAAGAATAAAGTGATATTTTAATTTGAAAAATCCCAGCACCTCATTTGAGCTGGGTGGAGCTCCAAACACCAGACAGAAATATGGCAGGTAAACACACACACACACACACACACACACACACACACACACACACACACACACACACACACACACACACACACACACATATATATATACACTCTCGCTCTTTCTCTCTCTGCAGCTCTGATTGAGTGCAAGTGTCTACGTTGGCGGTCAAGGTCAGCTGATAATGGGAGAGATTGAGGACAGGGTGAGGCGGCGGGGGGGTCGGCAGCAGTCTCAGGTAATGAGATTTACGACCCTGAGCTCTCACTGCGCACCCCCCTCACACCCATCCCACCCCCCCCAACCCCTCAGCTAACATGATTTATAGATCTAATAGTCGTCAGCGCTCCCGCCTAAGATAGAGCCTTCACATTATCAGAGAAGGAAAGTCATCCGTTCAAGAGGGCAACAATACAGAGACAGCTTCTTAGATGTTTCTGCATGTGTTTGTATGTGTGTGTGTGACATGCTAATGCTTCAATGCATGAAGACATCAGCGTGTGCACAGATACCTTATCTTAAGAGCGGAAATAGTTTATGTTTGTATACAATATAACAATACAATACAACAATAGATCATTGGGCGATTCAAGGCATCATGTATCATCAACTGGTTATTACCCAGCTTTTCACCTGTGCACTTTTGGTTTTCTGGCTTCATTGCTGTTTTGGTTTTAAAACTACCTTATCAGAAGTAACTAGCAATCAGTTTGCAACTAGCTGATGGACATTCACTAATGTTGATAAAGAGCCACGTAGTTGTTGGATGCCAAAGTGTAGCTAATTAGAGGACAAACAATAGCCTTAACATTCAGCTATTCAACTACATAGCTAAATCATCAAAGAACTCTATTTTATTTTAATTTATTCACTTACTTTCTGTCAGTTTTCAAGTATGGAGTGGTCATGATTATTCTAAAAAACTTAAATGCATTTCGACCAAAATGTTTTTTTGGACTCTTAGGAACAAAACCTTTCCCTTTCATGACAGTCACCAGTAGCAACAGATATAAAATTTAAGAAGTGAATAAGTTAACTGATCCTCGCCAAATCCTAGCCAAACTGGGATCACCTAACGTAACCCATGCATGTCTTTGAATTTTAGGATGAACACTGGGAGGTTTAAAACCCCAGCCTGGTTTAGAACCTAGGTCCTTTTTGCTTTAAGACCATAAATCCAAGCTCATTCAGACCAACACAAAAAATGACCACCAACCTAGCTGAACTGGGAAATTTCACAATTTTCTTTCTTAAGCTGCTTAGCAAATGGTTCAAGCCATTTGGCATTTTCAAGCAACTACTAGTGAAAAGACCATTGGCAACTCTAAAGTGGGAAGATCCCGAGATAAACTTGTCTCATTTTGAAGTGATTATCAATGTCGGTGCACGATACTAATGACTGACATATGGCAGGATACTAAATGCATCGGAGGATTACCTAGGCAACCAGAGCATGGAACATCCACTAGGGACCAATCATCAGTATCAAAGAAACTGATGGTTTAAACAAAAGCTCCTTGAGCCAACTGTTGTTGTGATGTGGCGCTATATAAACAGAATTAAATTGAAATGAATGGTTGATGGTTTAATTTATTGAACTGTCTTTGTATTGATGTCTGCTCAGTAACCTTATATTTCCAGTTGGTTTTATAGCTTCCACTGTTACGTGCAAAGCAATATTGTAATGTAATACTTAATTGCAGTCAATAATAATGCAAGATGAGACAATCTAAACTGTAATTTTTTTTCCATTAGCAACATAATTGCAAAGAACAACCTCAGTTTTTCCTTTTCATTTCTACCAGTAAACATTTCCAAGTTTTGAAGCTAAGCTAACACTGAACGCAAGTGTTCTGAATAATACTATTTGTTTGCTCAACGTAAACCGTGTTGAAGCGATAATAGTCCAATTTAAATTATAATTAAAAATCCAACACAAAAGGCAACTAGCTGCCACACAGAAGTAATGGGATAACTCTGCCATGCCACCCCATACGCTGTTCTGCTCATGTTATAACACTGTAAACAAAATGACAGTCAAGTGAAACAGCACACAAGCAATGCTATTGTTCCAGTACACTGCACAAGCCAGCTGAGGCACTGCGGCGGTAAGGATGGAAGCCATTGAACTTACTGCTCATTACCAGTACAACCTCTCCTGGAGCTGCAAAACAACCGAGGCAATATTTAGTGTCTGTTCAGCTGTTTGCGAACTCTTCTGCACAGAAAAAAAACACCCACCCAACAATATGGTGACAGCCAGATTGCTTCCCAATAGATGTGGTGCTAATATTTGCACTAGGCCGGCTGTACGTGTTGAAAAATATGGTGGATTGGATTTCGAGTACACCCTCACACACATAAAAAACCCCTTCAGTTGTTTGTTCTTACATACTCTCCCATCTTGGTGTATTTTGAGAATTAAACCAATAAGCCCCCCTGCTAAGCCCAGCCTAGCAGTTATTGATGTGCTGCCTTATTATTGTCTGGAGTTTATTCTGTTCATATTCACTGTGTCTGCCTTTGTGCCAAGAAGCAGTTACTTTAAACAGGCTGACACCGAGGGGCTCAGAGACACACAGGCAGCTGTGGAATTTCAGGCAACAAATATGCTGCAGAAATCACATTAATCCTCTGATAGCATTTTTATTAGTTCATGCAATTGTTTCAGGACACAAATACATATTAATGCTTTATTTTGTGGAACAGAACAAAATTAAAGGGGAATTTTCTGCTAGAAAAGGAACATTACACCCAATCATGATAAAGGGGACTTAAAACCAGCAAACACCTAACGGCTTCCCAGCAGCTTACACTGGTCAGCTGTGTGCCTACTCAGTGAATCCTAAATGAATTTATTCATGTTCCATTGTCTGGAAGTTATAGTTTTGAGTTAATTTGGATACAAATGCACTAAGAAATGAGTACAACCACAAAAAAATGCAATTTAAACCCCCACCCTGCTTCCTTTTTATCAGCTAATTTTTCATTTATTATATTTTTACTTACAGCAAAGTCACATTTTGATGAAGTGCAACCCAAAATGCAATCAAATGGCTCTTAATTTTCAGCCTCAAGGCTTTTGTGCTTATACAGTGGTGCAGAAGCAAACAATGTATTTGAAATTATTAAACACAGATGGAATGTAATTGTGTAGTTATTCTAGCTAAAACACTACAACAGTCATCTGTACCTGAGCAGATATACAGACATTTACACTACATATAATTACACTGAAAATTGTGGCTCCATAGCATAATGGGCCATACGTTTGTTTAATAAGTGAAAATTCCAAGAAAGGGACATAATTCCCTTGGGGGGTTGTGTCAGGAAAGGCATTCAGTGTAAAAATCTGAAACCACTGGTGGCTTTTTTACTATTACACTGAAAATTACACACTCACCCATCAGTTTGGACTGATGCCTGCCACTGGAGGGGGGGGGGGGAGATAACATTTGCAACTTTATATTTCACTGACTTTTATACTGACATTTATTACTCTTTATATTAAATACTTCTATAGTCATGTGTACAATAAAAGTATTGCCAAACTTAAGAATGTTGCCAATCATGGAAAATTTTCTGATCTCCCCACATGTTTTACTTGCTTTGGTTGATTCCTTATTAACAGCTTCTTCTTGCCAGCTGACAGGCACAGCTCATTTTTGACTTTCCCCATCAGTGACAAAATGTAAGCTGTGCTATGGATCAAAAATAGATCAAGTTAGCAAAGAATGACATGTAATTAATATCCCAAGCTTTGTTTAATTACCTCTGATCAGTTTTTAAACATGTAAATATTTAATCTGCCCACCTTTCACCCTACGACAGCCAAGATAGGCTCCATTCTTCCATTAAGTTACATAAGCATATAAGAAAATGGATGAGCTGATGTTTTATATAAATTTTAAACTTAATGACAAAATTTTAAATGAGCACTTTTATAATGACAAAGTGTGAAGGTTCACCCTTTGTGATAACTGCTTTAAATAATACCATCCTTCTGGTCATCATATCCACTTAAGCACCAAATATGCTCATCAATATAGTTCCCAAAGATTGCACCATTTACCCCTGTTTATGTAACATGCTAACATCTTCAATGCCTAGCTGTTTTAGGACCATGTCTAGACTTTGCAAGCATTTTTAAAAGGAACTAACATATCATTGTCATGACTACTGGGAAATCTTCACATTCATATTTTTGGGTGTAGCATACAAACCTTTACCCATCCTCTTGCTGTTATAATGCAAGAGAATGTGTATTATCGCAACACAAGGAGTTCTTATCTTGTTTAAATTTAGTTTATTAGATGCCTAGTAAGGCACACAACATCTCTGGGAAACAGCCCCGAGAAAGAAAAACACAACAACAAAACTTTTTGCTTCTAAGACTTTGGATTTATACCTCATGGAGCTGACTCACTGGAAGCTGCCCGCCCCTGCACGCCTGTGAAATCACCCCGTATTATCTCCTATATCATTTTATCTCATCACACCCAGTGTCTCGGTGTGGGTGTGTGTCGGTAATCATGTTCACAGGGAAGTTTGTCACTTTGAAAACAGGTGGGATAAGAGGTGCGTTCAGGCAAAAGCAGATTTTGTTCAGAAAGTTGCTAATGCTGCTAAACTGAGAGAGAAGGGGAGGGGGAAACTTGTTTTTCATTTCTTCAGAGATTTGCGTTATTTAAAGCCCCACGAAGAAAGGGCTTGGATGCTCTTATTAATTTCGTTTGTTTGTCGGCTACTCAGCTCTTTCACCTGAGGAAACCATGTCGGCTGCGGGGATGATAAATAGTGCTGTTCAAGTGCCTCTACAATTTTCAGCTCAATAGAGAAAATGCACTGTTGATTTCTCGGCAGTGTCTCAGCTGCTTTATTAGCAAAGAACTAAAGGCACATTTTTTTCCCTTCTGTTTATTCCTCTGTCGGTGAAAAAAAAAGAAACTGTCTCTTGAGCTCCGTTCAAACTGCAAATGCCTCCTGGTTGCAGAAGCAATCAACATGCACCCCAAATAATAAAACTTCAGGGTGATTCAGAGGACAGCCGTGTATTGTCAGTAGATAATAGTGTCTGCTTGCTGTCTTTCCAGTTCTAGTCTCTCCAACAGCAGCGGATCTCAAGATGTACATTTCATGAGGATAAATCTGATTTCGTCTTTCAGAAGCCAGGATTTCAATTTTCATGCAAAGGTTAAAAACAGATTAATACACACACACGGTAACAACAGCCCCTTCTCTCACATACATTCAAACATGTACAGTAACAGCACTTCAATGCAAAAGCAGCTTTGTCTCAACACAGAGGAGGGCTAGTGTTGCCAAAGAGAGCTTAAAATGGCTGCTGAAAGTCAGAATACTGGCGCTGAACCAAGCCCAGCAGACGGTGGACAGGCTTGCGGTTGGATGGCTGGGTTCGAAGGCAGCAGCTTGTTAGGATGGAAATGGATTAGCGAGAGGCACAATGGGAGTCTTAGGCGTGTCTGTGGTGTTGTGTTAAAGCCCTGCCTACGTTGCCCGGGCTGCTAGACTCATTTATGCCCAGCGGTGCATGCAGCAGCCAACTCTCACACACAGGGCTTTCCTAATTGCCATGGTTTCTTCTGTGCTCGCAGCGACAGCCTTGATTCAGCATCCATCAAAGCGGTGAATTAACCTGCGGCGCCGCGCAATTGTTCTGTTCGTCACATGCAGCTGGAAGTGGAATTATTTTTCTGACACAGTAGTGTTACATTGTGGGAGGCACTGCGGAGAGTTTTACAGCGAGATGGAGAAATTCGGAACAATAGGCAGGTTTTTCTTCACCTGTGCACAGAATAGCTGAAAGGTTTCATTGCAAACTGGTAAAACTCTGTGTTTACCTCCACTGCCATCGAAACACGATGACACACTTAAAGCATAATTGAAGTTTATTTCACAATTAATATAGCTATAATTATTTTACAGGTCATGCTCTCTTTGCCCTTGTCACCTGTTGCAGAGATGAGTCACACAGAGCACTATATTTGGATAAATAACAGGAGTTTACTGCATCAATCCCAAGAGTTATTTTGCATAAATCAATTTCAAAAGTTTACTTAGAGCTTCACTAAAAGCAAACACAGAAAATAGCCTCTTGAAACATGCATTAAGCATCCAGATCCAGTGATACATGACCTACAACACAATGGTGGCGTTCATGTTTTCCTCTTGTACATTTGCACCTGATTTGGCACATTATGGAGGCAACATTTTTTAAACCCTTGGTTTTTCCATCTCCACCTCCCCAAAAATATTAAATGCATAAGTGATTGAAAGAGTTTGTGCCGACTAGTTGCTGGAAATTCTGCAGCGCAACGTTGCATTGAAAAATGAGTGATGACTCCTAAGTAATTTAGATTTTGTGTTTTTCACGGTTGTATTATGTGCCCTTATTAAATGGCAGTCAGCAGAGAGATGACAGGAAATTAGGGGAGAGAGATATGGAAATAGCATCCAATAAAACATGCCCTAAATGGAAGAAACAAGAAACAAGTTCCACACACACACATACACACACACACTCAAATCCACCCACGCAAAATTATCAAAGCTTCGTCTACAGTATCATTAAATTATCTCAACGTTGTACTGTTGCGCGGGAACACACAGGGCTCTCACAGGGCAAAAAATATATAGTATTAGATAACAGTCTGTCATAGGACAGACATGTGTACACAAACAAGTCGATGCGGTTTCCGCTAAAGGCCATTAGGAAGGACATATACTTGCTTTTTAACCATGCTTCTTCACAGACAAGTGGCTCTGTTGTGAACAGAATTGATCACATACTTACCAGTGTACAACATGTACTCCTAGAGGACTCCATTAAAGAGCTTATTCCAAAAAAAAAAAAAACACCATACAAAACTTCTAGATATAAACAACAAAATGGCAACTCTTTAGACCAGGGGTCCACGATCCCAGTCCACGAGGGCCAGTGTCCCTGCAGGTTTTAGATGTGTCCTTGATCCATCACAGCTGATTTAAATGGATAAATTACCTTGTCAACATGTCTTGAAGTTCTCCAGAGGCCTGGTAATGAACTAATCATGTGATTTAGGTGTGTTGACCCAAGGTGAGATCTAAAACCTGCAGGGACACCGGCCCTCGTGGACTGGGATTGGGGATTGGCTTTAGACTCTGGAAAATTGGCATCAGTAGACTTGTGATTGACAAAACAGACGCATCCAATGACTAGTGAAGCAAAACACACCATTGGCACCGTTCCCACTGTTTCCAACATCTTCCACCAAGCACAAACAAAACTGTCTCAGACTCTGTCCATTTTTTGGTCGCACTTTCTGTTACAGCTCGATATTAATGCAGCAATGGTGATGTAATAAGGTGGAAACGAGAAGGTAACAAATATACAAGTAATAACCAGCTAATATTTTGTGAGTTTATTTTGTAAGCTAGAAAAAATGAAGCATACTGAAGCTCAAATGTGGTTAATTCACTTAATTAAAGCTTTATTTCAGACTTGATTATATCTCAATCTATCTATATATATTTTTTGCCTATGAAGCAAAACCCATTAGTAATAGCATAGTATAACATAGGTAACAATATGATAATCTGTAAGCACTAAAATAGTAACAACTGGTCATTAGAATTTTGACGTATTGACTCTAAAGTGCTGGTAGTCTCATGATAATAAGGAAATACTAGCTTAACATATCAGGATAATACAGTATTGTGCAAAAGTCCTGAACTCCCAGTCTTTTCTTTGTATTTTTGCTTCTAAGACCAAACTTTCTTCCAACTTTTTTTAAAGTGGTCTTGGGGAACAGTTCTCTAGCTCTTTCATAATACAGTTCATAATACAGTTTGGCAGGCATAAAATTGTGTTTTTGCACAAATAAGGTGATTTCCAAAAGCCATTGACTGAAAACCTGGTCTATTTGAGCGTGGTGTACACCAAGGAAAGTAGAGGACAAAAGAAAAAAATGGCACGCCAAAAAATTATCCATGGCAGACGGATATTATGGATATTTAAAATTAAACCACTGGAAAGTAAATGATTTATATGTAGCTATGCCATAAATTAACATCCTGACCATATGGTACTTAAGTTTACAGTAGCTGCCTTTGGCTAATAAGGAAAACGTTCTCTGAAAATGAGACAGACTTCACATTAATGATAACCGTCGGCTTTCAACACTACTCTAATCAACCTATTAATGACATCTTTGCTTAACTGTTAGTGGGAGGGCGATTCATCTTGAAACAAGAAAATAATATTGTGAAATTATTAGGATATATAACCAAGAGTGAAATCCAGCTTTAACTCAATGGATTTAAGTATGTTTGTATTTAATATATGTTTCATTGCTTGGCAATAGTGTCTTTCTTCTAGCTTAAAAAATTAGCTCAACCACAGAATGTTATTATTTGACTATTTTGGAATTAAGTAGTAATAACTTACTATGTCCATATTATTATCTCCCTCTTTCTGCCTTGTTACCCCACTATTACCACATTGTTACCGAGCAATAAGTGGACGTGTTACCCTTTTATAACTGGAGGTTTTTTATAACAGCGCTGCTGTCGCTGTGTCGCTCACACACATGAGAAAACTGCAGACTTTAAAACATTTGTCACTGTTCATGTGCCCGTTAACCCTGGAACCATGATGCATCTATTCATGCATAAAGCAAATGCACAGTTGAAAGCAGGTATATATATATATATAATATATATATTGCTTTAAAATCGGGGCCCTGTTACTGTGTATCTGGATGCACTGTCATGACAAAGTTAAAAAGAAGGAAACCACCTTTAATATTATTAGAAACACCTGTGCAACTCCTGTGGAAAAGAGAAAAAAAATGGCTTTTCACACTCGCAGGCTTTAGAGTGTGTAATTAAGCCAACCCGCATGTGTTTGGACTGTGAGGAGAAAACTGGAGCACCTGGAGCAAAGCGAGGAGAGCAACACATTTCACACCCAAAAGTTCATCAAAGGAAAATCCAAAGGAAAACACCGCAGTAGTGGAGGCACTGTGTGACTGACAGGTGATGTCTGGGAAGTGCACTGAACACACAGCACAAAAAGCATTCGGTTAGAACCAAAGATGTTGCAACAAAGAAAGATGCTAGATGTCACTGAGCTAATGGTGGCAAAAAATACACTCCAGTCAATCATTTCGACTAATGGCAGCAAAAGTAATTTCATATTTGCTTGTTAAAATGTGCCACCAAATGAACTAAACTAAACAGCCCTATCTTACTCCACTGTGCCAAAGAGCTTCACTGTAGTGTACACACTAATAAAACACCATTAATAAATCACACTGTTGTGACACTTGGAGACATGTTCCTTCATTATAATGAACATGTTTTATTTAAAGTCAGTTCTGAGGCTGTAAATACTGTAGTGTAATGTGTGTGTGACTGAAAATAGTCCAACAAATGCTATATTTCCTTGTGTTTAAAGGTTTTTTTCCAGGTTTTTTTGTAGTCGTTTTAAAAGATTTACGCTTAGGGCTGAGTGCAATAGTGTTGCAAGTAGCGCTGGTGAAGGAGGAAAGCAAATCCAAAAGCAGGACACAGAAGGCGGATGTAAACGTTCAAAATTCAAATCTTTAATCCAGGCCAAGGTCATGCACGGGTAGGCAGTCAACGATGCCAACAAACCAGCAAAGGAGCTCGGCAAAAGAAAAGAAAGAAAGAAAAGAAAACACAACAAATGCAAACAAGAAATTAGAACACAAGTTACCGCAAGCCCTGGTAAGTGACAGAAGGATACAGCAGAGGACTGGGTAGAGTGATTAACTAATTAGGTGCAGAAAATTGGAGGGAAAAAGAGCAGAAGTGAGAAGAACCAAGGATTACAAACACAAATATAACAGAAAAAGTCTTGAGAGACAGGCACACACTCACAACGTTGATGCATTTGTACTTTTAATGCATTATCTGGCTCTATCTATCCAGTCCATGTCAAAGTCAAAATACTCTGGTTTATGAAAGTGACACATGGGTTTTGCGCTAAAAGTAGCAATGCCAAATATGTTTCACGGTTCCAGCGCTGTGCAAGTGCAGCCTTGGCTAAATGAGGACTGACAGGCCCCTAATGCCCTCTGCAGCGAATAAATGGATAATCGAGAATCCTGTTGTGACGCCCCCCGTCCTGCGCCTGAGATGAGACGCACAGACATCTGAGCACTCCAGTGACACAGCCAGAGATTGATTTTGCATGTGTGTTTGTGAGAGTGACAGAAAGATGAATTTATTCTAGTTTCGTAGTGTCAGTCACACTATTTACATATTCATTCCTCATATTATAATGCAGTGACAGCAATGTTATTCTGTTGCTGCCTCCATGTTGTCGGCTTTGCATTTACTGCAGACCTCTGATGAACAGGCAGGGACACACGTCAAGCTTAGACCTCTCGCAGTGTTATCTCTTACCCGCTCAGACACAAACGGATACGATGAGAAGGAAAAACTTCTCCAGGAACGGATTTGGAGCTAATGAGTGCTAGTTGGTATTATTGCCCTTGTGGTTCTTGGTAAATTGGAAATTTGCAGATGTGCAATTCCAGCCTGGCCGAAGAAGACTGCATAATATGATAAAACGCTCCAAAAACTACTACTGGAAAGATCGTATGGTTAGATAGAGTGGCTTTAAAAAAACTGAGTCAATAAACTAGAGAGACTTGCAACGCAGATTGTAGTCAAACAGTTTACAGTGCCCAGCAACTCTAAAATGTTAACACTGGGATTTTTTGTTAACTTTATATAAAGATTACATCACTAGCAGTTAGATTCTGTGCATTAATTATGTTGTTGCTCTAAATCCTATTGATCTTATCCTTCGTTTTCTTTTTATTTTCCTTCTTTCTGGATTTTTTTTTTCTTTTTAATCCATTGTTGAGGTGCAGAATATTAAAGACTGGGAGAAAAAAACATGCATTAATTTGTTTTTTTTTTAAATATAACACCAATAAAAATAAAACTATTTTAGCATGAGAGAGAGTTTCTGTAGGGGTTTCTGCAGATCCCAGGGAAATCCCTCAGTCTAACAGTGACCTTGTCTTTATACCTTCTCTAAAGAGGAAAATTCAAATGAAACAAAACTCAAATAAGGTGATACAGCCATCTGATCAAATAAAGCTCAAGATATTGAAGTATAATGCAACAATATGACATAAAGCAAAAAATGAAGCTTCTGCATTGCACAAAACTTCTAAATTAGATCATATTGATGATGGGCAAGATTAACGGAGCACATTGAACAATTTGCACTTTTAGCTGAAAAACTTGGGAGAGGGGGGTGGGGTGTCTTTTCGAAATTGAGAAAAGGACATTTACTTTCTTTGGCCTGTGATCGAGAACGATAGAGAAGTGTAATGAAATAAAAGCCAGGCAGAGGAGATAGACTACTGGGCAAGTCACGTCCGTCTGCAATGCACTTATCAGGTGGGGATTTTCTGGAAGTGTCAGTCGGTATAGGAAGCCTTCAAGGCTCTCGGGGAAAGGGGATGCTGCGGTAGTGACAGGGCTATCTGCCTCTGACAGCCCAAAGACCTAAAACCGGATGGCTGGGAGAGATAAGGCTCTGTCGGCAGTGGACACACACAAACAGAGAGGACACACACACGCGCACACACAGAGACAGGATGCAGCCATACTTGCCCACGCACACATACGCACACAGATGCACAAACACACAGCCACAACACTGGCATTCACTTTGCATGAACAAATTCCCCATTGCCTGACCACTCGCTCATTCATTCACTCATGTGCACTGACACACACACACACACACACACACACACACACACACACAGTGGCTCCCTGTCTGCCAGCCAGCGAGGCTTCCCATTAGCTGTGGTGCAGTGTGCTGGGTGAGGAGCGCTGGGGCGAGAGACATCAATTTGCTTCCTCTAATGCGCTCGCTGCCCCCACAAGACATATTGATTATTTCTTCCCCGCAAAGCGACAAATAGCAATTTCGGGGGCATAATGGAGATAGATGGTTGGTTTATAAGAAGCCCCCAAAGAAAAGTTGTAAGGAGGGGTGGAGGGCTTTGGGGGGATGGGGATGCTCTTCCTGTTTCCTCTCTCTCCTTCCATTCCCCGGTCTCTCTCTCTCTCTCTGTCACTATGTCTCTTACCTTTTAACACATCCACCTTTCCCTTGTCGCTGCCACTTTCGCACAGGAAAATGCAGTTAAGAGCAAACAGAATAAAGATGAAAATTGAACAAACAGACAAGCAGGGTGTGGTTTAAAACAACGAAATGGAGTCAGAGACGAGTAGATGAAGGCATGGCGGGGCTTTGGGGTGCACAGATGTTGAGGCGCGCCACCAATGCACATTCATTACGTGCCTCCTCCTAGGAGCGTCGCCTCCTCTTAATGGTTGTACTGCAGAGAGCAGCTGCTGCCGCAGTGTTTGCTGTGCTTCGCCATCCGTCTGTTACATCTACTTCATATCCCCCTTGTTAGCATCAGTGTGACTGATCCATAGGTTTCTCTTATGGTGAGATAATGAATATTTGATTTTCAGTACGCTGCAGGCACACTCCACAAAAGTTTGAAGTTCATTTTAAGTTCTGGGATGAGTTTGTGCTTTAAGGACTGGATTTTTATTGACATTTACAGTTGTATTATTTTTGCTGCCCTAAAGGCTGTTACACTTCTAAAGAGTCCTAGATAGTTTTTCTTTTTTCATTCAGAGTTGACAAGAAGGCTATATATATATATATATATATATATATATATATATATATATAAATAATATGATGACCTTTCTTTTAAGTGGGCATTTTAAAGCTTCATTATGCAGTCATTTTCCAAAATTTACGATTTTATCTTCAGGTTGCTGTGGGTTCAATTTGTCCAGATTTGCTCGACTTTATCTGGCTGCTGTTCTGTACCAACATCCGCTGTAACCTTCTCCTGCAGATGGCTAATAGTGCTCACATTTGCTACAATGCGCTGGCTGATTTGAGGTAGCTGATAACTGGTGGTTGTATAAGGCATTGTTGCTGCAGACTCCAGGCAATAAATGAGGTAATACATGTGCGCTGCTCATCACATGATGAGCTGATGGGAAATGTTGCTCAATAATCCACCAACGGGGACAACTTTTTCCATCCAAGAAGATGTCTGCTCTTGATAAGCATTGAAAAGATCCATGATCTTGATTGCAGAAAATTAATGGACTTTTCAGACTGCCAGAAACCATACTGCTGATCTGACACATGTGCATGGCTTGGCTTGTTGCGTAGAATAAGCAAAAGCACACAGAGATCCTCCCGAGCTGTTTCTCAGGTGAACCGATGGTTTAAGGTCATGCACACATTTCCTAAGGGAATGAGGTAAATATGCGACTGCTGGTACTTAAAATAGCTGAATTTTCATTTTAAGTAAGTATGGCTTAGCACAAGGATCATAATCAAATCAGTCGTTATTGGGGAGGCCTATTTTGACAAGAAAACAAGTGTCTATAGTGGCATTAGGATTTGCTTGGCTCTATTTTACTTCTTCCCATGTGTTTAAACTATTCGAAGAAGACGGGTATGGTTAAAATTTAGTATGAAGTAAGAAATTATTTTAAAGACCTCTTTCTCCAGTAACGAGTAACCTTTTATTTTAACCAGAAAGAACAGATGCTACATTTAATCCTTGGGCCTCTAAAGAGCTTAAAAGATTCAAGATCTGTTTCATCAAAACACTGATGTTTTCATGTCCTTTGAAGAGCTGAGGCATGAATTCACTCTCAGTGGAAAGCATCTTTTAAAGATATCCAGCTGAGAAGTTTTGTAAAATCACATCAACATATTTCGCTCACTATACCGCCATAAAACACCTACTAAAAAAGGGCCGTTTGAGAAAGGGCATCGTAAATTATAAGTCCGTGTATACCATGTTCAGGTCAGTTAACACGATAAGTTAATTTGTGGAATAAAGATTTAGAAAGTGAAACTGCAGCAGTGGATTGGAAATCAACATACACTCAAGCTACACAATAAAACAACTAATACATGCATGTTCCAAGTTAAATTGCTTGGATAAAAGCAGACACATGTAAATGCACAAAGGGTAAAGGAAGGACATTTACTGATAGTCTAAAACAAGTGAAAGTGAACTGAATGTGTGTACTTTTCTTAGCTTGTTTGATAAATCACAGTATTTAAGAATATAGTATTTGTATTTATATATATCTCCATCTCCCTCCAGGTTTCTTCCTGTTAAAAGGGAGTTTTTCTTTCCCACTGTCGGCAAGTGCTTGTTCAGTCGGGGGTTGTCTGTTTGTTGGGGTTTTCTCTGTATTATCAGATGCTCTTTACCTTACAATATAAAGTGCCTTGAAGCAATTGTGGTTGTGATTTTGTGCCATATAAAGAAAAATTGTATTGAATTGAAATATTTAGCACCTTTTTTTCTTCAGCATTAATTTCATTGAGATGCTTTGAGCAGTGACAAAATTACAATGAAGTCTCTTATGTCTTATCTTACTTGTTTTTTCCAAACAGAATCCATTAAATATTTATTTTAACATGTTGAATGTTACACAGTGCTCCAGTTGTAGTTTATAGCATATACATACAAGCAGTTCTGTAGAAAAAGTATCAAATGTGTATATGCTTTCATTCAGAGATATAAGAAATATCTTTACAAGATGCAGCAGAAATTTGTCATCATCATTGGCAGATCTGTCTCAATAAAATCCAGTAAGAAGAACATTGTTATGATTGACAGTGTATTAATGAACATGTGGATACAGGATGTTATAACAGCAATGACTGTACTTAGGAGTCTCCCCTGAAAACGGAGCTCTCTTTGGCTCTTTGTCAGCTTGTGTAGCTGCCCAGCTATTTATTCTCTCTCACCACTTTCAACTGTTTTTCTCAACAACAACAAAAAATTCTAAAATCCAAATGCGCTCCACCTTTCTAAGCACCAAAACACAGACACAGCCTTGCTGTGGATCACAGCTTCAAAGGAGTCAGGTATTTCCCTCAGGAGCTGGCAAACACCAAAGACAGAAGTAAAATAAATATTGGACTTAGAATAATCTGGTATGCAGTGGTGGTGCATGTCCACCTGCTGCGGGATTTCATGGGTGGAGCTGAGGAGGTTTAGCTATAAAAGAGAACACCGGACAAGGATTCTGCAGGGCTATTTACATTCCACCTTCCCATGGACTCTTATGCATTTTTGTCTGTGCCATATTCACACCACATGCCATTCCTTGGTCATCAGTCATTAAAATCTGCTGTCCACATAGGCCATTTAGTAGCACATCTACTGACCTTCAGGCTTTAACCTTACATCAATGAAATCAAATATTTTTCATTCTTGTTGAGTGCGGTCTAGTGATCTGCTAGCTGTTCAGTTCAATTCAACAAAGTGGCACAGCAGTTTGTAAAATAGTCACAACTTTTAATCCACTGATTTATATTTGTGGATACAAATTTTCCATTCTGTGGTGTCCATGTAAACAAAATACATATATTCCACTTTTAAAGGGCAAAAAGGTCTGCAGGATGTTGGCAACGCAGTGTGCTGCTCACACAAGAGACCACAGTTAGAGTGCTACATACATTCCATTTGTGTTATTGTAAGTTACTTGTCATTAGAAAGTACTCAGTTACACTTTTAGGCTTTAAAAATTCCTGAATAGCTTCAGAAAAAACTTTTTTCATTTGTTTTCTTGGGTGTCAAAAGACTGGTTTGGTTGTGGAATACTTGATAACTTGCAGAGCATATCTCTGCAGACACATACTTCCTATCAGTTACAGAAACATGCTGACTGACACACACACACACAAAGAAAAGAAAAGGAAAAAACAGCACTATTCATGTCCATAAACATGAACAATAGATAGTTTTGCCGTGAGACTGGATTAAACAGAGAGCTTCTTCTGTTTAACAGTGGAAAGTTGAAGATGTCGAAAGTCAGGAACTTGACTTCAGTGCATGGAGTTGAAGCTCCTGAGCCGAAGTTTGCTCAGGAACACTTGTGTGTGGTTTTAGGTTGGTTGCCAAGATTCAGTAGTTAGATAGTGAGGAAAGCACAGAGGAAAAACTGTATGTCTTTTTCAATGCACTGGTGAGTGCTGGAACACTGCCCTCTGTGTTTTGTTTTGTTTTCTAGTTTGCTATAATGGATGAGATTGCAAAAAATGATGAGGCGCATAGTGAAAGTCTTTAGATAAGTCGAAATGTGAGTTTAAAAAAATGCAGGTTTTGCTGTAAATAAGGTGTGGGAACAATTTTAAAAGGAATCTGCAGAAATAAATCAGAAAGTAAATGTGTTTGAGTCTGCTTCTTCCTCCGTGGACACTGAGGACTCTTCTGCCTTTCATATCACATCCCAGTGTTTTGTTCTCAGCCACAGCGGAGAGCTGCTTCAACTCAGAGCAAGCCAAAGAAGTGGCTGCACAAAAGTTGAGGCAAGGCAGAGATGTAGATGGAGAAGACGCCTTCATTAGAGGGAATGAGGCGAGCTTTAGAGAGGTAAAACTAGAGGTAGAGACTCAGAGTCCGAGTAAGAGTGGCAGCCTCGGTGCCGTTGTGCATAAATTTTACTTATTATTTCCTTATGTGGAAGGTTAAGAGTCTAGAGGCTATAATGTTTTGCGTGACTTGAAATTAAATTGAAGTTGCAAGCAATGCATTTTTGCTGCTTAAAGTATCATTCATTAAAATCTGCTGTCCTAAAGGTGCGGTCTTACGCCTGAAGCCTATCACCAAAGTTTGAGGAGTTAGAAATGTGGCGGTAAATCAAAATTTTGCAAGAGCACTGAAATCCAAAAGTATATTAATGAAAAAAAAATGAAAGGAACAAATGTATGGGGAGACTCTGCTGCCCCAAAGCCTGCTGGCTGAGAAAGTGCCTCAGTTTGGCAGGTTTTATTGCTGGACGCTCCAATGGCCTGGCTACCTGAGCTATTTTAAAATCTCCTTGTTTGGCCAGCGGATATAGCAGCTGTTGTAATGGGGCTTGTGGAGAAACTCCCACAGGTAAGTTGGCTGGCTGGCTGAGGAAGTGGCACATCTTACCTACAGGGGAATCTTCATTAACTTCAGATTTGATGACTTCTTGTGGATGTCTTCAAAACAATAGTTTATAAACAATACGTTATAACTGGGTGGATCCCCCAAAGCCTGGCAAGCTGAGCTGAGCCTTCCATTTTAGATTTATCGCTCTCCTTGTTTAGCCTGAGGATGCACTGGCTGCAGTGAGGGGAACTCACAGAGCAGCTATAGCAGGAACTCCCACAGGTAAACTGGCTAACTGGGGGAATGACACGTCTCACCTGTAGAGGATACCTCGTTAGCTTCAGATTCGGCATCTTACGGTGAGATCTACTTTATGGCTGCAGCAGGTGTCCAGATGAGCGCACAGGCTCTTGATGACTAAACTGCCAGCATGTGATACAATATTAGATAGACATCCCAGTTCATTAAACATATCCACCAACGCCTCCAAATGTTGGCAATTTGTCAAAACCGGCAAAGAAGAAAACCAATTTCTTGAGTAGTTTGATTTTGGTTTTTGTGACTTAATATTTTAGTTACTTTAGATTTCATTTTTCTGTTATCAGACTTTGCTTGGCATGCATTTTGTTCCCAGCAGCAGCAAGAAAGTACAGGTGAAACAAGTTTCCAATAACTCACTGCTTTAAGTGAGCAAGGCAGTCTACTACGCAAATTAAATTTTATCAATTACCCCTGCGCTTTTGCCATAAACTGCTAAAAATGTCTGCTGTGAGTCATGATAAAGATGTGGGTGCTGCCTCATTGTCACACACTGTTGTGAGTTACTAGAAAGCTCAAATAGAATTGAGCCATCATTATTGTCAGCAACACCTGTGCTGTTTCAGAGTGTGACAAGTCAAAATGTCTGTGTTTCCAACCTAAAGTTGATCCTGCCCGAGGGCTTTTTCTCATCTACTGGCCTCCTAGTCTTTCTCTGAGTAATTAACCAAGCTATTCTTTGTGCGTCATCTATGTTTAAAATATCATTTTCAGCCTCATTAAAATCTTATTTTCCAAAGTCAAAATGATGCCAACAGTACAACTACATGAAACTGGAGAAACACCTCTTGGGCACACATATGTTCGCTCGCTCATTCAATAATCTAAATTCCACCCACATAATTATCACAAAGCAAAGGTCGTTAATAATGCAACACTGACATTTGCTTTCAGGTTCGCCAACATTTGCAAACGTGCGCTTTTTGTTCGGAATTATCTATTCCGTATTGTGCTATATTCAGTCAGCAGTGATTTTTGATTCAGGCCACAGAAATGTGTTTGCAGCCTGATCGTGTGAAATATTGCAGGGGAGGTTCGGGCTCTTTGATCTCCGATTTTTCTCAGAGAGCTGTCTTCCTCCTGTTGCTCCAGCCTCACTTTATCACAGTTCCCCTGAATATTTTATGTCTTTTTCTTTTCCTTTTTCAATCCACTCTCATTGTTTTGCAACCAGAATATCTTGAAAATCACATCTCATGTCCTTGTTTAAAGCCTAATTATCAATTATTCAGTGTTTTTGAGTGTGCGGTATGACTGACAGAGAAAAGTGAAGTTGTTGCTTTCCTGCTGTGGATGGCATGAAGCGAGCGCTCTCTGTTTCGTGTATAATGCATATGTAACGCTGCTGTCACATTAAAAGAAAGCTTAAGTCATTAAATGTAGCGTCACCACATGTGCTGCAAAGTTGCTAGGCATGTTTGGTTTTTTTTAAATTCAACATAATTTCTTCCCTCCTGAGTATTTACAGTTTGCAGATTGTATTTCGACAACAGGGGCAAACTTCAAATGTTTCCCGGCCTCATGAATGGGAATAAAGGAAGCGTGACAGGCCATTTTATTGTTTTTTAGCAATAATGGATTGCACCTTTAATTGCATGCAACAAGCCTGCAGTGGGTCATTAACCACAATAAATAATTTCCAAAGCTAGTTTGAAGAATTGCAAAAACTTTGGCTTTCATGCCCCTCCGCTCGCAGCCATTATCAATTTGGCTAGTTAAATGAAAGTAACGCAGCCATTACGAAGTGTAACAGCGGCAGGTTCTCTACTTGCATGATAACCGACACCCTTAACGAAATGGAATTTTTAAACACCCCAGACAATCCTCAGCAGACTAATAACGCCTCCTTCCCCAGAGATGCAGCACACCTAAATTATGGGAAGCAGCCCAGACAGACAGAAGTGAGACAGAAACGCATGCAAAATGAGCTTATTATCCCCGTTACTGTTGATGCTGCATGGCCAAGCTGTCAGTGATCACAACAGACATGTTATATACGACAGCGGTATTACAGGCACCGCGGCTGATAAGAGGAATGATGCACGGCAGTGATGAAAACAGACGGGTTAGATGGGGAGAAAAGAGGGGATGGATGGATGGAGGGAAAAGAGCGGCAGAGCTGTAGTTAGCGAGAGGCTGGTGGACGACAGGGATGGAGCGAGGGTATCGAGTTGGACTATAGAAAGGCTGAAAAGATTGGAGAAAGATAGGAGAACATGGAGAAACGGCAAGGTGGGAGGAAAGGGTGGAAGGATGGAGGCATAGTGGAGGGGGAGAAAGAGGGGGAGATGAAGTGATGGAGGGGTGAGGGTGGTGGCTATTATCCTGCATCGATTTACTCCAGTCAGGGATGGCTGGACGCGTAATGAAGTGTGGGATCTGGGGGTTGCCGTGCGCACTTGTCTGCGCCTTATAGCTTTTTGGATGTATTGTGGGCTGATGTGTCACCTGTGTGTATTACATGCAGATGGTAGAGTTTAACCTGCTGTGAAAGCTCTCGATTTTTGAATTCATCAAACACATCATTAGACATACAAAGACAGAGATAGAAAACAATGATTATATTTGTAACAGTTTATGAAAAAGCACATGAAAAGGAAACAAAATAGAAGCAAGAACCCAAATCTTATTCTTTAAAGTCAAATCACAGGCTCAACATTAAAAGAAATCTCAAACACGCTGTTGTTATAGTCTTTGTAAGAGCTGAAAAGGCCCGACTTTATGAATTTGTAACATTAAAGAAAATATAGAGCTAAACAAAAATTGCTAGTCGATCAACAGTTCATTAATTGGACTTTGTTTGCCTTGTAAAAAGCCAAAGATTAATTAGCTCCAACTAGAGTAAAAAAAACAACTCAGTCTCTGTTTCTCTTTTACAATGTCATAAAAAGAACTGGCAGTATTCACTACAAACAACAGAAGAAAAAGAAATGCCACTTTTCCTCACAGGGTTTTCTGTAATAAAGTGTCTTGGAATAAGAACAAAGGAGGTTTCGTTAATTCACAGCAAAACTTGCATCAGGTAAATAAAGGAAACGGGTACCAGAGGGGGAAATCAATGTTACAGCTTTGGAAGAAAGAGTTCTACCTTTCTGTTTCCCTTCTCTCCCTCCACTCCCTTTCCTCTCTTCCTGCATCCCCTTTTTTCCTTGATTTCCTCCCCCTGAAGCCCCTCGCTACTTCTCCGAGTCTAATCCGCCGCTCGACATGCTCCCTCTTTGTTCCGCGACCCTGACAAGTTGTCTCGTTCCCTGCGCTCCAAGGACAGCCTCGGTGTACTCGGGATAATGGAATGAAATGCAGGAGTGATAAACCCCCGAGAATGCTGGGAGAAAACACAGGAGTGTGTCAACCAGGGTGATAACACTCTATTCTCCTGCGTCTGTCGGAGGAGCGGGGATTATGGGTTTACAGGCAGGCTCTGCCGATATGCGGCCCCTTTCTGCAGGCTGGGATGTTTACACTGGAAGGTATCATGGGTGTCACGGGGCACCAAAGAAATAGTCTTACATCTGTCTTATACAAAGGTCTTCATTAGTTTTTAGCTTTGCTTCACATTGTGCAATCATATCCTAGTGGACGGGTTATTTAAAGTCACCCTATCAAAGTTTACTCCCAGGACATTCCTGGAGAAATTACCTGAAGGAGTTTGTTTTGTCCTCTTGCAGAGCTGCATCACAACCAAAGCACAAATCATGCTCCAGCAATGTTGGTTCATGACATTTAAAATGTGTTTTTTTTCTTATTGTCAACAAATCCCATGGAAAGACCAACAATAAATTGATCCAGCTAATTAAGAGTAGCCAGAGAGAGCCTAATCTTCCATAGCGTAGAGCTCAGTTATTATCCTATTAAAAATAAACTCTTAAAACCCCAACCATAAGTCGCATCATTGCACTGGATGACATGTTCCTTTATTATAAGGAGCAAGGGCATTTCATTGTAATTTCAGTTTACTTAGTTCGTGCAACATCCTGCTGCTTTCAGTACTTATGCTCCAGAGTCTGTGTCAATCCACAGCTGAAAATAGTCCTCAATTGCAGTGGGAAGGAAAAATAATAGAAAGTTGACCACAAAAACAGTGAAACTCAACCTTACTGTGAGACATTTCTTTTCTGTTAGGAATAAATCCTGGGGAAAAAATTATAATAATTCATCCAACAATTCTAAAATTCTTCCTTTATGTTATTGATTGTGGTTATGTGTACGTTACCCAAATTAATGACTTGAAAACGATGCATATACAGTTAATAAAAGAGTGTAAATGTCGCAAGACCAAACTCAAGCCATCTACATGAAAGCCTGACATGCTGTATGCCCACCTACCATCAGAGCCACCTTCATATTGTCTTGACAGGCAAAATTAATTCAGAGTTACAGTTTTTTTCATTGATCAATCCAGTTGAAAAACAGCTGGAAATATGGAATTAGAAGAAATGCAAATACCAACATTGGACTGCTCTTTTGAGCTTAAGCATGTATTGTCTAATTTAACCAAGTGTCTGCCTGGCAGATCACCAGTCTAGTGAAGACCCCCAGCTTCCAGTTGTGAATTCAGACTTGGCATCAGATCCATCCATTGCAACCACTTTTGCTAGCCTCTGGGCTCTTCGTCTGTCTCTCTGACGATTACCCTTATGATTAGCCAGCAGTTTTACATATTCATTCTTCAAGCTCTGATTCCAACTATTATTAAGTACATTTCATTTGTTTTTTGTGTTTTTAAATCCCAGTCGCCTGCCTCAGGAATAGTCTTCTCTGACACATATTGGCCATTATTGGCCATGAAATAGGATTCAGAAGATTCACGAGATGTCCAGGTTTGGAGTTGGGATTTTTTGTCACAGCGAGACAGTGACATGAGGAATCAATAAAAACTGATTGGTAAGCCTGGATTGTGGCTGCAAAACAATTACCAGAGTTTCAGGCTCTTGGTAAAGTTCAAGAAATGAAACTTAGCCATTTCAAGCAAACGCTCTGTCTTGTGCTATTACACTGCAGTCCACCTACTCCTGACCCCAATCTCCCATATATCCATGCAGGCAGGGGAGCTGGACACATTCACCCTCCTCAGTCTAACCTGCCACATAACACTTTGACTTAACCTCAGCGTATCTGACAATCGAACATTCTTTAATCTGACCTTGACCACGAAGAAAAGGGGGGAAAATGGAGGCGGGAGCTTCATAAGAAAAGCCTCTCGCCCTAAAAATAGAAAAGGTGGCAATTAAATGCCAATCTAATCATCCCTCTGGTAAACGAGCCCTGAAGATTCCGCCCTCATATCCCCAAGGCTTCTTTTTTTTCACACTACTTCCTCATCATCGCCGGCTATCGGCTTAATTACGCCCCCACCATCCCCAGATAAGAGAGTGATAGCCTTATCACTACGGCTCATTTCCAAATCCATGAAATTAATAAAGTCTACCTCCCAACTCACTTCTGGGGCCAAACTTATAACTGCTGTCAAATAAAAGAACTCGGTGTAGCCGCACGTTGCCTATTCATGCAGCTGGCAAGGAGGAGCTATAGGAAATCATCCTTTTAGGAGATTAACGATAACAAGAGAACAAGAGAAAAGCACTTTTGTGTTTTAGGCAAACGATATCTGGGCTGCAGTTTTTCACCCTGACGAGGGTTACGACTGTGTGTTAGTTTTATGATTCCTGTTGCCTCATTTGTCGTTTGCACAGGGGCTGGGTTGTCCATTTGGTTTAGTTAAGTACTTAATTTTCTCTAATCTCTACCTTGGGAAAACTGCGAAATAGCATACTTTTGTGGGAGCAGACTTTTGCAAACATTACTTGTGTGTGAAATATTAATTAGCAGGAACACGTTTGAATACAAGAAAGCCTGTAAAAGTCCCAGATTGTTGTAACTGATAGTTTCTTTATCTGTAGACCATCAATAAACCCCTAATCAAATAAAGTGGAACTTGAGCTGCTTTCCAGTCTGAGCCACCTCGAATCCACGAGTTCTCCAACTCCGCGTGTTGGCTGCTGTAATCAGTGGGGAGACAGCTGGCTTCACCACGCTGTTCCACCTGCCCGCTCCCCTGAGTAAAGGGCTGTGCTTCACCGACCAAATCCACTCCAAGTCTCTCTCGCAGGCACACTCCAGCATGACTGGCGGGGGTCTCACACATCGATTTCAGGGAGAAGGGAAGGTTGGGCGGACCCGTCACCGCGCTGACGCTGGCAGTGGAATGAGACGGGCTCCCACTAGGTTTGGGCCTGTCATTTATTTCTAAACGACGGCAGATGGTGGGTTTGGCGCATGCACCATCCTCTCAATCTCCCAAGGTGCACTTCTGTGATGGATGTGGCGAATAGGAGCGCTGCAGAGAAGGCTGAGGCACATCTGTGCAGGCCGATAACAGGGGGCAAAGAATGTCTGGGCTTTCTTGCCATCACCTGGCTTTCACATACTCATTCCCACACAGACCTCTTGAGGACTTACATCTTTCTGAGTTTATTTGCTTCTCACTTTCATAGCTTTGCTTTTTAAAGCTCGTATCGGCAGGTCACCTATCTGTTTACTTTCAGGTCTGACACTGTTACCCAACTGCAAAAATTTAATGCCCACACCAGGGGCTGCCCTTGGCCAAAGATTCTATAACCAGGAATTCAGGCCATATAAGATTTATGTTATAAATTACATTTCCTATGGATGGATATATCAATTTCAGGTGGGACGTTCAGCTTCAATCAGTTTGAATTTTGGGGCTGAGGCTGGTATAAGTAGCATAATAAACACGGTGCTACATTACAGTGAAGCAAGCCATTAAAAGATTACTTTAAGATTAATTTTTAAAGCGTACACAATTAGCAAGCTGCACTTTAATCTCACTAGTATTTGAGGAGACATCTGATGTGGCCATGCTAAGTGGTTAACGTAATTCTAGTTATATATTTGAGGGCACCAAATGATAGGCAAATGTTAAATAAGATGTAGCTTCTTGGGATAGGCCGTTCAAATGAACTCACACCTTGGATTTCTAATAAGGAGGGAGCAGCTATGTGAGCAGTAAAGTTTCCTTGTGAATAACCATTCCTGTGAACTTCAGTTTTTATTTATTTGTTAAGTCTTTTTTTTTTAAAACCCAACCATTAGTATTTATATTTTGGGGTATTTGATCAGAATTTGACCAGAATTCTTTGATAGTTAAGCCTTAGTAACAAAGTTAAAGTTATACTGTCATAGTCCCTTACTTCTAGTAGTTCAAATAACCTTATTTATTAACCTGCCACTTAGGTTGACTAATTTGATAACAATTTAAGACAAAGAAAACCTAAAAATCTTCAACCTAAACCACTTCTTTTTTCTTTTTTTTTTCTTTTTTTGGTCTGGCAAAATTATTAATCAAACAATTTATCAGTAATTGTAACAATTGCGTCTATTCGTTTTCTTTTTATTCATAACAGTATCTTACTAACATACATATTTCTTTCTCATTTTCCACTTAAAGATCCAGAGAATCTGGCCCTTATGGAAGCAGTTAACGCACACACATCCTCTGCCCACACGCAGCGTCTGACACAGAAGATTCAAAGACGCATTAAAGTGAGCAATCACCGCCAAACAACACCCTTGCAAAGGTCACGTCAGCGTCATCATCCTAATCACCGAAAGCCATCACTTTCCATGATTTAGGGTTGCAGTAAAAGCATCATAACCCACCCAGCCACATCCCTGCCCATAAACGTATCCATGGCAACAGAGACATTGCGCTGCCCTCCGCCGATGCATCTTTGGGATTCTCTGCGCGTCGCTGCAGGGTGACAAGTCAGGCGTAAAGAGTCGATTTAGCTGCGGCATTGGGGAGGCTCGCACATTAGCAGAAAGGAAATAGGAGCCAGCAAATACTTAGTGGGTGATTGGCTCCGCAATAACAGAACACCCGCTTTGGCAGCTCGTCAAGCGGTGCTATACGGATGCCATTACAAACAGGGGGCCATTAGCAGGCACCAAGGCTTTGTGAGGCGTGTCGTCTGTTCATGCCTTTAGCCCCCCGCGCTTTTTTTAAGACAAACCTTACAGAGAGCCAGACATACATACATAGATCGATAGATAGATAAGGCATTTATGAAATATGCACCACTTAAATAAAATTTCATGTAACAAGGTAAAACATCTGGTGCACATCTCTCTGAAGGCCTACTTACAACAGACCCGTCTGCAAAATAAAGCAATTTGGGTCAAAACATGGCACACTGTGTAGCCACAGTGCCTCAGAGGATGAGACCCAGAACTGGGTACTGAGTTAGGAACAAAACTCTCCTGTTTGCTTTTAATAAAAGCATAGTTTCACACTGCTCTTTCATGCAGAGGTGCAAAAAATTCTACCCATATGCAGGGTTTAATATCACCTAATAGCATGTTTTGAGCAGATTTTCTTGCCACAAGATTTTTAAAGAGATGCACACCCATCGTAAAAGCTTCTCTTTGCTGAAGGCAGTGCTAGAGACTGGAGCGGCATAATAATGACTTCCTCACTGTAGGAAAATGTGCTTTGTGATTTTGTTTTATGCTTCGTGCAGTGTTTAGGAACAGTACATGCTGTATGTAAGAAGTTAGATCTGCACACTATTAATAGGCATTTAAACGATAACTGAAGCAAAATGGCAGCGTTAACATTTTTTTCTAGGTGCACTGGCGTTTCCTCTTTATTCTTCTTTGTATTGTGTGGTGAAAGACCGGTCAGATAGCACCCAGATGTTATCATATTAAAACTCTACACAAGCACTAGGAATTTAAAAAAGCACATTTATACCCCAAGGTCACGTTACCAGTCGTACGTTTTTTAAAAATCTAACACAGAAGTCTGTTAATACCTTGATTTAGACCAACATTTTCATGGTTTCACTCACGGTTTTATGTGTCACCTTCTCAGTATTTTTATTCTGTTATATTTAACTGTATTGTTCTTGATAACTGAAGCAATTAGTAGCTGCTATTTACAGAATAAGAGACAAGAAATTGGGTAATTAGCTGATGAAAAATCTGCTTAGAGGTGAAAGTATGTACTTGATATACCTGACACATTTCGTGATTGTGTCCATTGTAAACAGAAAGTTAAAGAGAATACTACCCAAAAGAGAGAAACATTCCCTTTATGTGCTCTTTGATTTATGCTTTCCCGTACAGTCAAAGTGAAGGCAAAAGCAGTTTTTTCAACTAGTTTGTGTCTGCATGCACACCGCATTTGTCATGCTGCACACACGGCTTGTTGAAACAAAAGTCTCCTGGTGGTTTTCCTCTTTTAAAAAACACCATATGTGTGGGCAGCTCATGAGAAAATAAGCCTCACAGACATGTGAAAAGCCCCCAAAGCCTCCTTCCACAGCGGATTTACACTCACACTCTAATCCACTGATATTACAGAAGATCCATTAGGGCACTATATAAAACAAGGGTAGATTCTCCATATTAAAGGACTTTATTAAAGGACCAGCAGCAACACAAAACATGATTTGGGCATCCCAATTGTTTTGTTAATCTATCTACAAACATCCAAGTAAAAGTCTTGATTTTATTATAGAGACAGACTATACTGCGCTTCGCCAGCTTGGTCTTTGTTGGAGGGGGCCATATTCAGAAGAGATGAAGACATGGATGCATAGATGAACACATCTGGAAATTAGTGACACGTAGCACATAAATAAGACACCAGTACTAGATTGTTGCAGAGATAATCGCAACTGAGGTTAACTGTCAGATAATTGTATTAAAAGTGAACCAGAAAGCACCAACATCACAATTCCGGCTAAGAGGTCCAGTTCAGTAGTGACTCGGTGTAGATGGCAGCTGGCAGTCAAACACATCTCTGCTCCTAAATATGCATGACTTCTTGTCTCACTAAAATTTAAACTGGTGAGTGGTCGAACCTGTTATAAAAGGGGGGAAATTGGCTATAGACCAGGGTGTGTTTGACCCTGGTCTATATTTACAGATTTAATGAATCTGAATCACTTTAGTTTTGGATTGTGTATAAATCTTATTGTCTGATTGTCAATGCCAACGCTCAAACCTGTATCTTAATATATAATATATAAATCAAGAGATCAGGCTGCGCTATTGTTAAGATTTCACATAAAGAAAACTATTTAGTGGGACTTCAGTTTGGCATTTGTACCTGAAACTGGTTTACTCCTCCAATAATCCTGTGTTACAAAAGCTTTAGCAAAGCAAAGGTTGGTACAACAAAACCTTTTTTGGGAGTTACCCAAGGTGACTACAATTGCCTTCATGAGTAGAGTTCTGCAATTTAAGGCGCAGCCTCCATTAAATAATATGTGTTATGTAAAATTACTTGCCTGTCCAGGCCACTGTGCCTCCTCTACCACCCACGAGATGGTGCACTAACACCCCAGGAGGGTTTTCTAATTTATTTATTTATTTATTTTACACATATAAGTATTTTACTTTCACAGTCCCGCAGGCACCCTCACTGACTGGCATCTCATTAGGAGAGCAGAGCGCCATGCTTGCGTGTTCGCCACCAGACAGGCCACGCCACAGGCTGCATGCTAATTGCGGAGGCGTAGCCAGCATGAGACGACCTTGTGTGGCATAAGAGGAAGGAGGCAGGGAAAGCGGTTTTGTTTAGCGTCTGGTGGGCAGGGGGCTCTCCTCCACAAAGCGCTCTCGTCCTGACCTTGGACGGTAAAGTCAGCCAAGTCTGGCCACTAGCTGGAGTAAGATCATAAAGTGGAAGTCTCATTAAAAAAATATGAAGTGGTGTAGTGGTGTAATGTACGCTGGTAAGCACTTTACATCGCATACTGTTATAAAGCAGCATGTAATGAGCAAAGCATCTTTGTGAGTGACACTGTTCTGACATTAATTTGCTGCTTATCATAGCTTTACTATAGTTTCAAAGCACCGACTTCTATCCTCGGGCGACAACTTATTAGGTTTAAGGCTTCAAGTAAAAGTCATACTCAAAATGCATTCTGACAGTAATTTAGCACATCTTGGCAGTGATATATGTGGTTCCACCTTTTGTGACATTAATTTACAACACGTCTCAGCGGTATTGTGGTGTTGAGGTTTGGGTCATCTTTACAAAGGCTGTGTAATTTCCATTGAACATAAAAGCATGAAAGCAGTTTTATAAACTGAATCTCAATGCATGTGAGACTGTACAGACAGCATTTTTTTTCCCTCCAGCTGATAGATGTGGACTTCCTGTGACTTGTGTACTTCAAATGCTGAACCCTGTCTGGGGCTGTATCTGTAATTTCATCATAACCTCTCCAGTCCAATAACACGACCTTTTGTCAGCACAATCAATCTCGGCGCTCACATCTGACAGGTTTTCTCAAGCAGCTAAACTGTGCAGTCCTCAGATTAAGTTTCAATCAATGGCCTAACACGTAAACACTTACTTGGGCGAAAAGTGAGATGGAGAGTGGAGAGTCCGTGTGTAACTGTCTAAAAAAGGTCAAATATGGTTTTATACAGCATCCCCGGGAAAGTAATAACTATCCTGCTGGAGGAAAAAATGGTTTCGTATCTTTCTACTGCTTGAAATTTAATTTAGCTCCTGCAAATAAAGAATATAAAGTATGTGTTGTGTGTGAGAGAGAGACATAAAGACACAAAGAGAGAGAGAGAGAGAGGGAGGCGAGGCAGCTTGCCTGTTTTAGTGCCATTAGTTCTTCCCTGCCACTCATTGATAAAGAGGTGCTGCCATCAGCCAAACCAGCCATCTCCTTCAGTCCTCATTAAAATGTCGTCATATTAAAAAATCATTTCAGGCCTTTGCTGATGAGCGTTTTATTGCCTTCATGAAAATGTTCTCACTTCAGAGTCAACGGGAGAGAGAAAACCTTCAGTGAGTAATGAAAACGGGGAGGGAGCAAAGAAAAAGAGGAACGACAGAGTAGATAAGGGTGATTTGTTGCATATTTGGGAGGACGGTTTTGATTTTTAGGCTATTAATAATTTCTTCATAAACATCAAGTATACAGTATACTGTGTATGCATGATTTGCAAAAAACTGCACAAATTTATTTTTTAAAGTGAGCTAAACAGAGTTTAAACAAGTGTGGCTCCATGTAATGCAGCACTGACGGATGTGAGGTAGACTACAGTGGTGATTTCCAATCACTGGTGTAGACTGGGGGGTAATTTTGCAACACCTAGGGTGTACATAGACAAATTAGCTTGTCTATGTACAAGCTAATTTGTACATTTGTTATAAGATTTGACTAATCTTATAATTTAACTCAAGAATTTAGTAGAGCTGCGCATGTTTGAGAAGAAAAGTTAACCATTGAGTTAAAATGATGCATAATGAGCGGTCAAAATAAATAATTTAAAAAGAAATTAATAATAAAAAAAAATTTTCAAAAAACATTAAAATAGCTCAATAAGAGTATGAGGAATAGTTCACGGTTAACTGATAGTATGAAAACTTGTAAAAGAATACATTTAACTTTTGATATTGTAAGTTAACAGTAAACTAAGGAAACTGTTAGCTAAACATGCTTTTAAAATAGCTTAGTTACTAATGAAAAGTTGGATTTATTAGCTAAAAGTATTTCTAGCAGCTAAAATTGTAAAATGAAATCATAACAGTTGGAAAATGTTCACTAAAAAGATTGAATGTTGTCATTAAACATAATAATTAGCTGTTAAAAGGATTAGTGAACATAACAAGTAGTAGACAATAAATAAGAAGTAGAAGCAGACCAAATCCAAGTTCAAATGAACCCATTTGTGCATAATATATGTATTGCAGGGTTTTGTGAGCCAATCCGACAACGTTTTGGGGTAGGCACTGGATTGTAGTATCAACGTTAACAAATCTAACAAATTTTCTTGGCATCAGAAGATCATTCATCACGTCTTAATAACTTGTCATTAACAAATTACTTTTAGAGTAAGATTCTAATTTTTTTTAGAATGGCTGTGCACTGATGAGTGTCACTGTCACTTTAAATGTTAAGCGTTGATTATACTTGCAAATATGGAGAAACGATGCCGGAGCAGTCCTTACTGTTACACCTCCTTGAATTCCACTTGAAGTCTGCTACCTGGGGTGCATGCACATTAATGGATTTTAAACTAAAGCTACCACATCACAAAACATTCTCAAGCAGTTAGCATCAGAAACACTAGTTGGTTGAACATATTACTCTTATTTTAATAATGCACAATGGCTTCTTTCTGTTCACAAATGATGCAATGCTGCTGCCCAGGGTGCAGCCCTGAAAAATGGGTCTCTCACTATTTATGAATAGGTGGAAAGGAAACAGATGACAGCCATGCTAGCCACTGCTGTTTTTCCAGTGCATTAGTATAAAAAAATAAAAATAAAAATAAAGAAGAAGAAGAAGGGGGGGGGGAAAGGAGCAGCTGTATTCTGGCTTTGTCAGAGTAAAATGGCAAGAACCAAGAAACAGAGGCCAGGAGTAACCATAGTTCACCAGGACGTGGAAACGGCTACTGCTGCTAGCACTGCTAAAGTTAGCCAAACTCTGCAAACTAATGTGAGTGTGTTTGCAACATTGTGCATGGTACAAAGTGCTGCAGAACTCAGCAACATTTGATTAGCGGTTGCATGGGAAATATTTTTCTAACCACTGTTTAACTTTTCCTATTTAAAATAGACTCAGTTTTAAATGTTCTCTGCAGGGTTTTCTATTTTCTCTCTGTGAAAAGGACTAAACAATTGGTTGCCAGGAGCTTAGTGTTAAGAATAGAAATTTTCTCCTTTCAAAATTCATTCAGTTCAGTTTATTTGTACAGCCAAATATCACATATAGAGGTTCGAAGGGCTTCCAGCTATAAAAACCTATTAAAGTACATAAAATATTTAAACAACTAAGCAACATAGCAGAAATACATGCATATACATCCACACCCACAAATATAAAACTATATAATACAAAAATTCCAAAAACCAAACAGAGAAATATGGAGAACAAAAAATCAAATGCTGTGATGCTGATTAAGAAAAATGTGCATATTTATTAAATCTTCCAGACTAAATATGGCTGAGCTCAGTAGTTGGTCATGCTTTAAGACAGATCTAAAGTTTACTTACCATAAAATTTTACAAATTATTCTGCACGTCTTCCCCAATATATTGAAGTTTTAGAAGTATCTGTTTGGTTAAGCAGTGTTATTTTTTACCCCCTTCACACACTGACGTGCCAGGTCATCCTTTAAGATAGGACCCAGGTGAATCCTGCCTCGGCTTTGACAAAAGCATTTTAACAATGCAACAATGCTATAATGTAACAGCTATCTCAAAAGCTTGTGCTTAGTATAGCATTTTTATGTATCAAACCAAAGTTAAAACAATTACACTAATAGCCTAAAATATTAGCATGTTCTTATAGCCGGAATAAATTGGTGAAAATCAGATTAGTCGACTTTTCCCTGAAGCTTAGTGTCCGCGCTACGTTTTATTTTTGAGTAATAAAAGCATGACACACTGTATTCTAACCTTATCTTTTATCCTGGGGGTCTTTATTCATTTCATTTTTTCCTATATACTCTCATTAATCGGCATCCTCCAAAGCAGTGCAACACATATCAACAGAAAAACACCAACACCTTTCAACTTCTCAGGTCAGCCGGATGTTGCAGGGAGCAAAAAGCTAATCTTCTACTCGCTTCCAAAATGCTTCCACAAGCACTTTTTATCGTAGAGACATGTGAAATGGAAAAAGCAATCTTCTAATGCCCCTGCAGTGGAAAAAAAACAGCTCCAGCAGAAACTTAGAGGCTATTAGCTGGAGTATAAAGGTCACTAACGAGGGAATTTCACACATGCACACTTTAACGATAATCTAATGAAAGTCCCGCTCTCCTAATGACCTGATCTGGACCTTTAGTTGGTTTATATAAAGCCGAAAAAGGCTCGCCTGTTGTGAAAGCAAGCTCTCTAATGAAAGTCGTTGTCACAAAACATAAAAGGCGCAAGAAAGGATTAAACGAACACAATCGCTCATTATCTCAGGGACAACTTTAGCTTTTATTGCTTGCATTTTTCGTCTTATTCTCATCTTTTCACAGATTCCGTTTTTTCAGAGGTTTTTTTGCTGCTTTGTCGTTCACATAATGAAAAGCCATGCAGCAGAAGCTTGCGTACAGATCCTGTAGAGGCTGATGGGTTGATGTGTGGCGGCTGCATCACACATCAACCAAGATGTAAATTTAATACCACCATATGCTGATGTTTCCCTGCACCAGTGTTGATTAAATGATTCGGCTTTATCTGATGAAGAAGTAAAGTTTTCGCATCATTTGTCATGTTGCGGCGCGCTATCTGTCTCCTCCTGCTAATCAAATTTCTGTTCAAAGTGGAGCAAAAATAACAACATTAGCAGACTGTAGATGCTGAGCTCTTTTCCTTGAGCTGTGTGTTTTGCTTATGAGATATTTTAATTGTAAATAGAAAAAGGAATACACCAGACTTTATCAATGCAAGAAAGCATAAATTATAAGAGGAAATTAAACTAAATTCATTCACAGAGAACCAACTAAGACTGAGCCCACAAACAAACAGTTCGTAGTGCATTAGCGTCCCAGCAGAATATACACAGAATTACTTGATTGGCCTCAAGGGATGTAATATCTACGCTTTAATTTCAGATACCAAGTGAGCATATCCTGTTACAAGCCATTACAAGGCTTTAATGCCAGGCGCCGTGTTGGGGATGGTGTTTGTTATGCTCTCATTTTATATCCTCACTTGTTAGGTTTTAGCTCTGTTTGAGATGCGATGAAAAGATTTCTGCTATTTGGGTTACAGCTAGGCTTTCTTGTCTTGCAAAATTTACTCCCATGATTAAAAATATTCAGTTGGAAATAACTTCACTACTTAATTCTCTTCTCTAAAGGCTGCTTCAGAATAAGCAGTAAAATGAGAGACACAAAGTAGATGTAACTAATTGCCTTCCCCCTCTGGGTGTGGAGTGCAATACACTATTTTGGATGATTTTTTTTTCACCATGTACTCTCCACTGTGGCTGCTGGACAGGAACATTCATTTCTTCCTCTGGCTCTGGGCTCGTGCTCATACCCTCGCCAGTTAGAGAGTTACTTGTGGCTCAAGTTTTGCAATTTTCATACCGGCGGAAGTTGCCAAAGCATTGTGAGGTCATTAGTCATCTCACAACCTACTGGTTTCTGGACAGAAACAGAATACATGATGAAACATGCCAATCAATAGAAATAAGGCAGTAAAATAAAATAAAAACACTCAAAGTTTGGTAGATTTCACCAAAAAAAGTCAATACCTGCCTGTTGCCTACTAAAAGCATACAATATGGATTGAAGAATATCATGTTTGGAGGGATGGTGTTCATTTATGACATCCTCATTTCATATTCTTGCCAGTTGGGCATGCCTCAGTTTTGAGGTGTAATATAGCCCTGCCAAATCAGCGGTAGCCCCATTACTCATCCCCCTCTGTGCTGTCTCCTGGCTTGTGCTCTGGCGCTAATGCAGATTACAGGGATATATGAGGGCTATTTTGTTCGCTGCAGGGTGGAAACGATCACAGGCAACCCTCATCCCTCTCTGATGCACGACTCTACATCTGTTCCCCCCACGAAAGCCTATCTGGAGATCCATCAGAGCCAAGCCCTTATCAGATCTGAGGCTGGTACATCTATTGCACATCAATTATAAATGCCGCGTATAAAAAAAATTGGGTCACTCTATCAACACTTGCTCCCGATCCTCAGAGACATTGTTTAGTTAAGTGATTAGTGGCTCGACTTTAGATACAGTTTGTGCATGTTAAATGGTCCATTTATGATACACGAGCATATAGACGCAATGGCCTCCGGTGAAGGAGAATAATGTTACGACTAATAATGGTTATGCCGTAATGATAATGTGGCTGAAACTTTCTTTGTGCACGGGGAAATTAATCAGAGAGAACCACACTTTTTCCGTCAACTTTCAGATCCTCAGCGGATCGAGTTTGTGGGATTTGCGCAGGTGGAAATCCACACAGGTGTGAAATGCATGCATCATAATCGATAAATCCATTTTTCTCTTGCTGCAAGACAATCCGAAGTGATGAATGAGCAAAACTGCATTATTCAAAGCTGAAAATCACTCGCAACTTAAATTTATTTCCAACTTGCTCCCTGACAGAGAACACAGACATATTATTCAAATTTCTATCTATTCTGTGACCAGGACACGTTCAAAAACCACACGTTTAATCTTTATGCAAGTCTCCCCTCATCTGTTGGGTAAATAGACCATTCATCATATTATTGGGCTTTTACAGCTTGACTGTTTGACTGATCTGTCTCTCAAACAGCTCCTCTCCCTGGCAGACCAATCAATCATTTTTCAATGAAGATGTCACAGCTCATTGTGTGAAGAGTTATCCTAAACAATTCTCCTCGCCTTTTAGATGATAAATTAAAAGTAAACCGTTTATTTTTGGCCATCGGGATGGTCAGTCCTCGCAGACATGTATGAACAAAACATGTAGGCGCTCTAAACTTTTGAGCAAAACATAAAGTTTTATCGATATGCTTTATGGCTGCCTTGTTGAAATCTCCCACTTTTTACCTCAGTGGAGGTGTTAGCAGGTGCAGAAACGTCGGCGTGTGTGTGCTTGCTATTAACTTTTCATTAGGCACTGTAAACTGCACAAGTCATCACCAAGAGGTTCCTACTTGGCATAATTGGTTTGTGGTTAATGCCTGTTTGTGTCGGTGGGTCTGTAAAATCACAGTTTTAGCTCTTTCTCAGGGAGAAGCACTTTTTAAAGATTTACAGCTTTTTCAGACTGGCAGCTGAAAGCACACACGCACAACTCATAAAACTTCTTCCAGGGTGCACATTTTTCATTGCAGCTACTCATAATGATCTCTAATTTAATAATTAAAACCTTACAATTGACTTATTAAAAGACCAAACAGCTGCAGTGCATTAATAAGGATTTCACTATTCAGGATGAGTTCTTGTTTGAGCGCACCTCTCATCTCCACTCTTCTTCTTTCTCTTCTGTTTCTGTGCCAGGGTCCTTCAGGATTTCATGCAGAGACCTGCGAATGAGCACTGACGTCTGCCTTCATCTGAGTGTAGATGAAAGACGCAGGGAATCACATATGGTTCCACACGCGTACACCAACACAGACGCTCGTCATACTTCCCTTTGTTTTACTAATGAAAATCTTTTCCATCGCTGTCATCTGCTGCAAGACTGCGATTAAAGATAAAAGAATATTAACCACATAAACCTGTAATATACCTATGAAACTATTAACAACTTCATGTTACGTGAGTGATGCATTTTAGTGTTTTTGCTGGTTGGCATGAGAAAGTTTTTAAAGTGGGGGTAATTTGATGAAACACCATATTTTAAATGATAAGGGAATGACGTGAAATGTAATGAAGTAAAAATATAAATTAGAACAAAAGAAAGACAGTCAGTTCACCTTCAGATACATTAAATAAATAATAGATTTTAGCTTGAATTCCCTGGATAACACTCTTTTAGTCAAAGACTGTATAAGAAGATAAAAAACTCATAGGCAAATGAGCCTACTTGTCACTAGCTCTATGACCTCAGTAAATGTTTTCCTGGTGGCTTAACCCTAACTTCAACACTTATTTAATTCAGCATGATGTTCACATTGTAAATTGTGGTTCAAAGTGAAACAGACATCAAATAAAGCAAGGTAAGTTTTTAAGTTCAACTTTTGGTTTCAAAAAGCCAAGATAATAAGAATGTATACTTTATTGATCCCCTTGGGGAAATTCATCTCAGCATTTAACCCATTCACTCAGTGAAGCAGTGAGCAGCCACCAATCTAGCGCCCGGGGAGCAGTGTGTAGGGACGGTACCTTGCTCAGGGGAACCTCAGGGTAGCCATTCAGTGGATTCGAACCCCTGACCTTCCGATCATGGGGCTACCGCTCTACCTACTGAACTATCCCGGACCTGAAGAACAAAATGCTCGCCTCAAGATTTCCAAATGGGATTTCATATATAAACAAGCAGTGTCACAGTAGTCACATCCATCTTTTATATACAGTCTATAGATTCTTCACTTACACTTTGATTCCTTTGGTTGCAAAACATCTAACCAGCATATAGAAGCCTGCATATGAATCCTTGCAATCAATTGAATTTTTTTCACTAATTTGAACAGCACCATTACCGGCCATTAAAAAATGTCAAATCACATGCATTGTAGTCTCGATTATCAAATGCAGTCTTTGTGGTTTCCATAGAAAGCCAAAGTCTTTCTACGGATTATTAAGAAAAAATGTAATCAGTTTTCTCGCTCCTCTCGGATCATCCACGAGGTCCTTCCTCAGTTCGTCAGCCCTCCTCCACCACCCTACCCTCAGTGCACCTACGTTGCATTATTAAACTTGAATAAGATCATTAGCATACAAAGCAGGAAACCTACCGCCGTGGAGTCATACATATTTATCTGCCTGACTTGTGCATGCATACACTCGTACTGTAACCCCTTTTGCAACCAAGGGTGAGTGGTTTTCTACTGCAAGAGGGCTGCGAACAGAGACTGTGAAGTGGATATTAATAGGAGCATGTCTAGTTTTAAAAAGCAGATATCTATTTGTGAAACATCTAAAGAAACACGGGCTTTCATTTGAAATACACATTAAACCATGTGCGGCTGCCTGGAGAAAAATGTGTGTATTTGGAAGCAGAGCAGATGGAGTTTGGTTAGGTTCATCAGAGCAGCTTCCAGCATATCAAATATAGTTTACACACAGAGGAATTTCTGAATCTAGTAATGCCTGCAGTACATATTCATCTGCTGCACACAGAAGCACATAATCAAACAGAAAGAAAGACAAACAGAGAGCATGGCCTTCTGAATACCTATCAACTGTGGATTACCTCTGCCTTCTAAATGACTCCTTGTTGCTTTCCTTGTATCATCCTTTTGCAAAATTAACTTTCTCCTCACCCACCCTACCTGTGTTTACCCACTTGTAAATCACTTTTCCTCCTTTTCCTCGTCCTTCCAGCTGAGAGAACAACCTATCTCCTTTTTTGGCTACGTGAAGTTCCTTTTTAATACGCTTCCCTCCTTCCTTCTTTCTCCTTCCTCCTGTGAGATTGCTGTTGTGTCTTATGGCTTTTTATTCCTACGTGATGGTAGATGGGTTCATGTAGGAGTAGAAGCCACTAAACACGCGGCGAGTGCTCAACACGCTGGCCAACACATGCAGCGAGCTTCCTGTGGATATGACAGCTGCCATGTTCACATCAATGTCCTGCCTATTATCAAGAATGTACACATACATCATAAATAGAACAAGGGTGATCCCTGCTGAGAGTGTTTACCAGTCTGGATAAAAGTTTTAGTGGGGGAAAAATCGAAAATTAAACAGCTAATTGCAAACAATTAAGCAGAACGCTCAGTAAGTAAGGGCTGACGAGTCAATCTTTGGTTGTGAACAGACCTACTTTTCCCACCTGCATGCTGGCATGTGCCCTGAATTTCAAACTCATTCCTGCATTCCTGTGCCCCGGGGTCATTGTGCAGAGTTCCCGAAATAGAGATGAGGATGGGAAAAATAAGTGAAACAATGTGCAGAGGTAGGTCATCAATATTCTTTGGTAACGTACGCGACGTAGTCTGTTTTCTCCTTTGAATGCAAATAAATGCTGTACACGAAAACCTGTTACAGGCTGCTGTATTTAAATACGTTTTACATCAGGTCTAACATGATTTGCATTTTACTTAATGGTATAAAGTACCATGAGAGGAAGGTGTGAGTTGGCACTATATACACGTAAATTAATTTAACTTCTAATTGAAAAAGGCTTCAGTTTAAAATAGTTTCTTGCCATCCAAGTAAGACTGTGAGGCTATGAAGTTGTACTTTGGCAAAGAACATTTAAAGTTGTTATAGTGATTTTTATTGATTTAAGTGAAATAACCTTTAAATACACAAAAAGTCAATACCTAAAACCGAAACTAACAAAGCAAAAAAACAAGAAAAAACATTATTTTTTAAGTTAAATGATATTATTACTGTACTAATTAAAACTGCATCTGTGTGGGCTGTAACCCCCTCATCAGTCATGAAGGTGCCTTATATATAATTAAAATAGATGGGATTATAGTAAATATAATAAATGTAATATTCCCAACTTTTAAAGTTTTATTTTATTTAATCCTCTAGGTTAAACTTGAGTTAAATGAAAATACTTTTGATTAATTCTACATAATCCTTCCACAATCAAACACATTTTTCTACATTTCTACAAAAAACATTTTCTTAGTTGGTTCATCTTTATTTTAGCTCGTCCTGACATTTGGTAATTAACAGGTAAATGGTACTGAGATGAGAATGTCATTCGTTTTGAAGCTCATGAGCCAAAGTATTTTTTTAAAAAAGTTTGCTCTTGACTAAGTAATAGAGCTAAATGAGAAATCAGAGGATCACCAAAGTAATTACAGTTCAGCTCGAGGGGGTCTGAAACGTCTACACCAAAATTCCCATCCATCATGTAGAAGTTGTAGCATATTTCGAAAAACCATAAAAGTTAAGTAATTTACGGCACCGGAGGAGAAGTAATAAGACTCCCAATGTTAGGATTCTCCATCTGAGAACCATAAACCATGAATGAAACTCAAGTCTGGACCAAATGACATCACCATCTGTAGTTTGACATAGGTAGCATGGTTGAAAACGTGATCTCGCACTTGATAAGAAGGAGTTTTTACCACGAACAAACACATTCTGATACATTGTATCAGAGCTCACCTCTCTTTGTGAGGGTGTATTTCTTTAAATCGAACCCCTTTAAACTCTTAAGCACCAGCATGAAAACAGTGACTCAGCTCAGTGTGAACCCCTTGTCTGCTCACAAATTAGGTCCAAATTTTCACTAGCTCAAAATGGCTAATAATGGCATTTATCAGCGGTAACTTTCTGCCTGAGCTGAACTCAGTGTCAACCAATTAAGCAAGAAATTCAAATTATCCTGCTGCTGGGTCCAGTAGGGTGCTGTGGGGGCTTGGGTTTAAATGTCAACCTTCTGTTTGTATTTGCTGTGCAATGAGCTGTTCTCGTTCAGTCTCCCCCTGGACAGAATCTGAATAAAACCCAAATGGGTTGTTGCTGAGAACCCCAAAAAAATAATGAATTATTAATCCCACGATATTACAAGATTTTGGCAGATGCTTGCAACTGTGTGACATTACTCCAGCATCAATAAAGGGGCAGATAATTATTCAAGATGAAATTGTAATAGAGGAGGTCTGCAGAGGTTTAATGATTTATTTAAGACTGTACGTTGTTGTGATCTAATATTCAGTGGGTAGGTTGGGAGGTTTCTTTTGCTTGCATTATCAGTGTAATTTATTTTTCAGGTTCCCACTCCTACATTGGCTTTTTCTCTTACTTTACAGAGACATGAGGAGGCTTGAGAGAATAGTAGAGGGGAGACTGAGGGGGGGTGAGAGAGGATTTGATCCTAGACCAGCGGGGGGCCATGGGAATGTAAAGGTGGGAATCAACCATCCTGGCATCTATGGGAAAGAGTCTGCATTATTTAAAACACCACTGGCACATGCAGGGGAAGTTGTGTTTGAATAGATTGCTGCCATTCTTTGTTTCGCCTAAGGGTGTGTATGTCTTTTCCTGCAATGCTCTGTTACGACTGCGCTGCCGTGCAGACCCCAGCTTTCCAAAAATGTCAAAATGATCAGAGAAATAAGACTGCACAGCCTCATTTTCATTGTGACAGCCGTGCATTTTACTTTAAATTATGCAAACGCTTTCATATGTCCTATACAAGGTCACATAATCCCCAGTTTCAGGTAAAAACATGAAAATCATCCACAACAGCATAATGGGGTTTTCATCTGACAGCTGCAATAATATAGTGCGTTTGTGTACAGTAGGTGTTATGTACGAGTGTTGTTCTACTTTATCAACACCCCCCTCAGGCTACACTTTGATTTTCCTGTAATAAATAATGCTCTTTTGTGTTCTGTGCTTCATTTGTTCCCTGTTGTAACCTCAGTGCTGCTCAATAAATTATGAATCATGCCAGTTCAACCTGCCGCATATCTCTCGTTTCATTTGTCTGTCGTGCTCTTTTTGTTTTTCTGTGTTGTTTTGCAAATTGTGCACAATCTCAGCCCAAATCTACACACAAACACGCATTAGATCCTTCGTGTGGCAAGCTTCTGGAGAGCTGTTTTCTATTAAGATGGGATGATTTAACTCCTAATTTCTTACTGGATTCGCTAAAAGCTTGACTCAAGACTACTTTAAGTTCACAATTGCCCAACAATGAGCTGTAGTAATCAGGAGCACATTAGTAGCACATTTAACTGTACATATGCTTCAATAATTGGTTTAATGATAGATATGAGGTATGGAAATGCTCAATAAAGAGCCAGTAAGTGCCATTTAATCAGCATATTACTGCCATAATTGCTTGTGTTGTTTAACAGTGTATGTTAAAGCTGCTTTAAGGCACAAAATTGCCATATATATGTATAACACCACAACCGCATTAAAAAAAATAAAGATGTCATTCTTGCTGCACCATGTTATCACACAAAGTTGTCTAACAGCAGGCGAGCTGAAAGATTGTTTAGGGGTAACTCTGATGCAGAGGATGAATTGCAGAGGCACAGCGTGATTCTTTCATTTTCTTTTCTCAGAGATTTTGGGCTGCAAAGCTCGCCTACACACACCAGCTGGCTGTTGTCTGGGGGAATCGCCTCAGCCATCTTTTTTCTGATGAAATCAGAGGAAATCCACAAGCAGCCCAAGGCGGACCACACATCCTTCTCTCTCTTCCCCCCCACCCCACCCCAACCCTTTTACTCCTTCACTATTCAATAATTCTCAGTGATAGGCCTTCCCTTTGAGCACTGGCACCACTCCTCATTCCAATTAGTGAAAGGCAAAGAGGCCCCCTTGTTTGTCGGCACGCAAGCAGTAATTGGATAATCCCTGAAATTTGGGAGAGTGCACAAAAGGGAATCTGTAATTAAAGCAGAAAGTCTGTCAAATATTGACACAGATGAGTCCTGCAAAGTATAGATACTGAGGATGAGTCAACATTATCGAACAAGTTTTTAGAATCCCACAGTTTTATGCACAGGGGCAAAATATGACATTTTATCATAACGTTTAGATCCGAGAATAAAATGGCTTATGAATAAAACCCATCAGATTTTTTTAAATTAATAAACTTTTGCATAATCTTTTTGTTTAATTGGCTTTAAATCCTCAAGCGACATGTCTCCTCATGTTCACTGACACATCCTGTCATGAGCTCATTGGGTTTAGCAGGTGGACTCAGTGAGGGAGGAGATCTGAAGAGACTCCCATTCAGCAGATTTTTAAGAGTTTCATGAAAAGAGCAAGTGTTGCACTGTCTATCACTCTCTGCAGGTATCCACAGTTTTCAAAATGTGACAGCCACATGAGAAAAAAACTCCCAACATAGTAGAAATGATTCTTTCAAGACTAATGGTAGTAATGGTGTTACAAGGAGGTATCCATGAATATAATGAGCCTTCTAAATAAAAATGTTTGCATCCCTTTACAGATACAAAGTCATCTACTGCTCAATTTTATATACTTATACCACATAGCGCCATAGTTTTGGGTGTATAAGTGCAATCACACCGACAAATATAGCTACTATTTGCTCATTTTGCTATGAGCATGATTCAGAATAGAATACCAGCACATCATTTAATGAGTAACCAAATCTAATAGACAGTTTAATACATAATACTGCAAAGAGTTAATTTTTCCTCTGCTGTAGCCATTAGGTAGGCATTTAATGTGACTCCATTTGAAGGCATGGAGATACTTGACCAGCATTAAGAAAATAACGTCATTCCAAAGCCCATTTATACCCTCAATACATACTTTTGTCTTTCACATTGCTGTAACGTGTTCATGGAGGACACAACTATGGAGGATGATGCGACAATGAAAAGAGGGAAACTCTGATAATATAAACACACAGCAGATATTGATAGAAATGGCAAACAGCTGGAAATACAGCTAACATAATGTCTCAAAAGGAAGTGAAACTAAACACGAAACACAAGAGACAAAAGATTACCTAAATTAAAAGTAACAAGACACAGAAACACGAGGGAGGCAGGATTACACAGGAACTCAAAAACTTGTTATGACCCAGAAAATAACCATGAACAGAACTAGATGTAAAACTAAAACCTCAAAATATAAATATAAAGAAACCAACCAGAAAATGTTGGTATAAGTTATATACTTGAAACTAAAACGATTCAAGCAACCACACAACTCAAAACCCTGGAACCAAGACCCAGTGACCAAGACACAGATGCTGTAAATCCAGGGATTAAAAAATGATTAAGTCGTGATAAATGCACTCAGAGATGGAGGAAGATGTAAGAAAGAGCAAAGAAAGGACAGGAGAAAACAGCAAGATGATATTTTCAAAGGTAAGGATTGCTCAGTTTATAAATTGGAAATTTGGTACTTAGTTAAGGTTATAAATTCTCCTAGATTTGTTCATGAGATATTGTACATTTACATACAAATAGTACATAGTTTAGTGCAGACTGAAATGATTAGTTTACAAAGCTGTGGTGAAATTTACAGTCTTGCTTTTCACGTTCCTTAACACGTTGTTTCATGTCCCTGAACATAAGTTACTGATCTTTCAGCTCGTGTATAAACCAATTCATGTCCATATACATGAAAGACAAAAAAAGTAAAGTATGGTCAAATGGTGATAGTATAATGGTGTATAATGACGCTTTTCATGGCAGATGTTGGTGCTTATGGTTGGCACGTCTTTAAAAGCTTTGTTTCTTGGCTGCCTTGGTCACACCTTTCCATTTCCTCTACACACAAAATAGCCTGTACTTCCTTTTGAGATACATCGCTTTCTAATTCACTGACATAAAAAAAATCTGCAATTTGTGTCCATGAACACGAAATATTTGTTCTTTTTCGTCAGGCTGGAGTCGATCACCGACTTGGCTACCATGCCGTCTCTATGTAGTCCTTTGAGTATTCTACTTGGTTTTATGGTGATTTGATGTGTTTTCATTTCAGCTAGTGAGTTATCAGTCAGTGGGTTTCATCTTGTTTGAAACACTGACAGTTTTGTGCAGTGTTTCCACCTGGACTCAAGCGATGGACTGACCAGAGGACCAGCATTGCAATACATGGAGTCATGCAGCTAAAATGGCTAAAAACCTGTTTGTAGCAGCCGATTGATGAAAGTTGGGTGCCTTTCATCAGCCTGCATGCCATTTTGGAAACAATCTTTGCTCACTGGACTTCTCATTGTGACAGCAGCATGCTGAGTTACACAGATTTTTTCCCCAACATCTCACTAAAACCCATCACAACGAGACGTCTCCTCTTAGAGTCCACTTAATGAGAGTGTAGCGTCAGCGTTCTGGCTGCAATTACAGTGCTTAGGACTCTTTAATGATATGTTAATGGCTTGGCTGTATTACCTCTCAGCTGCCCAAACAACATTAAATACCCCGCGGCTGATTAATCCTGCATCCACAAAAACACCCAATTAGAGGGAAAATGTTTGAATAGAGTTTTGCCAACAACTTCAGAGCAAAATGGGGCACGCACAAAAAGAAATTCTACAACAGATTTTCTACAAAAACAGAATAACTGAAGCTTTAAATTCTATTCCTTCCTGTTTTACATTTAAAACACAACATTGTTTATTGCATTTCGATAATTCTTTTTTAACGTGACTTCAGGAGAGGCGAGGTTACTTTGCTCAAGGGCACAATGCAAAAGCGCACAGCTGTTAGCGCACACTTGTTGTGGTGAGGGTCAAACCTGTGACCTCTCAGTTACATAAGGCTCTGTCGAACCAGCAAGCTGCCTTGCCTACACACTGCTGCTGCTGTTTTTGCATCAAAAAGAAAGAGGCTTTTAAAACATCTAACACAACTTGCACTAATTAGGTGCATGTTGTATTTTTGTTCTAATTAAAACCATGAAAGGGATCTCAACATAATCATAAGTTATGGCCAAATTAGTAAGATGAAGTGTAGAGAAACTCTAGATATCATCAAAGCAACAACATCCTCCGCTTCTGAAACCGGTCCTCTGAATTAATGCGAGATATTGATTTAAAAACCGCAAACACTTTTCATTCCTCAGCATTACCATTGTGCCAGATACGATTAATCCGTGATACATTTCCAACAACTCCCAGCACAACTTCCCTCTTGTCAGCACATGATTGCTGTCGACGTAGACTCTTGCAAGGCAATAGTGATTATTAATGTGCAACATCTGAAGTCAAACTCTTGAGGGGGGAATTAATTTTCCAGGAGTTCCTACAATGAGCTGTGACAAAGTACCTCCAAGTCCACAGAGGGGAGGAGATCCCCAGCCGGCTACAAAACACACACAACACAAGTTTGAGCAGTGTAGGAGGAGGAGAAACAGTAGACAGGTGGTACATTCTGTCTTGTTCTGTTCTTAATAAGAGTTTTGAGTTGCTGACACTAGGGTATGCTACTCCAGTGTATATATAGATATATAGTGTAGTAAAGGGGGAAAATACTCAGCATTAAACACCTCCACATCCTCGGTTCTTGTTGGCATAGATTCCACAAGTCGCTTAAACTTCAAGCAGGGTTTTTCCTTTTTTAATAGAGGTAGTGGACGCCTGGGATACAAAAACTTGTTGTGCCTCTTCTGCTATGACCATTCAAAAGCACGAGACGTGAAGATTGTATAATAATTAATGGTGCGTATTTATGGTAAATAGTTCAATATTATATAAGTTTACATCGGATTTATTACAAACTGGCTCAAAGACAGTAACCCCGAGCATCTGGCCCATACAGCGTGTAGTCCACATGTGCAGTTTTCTATTGACAGCATTTGGCTTTGACTGATGGCAGCAACCTGGGGAGAGTCTGGCTGCCTCGACTCAGCCACAGTTCCACCTTATATGGGCCAGATGTCAGGTGTGGTGACATTTGCACATCATCTGGCCCACAAAACATTTGCCAGTACCATAACCAAGCTGTGAGTGCCAAAAGAAGCCAAGATTAAACTAAATGTGTTTGCTCTCTGGAATGAGATTACTTGAAATGAATGAAAAAATGAAAGATGAACTAACAGTAGCGTGTGAAAGACAGCAATATCAGCAGTGCAGGAAGTGAATAGATGTGGGTCATATGTGCATAAGGAGCAACCTCAGCTGGCTGACATCCACCACTAGGAGCAAGACAAACAGAATCAAACATTAAAGACAGTAAAAATTTTATATATAATAAAGGTTATAAACAAAATATAATATTGTTGGAGGTCAAAAATGTCCTTCTTAAGCCTCCAGTTCCAACTGAATACAGAGTATACTGATAGCAGCTACATTAATTTACTGGATCACAGGCTCTTCCTAGGTTTTCTGGAGGTAAAGTCCAAGCACTGTGTAAGGGCATTTACTTTAAATATTAATATTAAAATTAGGTCACTTCTCCAAGACATTTCCACTGAGTGTTACGGTATAAAGTCTGAGACACTGAGACAGTTGCCTGTTGTGCCTATCGGGCAATCTTTCCTAAAATCAGTGGATGAGGTTATGGTTACCCTGGAACAAACAACTTCCATTTTATTTGTCATTTCTCTGAATACATATGTAAACAACCACCAACCACCATCCTTGCCAGCCAGGAGACATAGTCTCCCAAGCATGTCCAGGTTCTGCCCCCCTTCAGGCATATCTTATCCAAGTAAGATATGCCTGAAGCACCTCGTCCACGAGGTATCCAAGTCAGTCATAACTGGCTCTTTTTTAATGATCCTCACAGTTAGCAAAAAAGGCTGGGCCCCGACACTTATCAGAGGAAGCTCTTAAGGTTCCATGTATCTCGTGTAATCGCAACGTTTTTTTCTATCACTATACTAACAGCCTTTGAGCGCAGGTGAGTGTAGGAACATTGATTGACCGGTAAATCAATAGTTTTCCCCTTTTACGCTCGGCTTTCTTTTCACCTCTTCTGTCAAGCACCCAGAGTGGGCACTCCACCCTTTTTCGGGTGAGAATTATGGCTTCAGACATGAAGGTGCTAATTCACATCCTCACTGCTTCACACTCTGATCCAAACACCTCAGTGAAAGCTGGAAGTACCACTTACAGCCAGGAGGACAGCATCATCGTCAAATAGCAAAGACGTGATCCTGAAAACTCAAGGAAGTCTGAACTCATGTAGCATAATGCATCACCAAATTCCTCAATAAAGAGACAGCATATTCAAAATACACTGTTATAGTACATTTACCAAAGCTGGCTCCTTTCAAGATCCATTCAGTGTGTTCTGGAGCTTTCCATCATATTACATTATCCATATATACAAATGGATTCTGCCTAGAGACCCATGAATGCAAATGTTAAGCTTTCCTTTTTCTGAAACAGTTAAAACATGTCTAATACCACTTCATCAAAAAATCTGGAGCTCTTTAATTTTAATTTAATTTATGCTCTTTATTGTTGCACTTAGGCTGATTCATCTATGTATGAGGTATAATTTTAATCAGGTTTCTTTCCTGTCCTGTATATTTTCCAATAAAAGATGAAAAGGTTTTTTTCTTTAAGGTTGTAGCAGATCCATCAGTAGGAGCGGTACTACCTGTGGCTAACTTTAGTTGATAAAGGTAACAATTTAAATGCAATCATGCCTCTCCCACACATTGCATTATTACAGCCTGATTATCAATACCTGGGCTAACAATAATCATTTTCTCCATCATGAAAGGCTCTTTCAGAGTGTCAGGTCGGTGTGTGCATTTCGCTCTATCTTGTCTGTTTCTTATCACCCCTCATCAGCGGGGGACGAGAACGAGGTCGGAAGTGGGGCTGCTCATCCGAGGTGAGGAGGAGAGCCAAAAGAAGGCAGCATCCTTATCAAAGGCCTGGGTGCTAAGCCTCGGTTAAAAATAGAAACCGAGGGAGATTGGCATCGATTTCTGCAGGCGTTGACGGCCCGATTGACAGCAGCACTGCGGCGTCGGGCTGTTGAGCCATCGAGGGAATCCGCCAGACTGCCTATGATGAGATGAGATGGGAAGATAACTTCTGACAAGCCCTCCACCCGCCACCCATCTCTAATCACCCTGTCTGCACACACACACACACACACACACAAACAGACACACATAGAGAGAAAAAGTAATTACCACATGCATGCACGCACACACACACTCAGGGACATACACACTTGCTGCCCCCTGAGCAAGTAATGGGACTTTGGCTGGCTGAGCATCCACCTGTCCAGTGTCTCCTGCCAAGTCAAAGCTCATGTGCTCGCACACATACAAAATACCTCTGGATGTCCCTGCACAGCCACCAGCTACAGTCCTTCAGGGTTATCTCACTAAATTATCTACCATCAGTAAATACTTCCTAATATCCATGAGACGTCCTGAAAAGAGATGTCAGTGACCTTTGTTTTACTGCTGTAATTGAACCCCACAAAGTGATTACTGTTATTACACTGTCCGCTTTAGTGCACCTCAATGTTATTCATCTCCCTGCTGTATTAGCAGCAATTCAGTCAAGCAAATGTACTTGGCAGCCTGTTATCTATATTTTTTTCGGTCCAAGGTTATCTTGTTTTAGTAATATTCTTGAAGGCCTAGTTTATCATCCAAAGGTTGATGCCAGTATGCATCTGGATCCAGAAGTAATTTATTTTCTAGCATAAAGACAAGAACAAGCTAGTCCTAACACTCAGGCCTACAGTGACCTCCTACAACTCATTTGTCGTTGGCTACACCCAAACAGAATCCTGATATAAAACGCCATTTTGTAATTTAGGTCTCAGTCACACAGTCAGTAATCCCCTGGCAACCTCTAAATGCTAGGGAAGAATGTGTCTTCCCCAAATGGGTGTTGGAGGTTGCTGGCTGTTGCTGGGTGAAATCAAATTTCCAAGTTCCAGTCAGAATTTTAATTTGGAAGGCCATGTTAACTTGCTACCCAGAGAACCAGAGCAGCCCCACCAACCCTGAATTAACAATCCAAGGTGGCAGCAGTAAAATTATAAAACTGTTCATCTGTACTGTTACATTTGTGTATTTGTGACTCACTGAATAAGCCATAGGCAGAGCACTGACCAAGCTCTGTCCATGAATGTGGTGCAGCGGTGCTTTTAAGTATTATGCTGTATTGTTAGCGATACATTAATGGCTCTACCTCGCTAAGAACCAAAACCAATTCCTGTTTTTCCAACATGATTTTTAACTTCCGAGGTGTTTGGAATGCAGCATCAGATTTAAAGGGGGTGCTGCTGTAAAAACCTGCTTGTGATTGTTTTGGTTGCAAGCTTGTCTGCAACGCTCACTAACAAGCCAGCAATGCAGTGAAAGGTCAGAAAGGAAAACTCAAACTGGAAGTGGAGAATGTTCTCCTTCAAATTAAAAGTTTGAATTATTGCTGAAGCCAACATATTTCAAAAAGGTCCGACTTTTACTTTGAAGGTGAACATTCTCTGTTTTCATTTTTGCCTTTCACTCTGTTTACAGACACCTTCCATGCAAATGAGGCAATCTGCTCTCGGAAGGAGGTTTTCAGCAGCCCCATACACCATATACTGCAGACCTCTTTGTGACCAATTTTACCTAGCAACAGCAAACAACCTCCAGCAATCATTCACAGCTGGTTGAGGAGTTTTCACTTTTCCCTAGCGACCAGTGGTTACCAGGCAGTAGCCAACTGGTTTGCACATCTGCGTGTCTGGGGTTTAAGCTGTTTAATCATTTGGAAAGCATTTATAGAGTCTTTTACTATTGCACTTGTTTAAAAAAATACGGAAGTCTAATTCTTTTTGAAGAATTAAAAGATCATCTCTAGATCTGTAAAAAGAAATGGATGGGAGGTTCCTCTCTCCACTAATTTTCAAAGGTGGGGATAGAGGAGAGGATCTTCTGCTATTACATTTTTGGACCACACACGGACAGCCAAATCTACTGCTCTGATAAAGAAGGCCCAACAGCAGCTCTATTAAGTAAAGACACTTAGGAAGACCAATGTGTCCACAGAGCTGTTCAAGGCCTTTTATCACTGCACTAATGAAAGTGTTCTAACATATAACCATACACTACAGTACAGAGGCTGAAAGGAAAAGTGTCCAGAAAGTCATAAGCAACTTACAGAAAATCATCGGATGTCCTCACACTGGAGAACATCTTCAGGACACACTCCACCCATGATGCATCCAGAAAGCGGGAACTCACCCCTCTGTGAATGAGTGGATGATTTGTAGACACAATTACTCGCATACTGCCTCTATAAATGAGTGTAAGTGCATATTATTTGGCATGATTCCACAAGCATGTGAGGATGTCTAATTGCTATCTGTGTGCATTGTTAGCAAGTCTGAGTGTGTGAAATGTGATTTTTAGCTGTACACAGCTAATTTTGTTGTGCTTTCTCTAGCTGCAGTGACTCTAAAAGCATCTTATTTCGATCCTGGAAATATAGCCTGTTGTTTTTCTTTCACTCTTATAGACGTGAACAACAAAATATCCTAAATATAGAAGTTCACAGATATTATCCAAACAAATCTTTGTGACCAAGCTTGAAAAGGGGAGTATAGTCATGGAAGCAAAATAAATAATTCTAATCAAACACAAAGAAATCAGAACACACACAATATCTTAAAACAGCTCTGATGCTTGAGTCCAAAGAGAATCTGGTCACTATATATTTGAGCACTAGGATATACATGGTAGGCCGCAAGCATAACAATGTCTGTGGCCTACCATACAGACATAATGAACACAGGTGATGCTGGAAACCTGTGGGATTTTTTTTTTTTTTAATCTTAGAGGTACAACTAAAACTGCTCTTCCAATTATAAGTAAAACAGAAATTGGGCTTGAGCCTGCAGAACATCTCCATAATGAATTATAATTAATGTTCAAATCCACTCAAAAATGTGTGACGTTACTTCTCGTGGCTGAGTACCTCTGCAAAAGAAAACATTGGTTCACCTTGTTTTCAAATCCAGCTCACCCAAAACCGGAGCATTTACCTGTAAGCACCATTTTTCTCAACTAAATTTGGACCCATTCTGCTTCAGTGGACAACTTGGGGAACTAAAATCCAAACTACAAACTGCTGGGAATGGGGCTATTTCAGTGAAGTATTTAAGAATTCAAAATTTTCATATGATAATATTTGCATATTCATAGATTTTGGATTTTTCGCAGATGTCATTTCAAAGACTTCTCAGCAGGAAATTCAGCTTATTTATGGAAAAATTCAGCAAGGGTTTCTATGATTTTAATCATGGCCCGGGGGAAGGTTTTAGATAATATGCAAGCAACATTAACAAAAAAAATAATATAATACTTAACAAACCTTTGAGTTTTAAACATATCTAAGTTTCTAACTGTGCGTTTTTTTAACAAACAACTGAACAAAAGGCAAGAAAAACAAATTTACAGTGCCCTAAAGATGAGTCTGAGACTTTGGTCACACATAATTCTCTGATGCAGACACTCGGCAGCCCTTCCTTTCTCTGTTGATGGTGAAATTATCCAATAAAGCCAAAATAATCATCATCAAAAGCTGAAAGTTTGACTTCTTCTCATAATTAGGTGATTTGCAGCAATCTGCCACACAGACTCTGTCAATCTGTCAGCATGATCTTCCTCCTGTTAAAACTGCCTGGGAGACAATTACTCTGAGCTCCTCCTAATTAAAAACTCATTGAAATTTATGAGTGCCTGTTAAAAATGATTGAGTTCTGTTTCCTGGGAGGAATGCCATTAGGGAAGTGAATTTCTTACAGGCCCCTTTATCTGTGTTTTTGTCCGCATTTAGCTGTGATATAAAAAGGTATGTGTCTCCCTCTGGTGGTAAAAGCGGTGCACGTGCACATGAGATTGTAGTGGAAGATACAGTAATAACGACGACTGCTTGGCTTCACGTCCAATCGTTGTTTTTGGATAGATGCAGGGATGAAAATGGATGAATGAATAAACTGTAAAGGACTGTGGGTTCCATTTTGGTTTGTAATGGAGCACCGATGCCATGATTCATATAGAAAAATAGAGCCTACATTTTAATTCAGTTGACTATGAATATGAATATGAATATGTCCCTATTTGTGAGGTTTATCTTAAAAAACTGGAAAGAGTAATTTAATTTGCTGACCACTCACTTGTAATTTGCCCAAAATAAGATTATTCATTCTGTAAACTGGAAAGGACAAAAAGTAAATGACAACAAAAAATATGATTAGAAGTATGGATCAAACAGAAAAGACAGGTTACCTGTGGATATTTGATATTAGCTCAGTCCAGCAAGACTCATGTTGGTCATTTCAAACTTAAATTTCCAGATCTGCTGTATAGAAAGTACAAAGATTCAAAGGTTCAACTTTATTTATTTTATTGCATTTCAATACATGAACATATTTCAGTGTTCAGTATCATACTGACATCACACTATCTGCAACATGGATCCAAAAACTCACTTTAAATTTCATTTAGTCCAATTTCACCATTTTAGCTTCACATCGACAAGATGTCAACTGTGACAGACATTTTCTTATCTGTGTGAAATATTACAGCAGAGGGATTACTAGTGTGACGTTTCAGTGCAGGGGACCTGGCTGATGACCTGACAGCTGCACATTAAATAATACCAGTCATTTCAGTTCGGTAACACCATATGAAGGACGCCTGTGCCTTTGTGTGTGTGTGTGTGCGTTGTTTGCAGCTTCTCCCTGTGCCTGTGGATTTCCAGTTTCCTCTCACAGTCAGAACCCATGCTTTTTATGTTAGTTGGTGGATCTAAATTGGCCATAAGTGTGGGTTTGAGTGTGTTGTTGTCTGCATTATCCTCATAACTGACTGGCAATATGCCCAGTGTGCCCACTACCTTACCAGCTAGCACAGGGGTGGGCAATCTCAGTCCAACGAGGCCCGGTGTCCCTGCAGGTTTTAGATCTTACCTTGGGTCAACACACCTGAATCACATGATTAGTTCATTACCAGGCCTCTGGAGAACTTCAGGACATGTTGAGGAGCTAATTTAGCCATTTAAATCAGCTGTGTTGGTTCGAGGACACATCTAAAACCTGCAGGGACACCGGCCCTCGTGGACTGAGATTGCCCACCCCTGAGCTAGCATAAACTCCGGTCGCTTGCTTACCTGTCTGAGAAATGAAAAAAGAAACAATACCACATTTTTATTACCACTTTTCTCAATTTTCTTCCAGCCTGTAAGATGCCTTAGTAACAAACCATCATCTTGAGCTGCCCAGGGGATATGGAAATATAAGAAGCCTCCAGTATCCAGTCAGCTTTGATAATTTGGATGACTTGGCACTTTAAATTGCATCAGCTTCTTCTCTCGTAGAGGAAGTCAGAGGTGACAGCCCACAGTCCCACACCTGAGAGTTTGATGGTGCAGATTCATCTTGTCTGCTGTCAGTCTTTACATTTATATTTCCAGTTGTAATAATGCATAAACTGCGAAACCTAGCTAAACCTCAGCAGTGATACTGAAAAGTCTGGATACCACACCCCAAAACATAAATGCTAGACACAAAAAACCTAATTTATCAGTGATTAAGAATAGTTGTTCGTTTTCAAACTGTTGTTTGCTTTTCGCTGTGGGCAGACCTCAGTATGGGTGGGTGACTATGGTCAGTAACGTGGGAGTGCTGCAGGGGACTGTGCTTTCTCTGTTCCTGCTCACCCTGTACAAATCAGACTTCATATACAACTCGGAGTGCTGTCACGAGCAGAAGGTCACTGACACTACTGCAGTCGTGGGCTGTATCAGGAGTGGACAAGACGAGGAGTACAGAAAACTGATCGCAGACTTTGTTGAATGGTGTGAATCCAGACAATTCCATCTTAACAGCAGCCAAACCAAGGAGTTAATGGTGGACTTTAGGGTCTCCGGGTGGGGTCTGGGGGCAGAAGCATAAAGAAGTGTTTCACATCTGGAAAAAATGCAGAGGAAGGCAAGCTTTGTTGTTGGTGTGGACCTGGATAGACTGACAATTGTGACAGTGTGATGGGTGCTAAGCAGACTCCTGTCAATCCTGGACAATCCACTACACCCACTCCACAGCATCATCTCCAGACAGAGGAGCAGCTTCAGAGAAACACTGCTGTCATTTTCCTGCTCCAGACTGAGGAGATTGTTCATTCCCAAAGACACATGATTTTTAACTCCATCTGGGAGGAAGGGAACATTAATGTCAGTATTCCCTACTGTTCCAGTGTAAAGAAGGGGTGTCAAACTCATTTTACATCGCCGGCCACATACAGTCTACTTTGATCTTAAGCATAAAGCGGTTACATATTTATCTATTTTTCTACATGATAAAGAAAAAGCTGCTGTGACAAAGAAAGAAATCTGTCAGCACGACTCTTTGGACTTTTCTTTTTTTCACAAAGTTACAGAGGTTTTATTAGTGACATAGCTAAACGTTTTGCAATTTGGCATAATTTGTGAATGTTGACATTTCTTCAGTGTTAAATAGCAGGAATTAGGCTTTCTTGTTAAAGGTCATTTTTTTGGTTGGGGAGGACTGTGAGACTCATTTAGACACTCAGACACTGAGCCATGGTATTTCATGGATGTTTTGCGGGCTTTCCAGTAGCACACTGTAAAAATGCTGGTAAACAAATCATAAACAGAGCATATTGATACTAATGGTAGCATTTTACAGGATTCATATCATTCTAAACATGGCTGAAAAGGATAACTGCCACTACATTAATGTGATGGACTACAAATCTATTCTCCACTCTTGAAATTATCGTACATGATGTTCTGTGCTGAGACTACATAACAAAAGGAGGATTTGTATTTTAAGTTTAAAAACATAATAAAACAACTCTATTACTAGTTTCCTTTGTCTATGATTTTCCAGTGTCTATACTAAATAATGCTACTTTAAGTGTATGATGATTTGGAGGACTGCCTCTATGTGGTTAACTGAAGACTGAGACTGAAATAATGTGCTTTGCCACAAATAGTTCTTTAACTTCTTGATGCTCAATCATCCAGGTAAGTAAATCCCCAAAAGCTTTTGGGGAGTTCTTGGACTTCTTTAATGACCGAGCCTTTGCCTTGGGTTTGACAACAAAAGGCTCCACTCTAAAACGGGTGTATTGAAATCTCTGATTATTCAATTCAATTCAATTCAATTCAATTCAATTCAATTTTATTTATATAGCGCCAAATCACAACAAAAGTCGCCTCAAGGCGCTTTATATTGTACAGTAGATCGCACAATAATAAATACAGAGAAAAACCCAACAATCATATGATCCCCTATGACCAAGCACTTTGGCGACAGTGGGAAGGAAAAACTCCCTTTTAACAGGAAGAAACCTCCGGCAGAACCAGGCTCAGGGAGGGGCGGCCATCTGCTGCAACCGGTTGGGGTGAGAGAAGGAAAACAGGATAAAGACATGCTGTGGAAGAGAGACAGAGATTAATAACAGATATGATTCAATGCAGAGAGGTCTATTAACACATAGTGAGTGAGAAAGGTGACTGGAAAGGAAAAACTCAATGCATCATGGGAATCCCCGGCAGCCTACGTCTATTGCAGCATAACTAAGGGAGGATTCAGGGTCACCTGGTCCAGCCCTAACTATATGCTTTAGCAAAAAGGAAAGTTTTAAGCCTAATCTTGAAAGTAGAGATGGTGTCTGTCTCCCGAATCCAAACTGGAAGCTGGTTCCATAGAAGAGGGGCCTGAAAACTGAAGGCTCTCCCTCCCATTCTACTTTTAAATACTCTAGGAACAGCAAGTAGGCCTGCAGAGCGAGAGTGAAGTGTTCTAATAGGGTGATATGGTACTACAAGGTCATTAAGATAAGATAGGGCCTGATTATTTAAGACCTTGTATGTGAGGAGCAGGATTTTGAATTCAATTCTGGATTTAACAGGAAGCCAATGAAGGGAAGCCAAAACAGGAGAAATATGCTCTCTCTTTCTAGTCCCTGTCAGTACTCTTGCTGCAGCATTTTGGATGAGCTGAAGACTTTTCAGGGAGTTTTTAGGACATCCTGATAATAGTGAATTACAGTAGTCCAGCCTGGAAGTAATAAATGCATGAAAATAGTTTTTCAGCATCACTCTGAGACAGGGTATTTCTAATTTTAGAGATGTTGCGCAAATGGAAGAAAGCAGTCTTACATATTTGTTTAATATGTGCATTGAAGGACATGTCCTGGTCAAAAATGACTCCAAGGTTCCTCACAGCATTACTGGAGGCCAAGGTAATGCCATCCAGAGTAAGAATCTGGTTAGATACCATATTTCTAAGATTTTCAGGGCCGAGTACAATAACCTCAGTTTTATCTGAATTAAGAAGCAGAAAGTTAGCGGCCATCCAGGTCTTTATGTCTTTAAGACATTCCTGCAGCTTAACTAATTGGTGTGTGTTACCTGGCTTCATGGACAGATAGAGCTGCGTGTCATCTGCATAGCAGTGGAAATTTATGCTATGTCTTCTAATGATGCTGCCTAGGGGAAGCATGTATAATGTAAATAGAATTGGTCCTAGCACTGAACCCTGTGGAACACCATAACTGACCTTAGTGTGTGAAGAGGACTCTCCATTTACATGTACAAATTGGAGTCTATTAGATAGATATGATACAAACCACTGCAGTGCAGTACCTGTAATACCTACAGCATGTTCTAATCGCGCTAATAGGATATTATGGTCAACAGTATCGAACGCTGCACTGAGGTCTAGCAGGACAAGCACAGAGATGAGTCCACTGTCAGAGGCCATAAGAAGATCATTTGTAACCTTCACTACAGCTGTTTCTGTGCTGTGATGAGCTCTGAAACCTGACTGAAACTCTTCAAATAAGTCATTCCTCTGCAGATGATCTGTTAGCTGTTTGACAACTACTCTTTCAAGGATTTTTGATATGAAAGGAAGGTTGGAGATTGGCCTATAATTAGCTAAGACAGCTGGGTCTAGAGATGGCTTTTTGAGTAAAGGTTTAACTACAGCCAGCTTGAAGGCCTGTGGTACATAGCCGATTATTAGAGATAGGTTGATCATATTTAAGATTGAAGAATTAATTAATGGCAGGACTTCTTTGAGCAGTTTTGTAGGAATGGGGTCTAAAAGGCACGTTGATGGTTTGGAGGAAGTAATTGGAGGAAGATTATTCACTCTGAATTATTCTTAGACAGAAGTTTTTCAATAGTACAATGGAATAGAGGTTTGCAAATTTGAAAAGGGATGATTTCATTTGCCGACAGCACATTTGATTAATATTAAATACAAGTACTACATGCATGACAGTATGACTGGGAGCTGAGCCCCCCCCCCTAAAAGTTTGAAACCTAGAATCGCCCCTGAATTAAGACAAAAATATTATTATTTATTTATTGTATTTATTATGCTTGTAATAATGCAAGAATTCTTGTAATTCTTGTATTTTCTTGTATTTCTGCTGTACAGCACTTTGGTCGGCCATGTGTTGTTTTTTTAAAGTGCTATATAAATAAATTATGGTATGTGTATATATACAAATACACAAACATATAGGGGAAAGAGAAAAATGCAGTAAAATTTAAAAAAAATAAAATAAATAACTAGAAAGTGCATTTTCTTTCATTTAAATAAATAATTAAGTAACCCAACAAACAATGAGAGAACGACGGTAACAATGAAGAAAGACATTAAAAGCTTTAATAAAATTTTAATACTTGCCTGTCATCCTCCTCTGCAGTCGCTCGACTTGGATGACGCTATGCCCAGGTCGAACGCTGATTGGTAAAAGACGCCGCGTTAAACCGGAAAAGAAACCTACTGCCAGAGTTCATCCCAAAGAGGAAAAATCTCGACGAACGAGTGATAACAAATTCCCAAACGGGACCATCACACCAAAGAGAAGCAGCCTCTCTGAATGGCTTTGACAAGTAGTTGGCTGAGCAGGTTGCCCTTTATCCCAGCCTGTACGATCCAGATCATGAGTTTTACAAGCACAAACGGATTAACGCTTGTTATCGTGGCGAGAAATCGCAAACAAGCTTGTGGAACCGTTTTATCCGAGCCAGGAAAAAGGCGGAATGCGGTTCCTCGAACACATCACTGTTGTTAGAGTCGCTGTCATGGCTGGTGGGCTTTGTTAAATACAAGACGACGGAGGTGAGAAACACGACAAAAGCCCGTTTTTGTTTTTGTTTCTGTTTTTTATGTAGACGTAAGTCCTTTAATAACATTATTAAAAACGTCAGTAAAGCTGCGTTCAATTTACCTCGGATGTCCGAGGTGGGAGTGTCATTGCTCAAGATGAGCGCGTTCCAGTAGTAAAGTCAGAAAAGCAAAGAAAATGAATATTTCTTTTGCACCATAGCAAATTAGAAGCATTCGTACATCACTTGCAATACAGTACAGTGCTTTGCTTTTAGCACTTAAAAACGTAAAGAAGAAACTTAAGGAGCGCGTGTGACTGGCAACTGCACGTGCACAGCGACTTCTGACAGCGACCCACCCACTAAGATGTGAAAGTGTGATTTATACAGCCATTGTTGTGTATTTGTAAAAAAAAAAAAAAAAATTCTGTTATAATTTTTAACTCACAGAAATAAGCATTGTGTTGCAAGTGATTGCACTACTTTGCCTAATAGACCTCTTTGGAATAATAAATATTCTTTCCAAAATAAAATCATTGTTTCTAGGAACCTGGACAGAAAAAGGAATTTGGTCAGTTCTGCCCAAAGCTAAAGAAATGACCTTTAAAATTCAATGTATGGTTCAACTGAAAAAACGATTCCTGTGGATTCTGTGAAGAAGATGTGCGCTAGCAAAAAAGGCAGTTGGGGAATGGAGTGGTTGTGTCAAAATGGCACACAGCTCCTGAGACATGTGCACGTGATGTCATGTGAGAAACCTTTAGGTTGTTTGTTTAATGTCTTTTTCTTTCTTTTGTCTTCATTACAGGCAAAAATTCAGAGGATGTCTTTAACCCAACCTGCAAAAATCCAAATAGATGTTATGAGATTGTGTGAAGAGGTGCAACGTTGCCCGTGTCTTTACGAGCAATTTGTGGAGGGAAATTGCAAAGAATTTGGGAGTGAGTGAAAGTGCTTGTCGGATAAAGTGGAAATCTTTAAGAGACAAATTCGTGAAGACGAGGAAGAGGCTGCAGCTGAAGAGAAGAAACTGTGCAACCTTGCTTCTGCTCCCCATTTATAGGTCCTTCTCAAAAAATTAGCATATTGTGATAAAGTTCATTATTTTCTGCAATGTACTGATAAACATTAGACTTTCATATATTTTAGATCCATGACACACAACTGAAGTAGTTCAAGCCTTTCATTGTTTAAATATTGATGATTTTGGCATACAGCTCATGAAAACCCAAAATTCCTATCTCAAAAAATTAGCATATCATGAAAAGGTTCACTAAACGAGCTATTAACCTAATCATCTGAATCAACGAATTAACTCTAAACACCTGCAAAAGATTCCTGAGGCTTTTAAAAACTCCCAGCCTGGTTCATTACTCAAAACCGCAATCATGGGTAAGACTGCCGACCTGACTGCTGTCCAGAAGGCCATCATTGACACCCTCAAGCAAGAGGGTAAGACACAGAAAGAAATTTCTGAACGGATAGGCTGTTCCCAGAGTGCTGTATCAAGGCACCTCTGTGGGAAGGAAAAAGTGTGGCAGAAAACGCTGCACAACGAGAAGAGGTGACCGGACCCTGAGGAAGATTGTGGAGAAGGACCGATTCCAGACCTTGGGGGACCTGCGGAAGAAGTGGACTGAGTCTGGAGTAGAAACATCCAGAGCCACCGTGTACAGGGGTGTGCGGGAAATGGGCTACAGGTGCCACATTCCCCAGGTCAAGCCACTTTTGAACCAGAAACAGCGGCAGAAGCGCCTGACCTGGGCTACAGAGAAGCAGCACTGGACTGTTGCACAGTGGTCCAAAGTACTTTGGATGAAAGCAACTTTTGCATGTCATTCGGAAATCAAGGTGCCAGAGTCTGGAGGAAGACTGGGGAGAGGGAAATGCCAAAATGCCTGAAGTCCAGTGTCAAGTACCCACAGTCAGTGATGGTCTGGGGTGCCATGTCAGCTGCCGGTGTTGGTCCACTGTGTTTTATCAAGGGCAGGGTCAATGCAGCTAGCTATCAGGAGATTTTGGAGCACTTCATGCTTCCATCTGCTGAAAAGGTTTATGGAGATGAAGATTTCATTTTTCAGCACGACCTGGCACCTGCTCACAGTGCCAAAACCACTGGTAAATGGTTTACTGACCATGGTATTACTGTGCTCAATTGGCCTGCCAACTCTCCTGACCTGAACCCCATAGAGAATCTTTGGGATATTGTGAAGAGAAAGTTGAGAGACGCAAGACCCAACACTCTGGATGAGTTTAAGGCCTCTATCGAAGCATCCTGGGCCTCCATAACACCTCAGCAGTGCCACAGGCTGATTGCCATAACTGAACATAATTATTTGAAGGTTGACTTTTTTTGTATTCAAAACACTTTTCTTTTATTGGTCGGATGTAATATGCTAATTTTTTGAGACAGGAATTTTGGGTTTTCATGAGCTGTATGCCAAAATACTCAATATTAAAACAATGGAAGGCTTGAACTACTTCAGTTGTGTGTAATGAATCTAAAATATATGAAAGTCTAATGTTTATCAGTACATTGCAGAAAATAATGAACTTTATCACAATATGCTAATTTTTTGAGAAGGACCTGTATATATATTCCTTGATGGGCTGGCTCTCCGACTTTGTGAGCCACTGGGAGTGAAATTCCAAGTCTGCAGAAGAGGCAATGTCAATTATCTTTGAAGGTACCGTATTAGTACCAAAGCGTTGAGCAATATGCAAACACACATACACTGAGACCCTTATTGATGAGGAGGCGAGACGAGCCTTCAGTGAATAGTTGACCTGAAAAGATGGGTGGTTTAAGAACATTTTCTTTTATATCTCATGTGCAAATGTACATGAAATTATAACAAGCTCTTATTTGTTGCAGGAAGAGGAAGGCAGCGATACAGTCACCCTGCTCCAGAAAACTGTTGATCTCAGCGATTCACCGCACTGCTCAACAGCATCGCCTACAGAGGGGTCGCCATCTCCACTCAATCCCTCCTTCTCAGCATCAACAACTGTCGTGAAAAAATCCTCATCCATGACCACTGAGGATTTTATTCAAAACGATCTCCAGGAGATTAAGAAGATTATTAAGAAGGCCAAAGGTCCAAGGGGTGCATTTATTTGAACTGTAGTATTAATGAGCTTCAACATTGCTGGTTCTGCTCATGTAATTTGATAAATAAGGATTTTTTTTTTTTATTGTTATTATTTCATGAATTTATCTCACCATTTCTGTCTCGGCTGAATTCTCTCTCGAGGCCTGTGTGCAATGAACAAGGGCAACTCTGAAGTAGCTTTTGACACACAGACTGTGCTGACAGTAACAACTGCAGTGTCCATAAACATTTAAAAGTGTGGTCACAATTGAGCTCTTGCACCATAAGTGGAACATGTTTGTATAGCTGCGTCTGTGTGATTTAACATGTGGGAAGAAGCTTCTACAAATCTGTGCCACTACATGGTGAAATTTTGTGGCGTATCAATACAGCCATCGTATTGTGTTAATTTGCAATATTGTATCAATACAGGGACACCAGATATCAATATTTCATTAAATAAATTAGAATACTTTGGAAATACAGTGAAAAGAGCACAAGTGCACCAATATCCTAGGATAGCGTTAGCTGAGCAAACTTGGATTAAATCGTCGGAACTGAAAAATCACCCAACACTGAGTCGACGATTTATCACTGTTCATTCCATTTAACTGCGGATGGCAAGAATTTATGACAGTGTTGGTTATGTTTGACAGTCTCATGCTCTTGGCTCTTGACGGAGGCGGTCGCACTTTCTCCTTCTCCCTCTCCCTTATCTTTCCTGCTTAGCTTCTCATGTCTTTTGTATAGTCTCGCTTATTCTCTAACCCTTCTGATTCTGATTCTAAGAGAGTCTCCCAGACTTGGTCTCTAAAAACCTAAAGAAGAATTATGAATTTGATCAACTGGCCCCTTAATGAAACTGAGAAGCTCATGGCTCTGCTATGTGGATAACATCTTGAAGAAGAACAACAGGAATTGAGAGACCTGGTGACCAGTGACGGACATTAGACCAACAGTAAAATTGGATGCAGTTTGTTCGCACTAACCAAAACAGCTACCATCTTCAGCTCATGCGGCCCTCTGGCGCCAGCTGGATGCTCAAGGCAAAAGCTGACGGGAATAACAATTCTCCCTTAGATAAGAAGACTGTGTTGTGACTTTCTCCCTCCTCATTCAAGGCCACGCGCGTCGACCGAAGACTGTTGACTTTTGCCTAACCGGGTGACGGGACACTTTCTCTCGGCTAAACACAGAACACACGCACGCACACATATGCATGTACACTGACACAGACCTACATTCACCCCCATAGCTGTGCAGCACATGTGGTAGGTCCTTTTGTAGTTCCGGAGCCTTGCTGATGCCTTCGCCCTGTCACATGGGCGAACGGTCATATTCCTGTGAATTCTGCAAAAAACGCTTCGCTACCACGTGCAGCCTGATGCAACATTTGATATTTGGGCATATTGGGGCCCGATGAATGTAAAAACAAAGAATTACCAGGTTTTTTTTTACCTTATTTTTCTTTTTAAGAAAAATGAGAGCCACATATGAGGATATTCATTTAAAATTTTGATAGAACAGTAGCAGTATAATGTCCTCGTAAGTGGATATCAGGCCCTTGTAGAGCAAAATTGAGTATTTTGGTCTAAATAACCCAAAATGTGATGTCCACATATGTGGAAGCCAGGTCCTAGGAGGTTAAAAGTTTCCATCCCATCCACAGTAACAAGTCAGCAAGCATCATTTAATGCTGATGATGATGCAGTAGATGAAAAAACAAAAGAATTAAAAAATCACTACAGAAATGCATTTTTAAATGCATATTAAACACGATAGACCTAAATCACTTGTCTATATCTCATATTACGATTGTTGCATATGTTAATATGTGTTTTGAGCTTTTTAGTCTTTATTTTGATAGGACATTGGAGAGAATGCTGGTAAGCCGAGACAGACCAGGGGAAAACACGCAGAAAAATGGATTTGGGCCAGGTTCAAAGCCTGGTCTCTGCATCTGTGGGTGCTTGCTTAACCAAGTAAGGTCAAGCAGGCACCCACAGATGTGAGTCTTCACAGTGTACTCGACGACAGCTCTTATAGCTTGACCAGGATATTAACTGAAGCCTATCTACTATTCATCAACACATTTGTTTGAAACAAGGATTCGGGTGTACCTCCATACAACTCTCATCCTGAACAATAGTGTATTTTTAAGACTTTAGTTTGAAAGCTTCCACTGAGGATTGGGTGACGGAACTTTATTCCAAAAGGCAATTTCTTTAAATACAACATGATGTTTCAACACAAGTAAAATATTACTTTCTAAAATTTCAGAAATACACAACTCTTCATTATAAAACACGTTCATTTGGACAGTTATCCTAAATAATAGATTATGCACAATACAGGTCCTTTTTGTCCAGTCTATGTCAGACATGTAGTGCTTTATCAGTCCCAAGATTCGGTCTGCAGTCAGTTTTAGAAACTATATGAAGACAGAAGATTCACTTTGATTGAGCTTTATTACTGACAGGCTCCCTTGTGGGAAATGCTGGGTGATGATGATGTTTTATATTATTTTGGGGGGCATTTTTGCCTTCATTGAATAGTGAAAGCAAAGAGAGACAGGAAGGCGAGGTGAGCTTGCAGTAAAATCCACACTTTTAAGCTTAAATTTCAAAACTTACATTTTAACTACTGACTTTATCTACTGTTCTGATTTTATCTACTGTTCTGATTTTATCTACTGTTTTGATTTTTGATTTTAAATACTGTTTTGTTTGTTTGTTTGTTTGTTTGTTTGTTTGCTTGTCTTAATCAATTTTAAATCGTGCTTTTTATTTGTTTTTGTTTTTAATGTCTCTGTAAAGCACTTTGAATCACCTTGTTGTTGAATTGTGCTATATAAATAAACTTGCCTTGCCTTGCCTAAAAGGCCAGCTCTGTAGTATGTGGTCGCTTGAAGTCCAGGAACAAGCATCCACTGAGTTGTTGTTGTTGTTGTTCTTTTCTGCACCAATAATTGCACTTCACCAATTCATTACATCTCATGAGGATCATTTCTCCAGCCTGAAATAACTGTGGCTTCTGGAAGGCTGGGGTAGGTGTCAACGTGATGCGAACCATCTTCAGTCGATATTCCCGTGTCTCTATGCTTGAAAGCAGGCAAGATTAAAATCAATTCGGTGCATTAGGTCTCTCTGTAACAAACCCACAGCCAGCATAAAAGTCAAAGGATCTTTTATAAAGAGCTTTGTAGTAGAGAGGGGATTAGATGGGCCTGTTGTCTCAGTCCTACGCTGTTTCTCTGGATATTGAACAACTTGCCCAAATGATCCAGCAAAGTAAACTCATAACTGGAATAACAGATAACAATCAAATACACACCATAAGCTCATTCATAGACAATGTTATGATTTCTTTACCCCTGTACTCAGTTGATCCAAACATTAGATATATTTAGCAAGTACCCAGCCCTTTAACAGATCAAAAGAAGATAAAACTCGCAAATAAATGAATGTAACTTAAAAAAAAAAATCTGTCAAAACTATACCAAAGCAATCATGACTATATTGATACCAACATAAGAAAAGACTTTGAACGATAGTTTAACCACCCTTTGGGATTAAATGTTAGAATTAACTGTAATAAAGCTGGATATATGCCACATCTACTATTGTTTCTTTGTTTGTTAATTTATTTCTAGTTATTTATTACTATGTCTATTTTAATCAGTGCCAGCAGATATAACACCAATTCAATTTCTATAGGTGGGATAAGCTCATTTCTAGATGTATATGGGATAGAAAGAGACCTAGGATCTGTCACACTATGCTACAACTACCTAAAAATAAAGATCTAATGGTACTTCTGAGCCTGGGTGAGATGTTCTGGGCATGTCTGACCGAGAAGAGGCCTTGGGGCAAACCAAAGACACTCTGGAGAGATTACATGAGGAGCATCTCAGAGGTCGACGGTGGCTAGAGGAGGTGGCTGGGGATAGGGAGGTTTGGGCTTCTCTGCTTAGGTTGCAAACCCCATGACCCTGCCCCGGATAATAGGAAGAAAATGGAAGAAGATGGTACTTCCGAATATAAGAGTATTATCAAGCTCAACTACAACAACTTGTCTATTATGTATGTCTGTATGTTGAGTCTGAGTCTGTATGTCTCAACAGTAATTGGGATAAGGACTCTGTATGTCTATACAGAAAAAATAAACTGATCCGCAAGGCCAGTAATGTTGTGGGTATGGAGCTGGACTCTCTTAAGGTGGTTTCGGAGAAGAGAATGTTGTCCAAGATAAAGACAATTTTGGATAATACCTCCCACCCACTCCATGACATGCTGGCTAGCCACAGGAGCACGTTCAGTGAGAGACGGAGATTACTAAAAAGCACCACTGAACGACACAGGAAATCATTCCTGCCTGTGGCCATCTCCCTGTACAACTCCTCCATCTAATACACTGTAAACACTGCAATAGTTGCATCCTTTTTGCACACACTCTTTCTTACTCGGTAATGCTGCTGTCAATTTTTTTATTTATAATCACATCTGTCAAACCTGGATATTTATTATTTGGTGTTTTGTATATATTGTGCTGTTCCTTATATCTTAACATATTGTATTGTTAAATAGTCTAGTCTGTTTTTGTTAATGTTAAGGTACTGGAGCAACTGTAAACTACATATTTTCCCTAGGGATTAATAAAGTATGCTGATTCTGATTCTGATTAGTGTTATATTACTGATGTTGCTTTAAGGAAAGATACTGAAGCTTCTCCATTAAAAAAAACAGATCCATACCAGTACTGGTGAGACTGAGGCCCGAGACTAAAAAGTGTCGAATAATAATGTTTACTTTAGATAAATGGTACTCAGTTGTAAAGCAGTTGTAACTGGGATAAGGACTTGGACTTCTAAGATGGATCACTCATGATGATGAATTTAAACTGGGGATGTTTGACGCCAGCTTTAAACAGTTTGTGGGAAAAGGTATTACCGCCATGTGTACACTTACTAAAAAGGGTCAAAGGCAGAGTTTTCAAGATATGAAAATCACATATGATCTTACAAACCAGGATTTCTTTAGATATTTACAGATACAGATACAAGACAAATGAGGATAAAATACATCCTATTATAAAGACATGTGCATTATCTTATCACAGGCAGTTCCCAGAGTTGTGTCTACTATGTACTGTAGTTTGATGGACTCTAGAGAATATTCGACTTTATATGTAAACAAATAAAATGGGAACGGGTGCAGGAAGAAGAAATCCCAGAAGAGATGCAGTATGATATCAATGCAACATTGCCCTGTCTGCAACAAGGCAATGCAATCACTGAAACTGACGCAATTTAGCTGAAAGAACCAGGTTGAGTATTTTGTAAGACCTCAAATTAAAAGTAAACAGATAAAGGCTGGAGACTGTGTGCACACCTGGAACCAGTTCGAGAGTGGAATATTTAGTTATAGGATTTCACGATCGTGTGCAAGGACATGTGCATCCAAAAGATTCCTCTGGCAGAGGCAAAGAAAAATGTAACTAAAAACTTGCTAAGGACTGAAACACTGAGCTATAGACTTGGGTTGCTGGTGTTGAAGAGATCCTGGTGATGGGAAAAGTCACATATAGATTTAATATGAAAAAAGGACATAAGTAACTTTATTATTAAAAGAGGCAGATTTGCTCCAGCACTGCAGATCTGGTACTGTTTGTGTACAGCTTCTGGCTAGCTCCCAGTTTTGTTTTGGCTTTGTGTTAATTCTCTTAATGTTTAAACAAAGCAAACTACGACAAAATTACAGGAAAAAAATAGGCCAGAAGTGGATGCTGTAATTCTGAAGGAGGAGAGGTAGCTGAAGAGAAGACACTTCTGATCAAAAAGAACACAAAGGCCGATCTCGTATTTGCTAAAAGACTTCCTGATGATCCCCAAGACTTTTGCAAAAATATCCTGTGGACCGACGAGACAAAAGTTGAACTTTCTGGAACTTTTGAGTCCTGTTACATAAAACTAACACAGCATTTCATTAAAGGAACATTACACCAACAATCAAACATGGTGGTGGTAGTGTGATGGTCCGGGGATGCTTGTCATAAGTTGTGAAAGAGGATCCCCAAATGAAGAAACTGTCCGAAGGGTAACAAGAGAGCAGGAAAACAGACAGAAAACTAACTGGAAACATGACAGCACAGAAAAACACTGACACTGACAAAGAATAACTACTGAACTGGAAGTGATCAGAGCTGAGAAACAATGCACAGAGCCAATCAAAGTAGACAGGGTAAATGAGACCAGAGAAAGTAAAACTGAAAACTAAACATACAAGCTTGACACAGATGGGCACGGAGGAAAGACTAAGGAAATAGCAAGAAACTAAACAGAATAAAAACATTAACTGAAAGAAACTTACGCTAAAGATACTAAGAGGCGTGATCAACCATGGACCATGACATTTCTTTGCCCATCTGCCTATCCATGACTGCGATTTGTATTTGAGGTCTGAAGAGTACAAGGTGAAAGAGGCAGGAGAGCACACTGTGTCCTGTGCTGCACCAGATTTGCTGGTCACTGTTTCAGAAGAGGTCTGGGTCCACTCCATCTCAGTCAGTTTGTCTCTCAGTAGGAGTGGTTGGATATTGTTGAAATAGAAAACACGTGATCCTCACGGCACCAGATGTGCAGCACAAAAGGAACGGCATCTTCCACACCCACCTTCTCCTGGTAAGCAAACTGCAGGGGGTCCAGCAGCTTGAAGAATATGAGAAGTCAGTGCAGCTGATCTGAAATCAGAGAGGGGAAACGTGGAGCAGAGCTGTTCAGACAGGCAGAGATGAGCATGAAACTGTGATCAGTTATAGGCGAATAGGCTTACATGCTATCCAGCAGTAGAAATTGCGGGCCTCAGTAAAGTCTACGCTCTGGTTACGGCCCTGACAGCATCCCTCCATAGAAACAAACACAACACTGAGCCAGAGGAAAACCTGGTCGGACCTGATGGCGGTCTGGCGCCATCTAGTGTTATGAAATCAAAATTTCCTGGTCGATCCGGTCTTCGTCAACCAACCAGGAAAGAGGGCTTGCCGTGATCTGGACTGAGGCGGATGAGACCAGAAACCTTTGTTCTGCCTTTTCCTCCCAGTACCGAGTAAAACCTAGAGAACGTTCATACCTCCAACAACACTGCGCTCGTATTTTGCTGCTGGGCGATCGCAGATGGTCATTTTATTAATCAAACATTTTCAGAATTCATTCATTAGGCTTTATACATACATTTTTTTCCCGATAGCTACAACCCGAGGGGGACAACTGGCCATTTTTTTCTGTCAGCTGCGAAATGGAAATAAAACGCGGAACTGAAAGTGGAAACAACCGAGGTGCGTGTATCAGAATAAACAGGGGGGGAAATCACGGTATCTTATCTTATATGATCCCCGATCTTTGTGTTGGTAACAATGATTTTTACAGTGACCTCAACGATAACGGCGATTGCCTGCTTCTGTTCTCTGTTGATATTCCTGCAGTATTTGGAGAAGGACTCACTTAATCCACAGTTGATCTCATTAGAAAGTGAAGGTTGTTTTCCGTCACTCCGTCAGTGGTTCGGGCTAAACATCTGTGCTATCAGAGCATTATTTCTACTTACTAGCCGTGTTACCTCTGCCAGAAATCCAATAGCTTGTGCATCCTGCATTATAAAGGTCAGCAATAAGTCGTGTAATCCGTGTTTTGAGTTTGTGGGGGAGTTTGATGGATGCCGCTGTCAGTGCACCTCGGAGCAGCGCTGTCATGTCATTATTTTACGCAGCACTTTGCTGCTACACGTCAAGTTAACTTATGCATCCTGTGCCAGCATATAAAGCGTCAGGTGGATGCTGTTCACTCAGGATGCTCAAAGAAAGGCTGTCGCAGCTTGTTTGCACTTATTTTGAGGTAGTTTCCCTTTTGTTTTGTTTTTGGTTTTTGTCTTTCTAAGCAGATTTACTGAAATTCCTTCCTCTTTTCAGGCAGACAGGCTCACATCACAAAGAAATCCAACATAACAGATGTGATTTAGTGACTTTCTTGAAAGTTAGGAGAGAAACATCATTGCGAGGTGGACATTCAGATAAGAAAAGGAATGACAAAGCTTTCTAAAATTTTCCATAAAGCTTGACCTGCTTGCTGATTTGCTAAATTACCTAAGAAGTTCTCACAAAGTGTGAAGCCATCTTCATATAAATCGCTGCTGCTGTAGGACACACAGTGATGTAGGCCTGTAACAAAACAATAAGTCATTTGTGTCTGTTGTGGTTTTACTTCTTCTCTCCTACTCTTCAGGTAATGACCTTCCCCTCCGTTATCTTCGGCTCCTGGCCCCACCCTTGCAGCTTTTATCAGCTGGAGTGTGGCAAGTTGTGCAGCAGGGACTTGTGGATCACTACGGGATGCTGGAAGAGTTTGTTACCATGGTGACGGAGCTGGTCCCAGAGCTGATGAGCTACAGTCAGAGGGCTCAGCTCATCCTGGGACTCAGGGCCAGGGTCAGTAGTGTTTACGTTTTGGTCATACTGAAAGGAAGCTAAAGCTGTAGTCATTTAAAAATATCTGATTTTTGTGTATAACCAGCTGGTTCTGGAGATGTGTCGAGGGGAGCATCCAGTGGATATGCAGATCATTCAGCCACATCTGGACAGAATAAAAGCCCCTGTCAGTACTGCCAAGGATCACCACGTAAGTGAACTTTAGCAGGAAAATGCACAGCTGTGTAAAAGCTGAGCGCTAGGTTGACATAGCACATACCTGCTATGCAGTGAAGAAGTCCTTGTTTTGTTTGGGGGGTTTTTTTCTCATTAAGTAAAACTAGAGTGAGTTATTATACTAGTACATCTCAAAAAATATATAGTGTCATTTAAATGTTTGGGGGTTTTTGCCATTTAATTAAATGGCAAATAAAAATATTCAAGATTCATTATACGTAGTAAAATAATTAAGGCCTTTCTTTGTGTTTGTTTAGATAATTATGGCCACATTTTAAAAGAATTGATTAAATTGATTCTCAAATGGCATAAATACCAGTTCACTCTGCTGACTTGACAGTTGTCCAGATGACGATCATCGACACCCTTCACAAGGAGGTTAATCCTCAAAAGGTCACTGCTGAAAAGGCTGCCTGTTCTCAGAGTTCTGTATCGAAGCACATTAACTGAAAGTTTGCTGGAAGGGAATAGTGCAGTGGGAAACTGTGCATGGACAACAGGGCGCAGCTTTGAGAGGATTGTCAGTAAAAGTTGATTCAAAGAATTTGAGGAAGGAGTGGACTGGGGTTGGTGTCAGTATTATTTCCTGGGCATTTCATCTGGAAATCAAGATCTTAGAGGAAAGAGTGGAGAGTCACAAAATCTAAAATGTTTAAAGTGCCGTGTGAAGTTCCTGCTGCCTGTGAGGATATCAGGGTGCCAGTTCATCTGCTGGTGTTGGTGGTGGTTGGAGATGTTACAGCACGTCTGCGTTCACCTGCTGTGAAGCTCATACCAATCTACTATTTCAGCAGGACTTACCCACTGCCTACAGTGACTATTACATGGTTTGCAAACTATGTTATTCCTGTACTTGATTGGCCAGATAACTTGGCTGACGGGAACCCCACAGAGAATCTATTAGAGGAAGAGGAAGGTGAGAAACACCCGACCCAAAAACACAGACGAACTGAAGGCTGCTTTCAAAGCAACCTGGGCTTCAATGTCACCTCAGCCTACTTAGTGTTTAAATCCACAGGAAATAGTTTTGAGATTTATTTTAGGAAATATTTTAAGTATTTGAGATACTGGACTTCTGATTTTCATGAGCTGTAAGAATATATTCCTTTTTTTTTTCCGTGTGTGTGTTTATATCAGGTAACCATCAACCACGTGGAGGAATCGGAGGTGAACTTTGTGGAGCTGGTGCATTCGTTACTGGAGGATCCCTCTGAAAGAAAATATTTTTTCCAGGTGAGACATCTTGCAGAGACAAACCAGACACATTCAAGCTTTCAGGAAGACTTCAGTAAGGCAAGGCAAGGCAAGGCAAGTTTATTTATATAGCACAATTCAACAACAAGGTGATTCAAAGTGCTTTACAGAGACATTAAAAACAAAAACAAATAAAAAGCATGATTTAAAATTGATTAAGACAAGCAAACAAACAAACAAACAAAACAGTATTTAAAATCAAAAATCAAAACAGTAGATAAAATCAGAACAGTAGATAAAATCAGAACAGTAGATAAAGTCAGTAGTTAAAATGTAAGTTTTGAAATTTAAGCTTAAAAGTGTGGATTTGGTGCTTTATTCAAAAGCAGCTGAGAACAGGTGAGTCTTCAACCTGGATTTAAATAAACTGAGTGTTTCAGCTGATCTGAGGCTTTCTGGGAGTTTGTTCCAGATATATGGAGCATAAAAGCTGAATGCAGCTTCTCCGTGTTTGGTTCTGACTCTGGGAACTGATAAAAAACCGGATCCAGATGACCTGAGGGATCTGGAAGGTTCATACTGGGTCAGGAGGTCACTGATGTATTTTGGTCCTAAACCATTCAGAGCTTTATAGACCAGCATCAGAACTTTAAAGTCTATCCTCTGACGGACAGGCAGCCAGTGTAAAGACCTCAGAGCTGGACTGATGTGGTCCACTTTTTTGGTCTTAGTGAGGACTCTAGCAGCAGAGTTCTGAATGAGCTGTAGTTGTCTGACTGATTTTTTAGGTAGACCTGTAAAGATGCTGTTACAGTAATCAAGCCTGCTAAAGATGAATGCATGGACTAGTTTTTCCAGGTCCTGTTGAGACATCAGATCTTTTATCCTTGAAATATTCTTGAGGTGATAGTAAGCCGATTTTGTTATTGTCTTAATGTGTTTTTCTAAGTTTAGGTCTGCATCCATCACTACACCCAAATTTCTCGCCTGGTTGGTGGTTTTTAGGTGTATAGATTGAAGTTCTCTGGTGACCTGTAATCGTTTTTCTTTGGCACCAAAGACTATTACTTCAGTTTTGTTTTTGTTTAGCTGGAGAAAATTGTGGCACAACCAGTCATTAGTTTCCTCAATGCATTTACCAAGAGCCTGTACAGGGCCTCGGTCTCCTGGTGACATTGTGATATATATTTGTGTGTCATCTGCGTAGCTATGATAGTTTATTTTGTTGTTCTTTATAATCTGTGCCAGTGGGAGCATGTAGATGTTAAACAGAAGGGGTCCCAAGATGGAACCTTGGGGAACTCCACATGTGATACTTGTCTGCTCAGATGTGAAGTTACCTATTGATACAAAGTATTTCCTGTTTTCTAAGTATGTTTTGAACCAGTTTAGTACAGTTCCTGAAAGACCTGCCCAGTTCTCCAGTCATTTGAGTAATATGTTGTGGTCAACTGTATCAAATGCTGCACTGAGATCCAGTAAAACTAAGACTGACATTTTTCCACTGTCTGTATTCAGACATATGTCATTAAACACTTTGGTCAGAGCGGTTTCAGTGCTGTGGTTCTGTCTAAAACCTGACTGGAAGGCATCATAGCAGTTATTCTGTGTTAAGAAGTAATTGAGCTGTTGAGAAACTGCTTTTTCAATGATCTTACTTAAAAATGGGAGGTTTGAGATCGGCCTGTAGTTATTCATTTGTGTCTTGTCAAGATTGTCCTTTTTCAGTATAGGTTTAATTACAGCAGTTTTTAGTGATTCTGGAAACACACCTGACGTTAAAGAAAAGTTTATGATCTGTAACAGGTCTGACTCCAAAGTCTTTGAGACCTTTTTGAAAAAACTTGTTGGCAGGACATCTAAACAGCAAGAGAAGGAGTTCAGTTGACCTAAGATGTCGTCCAGGTCTCTGTTGTTAATAGGGTGAAACTGTTTGATGGTGTTTAAACAGTTTTTTGGTGGACACAGTACATGTCCTGGATCTGCTGTTGATGTACCAATTGCTTGTCTAATCTTTTGGATTTTTTCTGTGAAGAATTTGGCAAAGTCATTGCAGGCCATGGTCGAATGAAGTTCAGCTGCCACTGACACAGGAGGGTTTGTTAGCCTGTCAACTGTAGAAAATAGGACCCGAGCGTTATGACTGTTTTTGGTGATGATGTCAGAGAAGTAGGACCTCCTTGCACTCCTCAGTTGTAAATTATAATTGTGAAGTTTCTCTTTATAGATGTCATAATGAACCTGGAGGTTTGTTTTTCTCCATCTGCGCTCAGCTTTCCTACACTCTCTTTTTTCATTTTGATAACACTCTCAGAGTCATCTCAGAATTCACATCATGCCCGACCTTGAGGGTAGATGGAGTACAGCATCAAAAGACTAAATGAGGATCCACTTTTGTCAGCCAACAACAGAATCGTGAGGCTGAAGTGGGCTCACCAAAACTGAGCTGCTGAAGATTGGGGGTGGAGGAGGGTGTAGCCTGGTCTGATGTGTCTTGATTTCTGCTGAGGCACACAGATGGTAGAGTTACAATTTGGCATCAAAAGTGTGTCAACTGTACAGGCTGCTGGTAGCGGTGTAGTCATATGGGCAATGGTTTCTTGGCACATTTTTGCCTCTTTTGAACCATTAGGACACCGGTGCTGGTATGAAGCTGTTATGATGCCTCTCAGTTTGTGGCTTTTGTGTCTTTCTTGATCAGAAATGTATAGTACTGGTTCTAGGTTAGTCACCAGCACCAAGATATTTTTTGTCCTTCAACTTGTTAAACTCTAATTCCTGGGGACACAGGCGGAACATCTGGTTTCACGGGCTGTGCCGCCTGGTCTGTTGTTTAAATATAGACATGTGTGGTATTGACAGAAACTTCAGAATCTCAGCTAAAAGCTCACAAAATTATTTCTATGACCGCCAAACACAGCTAAAACGACAAACAATAAAATATTGCACGAAAAGATGTAAACGCAAAGTGTCGAGTCAATTCAATTTTATTTATATAGCGCCAAATCACAACAACATTCGCCTCAAGGCACTTTATATTGTACGGTAGATCGTACAATAACAGATACAGAGAAAAACCCAACAATCCTATGAGCCCCTATGAGCAAGCACTTTGGCGACAGTGGGAAGGAAAAACTCCCTTTTAACAGGAAGAAACCTCCGGCAGAACCAGGCTCAGGGTGGGGCGACCATCCTCTGCGACCGGTTGGGGTGAGAGAGGGAAAACAGGATAAAGACATGCTGTGGAAGAGAGACAGAGATTAATAGCAGGTATGATTCAATGCAGAGAGGTCTATTAACACATAGTGAGTGAGAAAGGTGACTGGAAAGGAAAAACTCGATGCATCATGGGAATCCCCGGCAGCCTACGTCTATTGCAGCATAACTAAGGGAGGATTCAGGGTCACCTGGTCCAGCCCTAACTATATGCTTTAGCAAAAAGGAAAGTTTTAAGCCTAATCTTGAAAGTAGATATAGTGTCTGTCTCCCATATCCAAACTGGAAGCTGGTTCCATAGAAGAGGGGCCTGAAAACTGAAGGCTCTCCCTCCCATTCTACTTTCAAATATTCTAGGAACAACAAGTAGGCCTGCAGTGCGAGACTGAAGTGCTCTAATAGGGTGATATGGCACTACAAGGTCATTAAGATAAGATAGGGCCTGATTATTTAAGACCTTGTATGTGAGGAGCAGGATTTTGAATTCAATTCTGGATTTAACAGGAAGCCAATGAAGGGAAGCCAATACAGGAGAAATATGCTCTCTCTTTCTAGTCCCTGTCAGTACACTTGCTGCAGCATTTTGGATTAACTGAAGGCTTTTCAGGGAGTTTTTAGGACACCCTGATAATAATGAGTTACAGTAGTCCAGCCTGGAAGTAATAAATGCATGAACTAGTTTATCAGCATCACTCTGAGACAGAATATTTCTAATTTTAGAGATGTTGCGCAAGTGGAAGAAAGCAGTCTTACATATTTGTTTAATATGTGCATTGAAGGACATGTCTTGGTCAAAAATGACTCCAAGGTTCCTCACAGCGTTACTGGAGGCCAAGGTAATGCCATCCAGAGTAAGAATCTGGTTAGATACCATATTTCTAAGATTTTCAGGGCCGAGTACAATAACCTCAGTTTTATCTGAATTAAGAAGCAGAAAGTTAGCGGCCATCCAGGTCTTTATGTCTTTAAGACATTCCTGCAGTTTAACTAATTGGTGTGTGTTACCTGGCTTCATGGACAGATAGAGCTGGGTGTCATCAGCATAGCAGTGAAAATGTATACTATGTCTTCTGATGATATTGCCTAAGGGAAGCATGTATAATGTAAACAGAATTGGTCCTAGCACTGAACCCTGTGGAACACCATAATTGACCTTAGTGTGTGAAGAGGACTCTCCATTTACGTGCACAAATTGGAATCTATTAGATAGATATGATACAAACCACTGAAGCGCAGTACCTGTAATACCTGCAACATGCTCTAACTGCGCTAATAGAATATTATGGTCAACAGTATCGAACAGTATGCGAACGAGTCACCTGCCGGCATGTACGCGGACAAGCAACGTCTCTGCTGAAAGCGCAGATCTCACAGATTCCAAAACTCCAAGTTTCATCATGCTCCAACCAAAATTTACCACGCTAAACTAAACACAAATGCCTTTGCTCCCTTGCTTCTAAAAATTCCACCATGATAAAACCGCTCCTGCCGCACACTTCCATCTCCCAGTGTGCTTCAAGAGCAGCTCCCCATCATGAGTCGCTATTTTCTGTCTTATTCGCTTGTCTACACACAGATGCATTACACACCAGTCTGCGTACTTTGTGGCCATCCAAGTTTTTATTTTTTTGTTTTGCAGAAAAGACCTCTGACAATAAAAGCCTAATTTCTGCTATTCAACACCTAAGAAATTTAAGCTTTCGTAGATGGTGCCAAATTGCAAAAAGCTTAGCTATGCTTCCAATAAAACCTCTGTAACTTTGCTCTGTGTCACTTCAGCAGCGTCCATCTTTGTCTATATGCTGGTTCATGGCTTTCTTTAGTTTTTGGTCTACTGCAGCAGATTTTCAAAGGGGTTATGTGCTATAAGAGACACAAAAAATGAGTCCAGGAAAAAATTCTTCATATATTTCTTTGTTCCATACTCAGTATCTTTGACACAATGGCATTTGCTGTGATGGTTACACCTAAGAGTAAGTCTCACAAGTGTAAGCTTTATTTTCATATCAAGATGGTTTACACAGAGTTTGTAATCGTAGAGAACTAATCAAATCATTTTGGGCATGACATTTTCAAGCAGGAGCCTCAGAAAGCCCCTGGGGTTTTAAAAGGTCAATCATGGTTTGAATATCACTATGAGATGGAGGCGGCAACAACTTTACATTTTCCAATGGCTACTTCAAGTAAAAGTGGCCTTAAAGTGGCTTTATGAGACATCACAGTGAGTTCAGTGGCCTCCCTAGACACCTTTGGGATGTGGTACAACTGCAAAGTTGACTGATGTTAGACATGTCAGCACGTGAAATCCATGAAAGAGATGAGGCTGTATATTCATTAGGAGGTGCTTTAATTACGGGTCTCCATAACATAAGGCACAGATGATAAATAAGAAGACAGCTCCAAGTTTGGAATAATGCCTGTTATGTCATAGTGGGGGAAACACATTTATAATGATTTCAGTATGTGTGAGCCAGGTCGGGAGGTTTAGTATAGTTGTGCTGACTCACTTGTGCTGAGACGCTTGGTATAAATGAGCTATCAATATTTATATAAATTACACCTGCAAATCAGGGAAACGATTTTAAAAACCCTCAAAAATCACACCTGCTACACTATCACTGTTGAACCTGGATAATGTTTCCTGACAGCACCCCTTTATAGCTGTACCTCTCTTAACCCTCTTAACCAAGGGCATTCAGTTAAAATTGAAGGAAGTCCAGTTAGGGAAAAGTTCCTCAAACAAAGTTGAATAAATTCATTATAACTAAATGCAATATATTTTGAAGTAACCTAACATTTGTATCAGTATCTGTATATAGTTTACAATTGGGTGTCAAATAAAAGCACAAATTCAACAATATTTCAACAATGTTTATTATTAATTAACTGTATGGTACTTTGATAATAAAATAAGATTGAAATGTTCTTTACTCATTTCAAGTTTTGAGTTTGCATTGAAAAATTACACCAAAAAAAGTTTTTGAGAAGGCTGTTTTGTTATAAAGTTTCAATTAAAAAATAATGAAAATGTGTAGTCTATCCATCCACCCATCAATTTTTTTCTGTGGTCCGTCTATTTGTGACTTAGGCTCTTAATCATTCTGTGCCTTTCTTTCTCACTTGCAGGAAATCTTCCCAGTATATTTTGGCTCAAAGTACGATGCAGCACTAGAGATGCTGGTGTGGGAGTTCATATCCAGACTGGAGGAGCTGCTGCCCGTCCCAGACTTCACACAGGTGCTGTGTATCTTTGTGCTCATCCGTGCCAGGCCTCACTAGCCTGTTGCGTGATAATGATTGTTATATGACACTTCAGTTCTGTTTTGTCTATCCCACTTAACTGTATAAATGTTAACATGTCCAGATTGGAATTACATTAAGAGACATTTAGCGCTACTGTGGAGACAGCATCACATGAACATGTGAATTTATTGTTGATTAGTTTTGCTTGTTTCTTCTTTTTTTAAACCTGTTGTAGTTGTGCATTATATTAACCCAGTGCACCTTATCTGTCTCCACTGGCACGTTTCCAAACTGAACAGCCATTAAAGGCTGACTGGAGCACAAAGACTCACTCCTGGGGCTCAGCTGTCTGTACCACTGTGGAGAAAGGAGGGTTAACAGGGTGCACGCTCACCAGGGCCTCCCAAAAGGCTCATTCCCTTTTTAGTACTGAGCCACTAGAGAGAAACACTAGAGCAAAGCTAAATTAGAAGCAGTCCAGAGTATTAGAAATAGACGTGTTCACATCAACTATATTTTATTACATGGATCACATATTCTAGCATTAAGTCTCTTCAAATGATTTTAAATTCTTTATTTAATTCTGTGATATAGAACATTTTGGCTGTATAAACAATTAATCTAACTAACATAATAAATAATTGCAGAATTACTAAAAATAATACCTTGATTTTTCTTTCAGTTGGCCACCCTGCTCAGAGACACTCCGTCATTCCTAGACGACTGTTTGCAAACCCTTTTCCCCCCTGAGGACATGAAGGCTGTACTTGAACACCACAGAAACCTCGGTCATTTTAAAGAGAAAGGTACTGCGGGCACACACTGGTGGGAGATAATTGCACTTCACCGTGTCCTGAAATGTGCCAAGAGAAAGGCTCGTAGCTCAGCGGCACTGGAAATGTGGCGCGAGGGCGTTCTGAGATTCATAAATTGAAAATGTTATTTACAGGTAAAATATTCATGCTTACTTTGAACTCTTGCTGTATGAGTGCTGTCACAGGAGTGCTATATTTTTTCTGCATTAATTTTTGCTACTTAATTCCCCATACTTCCTAAATTATGAGTCCCAAAACCTTGTCATAAAAAAAAGCTCACTGGAGTTTGTGTCATTCAGTTTTATTTATGCAAGACGTAGTCATTCTCAAGGCACTTTAGATTCTGCGGTAAAGGCTTTACACTATTATAGACAGAAGTCCAGTCCCTTTGTGAGCAAGCGTTTGACAACAATGGAGAGAAAAAACTTCTCTTCAACAGGAAGAAACCTCCGGCAGAACCAGGCCCTGAGAGGACAGCCATCTGTCGCCATCAGCTGTTGGGGAGGGAAAGTCAGGAGAGAAAAGTAGAGCAAAAAAAGATCACAAAAAAATGCCTAAACAGCCAGTTTATGTTTATTTCAGTTGGAGTGTCTGACAGCTGTTTTATTTGTGTTTAAGTTGAACCAGAGCTTTAATAACGGTCTAAACGCTCAATTGTAGATCCCAGATTATTACCCATGGATGACTGCATCCTCACCTCCCTGTCACTGCCTACTGGGACCAAAACTGTCATGGAAACAGCCTCCTGCTCACCTGCTCTCAAAGACTCCGACCACAAAGGACTTCTCAGTGCTCCCGTCAACGCAAGCAGCACGGAGAAGTCAAGGAGGAGCTCTGAGCCGATCAGGCAAGGACTGAGGGAGACGAGGGACTCTGGCAGTTGGCAGCTGCAGGCTAGAGCTGGAAACATTTCTCAGGAGAGGAAAGTACAAAACATAATTAGCACACTGCCATGCGATGAAACCATAGACCTCACTACATCCAATGAGACTGCAGACACGGATTCAGAAGCCAGTGAGAACAACCAAAGCTTGAGGGCAGCTCGCATTCTCAGGAAGAGGAAGCTGAGCGGAGGTGTGGACATTCCCACAAAGCAATCCGTGGAGGCTTCAGCTTTCTTGTAAGGTTTCCATATGTTAATATATGTTTTATTCATTTGTTGCTAACAAACGGTCGACGTCACATGTTTGCGTCTATCCATAACTTTATCTGTTTGGTCAAAGTCATGCTAGGATGTAGGTCTGCTGGTCTGCCTTTAATGTTTGGTCCAGACTGAAATCTCTCCCCAGGACGTAAATGATTTCCTATTAAATTTTCAGCGGATGTCTACACTGCAGGGAGCGTGAATACTAATATAGAGTCATGTGAAATAGAAAGTACAGGTTCTCTCATTCACAAGGTTTGTTTATAAAAATCATCTGGTCCTTAGCAGGACTTAAAATTATTCAAATACAATCTCAGATGAACAACAAGGCGTGACATATTTCACACAGTCATTATTTGTTTAACAAAAAAAAGAGCCAAACTAGAAGAATAAGCAGTGTGTAAAAAAAACTAAGTACAGTGGTCCCTTGTTTAGCGGTAGTTGCGTTCTAAAAATAACCAGCGATAGGTGAAGTCCATGAAGTGGCCAACTTTATTTTTTCCAATTATTATAGATCTAGAAGGCTGTAAAACCCCTCACTACACACTTTATACGCTTTTCTCAGACAGGCATGAACATTTTCACGCTTTCTCTCTTGTTTAAACACTCTCAAAGTTCAAACCTTCGTAGAAAAATAAGTCCAGTATTATAAAATGAAACCAAAGATCAAACCCTGTTTTCAGGGCCAGAACATGGGAATAGAGCAGCTGCCAGAGAATTCAACATTAATGAATCAATGGTACGGAAGTAGAGGAAGCAAGAAGAATAAGTTGAGTAAAGTTTATCTGACTGTTTTGTTTCACTTAATGCTCCTTATAATCCGGTGCGCCTTATGGTCCGAAAACTTCTACCTTCCTTTAGCATGTCCAGAAGTCCAACTTTTTGTGCGATGGTTAGCATCTTCCTCTGCGTTTTGGGTGCTACCGCAGGTGCCTTTGACGGTGCAAAACGTTTCGTTGACATTGTTCTGTTTGTTGGGGAGAAAACTTACAAACATACAGTGCAGCACTTCAGAGTCACACTGCTAGCGATCGAAGATTTATGTAAATTTGACAACCTGAACGCATTCTGTACTGTACAGGAGACAGTGCCTCTAGGAGACAGTGGTCTACAGCCGATCAGGACGCGGAACACAATGCGCCGTAAAAAAAAACAATTTGCACAGAAAAAATCCACGCAACAGCGAGGCCGTGAAAGGTGAACCGCGTTATAGCGAGGGAGCACTGTACACCTTTACCACTTGCTTGGGTCAGTAGCATCCAGTTGCTGCTCATCAAATGCACTTAAATAACTGATCATCAGCAGTGATCTTAGAGAAGAATAGCTGCTAGCTGTCAATCTGCAAAGGGTAATAAAACAAATTCCAAACAATTTGAAGCCATCGATTTAAAGTGAGGAAGATTATTTATTAGTGGAAAACGTTCAGGACACTTACTAATCTTCCCTCATTCAAGTTGTCAAGCACGGTGGTGGCGAGGTGATGATTTAGGCATGTTTTTTGTTTCATTTCTTTTCACAGAAAGCTGTGCATAAATGAATGAACTGCAGCAAAGCTATAAAAAAAAGAATGGGCCAAATTTCCTCCACAGTAATGTGAAACATTGATAAAGTCACACAGTGTTGTTGATAATGGTGGTTGAATCTTAGAGTGCAATTCATTTTTTACACACTCCGGCATTTCAGCTAGGACAGCGTTAAATAAATAATTACATTTGATGAGAAAACGGTTTGTAAGCGAGCAACTCCAATCGTAGTTTTTTAACCTTTGCAGGGAGTCCTCAGTGGATGATGAGAATTCAGGTGAATCTCCTCTCATCTCCATATGGGGAGATTATACAGGTGTGTGCAGTTTATACATGGTCTCAATCTAATATTTGGTTTTGTATTTCTAAGCATAGCTTTAACTGAGGCGTCATGTTTCATTTCAGACTCTCAGGAGGGCTCTTTTCCAGTTGTAACGGACACAAAAGTTCCCTGGTCGGATGAGGAGACGCTCCATCTTCTCGACATCTGGGGGAAGGACTCTGTGCAGCGAGCTCTGAAGGGCTGCTTGAAAAACCGCCACATATTCACCCAAATTGCACAAAAGATGGCAGAGAGGGGCTACATGAGGACAGTGGAGCAGTGCCAGACGAGGATCAAACGACTGAAGAAGTGCTTCCGTCAGAACAAGTGGGCATTTAACGACACAGATTTTGAAGCTCTCGCTGACGTTTGTCAGAAAAGTTCACTGCGAAGCGATGCTTAGACTAAATCTCCTGTTGTTTTCTCCCTGATCTGTCGCCGGAGGGAACTCCAGGCTGGAGCATAAATTTTACACACAGCTGGATCAGGTCCTCGGCTCATCGGCTTCCTTGGCCGTTCCTGAGATCACCTACGACGTTGAGGAAATTATCGATGAAGACCAGTCCCGAGACGGTGATGATGACTTGCAGTTTATCGGACAAACGGGCCATCTGGAAATTGGTACGAGGTCACATATTTGTACTTAAGTTTAACTCTTGCAGCACAATTGTTAGTGACATGAACATGACATGAACAGCTTTTCTGTCTTTTAAGGCTTCATACAATTTTGCATCTGAAAGAAATGCTAAGGATTACAGAATTTTTGCCAGTGCAGATAAAAAGGAAGTAAACAGATACAGTTAAATTTAAAAAAAAAAAAATCTCAGAAAAACTTTATCCACAGGATTAGCCATTTTTTAATTCCACCATACTCTGAAAGAGTCTTAAATTTACTATTTAAAACTAAATTTACTATTTTTCCTCTGACTCGTAATGCTGTTTGTCCGTCCAGTCTTTGAATCCAGATGTTTTAAGTCTCATTGCTACAGCTGTATAAAATCAAGCACAAAGCCGTGCAGGCTGCCTTTGCAAACATTTGTGAAAGAGTGGGTTGATCTAAAGAGCTCAAAGAATTCAATAATAATAATAATAATAATAATACATTTTACTCAAGGGCGCCTTGAAGAAACCCAAGGTCACCTTACAAAAGAACAAAATTAATAAAAGGAGCAATAGTCATAAAATACATAAAATAAGTTAAAATTCGGTCACGGTCGCACTTTCTCCCTCTCCATTCCCTTATCTTTCCTGCTTGGCTTTCACATGTTTCTGTCTAGTCTTGTCTACTTCTCTCCCTCTACCCTGGAAGAGTCTCACAGTCTGTTTTCTAAAACCTAAAAGAGGAATTATGGATTTGATCAACTGGTCCCTGAATGCAATTGACACCCTTTTCTCAACAAGAAGCCTGGGTTCAGGAGAGCCCATTGAAGACATCTACCTTTTTGGAACCATGATAACAGGGTTCTTGCTGATCGGCACTGGCTTGGCCCTGGCTTGGCCCTGGCTTGGCCCTGGCTTGGCCCTGGCTTGGCCCTGGCTTATCAAAGAATAAAGAAAGCGGAAACAGCTGTTCAAATCCCCACAAGGCTGCCCGCTATGTTGATTGGAACGATGGAGCAAGCCGTGGCTTCTCAGAATGGGCTCATTAGACGCAGCACGGATGACATCTTGGAGAAGCTTGCGGCTGCTGTGAGTACTGAGACTCTGTCAACATCGTGGAGAGGCTCACGGCTCTCCAACGGGAATGGTGAGGAACCAGTAATGGACATTAGACCGACTGTAAAATTGTCATGCAGTGGTTCGCACTAAAGCAAGAACACCACCATTATTTCATGCGGCTACCATATCGGCGCCAGCTGTGGTCTCAAGGCTGGAGCTGAATGTAACAAACAGTTTCTCCCCTGATAACAAACTGTGTTTAGACTCTTCGTTCCAAACGCCCTCGTACGCTTATCTCCAAGGCCGAGTCGGACGGCGGGTCTGGGCCCAGCGCTGGAAAAATAGCGGCAGGGCAGGATGGCTGTGTCTGCATCGGCTTACTTCTCACCCCTTACCCACCCCTGTTGCTTGTCACGTGCTTCATGTTGTGATGTGGACATTTATGTGCTCTTTGTGCAGAGTTTTTTTGTTTTCTGTTCTCATGCTGTCCTCCCATAGGAGCCCAGAATGAGTAGAGGTCACTTTTTTTCCCCTCCTCGACTTGCCCATTGTATTGTACATTTCAGTGTTTTTTCGTAATACTACCGGTCTCCGACCTGTCTCCCCATGTGATGTCTGTGTTGTGTATGTAAGGTCGGGGCCTTTATTCGTCACTTGCATGTGACGAATAAAGGCTTTCTTGAACTTGAACTCTTGAAAATTGTAAAACAGAACTTGACAACAGATAAAATCAGCACTAAAGCGAATAAGCCAGTTTGAACAGATGTGTTTTGAGCTTTGACTTAAATACGCGAAGAGAGTCTATATTTCTTATGGCTGGAGGAAGAGGGTTCCAGAGCCGAGGAGCAGAGCGACTGAAGGCTCTGTTCCCCATAGTGATAAGACGTGCGGACGGAACAGTAGGATGAATAGCAGATGAGGATCTGAGAGGGCGGGAAACAGTGGTGATCTGAAGCAGGTCGCACAAATAGGAAGGAGGAGATTTATGGATACACTTGTCGGAGTACAAGTTATGACCCGAGCTGCAGAATTTTGAAGAAGTTGGAGTTTATGAAGGGACCTTTTAGGGAGACCAAATTAGAGGGAAGTAATCAATACGGGACGCAATAAGACTATGGACAAGGATGGCAGCAGCATGGGGAGTAAGGAAGGGACGGCTTGGGTTTCCATAAATGAGGAGAGTCGGTTAATATTACATAATTCAAGCGTGATGCTGTAATAGGATGCCTCTGTTGCCTTTGTTGAAATTTCTTCCCTCCTAGATATTCCACACTCAGCTATTAGTGGTATTATTTCAAAGTGAAAGCATTTATTAACCGTAGCAAGTTAACCACAAAGTGGCAGAGCATGTGGGGTTGTTGAGTGCTGAGTCCATAATAGTCGCCCATACTCTGCTAACTTAATGTCTGCATAGTCCAAACCAGGGGTGCCCAATCCCACTCCTCGAGAGCTACTGTCCTGCAGCTTTTAGATGCAGCCCTACTCCAACACAGCTGAATCAAATAGTTTGATTACCTCTTCAGCATGCCATCAAGTTTGGCAAAGGCCTGATAACAAGCCATTCATTTGATTCAGGTTTGTTGGAACAAGGATGCATCTAAAAGCTGCAGGGCGGTAGCTCTCGAGGACTGGGATTGGGCACCCCTGGTCCAAACGTTCTCTGGCATTAACATCAGCACAGGAACTGTGTATGGGAGCTTCATGGCTTGGGTTTCCATAAATGGGTAGCCCCTGCAGGTGCAATGTGGAGGTAGTCCAGTACTTTTGTCCACATCATATGTAGAGATGTGTCCATTTTTTTTGGACACAGTATTGTTTTGCTCAAAATGGAATTAATACTTCTGACAAAATTCTGTGATTTGTTATTTTAGGAACGAGAAGCGTTCCCTGGACAGACTTGGAGACCTTGGCCCTGATCAACACATGGGGTGAAGATAAGATGCAGCAGGAGCTGAGGGGAATGCACAGAACCGGGCACATTTTTTCCATTATATCCAACAAAATGGCCACCCAGGGTTTCTCCCGGACGCCAGAGCAGTGCCAGACGAGGTTAAAAAGGCTGAAATCGAACTTCAGGCAGTGCTACCAAAACAAGTATGTGTGCTCGGAGTGGAAAGAGTAAAAGAAAAGTTTTCGATTTGTAAAACTAATATCTCTGCTCTTTTGTTGTCCCTGCACTGTAGCCTGAAAGGGCAGGAGCAAGTTCAGTGCAAGTTTTACAACGAGCTGGGAAGAATTCTAGTGAAAGACTTCCCTTCAGTGCCACAGCTGGAAGAAATACCAGGAGAGCCCGAAGAACGCGACTTTCCTGCCTACACTCATCCAGACATGGGTAAGCTCAGTTTCTCTGCTCAAGAGGACCGTTTAGATAAACAGCCTGCTTCCCAATTTGTTTGCACTGATTGGCTATTGTGTGGTCGAGACATAAGCTGACAAGGAATCTATTGAGCTCATTGGTCCTTTTGGGCAAAGAGCCAATGAGCTCCTGCTATGGCATGGCATAGCAGGAGCAATCGCTACTCTTCAGTGAGTGTTGGTAAGGCTTTAGTAAAACTAGATTAATTTGTAGTGGATTTCACTGTTTGTGAGCCTCCTGGATTTCTCTGTGGATTTTAATTCTCATTTGTTTGTGCAGTACTGCCAAGCGATGACAGCAAAACTTGTAACTTTCTTTCTCTGCTTCCCACATTACAATTGTGATCATGAGCCAGATGAAGTACTACGTCAAGGCAGTTAAATGTAGGGAAGAACAAGATACATGAGCAAAGCGCCACATTATAAAAATCACCATTTGTTTTTGTACTTTCTGATTTTGTCCTCTGGGGGGCGCTGTGGACACGTAACAGATATCTAAAGTTAGAAGTGAAAGCTTGTTTTTCTAAATTTTGCACCCACACTTCTTCCATGACTTTGTGTATATTTATTATTATTTCTGTTGTCAGTTTGTTGTATTTAGTAACTGTTTTCTTTAGTTGTGGTTCAATTTGACAACCAGAAATTATATTTAACAGCATAAACTTTTGTGTTGTTTATAACTAACTGACTGAGATATACAGATTGGATATCTGCCTTCAGATCATAATCATCTCACTATAACATAATGTAACCTTTACTGATGGATTATGTGAAAGAAAAGTACATGGCAGCAGAATCTATTTAAACCACAGTGCTGTACCAAAGCCTTGAGCCACTCATCATTTCCTTATATTCCAAGGGTCCAGACTGTTATTTTTCAAAGTGTTCTTAAGCAATAGTTCTCAAGTTCTTTCATAGTTTTTCTTTGAGCATTGAAGCTTTTTCACTCATTTTTAATGCAGCTCTTGGATCTTATTGTTTTCAGAGAAATGAAAGTTACTTAACACTGACCTACGAATCATTCAAGCATAAGACAACATCTATCTTCTTACAGGATGAACCAGTGCAGTATCAACACATAACAGACAACTTAGCAAAAGAATAAATATAATAAAAAAATGAATGATATCTTTGGGCACTTTGTTACTAGCAGCGCGTTGCAAAAGATATCATTTGTTCCCTTTTTTTTTTTAGTTGATTCTATGAAAAATGCCATAAGATAGTTTGACAGATATAAAGTAGTATTTTTGCACCTACAAGGTGATTCTCAAAGAGCCTTTTGCTGAAAGCATGGTTTGCAGTGTTTTCTTTTTAAAAATGAGGAAAGAGGACAAGTGAAGGACAAAAGAAGAAGTGGTGAATGTAAAAACTATCTACATCAGATGAACAGTATCTGAAAGTCATGAAGAATAAAGAAGCTTGTGGCTTCTATGCTGTATTTCAATTTTTATTTTCACATTTCAATAAATCGCTGTTCCAATCTTCTGAGCAAAATGTAAAGAAATGAGAGGTAGCTCAAGACTTTTGTACGGTATTGTAGTTATCTTAAAAAAAGTGTGAAATAAGGGATTGTGTATTAATCCGTTTACTTTTTTATTTCTGCCTCTTCAGAGTCTGCTGTGGAAATTCAGGAGGACAGGAGGAAAGTCCCTTGGTCAGACAAAGAGACGATCATCCTTCTGGAGATCTGGGGAGATCCACAGGTAAAGCACAATGTCACAATTTATGCACTCACCAAAAAATGTTTTGGAAATGTCCATAAATTTCCCGATAATCTCACTTTATTGCTGCTTCATTCTTTATTACTTCACTTTCCTTGAAGTTTACTACTTTTACACGGAAATTTAACCTTCCTTCAGGTCCAGCAGTGCCTTAGACGCTACCCACACAACGGTCACATTTTCACTGAAATTTCAGAGAAGCTTGCTGCTAACGGCTATTCCCGCAGCCCCGAGCAGTGCCACACGAGGATCAAACGTCTGAAGGGGAACTATCGCCAGTGTCGGGAAAACATGAGGTAAAAACTGCATGTCTGGAGTCCGGCACTGTTGGAGTGACTTTTGTTATATCTTCACGGCGTGTTACTAGTATAACAATGATTCTCGGACCACGACGTAACTTTAAGTATTATTTATTGCGGCATAACTTCCAGCACACGGCTAGTCCGAACAACAACTAAAACGCATTTCCCATCATGCACCTGGTACAAAATCGCTACGGGTCCTGTTATAACCCAAAATACACAACAACTTTGTTTTAACGCACCTGTCTTACTGCCTCTAGCTCATCTGGGACTGACAGAGTCGACTTTAAATTCTATGATCTGCTGGAACAAATTTTGGATAAGCAGCCATCAACGTCGTCTACCATGGTGACAGACTCCATCGAAATATCAGAAGACTCCAACAGTGAATCAGTAACAGAAAGAGGTAAAATTTCTCTCTTCTACACCTCATGCACTGCAGGCTCCTTGTTCTTCACCTGTTTTCTCCTTTGTCTTTTAGTCAACACGGTAATTTTGCATGGGAACTACTGAGTGTGGTACTCAGATATAGTGCTTCTCATCATCTTCTATCACCATGGAGATTCCTTAAAATTTCAGGTTGCTCTTTCTGTGAATGATTCTCCAGACTGCATAAAACATAAGCCTGCTGAATTTGCACCCAAAAATCTCCATAAAAGCCTAGATAACTCAAAAAAATTGCACAAATATCACTTAAATACTGATTAGCATGCAGCTACTATTATCACAGAACCTTTGTGTTCAGTTTGTGTTGGAGTTTTTATTTTACACAGAACAAAACTGCTGGATTCACTCAGGGGTAAGATCAATAACAACTTCTTCAATCCAATTACTGTATAACAAATTACCAGAGGTCCCTATGTAATACTAGACCCATGCTAATTGGCCTCAAACAATAGTGACCCCCAAATGCTTTCAGTAACTACATAATTTAAGCCATGTACTGTATGTGCAGACGATTATGACGACTTTAGACTAAAGTGAAGTGAAAGTAAAAATGAATTCAACACATAAGTTAAAAAGACTAAGTATTCCTAATCCCATTTTTCCCATTTTGGATGTTTTATACTCATGTTAAATTTCTGTGTCTCAATCACAAGACCCAGAAATCAACATGTCAGCTGAAAAGCCAGTAACCAGCTCTTGGACAGACGAGGAGACCCTGGGACTTATCGATATCTGGGGTGAAGAAGATCTCCAGAAGGCCCTGAGGGGTTTCGTCCACAACGGCCACGTTTACGCAGACATTTCCGAAAGAATGCACGACCTCGGTTTTTCGAAATCCTCGGAGCAGTGCCGCTGGAAGGTGAAGTCTCTGAGGAACAACTTTCGACAGTGCTACGAAAGGAAGAAGTGAGCTCAGTCTTTCCATCGGTTTACCTGATTTTGTATCTCTGTGAGTGATGCCTCCATAACTGCCGTTTTCATTCTCGCTAGATCTGGAAGAAAAGTTGATTACAAGTTCTACAGCCAACTGGAACAAATACTGGGACAGGAGGCGGTTTCTCTTGATGAGTATGATGAAAGGGATGAACAAGAGGAGCAGGATTCAGGTACAGAACACGCGCTCTGCATTAGATTAAAAATCAGCCACAAGTCAGATATCTTACATGTGTGTCTACCTGCAACAGGTGCCGATGGTTTGAACACAACGTGGACAGAGCAGGAGACGGTTGCTCTCATCGAGGTGTGGGCCGCAGATGATGTGCAGCATGGCCTGAAAATATGCGTCCGCAATAGTCACATATTCGCCGAGATATCTGAAAAAATGGCCGCAATAGGCTACCTGAGGACAGCGGAGCAGTGCCACTCCCGGATTAAAAGGTTGAAGAAGACTTACAGGCGTTACTGCAACAGCCGCAGGTACAAAAAAAACCCAAAAAAACAACAATACATGCTTTATGCTTTTTGAGATGATCCAGGCTCGAATGTTGTTGGCCAGCTGACCGTGGATTTATGTTTTCCAGAAATGGAGGGCGGCCCACGGCGTTCCGATACTTCAACCTCCTTGCTCCGGTGCTTGGCGACGAGTCTATGTTTGCTCCTGTGGACAGTACCGATGCCACCTTACAACCTTTGATGGACAATGAGCCTGTCTTATGTGGGTTTACACAGCCAGTCAATAATACACAGGGTTACTGTGCGTATATGAACTAAACTGCCAAAGATGAACACAATAATAAAGGCGTTTCCTCGTTTTAGATGAGCAGCCCTCGACCAGCCGCCTCCTGGTCGACCTGAGCCGAAAGATGCCCTGGTCGGATCAGGAGACTCGCACACTGCTGGAGATCTGGGGTGAGGACGGCGTTCAACTCACTCTGAAGGGCTGCCTGAAGAACCGACATGTGTTTGACTACATCTCAGAGAAGATGAACGACCAAGGATTTATAAGGACCTCAGAGCAGTGCTACACCCGCATTAAGCGTCTTAAATATGGCTTCCTCCATGAAAAGTCAGTAACGACGAGACTTTGATTCTCACTTATTCTTAACTTGTTTATATGTTTAGTGTTTTTAGTATTGGTTTTGCTTTTAAATTTTTAAATTTGGCATGATCATGGGTGAAGGTCCATGTGAAGTCATGACAATCATCCTGAAGATCTCAAGAAAAAACTCACCAGAGCATAAAGATGCTCTTTGTCATTTACAGTAATCGCTATAAAAACTGTAATTAGAGTTCTGGTTTTAACTGTGAGTTTGTTTTACAAATGTAGGGGGGAATTTAAATTCTTCAATGAGATGGAAAAAATCTTCAGGAAGGAACTGAAAGTCGACGACGCGGCCGCAGACACGTCGGCTACAGATGAACCAGATGACTACATACTCGAACTGGGCCCAAAAAAAGGTGAAACTATATGGAGTATGTCACAGTGGGTGGGTTTTTTGATTTTGGTTTTTGGTTGTTTTTTTTTAGGTGGGGGGGCAGGGGGGGGGGTAGTAGTAGTAGAGGTGAGGACCCAAATTCAGGACAAGGGCACAGGAGGCAAATTGTTTCAACCAAGAAAAACCTTATTAGGCCAAAAGTAAAGTCTAACAACTCTTCTGTCTTCTTTGGCTGCGTTTGGATTTTATTCAGGTGCCAGGTTGGCAACAAGGCTGAAAATCATCTGAAAATAGTTAATACAGGTGAAAACAACTGACAAACATGAATAAAAGACAGGCAGGCAGGGGGACAAGTCGTAACTGTAAGATGAGATCAAGTAAATTAAAGCTACTACAAATAATAACAATCAAGACATGAAGCAAAATTGTAAAACTAAAACGCAGAATAACCATGAAGTGAAAGCAGGAATCAAAGATTCACTGTCTACTAGACTATTAAAGACATTTTTAAAAAAGGAATCTAAAATCTCAACAAACACTAAAGAACTAAAACAAACTCAGAAATAAGACAAAACCCTGGGATCTTGAAAGAGTATATGTTTTTGTTAACTGAAATGAAAATCTAAATTAGACTATAGATAAGAGCGTGATGTGCAGAGATTTGGTAACTTCAGAGGGATAAAGCTGACGAGCCATACCAAGAAGATATGGGAAAGAGCAGATGAAGCTAAGAGATGTGACAATCAGTGAGCAGCGGCATGGCTTCATGTCGAGAAAGAGCTGCACAGATGTGATGTGTGCTTTAAAAGTGTTGATGAAGGAGTATAGAGAAGGTCACTGTTTCTTTGTGGAGCTAGAGAAACCATATGACTGGGTGCTAAGAGAAGTGTGGCGATGCATGAGGAAGGAAATCAATGTTTCTTTTCTTACAGTCCCCTCAGGTAACCAGTGGGTGCCCGACAGCACTAAGCTGCCCTGGAGCGACGGAGAGACCGAGGCTCTACTGGACATTTGGGGGAGCGAGGAGATCCAGGAGAACTTAAAGGGCAGCGCCAAAAACAAACAGATCTTCCTCCAGATCTCTCAGGTCATGACCAGCCAGGGCTACCTGCGCACTCCTGAACAATGTCAGTCCAGGATAAAGAGGCTGAGGGCTAATTTCAGGCACTTCCTAGAAGGCAGAAAGTAAGCTCAGCAGTTCATTGTTGAGAGGTTACAGGGCACCGTGAGGTGGTGGGATCAGCCATAATGTAAACGTATTTTTATCTTCTGAGCATATTCACACCTCAGAGTTATCAGATTGTAGCTTTTTGTCTTCTTATCAGTTCTGATGTTCTGTGTCGTGTTTTCAGAGGAGAGAAACAAGAATGCAAGTTTTTTGAGAAGCTGGTGCAGATATTTGGCAACAAGTACATAATAAACTCAGACCCACTGGCTGACAATACAGCTGAAGTCATAGGTAAGTCTGACAGAGGTATCTGTTATTTTAGCACAGATACAGCAGCTTTAAAAATGCATACTGTTTGTAGGGTTTACTTAATTTTTACACCGATGGAAACAAGTTATAAGTCTGTTTCTTTTTTCCAGTGTTTAAACTTCATTATTGTTTTTGCTTTTTTAAATCTAGATGTTGCACAGATATTGCTTCATTGATCAATTCAGGACTTGGTCCATAAGTATTGAGACAGTGAGGCAGTGTTTGTAGTTTTGCCTCTGTATTACCACCACAGTGCAATTCAAGCGAAATAATAAAGATGTCTATGAGGTTCAAACTTTAACTGTCACCTGTTTTCAGAGGCTCAAAATGAATGAAATAAACTAACATAATTTTAAATATGAGGATTTCTTTTTCATACTTTGATGAAATTCCTTTGCAGTCAATGAGTCTCTGAAATCTCAGAGACCTCACCAAAGGCTGCCTCCCAGGCCTTTACTGCAGCCACCTTCAGTTGATGCTTGTTTGTGGGTCTCTCTCTGCCTTCAGTCAATGCACCAGAATTTTGATTTGGGCACTCCTGAATCTTCTCCCCTGTCTCTGTCTGATCGGTTTATTTTGCTTTTTTAGCCTAATGGTGGCTTCCTTCACTTTTACTTACAACTTTGGACCTCACTTAGAGTTCCAGTAAATAGTTACCAAATGAAGGTTCAACACATGGAATAGACTCCAGATCTTTTATCTTCTTGGTTTTTAATCAAGCAATGAAGAAACAAGGTTCACCTCCTTGCCGGCTGTTTGTTCGATTATTGTTGGGCCTCTGTGCATGAATATGGCTACATCTTCTAAATAGTTGATGAAATCTTTTTGTAAAACCCAAGGAATTAAAGCTGAAAGTCTGAACATCAATCACATCCTGACTTATTTAAAATTCACTCTGGTAGTGTGCAGAGGCAAAACTACAAAAACTGTCTTTCTCCAAAAACTTTTGATCCTAACTGTAGCTCCACATTTTGAGAAAAGTGTTCATTCATGAGTTACTAAATATAAGATCAACAGCATTCTTGTAGTGCAGGGCTGCCAACATCCCAGTCTCCTCTGGCTGTGTTTAACTACTTAACTCATGAACATGAGAATAGTAAGAGCGTTAGTGAGTTCATTTAAAACAGTACACAGAGTATTTACTTCTTAGAGCAGCAAACCAGCTCATTTACATATGTTCTTCTTTTGGAAACTTGTTAACTGGGATATTTGTCAGTCTCAGTTTAATATCTAAAATGTTCCTCTCTGATCCAGAGGCATGAAATCATCCACGGTGAAGATGACGCAGCAGCAGCAGAAGGACAAAGAGGAACATCCAGAGCAAGAACAAGAAACCGATCTTTACTGCTGTGTTGTTTACATGACAAAAGAGGGTCTGTCCTGTCTCACTCAAATGTACATTTCCCTCTGTTACCTTCTGCAGACACAAAGACCTACTTCAGGTAGCAATTCAGTGTGTGTGTGTGTGTGTGTGTGTGTGTGTGTGTGTGTGTGTGTGTGTGTGTGTGTGTGTGTGTGTCCCTCAGCTTGAGTGTCTTATTATTTAACATAGCCATGGAACAAAAACAGTGATACTCAGGATTCGAGGGACAGAAATGAATCTTTGACCCATTTGAATTCACACAAAATGCTCTGAACCTCCAAAAACATGTTTTTCCTAGTAAGTTTATTATTTTGTACTTGAAGTTAAAGTGAGTGAATCGAAGCACAAAAAAAAAAAACCCAGAAGAAAATACAAGTGAGGCCTTTGTTATAGCCTCACTGTTTGCCCTTAATTTATGTCTCACTTCTTAAATCTTGCGTATTTACACTTGTTTTTTAAAGTCTGTGTAGTTAAAGTTGAGCTCTTAAGTACTCAGTAGAAGTTAATGTTGTCCAGAATTTTATTTATTTAAATTATTTACATGTATATTCCAAAGTTTTACACTTTAAATATGTTAACACTTCGACCTTACTGAAGTACATGTAGAAGGGGTTTTTTCATATCCATTAAAAGAAACATGAAACATGTCGTTGTGGAGTTTTTTTCATTTCTCCTGCTGATTTTTCAGCTCGGATGGTCGTTGAATATTTTATTAGATCCCTAAGAACTCGTGGAAAAAGCTGTTTGTTAGGTGGTTGTTTAACAGGAATTATATTAGAAATTATGTTTATATTTGACCATCAATTCTTTAGTTTTGTCATATCATACTTAAGCACAGCACAAAGATAACAGACGGGCTTCCTCCAAGCAATAAAAACTGGTCAACAGGAACAACGGTCAAGCTTAACTGTAAGGAGCTGTAAATTTATCAGGAAAATGTTTTCTGTGGTCACAGACAAGAAAGCACGGACCTCAGTACAACAAGATATTTTTTGCAGATCTTTTATCTTTCTGTGTTTGACCAGGGTGTTTGGCTGCGCTTCTTGACTTCAAGTAAGTTGTTACACACTCCACTTCACAACTCATTCAACATTTATTTTTAGCTTAAAATGTCAGTGCAACAGTGTTTTCTGTGCATGAGTTGAACATTTGGTGATAGAAATTATTTTTGCCTGTATGATCGTGCTTTGTGAAATGAGGAGTAAATTTAGGAGATGGTTTATTCATTCATGTAATGTAGCTAACGGGGTGATACATGGTGGATATTGTCAGACACATAAAATAAGTCAAATCTCAGAACGATTAAGATAATGTATTTTATTATGTATGATATTCACAGTATTTTCTTCTTTGCTTTCCCCATTCTGGGATTCTTGTCCTCCAATGAATTTGGAGTTTGAGTCAGCTCCTCTGCTCTTTCTAAGAATGATACAAATACAATTGGCATTCTCCGCAGATTCCAATTCTTTGGGTTGGAGTGCTGAACTTGAGAGTACTTTATCTCAGACTCTTTGTGGAAGTGATCCAGCTCTGTGTTGGAACAAACAGTTTCAGGTTTCACACTGTTTCACGGATGAAGCTTTTGACATGTCAGTGCAGTATATTGCAAACCACACTATCTCCATCTCTCGTCTTAATTTTGTCTACAATTTTTTGGCAATCTTAGTCACCTGGTGTCACTCATGTTACAGTGAAGTCATTTCAGGGTCCTGGACTAGTAAGAGACCCAGTTGGGGGGTATAATGTGATGAGCTCTCGTGTCGTTTTTACGTACCTCCACAACATATATATACATATATATATATATATATATATATATATATATATATATATATATATATATATATATATATATATATATATATATATATATATATATATATATATATATATATATATATGTATATATATGTATGTATGTGTATATATATGTATATATATGTATGTATGTGTATATATATATATATATATATATGTATGTATGTGTATATATATATATATATATATATGTATGTATGTGTATATATATATATATATATATATATGTATGTATGTGTATATATATATGTATGTATGTATGTATATATATGTATGTATGTATATGTATGTATATATATGTATGTATGTATGTATATGTATGTATATATGTATGTATATATATGTATATGTATGCATGTATGTGTATATGTATGCATATATGTATGTATATATATGTATATGTATGTGTGTGTGTATATGTGCGTGTATACATATATATATATACTTATCATAACTGTGGATTTAGTAGCCTGTCATTAAAATTTTAAAACTAGTGTATACTTTGAAGTCTGAACGTTCAACACAAGCTGAAATAGAGAGTGGCTGCAGCTTGTTGCTATGTCAGCTTGTGATTTGGAGTGTGGCCTGTCCATTGACCCCAGAGGGTTAATAACACTCACCTTCATTCCATTTCCAGAGTGTAACAACCAACCCACCTGTGTGAAATCTGAAATGCCCATGGTGTTGATTCAAAATGTGCTCTGACACAATCAAAGGTATCGGTTGGTACTGAAAACAAAAAGTGAAGCCGGTCGGCGCTGTGGGCTTGAAGCATTTGTTAATTGGGGGGTGGGGGCAATATATTCAGTTTTAACTGTAGCTAGGCTCAAAGTGTTAATGCTATCTTTATTCAATAAACACAATTTTCATTGTCATTGTCATATGAAAAACTAGGGTGGCACTAGGGGTGGCAAGAGATCATTTTAGGGTCGCACATGCCACCACATGCTATCGTGTCATGTTATCGTGGTCACCTGATTGCTTAAAGCACCAAGCAACATGTGATTTTCAGCTTGCTCGTGTTGCCCACTTGATGGCGCCAGTGGACAACAGAAATCTCCTTCCAGTAATTAAAATTGATTTTCAAGTGTATTTTGAAGCCACTTTAGTGGGTTTTTCAGTGCTGAATTTGAAAGAAAAAAAAATACTCAAAAATACACATTTATGATTGCATGCTTGAATCTCATTTTTGTTTTCAGTGTTTTCCTGTCTGATCATTCTTGTATTACTGAAAGTATTCTGCGGTGTCAGTCTGTATGAAGATGCAAGCAAGGAAACTATACAGGTCTGTCACTGCCACAAATGTGCTTCATGTAAAACTCATATAGTGCGTTGAAATAGGTCAGTTCACACAGACTGAGAAGCAAACACTTACACACACAAATACACAGCTCTCAAGAGTCAGGACAGTAATTACATGTCTAAATCTGACAGAGCGTCCAACCACCACTGTCTGGCTGCCTGCCAGTGTGTGTGTGTGTATTACTTATGTTCTGAGGACATAACTCTGTTTGCAATGTCACACTTGCCTCTCTTTTGTGGACAAAAAGCCATCAAAACAATTACAGTTTTAGTATGAACAATTAGCTTGAAGTGAGGGAAGGGGTTGGAGAGTTTATCGTTGAGGTAAGTTTAGGAAAGCAGAGATCATAACCATAGACACTGTAGTGAAATGAATGGTAGTCAATGCAGTGTGTGTGTGGTTGTGTGTCCGTCTTTGGTAGAGACAGAGACAGGCTGGCTGGAATCTGCTGAGGGAGGACCTATGCTGAGGGTGTCACTGCGTTCAAGAACACATTTATATATACACACAAGTGCTGAGCAGTGCCACATCACCCACCACACTGCTATGTCCACTTTGCACACACTAACACACATGTCACTTACACTCTTGGTTCCAGGTTCACTGACCCTGTTTCATATTATTCTGACTATAACTGAAATTCTGATGACTTTTGTTTTCGCTGATGTCATCAATGTATCAATGTGTCATTTTTATTTATTTTTTTATTTTTATTTTTATTTTTTTTTGGGGGGGGGGGGCGGCATAATGACTGTAATATCTCTATAACAACATTGTAAAACACTTCAGTTTCCATCACCATGATCTCAAAGAACGTTGAGCTCTTTCAGTGTGGCCTTGCTATTTCATGTGATAGACTCTAGTGTGTTAAAACCAAAAGGCTGACGGACAAAACAACAACAAAAACATAAGTAATGCATGGAGAAACAGAAATGATAAAGGAACAAGAGGGCGATTTAAAAAGCAACCATTTGAGTAAATCTTAAATACCAAGATGCTAACTGGGTCCACCCCCCTTCTTCTAACCCGCTTTGATCTGGCTGTTGGATGGCAGCAGTTTGCCCATGTGGATCCCCTCCATTTGTCTAAACTCTTTACTTTCATATTTCTCATAGACCTCAGGCTTCAGCTGGAAACCCTTCATCAAGGAAATAAAAAGTATAGTGGCGCTTCTCTCACAGTGTGACATTAATATCTCTGTTAATGCCAGAAGCATTGTACATGGGCTCACGACAATAGTTTTTTTGTGCTTGAAGATTCCCTTCACTGTATTTCTCCTGTTCAGAGGCAAAGCCAAGAACCAGAACTAGCCAGCCCCTCATGACTGCAGGAACAGATGACCAGTTTATGAGGAACTGAAAGACAATGATGTCTGGCTGTTTCAGGTTATAATGCTCTTGTTATGTCATCCACCCATGTCAGTTTGATCTCCTCTGCATAGCAGAAGTTCTCAACTTTCTTAACTCTCAGTAAATCCTGATGCAGAGGAGATCAAAGGACGACTTTATTCTGCCCAGGCCCAACCCTGGAACAAAACTGGAGGGGTGCTCGAGGGCACACGCCTGGTTGCTCGACTAAAGACTAAAGACACACAACACGAAGAGAGGCAGTAAGGCCCGGGTGAACTAAGTTGAGACCAAAAAGAACAATGGAGGGAACTAAAAATACAGAAAACTAGACAAGGAACTAACCGTCAAAATAAAAGAAGGAACCAAAGCAAAAGAGGGAGCAGGAATAAACTCACAGATAGCAATGACACGCAGAGAATGAGAAAACGCAGGAGGCACGTGAAATAAGAGAACAAGAATGAAGCGCTACATCCAAAAGACTATGACACTCGCTCTGTGGGTCCCCAACATTACTCACCCGGGAGAGATTTCATCATTAGATATTTGGATGCTGCTGCTGCTGCTGCTGGGGCTTGATGCTTTAATTTATGGGTATTCAATTAATCTGAGATATCCTGGCTGTGAAGGCCTTATGGCTTATGGTTGGCATTGTTTTCATGCTCTTTAGTAACGCCTCATGTCTTTTGGCTGTGACACTGTGATCATGGGGCAGATCATGTCACAGAGCATGATATTAATGTCACATGCAGGGAAGCATCTGCATGCTACCGCATGTATACCAGTGTTTTCGAAGCACATAACAGAAGGGGGCATGGTGTAGTTTTGTAACATGCCACTGAGTCATTCCTCTACCCGGAGGGCAGACATTTTCACCTTACTCCAACAGGCAGGCTCACGTTCTGTCTCTCTGTCTCTCTCTCTACGCCTTTTTCTGTGTGCATGTGTGTGTCCAGACTAGATACTGTCACAGTCATCCTATCACGCCCGCAACTGTGCATCTTAATGCTCTTCTTCTACTGCAGGCAAGTATGTGACATGCAGAAAATGAAGGTGTAAATACATGACTGTGTGTGTGTGTGTGTGTGAGGGGCACCTCCCTACCTTGGGGTTGTTGTATGGGCTTGTTACAGCAACATTCCTCCACTCAGCTGCTTCTGAACAGCACATTCCACAAAGAGAGGGAGGAAGGAAAAAGAAGAGAGTGAGTATAGAACGAGGAAGGACTGGAAATGAAGAGTCAGTGAGAAAAAAAGGAAGGGGGGGGGGAAGTGTGTATATGTTTGAGAGCTGTAGACGTATCTGTGGAGAAGGAGGGGTAAAGAGAGTGGAGATGCACTGGCAGAGGAAATTGGTAAAGGAAGGAAAAAGGGTCATAAAAATATCATGTGTAACTGATCCTCCCCCCCTCTCTCCTGCTCTTGTGAAATTTTGACTCCCATCTTCTCTGCATGGAGATCAGAGGGCAGGGTCAGATGCAGTGCAACCAGAGCCAGTGCTGAGATAAGAGAGAAGGCCACAAGCTCTTTCCTAAAATATTCCTCATCATACAACCATGAGAGAAGTCATGCACATGCGCACACACACACAGAGTACAGTAGACCACAGTGCTCTTTGATGTGTGTTTATCTCCTCAGTCTGCTTGACCTGTTTCTAATGAACTGTGCTGGGAGGAAACGGAATAATCCAGCTACACAATTACATCCTTCTCCACAGACTCACAAAGAAATCATTATTTATGTACCTTAAAACTGACACAGTATGCTTTTCCTGCTTCCCATCCCACCTGTATTCACACCTTGTGCTTGAGAGGGGCAGCCAATCAGAAGAAACGTGGGTTAAAGGAAGTGGTCTTAGAGGGAAACAAGCTAAAGCTGAACTGAGGAGCTGTACCCAGGATTGTATACATGATAATGAGTAAGAATTTCTTTATAAAGAAGGACAAAGCTACCGTATGCTACAGTCACATTAGGGAAAGCAGTGGTTGGGCACCAGTTGTGGTAACTTTGTGCAATGAACTTGCAGTCTTATTGTCTTCGAAGTAGTCTTTTCGAAGGCGGGGTCAGGTGCTCTCTTTAAAGAAACCTTGTTGGGTTAAGATGGTGAAAAGCTGGAGTCAGTCTGCAATAATTTATAATTAAATGGGGTCAAGTTGGCAATTACATGCAATCTGTTTGTGATATTACAGCAGTTAACTGTGAAAAACTGGGGAAACTGTTGCTATCTACATACACAGAAATTAACATTAACTACTTACATTCAGAGTCCAGAGAGAACCTAACAGATTTGTAACAGAAATTCTTCCACAACCTCTGATGTAGTCGATGCAGGGCAGCAATTTAACTCCAAAATGCTTTTATATAGGAATATAACCAGAGTACAACCAGTTAGCAACCCGACCAGCTGAGTCAAAGAGGTGCATCGTAGACAAGTTGCACTGAAAAGTGCAAACTGACTTAGCTTGACTGCAACGTGTTGGCAATCTGTCTTCATTTATATAGTTAACCCTCACCAGTGTATATGAGAGTAATTGCAGTCAGTTCAAGTATCGCCGGAATTGTTTGGAGACAGGTTGCTGCAACTGCCTTGTGATTAAAAGTGGTCGGACAGAAGTTGAGGGTGTTGGGTGCCCAAGTGTGCGAGCAGTCGGTCGCCGCGACTACTTGCAATTAGTGACTGTATGCAAAAAAATTCAGCCATGCAGACACTGGGAAACCATTAATTTTTCCTAGTTACAAGGAAGTTGCCGTCCTATTTTTAGTGTGTCTGAGCCAGTAATATGAGTATTATTAGTAAAAGTATGACAATAATAATAACATGTTCCTAAACAGTATTCTTTCTCATTTTCAATATTCAGTCAACTAAGACTAATGACCCTGGCTGCAGTGAATGCATTCAAATAATTTCTGCTCATAATATAAAGTTTTAAAAGACTTTAATGACTTTGAAGACATACATCTGTTGCCATGAAAACACCAACAATTGCACTGCAGGTTTTGGCAACTGTACAGCAATGAGAAGATAATTGATGGTTAAGATGACAAAAGCAAAGACTCACGATACTGCACTTTAGAGCTTACATGACCAGTCAGTTAAGCATTCAGTGTCAATACAAGATAAATCGAATTCTTAAATTAAAAAATATATATATTTTATACATACCAAAATACTAAATATTTCTTTGTTTGAGCATACATTGGGATCTTTTTTTTTTTTTTTGGCTGAATATCTTTGGGTTCTACTTTCTTAGGCTCTTTAATCCCCCCCAAATGTTCAGAATTCAGTTATTGGATTAGTAGATAATGCATCTCTTAAATACAGTAACAACTAAACTATAGATTCCATTCAGTGCACAGCTAAGGGCAAGAAAGTTTGACTCAGCTCAGAAATAAAATTAAACAACGAGAGAGAAAATGTAGGAAAGAGAGAAGGACATGAAACTGGGACAGCAAAGAAAACACTGAATATTTACTGGGATAACAAGCAAATAAGTTTAAAGACAGGAGCAACAAAAAGCAGTTTGTGTGAGGAAAAGGCTTGTTGGCTCGGTGACAGCATCCCCTCTCCTTCTCCCTCTTACTCTAGCTGAATAGATGGGTTTGTTTGTTGTCAGTGCTAGAACTAAAGGAAAACAAAGTGACTTGATTCCCCTCTGTGTTTATTGGAAGACAGTTCGTCGTGCATAAGTGTCTATTGAGTTCTCGTCCCCAGACAGCTTTAACCTGAATACCAATTTGGTTCCTCTCTTTTTTTCTCCGTCTTTGTCACTCGCACTTTCTCCTCAGTTTGTCAGTTACCTCAAATTTAAATGAACTGGATGTTCAAATTAGAACCTCTTAGCATTATTACATAACACATACACAATGCCAATCTTCTGCTGTATACCATGTACTTTCAATGCTAATACATTTTCTGCTATAGTACTAATAACTACTATTGCTTTTGCTACCACAACAGTGACAATTTTACACTGTCTGCATGCCTAATTAGAATTAGAAGGCCTTTATTGTTTTTGAAACAAAACTTACAACAAAATTAAGATCAGCATTATCACTGCAAAAGTGAGTATGTGACAAAACACATCACCTAAACACACACACACTGAGTCACACTGGAGAATTAAATATGTGCGTGATACATGATACGTTTCTTTGTCTCTATTTCTGTCACATTTTAATCCAGATTATATATCTGACCCATTAATCTCTTGGCTGTTAGTTGCTTCTTCCTATCTATCTATCTATCTGTCTATCTGTCTATCTGTCTATCTGTCTGTCTATCTGTCTATCTATCTATCTATCTATCTATCTATCTATCTATCTATCTATCTATCTATCTATCCTATGGCTTCATGGCAGGATTATTTATTTTAGTTTTAGGGTTATTTGTTATAGTTATTCTCTCTGATTTTAGACCACGGATAGATATTGAAAGCCAAGAGATTTCAATACACATATGCAAATGTATGCAAACGTTTACTGATATGCTCTATTTTTCTAAAAATGAATGTGATCACTGATTTAAGAAAGTGAAAAATTAAAAAAACATCCAGCAATGTTTTTCCACAGATGTGAAGAAACAGAAATGCATGAATATATACACACTCGCCTCCACTTTATTAAGTACACCTGTTATAATACAAATATCTAATTAGCATCAATTTAATGCATGACATAGTCATATAGACATAGTCAAGACGACCTGCAAAAGTTCAAACTGAGCATTAGAATTGGGAGGAAGTTTGATTGGAGTGACTCTGAATTGTTGCTGGTGTCACATGAGTTGGTTTGAGTATTTCAGAAACTGATGATCTATTGAGATTTTCAATGGGGTTTATGGAGAATGGTCTAAAGGAGAGAAAATATTCAGTGAGTGGCATTTTCTGAGAGCAGGTTATAGAGAAGGTTATAGTAATTCAAATTACCAGATCTATTACAGATCTAGAAAGGTGTATCTGTACATTCTGATAAACAGTTCCCATTAAATTAGTATTTGTTAAGTAGAGCTGACACGCAGAGTGAATTGCGATATATACCTATACTCGTAAAGTGTGAAGTACTACAATACTACTGTAGAATTGAGAAATAATTTGGTTACTAAAGTTTTAGACAAATGAAATTATGTAAAATTTACAGTAGAGTAGGACTATATCGTTCACGAAGATATAAATGTTTTTGTTTACCCAATTAAATGTAATAATACAGATGACATATTTAGATATATATAATTTAGTTATCAGACTGTAAGAAAAAACATTTTTTTATGTGAAGCAGCATATCATCGAATAAAAACAAATAATTTTTAAAGTATCGATAAAAATTACAGCAAAACAGTAACGCCGTTTATTTAAAAGTTACGTTTTTGGATCGTAATTTAGCTCACCAATGACGAATAGCGTCAAAACGACAGGCACACATTCTATCCAATGAGAACACGCTATTGGGTAGAGCGACACCCAGTTTAGCCACTTGGATTTTAATTCCTGGTCAGCGTTAGTCAATCAGATATAAGTATATCCTGGAAGGGGCGGGCCTAATTGTTCCTTGGCTTTACCCAGTCCGGATGTTCCCCAGTAGCGAATAACGAGCAGCAGTGTGTGAATGTGGCAACCGAGGTAGACAGGGAGGGGTACATAGGCTGGCCAGACCCAGGCTCTTGTCTTTTTTCCTTTATTTTTCTTTTCTCGCATAGCTAAGTGTTTACAGTTCGTGCACCGCCGCGGTTGTGAAGTTGTTTACGGGGCAGAAAACCCGGTCGCTGCTGCTTTTCTCTGGGACTAACCGCTGTCGTTGTGAAAACAGTCCAGAAGAAAGAAGGAAAGGGAGAAACAACATGGGGCGATAATAAAAAAAATAGGTGTTTTGTTGTGAGCGGACGATGACTCTCTGGGAGGACCCGTGAAGCTTATTTATTTTTATTTATTCCCCCCCCCCTTCCTTCTTCCCTCTTTCCCTGTGTCCGCTTTTGTTTTATTTTTTTGTAACATTTCCCCTACCCCCTGCCAGTTTGGGAGATTTTTTTAAAGGAAAAGGTAACAAGAAGATTGAAGAAATGGACCAAGCCGGCATCCTGAGAAAGTTTATCCAGGGGGTGAAGGCCATGAGCGAGGGGAACGATGAGAGGGGAGAGGATAACTTCGGCAGCGACTTTATGGTGGGTCAAAATTAACAGGCGCCTCCACCTAGCCTCTTGTATCCTATATCTGTCTCACATGTACCCTCTTCCCTTTATAACCTCCACCTTTTCCTCCATACTGACCCTTCATATCACACCCAGCCCCCTCCCCGTCTCCTGGTTCTCTGTGTATCCCCCAGGAGGTGAGGCAGGGGTGGCCACACTGCCCTCTTCCTTTTTCCTCCCATTTCCAGGCTTTACATGGCGGCCTAGCATTGTCTCCCATGCCACAGAAATACAACCGATTCCGGTTTCTTTAAATTTTTTTAAAAAGGGCAAATGACAAAGACGAGATATATTCTTGTCTCTCTAGCTCTTGGTTATTTATTTATTTTTTTAATGACGTTGCTGGAGCAGCTTGTAGGTAGATCTTTTATTGTGGCTATATGCTTGATTGAGACACAGTGCAGTGATTCATTGTCCTCATAAGCACTAAATATCCACAAACCTAAGCTTGATTGCATGCTTTATTTCCTGTGGTTTTCCCTGTGTTCCAGTAATAAAAAAACGAAAACTGTCAACTATTTATAAAATGACTTCAATTTTAGTAGAAGTTTTAGCAGGTATGTATTGTGGTCATTCAAAAATCTGGCCACTTGCAAACTTTTATTTACATTTCCAATTTAAAGGAAGCAAATTGCGAAGAGCTCCCCATACACTGGACCCATATACAAAATGACCATTTAAACAAGGTTTGTCAAACCTAAGGCTTGGAGGCCAGGCAAAGACTCCAATCAGACCCTACTGCAAAGTTTGGAAGACATGATTGAGGGTATAAAATTTTGACTTTTAACAGTATTTTCAAATGTTTTACAGCTTTATCTTTACTTCTAAAGGCACCCACATGGCGATTCAAGCTACGCCAAAGATTTTAAAAATTAAATGTTTGAAAGGTTCCAGTTTTTTGTCTATTATAGAAATTTATGGTTGCTATATTTGTTTATTTTTAGGTCATTTATGTGTGCAATGGATACACCTAATTGTAGCATGGCATTTACAGGTTTTTTTCTTACAATTTAAGAGTCACTTCTTTCATTTACTACAAAAAATGATTTTTCTATCATGCAGTTTTTTTCTCCCCCATCTATTAAGATCTCTCGGGTTCAAACATGTAGTTAGGTCAAAGTGGGCTGTATCTGGCCCCCAATGTTAAAATGAGTTTGGCATCCCTGATTTAAACTAAACCTTAATCTGGCAACTTTCTTACATGTGGAGAGGATCTTTTGAGATTAGAGATGCTTGCTGTTGAAGTGATTTTGATTACATATTTTGCGGTGACTGCTGACCCGCAGTCATTAGTTTGCCTTCACTACATAACTGGATGTCACTGTGTTGAAAGTCTGGACTCAAAATAGGACCAAGGCTTGTGAAATGGTTTAAAATGCCACAACAGGAATGTCACTCCTATAAAAACATTTCTGTCATTGAGTCCACTTTAATTTAGATATGTTTAGAAATGTTCCGGTGGAAATTGATTTACTATCTTAATTTACAGCAAGTTTACAGTTTAAGGGGTTTAGACTTTCCTTCATGAGCAGCCTTATCGTCCAGCCTAGTTTTATGTTAATCATGTTGCAGTTTGATTATGTGGGGAATTAAGCTCCTCAGCACCAGAATGGTTAACTTTTTCCCCCACACACAGACTCTCCTCACTTCCCTACTTCATGCAAGCTGCTTGCTGGAGCTTGCAACATTCTTTCTTGGCCCATTTCATAACATTTTGTCCTGGCTATAAAAATGCAACTCTTTGGCACACTTTGGATCGAGGCCTCTCTCTCTCGTTCAGATTAAGTACATAAAAGTTTCTGTAATAAGCGAATCTGTGTCTAATTTTGTGCTCATGACTTAGCCTTCTGTCTTGTCTTTTGAGTGAGAGTTGCAGAAAACAAGGAGCTGGGAGATGTTCGGCAAAAAAAAAAAAAAATTGAGTTCTCAGCTATCTGAGCGGCATTGCTTGGTGGACGACTGCTACGGAGCTGGAACTAGTCTGCTTTTGGCTTATTTACAGAAGATTCATTTCACCATGCATGCCCTCTTTAGATGAATTTTTACGCGGTAGACTCAGTACATTGTCCATATGTTTGTGATTTTATTGCCTGCCCGTTTTCTCTCGCCCTTAAATTCTGTTTGTAGACTCAACTGGTTAAATGCAGGTTCTTCTTTTAGCACCACTATACTTGCCATTCATAGATTACACACGTCCACGCCTTGTCAAACTGCCTACAACAACCACACGTTGTACAGGAGGAGAACAATTTTAAAGCTTTTAAAGCGGAAAGTGTTTCTTCCTGTCAGTTTTTCCAGCAAAACACCCCACCAAGCGTTTTTAGGCTATTAAATGTGGTGTTTTTAAGAAGTTGTAGGACACTACTGACTGCTTGTCAAGCTTTAACTCTTGATTATTTGTGTGATGTCTGTGGTTTCCTTTCAAATGAACTTCATTGGCATGAAATACAATATATTTCCTGTTAGCCTTAGGCTATCGCACATGTCTCTAGACAGTCCCTTGACAATCATGCAGCTCATATAAACTTAATCGCTGGGGCATTCAAGTGCTTCCATTAAATCAATTATCCTTTATCTCGTTAGTCATGGTAATCGGGGTTATTTTTGTACATGCAAAGTTACTGAATGAGGCTTATAAAAATTGGGCTTCAAGCTAAATTTTCTAAACAGCTGGCAGCAGCTTGTGAATGTTGAGATTCAGCTAAATTATTTAGCAAACGTACCAGCTTGCAGTCAAGAAAATTTGTCCTGATCGAGCACAGGTGGCTTGTGTGCCAGTGTACGGAGCATTGTTGACGCTCACAAGCCGCAGCAAACATGTAAGTAAGTGTCTTAGCCAGTTGCTGCTAGTCTGTGGCGTTGATTTCAAGTCTTGTGTGAGGCTTTCAATTGCTGGAGTCAAGCTCGCAATACCACAAGCACATGGGGTGTGCTTCTCTATGAAGTGAGTCACCAGAACACCCTGACATAACACCCACTTTAACTGCCTATTGTTGTTTATATATAGAATGTGTTTTATTGACATAATTACAGGCTCTGGTGGGCCAAAGAGTCAGAGATTATACGGTTTCTTCAGTAGTTGTTTTGCTGTTTGATGCAGTGGGGAAGCTTCAGGTTTTTCTTCCACCTGGGATGCTAATTGGAAAGTATCGTGGGGTATCTTGCCATGTTTGACCTTATTAGAAAACTTGACAGTGAGCTGTTTCAGTGGCAGCCATATAGAGGCAGATTACATGGGATGTATGTCTGCATACTTATGGAGGATAAAGATGTACATTGAGAATTGAATGTTTGCTCCAAGGACCTACATTATTTGTAGATATGACTGAGCTCTTGAAGAGCATTTAATGTCAGTTCTGAAGCGATTCACCTTCCATCTGTCATATATAAACTATTGCAATGGTGAATACCCTACTTTTGGCTTTGTATGATGTGAAAGAAGTAGCACAGAAGCTCCACCTATCTGGTGTTCAAACCATCTGTTTGCTGAGGTAGCCAATCAGAAGACTGTTGGCTTAAAGGGAGAGGAGCCAGGTAATAAGCTGAGACCAAGTATAGGATAAACAAGGTTGGGGGTTTTTTTGAGTCATGGAAAGCTACTCTACTAGAGCCCAAGGGAAAAACAATATGGAGGTGGAAATGAGCATGATTGGTCCATTTTAAGGTTAAGCAATGTCATCAGTAAAAGGTAGATGCATTTTTACTGTAACCACTCTTGCTTTGTAATGGTGACTTAATCCAAAAAGTACAAATGCAAAAAAGGTCAAATATGTGCTGTTATTTGGACCATCTGTGCAGATGCAACAATGGCAATTGTAATTGTTTCACAAAAAGGGGGGTTATCAGCTGTTTCTCTCAACCCACGACCTTTCAAACCAGCTATTAGTGCTTATGTAAGAGAGCCAGATTTATTTATTTATTTACTTTTTTAATAGCCTGGTCAACCAGACACGAAGGGGAGGAATTAAGGGGAGGAATTAAGATGAACCATCGAGTTTACTTAAAAAAAGAGAAAAATATTGAAATTGATTTATTTTTATAGTATAGGCTTTATGTGGGCATAAATTATGATTTAAAGTTTCTCTGTGCAACTTTCTGAAAAGCCTTGTTGTTAAAGTTGACCTGTTCTCATCATTTGCAGCTCAATATTTTTTTTCCCTTGGATCTACTTAAAAAGCTTTGCATGATTCACAGCTCTAAATTAAAAAACAATATATGTATATATAATATATCATTACTTATATGGTGGTTCTCTACATATACTTTAATTTACAAACCTTTTGTGTCATATAAATGACTAAATATTTTTAAAAGCCCCCTGTACCAGCTCATCGGTTCTCTTCAGCTCCACCCTTTTCGACTGGAATTGGCAGTTCTCTGTTTGGGAACATAAAGTCGTTTTCCACCTGCTTCTCCTTAGAGTTACAGACCAGACCTGATCTTCAGAGTAACAGAGACTGCAGTTGCCAGCTACAATCAAAGATGGGTGAATGGGTACGTTCAGCCACGGACGCATGTCTCTGGGGAGTCCGGCGATCAGTATCGATCAGCACGATCATAAGTGAGCCTAGCTGGTTAGCAGTGACCTTTCAAAATAAGAAAGCAGGGATTTTCCACTTGTAAAGTGATCATGGAGTGGCATAGTTCTCTCATACAGATTGCAAAATGTAAAATGCCACAATGAGTCTTCAGATTTCTTTGAGCAGGTATTATTATTATTGCGTAGTGTGCCTAAGTAAAGTTTCTGAGTGGGAAGCAGTACTTTGGATTTTCCCAGGACAAAAATTCATTTTAACTACAATGCAGAAAAGGCTTTTAAAGAGAACTGGAAAAAATCCCTTTAACATGTCTAACTTAATTTCACAACCCATTCACACGCTGATGACATAGACTGTAAATAAAAGATTAAAATAATGTTACCCATTGGTTAGTGAAGTCCCATGATGGTGCCTCGTGTTTTAGTCAGTATGACCCAGAACTTGAGATTAAAGTCATCAGGAAAGTGCTTACAGCTTAGAGGTCGAAAAGCAAGGAAGCCATGGACCACTTTCCCATAGACGTCTGTAATTTTGGAAGTATTTTTGAAACCAGCAGATCTCCCTCTGCTGACTATTAAAAAGCAGTTATGCATTGCTTTCACTTTTCAGACCCATCAGCTACTACCATCTTCTTTATACAATCTATGTTTGGCAGCACCTATGTTACCCATCACCTTGTACCTTAAAATTAACAAATTATTGCAACGAATATGTTGCATATATGTTAAACATATGACAAAATGTTTTGGCTGCGTAGGCTGGAGAAGATCACAGACCTGCTTTGGCCTTACTTTAACTCAAGGCTTAATATCACACAATGCTAGCAAGCTGCTCATCTGTTGAACTAAAAGTGAATTGAAGAGCACCTTAATTTAATTTAATTAATTCAATATTTATTTATTTACTTATTTATTTTACACCATGACCGCCCCCTTGACAAGGTCAGTGTTTTAGTATTCACATTTAAAGTCAGATCGGTTCTGTTTTGCTGCTATGACTTGATCCTTAGATTGTAATAATCACAGTCCCTTACCTGGAAATAGCTGTGTCATAAATAATGCTGTGACTAAAGTTGCATCACTGACTCACAAGTCTGGCGTGGTGAAATGAGCTCAACTTCTACATGGCAAGCTCTCACTGGTTTCCTGGAGACGATTTAGTTTTTATATGTAACTTCCTGTGGGCAGAGGAAGGATCCTATTTAAAGTAGTGCCTCCACTTTACTTCCTATTTAGTCGGCCAATCAAAAATTGTAATTGAAAGTATTTTTTTATTTGGGTTTAAAGGGAAAGGAAGACATTTGAATGGGCTTTGCAGTCAGTAGCATTTTTTTTTTTTTTCAAGCGCGTTTACCCATTACGCGACCTCTGTACAGACAACAGTTGCACTTTGACTACACTTGGTGAGAAAGTCTGATTATAGACTATAGAGTTTGGCTCAAGGCAGGTTGATTGACATAGAAGCTGCAGGGGTTTAGCTTGTGACCTCTGTGTTACAGGGCACTGGGCCACCATGCAGCCTGATAAAACATTTAGTGAACAGTTCGATCCAAATGCCTCATGGGGTCGTATGCATGGATTTTTGCAGAGCTGTCCTCGGTAACAGTGCATCTCCAAATGCTGTCAGACATCAATTGTGCAGAATTAAACCAGAGCTTCTTACACTACTGGAAGACTGTTAGAGTCTCCTCTCAGTACAACGAAAAAGTTGAAGTGTGAGTTATGGACTGTGTTGGGGTGATATTATTTCTAAATACACTCTCATAAAAACACATGTACCTGTTTTGGGAACACTGGACTTAATTTTGTAGTCTAGACGGGGTTTAGAAATTGGAGTTCAGCCTCTCTGTGTGTGTGTTTTCTTTCCTGCAAGCAGATTACTCTGAAGGAGCACATCAAAGAAAGTGAAAAAGTGCAAACACACATGCTTCTCTATAGTGCTCATCAGGCCACAGACATTAAACGCTCAGCAAGGAGATGAAAAAAAGGAGATGTGACAATGCGTGTGTGTTTGTGTGGGTTTATGATTGTGTGTGGCAACAATTTCCAGTGTCACCGGGGGGCTTTCCCTTATGTGAAGTGTGTATATGTCTGTTTGTGTGTGTTCGCATATTAAGTGCAGAATCTGAAAGCCTTTTTTGCTTATGTATAACCCCCACACACAAACACACAAATTCTTCAGCAGGGATTTGCACAGTGTGACTTCTTTTTGAGAGAGAAAGAGAAAACACTGGCCTGATAATTTATATAAATGTTAACAACAAATGACCCATCAGTCTTAACCAAGGGGTTACCTCGGTGAAAATGGCAGAAACACGGTTTCCTTAAGGTGCCATCCTGAGACTGGCAACACTTATTCAGTCTCCACAGACTCCCCTATTAATAAAATATCCAACTGGATCCAATATCCAAGTGGGGTGGATTTTTTTTTAATTAATTTTTTAAAGCTAATCCACCTGGATAATTGTGTTAGGAGTATGGCTATGCTGATTGCCAGGTGTCCTGCTCAGAGTCTGCAAGACCTCATCCACAACTATTAGACATTAAACATTTCACTAAGTGTGTTTTGTTGGAGCCTTTGGAAGCATTTTTAATGGAGTATCTCATTATTATGGGTTGTTGTGTGGTACAGAACATCCAAGAAATTTGCTTTAGTTTTATTGAGTGAAATTCAGGTATTTTATTAGTCTGTTACGTAGCACTATTTAGTCGATATGCATGTCTCTCTGTTGCACCTGGGTTGTGTATGAATACACCAAGCTAACTAGTGTTAGCTGATAAATTAGCACTCCCTCCATTTTATCCATTTAAGGTAACATCTGGCTTCTAGAAAGTGATCATTGTTGGTTGTGGTGGAAACACTGGCAGGTGACATCACAATGTTTATGTCCATCTTTTATGTCGTCTGTGGCCTTAACCCAAGGTTTAAGACTGGTGTCAATATTTTAAATATTTATATATACATTTTGGGGGTTATTTGTAGCTTTCATGTTTGATCAGATGATGTAGAGAAAACAGGAAATCTGGGAGAAAGCCCTGGGGGCAGACGTGCAGTAAATGGCTATGGGGCCGAATCAAACCCAGGCCTCAACTTTATGGCATGTGGGTTGCCTACTCAACCCTGTGTGATAAAGTGCTTTTCTTCCTTTTTTAAAAATTTGTTGAATGCCAAATTAATTTTTTTTTCTCCTGGAAAACTTTTGGAAGTGAGGCCATTAACCAGTCTCCTTTTTGTATCAGTCTACTGCCGGTTCAATGTAGAGTCTGCTGGGCCCCATCATGCAGGTACAGAGAATTTTAAATGGTCTTTCTACCATTTAAAGCAGAAAAGAATGAGTGATACAACTGGTTTATCTTATCAGGTGCTGCTTTCCGATGCTGTTGTTTACGACGGCTGTTTAGCAGTGGTGTCTTAAACTTGCGTAAAAGAGTTTCTTTGTTATCTGACATGTGGTCTGTTTTTTTACTTTGATTATATTGTCAGAAGGCATTTTTTTTTGCCAATGTCGTCTCACCATTAACTGATAACCTGACTTCATTACCTTATAGATACGTCTACACAATCCAGTACACATACTCTCTGCCTCTGGTTGAGCTCGATTGCTAGTCTTTCTAAGATAGTAGTTTAGTTTTCAAGTGCCTCTTTAATACTTTCTCTGAACAGGCTGCGGGCTATTGACATCCCCAGTCTAACTACGACACAGGTAGCTTTCTTGATACAGTCTGCTTCATTCAGAACTTTCTGCACTTGTATATTGCAATTACAGGGGGTGTCACAGAATCTCATAACAGACCATTTAGAAACACTTTTTTCTGTCTTTAATTTCACCTGCACAAAGCCAAGGCAATTTTCTTTTAATCCACAGACTGCATGTACACTGTAAATCCTAAGTTTAGAGAACTCAGAAACTAAGGAAGCTGATTATTTTTTAAGTTTTACAATCTAAATGTTAATACTGAAACAATCATTCATTACTCTTGCATTAGAAATACAAGTGAGTGATTACTTGGGCTTGAGCATCAGCCATGCAAATTCTCCTCCAAGATCGCTAACCCAACTGTCCCGTGTCGCTTATAGTGTTACAGCTGTGCTATTTTAACTTGAATATAAATAAAATGCCACTGGAGCAACTGAGCTGTAAACATAATAAATATAGCACAGCACTGAATGACAGAACATGCATAATATTTTAAGTCCACAACTGGCTACTGCAAATCCACAACTGCACACTGGTGTTTATTTTTAATGAACAAATAGTTGAAAATATTAAATAATTAAAAGTTACAGGTACTTGGAGAGAAATGTCACAAAAATCTCAAATGTTTAAGTAAACATTTAACAAGTTTTAAAAAAAGTAATTAACACATTTAAGTTGATTTGTTTGCACTTTCTTGGTAAGAAGTTTTCAAATAGCTGCTGTAAATTAACTTTTATAAGCCTGTTTGTGCGAATGGGTCCAGGGGGTTTACCCAGCAGGGGTCTGCTGCTGTTTTTGTCTGTGTGGCAATCGCCATCAGCCCGCCTTATGTTACTACAACGAGAAACAAGACTTCCCAATTTCTTGTAGTGTCACAAGCCTCCTTCGTTCTCAACCGCCCTTTTCCGTGGCTTAACCCAAAAAAGAGCCTTTTGCCTCTAAGCTGGGTGTTTCTCAGAAGATGTAACGCAATATTTTTGCTTCGTAGTTGGTGTGTGTGGTATGTAAGGATAAAAGCTAGCTGACCCACCAACAACCGAGAACATCTTAATTGATCAAGATAAGGGACCAACACAGTGAAATACTCAGGAAATGATGACCTGTGTGTGCAATGTGTGACTAACGTAAAAGGAAATGGGGACGAGTCATATCGTTCATAGCACCTCACCCACATTCATTTACCTGCACTCACACTTATCCTGCTTCTGCCCTGCTGATGTATAGTGTGTTATGGAAGAAAATAATCCCGCATTTCATTATCATTATTAATATCATATCCAAAATGTCATCTTAATCCACAGAATCGCACAGCAAAGTGCAGATTTGGTCAGCAGCTTGACCTTTAATATAGAGAGTGAATACAGTATCTGAGCAGGGAGCTGATTAATACGTGCACATAGGCACCAAGCACACACAATGAGCCCCTGTCCCAGATGATTGGGATTATGAGGTCTGTTCACATCTGCTTCCTGCTGTAAGCTTTGATCCAGGGTGGGAAATTACCTACAAGCCGATACCGGTAAATGCAAACCATTTATGCGTGCATGCGGTTGTGTTTGGACTCTACAAATGTTCCTGATCTCATTGCTTTTTGGTGTGAATTATTTCAGTATCACTTTCCTTGGCAATGATGTGTTTTGTTTTGTTTTTCCTTTTAATTTTTTATTATCTAATAAGCTTAAGAATTGGGTTAAGTTTCAGATTACTTTTAGAGAAACGGAATAGAGCAAAGGCAGAGGAGAGGTCATGCTGTGATAATTAAGTTCACTCTCACTCAGCTTCAGACCCTAATATGGTCATATATGTCAGGCACAAAACTGTGGCTGTGAGCACAAAAGCCCCACCCATCTGCTGTTCAAATCTTGTTTGTGAGGGGCAGCCAATAAGAAGAAAGGATGGAGGAGCTAAAAGACCCTGTTCAGGACAGAATATGAGCTGAGGGGGCCATTAAGTGTTCATTTTGAATACACTCAACCAAGAGCTGAAGTTGTAATTTAACCTGGTCATTCTGTTTTTTCCTTTAATTACATATTTATTGAAGGTTTGTCTCCCAAGGGTTTTTTTTTTTGCCATTAAAATGTGCATGAACCAGCTAAACATCTAAACACTTGTACAGGAAATCTTTCTACATTCAAAAGTTGTCTTTAGACTATTTAATTTTCCACTTCCTTCAATGGGTTGTCCAACTGTATTCCAGTCTCTTTTCCTTCCGCTTCTGCTTTTATTTTGTTTTGGCCACTTTTGTTTTGTCTTTTGACATCACAAAGCCACTAACACGGTGACTCATTAAATCGGAGGAAGAAGTGTGAGTAGGTTTTGGTGCATGTCTGTCTACAATGTACTCTATACTGTACATGCATGGGTGGCATTCGCGGTCCCAAAGGAAATGGGCACTCAGGAGTAATGGTGGTTTTAAATGTGTGCTCAGTTCAGCACAGGTGCTTCCCGCAGTCCATTTCAATCATTTTAACTGCATATACAAGTTAAAATTGCATATATGGTTACAAAATAGTTGCTTGAGATTACTTTAACATTACATGATGCTTGTGCATCGTCATGATGGACCTTTGCAAAAGCACGGTATACCCCACTTATTCAGCCAGATACATTAGAACTGAAAATGAAAGTGTGACAGGAAAAAAGGAAGGCCCGATGGCTACTGAAAAAAATCATTCTGCTTTGTGTCACTAAAAGTCACTCTTGTCGCACCACTGTTTTTCATTGTGTGATTGTTTACACACTGATTCTGTCAGTGCTCCACTGACCTATATTGGCCAGTTGCCTTCAAGTGTAAATGAGTGCACTGTGCATATGAGCGCGTATGTTGAACTTGGTTTCTCATGCTAAGTTGTTTGACGTTATCTTTGTTGAGATCTTTGACATTGAGGTCCGAACCCCTGACTCATTCCAGTGCTCAGGGTGTGGTTTGATGTTATTTCCTCTGTTAATGAGCATGATTTATAAACTCTGTTTAACTATACAACTAATAGCAGGCACCTGACATGCTCACTTGTTCTCTGAAAGCTGAGTTTTTATTACTTTGACTGCAAAACATCCACAGAAATTCAGTTACAGTGGTCCCTCGTTTATCGCGGGAGTTGCGTTCTAAAACTAACCCACGATATGTGAAATCCGCAAAGTAGCCAGCTTTATTTTTTACAATTATTATAGATGTTTTAAGGCTGTAAAGCCCCTCACTACACACTTTATACACTTTTCTCAGACAGGCATGAACATTTTCACACTTTTCTCTCTTGTATAATCAAACCAAAGGCACCCGCAGGTGCCTTTTGACTGTGCAAAAAGTTTCATTGACATTGTTGTGTTTGTTGGGGTGTAAAACTTACAAACATACAGTACAGCACTTCAGAGTCACACTGCTAGAGATCAAAGATTTATGTAAATTTGACAAGCTGAACACATTCTGTACTGTACAGGAGACACGGCACGAGATTGATTGACACGAGATTGATTGACAATGGTCTAACCCCCCCCCCCCAAAAAAAAAAAAAAAACCAAAAAAACAAAACCAGAACATGTAAAATTGCACTAAAAGAATCCGCGAAACAGCAAGGCCGCGGAAGGTGAACCGCGAGGGACCACTGTATTTAGTTTTAAGTAGCAGTTGAATAGTTACGTGATGCGGTTGTTGCTGCCATTCCCCATTGTTAATATGGGAAATGGTGACAACTAGTATTTTTGCTTTTGAAATGTTGTTTTAATCTACTTATTTTCCTCTATGAATTGCCTAGAGTATAAAATGTTAAAAAATACCAATTGATAGTTTCTCTGAGGTAAAGGTGGTGGTTGAATAAGCCTGTTTGAGCTTTTTAAACCAAAAGCTGTATATTGTCAATTTTAAGACGATGAAACCAGGGAATAATTGATGTTTTTGCCTTTGAAATGAAGAAATTGTTATATCTGATCAACCGCACAGTTAATAATTGTTGCAGTTCTGAAATGAGCTCTTCTCATAGCAGCATAACAAACAGAAATAGGTTCTGGGTCTGAAAAGTGAAACCAGCACTGAAGTCATCCTTTTAATGGTGACTCCTGTGCTTGGAAAAAGACTGCTGATTACTTGATGCGCTCGTTCACTAATTTCAAGTAATGCTGAATACAACATAATGGCCACTGTGTAAATTATAGTCACTCAAGGAATAAGGGGGGCTGTCCAGAGTATGCTTGTTGGCTAATGACTTGTCAGTCACAAATCTTTAGACAGTGAGCTTAAGCTTCTCAGCCATTCATCTGGTCTCAAAACGCCAACATGGCAACGGCAAAAATGCTTATCTTGACAAGGTTTGTTTAAAAAAAACAAAACAAAAAAAAACAATACTCTTATACTAATCAATACTAACAAATTAATAAAGGATTAGACACTCATTTGTAACTGTGTCAACAGTGCCGTCTTTGCCTCCCACAGTAGATGCACAACACATAGTAGCACTGCAGATAGGCAGCCCCTCCCCTCACTTCCAGCTGAAGTTGTCATTTTCAACACTAAACATCTCAATATGAGATATTTTGAGAAGCCAGTAAAGGTCATATCTCAACAACAGTGAAATAAATGTTAACCAGCCATTTAACAATTAACAACAACCTGATAGCCACATTAGCCTTTTTGTTAAGTTGTCATTAAGGTAGCAGCTAGCGGCTGTGGCTAATAATGATTGATAATGTTCATGTTGGAGCTGAGTAGCAAACATTTATTAATGCAGTGTTAACAGAATAATGTTATTGTTTGATTAAAGCACACAAAAGTCTGCTAAAACTAGACAGAAACCGTGGCGGCCTGCATGAAAACTATATGATTAGTGTCACAAATATGGAGCCAAGCCATTAGAAACATTGGACTACTTCAGACTACCTAAAAATATTGTCTCGTTTGTCTTTTTGTACTACCAAGCTAAATTATTTGTCATATTTAAATTTTCAAATTTTTTTTTTAAAAATGCCCTGTAAAAAAACAAACAAAAAAAAAACATTTGTTTCGCTTTGTGATGACTCTAATCTTGACACTCCATGGGACTCCACAAGCTAATTGTCGAAGTCACGCTGGCTATGTCTGTTTTTTAAACCATCTGTAGCTTAGCATTAAGAAAAAATTTCTTCTAAATCAGTTTAAAAACCTTTTTATGTCAGACTACTTTTTCTTAATGACATAAATCTTATGTGGCTTAATTTTACCTTGATGTAACAGCTTGCCATATTTCTGATTGTTGTCAATAATAATAATAATAATAATAATAATAACTAGTGCTGCCAATAGATTTAAAAAAATTTAACAAATTAATCTCACAATTTTCTGTAATTAATTGCATTTAATCACAATTACTTGATCAATAGCCTGGCTGCAATTACACTTTTTCAACTTTATATTTAAGCTTGTAACTGACATTTATGCAATATAATGAAATAAATATATGCTCTTAATATGTTTATTGAACGTCTTGAACATTCATGTTAACAAAAAACTCTGTAAACATTTATCCACTCTCTCTCTCTGTCACTCTTGGGGGGCACTTCAAGTCCTTGAAACGAGGAACCAAAGCTATGTAAAGCGTGTGTTCTCAACAATATTAATCGGTCTGCAGTTTTGTTGCAATCCACTTGGCACTGTGTCAGTCAATATGTCCGAGGTAGACTTACTGAGCCCCCGATGCTCCGTGAGTTGTTGGTCGCAAGCTGGGTGACGCGTTAGCCAAAGTGCTAGCAGCATCCCCGGCTAACGTATACATCGCGTCAATGTGATATTTTAAGCTGGAAGTGCTTCGGTGAAAAGAAAATTCCTTCCTGCACAATGTGCATAATACTTTGTCAGTCAACTGTTCCGTCTTGTTTTTTTTTTTTTTTAATACTCAAATTTCCCATCGAGAGGGCCAATGTGCGTTTATCGTCTTCCAAATTGAGTTGATTGGTTCAGCTGCCCGTCACTACCAGATCAACTGCCCATTTGCGCATGTGCAAAGGTAACTACTTGGACAAACTGCCTGAAATGCGTTGACAGAAACCTTTCAGGAATTTTGAGTCATTCTGCACTCAAGATGCGTTAATAGCGTTACATTTTTTGTATCACGTTAATCGTGATGATGGCTTAATCTGCGTTAACGCGTTAATTTTGACAGCACTATTATTAACATGGAAAAAAAGTTGGGGCAAAACTCACTAAGTGTTTTCTATTCATTTTTTTTTTTTATTCAAAGAAAAGCTCGAATATAAAACATCAACATGCTGTTTTATATTAGGGGTTGGCTTTTAGCTTCGGCTAAAGCCATTAGCTTAGTAATGATCTTCTTGGTAAGAAAGTCAGTGAGACGGAGACGGTATATTTTCACAAAATGTCAAGCTGTTCCTTTAATATTTCTGCTGTTGTTGCTTTGTCTTAGCCGCATCTTTCTTTATAACTGAATATGACTTTGCACTTATGCAGCCTTTTACTGATCGGGGACATTAATGCCACAGTGAAAGAAAGGCAGAGAGCGCACAGATCAGGCTGATTGAATTGTCTGAGTGAGGGAAGCACAGCAACAAACTCACACAGACCCTTTTAGTCTCCATGCTGTAGCAGTGCATCTTTTCCCCGCATGCTCGCAGCGCGGGAGATGGATTTTTCTGAGAACATTGTGAGGAGTGACCTATTTTGGCGTGTGTGTATGTGTGTCTGCATGGAAGGTGACCGTCAGTGCTGCCTCTCTGCCAGTAGCGCTCAATAACCGCACTTCCTGGCCACACACATTCAAAAACCTTCTCCCCACTGCTGCAGCAGGAAGAGCTTATTTTCTGCCAATCAGCTGAAGAAGAGTTGAAGAAACAGAATGTGCTTGCCTCTATGTATGTGTGTGAATTATTCAGTGTACCAGGGAAGTACATTGATGCTGACTTGTTAAGCCAGGAAACAGAAAGTAGGTTAGATCCACTAACAACTACATCTAAAGCACTCTTTCCGTCTCCACCATGATCTCTGTTGGCGTTTTTTTAAAAATCATTTTCTTAATATTTATACTTCCTCAGTCTGCTTCTCATCCCAGTAACTGCCCTGGCATCTTTAAGCCATTTTAGGCCAAGTCATTGTGAAGAAATGTGTCTGTGAGCACATGTGATTCAGTCACACCCTCAAGAGGGTCTGTGAAGTCAGCCCTGGGCTGCTGGGGGCACCGCCCTGCGTGTGCATGGCAGTGGAAGTCAAGCGTTCACAGGAAATTGGCCAGCTTATTCACACTGTTTAACTTCTCAGACTGATGGGAAGTAAGAAAGTGATAGAAATGGACATTAACAGAAGGTAGAAACAGAGTACGGAAGGAAACTGAGCAACGTGAGACATGTGAATGCTGGGAAAAACTAGAAAAATAATGAGTAGTATGGTAACAATGATAAATGTGCAAAAAAAGAAAAAAAACATTTATTGCACTGAAGTTTATTTTATTGCATCAAAAGAACGTGATAAAATGGAAGAAATTGGAGCCCTGTAGATATTGGAGCAAGCTGCAGATTCAATTCGACAATTGTCTTCAAATAAATGCTAGTGAGCTTTTGTTAGGTAAGGTTTCAAGATACATACATTTGCAGTCAGAGCCACAACCATCCAGTGGTTTCAGTGTGGTCTTGCCTAGAAATTGTTCATATTACTCACATGTATTCTGCCTGTGGTTTTCTTTCCTTTAATGTATAAGTGGTTTGGGGGGGATAATTTTTTTTTTTTTTTGTGGTTAGGGCCATAAGTGTGTGGACACTGACACAATTTTTAAAATTCTTGTCTCTGTACACCACCACAGTGAATTTAAAATGAAACAATAAAGATGTGATTAGAGTGCAAACTAATAACTTCGATTCAAGAGGTTTAATTACTGTTTAATTACTTTTAAATGCAGCTGAATTGCCCCATTTGCAGTGCTCTTTTCTCATGTGACTGATCTACATCATTTCTTAACAGATGTGCTTCATCCCCAATTAGTTTAACAAACAATAATGTGGCACTTCAAGGCCAGAGGTGCTTTTCTAACTGTAAACCAAAGAACATCAGATGTTCTGTTGTTGGCTACAAGAGGAAACACAAGTTTCCATGCATCTCGAGCTTCTGAGAAGTCTACTACTGTTATTTTTCATGGCAATCCCACTAAAGTAGATTGCTATAAAATTACTGTTAGCTTTGGCCGGAGTTGTGCATAAACCCGAGTGTCAGTTATAGAAACCATTAAACATGCCCTGAGTGTGGGTTACTATGTTACTTGTGCATGCACCGCTTCTCAGTTTCATTAAGATCAAATTAGAAGCTTTTGAGTAATCTTGACAAACGCAACCCAGCTTGTGAACGATGACGAAGCATGTACTGTCAAAACGTAGCCTCGCTTTCTTCTGCTTCAAACATCTGCAGGTGAAGGTTTTGCTAGCTGGCACCTCTCGGTGAGTGGCGCCTAAACAATCCGAGCCCTTAAATGTCATAGTAGGTGACCAATTTTTTATTTTATTTTTTTTAAAGAAAAAAGCAGAAGCTAAAACAGAAATATATTGAAAGCATTACATGATTTTAAAATTTCAACTTTGTACACGAGAATGATGTGATGACTTTAAGGGTGTGAAAACCACAGGACCTGTCACAAGTTTTTCCGAGAACACAGCAGTTTCCTGTGGTGTTTGGTACCTGTGTGTTTTATTGTGCTGACATCTTTCCTGAGGGTAGAAGAGTTATAGGCAGTTGTATTTCTTGGTTTAAAATTGGCACCAGTCATTGTTGTGATCAGCTGGGATGAAATCGTTACAGTAGTGCTGAAACTCTTAAGTTGGCATGAAGTTTATTTAACAGCTGATTCATTTTAAGGCATATATCAAATAGCGCTGAATCCTGGTTCTCATTTCTTTAAATGTGGTAGTAAATGTATTATTCTATCTGTTGAATTTATATTTATTACTGTTACAATAAATCAAAATCGGCTTTATTTATTTTTTCCTGCTTAATTTCCACCCAGAGGTGCTCTTTGGCAGAAACGATACATCCACCGTCTGCTAGATAACAAACAAGACTTGAATAGAGGAGTGCACTTGAATCCCAATAGAAACAAGGATATTTACTTTTCTTCGCCCCCACCTTCTTCATTCAGAACAGAGGCTAGTGTGAAGCGACGGAGTACAACGGGAGCTTGTGAATAAACGTCAAGAACAACGAATAAAAGAACCCATTAGCTTAGTTATCATGAGCCTCTTGAAAGCCTCTACTCTCTCCTTGTCCTTTGCTTCCCCTTTCTTCCTCCATCTTTTCCTGCTACCTCCGCTTTCTTTTTATATTTGACCTCAGATCACTTTTTCTCCTTTATCTGAAATATGCAAGCTCTGATCTCCTCCTTGAATTTTCTTACACTTCTCTTGTTAGTTTGTTTTATAAACGTCACACTCTTCAATTCTTCAGACATTGAAATTATTTGTGAGAGCACACACATGCTTTGGTTTATGTCGGTGTTTTATGTAAGAATTATTGGAAATAAAATTTAGGACAAGGTAAAGCAGTATTTTATTTTTGTTAATCTGTAATGATACTGAGTGACAAACGACAGTGAAAGAAACATGCTTAGTTTGAACAACAAAAGAAATATGTAAACAGTGCATACGCATATCTCTCACAATAAACATAAATCATGGAGAGTTATGGCTGTTTTGAAATTTCTGTTACCATAACCCCTAAACCTAAACTGCCATATCTGTAGTTTGTGTACAGAAGAAACAAAAAGCTCAAGAGTTGTTTTCGGGTTTTTTTCAGCTAACTCCCTTTTCTGGGCTTAATAAATAATAATCATTTATATGATTTTATGAGTGTCTCACATCATTGGTGGAAGAATTTTGGCTCACGCTTTTTTTACAGTGTTGTAGTTCATTGAGGTTTACAGCCATTTATTTATGCACAGCTCTCTTAAGGTCCCACCACAGCATTTCAGTCAGGTTGAAGTCTTGACTTTGACTGGACCATTGAAACATCCTGATTCTTTTCTTTGTCAGCCGTTCTGTTGTAGATTTGTTGACGTGCTTGAGAACGTTGTCCTGTTGCATGATACAATCTTGACTTGAGCTTTAGTTTTGAACTGGTATTCTCAGTCTAGACTGTAGAATAGTTTAGAGGAGTTGACGGTTGACAGAGTGACTGCGAGGTGCACACGTCCTGTGGCTGGAAAAATAAGCCCAAATCGTCACCCCTCCACCGCCGTGCTCTATAGTTGGTATGAGTTGTTTGTGCAGATATGCTGCGTTTGGTTTTTACCAAACATGGTGCTGCGCAGTATGACCAAACATCTCCACTTTGGTCTTGTCTGTAAAAGGACATTGTTCCAGGAGTCTTGTGGTTTGTTCAGATGCAACTTTGCAAACCTAAACTGTGTTTCTATGTTTCGTTTTGTTTTTATAATAAGAAGAGACTTCCCCTTTTCAACCCTTCCGAACAAGCTATTCTTGTTCAGTCTTTTAATTATACTGGGGTGAACTTCAACATTTAACAAGCTAATCGAGGCCTGCAGAGTGTGAGTGTGAAATGTAGCACTTGGGGCTTTTTGTTTGTTTTGTTTTTTCCAATTTTTCTGAGCATTGTCTAATCTTGTGGGGAATTTTCTGGAACATCTCCTCCTAAGAAGATTGTGGCAAGATGTTAACCAACCAGAATGCCCCAGACCTACAAACTGCAAATGAAACTTTTGCCTTAATTGACAAGTTTGTCAATTAATCAGGTATATTTGATTAGCAACACCTAGCTGCTACTTAACCTCTTAATTACTATGGAAGCTGTGAGGGTGTGAGCTTAGCTTTTCACAGGACTGATTGGAGTACTATTAACATTTTCTTCATCTAATCTTCTTCTAATATTATAGAGGTATCTTTTTACTCTGCTGTAAATCACATAGGCTTTCAATTAAACAAGTGATTTTAACTGCTAATAATATTAGTAATTATAACTAAAGATTGATATTGAAACAAGTGCCTTTATAGAGTTGATCTTTTGTTGGTTGTTTCATTAATTCATTTTCAGTTGTCTGTGTGGTGGAGAGGGGAAAAAAAGCCATGCAGAGTTTACATCCATTGTTGCACAACTTCTCAGAAAATATGCTAGCGTTGATTAAAGGAACTGATACATTTAAAGGCATATATTCTGATGGAGTAGACCATTTGGAAGCAGTTCTTAGTTGCCATTCCTGTAATTGTTGTAAGTGACACTCCACAGACAAGTCAGCCCTGCTCTATCAGCAGATTAACAAGTGATAAATAAAGACGCTGTCAGTGATGCTGAAGATAGCGCTCTATGGTGCATTCATGGCTTAGAACTACTGGTTTTGCATACATGCTTTTAATTATATTTAAGAACATCAGTATAATTTTACACATTTGTTATCAGTGACTGTGTGAAACCTGGGATAATAAAACGTATCAGTTACAAATGTTTATGATCGTTATTATAGTAAATTTGTGTGCTGCTAATCCTTGTTAGCCAAAAGCTCAAGTTTCAGATTGCTCTTGACACTTAGTTTCAGGCAGGTTTTACTACTTTTGGCTCTGCGTTATGTCACTGAACAGATATCCTTAAAATGTAATCAAGAAGCCACGCCCACTTGCTGTCCAAAAAACACCTTTTTTTGTGTCTATCATAAGAAGAATGCTTAATGGTAGGGTTGCCTTATAGCAGCATGGTAGACAGTGAGCGAACTAAGGACCTTTATCATGTCACAGAATAAGATTATGAGATACGTTGAACTGTGAACGATGCAAAGCTATCCACTGGAGTAAAAACTCAGTTTAACTACACATTCTATCCCTCAGATATATTTAAAGAAAAAGAAGACTTGTAATTTCAACATTACATCTCAGTTTTTCTACATGATAAAGAAATACTGCTGTAGTAAATTAAAAAAATCTATCAGCTTGTCTCCCTGGGCTTATAGAGTAAGTAGCTCATTGCCCAGACTTTGTAACTATAAAACAGAAGATACCAGAACTATCCACCTAAAAAATAAAATAAAATCGAAATATAGCTCTTAAATAGTGAAACACTGGAACTTTTCTGTCATTTAATTCTTTATCTCTTATTTAATTATTTTGGTGTGGTTTGAATGGCCATGGGGGAAGTACAAAATTGATGCTCTCCTTCACATTTTCCAAAGCCATACAGTGGGCCGATATTGAGTCTGTGCCAGGCCGATTCTGGCCCTTAGGCCTTATGCTGCACACCCCTGCCCTAGAGTTAATTTTGCAGAAATTTTGAGTGTAGCTGCTGTTACTACTTGGTTTGTCCTAACTAACTGGCGGATAATATATTATGTCATTCAAGATTAAAATGGGTGATTAAGGGGCAAAAATCTGTACGCCAAGTGCCGCCGAATGTCTAAATCCACAGGATTTAATGGGAAAATGAATTTGATTCCCCGGGTTTCCTGTAAATGAAACAAAAGGGGCTACAAAGGGAAGCTACTTATCATCATTACTGCCTGACTTCTCTACTCGTTTTGTGTATGTGTCTGTGTGAGAGTGTGTTTGTGTGCATGTCTGCCCGGGCTGTGGCCCAACACAGAAGCAGACCTCTGTTGCAAATGTAATTCACATGAGGCCAGAGGAGCGCTAACGCTATTACCACACACACACATACACTCTCACACACATGCACAGCTGTGTTGCCGCCCACAGTCTCTGTTTTGCGCTCCTTTTCTCTCTGTCAGTTCGTAAAATTAAATTTTGAAAAACTGATCATGTCATTGGGGGGATTCTTGTGTGCTGTGCTCAGAAAATATAAAAAGATTCAAAAGACAACTTTCTGAAAGTCAGAAATGTTTTAATTATTTACGAATGAAGAAAAAACTGATGCACAGAAACCACTGTTTAATACTTCTGTAAGCATTGTACATTTTGAAAAATCAAGTGTAGTCTTTTTTTTGAAATGTCACATTTATTCCATGCTAATATGTCCACTAGCACTGAAGTTGTTACAAAAGTGAAACGAGGAAGAGAGTGTGAGAAACACAGGGAGTTGGGGTGTGCAGTGCCGTGCTACAGTAACAGGAGGAAAGCCAGAGAGAAGAGGTGGGACCATTTTTCACACGAGGCTCCAGAAGCCTGAACGCCCACGCTGACTTTCTCAGACTTACAGAGAGAGAGAGAGGCAGGAAAAGTGGAGAGATTCCTAATTTCCTCAATGTCTGAATAACCGAGAGGAAAGAGATTAAACCGACTTCTGAAATATCTTTTTTTTTTTTTTTTTTTAAGGCCCTTGAGAGTGACACCATGCGAATGCTATCTAAGTTCAGCAGCAAGAGTTTTATAATGGTACAAAAGTTTTGCTGTGCTTTTGAAGTTTCTTTAGACTTCCACTGTTAAACTCAAGGCCAGAATGAAGATTTAAAGAAAAAAGGAGGATTCAGAATAGGCTTAATAAAATATGGTTCTTTAAATGAAAATATTTTGTCCTCTTCCTGATGTCATTTTCTATCACAGTAGCAATTATCTTGACAATAAAGAGACTCATTGAAAAGTCATTTTATAGTGTATTAAGCTGCTTTTTTTTTTAAGCTCAGCTCTTTGCCTACGCTGTCAGATTCAGTCTTCTGTGGCCACAAATGGTGCTTTCGGTGTTGAGTGTAGGTCACCTTCATTTTGCAAACGCCCTAAGCCCAACACATAATGACTGTAGTTACACGAGTAAACAGAAGAAAATATGGCCCCTGTATAGTGTTCTCCTTTTGTAAAGAGATCCTCATCCTTGCCTGCAGTGTTCAAGGACAGCTAGCTAAGCTCTGGCCTGCTGTCACACAAGAGACCCACGCTCTTCCCATTTCCCATTAACTGAGTGTGTGTTCATCAGTGTCAGCCACTATTAGATTTGGCCACACTTAACTTTATGCACTGTCACACAGAGAGGACTGGGAGTTTGTGTGTGTGAGACTGTGGTGTAATGGTATTAATAGTGATGTCAGTGTAGAAGGATTGATAAAATAGCATTTCTGTGTTATAAATGAGAATAACCTGCTTGTATCTAAGCTAAGACAAACACTGAAGTGAAACATGTTTCCCACAGATTTAGTTTCCACCTGGCGCGAGTGGATGCAATGAAAGGAGGCGCACATGCTTTCTTAAATGAACAAGGATGCAAGGATCCAACCTTTTCAGCTCCTTGCACGCACTCGGGCTTGGAGTGGAGCTGATGGAAACAAGTTGTGGACATAAAAGCTTGCAGTAAAGGTTAAAATACATGGCTGAATATATTGCAATGTTTACAAGTGCTCGATGTGTACCCCTCTGGACGCATGGCATATGTCCTACGATAGTCGATACGACCCATACATGCGAGCATGTCTGAAGTCATTGCAGCCACTGCTGTTGTTATGCTACCTACCGGCAACCACGGGAACCTCACGAATCCCTTCTTTACAAAAGTATGTGCCTTGATCATTACTGGTGAACACCTGGGGAACTCGCAGTCACTATGTAAAATTGGTCACAAAGAGATATGCTGGTACACTGAGAACCTCTTTGCAATTGCTTTGGTTGCTGTCGTTGCCTGTAGTTTGCATGAAAAATGCAGACTTGTCCTCAGTGACTTGGCAACTACTCATCAAGTGGTGGTGAGAATGTGAAAAGTGTGACACGTGACGGGTGGCCTTCAGAATAAGATTGAAATGTGTTGATTGCAGTGTTAAAGCAAGACTTTTTTACTTTGAAGGCCTGGTTAGTATTAGTAGGCAAGTAGAAGGCAAGCATTTGCAGACAGTTCAGCAACTTCCATACAAACTACAGGCAACGTGCTAGCAAACAAGTTTTTGGTGCCTTGATCTGGAATGTGGGCTGGTTATCAACAATTAAACTTTCACAACAAGAGCGAGGTTATTTCCCACGAATATGTGAATTGTGGGTGGTCTTCTCTCAGACAGATAAAAACTAAAAATGAAAAGGGTGAAATGAGTTGCCGGATATATACCCCGGTTGACAGCCTAAAGAAAGGGTATGTTGAGAGCACTGAACACTCTATTAACCATCATCTGTAAGTTTTATTTTTTTTGTTTTGTGTTGGGGGTTTTAGCGCTGTTGTCTAGTGCTTGCTTTCTCATTCGAGCTCACCAGTTTTCTCTCTTGAGTGATACTGATGTTGATAGGCTGGCTTGTGTCTGACTTGTATCACTGATTGACCCTGCTGTCTTATCATATTTCCTCTCAAACAAAGGCGCACCAGTCATTACTATAATCAGTGTTTGAGTTCTTCTATTTGAAGACCAGTTTATACTTTTAACCACTTCACATGGTAAATGTCTAACTGCTAAAGAGAAAAGCAGTGTTTTACAGTATATGTCCTGTTTTCTTGTTTGTTTTTAGCGGTTACGACGGTTATCTACCAAATACCGGACAGAGAAGATCTACCCGACCAACATAGGGGAGAGAGAGGAGAATGTGAAGAAGAACAGATATAAAGATATCCTGCCATGTAAGTCATGTTCCACAGATGAAAGATTCTTTCCCACAGGACACATTTAAACTTATCAGAAACAGGTGAAACTAATAAAAATTTATGGCCACGTTACTTTTCGATGTACTTTTCTTGTATGTTATACTGGCAACTCAGTGAATGGAGCCACTGCTGATTTATCCACTTTCTTTTAAGAAAACAGGATAAAAGTTGGGGTTGGCATGTAAAGATGTCAACTTTTTTCTTTAGCTTAGAGTGGCATAATTTATCTCATAGCTTCCACATGATTTAGTTAGTTCAAATTTCTCTTGTTTTTTAACTTTCAATGTATTCAATCAAAAATCAATAGACAGGGCTTCTTCATACTAAGAAGACATGGGGAAGACAAAGGGGACAAAATGGGCAAATTCTGGTAATTTGTAATGCCAAAACCTTCAGACCTTCAGAGACGCTACTTACTTACCTAGTTAACTCTGAAAAGTGGGAGGAGAATTGGAGGTCCACAAGAAATTAACTTTTGATTTTTATGGAAACTTTTTGGTCACACCTGGCCTTTGCATTAATGCGCCTCCCTGCTACGCTACAATGCTGCTATAAACAAGGATTTAAATGGAGCCTAATGTTTAGCATTGTTGTGGGTTTTGGTGGTTGTGTGCTGCCTATGAATAGGTAAAAATATCTGTGGATGATTTTTGCTTTACTCCTTCCGGTTGCCATCTTGTTTATCAAAATGCACATCTGGCCTTTATGTATGCGCACATATATGCATAGATCAAGGCCAAATGTGCTGCACTAGCTTATCATTCTGCATCTGTTTCATGACTGTAGTTGATTCACAGCAATAAACGCACCGTGCTTTCACTTGGCGTTTTGTTCAGAAGTGGTGCCTGACAATATAATCTATATGAAACTTTGCTCCCTGCATGACGAGCAGCTTATAAGCGTCACGCACATATCAGCTCAGCTTTAAAGGTCACTGTACACCAGAGAAAACGGTGTTCAGTTAAAGGTGGTAACAGCCCCAACAAATGTCAAATATCTTTTTAGATATTGTCACCTGCTCGTGTTTACTTTGAGGATTTTATTCTAACTACTTGGTTAAATGAATGAAATTTAGAAAATAAGAGAAAGTATATTTAGAGATCCATTTATAGCAGCTACAGCTACTGTAGGTCATGCAATGGTTTCCTACACAGAGGTCTTGCGGTACTTAATAATAACCTCAGGGGGAAGCTTACGTGACCCAACATCTGTCCTACTTTTTATACCTTTATCCTGCTTTTCTCCTCTGTCTATCCATCCATCCATTCATTCATTAAGGCTTTTAGTGAATGAGTTGCTGACAAGGCAAAGGAAAAACTGGTTCATCCGTGACAGATGTGTACGCACACACACGCACTGTACATAAAAATGGGGGATAATACTGTGTCCATTATATCACATATTTTACTTGTTCCCACCTATATCCTCATTCATTTTTTGTTCATTTTTGTTTCAATAAGAAGAAAATGTTTTAATAGAGAAAATATTTCTTTCCATTTCCTCCCCAGTTGATCACAGTAGAGTGAAGCTGAAGCTAAAAACAACCAATCAGGACACAGATTACATCAATGCTAACTTCATTAAGGTAAATGTCAAGTTACTTTACCATGTTCTCTGGCATGTTGTTTACTGTTTAGTGGAAAAGTTCTCATAGTGTACTGAGTCATGTGATTAATCCTCGCTGAATGTGTTAATATAATTGATCGGTGAACATGTTTTCTCTGCTTTCAGGGTATGGATGGCCCAGAGGCCTATATTGCAACTCAGGGTCCACTGCCGAACACTGTCATCGACTTCTGGAGGATGATCTGGGAGTACAACGTAGCTGTGAGTTTTCCTTACTAGAAGATGGGAAATCAATGGATGGAGATATTTTTTTGTTTTTCTCATTGTGAACGATTGAATCGTGTATCTAAGTGCTGTTTTTGCGCTAAAATGCTGAAGGTAAAGAGAGCAAGAAAAGTCTGATGTGTAAATGCTTACAGTTTGAATGTACTTGATGGGGTTTTTTTTCTTCCCGTCTTCATTAATAGACTGGATATCTGATTATTGGCTTCTTTGCAGTGATTTAATCCAATTTCAGCGATGTAAACTTTTATCTACTGAGGACTTAAATGGAATTAAAAGCATTGATTTGATCTTTAAAAATAGAACCTGGCTATTTGCCAATTTATAAATAATGGCATTTATAATATATAATAAATAAAATATTTTTAAAAAGTAATGAAGAGATCAAAGAAACACCCTTCAACCTTCTTGTTGAATAGTTTGTCCACCAGAGGGCGGAATTGTCTGAGCAGAGCATAAACAAGCAAAAAAATAACTACACATGTCACACATAAATACAAAATATCAGCTGATATATCAGAATGTTGGATTCTTAAATCAGAAAATAGTACTATCGATGTTGATGCTCTGAGTGAGTCGGTCGGTTTTGTTGTAACGGCTTGCTCAAAATTTTACTTTACATTAACACACTGCCAGTAAAACAAACCTTTCTAGGCTCTGTAAGGGCTACGATATATGAAAGGTTATATTCTATAACAGGAATGGTGAAGCAGTTCAGTTCAATAGTTTAGTTTGTTGCAGTACTGCGAGTGACCACTAGAAGAGCACAATAGCAAGGGCGAGAGGTGGTGCTGCAAGAGCTGGAAATGGCACCTTAACAGTGCAAGTATTTGGCAAGCTAGCCACAAAAAGCATAAAAACCGCTGTACTGCCGGAGGATCTTTTGTTAGCAGGGTGGCTGAAGAGGAAGAGAGGGTTTATTACCTAATGTGTTTTTGCAAAATGCTGCAAGAACTAGCCGCAGCTAACAGAAGACTTTTTTTTTTTTAAAGTAAAATTTAATTCTCCTTTTTTTGTTTGTTTATTTTCTTTTAAATGAGCGCTTACTCTTTCCAAGAGTGCAGATTTGGAAGAACAAAAGGTTTGCGTCATTACAGAAATTTGAGAAAAAATGTTGACATTAGTGGCGGTTAAATAAATTAAGTGTACGAAGTAAGACTGTAATAATGAAGATACTCAAAATAAATATTTAATTGTGTCGTCAGGAATTAAGAGGCAGATGGAGAGTGCTTATGCTGTAACCAGATGGACAAAGATGGGAGGAGGGCTATGATTAGGTTTAACTAGTGCTATGAAGAGGGATGAGTCTGCAGCTTTGATAATTACTCCTGTAGGATCAAAGGGAATGACCTGAAATGCAGCTGCATGGAAATGTGCGATAAAACGTGAAGGATGCTCTGCTTAGTTTCTCTAACTCTTTTAAATCTGAGCACGCAGGAATGAATAAAAATCTGCATTTTTAGTTTTGAGAGCTTAAATGTTTATATTGTAATCCTTCCTTTTTGTGTCTTCGCAGGTTATTGTGATGGCTTGTCGAGAGTTTGAGATGGGAAGAGTAAGTGTGCACGTTTTTGCACATGTAAAATCACAACTGCTTTTCTTTTTTCTAATAAAAAAATGTTTGTGGAGAGAGAATATGTGAATTCACACTGATCACTTATTTTGAGCTCTATATTGCATGCACATATGGCTATAGTAAGCACATAATTAGTCACTTATATCTGTCACCGTCTATGTTCTACATGTCACATTAATTGTTTATTTTGAATCTGAAAGTGTGTGTTCACAGGAAGCTGTGGTGTCTGTCTCGTATTTTGTTCTCAGCCAAAGCTAACTTTTCTTCTCTGGTTAGAAAAAGTGTGAGCGGTATTTCCCGATGCAGGGGGAGCAGCCTATGAGCTTTGGCCCTTTCAGAATCTCCTATGTAAGTAGACAAATCTGTGATGATACAGGTGTGTGTGTGTGTGTGTGTGTGTGTGTGTGTGTGTGTGTGTGTGTGTGTGTGTGTGTGAGAGAGAGTGAGTGAGTGTGTGAGTGTGAGACGAGTGTCTAAAAACAAAAAGGAGGCACGTAGCAGGTCTGGGTTTTGGGACTGCCTCTTTTCTCACATGTTTTTGTTTTCTAGGAATCGGAGCAGGCCAGAACAGACTACTTCATCAGGACTTTGACAGCACAGTATGAAAATGTAAGTGCTTTCTCTCGAGGCCTCTTCATTAATACCTAATGTAGTTTATCAAGAAACCAGTCTAAAGTAAGTGTTAACTTTCAGATAACCCTACAGCCTATCACAATAGCGACAAGATTGCCTACAAATAAACTTCATATCCACATGTTTTCCAACAAATAAAAGCTGTATATAAGTCAAATTAGGCTTTCTTTTTGCAGCCATAGACCCAAAGTCCCCCTTCAACTGCTTGCATGCATCTAAATGGCAACCTTTAAATTTGAGTTTGAGAAAAAAGGAGCCATTTGACCAGGAGCCAAATGTTGCATGCAGGACGATTGGTGCATTAAAAAGCTCCCGTTTGTGCTGAATGACCACAAACATCTTTCAGACGTCTCAGGCTGTTGCAGTGCAATATCCTGACAGGTCTGCATAAACAGTCAGTCACGCTGCACTCTTGTTTTTTTCTGTTTGTTTGTTTAGGGTTTTTTTTGTGTGTGTGAGGGTTTTTTAAAAAAAAAAAACAAACAAACATCCAAACAAAAATAAAACAACTGGTCATGCTCCAGATCTGATGCACCGTCTTCAGGCTTGAATACTGCAGACTACAGATGCATCTGGAGAGAGCTGTTTGGGTTAGTTTGAAAAACCATTTGATGTTTCCTTTGTGGACAAGTTGGAGGTCCATGGGGTGGGATTATACTTAAACTCTGTGTGTCAATAAAGGTTTTTTTTGTTTTTGTTTTTTTTAAGATTAAGTTTGGCAACATTGTTCATGGCATATCATAGTTTCACTCTTTCACCACTGAACCAGCTTTCATCTGACTCAACTCAGTTATCAACGTTTGTTTTCCTGCAGGAATCCCGTAGGATAACGCAGTTCCATTATATGAACTGGCCGGATCATGACGTCCCCTCATCATTTGATTCCATTTTGGATATGATTGGGCTGATGAGAGAATACCAAGAGAACAATGATGTCCCAATATGTGTACACTGCAGGTAGTTATGCATGCATCTACTCTTAGCTGAAATTGAGTTTTAGTGTTTTTTGTTGTTTTGGTGAAATTCAGCTAATATGTGAAATATATGAAATTTCTAAAAATGGATTAATGTAAAATGCTTAATTGCTTTAAACAAAGCAGGTCTTACCCAATTTACTGAAGCTGGAGACTTGACAGAAAGTTCTAGGCGGTCCCCAACCTTTTTTGCGCCACGGACCGGTTTATGCCCGACAATATTTTCACGGACCGGCCTTTAAGGTTTCGCGGATAAATACAACAAAATAAAACTAGTACCGGTACCGAAAAAAAGAAGATTTATTCATAACACACGTGAAAAGACCCAGGAAAACCGAGTTAACGATAAAAACGATAACAAAATAACGCTGAAAACCGATAAAAAACCCTGAAAACCATACATTTCACACCTGACCCTCAACTCTCGCGGCCCGGTACCAAACGACTCACGTACCAGTCCGAGGCCCGGGGGTTGGGGACCGCTGTTCTAGGCTACAAATGTAAATATTATCAGTACAGTACAGTAAGAAGCTTAAATGGTAAAGTTATCAACTTGAGTGTAAACAAAAGCAGAATAATTAGAAGCCCACAGTTTCTAGTTTTCTGCTGCGCACATGCATGGGTGTACACACACACACACACACACACACACACACACACACACACACACACACACACACACAAACAACGCACACGCTCGTCTCCATGTGTGTGTAATCAGCTATAATGAGCAGCCTGAGGACATTTCCTGGTTCCTCTGTTACACAGCAGGACTTAAAGCTGCGTCTCTGCATCTGTTAAGATGCTTTGTGTGGGTTGATGTGCGCTGTTTGTGTGGAGAAACGGTACTCTTTATAGTAGCAGAATGCTTGCTGACAGCGTGAGATCACTTTTTATGATTTTTTTTTTTTTTTTTTGTGTGTGTGTGTGTGTGTGTGTGTGTGTGTGTGTGTGTGTGTGTGTGTGTGTGTGTGTGTGTGCTTCTGTGAGGCTCCTGTCTCCTTCCTGTCTGGATGAGGTGTTATTACACACATGCAAACAACATACAAAAAGACCAGATGCTTCTCAGTGATAGAAATCTAGTTATCTAGTGCACTGATACAACAAAAGCTTATTTGTGTATATGTGTGTGTTTCCACTAATCGCAGTGCAGGCTGTGGGAGGACAGGAGCTATCTGTGCTATTGACTACACATGGAACCTCCTCAAAGCCGGGGTATGTCAACACACACTTACCTGTGCAAATGTACACATTAGATCGATTTTAACATTTCTTTTAATTCTCTTTTAACGTTGTAAAGAAAATTCCAGAAGATTTTAATGTATTCCGGTTGATCCAAGAGATGAGGACACAGCGACACTCGGCTGTTCAAACCAAGGTTTGTTGTCTTAGCTTTCATTACAGATGTAAATTAATGAAACGGATGTTTATACAGAGCGATAATTTATTTACTAGTTCCATACTAGCACAGAAATGCTAATCAGTCCTCAGAAGCTTTACTGCTGCCGCGCACAACCATGGCTCTGAGGTCATGAACTCTAGACGTCGTCATATATAACACCCTTTTTATATATAGGTTTTTCTGTATTAGATGTGTTCTCGTTACTGGAAATTATGAAGAAGTATTAGAGCCACTTTAAGAAAAACATTACATTTACATTTTGAGAATAAAGTCAAAATATGGAGATTACAGGTGTTGTTTCAAGACAAACTGCCACGGCTGCTATACCCTCTACAAAATGCCTTGTGTCGATGAGTTAGTGAGGTCGTACTTGGTTTCATTTAAAAGGAAGTAATTTCTCTTTTAGCACATAAACACAGTGGTGTGATAAGTAAAAGAACACTGAAGAAAAAAAAAAAAAAAGCAAACACAAAGTTGGAGGACTTGGCCAGATTTGTCCAAAATGAAATGGGCAGGTGCAAGGATACTAGTGGAATCACAAGAGGCGATAGGACAGCTGATCAGTTAGTTTCACTGACTCATCTACACAGACTCAGCTACACAAGGCGTTTTGTAGAGTGTATATGAGCCGTGGCATTGCCAACTGTAATCTCCACATTTTGACTTTTTTCTCAAAATGCACACAATTTTTAAAATTTTTTCTTAATGTGGCCCTAATACTCGGTCGTGGGAAATAATCTGTTCGGTTTAGACGAGAAGTGGCACTTAGGTAGAGTGCCGCAGGCAGGAGGTAATTAAAATCAGCACGAACACTCCCTCAGTGGGAATTCTTTGGACAGTCTTCTGCTCCTTTGTCACATGGGTTCAATCAGACAGACACCACACAGTTTGTTCTGTGTCTGCAGGATAAAGTTTACTTAATGTCGATGTGAACCTTGATCGCCTGGCTGTAATGTATGTGTGGTAATGGCTGCCAAGTAGATTTTCATTTCCTTCATTGTAATTTTTTTTAAAAAAGGCATGTTATCATATAACTGAAGTGTTAAACTGTATTTCTGCAAGAGTTGGAAAAGATATCTTGTTAACCTTCTGTTCTTTTAAGGTTATAATGTTCGAATGCACAGCTGTAATAATAAGCTTATTTCCTGCTAAAGGTCGCCCCCTTCATTCTCATCTCGTTTTGCTACATACCTGGTTGAAAAGGGTCTTTCATTGTCACGCATTCCCATCGCTGCGTGTAACTGGTTGAGGTTGTTTTGCCACAATTTTTAACATGGGTTTACTTCCTGTAGTTAATGTGTGATTTTCACCAGGAGGCATTTTGCACTTTGACATAGATTCAAATTTGTACCTTTAGTCCGAGCTGTTTCTTTTTCTCTCCCAGGAGTGAAAATGAGCTCCGTTAATTGAATTACAGAATTGATTTGCCAAACGCTGACACAGGTTTGAGTTCAAAGTCTCAGACCGCCATCCTGTAGGAAGCTTGTAACTGTAATGAAATCTGTTTTGATAGAGTGGAAAGTATATTTGATTTGATATTGATTTGCTGAAACTCGTTTTTTCCCCCTCCTCTACTTCTCTCTTTCCTCTCACACCTCGTGCATTTAACCCTTATCTCTGGCTTCATGCACCACTTTTTTTCTCCCTCCTGCCTCATCATGTGTCTGTTTTCTTTCTATCTATAGGAGCAGTATGAGCTGGTTCATAGAGCCATCGCTCAACTGTTTGAGAAACAGCTACAGCAGCTGGAGAGTCCCACCAGCACACAGATCCATGATGGCATGGTATGACACACACACACACACACACACACAGTGCATGCTCTGTAGTGTTAAAGGAAGACAGGATGTCGCTGAGTAACTTACAGGGAGTGGAGGGGAAAAAAATACAGATAATTAGTCACAGGGGAGAAGATGGTGTGGAGAGGTCTAAAGAAAACTTTTGTTTACAGACAGAAAAAGAAGAGTCATTGTGATTGTGCTTAAAAAGAGAGATATCTCTGTACAGAGTACTCTGAGGACTGCAGACAATTTCAGCTATTTAAAAAGAACTGGAAGCGCTTTGCTCTGTCACTTACCGCTGACCTCATTTTAAATTGCTTTACATTATCCTCTATTGCCCCCAAATACACAAGCACTCTATACAAAGTGTCCTGAATTGTCTCTGATCCTCCTCCCATGGCCAAAAAAGTTTTTCTCATATGATCAAAGTTTGTTGCAAATGACACTGTACAACGTAGGTCTAATAAACTGAAACTAAAGCTTGATGTATGTAGACTGTATGAGAATTTCTTCTTCTGTGTTTCGTCCTCAAGTTTGAATAGGGCTGCTACATCTGGGAATGGATTTCTTTTTTCTTTTCTTTCGCTACTTGGCTCATAGATATGGACACTTTGATATGAACCGATGCCACCAGTTTTTTCACAATGACCTTTCATTTAGGACAGTGCACAGCATATACCTGTTATGGCCCTGGGCCTTGGAGAGAGTGAGACTACCCTTCTGTGTTTAGCCTAAAGAACAAAACAACAAAACAACACAAAAAAAGAGGGACAAATATTATTTCCCAAACTTGAAAGACACCAAAACTTTGTGTTTTAAATATTCATGCTCTAATCTGGTTTTGGAACACAAATTATCATTTAACTATAGGTCTTTCCTGTCATCCCATCAAGCAGCCTTAAAGAGACTACAAGCTGCTCTATATTTAGACAGCTAGACCATAGAAAGACTGCACAAGCTTCACTGTAAGAGGCTGAAATCAGTACATCACATTAAGTGATATAAACAGAAACTGCTGTTACTGTAAGTGAAGAATAATAGCAAGTAATAATAAATGTATTGTGAGCAGATAAAATACCAGACCATAAATCTGCTGCCTCTTTCTGAGGCATGTTTGCTTTAGTTGCTTTTTAAGAGAAACAAGCTCACAAATGCAAGTTTAAGTGCAGCATATGCAACATGATACACAAATACCCATCAGCATTTTACACCAGTGGCCTCTGAAGAAATGCAACCAGTTTCTGTGTTAAACGTTTCTGCCTGAAGAAGATGGGAAGCTTTAGGTGCTAGCTTTGTTGAGGTGGTGCCATTTCATAGCCTTTTAATCCTAAAGAGAAATTAAAATGATTCAAAGCAGCATCAGGTGAGGTAACATCAAGAAATTAGTGCTCCACCTGACCTGTAAAAACATAGACATGGTGGAAATGGGAATCAATGAGAGAGCTTTTTAGATTGGCAAATCTTAAGACTGTGGGAGGTGTGGGGGGATACAGAGCTGATGAGACAGTGTGCTGGCAGCAATCCAGAAGCTCACTTCCTGCTTAGGAAGCTTTGGTGACATCACTTCTCTCCCATAATGCACTCTGAGTCTGAGAATAGAAAAACACATCCGTTGGGAAAGGGCGACCCTCGCAAGACACGGTCACACAGACGGACACAACTGTTTTTGACATTAGAAAAGAATCTGCTGACATACTTTGTAAAGTGGAGCTCAATATATCTTTGAGCGGCTCTAAAATGTGGACAAACTGTATCACTACTTCCTTTGTTTTAAAATTTATGCTATTAATCATTTAAGAATAAGGTGTGGTTTGCACCAAGCATGACATAAACTGCAGCACAAGTCTGTAGCTGCTGATCGTGACCCTGACGTTATCTCGCTTAGTTGCAAGTCCAAGAAGAACGCTGCACGCACAAATGGCAAATCAGTATTGCTGTGCTGTACTGACTCAGTCCATACATGCATTGACTCATGTCCAGTCAGCCATTGTTGGTGACTAAAACACCCACATAGGTGATCTCTGTGACAGTGGGAACAATAAGCCTCCACATACACGCATCCCACATGTTTCTCCGCACGCTCACGCCCGCCTTTGTTCACAGGAAACAGTCCCACAAGATCGGTTCTCACAACATACGTGGACATACGGAGTCAAAGAAGCTGTGTTCCTCCCTCTTTTCTTAGATCAGAATTTAGTTCCTCGGCAGACTAGAGCGTTCAAATGGCCCGGTTTGCCCCTATGTCATGAGTTTGACAACTGAAGTTGGCCTGTCATCTTCTCATTACCAGAGTGGGGAGGGAGTCAAACTAATGAGTCACAGGGGAGGAGAGGAAAGATGAGAGCTGAGAGGAAGAGAGAGAAAAATTGTTGTTGGGGGGAGGGCTTCTTTCAGAATAGTCTTTCATCGTTTGGTGAAGCAACTTTGTAGCAACTTGTTACCTCTGCTTCAGAAACATTTAGGTGAGAAGAAAGAGGGTTAGTCCAGAGGCCTTGCTGAAAAATATGCTTCATCTTTCATGTAAATATACAAACACATATACAAAAAACAAACTATATTGATTAACTAAAAGTAGGGATGATGGTAGTTGCTTTCCAGCATCTAAATATGACAGGAAAGAAAAATAAGAGGGTTTCCCTTATTTTCCACTTTTCACAAATGTCGTGTCCAACTATTTTGTTACTCTTGTGTTTGTCCAGGATGAAAGCAGTCCTGACAAAGCAAGCAACCAATTATCGGATGATACGTGGGACACTCCACCTCCAAAACCTCCCCGCATTCGCAGGTAGGACATTTGTCTGACATTTATTTATTTTTTCAGTTTGTCTCCTTATATCGTTAAATCGTTCCAGCCTGTTTTTCATTAAGGATGTTTGCAACTGGTCGACTCTGCGTTTTAGTTTTCACCTGCTTTACCTCGTCCTCAACACAGATTAGTTAACAAGCCCACACAGGCGTTCACGCCGGGCGAGAGGTGGCCTGTCGGAGAACACTGTGAACACACAAAACACACAGAAAACATATTTAAAAAAAAGAAAAGAAATAATATCCCAGTATTTTGTTACAGTGTAGCTCCCCATCAGCCCAAAGTTACAAACAGCCTCCACTTTACCAAAGTTAACTTCTGTTTGGCTGGTGCTACTCCTGGAGGAGGAGCTGTATTTATAGATCATTTTGCAACACTTTGCAATGCTCTGCAACACAACATGGCATTGAACACACCAGAACCCAAGGCTAGTTAAAGCAGAACTGTTACATTTTTCATCTCCTTCTCTTTGAGAACAAACAGTCCTTTATGCAAATGCAGGCAATTTATTTCAAACACATACACGCTTTATCTGCCGCATTCATAAATACACAGATTTCTTTTCTCTTATTCTTTGTCATTCAGTCTTATACATTTTTCCTCCATCTTATTACTCAATTATTTTATTATTATTATTTTAAATCTTGCTTCTCTCTGCTCCCTTTTGTCTCTTCCTTTTGGGCCTGCAGGGGTGTACACTTTTCTTACAGCCCTCTTTCTTTCTACTCATGATGTATCCACACATCCACATGTATAACACAGCAAAACACTTTATAACTGCACTTTATAGCAGCACGGTGGCACAGTGGTTAGCACTGTTGCCGCACAGCAAGAAGGTCCTGAGTTCAATTCCACCATCAGGCCGGGGTCTTTCTGTGTGGAGTTTGCATGTTCTCCCCGTGTTTGCGTGGGTTCCCTCCGGGTACTCCGGCTTCCTCCCACCGTCCAAAGACATGCAGTTTGTGGGGTTAATTGTAGGTTAATTGATTAATCCAAATTGCCCATAGGCGCGAATGGTTGTCTGTCCCTGTGTGTTAGCCCTGCGACAGATGACCTGTCCAGGGTGTACCCCGCCTCTCGCCCTATGACAGCTGGGATAGGTTCCAGCACCCCCCACAACCCTGAAAAGGATAAGCGGAAGCGAATGGATGGTTAGAAGCATTTTCTAAAGATTTGCCGTTTTGACAGCATATTTTTGTGCTAATGTAAGAAACAATGGCTCTGTGATTATCAGCGTGATTACATTTATAGTGGCAAGAAGATGTAAAGTGATCTGCTACTCTTTTTTTTTTTTTTTTTTTTTTTTCTTTTTTTTGTCCTGAATAAATAATTATCAACTGACAAACTCCACTTTAATAACACGCTGATGCTACTGTTCTTTTCTGCGGGCAATACATAATTTAAACATTCACAGCAAAGATTGGAAAAAGTGTACCTACCCGTAGGCTAATGATATCAACAATTTATCAGGCATTTTATTACACTGAGGAACTGGTTGAGCTATCTTTTATAAAACACACAAATATTTTGCTAAAGACGATAAAAATCAAACCTCAAAGGGTTGTCTTTGTGAACACGTAATTTGCATAAAGCTGAAGTGGGTTCTCAAATCATGCATCAGTTAGAAGGTACATAAGCCTTAATGCATGTGAAGATGATTTAGTGCTCTCTCTCTCTTTCCAAAGAAATGACATGCTAGGATAATTCTCCTGTCACTGTGTCCTTGATTGAAGCGCACTGGCTTACAGCTGGAATTAATCCCTGGGCCACCACACAGTGGCTACCCATGTCTCCTTAGAATGGGTAGGATTGGAGAGAAGGAATTTCCCTTCTCCAGTAATCAGTAGGGATATGTTAAAGTCCCCCAGCATAAATGAACTGGTCTCTATCTGTGTTTATAAGTGTACCATGTCATTAAATAGGCGTATTCAAACCTGATGCATAGTGGAGATATCATCAAAGTGAATCTTGATGGTGTTTATGGACATCTGCTCTCTCACTGATAGTGAATTAATTTCCCAAGTTTGTTAAGTTTTCTTTAGGGGTGATGGAGCAGAACAATGACTGTAAGTAAACATTAAAGCAGATCTACTACAGGATGATTTTAGATAAAGAAAATATGCCATTTGAAGGGCACAGAACAAGCCCAAATTTCTGCAGAAGAGCTGCTATGCCTGCAGAGTATCCTCTAGACAGCCTAACAAAATACCTGAGCTAAAGCACATGAAAAAGGATCCACCAAAGCCCCTCTAGACATTATGCAGATTGAGCTGCACCTCGAGGAAAGTACTCATTTGGGGTTATTACATTTTTTAAGAGCCAATGTATCCCTTTTACTGCACTAAATTTCTCATTTTCTTTAATTCGTCTCCTGCACAAGGCAGTTTTATGAGAGAGCAGACATTTTTAGCTCATTCTAATCTTAGTGTGTACCTACAAGTTATCTGTTTACTGGACGGTTTTTTTCCTGTTCTTAGTAAAACATACAAATGGGAACTTGCAGAAGCTGCCAAAGTAGAAACACTTCCTTGAAGCAGGACACCCTGTGAGGAGTGTATGCCGTCTCCCTCTCTCTTTCTTATCAGTATGTTCCTTTCTTTCTCTGCATCATCCCTGTGTTTATAAAGAAATGATGTCAAGGCCTAGTTTAAGCCTGAGAGTGTTCTATTGATGGCGAGAGCTATTTTTACAGACATAAACCACACTCTGCCGGCCACACTCCCAGTGGGTCCTGCAGTGGTGTAAATGTGTAGAAGAATCTTTGGTTGTGAGAGAGGGAGAGAGAGAAGGGTGGAGGGGAGATGCTGCAGGAACTCGAGGGAGTCATGGCTTTTACTCATGCTCTGCCATTAGGGATGGGTTTAAAACCTCAATACTTCTGGGCTTCTGGCTAAAATGTGTCAGTAGCATCTTGATGATGTAACCTATGACGTACCAAAACTGACATCGGTGTTTTTGAGGTAGTAAAATGTGAGCAATAGTATGTTAGTCAAGTGTTAAACATTATATCATACAAATTTTTAGTTGTCCCAGTGGAACAAAATATGGGTGATGCTGTTTAGTGAGTCCTCTAATTGCTTCTAATTTTACAAAGCATCCTCTACCTTCTGTTTTCTGCTGAGGAAGGTGAGGCAGGCACAGAGCTCTGGGTGTGACCACAAAAGCCGCAACCACCTGCTGCTCCAAACTTGTTTTTGCGTGTCTGTGGATTTATTTATGAGTGAAAATGAAGGATTTTAAGGTTTACAGAAGAAATGTATGCATTAGCGAATAATCTTGTGTGTACACCTATGAGCCACGATAATCACTATTAAACAACAAGTGAAGAGTTCTTGAAGTTTATGTGTTGGAAGCTAAAGTGAGTGACTTTGACAAGGTAGTGACCAGACAACTAGATTACAGAAATCTCCAACACATTGTGTCATGTGTTCCCAGTAAGCAATGATTAGTACTTACCAAAACAGGACAACTGGGCATGACTCAATGATGCCACAAGACCTGAAGGGCGGCTAAACCAAAATTCTGAAAACTCTACTGCTGGTTGCTAAAACACATCAGATTCCGCTTTTACCTTGTCTCTGTGGCTAGGTGCATGTTGGGGGAAAGATGGCAAAAGATTATAGAAAGAACACAAGCCAGTGGAAGCAGCTGTGGCACTGATGTGACTGTTACACCTACCTAAACTTGCAAACATGCTACATACACTCCTTAGTCTTCAGCACGAATGTTTGAGATCCATGACAAAGAGTTCAGGGTGTTGAAATGGCCTTCAAATTCCCCAGATCTCATTCTGATCGAGTATCTCTGGGATGTGCTGGAGAAACGAGTCTGATCCACTGACCTCCCACTTTACACCCTGCACGACTGGATCTGCTGCTTATGTGTCGGTGCCAGTCACTATAGGGCATCTTTAAAGGACTCAATGGGGAAGCAGTTGTTTAGCAGGCGAAAAGGGAGCTACCTACACAATATGAAGAACACTGTGGGCAGATCCTGGTATAGTCACAATGAACTCTTGTGGATTGCGTCACCAGTGTCCTAACATGATAGGACTGATTTTTGACATTGTGCTGGTTGACAACATGACACTAATAAATTTTTTGTATACTGACATTGTTGCAGGATAGTTTTAGCAGTTTTTAGCAAACGTTAGAGTGAGCTGAATTGAAGTGTTGTTGCTTCTGTTGAACAAAACGAGAGAAATCTTGATCTTTTTCATCTTTTATCATTAAACAGAATAATTTGGGGATTTTTTATTTAATCATTAGATCCCTCAGGAAAGCAGCAGTACTAGTACTTTCTGCACTTGATTTAAACTCTTATATTTTTGTAATACATGTTTACATTTCGTCATACATGCTGCAGTTGTCACTGAGTTGCCTGCAGCTTCCTTTTTTCTTTATTCTCCTCTCTTTACTGCTTGTTTGTTTTTCAGTGACTTATTAGTGTTTGCTCCTGTAACAGCTCAACCTCCCCTTAGGAATCATTAAAATTTCATCTCATCTCATCTTATAGGGCCTGAAAAAAATCTTTGTGGCATCCGAATGTCTATAATCCCCCATGGAAATAACCGGATCCAGTTGGGAATCTGTGTTGTTAAATATCTCATGCTTGCTCAGGCAACAAAGATGACATAGAAGAAGAAATTCTCATGGGTAATTAAAGTTTTCATTAAAGAAAACAAAGAGATAGTGGTGTCTGGTTTAAGTTATGTTGAGCCTGAAAGCCAAATATGCTGTTGTTCTGGAACAGCCCACCCTTCCAAGAATTGGAGGAAAAGTTATGCACACGAGTTCTAGTTTTACAATACAATCAACTTAGTTTGGCTTTATTCAGTGGCCAATATTATTAGCTGATATTTGCCCATCATATTGGGATACTGGGGGTTTGTGTGTCCATAGCCTTCTTGTTAGGAAATGTCAAGTAGTCATATTTTTGTGGATGTGGTCATGTTGACACGAGCCCAAGTTTCTAACTAGTTTGTGAAATACACAATTTAGCCAAAAAGGCTACTTAATTTAAGGAAGCAAATGCAAACAGCCTTCCAATGGATAATTGCTTAAAACATGTCGGAAGACATGTCCCGGGGTCCTGGAAAAGATGTTTCAGAAAGGTTACATTATTTTGCATCAAGCAAAAGAAGCTGAAACTACTGATGCTACGTTATGAGGTGTTCAATTAAAGTGTCAGGTGTGGTCAGGAATAAATCTATAAGGAAAGTGGTTTGAGATTACTGTGTTCAGTATTAGTATGTTTATTAGTGAAAATAAGATCATTTCTAAATGCAAAATGTGAAGAGAACCCAAGAGATTGGGACTAAACAGCTGTACAGCTGTCAGTTTGCTTGGCAGTGTAAAGCATGGATTCTAGACGCACATCAGGGGCGTGCCTAGTGCCTACTGAGGTTGTGAGGTCAGTTTTATGATTCTGGGGTTGCTTCTATTGGTCAGCTGATTATTTGAATACACTGCATACATTTTGCATCAGTGTTTTTTGTTTTTTTTTCTTGTCTTGATAGTACGGGCATATGCCAAGATGACAATGCCAGGATTCATTGGGTTCACATGGGAGCATGAGACATCATTTTTGCACATGAATCGATCACCAGAGTTCAGAACTTAACCCATCTGAGAATCCTTTGGGATGTGCTGCAAAAGACTTTACACACTGGTCCAAATCCTCTAACACTCCCTAAGTCTGTTGAAACAATGCCACATCACAGCTAAAGGCAGTCCACTGAAATATTAGTGTGTGAGACTCTTTGGGTTGGGAAGTGTACATTTCTGGAGAACATCAAAACTGCACCGGCCTTAAGAATCCATTATCAGCTGGGCTCTTTAATCCAGTGTGCATCCTAGCCTGTTATTATTAAAAAATGTGAACAAATGTTTGTCTGGAAGAGCAAGTAAACAAGAATACACACGGCAGATCTCAGCCTCTGTGAAAGAAGAACGTCTTCTGTGCTGCAATTCTGAGGCTTAATGAGGAAGGCTTTTATGGTTTGACTGCAACTCCAAAGTTGCTCAATGAAAGGAAATCCCCCGAGCTTCTAGCTTGCGACTTCAGTGTCTGACTTTGTGTCTGCCTGCCTCTGATCCACACACAGCATCATGTGCTGTCAGCCTGTATGCTGGCTCTTGCCTTGGTCATGTGCTCCTAAATTGGTACGCCACCACTTCCTTTGACTGCTTTTCTGTATCTATATTTTTGCATGCGTACAGCATATAAATGTATTGAACAATATTTGCTTGTCACTTTCCATCTCTCTGTGGCTAGCTTTGTCATAACCACTGTATCCTGTATGCAACTCGCACACCTACACTGCGAGCTTTACAGAACTATTTATTAGTAGGCTACATTACTAAAATACTGTACATGTGGTAAAGTTATGTGGGAGGGTTAAGTAATCATTCACAACTTATTTTGAATAGCCATAGATGCTGTCATGTTACTGACACTTGGCTTTTTCTGCTTCTGTGCTCTGAGGAAGCTGCACGGAAGAGAATAAAATACTTTCGATACTTTAAGAAGAAACCTGTCTTAGACTGTTGGTTACAGCACCATTTATATTTTGAGAAATGAAACTCTTTAGCACTGATCCATTTTCACTTTGGCACATTGGCAGGTTATGTCACTGTTAAAGCCACATAATATGGGTGAGAGCAGAAGTCTTAAAATGTCACATAAGAAATGTAATTTGTCTCTACAGGGCTAAAAGTATAGACTTTTTTTCAAATTCTGCCATCTAGTGGTGAACAAAACATAGCACAGACCTACTTTTAGTTGTATACATACATGAGATTAAAAGTTAATTTCATCATATAAGTCTTGTAATTCGCCCTTCTTAGGATGTCAGAATTTCTGGGCGTTTCCTGATCAGCAGGATGAATTTCTTGCCATTGCATCATTTTGATTTTCTTACCCGCAGCACAAAACTTCAACTTTTTATCCAGACTAGAAAATCCAGGGTTTAGTTTAACAGTAAAAAATAATATTTATGAATTTTGGGCTCTGTAGAATGTCTCATTAAAGATCATCAAAAGCCTGTCACTCTCACTGTCAACTGTAATATCTATTCAGTAACAAACTCTTGTGGGCTTTTCTTTTTTCCTCTCCCTCTCTTTCTCTTGGTCTAGTACGCAGGTAGAAGGCGATGTAAAGGAAGAGATCCTCCAACCCCCAGAGGCTCACCCCGTACCACCCATTCTGACCCCATCTCCTCCGTCAGCCTTCCCGACTGTCACGAACGTGCGACAGGACAATGACCGCTACCATCCCAAACCCGTCATCCATGTCCTCGCTACTACGCAGCACAACATGACAGAGGTGAGCTGGACATAAACTAAAAAATTGGCAGCTTATAGGTTACTATTGTGTATAGAACTGCATGGTATGTATCTACAGGGTTTTATTGTACATGGGAAGTTGCACGGATATAAGAATAGTAATTGGTCTGGTAAAACCTGTTATATATTAAGTCAGCTAATGGTTATGGAATTTCCTAGACTGAATGATGGGGAAGCTGTGATTTAGCAACGATAGTGCGTGGGCAGTCTGTTGGCAGCTATAGATTTTCCATATGGTGATAGAGGGGCAGTGTTAAAAATATGTGGTACGTCCTTTTGTTTGCTTTGGGTTTTTTGTTTTTTTGTTTTTTTGGGGGGGGGGGGGGGGGGGGGGGGGGTGTTGTGTGTGTTGTGCCACTCGTTCATGCTCACGGGGCATCAGTTACATAGTTGTGATGACATCACAGATGGGGCAGGACGCAGCCAGTACGTAGACTAGTGCTGGGCGATATGGAAAAAATATTTATCACGATATGAATTATTTTATATCATGATAACGATATATATCACGATATACCACCTGACCTGTGGTCATCTAGAAAGTACGCAGTCTGTAAACAGCAAGTGCCGAGGGTGCAGTCTTTGTTTTGAGTTACCGTAAAGTATGTCGCAAATCCGGGTGCACGTATAGCAGCACCAGGTCGCAAACCACAAGATGGAGTTTCTTTGCAAAAAATATCATTTTTTTATACTTTATTTTCTCTTGCATAAAGTTAAGAGCATGTATAGTGAGAAGACAACACTAATATATTTGCCACTGGCTATTTAACCTTTTAAGACCTACCATAGAACCAAGTCCGCCAGAGCTTATCTTTATGTTTTTACATGCTGTAGTGCCATTTGTGGGAGCATTTAAAGTTTCCATACATCAATACAACCGTTATAGCCCAAATTTTAATAATATGTATACATTAAGTCCATAGTAACTACATAAATTGCAAAAAATTGTAGTGCAATAAACTACAAAAAAATTGAAAATCGTGTTTGGGTTTTTTTTACATATATTTCTAGTTAGAAAACTTTAAGAGGTGTATCCCTCAAAACTGTAAATACAAAATAGTTTCCAACCACGAGAAAAATGAAAATAAATATTATAATGCATCAAAATAAACTATTTCCAACAGTGTAATTTGAGTTCTAAGCATCCCAGAAATGATACAGAAAAGCATAAAGTCAAACATGACTTTTAAAAACACCAACATAGGCTTATAAGGCCCTTTCGCGAAAATGACGTCACTTCCGGTTTCGGGCAGGTAATGGCGGACATTCGATAGTTCGCGCTGACGTATATGCCAACGTAGGAAGTGTTATGACCATGGGCAAAGCATGTTTCTGGAATATTATGTTTTTGTTGCTGCAAGTTTGGAATATTATGTTTTTGTTGCTGCAAGTGCTTCTTATGCAATTTTTGCAAAGCTATATGTGGAAGGAAACTGTGACCTAGGGCAAGCTAATGGCATTAGATGTAAGTACAACTCCTCCGGTTTCACATGCAAAAAAAATTATTGCGCTACCTTATGTGGTTCCAGGTCTACAGGGATTTAAAAATAGTTAGGTAAAACGGAGTGTACCTGCTCCGACCGGTTGTAAAGGGTTAATTATATATTTTATGTAATAATTTATAAAATTTGGGTTAGAAACGATAGAAGACAAATGGCACGATAGACACTTTTCTATCGTCCACACGATATATATCGTCATATCGCCCAGCACTAACGTAGACCATAAAGTAGGAGTTAGCCCTCTGACATGGGTACTCTCTGTTATTACAGTGGTCCTGGTTTAGGAGCACGTAATTACACATTTAAGTGGAAAATTAAGTTCATTACCAAGTTGAGTTGTTTAAGTTGTTTTTGTTCAAACGAAAAGTTCCCATCATGTAGGCATAGGTGTAACTTTACAGGAAGTATCAAAATGAGATGCTGTAAAAAGGAAATCTTTATCTTTTAGCATTGGAAAAAGTTGCATTTTTGTCTTTTGACATTATTTATGTTCTAAACAAACCGTAACATCACTAAAGAACTGCAGCTGATGCCATTATCCATGTGTCTGTTATGATGATTTCTTTTGTTTTTGTGCAAGTAAAATGTAGTAAATTATTATTTAAAAAAGAATAAAGTTTCAGTCTAGAAGGGAAAACAACCAGCTCACAGTCTATAATAACAGCAGAAGTCTGAAAATGAATGAATATAAATAAGGTTGTTTTGTTCTCCTACATCTCATGTTTGTTTTTTGTGTGTGGGGCCTGCTTAATCAGCTTTTTCTGAACTCTAACTTGAACATCAAAGATTTCTGGTGGCGTGTGAATGTTTTGCTTTTTGTGAAGGGGGGGGGAGATAACATGTCTCATTTGTTCTACTTTACTTTTATTTCAGGATAAGAACACAGACCAGCAGCAGAACCAACTAGAGCCCAGTCCAAACAAACAGACCAGTCCTTCAGAGCAGAAAGATCAAGAGCTACTAAGCCGAAAACAGCAGAGTCAGGTCTCAAATCTGGATCTCAATGACAACTACAACAACAAAATGTCTTCAAAGTCAGAATCAGGCCAAAGCCAGACTCAGACCCCATCCTCGCCCCTCTCCCCAGCTGTTGATTGTTCTGGTGCTCCTCGAATTGAGAGGAAGCTCAGCATTGAGATTAAAAAGGTGCCACTGCAGGAAGGACCTCGCAGCTTTGACACCTCCTCGTCGATGGGAGTAGCCGGCGGACAAGGCTCCAGTTCTAGTAACAACAGCTGCGCACTGCAAAGAAGTCACGCATTTAAAGCTCGCACTGGTCAGTCCCTTCTGACGTCCAGCTCCTCTCTGTCAGAGGACTCCGGCACAGAGGGAGGAGCTTGTGGATGTGGAGAGAGTCAAGCAGATGGAGGCAGCCTCGCCAGGCCGAACCACCTTCCTGTAAAGAGTGGAGAGAAGGTGGAGAAGCATGGAGGGGATTTGAAAGCCGGCCACGCAGCGTGGACTCAACACAGCAACAGCCCGGACAAACAGTACCCCAAGACCACCTCCTCTTCTTCCTCCTCAGACCGTGTGGCTCCATCCTCATCCTCCTCCTCCCACCTCTCCTCTTCCTCCTCCTCCTCCTCCTCCACACCTGTTAGGACTGCCCTGAGTTTCACCAACCCCCTGCACTCTGACAACTCGGACGAGGAGGGGAAGATGTCCGAGGAGATGTCCGGAGGAGGAAAGGAGGCTTTCCGTACAAGTGTATCCACAGCGACTGCCACCGTAACGGCATCCTCTCAACATGGAGACCAGCAGCCGGTCAGAAAGGTGTCGCCGATGTCAATTGCAGGGCAGATCACACCAACGGTCTCTCCATCCATAGCAAGTAGGTCGATCAGTTGCTTTCCCTCTCAATTCTTTAAAATATGTGAACTAAAACACCAAACAATGAGGTTTAGCAGTCAAGAACCACCTCTCTGAAATGCAGATGAAGGCACCAAGTTAAGCTTGCACTCACCTACTGTACACTCAGAAAATAAAAAAACATCACACAGTAGAGTAATTTTCTGGGTCGGTAAGGAGCCAGAGGTCTCAGACAGACCACAAGCTAATGACAAGCTATATCTGTCAACACACACACTGTGTTCTCACTGCTGAGGAGTTAGAGGCCAGGAGAGGGAAAAACAGGAGGAATGGAAGAAAGGAATAAGAGGAAATGACAACAAAAACAGAGAGAGATAGTTTCCAGTGAGTCTCACACAAAGCATGACTGTTTGACTAATTGGTTGGTTTGGAAGGAATGCTGCAAATATGGACATGTGTGGAAACAACTCTTCCTCCTTCAGCTTGTTTATGTGTGTTTGTCTAAGCGAGGGAATTTGTGAATGGGAGAAAGGATGAAGGAAATTGTTTTGTGTGTTTGTGAGCAGAAAACTGTGTGTGCATGTTGGATGGGGAAAGATCAACACTGCATGATACTGATGAATGCACTTACGCCACTTTGGTGCACGTTGGGTCAAACAGACAGTGTCACGCTGTTTGGGATTGATGTGATTGTGACAAGGAGAAGTGGGTTTTAATCTCCTGGTGGGGTGTGAGGACTGAGACTTCCCCTGCTGCTCTTCTTTCTTTGATCTGAGCTCACGTGAAATTGAGTGGACTGGGCTGAAATCATCTGTGCAGTTTAAATTCAAAATATACTGACATGCCATTGAATCTCTGGCATTATACCTGATGTCACGCTCTCCTTGAGTATTTCCAATATTTAAAATCGGTTGTGAAAATGTCTCTGTTTTGACGTCGACTGTTTCAGTCTGCTTGGCTTTCTCTCACACTCTCTCTGGGCTGCAGCAGTGCTTCAGTTATGAAAAGCTAACAGCTGCTGTTTGATTGGTTGCAAGCATCTAATGGCTGCTTTGTTGATGAGTTGCACTGAGCAAATTGCTGCTTTGTGGTTGGTCAATAGAAAGCTGGTGGCTGCCTGTTTTGCTGACTGCATTGCCAATGAATCACTCACAGCTTTTGTAATTGCCCATTTTAGAGAGATAAGTGCAGCTCACAGTGCTTTACCTGTAACAAACAAAGAAGAATTAAGCAAAGTGAGCAGGAAATTATGGAGGGATCAAAAATATACAGCTAATGTTTTAGTTTATATTTATAAAAATAATCAAAACAATGTTTTTAATTCTGAAATATAATTATCACGTTATTCATGAGTTTTTATATGTACAGTTTACAGAAAAACAGTAAATGAGTTTTTGACCCATTTCTAATACAAAATGTTTTTCTTGTTTTTAACACAGGTGGTCTAATAAATTTCTTAAGCTTTTGCGTTTTTGACTGTGTTTGGACTGCAAACAAGATGACATTTACCAGAGCATGCAGTTTATGCTGAGGTGGTGTTGTGTCCCATCTACACCTAAAAACTTTCAGACAACATTTGGGATTTTTTAAAATTAATTTATTTGTGTATTTTATTTTTGCCAGAAACAAAAGTGGGAATAAAAGACGATAAATTCAAAATAAACTTAAAAAAATATTTATCTGCATTGGCTAATGACAACACTCTTTTAAAATTAAAATACACAGTCACTGTGCTTAGTTGTCTCTACCTCATTATTTACAGTGATATTAACTTGCTGTAGTATCGCCTAATATCCATCCATCCATTCTCCCCCGCTTATCCTTATCAGGTTCACGGGGGTGCTGGAGCCTATCCCAGCTACCATAGGGTAAGAGGGGGGGGTACACCCTGGACAGGTCCCCTGCAGGGATGCAGGGTTTACACAGAGAGACAAACCATTCACACTCACATTCACACCTATAGGCAATTTAGAATCACCAGTTAACCTAATCACACTAATTGCATGTCTTTGGACTCTGGGAGGAAGCTCGAGCATCCGGAGTATCCACAGTAAGGCGGTGGACCTTGGCCAGATGGTGGAATATTAGATGAAGGGGACATCACCTAATATTTAACTTAAGATTTTGACTTTGAGACTCTTTTTGCCAACCAAGAAAGTCAGCTGATTTCTTTTTTAACTTTCTTGGTTGGCATATGAGAAGAGTTTAATTTATAATTCATAGAAAGGACAACTGCTGGCTTTGTGTAAAGCAGAAGTATCTTAACCAGCCAAACTTTAAAGTGTCATATTTTCCCCTTCATATGTCACACTAACTTAACTGTAACTGGGTAATGATGATGCTGAATTTGAAGAAGAGATTTTTAAGAAACTGTAGCTATGACTTAAGTGAAGCTATGACAGAGAAATTAACAGATTATTAACGGTTTTAAAATCTTTAAGCACAAATGTAACTTTGCTGAACGGAAACTGGATCCCAGATCTTTTAAGGACAAAATGAGCACAACACTAAGCGACACTACCAAGGGTCAATGTCATCTTATCTGCCAGTAGTCCAGTGGCAGCCAGCATGGCAAATATGAGACTATACGGACATTTCTCTGATCCCTAAAATGAAGTAATGATAATACGATATACACCAAATAGAACCAGTGAATATCTGTATAAAAAAGTAACAATATGCAGACAAATTATATAACATTTAACATTCTTCCCTTTTTGTCTCCATATGACTGCCGATCTTTTTGCCTTTCTTCTCGGCCAGTAGTTAACCTTGCTTCTCATTTGACCTCTGACCTTTTTAACCCAGACTGCTGGGACAGCGATGACTCCCCTCCCCCTCTCCCCGAGCGAACCCCTGAGTCCTTCATACTGGCCACAGGTGCGTTTGCATTGGTCAAGTTCCACAGGTGTGTACCCAGTGGTGTGGATTGACTGGGCGGCCACGTTATTGTGTTGTCCTTCTTTTAACAAAAGGGGGGAAAAAACGAGGCGGTTGGATCAAAGATTCATGTGTTGCTGTGTGGTTTTGCCATATTTTCGCAAACTTGGTAGTGAGAGTAAAGCCAGGCAGCAGTGGTTGTTTGATGCAGTCGGCAGCCTCTGATGTGAGCTGAAACAGGAGGAAACTGGTTTTCTGTGTTCTGCTTTTCTTGCCTAGTACAGCGTATGAACAGGTAGGGGCCTCAGTCTCTGTCATCCTCACTTCAAACAACCAGATGGACTCGCATATTGCAGGTAGGAGGCCTCTCGTTTACAGGATTGACTCGCCATTAGCGCAACCATCCTGCTGCCTTCTGCTGTTCTTCTTCTTTTTTTTTCCTTCCTCCCTGCACAGCTCCTCTGATAGTGGAAGAAAACAGTATTAAAAATATTGCACCACGAGGGAGCACATGAGATGAAAAGGAGGTGTTTGTGTTAAAAATGAACCCACTGCTGAGAGGTACTTTGGCAGTTTTGGAACACTAGAGGTCAGCATTGCTTATTTCAGCCATGCAGAGATGGAGACGGTCATAGTTACAGCTTTGGGAGGCGAGTTACAAATAGAAACATGGATACAAGAGGGCAGAAAGATGAGGTTAATTTAAAGAAAAGCAGGTTAAGAGGCTTTAAAGTCTTTTGTTGTATTGAAAAGAGTGTGGCTGTCAGCTGTGTAAGCCCGGATCATTATGGTTCAATTAATTATTTCAAATGTTTTACATAAATGCAGGCACAACTTGGGAGCACCTTTTGAGGATTGACTGTGATTTTTAAGCGTGTCTGAATGTGGGAATGTGTGTGCGTTTGTGCTGTATTGTGTGTGTCTTTTGATCATTTGTCCTCAAACGCCCATCCTGTGTTAAATTCACCGATTGTCTTCCTCTCCGCCAGACCCTTTGGAAGCGAAAACATCAGCTTCAGCCGAGTGGAGTTCACATAAAGGTGCGAACGCGCAAATCATTAGTCCACTAATTCTCTTCCTTCATCTCTCACCTCTGTTTGAACTCTCCGTCCCTGCCTCTCTGCATGTTCCCCGATTATTTTTTGTGCTCACAGTAGTCGGCCAGCAGAGCGGAGCAGGAAAGGGGCCTTTGGTGATTTACAAATTAGCCTGCCGATGATAACACTGACAGCGTTGGTCAGAAAAACCGCTGCGAGGATGAGAGAGTAACAGAGATACAGGAGGAGGGGGAAAAGGGGGTGAAAAAGATAAAACATGTCTAGAGAGGGCTGCAATTATAATGAGTGCATATGCTTATCTGTGCTATGAGGATTGTGTGATGATGGTTAATGCCAATTTATTGCTTCAGTAGTTTTGCTGTGGCTGTGACAGCTTATTTGACTTTAATTCAGTGGGGATATTTTTTTTTTACCTTTTATGAGTATAACTCACTAGGAGCATTTCTTAAGTACAAAAAGGCTGCGTTGCAAGCCGGGCTTTTAGCATCAAACTTTCATGGGAGAGAAATGTTTGAATTTTTGCACAGATGTAACACTACCTAGTGAACCAGGTGTTGTCTCATGGGACGTGTTGATACATAAACATTTAAAGCCCCCCCCCCAAAAAAAAAAAAACACACATTTTGTGTGTTCGTCTTTGTCTTAAATCTATTTCTCTCTACAACATTTTAACCTGGTAGGCTGTTTTTTGCACCTGTGGTATTTGGTTTGTTTAAATTATACTCTGGTTCAGTCCCTCCCCCTCTTGGTGTGCAGGTGTGAACGCAGTAATCAGACTTGGGTGCATACCAAAGCAACCCCACCGAGACCCTGAGGTGGTCTCAGAACGCCAGAGCACTTTGTTTATGGTGTGAACGCAATCCGAGCAAACTACATCCACGTGTATGGTTTGAGCTAAGTCCTTCATGTAGTCAGGTGTGTTTGCATTCTGGGATACAGCTGGGTACCACAGATGTGCAAAGTACACAAACTGTTATTATGGGCTAGCAGCTAGCTGTAACAATAATGTAGATTCTCCACTAGACCACAACACAACATCTTCTTACTGCATTTACTTTTGTTGGTCATGATTGTTTACCAGATACAAATAACCTCTCTTGTAGTGTTTGTTAAATTTTCTGCATTCTCAAGCCAGTGGTCTCAGAACATACAATAGAAGTATTTGGCCCTGCTATATCTCCTGTTGAACATACCTGGGAGATGCTGGGTTAATGTGTTCATCAGAGGCATCCACAATCAATGATCTTTGCACAGCAGGTGGCTGCACTCATTCAGGAATGGAGAGCAGCTCCTCAACAGCAAATCGAAACACTTGTGTGGTCCGTGAGCAGACAAGTGACTGCTTGAATCACGTCCAGAGGCCATATCTCATAAAAATTTTTTTTTTAACTAAAATCTATTTAAAACACAAAACTTGAGTTTCTTTTTTTGACTAGTATATTTTTAACTTGAGCAATAAATGCTGTAAGCTATCATACATCTACTTGTTACATACGCTTTCTACAGCTGTTGGTAGTTTTTAATGATTACACTATTTTAACATTTAAGATTTCACTGTAATTCATTTTGTTTTCAGTTATTTTAAGAGTCTTGTATGTTTATCCTGTTCTGTCTTATTGTTAAGCATGTTTTCTGTCTTGACTTCATTTTTTTTTATATTTTCTCACATGATCTATGTCACTCTAATGAACTCATTTTAAAATCTGCTTTATAATGTAATTGACTTGAATTATGAGTAGCATATACACCACTGTTATTTCAAGAATACTTCCACCCCATTAATCTGTGTTTCTTGTTGTATTTGATTATGTGTAGATGCGTCTGACTGTGCGACGACCTCTCCAGCCGACCTTCCATCTGCTGGCACCACAACAAGCAACAACAGCAAGCCAGAGCTGGGTGGGTAAGTCTACTGTCTCATTTGTTGTAGACGACTTTTATTTTGTAATTGTGATTGGATACTGTTGTTGTTCAAGTCTCTACTAGTTGAGCCTTTGAAGGAACATAAATAGTGAATCTGTGCAGGAAATATTGCTGACAAACATGGTTTCTATTAAGGTCATCATTTTTTGATTTGTGCCGCTGATTTTGCTGTGTTCAGAAAGCACGCTTTGGGCTGCATGTGCAGAAAACGTTTGATGGTTCTTGAGAACAGGCAGGTTTTCCCTCTGGTGTTGAGGTAAAACAAACTGAGCTAAGACATTTTCTCCTTCCAGGGTTCGGTAACCGCTGCATTCAGCCCAAAGGTCCTCGAAGACCCCCCCTGGAGTGGACATGATGGAACAGTCCAGCTGCCCGTCCACCACCACTGTCCTCCCTTGTCAGGAGATGGGGTCTACCGACCTCACCTGGCTGGTCCAAAAACCAAGATGATAGATGCTACGCATTTCATAGAAACACCTTCTGAGTGACTGTTTGCCAGTACCCTCCTCTTCCTCCTCGGTCCTCCCTGCAAAGTGCCACTGTGCCGAGCAGGGACAGTCAAGAGGCTAGAATGTTCTCCTCAGCTTGCTGATCTTGGCAGGTTTGACTACTCTAGATGCTGACCTGGGATCAGTTTGGTTTTTTCCCTGTTTTAATAAAGGATAATTCCTGTGGGGTTTTTTTTTTCCCTCACCTTTTTTTTTTGTTTTGTTTTGGGGTTTTTTTTGGGGGGGGGGGGGGGGGGGGTGACTGGAGAGAAGACTAAGAGCGGGCATGTTTTTCCTCCATGAGCTGTAGACACCTCACTTTTAAGGCTGTTACATGTCAAATATAAATAAAAAGTGTTCAGGCTGAGCACTTTGTTTAAAGCCAAATGACAATTTTTTTTCCTCCTATATCAGGAATTACCTTAAATTAGAAAAACTACTGTGGGAGGCTGAACTCCCAGAAGTTGTCTGTTGCCTCCTACTGAATGAACAACAATCTTGAAAGCGAACTTAGATAATCTGTTACCCATGATGCAACCTTTTCTGTTGGGTATGCACAGGTTGCCAGGGCGCTCTCTCTTTGTCTCTCTCTCCCTGTTTCAAAGTGCTGGTGCTACATTACAAAGGATCGTCACGGAAACAAAAGCGCTAGAGCTCACTGTTACTCGTTTCTCACCGCTGTTGTTAGCTCTGCTATTTTACACGTCCATGCTTCTCTGCCAGAGTGACAGATTAACAAAGTTTGGCCATTGTGGTGTTCATTAAAGACACTTCACTTAAAGTGAAGTGCCGCTGGTGATTTTATGGCAGCGGGCAGTAATAGTTGTGTCAATGTCTCAGTGGCAACTTCCTGAGCTTTTTTAAAAAAAAAAAAAAAAAAAATGAGAACGAACTAGCAAAAACTGTAGTGGCCACTTGAGGCTTCATAGAGTCCATAGTCCCATATTAAAATCTCTGAATTTCCAGCCTTTTTTGGGCTCTATAGCTTATTTGCCCCTTTATATAAAGAATATGGTGGGTGGATTTTTACATTACTTATTCACATGGGTACTGGTGAGGCTTAAAGCTGGGGTGGGGGGCGTTGTTTTGATTTACAGGTGTACCCAAACAGGAAGCATTTTTGTGATGCTGGTGATTTATGGGGCATTTTTGTATCTGACTTGTTGCACAGACATATCAAAGAAGTTTGTTCTTCAGTGTCAGTGAGTGAAATTCTAGCATTTTATTAATCTATTACTAAGCACTTACGGATCATATGACCTGTCAAAAAAAAGAAAAATTGAGGTTTTAAAAACAGAAATCAAAAACAGTTTATGAAATCATGGTGGTTACATCTTCTATATACAGTCTATAGTCTGAAAGCAAAAACGGTAAGATTAAAGTCAATGAATTTGTGTAAAGTGTAGTATATATGTGTGAGCTCCAAGCAGCTGAACCAAAGAGTACAGTTCCACCTTAAATTAATAAATTGGAGAATTTTTTTTTTCTAAGCTACCCACGTCTGAGATAAAATGACATTAAACACAGAAAAAGCCGAACTTGTTAGCTCTGTGACTCTGACTCTCACAACTGGGACCATGAGCCTGCCTTAGTCCACCTTTCAGAGAAGACAGCTGATGACAGCCCTCCTTTATTTGCTCTTTTCTTCTTTCTGTGTTTCTGGCTTGTCTACTCGGGACTCATATTTCTTCCGTTTATTTGCTGTTCTTCTGTCGGGGTTCTTTCCTTCTGCCAAACCTCAGCTGAACGACCATGAAAGTTTCTTTCCTTTCAGCTGCCAGTTTGCTCACGACAAACCTCGGTGTTTCGGAGTCTGAATGTTACACATCGCCTGAAACGCTTGAACCTTTGACTCGACAGATTGAAATTAAACCTCCAAGCCTTCTCTACAAGTCAGACTTGTTTGGTTTCTCATCTGACGGCGTGTTGTTCTTTACCTGCTTCTGAGACAATGATCCAATAAGACAACAGCAGCCAGGGACCCCAGGACTACTACTGTTTACTCCTTTTTTTTTTCTTCTTTTTTTGTTCTCTTTCATTAGCTGCCATAACTATACAGTATATGCATTGTTTTATAAAGAGCTGTACAGGACAGTTTAGGTATAAAATACTTCAGATTTCTTTTTTTCTATCTCCTAAATGTTCCTATTAACAGAAGATGTAAGAAAATCAGTGCATGATGATGAATCCTCCCTCTACACAATGTTTTTCTTTAAACTGTAAATTATTCTGCTACCCTCTTGTTTTTGCTTCTGGCAAATATTTCAGGGGTTTTTTTTCTTTGTTTTTTTGGAATTATATGCTTAGATTAAAAACAAAGTTTTAATTGGTTGGCAGAGGAAAAGCAGAGGCTGCCAGCCCAGCCCTCTTTGAGATAACTACAACGGGCTCTGAACAAGATTGTAATAATAATATTATTAATGATGACGATGATAATATTGGTTGTTTGTTTTTGTAAATGGTATTTGAAAAGTTATTTTTGTATATGCAGTTGTTTGTTGTGACACAAGTCCACTGCCCCCCTCCCCACCCAAACATCGTTTCTCACTCACTCTCCTCTCCATCATTTCTTATTCTTTTTGAACTTTTTTTTCTTTTTTAAAACGCGCAACTGAGATGAATATGTCCTGTTCTCTACAAGGAGCATTTCAATATTTTTCCTCCTCTGTCGTTTCCTACTTACTTCCCATTTTGTTTTTGCTCCTTTAATCTTCCCCCACTCCTGCCCTTCTTTCCGCCTTTTCCCATTTTTTTGAGAAAGGCTGTCATTTCCAACACATCTGTGTGCCCACGCACAACAGAAGAGACTGTCTTTTTAACTTTATTGATTCTCTTATAATTCGTTATCCTCATTTTTCTGTTTACTTCCACTCCCCCCCCCCCCCCCCCCCCCCCCCCCCACACACACACACACACACACTCTCACTCATGCACACGCCTCGATCTCAGTAAAGAGCCCACCTGTGCCTTTAAGAGAGAGCCCGCCTGCCCGCACTCACCCTTTCCCTCTGCCCTCCAATCATCATTAGCGGCATGACCATAAGCGATGTGATTCGCTGCAGCTTGCTCATCGCCTCCTGTGGGACTCTCATTCAGCCACGCCCCCTCAGCCCCATCCTGTCACACACAAACACACACACACGTTTGTATGTTGCAGAAATCAATCAGTAAAAATGACCTTAAGTAAAGATGTGCCTCTTTCGCCTTCATTCATGTAAATATTCCTGAATAATTGTGAGTTTGAATGTGTGCGTCCCAGCAGGAAGCATTATTTTATACTATAGACCAGTCAAATGGCTAATGCATCACTTTGACTTAGTCGCCTGCTGACTTGTAATCTGATGTTTTCAGACGTGACTGACTTCAAAATGAACTCGTGAACTTTCAGTCAGTGTGAGTTTTGTGTGTCTGTGTGTATGCTGTCACAGCAGGAAATGCTCACACACCTTGTGGAGCTGCCGAGACGACTGTATTCACTGAAGCACGCACACAGACTAATATGACAATTAATCACAGCAGGGGTCATAAACACACACTGGCTTTCTCAGAGACCTTGAGGGCTTTGCATTTGTATTCACTTTACACACAGAGAAGCACAGCAGGAGGGCACTCATACTATAATTATTCGCTGGTGCTCACAGGTAGTCAATGCTCATTTCAAATTAATTATGCAATCATGGACAGTACAACTTTCGTGGTTCAGGCACTGATGGGTTTTTCCAGTCCTCCTGGGTTATGGTTAAAAACACTTTACATTGATCCACATGCAGTACATGAAACCCTTGTAGCTGTGTGATACTCACCAGCTGCTTTTATACCTGTACATCTGCTTGTTAATGCATATCTAATCAACCAGTTACATGGCAGTAACTCAATGCATTTAGTCATTTAGATATGGTCAAGGCTACCTGCTGAAGTTCAGTGTCAGAATGTAGGAGAAAGGTGATTTAAGAACAGAATGTGACCTGATTGTTCATACTGGCTAAGTATTTCAGAAACTGCTGATCTGTTGGCATTTCCCCACACAACCATCTGTAGGGTTTAGAGAATGCTCCGGAAATGAAAAAATATCCAGTGAGCGGCACTTCACTGGGTAAAAATGCCTTGTTAATATCGGATGTCCGAGAATAATGGCCAGACTGCTTTGAGCTGCTGGGAAGGCAACAGCAGCTCAAATAACCACTCATTACGACCAAAGTATGTAGAAGTCCATATAGATTCAGTAATCCAGGTCATGGTAGTCTTGACAGCTTGTGTGAAGGCATCTGGACCTCTGTAGCTTCTACTTGGCTGACCACCTTTAAAGGTGACAGGTAACAAATACAGCATTCGAGTTGTTTAGGCAGAGTTTTGAATAAACAACAGAAACTCATGGATCCATCCTGCCATCACTTCAGAATGGTGGTGGGGGTTCAATTGTAGCCCTTTAGTGTCAATGGCGCATCCTTTAACCACATCCATCCCTTTTTAACCACAGTGTAGCCATCCTCCTTCCAGCAGGTTAACACATCATGTCACAAACCTCGAAACATCTCTGGGGTTCACTGCACTGAAATGGCCTCCACAGTCACCAGATTTCAACCCAGTAGAGCATCTTTAGGATTTGATGAAACCAGAGATTCACATCATGGATGTGCAGATGACAAATATGCAGCAACATCAATGTGGACTAAAATCTCAGAGGATCGTTTCCAGAAACTTGTTGAATCTATGCCATGAAGGCAGTACTGGAGGTCAAAAGGAGTCCAACCTGATACAAGGTGTATCTAATAAAGTGGCTGGTGAGTATATCTCATGCATGAGGATGTTTCCTGTATATTTTCACAGAATAGGAATGTAAAAAAAAACAACCAACAAGTAGCTTTCGGTTCCACCTTGACTGCCATTCACGTATTTAAAAAGTTACTTTGAAAAGATTACACAGCACAGCATACAAGTACGTCCTTCACCCTTTTTAAATGTTTGTGGCTCACGTGCACCATATTTGTATACACAGCATAATAAAGTGCACATGCCTCTCACCCCCAGTGTTTATTTTACTTTATGCACACTTTCTACTACCACCTGATTATCTGTGCAAAGTTTTCCTCTCAGCTGCACACTAACACAGTACGAATGCACCATGCACCCTTCTTTCTCTTTCTGTTTCTCTGAGTATTAATATTAAGCCAGGTTGCTGTCTTAACTGGGTCACCTCAGTTTTCCCAATGAGCAGTTTAACATGTTATGTAATGGCTTATAAATATAGCCAGTCAGTGTTGGATATGTGAGCAGCAGGCTGCACAGAAGAAACTGTGTCAGCTCTCTTTTAAAGCCTGTAATATTAAAATACAGATTTAATGTAGCTATATGACTCGTATAAAGTCGATGCTGGACTCAGTACATGCTTACACACATCTCTTCTGTCACTGCATGCACAGACATCAAATCTCTGCTCGTGACTTGCATCATGCAATAATCTTGTCACAATATTTATAACCAGCTGTAACTTTACAATTCCCCTCGTGCAGCTGCTAATCATGTTTACTATTCATGGTTGATTGTCACACGCTGACAGGCCTTGTACTGAGAACTCTGCCAGTCTGATTGAAGAAAATGTTTTCATCTCAGTAAATTTAAAGTGTAAACAACGCCAGAGGATTCATGACACGGTCTAATGATGTGTTGTGCGAGGGAGAGTGATAAGCTCATTCAGTTGTAAAGATTAAAGAGGGCATATTTATCTCTTTATTGGGAGCAGTCGCATGTGCAGTCCTACACTGTCAACACTTACTGTACACTTCCCCACAAGTTCTGCCAGTCAGCTTATGGCCATTCTGCCAAAATATAAGCACACAGACTAAAGTGAAGTCTGTGCAGGACCTTTTAAGATGTTGGATTAATGCAGTCTTTTTAATGACATGTCTGAAAACTTCAAAGTGATTTAATATCACTGAAAATTACATTTTTACTTAGGGATGGCAAGTTTTTTTTTTTATTACTGATTCTTTTTGTTCGTTTGTTTTTCATTAGCAGAAACAAGGTCCACAGTTTAAAGCACCCTCATACCTGAGGTTTAGCGGTAGTGTTCAAATGATCAGGCCAGCCACAGACATTAAGCATGCAAACATACGTCTTATTTGAACGTATTTGTAAGTTTTGCTTTGGGACTGTCCCCAAATATTATGCAAGAGAAAACTGTTGGATTGTATGGTTTTGGTCCATAATGCTGTAGGATCTCTACCTTTAAAATATAACTTTGTTGTGATTTGGAGCAATGAAAGTTGGCATATGATTTAAATGTAATCTTAAAAATCTATTGGCTGCATTTCAGTACTCAAAAAGTTGTTGAGCTTTAGAAATATTTGGCTCCTTATAGTTAAAATCTACACCTTTCCTTGTTTCATAAACACAAAATACCATAGATCGTACGTAAAATAAAACACATGCTGCTAAGGCGCAGATACTTAAGCCCCGCCTCTATTTTTTCCCTCGCTACCTGTCAGTCGAGCCTGAGTCCCGCCTCCTCGCTGCCTGGCTGTCAATTCAAGTTCGGCCCCGCCCCTTCATCGCCTGTCTGAACGTCGCGGAAAAAAAGCAGCATCGGCGGCCGTTGGGGGAAGAGAGTAAATAGAGAGAGAAGCCTCAAGATGGCTGACTCGCAGGGCAGTATTCACCTCTCTGGAGCTGCCTCTGTTGCTACTACTCCTACTGTAGCCTCAGTTCAAAGCGCGCTCGGCAAGCCGACCGAGGCGAAAGGAACCCTTGACAACCACTCCCAGTCTTCCCGCGATTTCAACCAGCCGCCGCCGCCCAAGAAGGTCCGAGTCGAAGAGAGGAGCGTTAAACCCAAGAAACTCAACAGGGACGGAGGAGTGGGAGGCAACGGTAGCGGTAAAGAGAAACTCCAGCAGCACACGAAGCTGCAGAGTTATGGCAGCAGCTCGGGCTTGTGGAGCTGTAGTCCGGTTAAGACGGCCACCAGCAGCAGCAACAACAACCCGTCTCCGGTGGGTGCTACTGGTGGGTCCCAGACACCGATAACCCATCACAAAGTCTTTAAACAGAGCGATTTCTTCCTCCACAAGGCACCTTCTTCTTCCAAATCCAAGAAACTAAGTAAGGATAAACAGCGAGAGAAAGAGAGGGAGAAGGGGAAAGGAGGCGTAGAGGAGAAAAAGAAACATAAACTGTTGTTGACCTCCGGATCTTGGACTACTGTTAATAACGACGTCGGTAAATTTAATAACATTTCTGCAGCGAAGAAAGAAAATGGAGATGTCACGTTGCCACCAAAAGGTAAGCCATTATGTTTTCATCTATTTTATGAGTTAGTTAGTGGCATTAATAAACTTTGTGTTTATTATAAGCAGGCTAGAGTTCTGCCCTTTTATAGTGACTTGGCTAGCCGCTCGGGATACGAACATGTGGCCCGGAGTGTACAGTTTCTCTGTTTTCTCATCTGCCTGTAAACGGTCCCGTTTTTCGGAATGGCTGCTGTTGAAAAGGGCGCCCCTTAACGTCGTGCAAGATGCCCGAAAAAAATCCTCGAGCGTTGCATTAATTGATATTTGGTCGCTCGGGAACGTGTTCGCGTCGAGTTTGGAGAGTGTGAAAGCGCAGCAGTTTTAATCGATGGAGTCTCTGCGGAGTATGGCTGCCAGCTTTCCGTCGCTTGTTCACCCGCTTGTGAACCCTCGAGCTCTACTGGAGCAGCGCTCCAGAGCAGTATAGTCGCGCGACCTGGCCGTTATCGCAACCAGCCGCGCTCGTGCTGCGGTAATTTTTTTTTAACATATTAACGTCGCATTGACTAAACATATCCACCCTTGTTTATATACGTTAGCCATTAACCCAGTGCAGTTAAAAGATAAACAAATAAATAAATAACGGCATTTTAAAAACGTTTATAAAAACGAGCTGTAATTTGTCACACCAGCGTTCTAGTTGAGACACGTTAATCAATGACATCCCTGCGCGTGCAAGTATTTATTTTCCTTGGGAGCTGTGTATGTGCTGGCGTTACATGTGTGCTGTCATAACACTATAAAAACCGCCCGCCATTATAGGGTAAGTGTTGTTTTGGTAGAGCACCACGCCCCCCTCTGTAACCCCAGGCTGTAAGGGGAAACAGACACAGAGCTCCGTGGCTTGTTGATACTGCATCATCTACAGTTGTGCATGCAGAAATTCAACCTTCACACCCCCAAAGCATTAATTTATACACAGACATCTTTATTGCTACAATGTTGTAATTACACTTGGACTTTAATGAGAATATTTTTGTTTTGAGCGTGGCCACTGGACTTGTTAAATGCCATTTAGATGGTTGGGTGGGAGAGGGGGATAAATAGTCTTATTTTCTCGATTGCGTCCTTTAAAATGGTGCATGGTGCTGTGAAAGTATTTGCCCCTTTCCTGATTTCTCTTTTCTTTTTTGCACATTTTGTCACACTTACTGTTTCGGTTCATCACACACATTTGATATTACACAAAGTTAACCTGAGTAAATACAAAAACATTTTTAAATGATGGTTTAATGTATTAAAGCAGAATAGCTTTCTAAATCTACCTGGCCCTGTGTGAAAAAGTAACTGCCCCTCCTTGTTAAATCATAATTAAAAGCAGGCTCAATCACTTCCAGAGCTTTGAAAACAAGAAATCACTTAAATAGAACCTGTCTCACAAAGTGACGTAGGCTAAAAGATCTCAAAAAGTAACACATCGATTTAAAGAAACTCTACAACAGATGGGAAATGGTAATTGACATCTGTTAGTCTGGAGAGGGTTACAAATCCATTGCTGAGGTTTTCTGACACCAGTGAACCACAGTTGAGAGCTATTATCCAGAAATGGAGGAAACTTGGAATAGTAGTGAAGCTTCCCAGGAGTGGCTGGGCATATCCCAGGAGTTTGATGATCCCCAAGACCTTTGGAAAAATATTCTGTGGACTGACAAGACAAAAGTTTAATTTTTTAGAGGGTTAACATCCCCTCACATCTGGCGTAAAACTAACACATAATTCATATTAGGAACATTATACCAAGAGTCAAACGTGGTGGTAGCATGATGGTCTGGAGCTGCTTTGTTGCTTCAGGACCTGGGTGACATCCTGTAATTTATGGAACCATGAATTCTGCTCTCTACCAGAAAATCCTGAAGGAGAATGTCCGACCATCAGTTAGTGCCCTGAAACTCAAGTGCAGTTGGGTTATGCAGCAGGACACTCAACAAGTCTGAATGGTCCAAAGAATAAATACATATGTATATTTTGGAGTGGCCTAAAATCAGTTTAAGAATCTTTGGAATGACCTTAAACAGGTCGTTCATGGTAAAAAAAACAAAACAAAAAAACCCTCCAGTGTGGCTGAATTTAAAAAAAAAAAAAAAAAAAAAAAAAAAAATCTGCAAAGAGTGAGCCAAAATTTCCCCACAGCGATGTAAAACACTCATTGCTGGTTACTGTAAATACTTGATCGCAGTTCTTGCTGCGGCGGGTGACATAACCAGTTATTAAGTTCACAAGGCATTATTTTTTTCCACAGGTAGGTTTGGAGAGTTGTTAGCTTTTTGGGCATTTTTTTGTGTTTGTTTTCGTTTTTTTAAATTGTTGTTGCTTTCCTCTAATCAGTGAAATTATTAAAAAAAACTTCATTTTGTATTTCCTCAGGTTATCATTGTCTAACATTTAAAATTTGTTTGATAATCTGAAACATAAGTTTGACAAATATGCAAAAAACACCAAGAAATCAGTAAGGGTGCAAATACTTATTATCAGCATCCTTTTTTTCCCCCCTGCATTTTATTATTGTCACACCAAAGCAGCGTGCCAAAACCCATGCATATGCACATTTGTGCTTGCCAACGGGTGGACATGTATTCACTTGTTAAATGTTTAGACACTAGCAAGGGTGGGTGCATGATGTCACCCTTTTCCAGTTGGGTAGTTTAAGAGATCATGACATACTCTGAACAGTCACCGCAAACAATTAGGGTACCAGAAGGAAACGTGTTGTTGGCCTGTAGCCCTAAACACTTTGAGACACGCAGTCTTGCAAACAGGCTGCGCTGAGTGCCACTTTAATATGTTCATGTAAATATGTGGCTGGTGGCAGCGTTTTATTTAAAACACATAGATGTGGCTTTAATGATTACCCACAAAACATCACATGATTTGCTTTGCAGATAATGTGTCATTTCCCCCCAAACTCTGTAATGAATATTTTCCATTAGGCAGTTATACCACTTAAAGTCACTTAGTGCAGCTTATGATTTTCATTTCTGGACCTGACTAGCTAAATATAGATGCAGCCTTTAGTAGTGATAACTAAAACCGCTCCTGCAACAGTTTCACTGAGGTGCTCTTGAGTAAAGCACTGAACCTCTAATTGCTTTAGTGAGGTGCTCAATGGCCAGCAGTAGGAGACTATAATTATATTAAGTAGAAGATGAGGAAGTGTGTGAATGTGGAGCTCAAAATGTACATTAATTCTAAACAAAATGAGAAAATTGACAAGATTGCTGTTCTGCGGAAGGACATGTATTTGAGGCCAATTTATGCTCTGACCTTCCTGCAAGGAAAGAATCTTTCCTACAGGGATCCAAAGGGTATCACATCATCATGGTAATATTATTAGTGGCAAAGGCAAGTGCCAGGGAGCTGTGACTGCCAGTTACATTTGATGCTGAAATAGGATACATGAGTCAGACAAAGTGCAGTGAGCAGTAGACCAAGAAAAGGGAATTTTTAAGCTGTAGGTATAATTAGGAAGTCAAGCTAGTTGCAAGTCAAGTTTGACCTTGTGCAAGGTATTTATGCAGCCTTCTGAGCTGTTGTTATATTTACACAGTTTGATATTGCAAATGCAGTTTGTCGAATACATTTAGCCATAATCAGAGGTTCTCAGAGTTCTCATGACCAAGTTCCAGTGAAAGCATTCCAGTATACAAAGAAAAGGTTGCACAAAAATGACATCAATACCAGTTTTTATTTTTAAAAACCTCCAAACAGCAGACGTAGCTCTCCTCTTCAGATGTGCTTCCAGTCTCTTCTCTTCATTCTCAGTCTCTCTGCTCAGTTCCAACACCTACTATAGAGAGTTACTTTCATTAATTGTTGTGTCACATAATTAATACCACAAGCAACGAGGATAAGAAGTTGAAAGGCTTCATCTTTCCAGCACTGTGTGCCAGGCGGTATTTGCAGCCAAACAAACTGTACATTAAGAAGCCTTTGAGAAGCTATAGTAGGTATATTAGCTGGTACTTGTATGTTATTTAATCATCAAGTACATTGCCTACCACTAACTGAATTGAAATTCTTGTTTTGCACTGCTATATCACAGGATGACATGAACTGTTGATAAATGAAGTTTACTGTAGTACTGCACAAAATGTTACCACCGGCCATGATTTGTCAGCGAGCCTCCCTTAAGTAGCAGTAGCTGATGTTTTACCTTGGTTTTATTGGGCTTATAGCCAAACAGGCTTTGCTTGCTGCTGATCTCAGATCATGTAGTTGCTGTTTACTCAGTTTTTTTTTACCAGCTAGAGTCTCCAAACTTGCCTTTGTTAATAACCATTGTTAACGGAAAAAGCAAAAGTGCTGTCCTCTTTCTATTGATTGAATAATTGAAACTTCATTTAGTGGGAGCTTTAGACCATCAATGCTTACAGTCAACAAATCTGAGAGCAGATTCTGTAGATATTAATTCGTCATTACCTTTTGCAATTTTATGGTGATATTAAAAGCAAAATTCCGGTCTGTTTCCATTTTAATATGCAGAAGCAAGAATATTAGCAAGTCCTTAAGTGTATCTGTTTGTGCAAAAGCCTAATATTATGCCCATTCAGACACTTGTGCTGCATAATGCAGAGATTAAAATTCATGTAACCAGTTCTGTTTTTGGCAAGTGTTACGGTTGTTTTGTGTTGTAGCTTTGACTTCTCTGCATTTCTATCTACTGTTAAAAGCCCATAATTTGTTTATTTGTGTGGATGTAAATTTACCATGCTTAAAGAACCACCAAATATGTCTGGAGCTGCACATCTGTGGTCGATTACATTGAGGAGAAAATGAAACTTAACTACCATCATCGCCCAATTAAGTTTCTCTTAGCTATTTTTTTTTTTAATTTTTATTTTTTCCTCTGAAAAAAATGGCAAGATCCTTAGCACAGCGTGTGCAATGCCAATACAATGACAAACACTGTATGAGTCCTATTGCTAAATCATTTTGGTTGGTGAAGCATGGATTTGCCACACCAGCAGGGGTGGACTGACCATCTGGAGTAGCAGGATTTTCCTGGGAGACGAGTGTACCTGCAGCCCTGCAGTGATTTTTTTTTCTTTAATGTTTTTTGATCATGCTTAGATTTAACAGCTAGTTTCACACATATCATGTATTTTTCTATTAAAATCGCCTTCATTTTAACATGTACTGCAACCGTATTTACAGTTGCAGTACATGTATATACTGATGGGAAACTGATAAAACGCTGAGCTCCCTGTTACAGTGTTTTGCATTTTGATTTTTTTCCTCCTTAAAATATGCACACATGCTTAGCCTTGGGCAAGTTTTTTTCTTTTTCCCATTATGCTCAGCATGTCACAGAGAGCATGTTTACTGCTGAAAATGTGAGCTTGCAAGTATCCAGCACATTTTCACATGAAAATTCTGCTCAAACTGTGTTGTTCACAGTGGAGAGCTCAGTGTGTCTAATCTTTGAAGGCCTCAGATTCTTCCAGAAAAAACAAGATTTGCATGGTCCTGTTAATTACCCCCCATCCCCCTAACAAAGAAAAAACACAATGGACAGATGAAGAGGAATTCAAATAAATAGTATTAAAATTAGAAAACAAAGATATAAATTACGTGAAAGGCTTTAAAATCTTGTTATGATTTACATTCAAAGTGTCTATCCTGCCAAGGACCACTATGATGTTAAAGCATAATGAATCAGAATCGGTATGAAACATTTGCAACATTTTGCCTTATCGTAATTAATATTCTCCAAATTAAAGGCCCTTAAAGTACATGTTTTTGGTTCAAAGTCTGACACTTTTTTCATCCACTCCTTTTCTTTCGCTTATCTAATTCTGGGTTGTTAGTTAGGGCATATTTTGGAAAAGTTGTTAGTCTATTGCATGGCTAACAGCCAGAGACAGAAAGTCTTTCGTGCTAGGTCCCCACAATTAGCCCATCCCTCTAAGTTAACGGCTGGTAGCTATAAAGACATTCCAGGCTTTAGGTAGTGACACCAATGGTAGCGTATCCTTGGGCAATGGCCACTCGTTGCCTAGGTAAGCCTCTAATGTATTTACTACCATGTCATATGTCAGTCAGCAGTATCCTGCAGTCTCACTGGTAGTTTCTGTTGAGAAAAGTTTTATATCTAGAATGATCTTCTTTTTTTCTTTTTCTTTTTTTCACCTCCCATATGTTGTTGAAGTCATTGACTTCTTGGGGTTGCCAGGTTGCTGCCGATAGCTTCTTGTGTGGACGCAGCCTCACTGTTACATTGATATCCAATCCCAGAATCACCAGTTAACCTAACAAGCATGTCTTTGGACTGTGAAAGGAAGCTGGGGTATCCTTAGGGAGCCCACACAGGCACAGGGAGACGAGCCGACAAATGAGCAAAAAACATGCATGCATGGAAAGTCTGCAGCTGGGTGGAACCTTCTTGCTGTGAAGTGACATTACTTACCACTGGACCACTGTGACACCTTTCCCAAGTAAATAGAACCTCAAATGAAACTTTGGCCTGTATTCGAAAATGATTTTGCCACAAGAGAAACCTTGGCTAGAGGATAAGCCTGGTATCATAATGGCAGTATAAAGCAGACCTTTAACATAATAAGCCACCTATCACTAATGGTGATATGACTGTTTAAAGTTTACCCAAAATGCACTTTTTATCATGTGAATTAGCAGCTAATGGGTAAATATGGACATTAAGCTGGTGCACTTTTGCTGTTGAAACTATAAATTATGCTCTGTTATTGCTACTTAATTTTTAATGGCAGACAATTGGAGGGATCTGCGTTTCCCTTTGAAATGTAACAACTTTAAAATGTCAGAATGCACATATTATTTTTTCTGATAAATTTTTTTTTTTTGCGTAATTTTTCTTGATAAGAAGAAATGAGATGTAGATGAGTGGTGGCGTCGTTGAAGTTTACTAACTGCCGGCCTCTGGCTCTCTGTCTTTCAAAGTCTTATCTCTCCTGTGATCATCCAAAGCGTGAAAACTACCTGCTGTGTTTCCCTTCCAAACTGGCTGCTGCTAGAAAATCAGAAAACGGATTGAAGAGGGGGAAGAAAACATGCTTCAGTCACATGGATACCGTTCATTTCAAATTCATTCAGATCTCTAGTTTTGTGCTGTTTTGCCCTGGAAATATGAACTTAGCTTTAGAACTTGTGACCCTCGAAGCCTTGACATCTTTTCTCGGATCATCGTGTCATCAGTTAAAACCCTGGTTTCACCCTGTTCCTTTCTTTATTTCACGGGAAAGCCCCTTCTCTCGAGGCGAGGGAAATCAACATGCTTCACTGTATATTTTCAGTTCACATCAGCCACCTGGACTAATTTACTGCCATTTCCTCTAAAGTCAAGGCTTATGAATGTTACTGCTCTGGCATGGCCTTACATGTTTTTATAAATCTGGCAGCAGATCTGATTGAGCGCTCCTTTGTAGGCTGTTTCCTGTGGAGCTAAATTGTCGTTTTGAGACGTGCTGTTTTTTTTCCACTAGGCAGCTTACACTGTCTAGTAATTTAGCAGCATTTCTTTTGCATAGGGAACGTTGACATCCTTGGCATTCCACTATTCACCACAGGCTATGAGGAGCACGATCACCTGCGTCTTAAGTAGCAAAAGCAAAACAGTCTGCTGAAATGTATTTAAGTACTATGATGGAAAAATGTATCAATGTACATCTAATTCTCCTAAAGCTCCTATAAGCCTTTTTACTTTGAAAGCTTTTTTTCTCCTTTGATCCCACAAACAGGGAGTGCAACCACACTGTGTTCACTTACGAAGTGTTCACCACTCCCTACATCCACAGAAGAGTGAACAGTCTGAAAACATGGCTTCCTTTCAAAGATGGATCCGACTGAGTTCAAAGGGGGGAAAAAGTTATCTGGGAAGGAAAAGAAGGAATGGCCAAAATAACACTATGGAAAACACAAAGGATTTTTTTTTTCATGAGGAAATGAAATAATATAAAGCAAATCAAAGAAATCAAGGAATACAAAAATTTATAAAACGAGTGTTATTTGAAGATGGGTAAGGGTTTTTAGCTCAGCTGGAGGGGAGACGTGCAGATTTAAAGAATAAATGTCTGTTTGCCGGGGTGCCTCACACTTAAACACACCTTTCCGAAAGCTCTCCAACAATCCAGCTGAAAAGGTGTGTGCATGTGATACTGACATTTTAAAACTGATGCTCTCATCCGCAGCGATTTGCACCGAGCGTTGCATTAGAGCGCACTCCAATTCCTCAATGTGCTACACTTGCTCAACACTCAGATGGAGAAGTGCAGGAAAAGGAAAAGAAAATAAGCTGAAAAGGAAAGAGAGGATTTTAGGACTTTTAAAATTAAATGGGAACATATTAATGACAGTAGAGGGTTACGTTTTTTGGGTATGAGGTGTGTCTTGATGAAACTGTGCTATTTTGAGTGAAGTTGCAGAGCGGCTGCTGCATTTTCAAAGGGAAGGTCATTGCAGGGCTTAGATAAAAGTATGGGTTTGGCGATGGGATGATTTTTTTCCCCTTTAGCAGTAGGGAAAAAACATTTGTAGAGGAAAGATCAACAAAATTAAAAGTCAAGAGTGATAGCAGAGGTGAAGGGCTTGGCAAGAGAACAGGTAAGCTGTTAGAGAAGCAAATCGGAGCGAGCGAAGTGCACTCACACATCTGTGTACATGCTTGCGTGGGGGTACATCTGAGAACTCATGCTAATGTGCTTTCACCATCGAGACATGAAACGTTGCTCACTGCTTCCACAGATCACTCCACCAAGGACAAGGCGAAGGAGAGGGAGCGAGAGGAGAGGGAGAAGAAGAAGGTCAAAGAGCGAGAGAAAGAAAAGGAGAAGAAGAAGCACAAAGTGATGAATGAGATCAAGAGGGAGAATGGAGAAGTCAAGCAGCCGATTAAAGGTTGGTGGAAACTTGCACACATGCATACTAAGTGACTTTTATAGAGATGAATTAAATTATTCTTTCTATTATTAGTGAAAGTTGCACATTAAAATGGATCAGCGTTTAATTTGCTGCTGCTGGCAGAAAATATAACTACTAAAATAAAAGTAAACTACAACTACAAACGTAAGTGTGTTGTGTGCAATAAATGAAACAAAAACCATGCAAATAAAACACCCCACACATGTTGCAGTAGCATAGCATTGAGTCATAAATAGTGTTTTTTCCATATACAAGTGGAGCTCAGATCTGCTGCTAAGGTAACCAAACATGACCCACTTCCACAGTGCGCTGTACAGTAAATCATCATTATGTTTCCAACGTACAAGCTGCATACACAACTGCTCAGCATCCCAGTGGGTGTTAGGGTAAAAAAAGAAAAAGAATTCTATCACTGTGCTAGAAAAGGTCCAGTTTAGCACTGTAGCTGTCATGGCTGAACTCTTCAAGTGTGACCAGAGTTACAACCTTTTATTTTCACTGAGAACTTGATCCCTGGTGTTAGGTTGACCTTTGCACTTTGCTGCTCCTCACATGTAGAGTTGGTGCCTATGGTTTATTTAGCCCTTATGGTTTATTGAATTAAGGCAGCAGTGGTTGTAATAGGAGAAGCTGAGAGTCTTCACAGTCTGTCGTCCCCTCCTGTTCCCATTTCTTGCTGCCTTTGTCTCTGCTAGTTCGTCGTCTTTTATAATCTTTGTAGCTTTATTGGTGTTTATTTCTGCCTGCTCTTGTTCTCAGGTTGGTTTAAATAAGTATTTCTGATGTGATTCTTTAATGTTTGACCATTAGAATACATGTTTTACAGTAGCTCTGTTTATGTGCAGTCTTATTTTTGTGATTCTGATGTTTTTAAAAGCCCAAACAGAATAAAAATGCTCCAAATATGGCTCCATATAAAGGTCCTGACTGTAATTTCAGTTTGAAAATCCTCTTTTTTTTTAATGTCATTGATCAGGGCTTTTCCTGGGTTAAATGAGCCTTTGAGGGGAAGGCTGTGTGTAAACACAACAAGTCCTCATGTAGTTTTGCATACATTTTCCTGTTAACTACCCATTTGATGTATCTCAAGTTTGATTAAATATTGAAAAAAATGTTGGTTCTTTGGTGGAAGGCCAAAATCACTTTGTCGTTACTGTTGTTGTTGTTGTTTTTAATATGCAATTACCTGACTGTGTTCATGCTACTTTTAATGCTTTTCCACGTTCCCAAAGCCAGCAGCTTACATGCTGTACTGACCTTATTTTATATTGAATTAAAAAAAATACAAACACCAAAGAAATAAGAGCAGCACATTAATGGTAGCTTCTGTGTTGAGCAGCAGATGGTCTGAAGATGACCATCTCCCTGATGATCATCTTCAGGGAGATGGTCATAAAGGATTAGATGGTGATCACGAAGGCGAGTGTATGACCTATTCGTTACTATACGCATGTCACACAGTTGTTTGATTAGATGCATCAGCACAGCTAAATACCAGATTATATTAAATCCCATCTCCTTTAAACATATTTTGATGTATATATAGCGCTTTGAGTGTCTAGAAAAGCGCTATATAAATGCAATTTATTATTATTATTATCATTATTATATATAGCCAATATAAATTTCAGTTTGGGATAGGCAGCCAATGAAAAGAAAGATGGCTTAAAGGGGGAAGAAAGGGAGCCAAAATGGCTAGTTTCTGACAGTAGATGAACTGATTGGTCTCACACAGGCCTGGTATAAGATCGATAAGCATTATTTTAAACTACAAAGCAAAAATTATAAGCAGCTCAAGCAAATCTTGAGTGTGATTGGCCCTCTTCAAAATCCGTTTTCATGTCCCAGAAATAGAAAACTTAAAGTGGTTGTCTTTTTATATTATAGTTAATTAAAACAATTGACAAAACCCCCAACTCATTTTAATATGATTAATAGTTGCAACCCTAAATATGTTTAGCTTTGTTACTCTCTCATGTAATTGCCTTTCTGTGCTTGTTTCTGTTGTCAGGCATGGTTTTAACTTCCTGTTTATTAGAGTGTGACTGATGGGTGATTATCTAGATCACACTTTTAAATATTCTTGTCACAGATCTTCTTAGAATGATGAGAAAAATATATTTTTGCTCTTGAACACATTTCTTTTGTTGTTCAGTTTTGTATACATTAAGATGGCGGTTTTCTTTGAACACTTGTCTGCATCCATTATTGATGTAAGCCTGCTGGTGATGAAGTCAGGCTCTCCTGTGTGCGTGCACACCTTATCAATGCGGTGCAGCGGCGACTTTCATTGTTAACCTTTTGACAGTAGTGAATTATTTGCAGAGCGCTGTGATCATAATCTCCACCTAACTGTGCGCGAGTAATCTGAGTTCAGCCGTTTATCAACAGGGATGTTTTGCTTTTTAAGATCCACCCCATCCCACTCTTTTTTTTTTCTTTTTTTTTTTAATAAAGAGTGACACAGGCTCATACGCACAAACCACTTATTGACACGTGTGCATGCCAATTTTACTTCAATTGATTTGATTTGCTGGAGAGCTCTGGGGGAGTTTGTTATGGTATGTCACGACCCCGCTGTGACATTTCAAGGACTTAGCTGTGCTTTGGGCACATAGCGTGACCAGTGGCTGCAGATGGAAATTACAGAGGGATAAATTGGTGCACTATTTCAATCTTCCCATTTTCTGTCAAAAGGCCACACTTCCTAGTAATGCTGGTTCATTCCCTCATTATGAGGGTAGAGTTAAGAAAAGACTGGACTGAGAGCAAGAGGCATGTGTTAATCCTGCAGCCGTCCTGTGAGAGAGTCCGCTATTTAATCACTTGTTTAAGGGACGCACTGAAACCTGCGATTAGATTTTTGAGGCGAGGCGGGGCAGGGGGGGCTCCCCCCACCAGAGAGAAGGTTTTCTGTAATAGTGAGTGTGGCATTTAATCAGAGGGTATTACAGTGACAGAGAGACCGGGAGTGAAAGTTAGAAATTTAATCAGTGAGAGAGTGTTAAGTTTACAATTGAAAAGGACGACCAAGAGAGAGAGGGGCAGCCAGTGGAAACGTGTATAGGAAATCAATAAGCAGCAAATGACCATTCTGACAGTAAATCTGCTTTACTGCCAGTGAGGCTGTTTGATAGTGGGTCTCTGTGTGTGTTTATTTGAGTGGGAATTTATCTGACCATAAACTGATCATGACCATCCAGCCAAATGGTCCAACTATGCATTTGTTTGTGTATAAACAAAAGGGAAGTTGCAGTTTTTGCCCAGGAAAAGTCATCAGCAGAGTGAACATGTATGTACAATATTAAGTTACAATTTTAATTTTTTTAGAGCAGCTGCCAATGGCTGAACAAGTAGACCTATTATAATGGATAATTAAAACTGGTTGTTAGCAGATCAAATTAAGTCTAATGATTTAGTTCACTGGTTATTTCAGGAAAATGTATTTTACCCTAGATATAATGTGATTTTCTACAGTAATGAATGCAACAAGCCTGACTGATACAAGATTTTTTTTTTTAATTTTTGGCACGTAATAATAAGCCTGTCACATTTACTTCACAATCACCTGATCATAATAATTTCAGCTGACTAAATGTACCTGTTTAAACAAAGCTGGATGAAATTACATCACTATTTTCATGTTGTTTTTCACCAGTTTTGCCCTCTTCTATTAATGGCACTTCAAGGTGATCAAGTTAAACTATTGTACCGGCTGCACTGCAGTAAGCAGCTGTTGAGATTTAACAGCATGGATTTAGCTGTTAAGCCAAAACATCACCAGTGGGAGCATGTTGGTTTTAAGCCAAATGGAAAGAAGGAGCACAATAACTTGTTCTTTGTAAAATTTGCAGAAATAGGCGGCTGACTTGGTAACATAGACTGTTGTGTAGAGTAGATGTTTATGGCATAAATCCACCTGCTTCCAACTTTCTGGGTTGAAGGTCGAACAACACTTGTAGTTTGGTAAAGCAATAAAGTTGTTCTTCAATGTGTTTGGCCTGTAGCCTTCATCAGGGTACACATAAAATGAACAAAAGACAATTAGGCCATCAACTGTTTGTACCATCAAGTAAACATTATACAGCTGAAACAGTTTTTTATTGGTTTGTGATAGAAGTATAGATCCTTGTTCCCCTTTACAGATCGCAAATAGAAGAGCATTGAACTGTATTCCTTTAACAAGATATTTGTTGCTCTTCCTGTTAAAAGGGAGTTTTTTTCTTCCCATTGTTGCCAAGTGTTTACTCCAATGTGATCGTCTGATTGTTGGGCTTTTTTCTTTGTAAAATTTGTAGGCTCTTTCCTTGCTATATAGAGGACCTTGAGGCAACTGTTGTAAAATAAAACAGTATTGAATTGAGTTTTATAATCCAGAGAAGATTTAAAACCAGAAAAACATGTTTTCAAGTGGCAACATGTTGCAGCAACTCCATTTGTCTATTATGATTTTCATTTTTTAAGGCCTTATTTTATTTATTTATTTATTTATTTATTCAAATCAAGTATATATTCTTAATTTTTCAGAAAAATAGGTTATATTCATTGACACTTTCAGTGTTGGTACGATAAACAATGAAGCACACTGAATGTGCTTCAAAGCAGGCTATATTCCAGATAAAAGACTGAAAGGTACAAAATCACCACCTACTGACCAATCAGTTCTCTGGAAAATAATAGGCTATTTCCTGGATGATCTCTGGGACCTTTTGACCTTGGACGTTTTTGTGTCTCACTAAAGAGCATTAATATAGATTGCTTTTTTTCTTGCTAAGCAATTTCAAAATGGTTTCATATTACTGTAACTTTGTATATAGTGTTATGACATGATCATAATTGTCACATTCTCCGGTGTATTAAAGATAGAACCAGTGAAACTGGTAAACTTACATAGCTGGCATAGCATTTTAAGTCTTGTTGACTAAAGCTTTTAGAGTGCACACATTCAGCTAGAGCTTTGTAGTACTACACTTACTGTACAGTGCTTTTTCTATCAATCACACTGCTGTTTAGGTAACAGCAGCTTTGCTGCCTTCAGCAATCACTTCACACTTTTTTTAATGTTATAGGTTGGTCGTCTTTGTAAAATATTCCACTGTGCTGCCGGTTGGCCTCTCCATGTTTGTGATTGGTCACACGCTGCCAACACCGCCTCGTTCATGTGTAGCTAGATTGGGAAACCCTGGGTTCAGTTATCCAGTTGATAACCGCCTTTGTGTGACTGCTTAGCGTCACATCGGGGTAAGTGAAGCCAGATCAGAGAAAGAGATACTGGGTATGCTGAACTTGCTTCATCTGTGATTTGATGGAGGTTGAAGGAATAAACGTCTGTTTGGGTGTACAGGGAATTGGGGGAGGGTGACTATGGGTTAAAGCGCTTTTGGATTAGTAGCTCAGCTATTGTACTGCAAATACCCCCACCCCCGCTGTGCTTACTTCTGTCTCCCTCCTTTCTTGTGTGGCATTGAACTTGTGTGGGGTACACACTAGACTAAAGCTGTGTATTTGTGCATGTGCGTTAGTGAGGTGAGGGCAGCAGCACCACTGTCATCATGACTGAAGTGCATGTATATATTTACTGTAAATGCATACGTGTCCATGTGTTTACACAATAACTGTGGAATCAGAAACTAGAAAGCAACATGTATCCAAATTGTCATGCTTTGACACACACACACTCACACAGAGACAAACAGATACAGTAGCACTTTGCATAAATTTGCATGTTCCACGTTGTCCTGCCTGAGGTGTCTAAGAGATGGACTGCCATGTACGGTATTATGTCTTTGCAAATATGCCACTGGAGAGTGTGCTTCCTGGCTTAGTCATATCTGCTTTTCTCAAGGGATTCAGTTTCAATGTTCTTCACTTTATTTTATGTATACACCTCAGGAGATGTATGCCAACTGGGGGGAAACTTGCAGTGAGTCATCTGCTTAAAACAGTTAGTACTCGTTATTCTCAGTTGTTTTGTTTGTAGGGCATTAAAAGTGTACCTGAATGTGTTTATTATTAGACGCTTTAAAATAAATAATAACAAAAATCTGAGTAAAGCTTTTAATTTTACTGTCTTTCTTTTTTTTAACCTGTTTTCAGAACCTCACTCCTTCTAGCCTCCATTTTTTTCCACCCCTTCACTTTATTTTACTTGCATTTTCAGAGCTGCAGTTATTGCAAGAAGACTGATTTCACTGATTTAGTGACATAAGAGACACACGGCACTCAAAGCTTGGATAGAAAACTATAGGAGGATTCTGCAACAGCGCAGATGGCAATAGAAGTATAACTTCAGGAGAAGGGGGTTTTGGGGCAAAGTCAGCCAAGTTTTGATGTGGGTTTTATAACGTTTGACTGATAACTCGTGCATTTATTTCTCAGTGACCACCGAAATTAAAGTTAATTCAGATGATGCATCAATAAACGTGCCTCCTAGCATTTTAAGATTGCTGCTAACTTGCAAATCTTGCTTCTAGAAGGACTTTGGAGAAATCTATTCTCACAGCAGGGAGCTGGGAGAGTTTGTTGATCCACCGTGCATCAAATAACACATGATGGATTCTAACAAATCTGTCATGAAAGCCTCTTCAGAGTTGGATTTCTTCTTATTTTGTGGTATTTCACAAAAATCCTTCAATAGTTCCTTTCTCCCCTCTCTCTTTCTCTCTCTCTCTCTCCCTTTCTGTTGCTCTGTCCAGATGACAAAGAGAAAGCCAAGATCAACTCAGAGGAGCTGCAAATCAAAAAAGTGAAGAAGAAAAAGAAGAAGAAACACAAAGAAGGGGAGAAGCACAAGCGTGTGAAGATGTACCACCGGTCCTGCCAAACCATCTGTGCTGGCCTGCTTCTCCTCCCTCCCTCCTCTACGTCCCCCACCTCGTCTTCCTCCCCCTCTGAACTAAAACACGACTCCTCCCTATCTTTATTTAAGTCCCCTCTACCTGTTTATCCTCCACCTAACAACAAAAGCTCCCATCTCCCGCCCTCTTCTCCTTCGAAATCTCACCTGAACTCTCTTCACAACTCACTTAACTCTCCGTTGTCGTCCACCACGTCACCTCTTTCCTCCCCAACCAAACACCAACCACAATGCTCGTATCCTGGTATGGCGGATCTGGAGTTTGCCTCGTACATTCACGTAGAAAACCAGCCTAACGGAGGCGCCTTAGTGGCTCACGCCTACACGTCGCAGCTCTCCTCTCTCTCAGTGGACCAGAGGGAAAGGTTTGCTCAGGAGTTTGTCACGTTGGTGTTCAGTGAGGACGCGTCCCAGGTGCAGCATGTGTATTGATCAGATTGATCCTTGAATGTTGAGTTCAGTGCAGTGTTATTTGCAGCTGCAGTGTAGCACCTGCTGCTGACTATGTTTCATTAAAAACACTGTTTTTCTTTACCCTTTAAGTTATGTAGACGGGGGATGCACTGATCTGCTATTCAGATGGGTTAGGCAGGATACAGTCAGATATTTTCATAATGTGAATGAAAAGTGAGAGCTTGAAGCTTGACTTTTTTTGTGTGTTTATAGCTTTTCTCTTCTTTGATTACAAAAGTTTTTTACTTGACTACAAACTGTGAACTTTGTCAAGTGATTTCACATGACTGAAAAGCTGTTATTTCACTAATAAATAGCAGTTCAGTTCAGTTAGTCTTGGATTTATTAATTTATGTATTTATTTTTTCGTGAGTTTGTAATTTTAGACTTGTTGCCTAAAACCGTCACACATGCTCAGAGACCAGTCAGTTATCTCCTGTCAGCCACTGGTTGCTAGGGAAAAATCTGTATTCCTTGATACCACTTTCAGTCATTTAGTGGTTGTTATAGGATTTTCAGTTGCCAGGGGGTTGCCAACTACTCCCATACCTTTAACCATAAAAGAATAAATTGCAATCTTTTCCTATAGTGACGACTCAACATTATTAATTTCATAATGGTATCAGATCAGTACTTTGGGTATTTGTAGCATATCTGTGATCAAATGAATTGGATTGGTGCATCCCTCATTTATACTTAAACTCTTAGACTAGTATTTTAAAATATTTTTCCTAAACCATCATCTTGATCTAAATTAACACTGCTGACTGTTTTGCAGGCTGCTCGTTATGTCATGGGAATCGTCCACGGAGAAGCCAAGTACCTGCCGGACTTCTTGGACTACTTCTCAACCAAGTTTCCGTCGGCTCCGGTGAAAATGGAAATAATTGGAAAGAAAGACATAGAAACCACGACTATGGCTAATTTCTACTCTCAGGTCAGTCAAACACAGGCACATAAAGGGGAAGAGTGGTGTCATAGATACTGTGCTGTATGTGTGCTGTGGCTTGGATATTATTGGAACTGATACAGACAGTTCTGCAACCATGCTGACTAGTTGCTTTTCTGATTTACACCGTTTTTGCTGCTGCTTGTGCAGTTTTGAAGCAGTTTCCCCAGAGAGCAAAAAACAAATGTCAAGCTTTCAGACATGAAAAATAAAAGCTCAAAAGCATCAAATGGAAAAGGCCACATGCTTCCATGTTACTGTCTGTCGTTTGCATCAGTCTGGGTGTTACAACCGTCTATGAAGACAGGAAATAAGTGATATGTAGTATACACTTAGAAGGTTGTGTGATGCAGGGTAAATTGAGGATGCAATATGAAGGCCAGGATAGATGATGTCATGCTAGGACTGTCCATGCAACAGTTGCAAGAAGAGGTGGAGGCCTTTTGTCATGTTGTATATGCAAATGTATAAACATACACACACTTTTGTTTCTGGCTTAAATGCATTATGTTGCTTTCTGTGGTGCGATGCATGAAAAACAGTTGTTTTTAACAAATGGGGTTTGACCTGAGAAGCTACAGCTCTGTGTTTTCTCTACACTTCAGTGCTTTGCTTTTCTTAATCGGAGTTAATCTCGAAGTGACTTTTGTATAAATATTGTTTTCCTCAAGGTTTGCATAAAACATTTTCTTGGCAGTAATAGCAATTTTTCTGTCACTGTAGAAGTAAATACAAGAGCTGTTTATGAAGGCTCAACCTTTTTTGTTTTACGAGTGCGAGTAAAATTCAATAAGAATTGTAGGAATTATTTTTAGTATAATGTCTTTAACAGATATACGGTAGTGTGTGAAGTTTTACACTTAGAAGTTAAGTGAAATGGCTTTCAGAAGTAATGCCGTGTGCAGTTCAGTCTGAATTATTCATTAGTTCACTTTATACCAATTTCAGAAAACTGAAATGGACCAAGTTGGTGTTACAATCCTCAAATGCAGCAGTGTTTTGTTTTTTTTTGGGGGGGGGGGGTTGTCCCTTGGGACAGGTACCTCTATTGATCTAAAGATTTGAAGACAGGAATTAGAGAAGTTATGAAAACTAAAAAAAAACTAAAAAAAAAAAGAGGAAATTATTAAATTATTCTTAAAAAAAACAAAACAAAAAACCCCTGAAGAAAATAAAACAAAACACAGATCCAAAGCATTTTACTGTTATATCACATCCACAGCAGGGAAAAAAGAACATATTCTTTTTTGTCTCTTGATTTTTTTGCTTTGCTGTAAAAAGGCTGATGGGGTATTGTTGTCACCCTGCTGGGTGGCCGGGCGGGCATCATGGGCACCTAAGTTCAGTTAGTAAGGGTGTCAACTAAAATCTCGGGAGATCAAAACTTGGAGATTTATAAAAATCTTGTGAATACAATAATTCAAGAAGGAAGTCACCTGGGATTTTTAAATTGAAAACTGAAATGAAAACTTGACTGTGATAACTCAAGAACAAGCTAATGGAAGATTTTGAAAGTGATACCATCGGTGTGACAGATCGCTGACAGATAGCACTTGTGGTGTGCAGTATGTTCAGACCTTTGGTTGTTGCTGAGCTGACCGGTGCAGTGGGTTGTTTTTTTTAAGAGTGCACCATATTGTTGATTTGGCAGCTGCTCAAGTTTGGGGGTTTTTTCCCCGCAACTCAATGATGGGTTCCTTCTGACATGAATGCAAGTTCAACACTTGGAATCAGCTCCAGAGCTTTTATGCATTCAGCTTATGATAACAAGGGAACAGGAACAGGCCCTGCTTTGCCATGAAGCTTCTCTTGAAAATGGGATACTGTGTTTAAAAATTAATGTAATTCCTTAAGCTGTTAATGTGAACATTTTTGTTAAACCCCTTTAATTAAAGCTGAAAGTCTGCACTTTAATCACAGTACACCTTAATTTTTAAATAAAATATTAAGGTTGAGATATATAAAATGGACATTTAACACTGAGTGGGCGCTGCTTTGAAAAGAATGGAGCAACACTTCTCTCTTATTCAGCTTTAAATGGGGAATTATCAGACTGTCAGAGACCTGTGGTGCATGAAGCTTTTATCAGTCAGGCAGCACAGTTATAGATGCATAGTTCTCTATTAACATCCACTACCCCTCTGCACTAAAAACTTTCCTAGTGGAAACCCAGCTGTACGCATCAACTGCGCAGAGTTCCGCTTTTCTTTTCCCCTCAGATGAATATTAAATTTATTTGCATTCCACTGATTTTTCCTAACTCCTTATCCACCTTGGTGTCATGGGTCGGGGGACTGGAGCCTCTCCCAGATGTCATTGGGAAAAACACACAGACACATCCAAACCTGCTGCCAGTTTAGAATCACCAGATATTAACCTATCGTGCATGTCTTTACTGTGAAAGGGAGCTGGAGTACCTGGAAAACATGTGACTCCACACAGAAATGCCCCTGCATGCCAGGAGGACTGAACCCAGAGCCTTCTTGCGACCAGGATGACAGTGCTAACCATTTCACCCATTTAGAATATGGCCTACTACAGCTACAGGCAGCTCCCAGCTCTTTTTATCAACAATCACTAATGCTAGCCTAAAGATGAACGCGTCAGCGTTTGTGGATCTTGGGTGATTAGCTTTGCTAGAGCAGATGGCAGCTGTCACAATTTGCGAAGATAACTTTCAAGGCTCAGAATTAACATTCTGAAGACATTTTCATGCAGAGTTGACAAGTGAAATTCATTCATCTTGAGTTTAGTGTAAAGAGTAAGTTGACTGGATTTGAGGTGCTTAGAGAAGCTTGAAGTATTGCATCTGTTTTAAAAAAAATGCTGGCTTTAATTGTCTTTAAGTATTATGCCACTATACTTGCTGCTATGTTTCCACATATTGTTTCCCAGTACCTTTAAAAACCAAACTATGTAAAAAAAAAAAAAAAACTGCCAAGTTTTCAGACATTTGTCGTCAACTTGTTCCAGTTCTCCCTGGTGGTAAATATAGAAAGTAAGGAAGAAGGTGACGTGATGATGGGGAGGGAAACGTAATGATTAAATGAAAAGACTGGATGGCTGCTGTGAACATGAAAAAGTTGTATTGTTGTGGCTTTAACCATCTGGTCGAGTCATCTGCTTCCATCTGTTCAGCATTAAACAGCTTTTGGCATTAAACTGATGTCTGATTTCGCAGACTTAATGACAACATTATCAACGACAACAGCGTTGTGTGCAGCACACGTTTGGACGTGGCTGTTACTCCGACGCCTCTTAATCTTGAGATATCAAAGTTCAAAGCAAGCGGACATACTTGTTAGAGAGGGAAGAGACTATTAAAAGCATATAACACAAGAGGCTGCATGAAGCATAGTCTAAAATAGATGAGAAAGAGAGGATTTTATATAAGAAATGTGACAGAAATGGCAGCGAAGGGGTGAGAGGGAAGAAGTCGAGTTAAAAACTGAGAAATGACTGCTGTCAGCCAGGTGGTGGCTTCACGGTAAAGCAGGTTGGAGACTCACCTCCAGCAACAAAAAGGTGCTTTTCTTCTCAAACCTCCTGACCACTTTTCGACCCACAACACTTTTGAGGACAGCGGGAAAAACTAGAACTGTTTATGTAGGTGTGTTGCTGGGATGGATTGTCCCCTCTGGGCACAGTGACAAAGCTAGACCTCTTCATTACAAGTTGTCCCATGTCTATAGTTCACTAATGAAAAGCTTTTTGTTGCCTCAAACCTCCTGAGTGACTTTGTACTGAGATACCGCCTGCTCTTTTTCAATGTGAGTACAGCCAGGATTGGTTACCATACTCTTGTAAAGATTGTGTGTGGTGTACTACAGGGGGTAGATCAGTTTGTGCGTTCTAATGCTGTCCTTCTGGCTGTTTTCTTCTTTTGTGTGGAATATTCATAATGTTTTTCCCCTGTATTTCCTTCTGTTTTTGGACAGTTTTGCCTCCACAGGAACATCCTTGATCTCAGCATGACTGTGAATCAATTAAATCCAGTAGAAATGAAAGCATGAAACATCCTTATTGTGTAATTTTTGTCTAAATTTCCCTGCAAACCTGTGTCCCGTGCTGTCCCTTTAAGAGTAATGTTCCTTGCAGGGCTAACGTCATTGTCCACTGGTCCTGTTAATTTTTTTTTCCCTCCCTCCAAGCTCTCGGCAGTGACCTTGGGAAGTAGACTTACAGTCCACACACACACACACACACACACACACACACACACACACACACACACACACACACACACACACACACACACACACAGACAGATGTGAGCATGCATACTGATAGTAAATACACAGGAACAAGTACACACACACACATATATACAGAGATTAATGTTGTATCATCCCCATTTCTCTCCCTCCCGCTGTGTTAGTCTGTCTCTCTTTTATCTCTCTCCTCCATGTTTCTGTTATCGAGCCATAAATGACTGGACCGCTGCTTTTTGTATGGTGTGTGCAGAAAGGAGAGCTAAGCAAATTGCCGCCGCTTGCAATCTTTTCTTCTTTGTTTGTGCTCAAATTTATCTCCCACAGTATGAGACACAATCACCCACACACTTCTCCACGAAGTTACTTGCGTACCTATAGCAATTGATAATGAATAGCGTGTAAGAGAGGATGTTTGTTATGCTCACAATGTGACCGCAGGCACCGAAGTTGCTTTGCTGCTGCTCAGGCTGCGTGCCTGTATTTTGTATTCAGCACCTGTCTGAAGCCATTTTCAGTACCGGTAAGAATTATGGAAGATTACAGCTCTCCATTTTCTCAGGGCAAGTACAGCCCAACAGTCAATACGTGGTGTGCTAGGACGCTGAGGTAATTTGGTCTTTCTCCTTTTAGTCACTGAGAGCAATGATGCCGGTACGTCGTCAAAAGATTAAAACGAGGCAAAACAGCAGAATGCAGCTTTTTAATATTTTATTAATCTGTGCTCATAATGTGCTTGTGTTAATGCTTTATCACTGCAGAAAAACATTCACAACAATGGCTCATATGTAAATGAAGTAAAAGCCAGCAGGTTTATGGGTCAGAGTGGGGGAAAAAGAAGCCCAGTACTTTATGTGTAAACTCATTGACTAGAATAGAAATATCCTTTATTGTCCTTCATTAGGGAAATTCAGGTGTTCCAGCATCAAAGTGACAGGCAGGTGGAGCTTGCAGATTCACACAAAAGTAAAGAATATATAAAAATAAGAGACTGTACAGTAAGTAAGTAAGGGCAGCTTTCAACTTAATGCAAACAAATACTGTATAGTTCAAAGCAAATACTGGACAAAAGCTCAGAAATTCCGATTATACAGAGGAAGATGTTGCAAGATGTTGTTTGAAAAGATGAGACTTTGTGGGGGGGGGAAGTCAAAAATCCTATATCAGTGCTGATTTCGAGGGTTTGTCTGAGTGGCGAGACCAGTCTTTCAGGACAATACTGCCATTTAAGCTGAGCTCTCTAAGACGTATTCCCCAACCTGCTGGTGAGTAGTTGCAGGAGGCTGCTGGTAGTCTCTGTTCTACCGCAGCTAATACTCACCAGGTACTCTCTGAGCTGTAGTAAAACTGAAAAGTATGACACAAACCAGAAACTGTTTGTCTTCAAAGTAAACGTTGCTCCTTTTGATATGTTCTGGGAGTAGAGTCAAGGCACAACTTTTAGTTGGAAGTTGAATTTCCTCTATTTCTGGTTTATGTCACACTTTTTGAAGTTTTACTACCACTCTGCCAGTAGCTCCCAACTAGTTGGGTAATGCTCATTTTTCCCATGTGACTCTCTGGACCTGCCTGGGACCCAATATTGCATAGAGGAGGTTAACAGCAGTTTGTAGGTATTTCACATTGACTACACCATCAGCTTTTTACTATATTTCAATAGCTTCTTGACTTAGCCACAGACTTCAGTAAAATGAGTCATCATAACTGAAAAGACAGGATGACAGTGCATTTTCTTCTCTCTATTTGCTGAAGTCCTCTGACCTCCACAGTAGGCTAAATTGAGACTAGCGAGAATGAATTAGGTGACAATTTAGTATGAAAAGTTGTGACAAATTTGCTAAACCTGCAATAAACATGTGAAGCACGATAAGAACTGCTGTGAGTGAGAAGGATGGTAAACAAACGAGCTGAGATCATTTAGTCTCGGAAAAAACACCACAAACACAAATTATTTTTTTGTTATTTTTGCCTATATTAACAGTCACACGAGACACGAGTCCAGCTGCTGTGCATAGGCTAACATAGATATTTCTCTAGGTGCTTTCTTTTTGAGAGATATGTTGTGCCCCTAGGCTAAGATGGTTTATTTTTCTCATATTAAAAAAAAACCAAACAAAAAAACCCCCTGATTATTCAAATCTAAAAATTGAGAATCCTATAGCTACATTGAATACCGGTTATCGGCATCTGTAGCTCATCTGATTCTAGCTAAAGCCTCATCCTGTGTAGGCACCTTGCTCCAGGCTTTTGATGCTCACTGACCTGAAGGAAACACTGCCACGCTCAGCCTCCACAGTGTACCTAGAAGTTGGCTTAGCATCAGTGTGGTGTCACTTTAACTTACAAGAATTCATCAGCAATAACAAAGGAGGCGGAAAGGGACCATTACATTATTTTTAATTGAAGTGTGGATGTGCATTCATTCACGTCTCTCTCTTTGTAGCTGAGCCAAGTGGGAGATTGTTAAAGAGAAGCGTGTCCAATTGTGTTTGAGGCACCAGTCAGCAGCCAGAAGCTTTGTTGTGACGCATGTACGGAAATAGACTAATAAACTTAGCACTCTGCAGTCTGGCTGGACATAATGATCAGCGAGAGAATTGGATGAGAGGGAGAAAAGAATTTAAGAGATACGCGGGGGTCAGGGAGAGGTCGGACAGATTAGTAAGATGATGGTATGACATGAACTCAGCAGGAGAAGGTCAAGGATGAGTTGATGAAGGAAAGGGGAGCTTGTTACAGAATTAACAAGTGAGGGAACCAGAGGCGGAAAGGAGAGCAGGAAGGAGAGAGGATTGATCTAATAGGCTTCCCACCAGGGATGTTAGCATTATGAAGGAAGGAGGCAGAGGAGATGGAGAGGCTGACGGAGACGAAAGGGGGAAAAAAAATGGGTAAGGCGAGTGAAACACCAAGTGAAGTCAGTGTTTACAAGCACGTACGCAGAGAAGAGAAAGGAATGGAGCATCTTGAACACTGTAGCTCAGAGGAAGTCTGTCAAATTTCCTGTTTCCTTCTGTTTGCCTTCACTTGATATAGAAAAGGTGTGTGTGTGTGTTTGTGTCAGTACCAGTGGGTGTTAAATTTATCCGTTCATTTGAGTCACAGGTCGCGTTTCCTAATAATCCTCTTGTGATAGTGAGAGAATATTGTCTTTGCAAACAACATGGGGGTTTAGTCAGGTGTTAAGTTACGCACGTGTAAACACATGCGCACAAAAATAGACTCATAAGCGCAAACACTTATAATCATGTAGAAAAAAGAACACACACACACTACAGAAATACATGCACACACTGTGGCTAAGAAACATTGTGGAAGCCAGGAATTACTTGTAAGCCCGATGGTGTTGGAATCAACACATCCCCCTCTGTGTAACTAGGTCACTGACTCAGTGAGACTATTTAAAGTTGTCTTTATATGTCTTTATGGAGTCAGTATGTCAAGCTTTTAGCCTGTGTCATCTTATGAGGATATTAAACCGTGAACAAACAGCCACGTGGCTCGGCATGACTATGGATGATACACTGATTTATTTTTGCTAGTTTAATATAGAATTAAAAGCTGTAAACAGCTGTTCATCACAAGTGTTTGGACCAATTTACAAGGAATTATTCAGGTAGACATGTTGTTTCTTTTACTGAGTAAAAAACATGTTCTACATACTGAAGCCACCAGCATTCACAGTCTTCTAAGCTACTGTTGGGGATCTGGTACCTTACATATAAAAAGGCACCTGGGAGCTGCTAAACACCCTCCCCTTCAGTCCTTTTACAATTTAGTGTTTCCATCTTCATTACTTCCCCTTCACTTCCCTCCTCCCATCTTTTCAAACCTTCACTCATCTCTCCTCATCAACAACAAACCCCCCCCCCCCCCCCCCCCTTCCTTTTTTTTTCTTCGACCCTTTGGAATTACGAGGATTTCTGCATTTATTAATCCTACAATGTGCTCTGATTTTTTTGTCTCGCTTGCATTTCACAGCTTGTCTTTCCAAACTTTCTCTTCCTCTTCTTTACACATTTTTCTCTCCATCTGTCTCTCTTCCCCTCATCCTTTCTCTCTTGTGTATCCTCTCTCTCTCTCTCTCTCTCTCTCTCTCTCTCTCTCTCTCTCTCTCTCTCTCTCGGTCTCTCTCCTCCCTCTGGTCTGCCTCTCTTCCCTTCTCTCTCCCTTTATCTCTGCCTCGTTGTCAAGTGGTGACTCACTGGAGGCGTGCAGCCAAGGATGTGGCATGCGCACACACACACATGCATCGCGATCAGCCAAGAGTACCGCATGCAGGCCACATGCTGCACGTACTGCGCGCACATGCACACACAAAAGGCACTGTTGAGGGCCAAGGGTATGAGAGGCGGGTTAGAGACACACAGTCACACAGGCGCGATGCTCTGTCAGCCAAGTGAAAAGCAGCAAACAGTGTTGAGTCACATCACTGGAGCAGAAACATCAAAAGAAGGCACCAACACACACACACACACACACACACACACACACACACACACACACACACACACACAGTGTCTATTTTGACACCCAGTAATGATGCACAGCTTCTATGCGGATCTCTCCCTCCAATTCAGATTTTCGTGTGTTCCCAAATTGGCATGAATAATATTATATTTTATATAAATAATATCATCATATAACACTTGCTGTAGGATGGAGAAAGGGACCATTATATTATTTTGCTTCCTGTCATTTATTTATCACTTTTAGCTGTTTATGATGTCTTTGCCAGACACTATATGCCTAATATAGTGTCTGGCAAATGATCTGGCTTTGAGCACAGAAGTCCCACCCACCTGTTCTTCACACCTTCTGTTTGCAAGGGGCAACCAATCAGGGAAAAGCTGGCTTAAAGGAAGTTAAATGGTTTATTTCACATAGTGGATGAAAGTAATTTTTGGAGCTTTATGCTTTTATCAGAGTGCAGTGGAGAGCAGACAGGAAAGTAGGGAGAGAGGGGGACTGGGGGAAGACATGTAGCACAGGGCCTTGGATTTGAAGCATTTGGGCTTGTGGCATATGGTCACCTGCTCCACCTGTGAGCTAAACTGGCACCCATTCATGTTTGTTTTAACTATAGACCATACAGAGTTACCCTAGTAGAGTCCAGCAGGAAACTATGCCAAGCTGGAAATAACCACAATCAATTCCCTCCATAAAAATTGTTAGATGGTTTTAGGTGTTAAAAAAAGGTATTAAAACAAAACAGGTGGGGGAAATGCTCTTTAGTAGGACTGGTCACCAGGTAACTGTTGTATGTTAAAAAAGAACTCAGATCCTCTAGCCCAGCGGTCCCCAACCTTTTTTGCGCCACGGACCGGTTTATGTCCGACAATATTTTCATGGACCGGCCTTTAAGGTGTCGCGGTTAAATACAACAAAATAAAACCTGTACCGGTACCAAAAATAAAAGGACTTAATAATAACACACGGGAAACGATGCAGGGAAACCGATTTAATAATGAAAACGATAAAAAAATAAAGATAAAAACTGATAAAAAAAACCCTGAAAACCATAAATTTCACACCCGAGCCTCAACTCTCGTGCCCCGGTACCAAATGACTCATGGACCGGTACTGGTCTGTGGTCCGGGGGCTGGGGACCGCTGCTCTAGCCCCATCTGTTACAGCAGTGAGAGGTCTTTAATGAGCTTGTTGAAGGTGCTACAATTTTCCCAGATGATGATTATTGGCTATTAGTTTCCATTTATCACTTTGCATGATATGTTCATTGTTAGAGTGAGAGAATGTGTTTTCTTCTGAGTTGGATTTGAGAGTGAAATGATAAACAGTGGGTGTGTATCACATTGAAAATGGTTTGTTTGAACTGCACTCCTTTGGATGAGAAATAATAAAGCTGTGATTTACAGTTTGCCGGGGAAACTTGTTTTAAAATTCGATTATCGTTATAATACCTCTGTGTCTGTGCACAACACGAAAGAGAATGTTAAATATTAGCGTTTGCATGCTTCTAGCTAAACACTGAGGATTTTAGATGATTGAACTGAACTCCCACTTTATGATTAATTATGCAGCAGGAATCAACCTCACTTCACCATAACACAGAGTATGTGCGTGTGTTTGTTATATTCCCGCTGCAGGTGAAGAAAACCTACAGTCATGGCACATACAGAGCTGGGGCCATGAGACAGATTAGCCTGGTGGGAGCTGTGGACGAGGAGGTCGGCGATTATTTCCCAGAATTCCTCAGCATGCTGGAAGAGTCACCTTTCCTCAAGGTGAGTCTGGGTGGGACAGCAGCGTGGCAGTAATCCTGACAAAGACAGAATGACTGAATGGAAAAAGTGACAGAAGGATTCAAACAAGCAGATAAGATTTTGAAAGATTTGAGCTTGAACTGGATATGGAAGTGAGTCCGCAAAATGTTTGTCTCTGACCTGAACTGAATGCAGTGAAATGCCTTTTAGAAAAAAGTAGCCGACAGAAAATAATAATACTATAGGAACTGGATTTTAATCTGCTTTGTTTTAGCCAGAAGAGAGCCATTAAAACTTTGCTGGGTCGGCCCAGATACTCATCCTTAGTATCCTCTTGGGACATCCTTATTAATCGCTCATTGCCTCATGCTCTAAAAGCATTCATTTTCATAATGTGCTACTATTTGTTCCAAGAAAACATCATCTGTTCTAGTAAAATTGTGCACGCTTAGTCAAGCTGTTGTGTGACAATGTTCAGCTGGCTGACATAGTGTCATCCCTGAACTCTAAAGTAGGATTTATTTACTCCACTTATTTACATCCTAGTACCACATGTATGGTCTCATATTGCATTCAATAACTAGACTATTTTGACGCATTTGCACCGCTGATCATTTGGAAACACCAAACCGAGCAGATGGAGAATACTGCAAGACAAAACACCTAAAACTCTCAGCGGTGGCTACCAAACGAGAGGCGTTAAGCGGCATGTCAAGCGATTGACGCAGCTCCCTGTTTTAGTCCAGGAAGTTGTTTCTCTCTGCAGGAGCAGACCACCGAAACGCTGCGTTTACTCACTGCTGTCCCTGAAATGCAGGAGTGACAGGCTCGTCTTCTGTTTGCTGTTCTGTGTTGACACTTCAAATCTCCTGCTCGCGCTGCGGAGGAGTGGCGTCGCACGCTGAATATCAAAAGACGCACATCCTCTGGCGTTTCCTGTCTATGAACGGCTTTGGCTCAGATTCAGCACCCTCCGAATCATCCTGGGTGCCAGTGACAAGTTTTGCCAGGGGAGCAGTTTCTGCACACAAGATAAATAAAACACTTGATGAATTGGGTGCCGTCTAAAAAGGCGATGCTTTGATTTTTATTCCCTTGTGTCTTCACTTTCCCTCCTCCTTCTTTTCCTCCTTGTCTGTCTGGCTCCAGAGGACTCTTCCATGGGGAACGTTTTCCAGTCTGAGGCTGATGAGTCCCACAGAGAGCGACGACGGTCCTATAATGTGGGTCAGACCAGGAGAGCAGATGATACCTGTAGCTGATATACCAAAGTCTCCTTTTAAAAGAAAACGGTGAGTCCAGCGGTGAACGGCAGACTGCAGATGCACACAAATAAGGCCAACTCACGTTTCCAGTTCAGTGAGACAGATGGAATTAGGAGGGATTTCGCTCTTTATGAATGTTGTTTACAAGCCTCGGTGGTGTGTGTTTGTGTAACTTATTGAGCCAGCTTGCCTCTGTACCCTCCGTTCTGCCCATGAGGACTGATTATAGGCTAAAAAAGTGTTCCAATCTGAAGCAGCGTGCAGCTTTGTTGAAGCCGAGCTGCTCCAGATGAGACGATTACCCTCCTCTCTGCTTGCCTGTGCCGCTGCTGCTCAAACACAGCCTCTGCCTCATAATGCATGATGTCTGCGAGCGAGACCATGAGAGAGAGCGCTTGTGTGTGTGTGAATGGGAGCGGTATGTGGCTCACCGCTAGGATGAGATCATCGTTACATCAGACACCACTTCACGTGGCAGCCAGCCAAACATGGGACAATGCACATCACACACATTCCAGCCTCGCTTCATTTATTTCTCTCTCATGTCTCAGGTCATTAGAGGTGGCATCAGTTGGTTGGTTGATTTTTAGCTTAAGAGATGAGTCAGTTGATAAGATGATGATTCTTTATTTGTTAATGTTGTTTACAGTTGGAAGAAGTCTGTGATTTCACACCGATTTCAACTAAGCACACTTTTATTAGCAGCTTTAGTCCTTTAGTTCATAGGATATGTCCTATTTTTAATTATTAGGTTAAGTGTGCCTGCTTTTTAATTTGTGTTTGCACCAAATTTCCTACATTATGGTACACATTAATGTGTTTTGTCTTTTCATGGTGCACTGGGTTTAGACCAAAGTTAGTAAAACTAAAAGTACATGTTGGAGGGGGGCAAATGAAACCTTTCAGTTAACGGAAATAAAAATAAAACCAGACTTGCATATAGGAAATGTCTCAATCTTTCACCCGCCTTGCAGCTCCGGCCTCATTTCTCTGTCCTTGCCCTCGTGCTACCTCCACAGATAGTTTCTATTACAGTCTGTTTTCCACTTCTTCTTGACCTCTGTTTTCTGCTTGAAGTTGATTTATTGAGGACTTCACATGCTACTGTTCTCAGGAGCTCAGGTGTTTTTCATGTCTGTCAGTGTGTGAATAAGAAAAGAGACATCAAAAAAGAAAGCATGTCAAAAGAAATATGGAGAAGTAGTGAGGAGGAGAGGAGGACGTGATGTTTGCAGCGAGTCCTTGGCTGCAGTTTGGCCTTGCCGCTGTTTGGAGGAAGGCTGCTGGCGCATGAGCAGCGTCTCTTCGCGGCGCTGCTTTTTATTTCTCAGTAGTTTCAGTGGAAAGGTCAAACTGTTGTGCCTTTCTGACAGCGCTGAGACTCTCAGTCTGAGAATTCAGCTTGATTATAGTGGTCAGATGATGAAAATAAACCAAAATATTTCAGCTCTTGGTGAAAGGGCGCCACACTCACACAGATTTACTGTAATTGCATAGTAGAAGCGGCAGCAGCAGCCGGGGCCAGCACCATTTTGAAGAAAGACAGAGGATCGACGAAGAATGTGATGTGAGCGTGACAGCCAGCGTGAACTGATCAAACCCGCAAAGCTTAGCAACGAAGAGACAGAGGTGGAACGCTTCTGAAAGAAAAAACGATGTTAACGTGACATTAACCTTTTATTTCAAGCACTTCACACTTTATGTGCTCTGCACTGTCTACTATACTTACACTGATATTTACTGAGCTGTTTTTACTACATTTAGTACCACATTTACTGCATTTTGATATGTATTTGTACTTTTGTTGTGTAGTTGAAATTGTTTTATTGTTTTTTTTATTGCATTTTACTCCAGATTAACTTTTTTCATATTTTATTAGATTTTGTATACATGTTCCTGATCAGTGTACACTGATCGGTTTTGCTTTGTCAACCTCACCTGGTTGAAAAGGCAACCCACCAGTCCCTTCATTTCCCTTCACTTTCCTGTCAAATAAAGGCTTAAAATGCCCCAAATAAATCAATAAATAAACCACTAGAGAATATAACAAATGATCAGTTTTCAAACATGGTATCCCAATTATTAATATATCATATATTCCGGTATTATCTACATTTTTCAAAGTATTAAGGAATGGAGTTACATAACCATTAACAACATTTGTGTGCTTTTGTCGATGAATTTCATTTGGCACATATTACTTTGGGGCTAAATTGAGTTTTAAATGCAGAACCTGGCCAAAAATCAATATAATTAACACACACAAAAAAACAGCTTTTGTATGTTCAGAGAGCATTTCTTTCCTCCATTGCTTTCTCCCTTTATATCCACATACTCCCCACCTCCCTCCTTCTTTATCCCATCAGCCCTATTATCTCCTTGCGCCCTCTTCTACTCATCTACCCCTCAGTCCTGCTTTAACTGGCAATAAAGGCGCAGGAATCTCTCCTGACATTTTGGTGCACACTACCAGCAGACACAGTGGGAGAATAACACGACCTCACATGTAGTTAAAGATTTGCAGCGGATGGTAGGCTTCAAAGATGTGCACATTCAGCACTCTTCCCTTTACGCTCTCCCTTTTCACAGTTTCACTTACCAGCTTTCCTGGTTTTACATTTATTACTGTCAGCCTGCAGTCAGCTCAGACACACTGAGCTCTCCGTGTGTGTGTGTGTGTGTGTGTGTGTGTGTGTGTGTGTGTGTGTGTGTGTGTGTGTGTGTGTGTGTGTGTGTGTGTGTTTTTCATCTACCCCCATCCACTCTCTGCACTATTTTCCCCTGCTTCTTTCTTCCTCTTCCACCAGCTCATGCCTCTCTCCTCTTATCTCTGAATGAATGAACGCACAATTCAGCATTCAGCACGGGTAGTTTCGAAGCTTGTGTGTGTGTCTGTGTGTGTGTGTGTGTGTGTTACTCTCGAAGGAATCTCTCGCAAACTCTGTGCGTGTGTTTATACTCTTGCTTGAATTTGACTGCAGCTCCAGTGTGAGTCACTGATCCAGCAGTGAGCTGACTGCAGTACTTCTATTGTTTGGCAGCACGGCTCATTTCTATGCTTTTCCTTTACAGCTCTTCAGTCTGCACACATGAAGCCAAGCGCAGACATCGTATGTGTACATCGTCTAGCTTTTGCCGTTACACTGCTTGAAACGCAGCTTGTGTTTTTTGGGCTTTTTCTTTTTCTTTTTTTTTTTTGAAATGCGAGAGGATGTTGCAGATTTACAATTTTTCACACTTATTTGTAAGCACGCATTATGCCGGCAGCAAACATGGAACCATAAAGCACCATGAGGCAACTATTGTTGTGATCTGGCGCTATATAAATAAAACTGAATTGAATAAAATGATTAGATTTGGGAGTGGGGGGGGGGCATCCGGAGCTAGAAAATCTGACATATATCTGTTGAAGGCCTGCAGTAATTGTTTAGACGCATTGTGGGTTTGTTGTTTTATCTTTCATCTTTTGGTTCATACTACATCTTGCATGTGAATCGGAGAAGTGCAATAAATTCTTACGTTTATAAAATGGCCTCAAATATGTAAATTATCTGCAGTATTTTATACTGTTAATATGTGTGTTATGTATCAAAGTGGAGGAGTTATTAATACATGGGTAAATTCTGTGTGGTGTGGAAACCAGACTGAGCATGAATGGTGCTTTGATGAGGGTTACACCCACAAATGTTTCAGAAACTCTCACTGAAGCCACAGGCTGAAACACGCCTTTTTCATCCTGCTTCTATCAAACATTAAACGTATCGTCTACCTAACTGTGAGCGCTGACACTTTCATTAAATAACGTGCAGTTTTTAGGGATCTGTTTGTTGTTTTAAAGTCTTTTTAAAACGAACATGCCTGCTTGTTTGTTAAGTTTACATTGGCTCACCCTCAGGCTGTGAAGTTTCCAAGTTCTGGCTTAATAGTTGAGGTATACAGTGGATGTGAAAAGTGTACACAACCCTGTTAAAATGCCAGATTTTTGTGATTTTTAAAAAATGAGACTACAATAAATCATTTCAAAATGTGTCCCACATTTAATGTGACCTGTAACCTGTATAGTTCAGTTGAAAAACAAACAAATCTGTAACAGGAAACAATATGAAAAATAAAAAGCGTGCTATAAGCCGAGTGCAAAGGTGTCCATACTCTTACACAAATGCTTCGTTGAAGCACCTTTTCATTTAATGACAGTTATTGACCCAGAATATATGAGGTCTGTTTGTGTACAAAAATTCTAGCATGTGGATCAAGGATAAGGATTTTTAGATTAGATCCAGCTACACTGGATAAGATGAGGGAAAAGTAAAGACAAGATGTCTATGGGTCCTTAAAATATCTTAAATTTGATTGGATCTTAAATATTTGACTTTTATTTATTTATTTATTTGGTCTCTAAAGAATTAGATAGCATAATGTAATTGATCACCTGTTCACCTAAAGCTTTCAGAATATTTTTATATGTGTACGGACAGTTTGTGGTGATGCCAATTAAAGATTGTTTCCCCAGAAAATGAATGCAAACTAAAATAAACAAAAATTCCCCCACTGCTTAGGCCTGGCCTGCTGCCCGTCTTGCACACACTGATGGAAACACTGGGGACGACTATGATGAAGAAGGCCACGGCCTTGTTAGCCTGCGTGCTCATTAGAAAAGGGAAGATGTGACTTTCATGACAAATGGCTCACGAATAACAATTGTTCCTGCTTGTTAAATGCTTACAGAGCAAACTTCACTGCTGTTAAGGGAATTTCAAACATGTGTATATATTTAATAAACACATGTTACTGTAACAGACTAAATACTTTGCCGTTATCTTACTCTTCCTTTTGAACTGACATTAATGTGTTTACTTGGAGAGAACATATTTTTCACTTTTGATGTGAAGTTTGGTGTAAGATTTTGTTCAAAGTGTTATTAAAAAGTTCTTAAATTTGACCTGCAAGCATCTAGGCCAAGTCATAGCTTTTTCCAACTAATAAGGAACGAAGTATAACATGACATCAGCGCTGGCTGTTACAGGCGCCAATTGCAAAATTGTGGTTCAATGTCAATGTTTGAATCGCTTATCTATTTATTTCATTATTTTTGTTGTATTTATTTCCTCTTAAAGCCAAAAACAAAGCAGTCTTTATTACTTTATTATATGTTGTAAACGCTTTGACAAGCAGGATTTGAACATTTAAAATTTAGACTAGACGAGATAAATACCGGTTGCTGATTGTGGTAAAATCCATCTTATTTACAAATCATTTAAAGGCAGTATCGCTCTGTGTATCCCTATGGCTGATTGATTTGTTATTGTAGGTGCTTCTGTCTCTGTCTTAGCTGATGCTGATAATACGACAGCAACAGCAGCAGGTCTCTTTGTGCTGTTATAAAGCAGACGGGAAAGAAAGAGCCTGGGAGAGTGAGCATCCCACTCACCTTTAGTCATTTCCTTCTTTATTTAGACAGCAGGGAAGCAGACAGGGGTGAGAAACACAAACTGTGTGGGCACTCTGTGTTTTTCTACTTTTTCACTCTGCTTTTTCTCTTAGCTCCGCAAATGAGGTGAAGAACCTGCTTCAGTCCCTGCCCAGGACCAGCGAGCCCAGAGAGATGCTGTTCGAGGATCGGACACGAGCCCACGCCGATCACATCGGACAGGGTTTCGAGCGCCAAACCACGGCGGCCGTGGGGGTGCTGAAGGCCGTATGCTCCGTAGAAAGGTAGGCGTTGAAGCGACAGTAGCGCACGCTGTAAATGTCAGACAGTTTGGTACGCAGCCGTCTGTGTGGAAGTGACACACGCTCTGTATTTACACAGCTTAGTCACTGACAGATATCATATAATCCTTCTCTCTTCCCTCCCCCCCCTTGCTCGTTTTAAGCTTGGAGCCTCCTCGTGTAACCAAAGATGTTGTGTGTTTCCACGCTGGTGATTTCCCTTATGTAGTTCAGAGGCTGCAGTTGGACTTACATGAACCCCCGCTGTCTCAGGTGTTACATTACACACACACACACACACACACCTGTGCTCACTCACTCCTATTACTCCCAGTAAATTGACCTTTATAATAACTCATATTGGATACAGTGTTACCAAAATATCAACTGAGTGTAAACCTGATGATGGATGCTGCCACCCGGTGGACAATTTTAACCTCAGCTAGAGGTTTGTCTTAAGAAAAGAAAAGACAAGTGTTACTATAGTAAATAATTATAGTTATAGTTCTTCTGTATTTATTTTTTGCTTATGTAGTTTAGTTTATTTCACCGGGTTAATCTGCTTAGCAATCCTTGTTACGTAGATTATTAAGACTCAGTGACGAGTAACGAGCAACAAGCTTTAATAGTCAGTCTGTTCACAGATGCCGTTTGAAGTTTTCGATTAGTTTCTTTCCATGCTGATCTTTTGCACCTCACAGTTAGCTACTTGTAAATGCAGATTGTTTTTTTGGCTGCTGGTATTTGTTTTTTCCAAAATCAATGAAGGAAATTCACACCAAGTGATTAATAACCAGGCTTCTTGTTGTGTCCATCTGCACCCGCAGACATCTTTCCGTGGAAGAAGAATTAAATGTCAAAAAACACTAGTCTCGATCCAGGTCCCTGCCAGACGTTCTCTGTGATCACCAACTGTTTTTTCATATTTATTTATGTATCATGTGAATTTTATTTAAATTTCAGGAAAATCCCCCGTAAGATAAATGTTTATTTAAAGTGAAATAAATATTTGAGCAGTATAGTTAATGAATTACTGCCAAAACAAGCATCATCGTTTTTACCATAATCTAACTTCCCCAAAAACAACAAACACACTGCTCTTTTTTCTTTTTTTTTTACCTTTTTTTAAAAAAAAATGACAAAAATACAAATTATTTTAAAAAAACACATTAAAGTTCCTCTAGTACTTTCTGTCAGCTTTGATTTTGCAGTCTGTGTAGCTTCTTTTCCTTTTTGAGATAAAGAGACTCCAGCTCCCCTTGTGCAGACTGCATAAGTACAACCTGCACTCAAGGAGATCAAAAGCAACTTCAGAGAACAAGATTTTGTCTTGCTGCTGCTGTTCTGACTCGTTATGCAAAGGAATTTTATTTTGAATTTATTTAATCTGTGAGTTTTGAATCGTGCGTCAGCAAAATGTCCCCCCTGGGGATTGGAACAAGCCTGCAGACCATTTCAATGCAGCTCGGCATCCTTAAAGGAAACCAAAACAACTCTCGAATTGTTAGCAAGAGGCTGCTGCCTTTTAACTTCATGCAGCCGGTTTTCTCAGTGTCCTGTGAAGCAGTGCATATCAGACAACTGGAAGGATGTAGGCTAATTTAAATCTTAATAAAGAATTTAGATAAATTTGTTTTTCTAATGTTAGTAATACTTTCATTCTGACCTGTAACTGTGTTTTCAATCAGTTTTGCGATGCATGTCCTTTTGTTTACTTTATCTAAGTCAGCATGGCCCTCTGCTGCTTAAATTCTTATTCTCATGGTATTATGACATCTATTTTCTTCCTCTCCTCCATCTTTAACCATCTTCCCGCCCTCTCTTGGTACAGTGTGTGCAGTGGGTGGACGACGCCAAACTAAACCAGCTGCGGCGGGAAGGCGTTCGTTATGCTCGCATCCGCCTGTGCCACGATGACATCTACTTCATCCCCCGCAATGTGATCCACCAGTTCAAGACAGTTTCTGCTGTCTGCAGCCTGGCATGGCATGTCCGCCTCCTGCAGTACCACAAGGGAGAAGGGGGGGAGGAGGAGCAGAAGGAGAAGGTTGAGCTGAAAGCGGAAGAGACTGAATCGGTTTTTGAGGGGGGAAAGGAGGATGAGAAGAAGAGGATAAAGGAGGAGGATGTTGAAGTTGAGGTGGCAGAAAGCAGGACGTTGCCAACTGGCAGAAAGGAGGAGGACGATGATTGCCTTCAGCATCCACCTCCCCCGTCCCAGCCTGCTCTCTCAGCGCACTCAGACAAACAGGAGGTGATGGAGAGGGCAGCTGAAGAGGGAGGGCCTAAACGGCAGGATTCACCTCCTACAAAGGTGAAGGCAGAATCTCCAGCTCCTGCCTGCAAGAATAAATCACCTCCACCTCGCACTATGTCCCCTCCTGCGTTCCTTCCTCTTGATCGGGACACAGAACCCAAAATATCATCTAAACCTCATCACCACCACCATCATCTCTTAGACAGCAGAACAACGTCTTCCAGTAGAAGTTCCTCCTCTTCAGCTTCTCCGAAATCATCCCCAAAGTCTTCCACCTCGTCAGCGTTTTCACCTTCACCTGTCGCAAGCTTGCACTCGACTTTTGCAGCTTCCCATCCATCTTCTACCTCTTCTTCTTCCTCGTCCTCCTCTGCTGTGGTGTCCACATCTTCCCCTCTGCCAGCTTCCTCTTCATCCCTGACAAGTCTCAAGCCTGCAGTGGAATCTCTTCTCTCCACACTTCCTCCTTCTTCTCAGCCTCTTCCTTCCTCGGAGTCAGATCAACCCAAGGACAAAGACTCGCTCCCCGTCACAGACACACGGACACAGGGGTGGTCACAGGGGTCGCCCACTGTGGATGTAAAGACACACCCCTCCGAAATCAACACATGGACTTACACAGGGATCGACATACGGACACAAACACGCCCAGAGGCACGGACTCACACTTTAGACTCAGACTCCAGGACATCCGTGGATTTGCCAATACATCCACCACAGGACGCCTCGAGGCAAGGAAACTACATGCAGCAATATACACCCCAGCATCTCCCACCTCCTCCCCTCCCTCAGATGCTTCCCCTCTCTTTCTCCCCTCTCCTGCCGCATTCCCACGTCCCTCACAGACCTCCAGGGCTCCCCCAAAACACCCTCTCCAGTCCTTCACTTCCCACACAGCCTCAAACGCTAAACTCTTTTCTCACCCAGAAAGCACCGCCACATTCGGTCCACCTGAGCCCGCTTCACCTGCATCACCAACCAAATATCACCACACAGTCCCAGCCGTACTTCCAGCCCCCACTAATGGCCTCCCCTCCTCTAAGCTCTCCCCTCACTAACACCCAGTCTCTCTCCCCTCACCTTTCCCATCCACACCAGTTCGCCAAAACCTTCTTCCCCGCCCAGCATCCCGGCTTCACCTCCCACCCCTTCCTCCCCCCTCAGCCTTTCCTCTCGCAGCCGCCGGGTGCTTACCCCCTACAACCGCAATACCAGACCTCAGCATCCATGCAGGTTCAGCTCTCCCTGTCACAGTCTTTCCCTCACCCACCTCCTCCTCCACTGCCATCCTCCTCCCCACACCCCCCTCCCCCTCTTCCTCCTCACCCACCACCTCAACCTCGCCCTGCTGTTTTCCCCCCACCCCCAAACCACGAAGAGGAGCCGAAGCAGATTTTATAATAGTTTTTGTACATAATGAAACTCTTTTTAAATGACTGTATACGTATAAGGTTTCATTTTGGTTGTGCTGTTGTAAAACAATGTAAAATAAATAACTAAAGAGGGAGAAAGCAGACACAGTATCATAGTTTATCAAGCAGCGTTGGACTCGATATAACCCACACCTCTGGACTGAACTGGCTTAGATTGTACAGATGCTTTGGTCGTGCACAGGTTAAAAAGTGTGATGGAGAATTTCTTTCATTTACAGGTAGCTTTGGCCTTTAGCCATCTGAACTCTGAAGGAGAGATTATTCAGGCTCAAATGAGCCTTGTCGTCTGCCAAACTGCTGTCTGGCTCTGTTTTTTTGTTTTGTTTTGTTTTTAAGTGAAGTGAGCATAACTCCTTTCAAACATCAGATTATCTGTGAGCCTGTCAGATGTAGGAAGAGAAGATTTCTCCAGACTTGTGTCAGATATTTATATAAATATAGAATAAAGGTTGTAAGTGTGGCCTTTTCGTGAAACTTGCAGCTAATGCTTCCATTTTTGTGGCTTTTTTTTGCTCGTATGTTCTCCGTGCCCAAGACTGTTTCTGAAATAATGATGGATCACCGCTGGTGTATTGATTTAATGTTCCTACACTTCATTACTGTACTGTACTATACAGTCTATCACAGTACTTTTCCCTAATATTGTATTTAGAGCTATAATGCTATAATGTTGCCGTAGTTTTTTTAATGCTACTCAACATTATCTGAGCTCCAGCATGCAGTAGAACTGCATTCAGTCAGGCCACTAAGAGTCACATTTTCAAAGTACTGAGGTTGTCCTGTGCTGGCTGCCCTTAACGCCACAGTGGGCAGAGCTCTTTGTGTAATTTTGCTGCTTTCCTTTTTTTGTTTTTCGCCCGTCTCCTGGATGTGTGCCAGGGTTTCTTAATTTTGAGAACAAGTTTTGTGAACAAACTCGACCCAGGGCCTCCAGAAGTCTCAGGAAAACGCATTCAGGGCACATCCTGAACCTCGATTTTTATCCCCTTAACCGGATCTGTGTGTTTTATTAACAAGCAGCTACGTTGACAGCTCACTGTGAGCTAGGATTCAAAGAGCAATATCATACAGATGCAGCATAGCCAAGACATCCCAAACGTGACTCATCAAAGCAGTTTTAGTGTGTGTGAAAATGCAGTTGGTATTATTGTGGAAACTTTGAGTCGAGACTTGCAGATTCCATTAGATTATCCACAGGGCAATTTCAGGTTCTTCCAAGACTCTAACTTCAGTGCATTCAGGCTCACTTTTTATTTATTTTTTTTATTTACACTTCGAAAACAGACGGTACGCTGTCAAGAGCTCGTTTCCAAAGCACTATTTATCTATTTACCTGAAGTCTGCTTTCTCTACAGTGTGGAGTCTATGAAATGTTTTATTTATGAACCACAGACTGAAGTGTTTAAAAGTACAGTAAATTATTTTAAGTGGAATTTTTAGCAGCGCCTATGAAGAATATATGTTTCTCCAAATATCTGATCATGAGAGTCAAACTCGTCTGTCTCGGTGCATGTCACAGAGTTGTGTATCTTTGTTGGTGTCTTGATTTTTTTTTTTTTTGTCTTTTTTGTTTTTTACTATCGATATTGCTAATGTAGCCCACATTTCCCCAGTGCCTGTCCTTAACTGTGAAATACTAAATGGTCCAGAGACATACAGTGAAGGGGTCTTAGTTTTAACTGGAAAATCAGAGCAAAGCCTTAAATTGGTGTCTAAAGCCGCTGAAAGCTCTCCAAACATCTGCAGTCTGAGGTCGGAGGGTTCAGCAGTGTTCAGAAGGTTTTTTGGGTTTCTTTTCCTTAATGATTCGTTTCACCACAAGCCTGAAAATTTTTGGAAAATGACAGATAACGCCTTAGCTTTTTGTCGTCAGTTTGCCTCAACGGAGTTCACAGTGAGAACTCTCCACTGTATGGCTCTGGGGGAGAGCAAGGTGATAATTAAGCACTTGATAACAGTTGTGAGGCGCTATGCCGCTCTTTTTACGCTTTTTGGCTTTTGGATGTTACAGAAACACGACAGGAACTTCTATATTTTTTTGTAGAAATGTGACAAAAAAATTATGGCTGAAAACAAAAAGTCTTCAGGGGCTAGAATTGTTTTCACAGAGTTTATTTATCTCGTTTTTCTTTGTTTGTTTGTTTTCTGTTATTTTTAACTGTCAGCACTGTAGTGTACATAATGAGTTTTGTAAAGGGGAAAGAAATACTTGTAGTGTGGTTTCTACTTTAAATATGAGCCTAGCTAATAAAAGGTTCAATGTATGACTTGATTCTCATTGGTCTGGTTGTGTTTTCTCGACCGTGCATGACACTTGCGAGACTTTAGTGCAGGTGGGAGTCGATCCATTAAAGGTTGCCGCTTTAATCGTCAGGTGTGCGCCGACAGTATTGAAGAATTTTTAACAGTTAATGTCTTTCTGTGTGGATGATTTCACTAACAGCCATCCGTGCTTCAGTTTTGTAGAGTGAAATATTATGAATCTGTAATTTAGCTTTTAAATGAGTGTTCACTATAGGTGCAACCATCTTTTATATACAGTTTATGTCAATTGCATTTTTTAGTAAGCTTCCACAAAATGTCCTGCAATAACTGAATTTTTTTTTTGTTCACTTGGGGGCAGAAATATAAAACCGTCAACACTATCCTGACATACTCTGAAGATGATATATTAATAATAATGCATTGGATTTATATAGCGCTTTTCAAGGCACCCAAAGCGCTTTACAATGCCATTATTCATTCACTCTCACATTCACACACTGGTGGAGGCAAGCTACGGTTGTAGCCACAGCTGCCAGACTGACAGAAGCGAGGCTGCCATATCGCGCCATCGGCCCCTCTGGCCAACACCAGTAGGCAGTAGGGTAAAGTGTCTTGCCCAAGGACACAACGACCAGGACAGAGAGGCTGGGGATCGAACCGGCGACCTTCCGGTTACAGGTGCCCTTCCCAAGGGCTCAGGGGTTTGCAAAGTGTTTGCAAACAGTGGGAGGCCTGATGCTAAAAAATAATCAATTCAATGCACCTGAAAGACACTTTAAAGCTCCTTAGAAGTGAAGTCACATCCTTAGAATATCTGCAACTCTTTTCAAATACTAGCAGCCAGTGTAAAGAAAAAAATACTACTTAAAGCATCTCTCATATGTAAAGTGTAACTTTACTTTACACTTTAGCCGTACGAGTCCTTTATAAGGCTTTGTGAATGTGCTTAAAACCTACAGACACCCATCTGACTTTGAAATTTGCTGGAAGCATCTTTCTTATTTTCAAAGCCATTCCTCCACCTCTGTCCAGCGTACACCTGCCTGTGTTTTCGGCTTCTGTTTCCCTGTTATGCAAGCCGCCCCCTCACTGCAGTCTACGGCAGTGAGCTCAGCAGTTTTTAACGGTCCAGATTTGAGCAGACGACACATACACAATGCAGTAGCTCTGTAATTCAAGGCTGCTGTGTGTCGGGTCAAATCCAGCTAAGAAGAGCCTTTCCTCCCTCCTCTCTTCATCCTTTCCTGCCAGGGGAGCTCAGCTGACCTTTAAAGTGCAGGATCGAGGCAGGAAGTTGGTGCAGAGACAGTGAAATTAGTTTTGGATCATTCATGATAAACCAACTCGCTCAACTGTGAATGCACTCAGTCAGTGAGTGCATGGTATTCTTTCATTTAGTAAATTACTGCGGGTGCTATTAATTTTATTCTGTTCATTGCTTTATTATGTAGCATGAAATGTGAAATAACCCTTATGTACTCTGCAGATAGGATAAGATGTACTTTATTTATTTATTTATACATTACCTAAATAAATGGTTTATTAGAATAAAGTGGAATATTTAAAACACAAATGATACTAAAATGAGTTAATTCAATAGGAAAAATACATTAAAGGAGCTCAATAAGTCAAGAAATAGATTTAATTCAATAGAACTGTATGTAGAATGCTGAATATGATAAATAAATAAATACAAGTACAAACAACAAAACTAGTAAAGCAAAAACTGCCAGATGGCATTAAAGAGACATATTGTTACATATTACGCCACAAGATTGCTAATAAAGATGCACTATTGCTTCCCCATATTTAACTTACTGCTACTCTAATTACTCCAGTAAGAGAAACGTTTTCGCACGTTGGGAAACTGTACAAACCAAAACCAAAGCAATAAGTTAATTTATTAACACTAAGAAAGATAGAAAAATGCCTTAAAACAGGTAAAAACCTGCTCCTTATAATGCTGCCTGTCCTACATGAGCTACTCATTAAAAAGTAAACTGGAACTAGTTTCACAAACAAGTACAGTTATTACTTAACATAAACTGAACCAAAATGCAGAAGCAGTGTGTGAAACTCAAAGTACATACTTACATCTGCCATTGGAATTAAGGGGTAGGTAGCAGGCAGGTGCTGCTAATTAAATGCTCTTGATTAACTGATCATCAGCGAGTGTGAGGGCCTCTATAAAACAGACACACAACAGGCCTCAGTTAGGATGCGAAATATTCAAATGAATGACAGTACAACTAGAAAAAGGCTGAACAGATATGGCTTATTTGGAGAGTCTATTTGGACATCTGGACAATCCAAAAGATGTCTGTAACAATGTTCATGGACAGACCAGAACAAAATGGAGATGTTCGGTGAAAAACACACACCTCTTCCCAACTGCGAAGCACGGTGATGGAGGGATGTTGATTTGAGCTCCTTTTGCATCCACAGGACCGCAAGTCAAAGTCCAGAACTCAATCTAAGTAAAATACTACAGCGAGATAGAAGAAGACTGGACCGAAATTCCTCCACAATGATGTGAGACACTGATAAAGTCATACAGGAAATGATGACTTCAAGTTATTACTGGGCTAGTTTTTCACAGAACTGCAGAGAGCCATGTGAAAACGTTCTTTCTCACGCAGCAGCAAGTGCTTTGATCTGCGCCCCCCTCCTACAAGATAAAGATGAGAAGTTGTGTGCTGATTAATGTCAAACAAAAAAAGGAAAATCACAAATAAGTTGTTATATTTTTGACTCTATTGTGACATTTTGGATACATTTGTTTCTTAGATAACCTTTTATTTAGTCAGAGCTTATCTGCTGTGAAGATAAAGCATTCAAGAGCTAAATTAACCTGCAAACATAGCTGCTCATTAAGTGAAGCAAAAAAAAAAAAAAGGTGCTATAATATTTAGTCGCATAAAATGAAATGAAATGAGATACTTGCCTTTTCCATCTTCTTTAAAGGTGTTTTTTGGATAGTTTCTCCCAGTTATTTTTTTTCACAATACAAATACATCTAAACTTTAAAATCCTGTCATAAACCATTAAATTAGAGTGTTACGTAACGCCAGATAAACTCGTGCGCGCGTTTCAGAGGAGCTAATGTGTGAGAGCGTGCACGCACACCCTGCTGTTAGCTGATTGGCTGCCTCACAGTTCATTTCAGGGCACGTCCCAGAGGGATTTTCCCCAACCACAATACTTTGTTTTCAACAAGCTCTAGCTGATGCCATCCTTCAATTTGGAACCACTTTTTTAAGCATCATTATGAGGCACACAGTGTAATGTAAATCACTCGTTTATTATTGTAACACATGCATGCAATTTCAAAAGAACGTGTGCATTTCCTCTCTCTCTCAGTGCAGTGCAAAATAACACAAGGAAACAACCGATGGCACTAAATACATTTCACCCATGCACAGAGTCAACCGACTATGAAACTGGAATCAGCTTGGTGCTCTCGTGGCTAAAACTGCAATTTTTTTTCAACCACACAAAGGTTTATTTGTGATCAGAGTTTTGGACTTGAGTGCAGAGACTGAGTTAAAGAGAACACATGATGATGAAAGTACAAAAGAGAACTTGTATAAGGCAGAGAGGGCAGCCTGTGGAAAACGGCACATCAGATGCTTCTTAAATCCCCCACTTCTGTGTTTGCAGCTAAGCTCGCTGCTGTCTTTTAAAAGTTTTAAAAAATAAACCTGGAAAACAAAGCAAAAATTTACACCGTAGTTTGTAGCGAGCGTGATAGTTACACAGGAAGTAGATTCAGTTCCTGCCTGTGCAGCTGCCGTCAGTTACATCCAGCAAAAATAAACTTTAGAAAAACAATACTGGACATTTTCAATCCATAATAACACAAAGCATCAGAGGATGTTTTGGGTTTTTTGCTTCCAGTGTTGGCTTCACAGTAGTTTTACATTTACAGCTGTTCCCATATGGCCATCTTTCAGCTATTTTGGCCATGTTTACACGACTTAGTAGCAGCTCAGTAGAGTCCCAGCTCTACTGATGCACACGTGTCTGGTGAGGCCTGAACACCCACAGCTGCAGGAAAGGTTTAAGATTATAATATGACTAAACTAGCATGTATATATTTGTATTAAAAAAAAAAACAGCGTAATCGCTCACAGTCCAGACCCATTGCACTTCCTTTAGCACCAACAATGTCCACTCCGGTTAAGGTGATAAATTCTGACAGGTGTCCAGGCTGTGAGGCAGCAAAGCAGCTCCAAACCATGATGGTACCTTCGCTGTTGGGGTGAGCTTTTATTTACTGTTGTCCAAAAGACAGTGCTCAGATATAGTCTTTTCCAAATATGGCATGTATTGTAGTGTGCTTTTCTTCCTCAAGTTCTTCCAATAACATTTCTTATGGTAAACTTTATTCAGCTGTTTGGAGGTGTTTTTGTCATTACCCTTGGTTTCTTTTTCACCTCCCTGGCAAGTTGGCAACTTTCCTGAATATCCTCTGAGAGTTCTTCTTAGTGTGACTCGACAAACATTCAGTAGCTTTATTTTCCAGTTTTGTGAACCTGCAAATGCTTCTTCAAAGTTCCTGTGAAAGTCACCGAAACGAAAGCGTGGTTCACCCCTTCCAGTTTTTCTTTAAAAGGGCAGATTTTTATCAAGAACCAGGCTTTGTTTGCTCTCTGATCTCATTAAGGTGCTTTTTCAGATTCACGTCCATTCTCCAGCCTGGGTCTGGGAGTTATTTCATCTTTTATAGCATCATGCAAAATCCCGTTTGTGCTTCATTAGTTTAGCCAGATTGTGTTTCTCTGCAGTTGTGAGTGTGATGAAGATCAGGCCACATTTTCTGAGTAAGTTATGATGAAATCTGTGCACTTCCAACTGTGTGATCTGCCTACACAAAGTCTCTTGTTCTTAACAGTAATACTGATAGCTGAAGTGGAGATTTGATTCTTCTTTGGAAACATAATCAGGCTAAGCTCCTATTTCACAAAGCCGAGACCAGATAAACACAAATCTCCTCCCAATGTCTGCCTTCGTGTTTTTACACAGGTTTGTCGAGGGTGATGCAAATCACGCCAAGGTCTTAGGCGGCTACTAAGCCTCTCTCCTTTCAGGAAAGATATTCAACCCCAGTTCCACCAGCGCCCCCATTAACATGGTCCACAGTGGTATGCACACAAACGTCAGCTTCACGTCAGCCAGCCTTTCCAGCTTGGCGCACAGCGTCAAGCAGAAGCCAAGCTTCAGCAGCATGGCTGTCAGGTACCAGCTACGCAGGCGCAGGTCTGGAGAGCCGTTGCGCGGGTCGTATCCCGGCTTGCAGCGGCCTGCCATCTTGATGGCGAGCATGAGGATGAGGATGCCATCGAAAACCCAGACAGGGAGAAAGATGAGGAACCAGTTCCACTGCACCTGTAGAGAGGAAAGGGAGAAGATGCTGATACTTGAGGTTGTTGGGAGGAATGTGTCACTGGATGGAGACTGGGTGGAGATTGCTGATGAAGCCATGAAAACTGTTACCTTTCCATCCAATTTGAGCACCAGCATAATGAGGAAAACCAGGGTGAAGACCCAGGTCAACAAAACCCTCTGAGCCAGAGACATCTCACTCAGTGGAGACCAGAGGAGGAGACAGACAGAAGCTGCACACAGACAGACCACAAGTGCACGTGTTATAATCAGAAAATATGTTAAATAATGACAAATGCATGCTTTTGTAGCATAAAAAGTGGATTTAAAAACTGACAGCAAGGCAGGAATCAGAACTAACTGGATTATTTGGTGTCAGCTATGCTCTCCGTTGCAGCATCAAACAACATTTCGCTGATGGCCGCTTTGAAATAATAATTTAATGCCATAATTTTATTCATTGTCAGATTAAAAACGCTGCAATTGGAGCTAGCTGTTACAGCCTAATAGCATTGTGCTAATCGCTGGCTGTGACTTACTTTAGTGTGTTTCCAGCTCGGCAGACAGCATCTTCTTTCCACTGTGTCCTACGCATTCACATTCTCATATCGTTTCTTATAGTCAGTCAGGTAATTATCAGCAAACGTGTCCGTTAATAATAATAGACTGGGAGATTTTTTTTAGGTCCGTTATCCATACGGGTCCCGCCTGTCCTGGGAGCCGATTGGTGCTCCTCACGTTTGTTTTAATGTCCATCACGCTGCGTTTTAACCGTAAAGTGTTCACGAATGCGCAAAGCAGTTGTTGGGTTTTCCTGTAGTGAGTTTTCACGTCCACTAGAGGTAAGTAAAGTTCTTTTTATTTTTTTCCCCGGCATTTCCAAGAGCACCTGGCTGCAGCCACTGGGGAGCGCCATGTTGCGACCTCCACAGTAACCGGAAACACGTGACCTCCAGTGACCGGAAACACGTGACCTCCACAGTAACCGGAAACACGTAACTTCATTTAGATCGACTTTGACAGCGAAAACTAAATTGTATTTTTGTTACTATTGATGCTGCTGATAAATAAATTTGATTCTAAGTGTTTTAAACCAGATTGTTTAAAAATAAATTATTTATCAGCACTTTTCGCGGACAACTGTTTCCGCTGAATCAGCTGTTTCGCTGATTTTTTTCTTTTTTTTTCTTAACCGCACATTGTTTTGTGCGTTCTGCTTGCTGTAGACCATTGTCAATTAATCTAGTGCCGTGTCTTCTGCACAGCAGCGGTCCCCAACACCCGGGCCCGTTTGATACCGGGCCGCGAGAGTTGAGGCTCATGTGTGAAATTTATGCTTTTCAGGGTTTTTAATCGTTAAGTCGGGTTCCCTGGGTCTTTTCCCGTGTTGTAGTCGTGTGTCTTATTTTGAAAGAACTATTTACGCGTTACCATAGCGACCAGAGAGCGTCAAGAAGCAGAGAGGAGGATGTTGCTCTCAATGTTGTTGGTGCATTTCATGAGCACTCTGCTAATAAAGTTACACAATCACACAATGAATTCACGTTTATTATTATATTTACAAAATACCACAGTTTTTGTCTTTGTCTGTATCATTTTATTTTGTTGTATTTATCCGTGACACCTTAAAGGCCGGTCCGTGAAAATATTTTCTGACATTAAACTGGACCATGGTGCAAAAAAGGTTGGAGACCGCTGCTGTACACTACAGAATGAGTTTAGTTTGTCGAATTTATATAAATATTTGATCGCTAACAGTGTAACTCTGAAGTGCTGTACTGTATGTTTGTAAGTTTTCTCCCCGACAAACACAACAATGCCGACGAAACGTTTTGCACGGTTTCATTTTATAATGGACTTATGTTTCTACGAAGGTTTGAACTTGTGTGTTTAAACAAAAGAAAAAAGTGTGAAAATGTTCGTGCCTGTCTGAGGACAGTGTATAAAGCATGTAGTGAGGGGTTTTACAGTCTTAAAACATGTGTAATAATTGTAAAAAATAAAGTTGGCTACTTCGCAGATTTCACCTACCTACTGCGGGTTATTTTTAGAACGTAACTCCTGCGATTAACGAGGGACTGCTATATTATTAATAGTAGAGTCTGGGGCATCTAATTGATTCCTTCCTACCATCTTTCCAGAAATATAAGTGATCTGGAAGCTGTTTGGCTTACTTACAGCAGTAGCACTTTTTGTACCTGCAGAAACTCCAGGACACATTTACTAAGTGTTCGTTGCTGTATGTGCTGCAGCTGCAGCTTTGAAATTTTTTTGAGAGTTAATACTTTGGCTATAGTGTCTTGTTATGAAATGTACAAGAGTAAAAGTGTTTTTAGCATGTGCTTCAAAGATAAGTTTGACTGGGAACCTCAAAGCTCAATAACCTGTATCAACAAAAATTCACTGCAGCCTGTGTGATATTTGATGCGTCATAATTTATTCCAGTCTATCTTGCAAATACATATTTTCATTGCAATGTCATGCACAAACACACACAACTATTAGATCCTTAAGATCAAACCTGTGTCATTCTTTTGGTCCACTGCAGTGTAGTAGTCAAACAAGAAGAAGTGAAGTGGCCACAAATGGCCAGCACAGAGCCCAGAGGGTTAATGCGTAAAATGTGTAACAATATTATTGATTACCGGGTAATACATTAATGTTAATATCAAAAATCAGCTTTTTACTCTAAAGTTACAAGTATAAACAATGCTGTTACATTTACACTTAAATTTTTGACTATAAGTATGGACATAAAACAAGTGAACAACATTTTATAATAAGTTTAACTGGAATTCTGTACACTGAAAAACAAATAACACATAAAAAACACAAACAGCAGGGCCTTCATCTGTCCATTAAATGTCAAACGTGGCATTGACCTGTAGTCTCTGCTTGTCAGCACATGCTTTTAAAAAGAGCTCCATGTCCTCTGCAAACTGAAAAACAAAGAGGAAGAAGTCCCTCTACACAAAAACACTGCAGATAACAGGCCAGCAAACATCTATTGATCTGTTTGAATGCCTCCTCATCATGTGAGCCTTAAAGTTTTTTTTGTAAGAAGACTAAGATCACACTGAGGGCGTTTGATTTTCATGGACTTTCTACAAGCCACAGTTTCATTTAGCACAGAGGGTAGAGCACATGAATGTTCTACTGAAGATTCAGAATGTTGTAGATGCTGGAGACAAGACATGGAGAGGGAGATGGGGCTTCTCGGAGAGTTCGGTGGGGAGCAGTCCTAAACGCTGACATGACAATAATTGCCTTGCCATATCCCCACGCTGTATGACTGTCATGTTACAGACAGGGCAGTGAAAGTGCACCGGCATATCATTTTGTCTGTAAGAGAGGACAAAAAAAAGAAAAAAAACAACAACATGTAATTTAAATGTAGTTGTATAGAATGCAATCAGTTTATCTAACAATCAGATTGTACATATTAACAAAAATATCCAAGCCATCCTCAATAATTAAAGCAAAATGGTGTGGATCACAAGAGCTGTCAGGAATGCGGTGAACAGAAAAAAAATACTATTTAATAAAAACACACAATGTGAAAAGCAACTTTTAAGTCAACAGAGAGACTGCAACAGTGCTGAAAAGAAGTGCATATTTATAACTTTAACTATGAGGTATATTTAATACCAACATACCTTTGAAGGCAAAGCATTTTTAATGTGTCCATTTATATGCTCCTCAATCTTTGCCTTGACAGTAGGGCTGAAAGTGGGGCACAGAGGGCAGTGAAACAGCCAACACGTGGTGCATTCCTGCAATTCTGGCTTGGTGGCAGAATTCCAATTTGATATGAGCATCTAAAACAGAGAGAAAAACAGATAAACACCATATACACATTTAAGTTCAGGTTTAGGCAGAAATAACACGTTACAGTTAGCATGTAAGAGATTTGGGGAGAAAATTCTTTACAAAAACATAATTTACAAGAAACTTTTATTTGTGACATACGTATCTATTGACATATAACAGACAATTTAACAAAGGCTAAATAAAGTCTGGGCAATAAAAAAGCAGAACAGAATGGAATAGACAATATTAGTATTTATAAATGTATAAATCTCTTTGTGACGAACTTTACAATGCTCATTCGAAAGACATGAATAAAGCGCAATATGCAGTAAATGGAACAATGTGCATTGATGTCAGATAGTGAAAAGCAGTGAAGCGAATTTGTTCATAACAAACAAAAATCTAATATGTCCGAAACTGACCACTAAATGCTAACCAGAGGTGTCAAAAGTACACACATTCCTCACTTAACTTTAGATACCTCGGGGGTCTGACCGTTGTTGTAACGCTAACAAAGTGCCGACGTAATCGGTGTAAGCAAAGTAGATGATTCCTAGAAGTATATAATTATTAACGGCAAATTTATACATGGAAGACTCTGTACCAACCTTTACGATCAATTTGCAATGTTAATGATCCATGCAGGAACGAGACAAAAAAAAAGAAAAAAAATCCATGCAGGAACGTATTTCCGCCTACTGTGGAGGTCACGTGCTTCCGGTTACTGTGGAGGTCACGTGTTTCCGGTTACTGTGGAGGTCCCAATATGGCGCTCCCCAGTGGCTGCAGCCAGACCCTTCTCGGCATTTCTGATTATATCCTATTCGTCGTGATGGTATTTAAAATTTTAACCCTGTATTTTCTCGTTTTTTGACTTTCGAAATACTTATTGTATTCATGTGTGACCCTAGTCTTCTTTCCTATTTGACAACCATCGATGGCGATTATTTGCTGAAAATATAACTGCGCCTTTATGCGGCGGTTTACGGTAAGGGGGCCGAAGTAGTATTTTTACAGAGAGCGACAGAAAGGGAAAGGCTAATGCTTGAAACATTGGCGAGCAGATACTCAGCATCTCCTCCAGACAATGGACAAGGCTGGCTAGCTCAAGTTCATTATAAACTACGCTTAGAAAGCGCGCCTGAGCTCTGTGTGTGGACTCGGAGCCGCCTTCGCAGTCAAAGAGGTAAGACTGAGCGGCTGCACGGCGCGTTTAGACGGCAGTAATCAGGGTTTCGGGGTTAAAGACAGCTGTGTGGGCTGTTATGCCTGCCGGTGGCTCAGCTAACATATAGCCTGGCAGAAAGAAGGAGGACTGTCTGTGTATGAACCAAGACAACCACGAAGACTACCCGAAAGCACAGTGGCTGCTTCCAGCTACATGTCAGCTAGCATCAAAATTAGCTGCATGTGTTTCCCCACTCATAGTGCACCGAGCTTTACTTCACAGTAATGCAAACGTTGCCATTTTTAGCCTGTGTTTTACTTCCTCTACCTCTTTGCTATTTTTAAATCTTCCACATCAATGTTATTAAGGATAAGGATTAAGGATATTTTAGTACAATCTTTTCTCACAGTATTTCTATAGCAAGTAAAAAGATAAAAATCAACTGAGAAAGCAATCAAACTTATTTAAAAAATAAAATAGGCAAGCAGGGTTGCTGTTAACTATCATCTTTATAGTAATACCGTTTATTGCATGGCATTTTGTTAGGCTCTGACTGATTTACTACTTAAGCTAAACTGCTGTGTGAAAGTATTTGCCTGCTTTTTTTTTTTAATTTATTTGCACATTTGTCACACTTGCATGTTTCAGGTCAATAAACAAATTTTTATATTAGACAGTGATAAGCTGAGTAAAAACAAAATACAGTTTTTAAGTCATGGTATCATTTATTAAGAGAAAAAGCTATCCAAATCTACCTGAAGTTGCGTTAAAAAAAAATTGCCCCCATGTGATTCACCACATTTTTTTTGGCCAGCTCAGTTCAATTTAACTAGCCACACCCAGGCCTAATTACTGCCAGGCCTGTTGACTCGTGAAATCGCTTCTCTAGAACCTGTCTGACAACATGAAGAAGGCTAAAAGATCTCAGAAAGAAACTCTTCGTCTCACAATCTAAAGTGAAACTGAAGAACTGATGCGAAGCAAAGTCATTGACATCTATCCGTCTGGAAAAGGTTATTTCTAAGGATTTGAGACTTCAGTGAAGGACGGTGAGAACCATTATCCAAAAATGGAGAGAACTTGAAATGGTGTTGACCCTTCCCAGGAGTGGCCAGCCTATTTAAAAAAAAAAAAAAAAAAAAAAATACTCCAAGAGTGCACCAGTTGAACACCAGCTGAACTCTTTGGAATGTCTGAGTCCTGTTACAGTCGGCATAAAACTAACACATCATTTCACAAAATGAACGTCATGATGTGTGTGTTTCTGTGACTTCCTGTGTAAACATGATCAACATTCAAACATGGTACTGTGATGGTCTGGGGCTGCTTTGCTCCTTCAGGACCTGGACAGCGTCCCGTGATTGATGTAATTATGGATTCTGCTCTATACTGGAAAATCCTGAAGGAAAATGTCCAGCCATCAGTTTGTGTCCTGAAACTCAAGCTCACTTTGGTTATGCAAATTTTCCAAAACACACCAAGTCCACCTCCAAATAGACTTGAATCTGATTGAGATGCTTTGACCTTAAACAGGCTGTTCATACTCGAAAAACTCTCCAGTGTGGTTGATTTAAAACAACTCTGCAAAGAAGAATGAGCCAAAATTCCTCCACAGTAATGTGAAACACATAACAAATGATTTAGAATCAGATTTTTCTTTACTAGGTTTATCTTTGTCTGATATGTAAAATGCGTTTGAGCTGAAACATGCACATGTATCAAGCAATAACAGGAAGAAGTCTAGAAGGAGGCAAATGCTTTTTCACTTTATTTAACTACGAAGACCCATTTATATCAAATCTGGTTCAAGCTATACAAACACAATATTTAAAAAATCAGCAAATACAGTGAAAGGTAGCTTATAGGACATAAAATGGCACAAAAATTACTAGTGCCCTCCTACACAGTCTTTTAAATCAATTAAAACATGCATCTAAGCAGCTATAATTTTATGTCTGCTTTTTGTGGCTGTCCATAAACATTGCATTTCTTTGAACCATCCAACTGCTTGCAGGCATACAAGTAATCAGAAGCCATCAGGGTGCCCGTAGTCTGCTAAGCTGTGATGTACTCTGCTGCATGTGCTGCAGATATTAAATAGAGGGCTACAGCCGCTCTATTACAAAAAAAAAAAAAACCCGACAAATGTCCGTGTATATCCTTCATATCTGTGTATCTCAACTAACAGATGTGCCAATATGTGTGATAGACCAATAACAGCAGTTTGCCTCGTGCTCATCTGCACTATTCAAATCTTTATCTGTCTCTTCTACTCTATTGTACTCTGCTTTAAAACCTGTTAGTGACTGTGTCAGAAAAGTGAAACTGCTGCAGGCTTCTGCAGGGGGTCATGCTCTCAGTTTGGCAGGCCTACTGATTATCCAACAAGTTTATCGTTGAGCCAGTCTGTCTGCTCCAATGTCTAACAAAGTCATCGCTCACCCAGATTTCTATCTGCAGTCATAATTCGACCTCTAAATTAGTCCACTATGTCACACCGGTTGAGTCGCTTTTAAGCCTAAAAATCACTTTTTCCTATTAAGCCGTACACGCTGAAGAAGCAGATCAGATTATCCTGATTATCCTTACAAACACTGTGACAACAGCAGTAAAAATGATCAGCTGCTGAGTTTTTTCCGCTGTTGGAGCAGTTATAACCTGACTGTGTTTGCAATTCAGCCAGGAGTGTAACATTTTTTTTATTTATTTTTTAATCAAACTGCAAGTATGTGACTTGTGCAACAGCCAAGCAAACCTTTAATCTCGCTTGCTGTGAACCCCATGTACAGCTTATACTGTAGGGCCTCGTATTCGGGGTAGAGAAATATAATTTTCTTAGACTCAGTAGGGTTGTGTTAGTCATATGATCATCAACAGGAAGGGGTTTTCCCCAAAAGGAGCTACTAGGAACTACCTGTTTAGCAAGAAAAAATTGTGAATGACATCCGAGATCTCACTTAAATCCCTTATGAAGTGCCTTTGAGCAAGGCAGTTCAGTGCTCTTTTCCTGCCTCGCTGCAGGAAGCTGTGGTTCAAAAGTGCAGTTTGTTTGTTTCTTCCTGACAGAAAGTAGATTACTGATATCACTTTTGTGTTATGTTGCATATTCAAAAATTTGCTGTGGTGTTGCACACACATGGGATTCCTGTTAATGCACAGACACACAAACAGGGTAGGACTAGGCAGCTCGTGTGCCTTTAAAACACTGATTAATCATCTGCTGGTCCACTACTACAAGTCAGACCATGTATCTGCGCAGCATCGTGGTGTGCACACACAAATGTGACTTGTAGAGAATGACTCCCTCGTTGAGTGACCTTCTGTATATTTTTACACCCTTTGGACTGGCATTGCAAGAGTCTTTTGGTGCTGCAAGGCCTTAATTGTCATTTGTCTTCACCTGACAAATGTGGATGAAGGGATGCCCAAGGCTGGCTAGAGAGAGATCCCACTTCTTGCTTATGTTCTTTGGGCTGTTATTTCTAGCTGAAGTTATTAAAGTAATTTAAAATAAAAGCAGTGTTTCTGTAAATAGTTTCTACTTCTGCACATGTGAGAGTGCATTATCTGCATCTCTATCTCATCCTCACCTAGTCTCCTTAGTTGTCTCCTTGTTGCATTCCCCCTCTATTTATTTGTCTCTTTGAGGAGCTCTGAGACGATGGATTGCATTTTGTTTTGTGGAGCTTGAATCTGCCTGCAGAGCTTGTTATATCATCAGCTGCAACATAGTTACATCACACACTCGCCTGCTATATCATCTTATGCTACGGCTGCAGCTTGGCCTGCATGGAAGTGATATCATGCGTAGAAATAAAGTCACTGCAGTGGTGATTGTGAGCAGAAAGGTCAGTTGACCTCATAATCACTAAACCATTTCTTTGTTATCACCTTAGCTGTACTGCAGCTAAAAGAGCAATCAGTAACAAGGTGGCGGTGACCAGAAGCTGCAGTTGGGACTCCAACAGTTTACACAGGAAGTCACAGAAATGCACGCATCCTGTTAAGTCTGAATGCTGCTTTAATAAAAAATAAGAACAAGGAAACATTTAGTAATGCCTCGGGAAATTCTTGTTCTATAAACGTCCCGAATCCACTAGGACTGGGCTATTTATTCTGAGCTTAATCTCAGTGGCGATTATAGCTTTCAGTGATTATGAGGACAAAATAGTCTGGGTAAAAAGATGACTCTTTTTGTGATATACTAAATCAGCAGTCAAAATGCACAGCAACATTAAAGAAGAAAAATGGGGAGTTTCAGATATAGGTATTGATATAGGGTGAAAGGTGGGTTACATCATGGACAGGTCAACAGTCCATCAGACTGCTGATAGACCATCAGCCAGTTTAGACTCACCTGTTTAAGTAGTAGTTGGACAGGAAAGCCAAACAGAGCAGCCAGACTCCTCAGAAAGGGTGTTCGAGCCCAGCAGCTCCTTGCTGTGTGGCACAAACTCAAATCACTGCAAAACCATCTCCCCCTAAGGCTTAATGGGGTCTGAGGACTTGTCCTCAGTTGGCTGAAGGACCAGTGACCTTATCAAACGGGTCTTTACCCAAGTTGTGCTCAAGGTCAAGGTTACATTTGCTGTTTTTACAGGCAGTAACTTGTGGTGAATTGTGAGCTAGATCTCATTAATGCTCTGGTTATGAATGCCACTTGTCAAAGACTCTATAAAGTTTATGAGAACTGTGTGTAATTAAAGCTCAATATAGTCTCCTCTTGACAGCTGGAGGTCTCTAATGAGCACACATGTTAAATGGAAGAAAATCCAGCTACATAAAAGAAATAAAATCAAATGTTTCATATTTACTGGTGGATCTGGAGGTTATGTCCTGAGAGCTGGTAGGCATTTCTGTAAATCAGGTTTTACCATTGGGAGCATTTTGACTCTGGACCCGATGAGGATCCGTGCTAAACGCTGTAGTTCTGCTTGGATCGATACAGCTCTGTGCATTATCCTACTGTTGCCAGCTGACGTACACACAGGTGCTTTTGATAATTTTTCTCAGAAAAGAGCTCTATCTCTATCGAAGTTCTGCAAACTGGTCACACATTACGAGCTGATAAGAAAATTATTGTGAACAGGAAGTGCAGCCAAACTGACAGGAGCATCGGACGCCTCTTGCAGGGTTTTGCAATTCAAAATAATTGAGATCTTAGATTGGCTTTAAGATTCGGCAGCACTGGGCAGGCTCCCCTCTTTTACACAGCTAAGCTACTGTAACCAACCAGCGTGATTGTTTCGTGTTTCTTCTTCCCCCATTTGGGATACATCTTCATCACTGTAAAAAGAAATACTGGACTCTAAGTGAAACTTACCACAAAGCCTCATATCTAAAGTCATAAGGTCTCAGCTGTGTTGCAAACTTTTTTTTTTTTTTTTTTTTAATAAGCATCCTGTCTTATCTCTCTTCATGCGATAAGGAGATCATTTCATGACTCCCTGAGGTTACAAGTCATTCTTTAACTTGGGTAATTGCGAAGGGTTTTTACTGTTGTCCATCACTTCAGTATGACATTACAATAATGTAATAATGCTAATCATATCTGATCATTTACTAGCACAAATTACCTGAATTTATTTATTTATTTATTTATTTATTTTTATCTGAGTCTGATCGGTTTAAATGGAAATGCAATTTTCTCATAATTTTCTGAGTCGTAAAACTCTGAGTCTAGGGGGAAAGTGTGGCATTTTAGGAATTACTTCAGGACATGCTGGGACTGCCTGCCCTGTTATTACCTGGAAGGTTATTGTTGAGGGTAAATTGATGGCAATAACGACAGCATGTTGATGATGAAGGAGGAATTGTGAGGATGATTGTGATTATTCCAATCCTTCTCTTGACTTTAAACAAGAGCTGCCCTGTTAGGTTGAATATTTGGGTCCCTTGCTGCCTGTTGTTAATCATTACAATTTCTGAGAATTCATACTGTGTCTGCAGGCAGACTTTCTGTGTTTGTGTTCATTTGAAGTTCAGCAAATGATACACGCTGCTTTTTAAACCCCCCTGTGGAGCCTCGTGACATGGACCCATGCCAAAGTCCAATTACACAGTGCTCAGGAGGCGCTCAGGAGGCACTCGCGCACGCATTAGAGCCCCATTTTAGTGAGTGACCAGAAAGCCACTATAATACGTGAGAGCCTGAGATGCACACAAACACCTGCTGCTGTTGCTTTTGAATCTCAAATGCAATCATTTCATTGCAAGTAGTCTGAAACGACACTTTCTGTTTTACAGTCATCCGGCTTCAACAGTCTCCAGTCAAGCTACACGGCCCAAACAGAGGTGAGTCCTGTGTCTGTCAGTGTCTGAGTGCCCTCTGTATGAATTGGAGGAGATTCTTGAAACCTCACACAGACGGTTATGAGGGTGTCTTCAGTCAAGCTTACACACAGAGCTGCTCTGCTCAGACGGCAACAGCAGTTCATGAGTTCTGTTCACTGTGTCTGAAAGAGAGAGACAGATGGAAAAATGAGACTGTGAAAAAAGCAATACTTCCCTTTTGAGAAGGTCAGACAAGTAGCAAACACTTGGTGTTTGTGTGTGTGCGCGCAGACTAGAGTGTCAAGTGAACAAAGTCTGCGGTTGGTATTCGAGGTGTGTGTGTTTTCCTGTCCAACAAGTTGCCACTGACTAGGGGTGACCAGGGCTCTAGAGTGCGACCAATTTGGTCGCAAATGCGACCAAATTTTTCAGTGGTGCGACTAAAAAAAAAAAAAAAAAAAAATATTAGGTCGCACCGGTGCGACCAACTGTTCGGGTTAGTGATGTGTCGGTCGCGAACGAAACGGCTCTTAGAGCCGGGTCTTTGACGTGAACGACGCGAGCCGGCTCCTTATCGCGAGCCGTTTCTCCTTTCTCTCACCCTCTCTCTCACACTTTTTTTCTGCTTCACTCCGCACGCGAGTCTTGTGCTTTGTGCTGGGAAGAGGGGGGAGGGGCGGTAGTTACACTGGCAGTAGCAGAGGAACAGAGCAGGAGGGAGAGAGAGAGAAAGAGAGCCAGGGACAACAGCGTTACATTAGAAAGGTATAGTAATCATCCACAACTATTTTCAGTTGCGAATGATAAAGGATTCAGAAAGTTTATTCATGCAGGCCCATTTAATTGTGTTGTGGTTTGCAGTGTTTTGTGTTGTTTCACTTTAAATTTGTTTAAAAGGAAAAAGCTGAAAATGTAAATAGTTAAAAGTTGAAATGTGAATAGTTGGCTTTTGTATTATATGATTTTTTTATTACATAGCATGTAAAAACTCAGAAGCACGTACAAACCCAGAAGCACGTACAAACTCCGAAGCACGTAAAAACTCAAACACATACAAAAGACAACAGAAGTGCTCCGGGATGCTAGGCGCAGTGTTGCGCTTTTGTTACGTAGTGGCTACACAAGCCAGGAAGTACCAACGACCGGATTTGGTGTGTGGTAGTAACAGGTAAATGAACACTTTTTTTTAATTATTTGAATATATATGAGTGCTTGTGTATAAATACACAAACAATACACATATGCTTTCAATTGTTTAATTTAAGTGATCTAGGTAGCTCTGTTTTGGAATTTCAGTTAACGCTAGAAATGTTTTGGAATTTGTACGTGCTTTTTGGAGTTTGTACGTGCTTTGTCTCTAGGGGCCACCGCATATATTTATATATAAACACATATAAATAAAACCACTTTTTTTTTTTTTTTACATTAGTAATTCCTTTTGTGCATAATTTTATATTATTGTTAATAATAAATTAATTAAAGCAACAAAACAACCTGAAGAGCCGGTTCGGAGCCGAAAGAGCCGGTTCTCTAAAAAGAGCCGGAAATCCCATCACTAGTTCAGGTAACAAAAAAAAAAAATCTCTGCAACTCTCCGTGTGGTCAACAACAGATACGCATTATGCCCCTATCGTGGACTAAACCAATCAGAGATAGTCAGGGGCGGGACCTCTCTGATTGGCCGTGGTCCAGTTGAAAGTGCAGTTGGAAGAGGGAGGTGAGTAGCTTGAATAAAGCGATATCGATTCATTAAATCCTGAATTGACTTTTAAATATAACTGTGTTTTGTCAGAAACGCCAGATTCTCAGATTAAAGCTCACAAAACTATTTCAACAACCACCAAACAGTAAATGAGAGCAGGCACACGGACTCCACACAAAGACGTAAACACAGAGCGGACCCGACGCATCAGAATCAGCTTTGTCTTTCTCGGCTTTCTCACCCGACGGCCCGCAGACGGACACGCTGTCGGAGCTCAGCGATTCTGATGCGTCGGGTCCGCGCTGTGATTACGTCTTTTTGCGCTCGATTCCGAGCTGCAGGTTTTGTCTCTCTCCAACCAAAATTCACCGAGCCAGCAGCAAAAGAAGCAGCAAACTACGCTTCACATTTGATCAATGTCGTCATGAATTCCCTCTTACTTTTGCTGTTTTGCTTCCACCACGATAAAAATCACACTTCATGCACAGCTCTCTCTCTCACTCTCTCTCACTCTCTCTCTTTTTCAAGAACAGTGTCCCGTCTCAAATCTCTGTTTTCTGCATTATTCATTCGCTTATTACCCACCAGTCTACCGTTGTTTACAGCGCTGTCAGCCGCTGTCTTTTTCTTTTCTTTTTTTCACTTAAATGACCTCGGACAAGAGAGCCTATTTTTTTTCTGTTGTTCAATACTGAAGAAATTTAAACTTTTTAAAATTGTGCAAAATTGCAGAATATTTTTAAGGTTATCTGCTATAAAAAGTCAGGCCAGAAAAATCTCCTTCATGTTTTTCTGTGTTTTATTCTCAGTTACTTTCACACAAAGGCATCTGCTGTGATGTTCACAATTCTGATTCTCACATGTATCAGTACTGATAAATGATCAGAATTATAATATTTCTGACTGTCTGAGGCTAAATTGAATCGACTCAGGACTTTGAGAACCAGAATCGAATGGATTATAGAAATCAGTGATGATACCCAGCCCTAGTGAGCAGCCTAGGCCCGACAGAAGAGGATGTAGCTGTGGGTAGTGAGAAAAGATGAAAAGAACTATTGATAACTTTTTTGTTAAGTTAAGGCCTGATCCGTCTGAAATTCATAGCCAGTGCTCTGACACAGTGCCATCAATCTTTGAATGCTGAAAAAGCACAGTGTATCCAGGAAACACATTATATGCTGCAATAAATGCACTGCCCAAGTGTCCCCTCTCCCCACTGCCTTTCAGCAGCATGCAGCAGCAAACAGGTCGTCAGAGGAGGCCGAGATGATGATTAAGTTTAACATTTTCTACAATATTGACAAAGCACTTTAAGCACAAGATTGTTAGTTAATAATTTAGAAATGAATATTGTCTGTATGGACTGCAATTTCCCCCCCCCCCCAAAAAAACATGTAAAACTGCGGTGTTAAGCGATGCGGTTAAAAAATTTGAGTGCGCCTAACTTTAAAAAGTTAGGCGCAAAAAATGTGTATTTTTTGGGCAATTTGAGTTGGCTCTGCCAATCGGTAATCTACGTGGTATGCACACTCAAAACTGGATCGCAACAAATTGGCGCTTTTGAGAGTATGTTTGCTGATAAGTAATGCCATGTTTTTCAGCTAATAACACAAGGATTTCATCATTTGTGAAGCCATGCTGAAAATAATCAGCAATTTGTACATTCATGACTGGCTGTAATATTGGTAGCTTAGCTGTAGCATTTGTAGCTGAGGGCTTCAGTTTCCGGGTAACAAGGAAATGACGTCATTCACGTAGATTACTGATTGGCAGTGCTAACTCAAAATTTTGAGTCATTAACTAAAAATTTCGAGCTACTTTTCTCGAAATGTCTAGTTAATAACTTGAAATTTTGAATTATTTTCTCAAATTGTTTTTCTTCTTTTTTTTTTTTTTTTTGTGTGGCGGAAACGGGCTTCCATATCCATCAGCAACTTACAAAAAAATTTAATTAAATTAAAGCCATCATGTTAGTGTCAAAAATTGCAGTTCCTCTAATGGCCACTTGAGGCAGGTTCCAAAAGTGAGTAAGACCCCATATTAAACAAAAGTATTTTTCTCTGTGCAACACTCATCTGAAGGCTTAAATTTAGGGGTGTGCCTGCTTTGATTGGCAGCTACCGTGACAAAGGAGCTGTAACCTTAGTTACCTGCAAGGCCTCACCTTTATTAATTCGTTGCACTGAGCTGGACCTGTGAGCAATGTTTGTTTGTTTCGGTGCCATTTCAAATATTTTCTCTGTAATTATCTGACAAAGGATGTTGGTGTCTGTGACTTACAGTCCATCTGAGTCTTTTGGTATCAATCCGATACCAAAAGTAAATACAGGAACAGTAGTGCCAATACCAAAGACTTATAGGTTACAGTTAAAGGTTATTATAATCAGACATTCTTCATAAATCAGGTTTCAGGTAAAAATATATATATATTTTGTTTAAAATCGTATTGTTATTGTCATAGTGTTATTATTTTAATGTCTGAATATAGTCTGTAGTAATCAGTCTAAACTAACATTAACTAATGCTGAAGATCTGATGTACCTGGTTACTCATTGCCTCTCTGAAAGAAGTGTAACGGTGAGCTCTGTCTGTGCTGGGGTCTGGGTCTGTCTGATTAATTTCCTTCCCCCTCGCTTCATTTCTTTTTCTGTTTGTTCTGGGATAAAGGGTTTTTCTTTTTTGTGGTCTTTCATGTCTTTATTTAAGTTGGTGGTGTTGCCACGGTAGAGAATCTCCTTCCAACCCGTGTCAGTGTTAGCAGTGTTTTCATTTACAGCTGTAAAGTAGCTCTACACATGGTCGTCTTTCTCACCTGCTACATGTTAGTGGGGGAGGAGGGGGCGGAGCATAGTTTGCACAGACATGTCTGCTTTCTGATGAACTTGAGCAATGCATCTGTGAATCTGTGCTTCTCATGCAGTTTTTTTAAATTTCTAGTCTTTGATGTTTTTTAGCCCCTCTCACTTTTGTGGTAAACTCCCCTGCCACTCCCTTCCTTGTTTAAGCTTACTTTCAGCTAATCAGCATTCGACCTATGCAGAGCTTAAATGTTGAACTATGTGCTGCTGAGTTGTTGGAAGAGTGCACACAAGTACGTTTGCATTGGTTGCAAACCCCTCTGCGTAGGCAAATACACAAACACGATGCCATAAAACACACGTTAACCTGTTAGCAATAAGTACCACACATGCGGGACTGCATTTCAGCTTACAGTCTCCACTCACATGTACAAATATGGTCACCTCTGGGTCCAAAACATGGTGTCAGGTGACAGTGAAACCTCATCTGCCTCAACAGAGAGGCAGGAAATCACAGTGGCTACACTTGTCCTTTTTATGTACAGTCTATGGTAACTATGCCAGTTGCCACCAATCGTACAATAAAAACAAGATGCAGTAATAACTAATTATCTAGGGTAGCTACAACTGCTGTACAAAGTTAAGTCAACGGACATGATCTTTCTTTGAATAGTTTCTCCAGGTCTTTGCACTTGTATTTTAATGAAACCCGCTGGCTACAAAAAGACACGTAAAAGGCAAAGTGAACTAATAACATTACAGTTTTTTTGTGTATAGGCATTATGAATTTAGTAGTAGTAGTAGTATGTATGTATGTGTGTATGCATGCATTGTGTTTTATTCTGTTTTTGTTTGTTTCAGTGCAAATTTGATGAAACATCCAAATGTCGGACATGCCTGTTTGATGATTTGAGTTTGCTTTCAAGTTGTGCCTAAGGCAGAAAAGCTGCTTACCTGAGGCATTTTGTATGAATATATCGCTTTATTTTATTGAAGCGTAGTAATAATAATGCTCAGTGAAAATTGTACAAGGGAAATGTGCAGATGATTAGTCCTAAATTATGAACATATGAACGATCTACATGCGCACGTTACATTCTTCCTGTGGCTGTAGAAACAGGCCTATGAGATGGAAGATGGGTGTGTTTTATGATTATTGCTCGCTTTGGTCTCTCACTGAGGTATTTGTAGTTAATACCTCAATACTTACTGGGATGTAGAGCAGCACTGAAGGCTTTCCACTACTGAAAATTAACCTGAATATGCTTATGAGTTACTCTAGATGGATGTGTCATAAATATGGAATATTTTGTGGCAGATCTCAAATTTGGCAGACACAGTTTAAGCTAGATTTTAACTTCATGGCTTCTAGTATCTGAATGCATTCCTGATTGCTCTGATCAGTTTGATGGGCATCATTACACTCAATTATTTGCCCAAATAGTAAGACGTGAGGCTAGGCAGATGGATTAATTTCTGAATTGACTGGCTTGCAGTTTTGAGTTTTTCTCACATGAAAGAACTGAAGTTTAGCGTGTGGTTGTTTTGATATAATTAACTTATGTTTTGCATGTTGTTAAAGCCTAGCTGTAAAACTTAAAAACAGATGACACTGGCTGCGTCCTCCGACCACAAAGGCCCTTTTCTATGTTTAGAGCTGTAAATATAACTTCATTTAAAGCCTGTATTTAAGTGAAACTGCTACAGACAACCAAGAAGCTGTTTTTTGGAAAATCTTGCTTATTTGATTTGTCTCGTCTAACAAACTGTTCAGCTTAAACAAACATCACAGTTAAATGTCCAATTTGCTGTCTGTTTATAAGGGTTTACGGTAGATCAACTGTAAGGTTGTGTGGTGTGACTTGAGATAGTCAGGAACCCCCCCCCCCACCCCCCAAACACCTTTGACTCTCTATTGCCGTCAGTGCAGCCTCATGTTTCCTGCAGGCATGCACACATGTGCCCTCTCACCCAGCCCAGAGAGGTAACCTACTCCCATCATGAAACATGAAGCACCCAGATAGGAGGAGAGCAGCTAGTGTTACACATCACAAGATACGAGACTTGTGAAGGAGGTCTCCTCCTGTGCTCATGTTTTCATTAGAGATCCCAAAGACACATGATCCGACTGTCAGTTTATATTAGAAGTGAGTAGGATGGAAAAATGAAGAAGTTTGTTTTATAATGCAGTTTTCTGTCTTGAATGAAGACCTGTCTAGTTATGATATTGTAAAACAAGCTCTGGGGACTGCTTTGCTAAAGATCGGACCATGATGAGGCACCTTCTAACCCTACCTGACCCTTTCAGTCATGTGTAGGTTTGTTTTCAAGTAGCAAAATTGGGGAAAAAGAAGCAGAATTTCTTGTCTTTTCCATCTCTTTTTGAAGTTTGAACAGCATTGACGGCCACTAACCTGTTTGTTTAGTCTAATAGCCCATCGTTTTAAGCTCATAATTTTAGCTATGTAAGCTTTCCTTATATACAGATAAAACCTGTTTCGTGAACTCTTACTGCTACAAATGTAAAACCTAAAGTGACTCATTTCAGCCAACATCCAAAACCTCCGATGTTAATTTGGTTTGATGAGGAAGTGAAACAATGTATACACTTGTATATGACAAGGATTAGGCAAGCATACACTGCACTTACTGACCGTAGCTGGTTTTCTTTCTAGAGGAAATTTAGGGAACAAAACATTAAACAACATGTCAGTTTTGCCCAATATTGGACTCTTGAATCCGGCTTCCATTGCCTGTTGGTAAAGTTTTACTTTGCTATTTTTTCCCCCAGTGTTGAAAAGTGTCTTTCATTGGTTTAAACATTTTCAAATACTGTGAATAAGAAAAGTGTATGTGTGCGTCATTGCTGCCAGGCACCTGCTGCACTGTTGCATCCTGTTTCAAATAAAACTGTGAGCTCAAAGTTCAAACGAGTTAATAGTCCTCTATTTTCAGTCTTGTAGTGTCACTGCTTCTTTTGGCATAAGCTTATCGTATATGTCTTTAAAAATAAAAGGATATGCTCTAAAATTCAGGCAAGACTGGGCCTTGTTTGTTGTTTTGTTTTTTTGCCTCAGCCTAACCAGTGTTTTTAAATGTGAAAATAGTGTAGTAGGTCTAAAAATAACAGACTTAAATAGTGCTGATTTACTGTAATAGGCAGTGGTAGACAGTAACAGAGTTGCTGGACCACATTTACTTACATGAGACACAAACCACACTCTTGTAGCCGAAGGTTTCGTGTTTGATCCTTTCACAACCTGCGTTTTATGTGGACTCTCTCACTCTACATTTACTTACATCTGTCTTACTGATACATTAGACATTAAAGGGTTACCTACACAAACCAAAGCCCGCAACTTGCATTATAGCCAGTGAGCATCAGCTCCACTGAGCTGCCCAACAAATGAGGTGAATGGGTCACATTGAAAGAACCTAAATTCCTAGCTAAATTGTTTACTGAGAAATATGTGATGAATATTGTTTTGTTTTTAATTTGAAAACTATAAGTTACTTCCAGTAATGTGAAATTTTCTGTGTATGTTTGTCTCTGTGTCTTGCAGAGCAAATGAGAGTAACTGTGAGGTGCCAGATTAAAAAGTCAGAGGGTGGCAGGTTGTGTAACCAATTATGTAAAATGTTATGAGAACTATTATTTAAAAAGGGAAAAAAAAAATCTGCTTCATATACACAGTGTCCACTTGTAGTCACCACACCCTCACTCAGAATTTATGGAGCTCGGTGTTTTCTTGGAAAATACCAAAAAACTAATTTTTTGAGAGAGATGTTTTTATGCCTCTGGGCCAAAGACAGCTGTGGGTGGTGGGTTTATGTTTTTTGACCCTGATCATATAAACCTCAAGGAAGTTTCTCTAAGTATTTCACAGATATAACTTGGACTCAAGAATGAACTGATTAGATTATCTAGGTTTGCGTCATGATATTTCCATGTCATGATCACAAGTTGGTAATAAAAGTTCTGCACCATAAAACACATGTTCGGCCATAATTTAGCAACCCCATTAGCAGCTAGGTAGGAATTTAACACACATGGCTAACTGGATGAATGCATAACATTTTGTCTCAAAGGTCAACTTTCATTGTGACTTCATGGTCTTAGAAGTAGAAATTGTGACTTTGTTTCACATTTCGACAGGCACTTTACTGGAGACACTGCTCTCTGTTGCAAGTGGCGACTAGTTAACATTGGTTTTGAATGTTTTATGAGTATTTAAACAACCAATGGTCAGGGTTAAACATTTGCCATACAAATAGTGCTTGTGTATTTAAGATTACCATTATTTAAAACCAAATGATGTTTTAAATGTCTGTGAAAAATGCTTCCCTTTGCATTGTGATGATGCGTACAAATGATGTCATACTTTGCCCAGTGTGGCTAACATTAGAAGCGCTATCACCCGCAGCCTTCCTTCCTGTCAGGCCAGTGTCCTCAGCCTTGTGCACAACGTGGTTACACATTTGCTTTTGTGGCTATATACCAGTGTTCGCTGAACACATACACCTGCTCACTTCTACATCAAAGAGTACTGCATGGTTGTGCAGCAGTCTTGTCTTACTTTTTTTACCTTGCATGTTTACAAGTTTCCATCACAGAAAGAGAGCAGGGTGCTGCCGTGTAGTAGGGCTAGTAGCAGGTGGAGTCATAACATGGCAGAACCAGCAGATAACTGCAGCTATAAACAGTTAAATCAATTGCCTAGTATGTTCATGCTTACTAGTAGGTTGCATCCCGTTTTTAAGTCTGCATATCTTTTATCTGGCCAGCATGCATTAATCGTTGATTGTTTTAATTGAGTGTAAAAGCAAAGCTGTTGATTTACCAGTAGATCTGTATTCCCATCCTCACACAAGTTCTGGGTAGTGACAGAAAATGAGATCATGGATACAAATAGTGGAAATGACCTTCCTCCGAAGGGTGTCTGAGCTCTCCCTCAGCGATGGGGGTGAAGAGTTTGGTCATTTGGGAGAGATTCTAGGTAGAGCTGCTAGTCCTCTGCTTCAAAAAGAGGTGAACACACTGGAGTGGATGTGGCGGCAGAGAGGAAAGATTAGGCTTCGCTTAAATGGCTGCCTTCATGACCCAGCCTCAGATAAGCGGCAGATGTGTGGATGGAGACTTACTGACCACAAATCAACTTCATGATTTAACTATCTATTACTGTCTGTTGTTAATATTAAAAGTAGAAACTTTGCAGGGCAAACATAATCCAAATCACACACAAATATACAGACACACAGTCACTGGATTGATAATGAAAATACTTAATCTGTTTTAACATTATTGAGAAACATTTGAGGTCCTAACCTCGCTGTGAAATTACGGTAGCTGGTGTCACTTCCTCGTTGGTCAGTTATACTACCACAAACAAACAAAACAAACGCACACAGATGCACACTCTGGCACTGATGCTCCGCTTTAACATACATCAAACTGCATTCAACCATTTCCTGCTCACAAAGAGATGCACAAACACACACACACAGCCGTGTCCTCAGCACAAGAGACTCCTATAAACCGTGGCCTACATAATGCACTCTTTCTAACTTGACTGCACTCTCCCTCTTTCTTTTTCTAAATGGGTCAGTTCAGACAGACTGGTGCCCAGACAGATTTCGCAAGAGTCACTGCTGCATACACTGTGTGTATTTACTGTTAAAATTTCCAATCAGGAAACATTAAAACCCTAAAATATATAAGATGTTTACCGAACCCAACGAAGCCCTGTTTCTTTGTTTGTTTTTTGTTTTTGTGTTTTTGAGCATCTACAAATGCAGCCTCTTCTGACCATATATGTGTAATGATTGTGTGTGTTTCTGTTGTCTGGGCTCTGTTCCCTAAATACCCTTCAGGAAACCACAGTGTATTTTGGGAACGCTGCTAATGTGTAGTTTGGGAAAAAGCGTGTTAGGAAAGAACTGTTTCTTCTTGCTGTGTTTTCCAGCCAGAATAACAACCATGCAGCTCACACATAATCCTCTGTATGAAGCTGTGTTAGGCAATAATATGCGTCTCTGCTGGTGTTTTTTGTCTGATGCTGTTTGTGGATTGGTGCTGGCCTCAAGTGCCTGCTTTTCTTATCGCTGCCGAGCCGCTGCCTCAACATGGGGAGGATTTGTGGCGTTAAAGCCGTCACACCGCTGTTTGTGCCCAGCTCCAGTAATGACGGGGTGTCTGCCCATTAGGTTAGAGTCTGTTTTTGCCTCTCTGCTCATGCTTACCACTGTCATTTTATGTTGTGCATTTTGAAAGTTTCTCATTGCAGAAATTGTTAGTGTTTCTTGTTGACTCAGACCACAGCAACAAGGCATTTTTTTAATAACATACTTGAGTGACGCGGTCTCAGAAATTCGTTTATTATGTAACATCAAATTGCAGAAGTTTTAGGGTGCAAAAATAGTTTTTTACTTAGTTGTTTGCTTGTGCATTTAAAAGTAGTGCTGCAAAAATCAGTTGAATAACCTTCAGTGCTCTGTATCAACAGAAAAATGGGCACTCCCAAGTCCTTGTATCGACAGTTCAGGCTGCTGGTGGTGGTGTAATTATTGCTGACCATGTCCATCCCTTTATGGCTACAGTGTACGGTTTGCTCGCTATTTTCCATCTAGTGAGCCTCGGGAGTTTCATATCATGAATGTGTAGCCAAACAAGCACCTGTGTGATGCTGTCATGTTAATATGGACCAAATCTCCAAGGACTGTTTCCAACACCTTGTTGAATCTCTGCCACAAAGCATAAAGCCAGTTTTAAAAGCAGAAGTAGGTCAACCTGGTATGAGCAAAGTTGAATTGAGTGTATTTCTGGTAAAAATTAAACAGAATATACAGCTGACATGCTCGATTTCAGAAACCCAAACTTATTGACTGTGAAGGTTCTCAGTCATCCAGGTCATCGTAGTCTAAGGAGCTTAGAAAGAAAAGCATCTGGACTTCTTTAAGTTGCTTGAAGACATTTCACCTCTCACAATTGCTGCATGCAGAAGCTTCTCGGATGAGAGGTGAAATGTCTTCAAGTAACTTAAAGAAGTCCAGATGCTTTTCTTTCCAAGCTCCAAACTTATTGAGTTTTTTTACTGTATAGCCTGTTTGTTTTTCACTCCAAGTTGTGACGATAGTTTGAGTCACCTATCATGCAGAAACTGAAAAACATTTGCTGCTTCTGCAAGGATTTCCTGTTTTGTCTGTTTTTATCATGGTGTAACTAGAATATTTAAAGTGTGAAGACCTTTGATGTTCCAAAGAATCAACAGACATTCCAACAACATGCAGTATTATTATTGTAGATCTCATTTTACGTTGTGATTTTGATGCAGTTGTTGATAGAGTTATAATGCTGCTAATGGAAATCTCTGCTTCTGATTAATTTATTTATTATTAGCTAAACCTTTGAATGTCATTTCACTGATACAAAAATGATCTGCAGTTTTCCCAAACTGGACATGATGCTTTCTGTTTATTCCTCACATTAAAATGTGCACGTGTGAATTTCAAGCTTACTCTTCTGTTTAAATCCTTAGTTTCATTTGTCCTTTTACCACTTCTATCGCAATCTCTCTGCTTTTAATTTAAGTTTTAATCTAAAGGTCTTTACTGACACACTACATGTGTAACCACAGAGAATAAAACAGATAAATGAGCATAGGGCATGCTTTGTTGCTGCTTAAGTGAAAGGTAAAGCATGCATTCATTTATTCATTAAATGCAATCTATATCAAATACAGTTTGGTGCAGCAGTAAGAGGGAGGAGTCAAGATTGTAAGTATAGACATTGCAAAAACAAAAACCTTTCTTCCTGTGTCTAAAAATGTCTTCAGCCCTCCGCTGCCACAGGCACGCACGCACACACACGCACGTATGCGCATTTCTTTCCAACTGTATGAGCAGTGTGCATGCAGCAGTTGTGGTGCAGGAACTTGTTTGTTTAGTTTTGAGTATTAGTCAGCTGGTGGTTTTGCAGTATTTCTGTGTGAGCTTGAAACCTTTCACAGTTGGCTCAAGTATAACATTTTCTCACCTTCTTGCTTTTGAACTTTGGACGCTCACATTTTCACACACTCGAGTCTGGGTTCACCTAGCAATGGCTGCTTGGACGGCATAGACTTTGACGCACACAGTCAAGCCATTACTCTTCTCTTTAAAGTGGCATCTTTATCATGCATTCAGCATTTGTGTTGTGGTTTCGCAGATGACAGATAAGCTATGGCGCTATCAAACACTATGTACTATGGTCTCTAACATGCATGTCTCACAAAATTGAATCATTAGTTCCATTTATTATAATTGTCATTATATCTCTAAAAAGCAGGTGCACATTGGAACATGCGCGGAACATAAGTAACCACACTGGAAACGATGACCAAAACACTCACTGGAAAATGTCAGGAATTGATTACCCTGCTGACTGAGGCTGGCAGCACAGACAACCCTTCACATGCAAAGCAAGATGTCTTCACTTGGCTGCGTTGAAATTAAACGTTCCATCTCATGTGCAAAGCTTGAGACGAGTGAGAAAAGCTTGTGCTAGAATAACAGGAGAAATGGCAGCCCTTAGTTAGCTTTCTCAAAAAGCTGAAAAGCATATGTCTGCAGCTATGTTTGATTGAATTATATGATATAATCCACGACTTAAGAAAAGCTGAGAGCAACTGCTACCCTGTGAGTCAGCCTGGCCTGCAGCCGATGCCCTCTGTCCCTCCCACTCACACAGCAGGACAACGCTGTGCTTATGTAACAGAGAAGTAGAAAAGGGATACAAGGATAGAGGAGGAAGGAAGAGAGGCTAAAAGAGAGGGGTCAAGAAAGAGAGGAGGAGAGCGGCTAACCGCATGCCTCCATGTTTTCCGCTTGACAGCTTTGCATTAACCACATTTTGTCCTCATCTTCCCCTTCCATCTCCATGAGTTATTTACTTATTATTAAAGCACTTACACTTGTCATATTAATAAAATCGTTATGAAAATTTGATTAACAAAGCTTTATAGACAGAAGTCAGAAACCCACAGTAAGCTGATTTAAAATGGAATAACTTTTAATGAAAATGTGTATGTAATCTTGTGCAGCATGCATCGGCATGTGCAATTACATCTTTTTGTTATATCAAGTGTCAAATGACTGAAGCTCAGGCTTATTGAAGCAGATCCAGTACTTTAGCTGCTTCAACCACAGCTAGCATGTTCTCATCACCTCCACCCATCTGTGAAGCGTGTTTCAGTGACGGCATCCTGTAATATTGGCATAGTGCACAGTGAAAGTACAGCCAGGAAACTGTCATGGTTGTATGCTCTTCCCATCAGTGACTCAAATACTGATGATCAACTCAAAGTTGTAAAATTAATGGTTTGTTGCTGAGGTAGAGTGTCTTGAATAGAGCAGTCAATGCAGTTTCATAAAGCACCAAATCACAAAAACAGTAACGTCAGGCCATAATAATATAATTTCTTTGGACCTTGATTTTAAAAAGTTAACCAAAAATAAAGCTTTGATGTCATTCTTTTTGTCTATTTATTTATTTTGGACAAAAAAATGGCTGGAGCCCAGAACAGGAGGACTTAAATCACACATCCATAATTTGCTATCTGGATAAATTGTCAGCAACCGCCCCCCCCCCCCCCCCAAAATTCTCCATTGCCTCCACAAGAATAAAGTTTGTTGCTTATTGGATTGTGTTATTGAAAACAGAGCTGTCAGTTCCTTCTCTGATTTCTGATTTGCGATTTCTTTCACATTTTGCATCGGCTCATTTAAGATTGCGGGTGCAAACGTGTCAGAAAAGTAACAAGGCATCATGCAACATGTCAGGTTTCCTTTGTTCCTCTGAAAGTGGTGGGCTGTGCAGGAAAAATGTCCAGTTCCATAGTTTGTACTTTGGTCTCCGCCCATGAGCTTTGGGTACAGTCCGAGAAAATGACATCATAGATAAAAGTGGTGGAAGAGAGTCATCTGAAGAGTGTCCCTTAGGGATGAGGTGAGGAGCTCAAAGTAGAACTGTCACTCTGTATCAAAAATCAGAACCAGTTGTGATGATTCTTGCATCTGACTAGGATCCCTCCCGGGCGCCTCCTAAGTGTTTTGGGCATTTCCTACTGGGGGGGTTGGAGACCCCAGTGAAGACCTAGAACACGGTTTCCGCATGGAAGAGCAGAAGGAGGTGGCCAGGGAGAGAACAGTCTAGGCATCTCTGCTGAGATGCTTTCCCCTGTGATCCATACCAGAGAGGTAGTAGAAGATGGATGAATGTAGTTAAAAGATGAACATAGTAACCCATTGGTTTGTGAAGTCTTGTGTTAAAGCCTCAATGTGAGCACTGTTTCCCATCTGTGTTGTTGTTGTTTTGGTTTTTTTTGGGTTTTTTTTTTTAAACTGGACATGACAAGTGAAGGAGAAACTGAAGGGAACACCCTGACGCGTAAGGGTAAAGCTTTATCAACTTGCTTTGACTCTACTGGGCACAGAATAATCATCACACTGTATCCAGTAAGACTTTAAACTCATTTCAAATTCAATGTGGTGCTGTGTTCAGGCAAAGTTAACCACACCAAAGATGTGTCTTTGTCCAAATACTCACACGCACATTAAGGACAAACACGTTCATAAATCCAACTTAATGACATGTTGACATTTTGTAACCATCAGTGTGTATTCATGTGTGCGTGCATTGCATTAAGGTGATATAAGTGTCCATTGGATTGCATGCCTGTGCATATGGGTGTGTGTTTGAGCCTATTTTTCCATTCATACACACCCAAACCACTGCAAGAAATCAGACAGCCATAACCAAACTGCTTCCACAGAAGTCTTATTTGTGTGTGTGTGTGTGTGTGTGTGTGTGTGGGGGGGGGGGGGGTTCAAAAGGAATAACCAGCTCTAAACAAGAGTGTTTGTTTGTATTGTAAGATGGGTGTCAAGGGAAACAACATTAAAAAAACAAAAAAAAAAAACGGGACTAGGCTTATTACTAAGGTGTGTTGTTCAGTGCGTACATGTCTTATGTTTGGACACGTTTCACATTGATTAGAGTACAGGTTAGACTTCATGTTCAGATTTGTGTACAAGGAGAATCCATCACATCACTGTACATCCCTTATTTATCCTCTTAAAAGCCTCACTGAGATTAAAACACTGCTTTTTAAGAGTGACCTGGTTCTATTAGACGTGTCAGTGAGATTCGCTTTAAAAATTGATTGTGGGAGGGGTGCGTTTAGTCCCCTCCCTCTTTTATTTGTCATGACACACCTGCCTACCAGGTATAGACCTCAGTCCTCCTCTCCCTCTCCCCAGTACTCAGTCACTCACGCTGCGCTCTCTTCTCTCTCTCGCTGTGTGTTTTCAGTCTAAGATGCCCTAGGCGGTGAGGAGGGAAATGTAAATGGCTTCCAAAGTAAAAGATGCTGTGGTGTGGTACCAGAAAAAGGTAAGACGCTGCATTTTAAAATCTGCCTTTTTTGTGTGTTTGGTTTCACACTATTGCTGTGCTTTTGTTTTTAAGTATACAACTATAATATTAAAATGAAAAACATGTATTTAATATGATATTTTGACTTATGATTACCTCTGAAACTATGCTTCAGGAGGTTTGATAGCACCATTAACCTTTTTATGCACTCTTACTAATACTAGTTTTACAAGTCTGCTTTTCATAGCGTCTTATTTTTAAAAAAAAAAAAAAAAAAGAAGAAGAAAAAAAAAGGCTTTGACCTTTTATAACCCATTACATTAAATTTTTTCCTTTTATTTCTCTAAATGACACTTTTTTTAATATTCCTATTATCTTTGCACTACTTTGTAGCCTATAAAGAAGACTAATTTTTGCCCAATGTGATTACTATTATTGTAATGATTGGGACTATGTTGCAATTTGCATTTCATAGACATCAATCAAGCTTTTCCTTTGCATTGTAGAAGTGTCTGATTAAGGCATCGTCTGTGCATATTAAATTGTATTGATATTTTATACTTGTGTGCCTCAGCTATGGTCTTTAAACCCTAAGCAATGTTTATCAATGGGATTATAATGCTCAATATTATGAGCTGTCGGGTGGACCTCCTTTTCTGTAAGACTCTTTATAAAGTCTTTGCTTTATTCTCTTCTTTGAATAATCTCCTACACATGGCTTCATCTTTTCTTTTTCTTTTTTTTTTTTTTTTTGCAAGCTCTTACATGCTCGATAATGAAAAGCAGTCTGCTTTTACTGCACTTGGGAAATGCAGTTTCATTCACTTTACTCTAATTCTACTCTCATCACTTGACATCTATTCTAAATTTTGTAGTTTAGAATTAGTAATGTAAATGTTAATAACACAAAAAAAATGAGTGTAGTTCCCTTCTTTTTATTTCTTTACTTGCTTTAATTGATAACGACGCATCTTGTCCATGATTTTCTGAGTTTAGCAAGTACAGAAGAGCAAACTGATCATCTTTTACAAAGAAATGCACAGTGATCTGATAACGCTGACCAGTTTTGCTTATATTTGCAGTCAGCCCGACTCTGACCCAGTAACACTGTTAAGACATATTTGCTCCTTTTGCTGCAGTGATTTCTGGCTTTCCTAGCATACATACAGACTGCAGTATATGTATATACTCAATAGGCGATCATACATTGTTCTTGCTCTGTGGCACACTGTGGGAGGAGTCGCTAAATCATTTAATTTCTCTTTTTAAAAAAGAAATAAAGATAGTTTTACAAGACTTCTGACACTGAAGCGAGCAGACTCCTTCAGTAAACCATTTTGATAATGACTTCCTTGCTGCTGTCAGCAGCGACATCGGGGTCGAGCCGTTCAGCACCGTCTTCAGCCCGGCTGGTGTTGTGTGTCCTGTTGTTCCATAGTCTCAGATATCAGATCCTCTGTTGGACTCCAGCGCTGGTCCCCCTGCAGCTCTCAGCTTACACACTCATCTGCTCTCACAAACCTGCCTGCCTGTTTTTCTTTTCTCTGTCCTCACTGCTGGCCTTTTTTTCTTTTGCCTTTCCAACCTCTCTGCTTTTTCTTTCATCCCTTTTTCTCTTCTTTCTGCTCACACCTGGCAGATGTAGATATCAGAAGCTGGAATGAGAGCTCACAGAATATGACCCATCAGAAGTAACTTTAATTAAAGAACAACATTGAAAACACTTGTATGTGTAAATATATACATTTTCAATCAAAACTGCATTTTTAAAAATGTTATTTTATTACTTTAAGTTAATTTCTTTATTTTGTGTCTTAAATGTAGGAAACGGTAAAGATTGCACAAACCCTACTTGGGTTGTTTTCAAACCGTTGTCTTGGCATTAGCTGATTAATCTGAGTTAAACGCAGAATGTTTTCTTTAAAAAAAACATTAAGCTCAATGCCTTGGGTATTTGCTCATCATACGTGCTGTCTAGCAAAGCTTGTCTGGGCAAAGGCACACCAGTGACAACAGCTGCTGAGTCACGAATGACTAAACCTTTTTTTAGAAGTGCCCTCGCACCTGTCCTCAGGGGACTTCTTTATCTAGCGTGTCTCATTTAGACAAGTTAAGCGATTGTTTATTTTCTCAACTGAGTGAGAAAACGCACAAGAGATTAGGTTTAACTTTTCTGCAAGCCGTGACCAGGATTTCAGTGTCTCACAAGAGACAATTTCATTCGTCTGCATTAAATCTCTTAAGTGTTCTGTAAAATTGGACAACAGCACACCAGATATATGAGCCTTGAGAGGCATAGAAGGGTCCACTGCACCTTATTATAATGTCTAGTTTGTCAGGAAAGGGTTTGATATCAGCAGCATTATGTAACCACCTGAAATCTTGCCAATCAAATCTTCTCTGCCCTCATGGAAGAGTCATACTTTTCAGATCCAGCTTCACACAGTTGAATAATTTGTTGTTTCCAAGTGAAAAGATTGGCTTGTTTGACACAGATGATCAAAAAATATATTTGTTCACTTGCCTCTGATGGCTTATAGCACTGCAGATTCTGCAATTTCATTATAAATGTTTGACATTTCTCATCTGTCACAGTATAGTTAAAACTTCAACAAACAAGTCACAGATTTAGGTTTGGACTGTTTTCAACAGAGCTACTTTCTTCCAAAGAAATCGCTGAGAGATATTTATAGTATTCAGCCTGCAAGGTGAATTTATCCAAGGACGCATTGGTGTTAAATTCTTTAAATGTTTCCTTTTTTTTAATGCTGTGAGCTCCATAAATCTGATTAAATTCAGCCAAGATGATATAAAAGTGCACATTTATGCTTGCCAGGTGTGTTTTGTTTTCATTTGGTTTAGTTTTTTGTGCTATATTTTTGCCTACTTTTAAATGTGTAAAACTGCAAAAATGGTTCACAATGCAATAAAAGACAGGGTCCAGTCACAGTTGAGTCTCACAAAGCTTATTCAGTGTATTTACATGAAGTGACATTTTATATTGCAGAGAAAGTTCGAGATTGTCAAACCGGTCTGTTAAGGTGTGTTTCACAACTCGGGCTCTTCGGCCTCTAAACCCTTCAGGCTGTCTTATGTCAGAGTCAGTGTATTTCTGACTGCTGTGCTGGGAGACCAGCTGTAAATAGACTCAGTGCCTTGTTTGTGTCGAGTCTGTTCTTTTCCTCACTGCCGTGCCATGCCAAGCCCATGTCACAGTGAAGGCACATGCACCGGAGTAGGCTATATCGGCCACAGCGCCAGCCATACTTACTTTTTCTCTCTGACAGCTTGTTTGTTGTTACCAGATAGAAAGCGGTTCCATGTAGAAATTATTCAGCTTTAAATGTCTTGAACATTTTAAATGTCCCATGCATGTTGGTTTATATTTGAGCTGAAAATGTATAACTGTAATAAATTTAATTGTAGCTTGCATGTGTGTATTTTGAGATGTGACACTGTGTATTTTTGGTGCGAGGGTGTTTGTTGTTGACTTCTCGAGATCAGAAAGTCTCGTGTGAAGATTCACTGTGACCACACTTAGCAGTCACGGGTCTATATTTAGGAGATGAGAATTTTTCTGGATTATCTTGTCGCTTCCCTGTTGTAGTTTCTTGGTGCAATTTCGTGGACGTTTACATCTCAGAATATAATAAAAAATCATCTGACCTTTACTGGGTTCTGAAACGATGCATGACTTGGTAAATAATTGCATGGTGTATTGAGCCAGAATGCAGAACGTGTGTGAAAAACTAAGTTCACCCTCACTGTTTGCATAGGAATTAAGAGGGTAAGTAGCTATTATTATGCTAAGTCAAATATACCTGATTAAGTGATCATCAGCAAATCTGTAAAAGCAGAAGTAGTTTTAATTGTTGGTCTGCTGTCTGTTAACATAACACAGAGGAGGACATCAGCAGTGATCTCAAAAGTGGTTGTTGCTGTGGTTATAAGGCCATTTCCAAAACAATTCCAAGCCCATCACTGTGCATTGAGAAAGATTATCTGAAGTGGAAAACATCCGAGACTCCAGCTTGTTCCAGCAGAGTCACCCTGAGGTCACACTGTGCAATGTTTAAAACCCAAGAGCTACATCTTGGACTCTGCAGGCCTCAGTTAGGAGGTTAAATGTTGAAGTTCATGACAGTACAATATTTTAAAAAAGAACAAGTCACTGAGTTTGGAATGGCTGCTACTGCAAAAAAGCTTGTCCTCTCTAAAAAGAACATGATAGCACAGCTTAGGTTTGCAAAGTTTTATCTGAAAAAATCATGAGACTTCTGAAACAACAGAAGTCTTTGAACAGATGAGCCCATAATGTACAGCACTATGTTTGGGGAAAACCAAACCCAGCATTTTAGCACAAACACCTCACACCAGCTGCGAAGCACGGTGGTGTGGGGGTGATGATTTGGGGTTTTGCAGCCACAGGACCTCGGCACCTTGCAGTCTTTGAGTCGACCATGAACTCCTCTGGATACCAAAGTATTCAAGTAAGGGGCCGTCTGTCTAACAGCGAAAGCTTGGATCAGAGTTGGGTCCTGCAACAGGACGATGATCCCAAGCACAAATCTACAAGAACAGCTGAAAGAGAAAAGAAGCAAGGTGAGGCAATGACTCAGTTAAAGCTCGGACTGTGAAGAAGAGCGGGCCAAAATTCATCAAAGTCGTACAGAAAAGATTGACTTCAAGTTATCACTGCTGAAGGTGATACTACAGGTTTTTGCATCATAGATTGTACTTAGTTTTTCCACATACTGCTTCTGCATCTCTGCTTAGTTTTTGCTAAATAAATAATGGCATTTGTTATGTTGGATTGGAAAATCACCTTCTTAAGTAATGATAATCTTCATTTCTTTTCCTTCATTTGCTCCAAAGCAAAAAAAGCATATTGTTCTCTTTTGAAATGTCCTTCATGTGTTTCTGGCAGCCAAATTAAAGTTTTCCTATCTGATACACACATGCACGTACACACCTGTCTGAGCAGAAAATAAACCTTACACACAGACTACAGGGAGAGCTGTTGTTGTAGTCTCGCTGTAGTCGCACATCTCAGGGGTTCATGGACACCACAAAAAACTTTTTAAATGTTTTTATTTTTGCTGATTCTTTTCTTTAGTTTGTTTCTTTTGTTTTTGCCCCTTTACGGATTTCTTCTTCTTCCTGTACAAAGTCGCTTATTTAATAAGAGATTATTGGAGGTTATTAGAAGGTGGAAGCTTCATGTTTTTATCACTGTAGCTTAAATATTTCTGGGTTTTTAAACTGCTGGTCACACAGAACAATTTGAAGACTTTATTATGACTGTGGCATTGTATGATTTCACTATTTATTTAGACTAATTTTAAGTTGATAATTATTAGTGGTAGCTGCAATCTTTTGTGTGTGTTTGAACCTGGGCTGAATGTATTCCTATATTTACACATTAGTGATGCCCTAGAGACACACTGATGGAAAAATCCCTCCCCTCTTTGTGGGACGATGGGTGTGGTTAGCTCTCACACGCTGATTAACCACCAAAGTCTGACTCAGAGAGAAGAGATGTTTTCAAACTGGAAGGAACGAGGAAAAACTGGATGAAAAGTTGACACAAACATCTGACAAACTACACTGTCAGCAGCTTCACACATTGTTAAAATCCTGCTATAAATTTGACTGCTACACATTGTAAACTTGTCTTTGATCTCTCTGGTGGGCAAAATTAGTGTGGGATTTGCTTTCTGATCCAGAGAATCATTAAATCTTTGCCAATTATATTTATTTTTTTAAAATACAGTATTTTTTTTATTTTTTATTTTTTGCAGTGTTAATAGTTTAGTCTGTGAAGCTACTGCCGGAAAGGTGACGTCCTCATTGTTGCTTGTTTTGTCTAATCTTGGTGCAAATCTTGATTATTTTTTTATTTTTTTAAACAAAAAAAACAAAACCCATTTTCCCTCAACAGCTCAGGCAATCGGGTTTTTATGGTTTTCCAGGATGGTGACTTTTTGACAAATGTTCAGAGGAATGTTTTTTGAGCCTCTTAGCACTGACCTATGAATCACTCAAGCATAAAAATAGACCCAACTCAAAGGATGACCCAGTGTTGTTTACACATAACAGGCACATTAGCAAAGAACCCGTTTTACATTGTATCATTAGGTACTATGTTGCATATGTGTTTTTGTGATAGCCTGGTAGTATATGCATTTCTTTTGCTGACTCTATGAAAAAAACAAACAAACAGTATAACACAGTTTGATAGGCATAAAAGTGTTATTTTATCAACAAAGTGATTCCCAAATCGGCTGAAAACTTGGCATATCTCAGCATGGTGTTTAAGCATGTCTTTAAAGTTTGAGAAAACTGGAACAAGTGGAGCATAAAACAAGTAGTGGGGGGCCTAAAAGAAAGGGGGGGGGGGAGTCTGCAGCAGATCAACAGTATCTGAAAGTCATATCCTTAAGAAACTGGGGAAAAAAATCAGTAAAAACCTGGCACAGGAACTGAAAGACGCATCTAGGCCTTCAGGTGATCCATCTACTGTTGATGGAAGCCTCTTTAGAAATGGTCTGAGTAGAAAGTTCGCTGTCAAGAGGCCATTCTTGGGGAAAGAAATGGGGAGAAAAAGCTGAGGGATGCCAAATTACACAGCTGGACTGAAATTCAGTGGTCACAGGTCTGGTGGAGTGATGAATCCAAATTTGAGATTTTTGATTGATGTCCTTGTCGGTATATACAGAGAGGTTAAACAGTGAGTATATAAAGCTATCTGTAAACAGTGGAGGTGAAGGCTTGGCCATGTTTTTTTTGTTTTGTTTTTTTTGTGTTTTTTTTTTTTTTTTTATTATTATTAAGCCATTGGTGTTGAAAATCTTCAAATATGCTGTATGAACAGAGAGAAGTAATTTCAGATTTTGATTCACCTGTATTTGATCTCAAGCAAAGTGCCAATACAGTACAAGCATACCATACCACATCATGGATTGGCCTCCCCAGAGCCCAGACTTTAACATTATTGAAGCAGTGTTTGATCATCTTGATGGAGAACCAAAAAAAAGGCAGAGCTTTGAATGCCCTTTTGCTGACTCTATGAAAACCACTTGAATTAAACTTGTTGGAATAGTGCAAACTCTGTTTTTGCATTGCCGTTCAATAAATCACTGCACCTATTTTGCATTTTCCTGGTAAAATATGAAGAAAACGCGGTAGGCTCAAGTCTTTTGCACAGTACTGTTTACCTGGCTTCTGCAAAACCTGCAGTTGAGTAACTTGCCAGAGGCAAAAAGGTGGGAATTGAACTCCCGGCCCTGTCATTAGTAGCGGACTCACCCAACCCTCTTAAACCTCAGCGGCCCATTTTGTTTGAAGCTGCACTGTTCAGGATTGTTACATAATGTCCACTGACAGGTTGTCCCCCTATAAAGTTTATATGACAAACTTGTTAACAGTTTACACATGCAACCCACAACAAACAGAGCAACATTACCATTTATGTGGAATCGTGTTTGGTCTTTTGTTGTTCTGTTTTTGGTGTACACTAATTCCCAAGGGAAATGTTGCGGTTTCTGGGCGCTAGAGTTGAAGTTTACGGTTGAACAGTAATTAAGGCCTTTATACGATTCATAGGTATGAGGGGCTAATTCATGCGAGATAGTCCTCAAAGGCATGGTTAATGCAGAAATATTGATTACAGCAGATTTAAAGTCAATCCAGTGAAGTCTGTGACATTTGAGTACTCTTTATTTTGAAGTCGCCTAAACCCCAAACAGACAACGGATGAATGACGACATCGCGCACTGAAGAGTGTAAATCATTCGCGGCTGACATTTCTGTTAATATGTTAAACTTCACGTCAACAACATTCCTCTGAAAGTCAGCATCTGTCTTTGTCTCTGATACCCCCTCAATTGCAGAGGCAGTTATGTAACTCCACTCTCCTCCTCCGACTCCCCTCGCTGCATCGTCCCTCTCTGTTGTCATGACGACTCCAGCATTGCTGCAGCGGCACACTCGGCCGCTCTCAGCTCTTGATTTGCTTGTCAAATTGCTGAACTTTGATTTTTTTTTTTTTTTTTTTTTGGTTCTTCCCTTTTCCAAATCATCACATTAAAACTGAGAATTTAAGTATTTGAGATTTATTAAAGCAGTTTTTTCCAAAGTGGTCAAAACCAGCTGGTTGATCAAGAGTGGTTGATGAGGGTAAATAGATAGTGATGTAACGGTGTGTGAGTGTGGTGATAAGAGGATTTACAGTGCTGTAAATGCCTCTTTGTCAAATCGCAGTTACCTCGCGACTCTATGATGTAACAACAGATGAGCGTGTGTGCGTGTGCCTCCACTTTCCATACCAACTTTCACTCTTATCTATCCCCCTTCCACTTTTATCTTCCTACTTAGTAGTCTGGTCATGTTTGTCCTCTGACTGTCCTCCACATGTGCTCCAAACATCCTCGTGTGTGTGTGTGTGTGTGTGTGTGTGTGTGTGTGTGTGTGTGTGTGTGTTTTTTGTTTGGTTTTTTTTTTAATGGGCCGAGTGGAGTGGAAAATTAGCTGTCAGTCTAAATGTCATGCAGTCAGTCAGACGTCCAGAACTCAGCTGGTTTTACCTTACTGGTGGAGCCTCGAGATCCTCATCTGTCCCTAGTCGATAAGTCACAACCCTTTTACTATATAACACATGAAGGATTTATTTTGAAAAGCATCTATAATGTTTTAAAGCAGTGGTAAAAGGTAATACTCAATTCTAGCTTCAAGTATAAGTTCTTCGTTATATGCTTATGTAGCTGAACACTGAGATGAGTGTTTATTCACCTGCTTAAAAGGCTTCTCAGTCCACTCCAGCGTGGATTCTTTCCTTATTTGTACATCGCCTCGGACAAAGAGTCTGCCAAGTCATAAATGTTTAAATAGGAGTTTAAAATTAGACGGAGGTCTCAAGTTGCACCCGTTGAAAAATGGTATTTTTTTCCCCTTCCTATAGTTAGTTAGATTTATAATGAGACAGGGAAGGAAAAAAATTAAAGTGGCCTTAAGTCTGCCTTTATCTCTGTTTATAATTTAGTGCTGCTGGAGGTGCTTTAATTGCATGATCTTCAGCAGCAGGTAGATTTTGCACACTCACTGTACAGTCTGTTAATCTGTCACCATGTTTACCGATTTGGCCTCGGTGGGTAGCTGCCAGTTTTCCTGGACTTTCAGCTTAACAAGAAAATGCCAAGGTCAAGATTTCCTTTTGCCTGCCAGCTATTGTTCATGAATGCAGTTTAATTGTAAAAATCTGAATTGTTTGTAATTCAGCAAATAAAGTAATTCTTTTGTGTTTTGCTCACGTGCAGCCAAACCCTTTAAAACACACAATTAAAGACTTGACTTTTTCCTTCTCATATCTGCATACTTGTATGTTAATACGTAATTATAGCTGCATAGCCAAAGATTTCTCAAGTTTTTCTATTATTATTGCCCAAGCGTATTTGTAATGCATTAAACTTGCTTGATTTTGAATTGTAAAATCTGTTTACAATGTATCTGTTTACAGTTAGTCCTGGTGTCTTGTCAGCTCAAGTTCAGTATCTTTAGCCCATAAAACTAGAAATACTGAACTTGCTTTGCTATGGTCTACTTTTAGCACAATAACAGAAGGCCAGGTCATTATAAATATCAATAAACTGATATTTTGGAGACGGTCTATCTTAACTTTAAGACTTGGAACCTAGGCAGACAATTCCTTTCATTCCAGCTTCAGCATGCATTTCCAAATTATTATTTTTTTTTTTAGTTCCCATTCCGAGCTACTCCGGTAAATAAAAACACTGTACGGTCGTGTACTGTCATCCTCCCTCCACACTCAGCTGTTTCTACCTGTTATGAGCTCTCTGATGATGTTGTAAAGGCGAAGAAAACATCAGAAATTAACAACAAACTTTGTTCAAAATACCACTTCACAACCACTGCTCCTCAATGAGGCCTTTCCAGAGACTGCGTTGTCTGGCCCAGCTTGTTGCTTTATTATCACTGTAAAACACAGAGAGAATATTATCAAATGTTGCTTTTTCATAAAGAGGAAACAAGTGCATCACAATCTGACTGCAAGTTCCGGACAATATAATTTGAAAACTGTCCATGAAACCGCATGATTAACCTCACAGTACCCAGCTACCTCCAGACAAAACAAATTGATTAGAATTTGGGATTGATGTGTACTCAATAGTTGTACCATAGTGTGACCTGCGGGAGGGCAGTGTCACAACAGGCACATGCTGAAGCTGGTGTCAAAGTGTGCCTGTTATGTGGGACGGCCACGATGTGACACCTTGCCTGACCCACATCTTTTACTGGTATATGTGATCTTTGACATGGAGATGTCACCAGACTGAGGTGCTGTCTGCACCACATAAAAGAACAAATCATTTTACTAATGTGATTGTTGTTGTTTTTTTTGTTTTTTTTTAATAAAAATAACTTTGGAGGACTTGTAAAGTGATATTTGTAATAAGACAGGGTTTTGTTTTTTGTTTTTTTTGTAACTACATGGGACACATTCTCTCTTCTTGAGTTCCTAAAATTGATTCCTCTCTGTTTCAGTCTCTCTTGGTGCTCTTCCTTCGTTGCCTTTGACCTCTCTTTCTTTCTCTCTCTCTCCATCCATCATTAATGAAACTGCATTAAATATGCATAGTTTCCACTGGCGTGCTCATGGGGTGACCCAGACTCGATGCCATGGAGGCACATAAGCTCGCAAGAAGAACCTGATCTGCTGTCACCTCTAGCAGGAGAGGGGTTTTTTTTTGTTTTGTTTTTTTTAAAGAAGCTGCTTAATAGTGCAACTCTAGTAGAATTGTATCTTCTAATTGTGAAATCTAAAAGCAGGTGACATAAGAAACCAGCAACCCTGTCGGTGTGAAATTGGTTCAGTCTGACCTTGGAGTGCGTTTGTTTTGATCAGTGTTCCCAGATCAGATACAGATATATCTTGTTCTTACAGTAACAGCACTCTCTATCATTGTCTGATATATTTTCTGTCTGGTGTCTGCTGTGCTTGGCTCACACAGACCACATTGCTTGGCACATAATAGCATATAATGGCTTATCCACTCCTCTGACCTCACGCACACCCTGATAAACACGATTAGTCCTCGACACGCACCAACGCTCTGCAGGTCTATTGATCCCTCTGACAGTAACAAGTGGTGCACCCTTCATTTCGCCCTGCCCTTCCTCCTGTGTGTTATATTGGTAAATACTAGCTGCTGGTGCATATTATCCTATCAGGGTTTTTTGTTAGCTGTACTCCAGTTAAGAGGTAATCAAGGAAAAGAACAAACAGGACGTACTGTAGGTGTAATGTGTTCTTGTTGCTGGTTTTATGTGATCTGTACATTTCAGTGCATGAAGTGTTTACATCCCTGTTAACTTGCTGTAGTTCTGTGTCATTAAAACATCCAAAAAGTCTGCAGACTGATAGTCGGGGCACAGCAGCACTTTATTAAAGTAGATGGCTCAGAGCGCAATAATTCATCCTCCAACATATTGGCTGAACTGCTCCTGTGTTTGGGACTCTATGCTACAGCAACACCAAGAAAACTGAAGTGGTTGCTATAAAGATGGAGACTAGTTCTGTGACAACTCAGTCACTTGGTGTCTTGAACGTGACTTCAGTGCATTCAGATACCAATGAAACATTTGTTATACTGCAAATATTAACTGTGATAAGTTGCTATAAATGGCAAATCTATTCTTCTCTACATGCCCAGAAATCCATATTAAACAGAAATTCACATTAACAACTGAGTGACATAGTTACTATTTGTGAAAGATGGAGATTTAACCACAAAATGACATAGGCGCTCGGCAACCTTGCTTTTATATCGGAGTATAACTAAAATACAACCAGTTGAAAACCAAAAGTTCTTAAAGAATTAGAGGAGAAAACATTGATTCACCAGGTTCAGACATCTTTACAATCCCGTCTTACTGGAGTGGATTTCTCCTTATGGGGCTGATTTACTGTGTGTTTTAATGGCTCACTTTCAGATCCATCCATATCTGTTGTATTTTCAATAAATTCCAGCTAGTTTTATGAGACCGTGACAGTTCCAGTTGTGAAGCAAGAGCCTGAAATCTTGAACTCCCACACAAAACAAAACAAAGCTCTAACCATAATCGTGTGTCTCTGCAGACTCCTGTTGTTATGAGATATAATGAGGCTGTAGGTAATGGGGATGATGCAGCTAGCAGATGAAGGGCGGATTTCATGCAGAGAATGAAAGTAGATCAAGCTTTATTCATAAGTTTGATTGTTCAGAGGAAGATGGTCTGACCACTAACCTTTATTTGCTCTGCAGTCTTTATCAGAACAGAAACTTTGTTGTGTGTAAAAGAAACCTGTTGTGGTTTTCAATCATTACTACTTTTTTCTGTAAAGTCTGCAGAGCATCTTATAAGATTAAAGCTTGTGCTAGGTTTGTGTTTACTGCTAGTTTCTTCACTGGATTTCATAATTAATACCTTGTTTGTTTTCATTTTTCCAGATTGGCGCCTATGACCAACAGATATGGGAGAAATCAGTGGAGCAGAGAGAAATAAAGGTCTGTTTCCTCCACACTTCGATGTTTTGGTTTGGTTTTTTTGCTTTTTGCCATTTTCATTTTCCTGTTTGTTTTTCCTTCTGGTCTCTGCTTATTCATCCTTCGTGTCTTGTGGGTTCCTTTTGCGTTATCGCTTCAGTTTTATTCGGTTTTTATTCTGCCATCACTTCTTTTCCTATGTTTTCTTTTCACTCTTTCCTTTCTGCCCTCCTGGCTGTGTGTCATCTGCCCATTTGTCCTCACTTCACCTCCATTCTCCTCCTCCTATCACCTTTTTCTCTTCCTCTCTTCAGTTTATTTCTCTGGTGAGTACACAGCAGGGAGGATGTTCCTCCTGTTTTCCCGCAGTGCATGTCTGCTCATCGTACGCTGTAGACAAAGTAGACTCTTATTGGTTATTGGTTTGTTATCACGTAGTTTTCAGGGTCACAGCTGCATTCCTGTGACCAGTCAGTGTGGTGTGTTTCTCTCATCACAGACCTAACAATGTGCATGCTCAACATCTAGTTCACAGTAGCAATGTGCACATGTGACCTCAGTTACCGTAACAACCAAATGATGACACCTTAGTGCAGAAATTACTATACCAACATAGTAAGTTCAACCTCTGATCTCTTGACCTTTTTTTAAATCGGAAAAGTTTTCTTGCATTCAAACTTCCTGTAGTTTTATTTTTTATTGAAGGAGTTATTAAAATTTCATATGCATTGAATCGGCCTAAGATGAGAGTTTTGCTATCTGACAGATCTGTGCTTCTATCACCCTCCATCCCTCATATAGTACTTCTTAGAGAGTCTTTTTAATCAGCTCAGTCCACACACACACACACACACACACACACACACACACACACACACACACACACACACACACACACACACACACACACACACACACACACACACACACCACTGACCTTGGTTTATGTCTGTTAAGCAATGGTTTCCCAGAGTCTGCAGCTGCAGCACGAAGTACAGAGTGCATCTTAGTGTGGTACTGACACAAGATGCTTTACCTCCTGTTAAGTGTTAATTATACCGTTTATTGGCTCGTATAAACTCAACCAATCAGCATCATAAATCTAGAGAAACTATGACTGGTCTCTTCATTCTATTTTTAGCAGAAGACGACAGCTTATCTCACTAGAAGAGAACTGCTCTTTTATTCTTATCACAACCCTGATCATAACTGCAGTTTATTTACAAACTGGAAAGAAAGTGTATTTTTGGACTACTTAACGATTTAAAGACCAATGCCATTTTATTTAATTGGTGTTAAGCCTTATTGTTACAACACAAACAAATAAATGCCATTTGTCACTCATGAGCAGAGTCTGTTCATACACAATAAAACATCAGATACAGGAGCTGAAATTGTTTTTTTTAAAACAATGTAAACTCCTTATTAACAAAATAAAATTAGGATTAGAAAGACTTTACTTCTCAGTTGGGGTTGGTTATTAAACTTAACCAAACCTAGCGTGAGTTTGTTAATAGTAGAAATGTCTGGAGAAGAACCCAAACTGCCCCCTGCTGTGCAGTCAGGAAACTGCAATATACTGTTTGAGGGTTAAAAACAACTTGAAATACAGCCAAGCATCAGTAACAAAAGAACAGATGAAAAGCAGTGAGACAAGTGGTGATTACTGAATGCAAAGAGTGTTTGTAAATGTTAGATTTAAATAAACCTTTGCTTCTGTGACTGACTGTGAAATATGTACAAAACAATGTTTAGCTCGTGAAGATAAAAGGCTTTTCACAGCATGGAGATAAGTGAGCTGAGGTCAGGCGAGATGCTCGTGAAGGACTTTACTGCTGCAGTAAATCTGCTGCCAAGAGAAAATGATTGATCAACTTCTTTTAGCCGCTCAGACACAGCCAGACTCTATCTGCATCTACACTACTCTCTTACACACACGCGCGCGCACACACACTATATTAGCTTGTAAATTGTGCTATTTAAAGATAAGAGCCTTCACCGAGGCTCCATATCAGACCATTCGCTGATAACAGAACTTGATTGGCTGCTATGTAAATATTAGCATGAGCTGAGCAGATTCAGGTGCACCGCTTTATGTGGTATTTCACAGTACTCTTGGATATGTCTCACATTGAAATGTGCAGAATTTGAAGGGACTTAAGGACAGTACTAGTGTTGATAGAAAACCAGGTTTCAGACTAAAAATTGTACTCTCAGAAAGCCCAAACTTAGATCCAGCTGCAAGTATAGACGAGGAATACATTCAATATGAAGGCAAAGTGATTACCTGTGATTTCCGAACTGCATGAACATGGTTATATAAAGACCTACGAACACCATACCTCCCTTATTTTTAAACTTACGGGCTTTTTCTAGCAGCATGTCTGGATCATGGGAAGGAGCTGCCAGAAAACTGAGACTCCACAAAAGTGGAAAAAGATGCAGGAATTTGGTGACTGACTAAAAATAGGTTTAATGTTTCAGCAGTAATTATGATGTAGAGTAATCGGAGCTTCTGTGGCAGTCTTCTTAAAATGTTTCCAGAGATTTTGCGATGTACACAATCTAGCCCTGAAAAACCAAACAGATGAGTGCTTGCCAGGAAAGATGGAAAAGGATACAGTAATCTAGAGACTCACTAGAGTTAAGTGGAAACGTGCAAGAGTATTCAAGAAATGAAGAACCTGTCTCCAAACATGTTGCCAGACACCTTTTCTGTGAACAGGCTGATTCTTCCCAGGAAATCGGAGCCTCAGTGCCACCTCAGACAGGCCTGAGGATATTTCATAAACTTGTTGAGTCCCAAGTTTGCAAAACTACAAGCCTCAACTTTCCTAAAGACCATGACAGAAATGCAATTATTGGTCCTGTGAGATGAGTGGCTTTCCATGAAATTAGTCAGAACTGCTGCAGTAAAGCCATAAGGTGCCCAACGGTGAACCAAGAAAAAGGCCGTGCACACGTATACACAGCACCGTGACCTCGGCTGTGTTTGTAGATCATAATAATTTAATCCAAACTATTGTCAGGCTGCTTACACACTAATTCAGGCATTGTACTTAATCTCTATCTTTCTCACACACGCACGCACACACACACACTCACACGCACACAGGGAGCTTTGAGCTGTGTTAATTTGCTGCCTCTGTGACAGAAAGGTCATACAAGAGATTCATGTGAATTTTATAATTTATAGTTGCTCATAATGTTTTGGTACAGTTTGTTATCTGAGCTAACAGATAACACACAAAAACACAGACACACACACACACACACACACAAATGGAGTGTATGCATCATAGGAGGATGTGACAGTCTGGCACAGGAAGTTGGCATGCCACAGGGGAGCGTTATTCCCAGGGTCATAAACTGAACAAAGCAGCGTATTTAACTACAGCAGTCAAAATGAGTAAGAGCTATTGCACAGTTTGTAATGACAGGGCTGGCTTCAAGGTCTAAGAGGGTATATTCATCAAAAAAAAACTTCACCACAGCACAAGAATCAAAATAAACATTAAAGTGTAGATGCAGTTTTCCACGAATTAACTGATTCTTGTAAATGTAAATCTGCTTGATGTGTGTAGATGCATAAACTCTAGAGTAGAAGCCGTAGCTGTGTGAGTGCACGGTGTGCCTCGTCAAACACTGACCACACGTGTGTTTATGAAGGCATAAAGTGCACGAGCAGCGTGTATCCCTGTGTGAGTATTTGCATATTAATGATGTCTCTTTGAGTCTTTGTGTGGCGCTCACTCTGTGTCTCTGTCTCCCCCTGCAGGGCTTGAGGAACAAGCCAAAGAAGACGGGACACGTTAAACCAGATCTCATCGATGTGGACTTGGTTAGAGGTGAGGGGGTAAAAAACGGGGGCTTTCTGCTTAAGGAAAATCCGATAGACCCACTGCAACATTTCCACATGTGCATAAAAGACACACATGTGAACATGAGATGGGCAGCATGGCCGTGCCAACCTCCCGTCGCTGTTAATCCCCGCTCTTTCTTTCTGCCTCGATCCATCCGTCTCATATTCATCACATTTTCAATTATTCATCAGAAGAGTCAGTTTAATCCCCCTTGGTTAGGGACATAATCAAGACAGAAACGCAGGCAGGGAGAAGATAAACGGATTCGGGTGAGGGGGGGGATCTGGTGAGATAAAAAAGATAGATGAGGAGGGAGAGGGAGCCTAAAAAGGAAGAAGCGAAGATTAAAAGATTAGCTGAGCTCTAATGTGACTCCTGGATGTATTAACTGATGTGCTTTTCTGCTCACAGCAGAGTCATTTGCTTTAATTAGCTCTCATTAAACTTAAAAGTGTGTGTGTGTTTCTGTTTTCTTATCCTCAGGGTCTGCGTTTGCCAAGGCCAAACCTGAGAGTCCATGGACGTCACTGACCCGGAAGGGCATCGTTCGAGTCGTCTTCTTCCCGTTTTTTTACAGATGGTGGATCCAGGTCACCTCCAGGGCCATTTTCTTCTTACTGCTGGCACTCTATCTGCTGCAAGGTTGGTGTGAGAGTGTGTTTCTTTTTTTTTCTTTTCTCACAACCCACAATCTTGTTGCTCTCAGTGGAGTGGAAATGCAACTCCCAAGTAAACTGTGGGATGAGTTGTTTGTTTAGTAAGATGTCAGAGTGAACACTCTCAGCATCTGTAGTGGGTGTACAAATAAATAAATCCTGATTATTTGTTGAGTGAGTGACCTATTGCTTTTTCTTTATCTCCTGTCATATATTTGCTCTTTACATTTAGATTTGATCATATTAAACGTGACCAAACTTTCAAAGAATGGGGTTAGTGTATGTACAATAATCCTGATTTTTATTCTTGGGTATGCACAACATCAGAGGAGATGTCCCCTTATATGGTCATCTTATGTATCAGTCGCACAGACTTAGACTCCCCCCTGGCAACCTGCTGTTACTAGAGAAAATTCTCCAATTGATTTGCAAGTGGTTGCCAGCTGTCAGTCACAAAGAGGGTGCTGCACAAAAACCTCATGATTACTTTGGTCTAGCAGATTGTTGCGCTTTGGTCAGTTCTGCGGCTCCTGATCTGCTGTGTTGCAACATTGATGTCGCAGCTGGGTTGAAGCCACGCATGTATGATTGTATTGGTTTTTAGAGATTCTGGGACAGAGGCTCAGAGATATGCAGATATAGAGAGGGAGAAGTTGCAATAGTTTGCAGAGCGTTTTTCCACAAGTCTCATGTTTTCAAAGTCTTTGCCTCTAGTTTTGACTTCTTCTCTTCCTATATCAGCACTTACGTGAGGGGTATTGTCTGAGTGGTGACACCTATGGTTCAGGAGAATAGGCACAAACATTTCTTGCCATGAACAGAGAAGCCCCAGCTCTCTGTTATTGAAAACCTGTGAAGGGCTGCCAATCAGAAGAAAGTGGTTTTAAAGTGGGAGGAGCTAAAACAGTTTGTTTTGGAGGATGAACCGCGGCCTCTTATAAGACACAAATGTTCTGAACTGTGAATCATGCAATGGTACTCCAGCAGACTCCCAGAATAAAAACATGGAGCTGACTATAAGGGTAATTCATTCCTCTTCTTTAATCTTCAGTTTAAAACGAGGTTCACAAACTGCTTGAACAGCTGCCAAAGCGCTTCTAAAATAATGTTTTTCCTAAAATGCACAGACTTCTATAAGAAGCACCTCCAGGTTACACCCACAGATGCACACGCTCACTCGCTCTTTCTGCACAAACACTTTCACAAGCACTGAACCACCACCTACATCACGTTGACCTTTTCTACCCTGAAGAAAACACTGTTGTTTTTCATCTCTCCCTCCACCCTTCCTGCCGACCTCGTCTACACACCACATAAAACACCACACTCCTTCTTGCTGACACTACAATGAAAATAACTTGAAGTGTCAAGTGATTTTTTTTTTAAATTGTTGAGCATACACTGGGGGGAAAAAAGAAAAGAAAAAGACAAGCAGAGAAGCAACAAATAAAATAGTAACATGGAGGGATGGGATGGAGATAAGTTGGCCAATCCAGGGGAAGATATTAAAACTCATCAGTTCTTTTTGCATGTTTGAGTTGGCGTGTTTTTCTGTTGCAAAACATTAACATTAGAGGAGCTTTTGCTCACTTGAGTCATATTCAGACTGTTTTTCTACTCATTTGTTGAACTTATAAATTAAAAAAAGCTGTATGTAATGTGTAGACCTGCAGTTTTGTCTTCAAGCTAGGGCTGTTCATATAACGATATATATATCGGATGACGATATAAAAACATCTATCGTTTCATTTTACACTATCGTTTGTTTCGTGATGTCGCAAAATAAACTGTTTACGGCAATATTTTTTCATCGTTTTGATGGTCACTGTAGTGGCTACGGACAGACAAGCGACTGTTTTTATGCGTTGTCGTTAGCAACAACGACGGTAAAACCATCGCGTGTCCGCTTGTTTATTTTCCACAAACCTTTCACAATAAAGCTCAAGATCCTGTTGAGACTTTTCAAAATAAACTGAATCACGTGAAAGAGTATGCAGAGTATTTACGGATGAGAAGCAAAAAAAGAGCCGTCAGGTGCTAAAAAATAAACCTTAGACTCAAACGTTAGAACAAGCTTTTCCCCGCAGCATGCCGTGTAATAAATACTCACAAAGAAAACGGCGGCCGTTACAACTTATGTCTAAAAATGTATAGTGTCATGCATCGTTAAAACACTCGACTCCAGGTACACGACGCCCAGCTGGAAACACTTCACGCAAGTCGAGCTGCCCGAGATTCACAGAATTTACAGGAAATGTTAAATTCTTGTGATTTATATCGTTATCGGGACGATAGATGTCTTATATCGGGATATGAGATTTTGGTCATATCGCACAGCCCTACTTCAAGCTGCTACTGTTACTTTAATTTAATGTCTGTTTCTGCTCTAATGAATTCTGTTTGTTCATATTTCTCACAGTCGCTGCAGCATTCCTGTATGTGACCATCCCGCAGCCTCATGGGATACCGGCCACCGAGGTCTTTGAAGCCATCTTGCTCATGTTGCTGCTGGGCACCGTCCACTGTCAGATTGTCTCCACCAGGACCCCGAAACCTGCCTCCAGCAGTGGGGGGAAGAGACGCAGGTAAGGAAGGGAGAAGGGCTGAGAAGTATTGCTGAGTGAAAGCTTTTAGGAAGACTAGATGGGGAGGAGGTGAAGGCATCACATGAGATAAAGCCCTTCAGGGACAAAAGAGAGAGTCAGGAAGAGATAAAGAGGAAGATGTGAAATAACAAAGGCAGTATTTAGTTGATATACAAACCACGAGATACCAAAAGAGTGATGGAAAGAAAAATGAATGAAAACCTCTTTTGTTGCTGGGGTGTATCTGACCTCAGTTAATGTCAAGTATAAAACACTCAAATCTTTACTAAAAAACACCTTGGATGAATGTGCTGTCACTTCTTAAAGATGAAATGAGCTCTGTGTGTGTGTGAGAAAGTAGAGTAGTTTGCTTACTGCTGCTGTGTTTTGTAGTGTTTAGATTTGCAGTCTGTGAGTTTCCCTTTGTGTTTTTTTTTTTTGGTTCAAGGCTTTTTGGTGTGTGGCTGCTTTTCTGGCTCACAGTAACGTAAAGACAATTTTCAGACTCCTGGGAAGAAAATTGGACCATGCCACTGTTTTGGAAAGGTTTTCTGGGGATACAAAAATAGTGTGCCTCAATACTGAATCAATCTTTGTTCTCTGTCACCTTAAGGTTAAGTCTGAAAATCACAAGGAGTACAATCACATTTGATCAAAGAGAAGTTTGTTTGTGTGACCTTTCTCTCTTTTCCTTATCCTACCTTTGGAGACATGTCATATCAATTGACAGCAGCAAAATATTTAACTTTTTTTTTTCTTTTTTTTAACCCAGTGATCATCATAATGAACTCTTTGCTTTTAAATTTTGAGAAGAAGCTCTGTCCTGCACCTCTCCTGTGTGTCCTATTTTAAAATACTGATAATCAAATTGAATAACGTTCTTGATAATCATTTTTTTATGTTAATATCCTGCAAAAGTAAACACAGAATTTCAGTTTATCACATTCACAACCCAAAGAACACGAGTGAAATTGGAAGCATCCTAATCCTTATTTTATCATCTTTTTGTTTTGATGCTATTATATTTAAATTTTAGCTTGTAATATTTCATGAATCTACTTCTGCAGAGTAACAGCCTAGATGATGATTTTGGGAGAATTTGCCTTTGATCTGTTTCAGCCTGTGTGTCCAGCGGGTGCCGGCTGAGTCACAGCACCTTTTTTTGAGTTTAGCTTCCTGTGTTGGTTGAAGCGTATCATCAGTGTTACGATGAAGGTGCAGCCAGACTCCCGGTGGACACACGGCTGTGGTGTCAGGAGTCTCCAGGTCCGCTCTAAGTGTCTCTCCACTTTTTTCCAAACCGAAGGAAGTTGAGGAAGGCATCTCAGATGGAGGTGCATAGGGAAGGCGACGGGTCTAGCACTACCGATAACACACAGGAGGGGGCGCCACACTCCCACTCAGCCAGCACCACATACAGCCTGGGCGCTTTCTTCCAAGATTTCTGGCATGATATCTGTAAAGCTGGGTGTGTATTTTCATTTTCCATCTTCCTACAATGAGATGATGAACATAGGCAGGGCTGGGCTACAGTTTGAATCCATTAATTTGCAAAGAGATCTCTGAATTTCAAACGTTGGGTTTTTTGAAAACAAAAACCCAGCCTTGCCTCAGAGCCTAACCTGGGCTTCTTTAGCTGCAACATCATAACCTAACATTTATTTAGGAAGGGATGGAGAACACCGTCCCCCTCATTGGTCAACTAAACAGGCAAGCTTGGTGCTGAAATGTAAAGTCAGTTCTGCAGTTTAACGCCTGTGTAAATTCTGCTTCCTGTAGTGCCAGATCTTTCACTTATTTATGAGGTGCAGGTGGATTTTGCAGCTAAATTTTATGCCAGTAATTTGCTGATAAAGCTATGTTTAAAAGAAGCATTGGGGCAAGAGGTGTGCATGTATGTGGTGATTAAAGCCCTAACCCCCATGCTTCTACTTGAACAAGCTTTCAGCAGACTCCAACAGTGTGGAACATTTTGAGATCCAAGTAGCTCTTTATTTGGGAAATCCATCCACTGATTATCTGCCACACTCACTTTAGCTCCAAAACACTCTTTCTTCTATCTGATCCAGGCTCTTTTATTCCAAAAATAGTTTTAAAAAAATCTCTTGTAATGAGTATCAGAAAGCAGTATCACCAACTGTACTATAATTTACTACAGATAAAACGTTGTATTTTACAATGCAGGTATCTTACTCGATGTTGACTTAGCTGCCATTACAAGCGTTTATTTTGTGTGAATGTTCCACATTGCTGTGTTGAATGCATCCTGTTGTGAGTTTGTTATTGCATGTCTAATTTTCTAACTGTAATTATTTACTAGTTTAAAATAATCACAGCCCTGCCACTTCTCTGCTTATCTAAATATGTCTGTTTCTGCACTTCCCCCCCCCATCGACCTCCGGTCTGGTTTTCTTTCTGTTCTTCCTCTCCTTCGCTTCCTACCAAAGGTCCAAGAAGTCCAAGCTTTCCATCGATAAATCCACAGAAACGGACAACGGCTACGTGTCGCTGGACGGCCGCGTGACCAATCGCAGTAGCGAGGAGGGGCTCCAGCTCCACGAGCAGCGATGCGATTTGTTAAATAGGGCTGACGAGGCGTGCTGGAACCCGCACACGCAGCCTGCACACGGTCACGCTACCCGCAACAATGGACTGCTGCTGGCTGGCGGTAATAAGGTAACCTATCAGGGTTCATTATTTCAATATTTTAACCCTAATATTGTCCTGGATTTGACTCTCATGTCACTTTGTTTTTAAGGAGCCGGCGTCGGATGAGGCTTCCAGTGAGGAGGACCCTGAAGCGTCCTACAGCGCCCTCCGCAGGGGAGTGGAAAGAATGAACAGTGACTGTGCACTCCGAAATCGCAAGAATACGCACCACTATAAGAAACACTACACTGTGGAGGTTAGCATGGACACATTAACTCCTTCACAGGAAGCTCATTCATTCATTTATACTGGACAAATTCAAACAAATGACAGTCATTTTCTCCTTTCTGTCAGGATGTCCCCAAGTCTGGTACCAGCTGCAGCTCCAGATGTTCAAGTCTGAGGACTCAGGATTCAGAGAGTACTCGACATGAGTCTGAGACCGAGGACCTGATGTGGGAGGACTTTCTGCACTGCACTGAGTGCCGATCGTCCTGCACGTCAGAGACAGGTGAGAGGAAGATGTAGAAATCATCTGCTGGGTACTAAAATCATTTAAACTCAGACGCATACCTGGGTTCATATGGGTGCTCGAAACCCTTGAAAATGCTTGAATCTTAATATTGTCTTTTCGAGGTTTGAAAAGTGCTTGAATTTCAAATGTGGTGCTTAAACGTGCTTGAAACTGTATTTCATTCACCACAAATAACTATGTGACTGAATTGTTTCTTATCAGATGGAGAAATGAAATGAGTCACAAAGTGTAAAAGCAAAATTTCTCCACCTGCGCTGCCTTACCTCTGCATATCAGCCTGTTTCAATGTGTGACCCCGCCCCTCCCCCCGAACAGTCGGGATGAGTGCACGAACTGGAGGTTGCTGTTTGTGGACACAAAGAATAGACACTTTTTTGTGTTACCGAAGTTCCCTGGCTTTCATTCAAAATCTGTTTATTGTGAGCACCTACACATTAAACAACTTAAACATTATAATGGCTTCTAGCTCACACTGAGGCCTGTGGGGCACTATCAGCCACTGAGACAACAGACAAATTTAAGTGTTTTAATATATGAATATTTCGTACTTTACGGCTGCCTGTTTATTTAAGAGAGGTGAAAAATACATCACAATTTTACATAATTATATCACAGATGACAGACTAGATAAATAGATTTTAGTTCGGTGCTTGTGCATGCTTAAAGTGTTATATGCTGATTTGAACTGAGTGTGTCATCTGTTCACAGCCTCTCCCAGTCAGTGCTGTTCTCCATGCCTTTCTTACTGTACATGGTGTTATTAGCACAAAGACTTTAAAGGTGATCATTTAGGACTTAACAATAGTTCAGACAGCAATGTAGTCAAACATCTCACAGTTAGTTTTACTTTAACCTGTTAGACCCTCAGGGGTTTTCTGAGCTTTCAGCTTGAAAATGAAATGACCAAAATAAATGGAGCATTTCTCTCCAATTACAAACTCTGTGTAAACAGTCTTGGTAACAAAATACAGCTAACACTTGTGAGATGTCATCAGAGGTGTAAATATTACTGCAGATGCTACTATGTCAAAGTTACTGTGACTCAAGCATAGAAAAATTGGATTAATTCCCCTCACCTAATTTTTAAAAGTGTTTTATAGCATATAACACTTTTAAAAATATGCTTTGGTTCATATTTAACTCCAGAAAATCATAAATCAAAATATGGATATTACCGGTCCACAGATTCATGGTGACGTAACTGCTCTTTTAACTGTTTGGTGTCTAGTAGAAATGGTTTATATGAGATTTAGCTGAGATTCAGAGGTTTCTGTGGGTACTGCTCATGTCAGCACTTATATTTCTGACCTCTTGTTATAACTGATTAAATGTGATCTCCTCCCTTTGGCCCCCATTTTTGGTGGCATGGGTGCAAATGATCAGGCATGACATTCTCATTATAAGTCAGATAAGATACTGCAAATAATTATTTCTGCATTTGTGCGATTTGAAATGAATTGAAAATGTGTATGCAATGACACCGTTTTAAAGATTTGGCCTAAATAGTGAATAAGCCTAAACATGATGACCTAACTAGTGACACCGTGTCACCTGTGACACACACACACGCACGCACGTATGACTTTGCCGGTTCCAGCTGAAACAATTTCAGTGTTTCAAACCATGTTCCAGGGTTTTTAGTTCACCATTTATGAGGTTTCAAGAAGAAAATAAAAGACAGATCTGAATGTTTGAAAATGTTTTGGAAAAATTCTGTAAAGATTAGACGAAAAATACTCAAAGGATAAATTCAATTGGTTTATTTTGTTAGATAAGTTGAAAAAAAAAAGTTAAACAAGCAAGTCAATAAAGAAAAAGTTAACAAGTAAATAAAGAAACAAGGTAAAATGAGGTAACAACGAAAAGTTAACAAGTAAATAAAGAAACAAGGTAAAACAAGGTAACAACGAAAAGTTAAATAAGTAAATAAAGAAACAAAGTAGAAGAGAGAAAACCCCAACAATCCCCTCTGAGCAAGCACTTGGCGACAGTGGGGAGGAAAAACTGCCTTTAAACTTGGCAGAAACCTCCGGCAGAACCAGGCTCAGGAGGGGAGAGTCAACTGCCAGGACTGGTTGGGGGGGTGAACAGAGGTGGAGCAAGACGAGGCTGCATCAGGTGAGGAAGCAGTAGCGTCCCTCCTCCGAAACAAGCGGAACCATTTCGTCTTCTTTTTCATGGACTTTTCCACGAGCGCTTTTTTCTCCAGGATGAGGTTTCTGAGCTCATCGATTGTTTCTGCGTTTTGCTTCTCAAGTTTCTGGCATCTTTGTTCCACCTCTTCTGATGTTGCTTGTTTTTCTTCAAGCTTGTCTTTGAGTTGTTTGGATGCCGCCTCCTGTATCAGCTTGTCCTTGTGCATGTCTGCATTTCTCTGTTCTACTTCTTTGTGCAGGTCTTCTAACTGCTCATTTCTTCCCTGGACTTCTTGGAGCGTGCGCTGCAGGTCTTCATGTATTTTGTCTTGTTGTTGTTTTTGCGCTTGCATTTCAGTGTTTTCCCGCTTCAAGTTATTGAATTCCAACAATATCCCCTTAATGAGCTCCGAGTTGTTTCTAGCCATTTGATCGATCCTTTTCTGCATCTGTGAGCATCGTTTCTCCAGTTTTTCATTTTCTCCTTCCAGCTCACTTGTTTTGTCCTTCAGTTCATTACAAAACTCCTGCAGTTTTAGATTTTTAGACTCAAAGTCCTGGACAATATGTTTTCCTTCCTTCAGTCTTTCTTGCTGTTGCTCTTTCTCTTGAAGGAGGTCTTTATTTTGGCGCAGTGTTTGATCCAAGCTCACTTTCAGCATTCTGTATTTTTCCTGCATGCCTTTGAGTTCGTGCTGAGTGTCTCTTTGCTTTCTGTCCTGGTCTTCCTTCTGTTGGAGGATTTCTTTATTTTTTTCTACAGCTTGATCGAACTGTCTTTGGAGCAGCTGATTCCTTTGGTCCATGTTTTGGAGTTCCCATTGTGTCTCATCAATCGTCGCTTTCCTGTCTTGAAGCTGGTTGGTCATTTCTTTTAGTTCTGCGCTCTTTTGCTTGTTTTCCTTAATGAGGAACACAATCTGCTCTCGGGCTTGTCCAAACTTGATTCCCCAGCCCTCATTAATAAGTTTTATGTCAGGCTGGCGCTGTTGTCTTTCTTCCAGGACTTTGTTTTGTGCTTCCATTAGTCTACACTTCTCTTCCAGTTGAAGTTTCTCTTCTTCAATTTGTTGAATTTTTTTCTGGAGATGGTAGTTTTCCTTCCTACTGTCCTGTAATGCTTTTTGGAAGGATAAGACGCCATTTGGGGAAATTGGCCGGCCACGCCAGGAAGGAGAGGCGGCGTAATCTTTTTGACTTGGTTTGTGTTTTCTTGAAAACATGTTGGAGTTCGTATACGATGACTCTGAAGAGTTTCCAAATGTTTCTGCGGTGAACGTTTTAAAGGCTGCAAACACAAATGCTGCGAAGAAACGAACTAAATATTGCTGTTTCTCACCCCTATTTAAGGGAAAACTTCAAAGGATTTAAGATTCTTAAGATCTCCTTGTGACATCATCACTCCGTAAGCCAATGAGATTGTCACAAGGCATTTTGGAATGGGGTATTTTTTTTTTAAACACTTTTCAAACTTAACTTAAATTTCAGTGTTTCTTAGTTTTAGACTACTTGGTTAGTCCAGTCAATTAAGAAATTAATTGTCACAAACATCCCTAATATTATATAACAGAAAACAAGACAGGTTTTTTTCTACGTAATAGAGCTATAATAAATGTTGTTTTTTTTTATTATTATCCTACTTTTTATAAAAGGGAACATTATTTAAAGAATATGTATTTAATTAAAAAACTATTCATCTAAAGGGTATAACAACAAGGGTGAGCTTTCTGCTCGAAAATGAAATGACCAAAATAAATGGAGTATTTCTCTCCAATTACAAACTCTGTGTAAACCGTCTTGGTCACAAAATAAAGCTAACACTTGTGAGATGTCAGCAGAGGTGTAAATATTACTGCAGATGTTACTATGTCAAAGTTACTGTGACTCAAACATAGAAACATTTGATTTTTTTATTTCCTTCACCTAATTTTTAAAAGTGTTTTATAGCATATAACACCTTTTAAAAATATGCTTTGGTTCACATGTAAATCATATATCAAAATATGGATATTACCTGTGACACTACTCATGTCGGCACTTATATTTCTGATCTTTGTGTTATAACCGTTTAAACGTGATCTCCTCCATTTAGCCCCCATTTTTCTGGGCGTGGGTGTTTAACTAGTTAAAAAGAAACAAACATCTGTCTCCTATTTTTGTGTCACACAGGAAATAAGCATCAGTATCTGATGAGAAGACTTATTAATTTGCCCTTGCTGTGTTACTATTGTGGCGTTTGGTGAAGTTTTCTTGTTTTGTGGGGTTGTTTTTTTTTGGGGGGGGGGGTTTAAGTGGAAATGAATATCTCTAATAAGTTGATTTGTTTACATTTGCGCATCTTAATTTTTAAGAGAAATGTGTTTTTTGGGTTTGTACACTATATGCATATAAGGCAACCATTTCCTTTTTCAGTGTTTTTGTGTGGTTCATTTTTCTGTTTTAACAAAAGGGGAACAAAGAACATTTAAGTCGACCTGAGATGATTTGTTTTAATTTTTACATGGTCTTGCTGAGGTGATGCAAAGGGAATCATGCATTCTTTTTTTTTTTTTGGTAATGTGCTGTAAAAGCATGAAAATGGACCTTGAAAGTGCTTAAAAAGTGCTTGAATTTGACTCTGAAAAATGCGTATGAACCCTGGCATACCTTCCAATGACTGCATGTAAATAAGCACTATCGCTGCTCTTCCTCACAGAGGGAGAAGGAGGAGGAACGCCTGTGTGTCCGGCCAAGAAGGAATACAGAGACGACCCTTTCCATCAGGTCTGTAAACACTCTCACACTTAGAGTTTGAGGATTTGTTGATTAAAGTACTTAAAACTTGAGTAACCAAACTTTTTCAATGACTGAGGGAGGTTATTTATACTCTGTTGTATTTCACACAGGAATAGAGGAATCTTGCTACTCTGTCTCTTAGCTATTCTTTAGACCAAATCATTACAATATCACGATTAGAAGAAAACAGTGAGCCAAGACGTGTATAACAGTTATGACAAATTCATGGGAGGAAACGTCACATAACTATATGTCACTAGGATGACTTGAAGTTTAACAGGAATTTTGGTCACCCTACTTTTACCTCCACTTTTAGCAGTAATAGAGCAGAGTAGTTTCACTAAATAGAGTAGAGAAAGTGAAGGTAGAGGATTTAAACAACTAGAGTCAATCATCCAAGACATTGGATGGTGCACAAAAGAGGAGAAGACGTTGGGTGGAGACGAGTGTCAGGGGTGATTTCTGACAAAAGGATGGCAGCAAGAGTGAAGGGGAAGGTTTACAAGGTGGTAGTGAGACCTGAGTACGATTATACAGGATTATATGAGAGGGATGCTCAGGCTGAGCAGTTTGGAGATGTGCAGAGGAGAGAGAGAGGATGTCGAATATGGAGCTGTCACACAGAAGGGATAGAGAAGGAGATGCTTTGTGGACATGGTGAAAGAGGACATACAGAGGAGGATAATAGGGATGGGGTGGGATGATCTGTAGTAGTAGTAGTTGCCATGACGAGAGGTGTCAGTATTTAATGGTGTTTGGTTTCCCTGCAGGGTCACCTTCCCTGGCTGCACAGCTCCAACCCCGGCCTGGAAAGGGTGAGCGCCATCGTGTGGGAGGGAAACGAGTGCAAGAAAGCAGACATGTCTGTCCTAGAGATCAGCGGCATGATCATGAACAGAGTGAGTGACACTTTCCATACAAGCAAAAATGAGGCCTGAAACACTAACGAGGGCACCGTACTCATATAATTTGTATGTTTTCACAGGTGAATCTTTACACTCCTGGAATCGGTTACCAGGTCTTTGGGAACCTAGTTTCAGTAGCACTTGGGCTCACACCCTTTGCTTACAGGTAATCCATACAACACAAACCCCAGCATACAACACGTGTGGTCAGTATTTGAATAGTGGTCCAAATGAAAGCTTTTGAACAGTGACAATCAGCTGTTATGAATGTTAAGAATGGTTTTGACCAGGACAAAAGTAAATATCCAGAACATATCTGTGAATAATTTTATTTGAGAAAGCCAACTCGCCTACCTATGTGGTGATTTCCACAGCGACATGGTTATTCTAACCATGATTATGCAAAACTGTAATGTTTACTCGTCATAATAGCAGTTTTCATTTTTTAACTGCATTTTTAGAAGTTAAAATTCAGTTTGAATGATCATGTTAATGCCCGTGTGTTTAATATTGTTACATGTATCTGAAACAGTTTGGCAAGGTATCATTTTTAAAAATATAGTAACTTAAGAATTTAAATGTGTGGATTTATTATTTTCCGACCTACATCCTCCTTTCCCATGCAGACTGGCTCAGTACCGTGACCTGGATCAGCTGACCACTCTCTCAGCCAATGAGCTTCTGTCTGTGGCGCTGGGGTGTGGGTCTGGTTCAGATGTCCTGGTAATCACCATGGTAACGCTCAGCTTCCTGGTGCGCGTTTGCCTTATCTGGCTCTTCTTCTTCCTGCTCAGCGTAGCAGAGAGGACATACAAACAGGTGCACAGATGAAAGCTGTTGTCTGCTGATCATTTGCAAGTCAGATAAACGGTCCCTGTACTTACAATCACGTTGATGTTTCAGAGACTTCTGTTTGCCAAACTTTTCGGTCACCTGACTTCGGCCCGCAGAGCGAGGAAGTCTGAGGTCCCACATTTTAGGCTGAAGAAAGTTCAGAACATCAAGATGTGGCTGTCGCTACGCTCCTACCTCAAGGTACAAAAGTAAAAGTCTTAAATGTACAACTGGAACAAATTAAATGTTAAGTAAAGACAAATGGAGAAACTGTTGAATTTGCAGAGACGGGGTCCTCAGCGTTCGGTGGATGTCATTGTATCGTCTGCTTTCCTGCTCACGTTGTCAGTCGTCTTCATCTGCTGTGCTCAGGTAACTTCTGAAGGTGTCAAATCAGCAAAATATACAAGTTTTTTTTTAAGTTACAAAGTGGATAAATCATGGAGAGAAATGTTACAAAAAGTGTTGCTCTTGCCCTTTTAACTTTCTACAGGGTTTTTTTTTTTGTTTGTTTGTTTGTTTTTAAATAGTCCCCTAAAATGAGAACCAGCCGATTCATTTATGTCCTCTGTGATGGACATTTGTTTTTGGTCTATATCCAGGGGTGCACATAAGTGGTCCGCAGGTGCGCATTCGCTGTCAAAATAAAAGACACGCACCAGATAAGAAGTTGCAACGCACGTTTGCGCACATATAAAAGGCACTGTTTTTGTCCGCTAGAGTGGGATTTTCACGGCATATTATGCATCTCTTTGTGTTCATCATTTGTTTGAAGCCAGGTCAACTCCTGAAACCACTTTTCCGAGAATACGCGCTTCTTTTGCGGTTCGGACTCCTTCTGACATTTCTTTGGAGGTGGAGGAACACCAAAGTAATTGCTTAAAGGAGCTTGCTTCTTCGACATCTTTAAGAGTTCTAAACAAATGTCTGTCAGAAAATCTTATGTACGCAAACGCGCGTTACAACTTCTTATCTGGTGCGCGTCTTTTATTTTGACAGCGAATGCACACCTACAGACCACTTATGTGCACCCCTGTCTATATCTTTTGACCAAGTCCTGATGTACTGAATAGAGAACATCGTGGGCTTTTCACTGATATCTCATGTGTTTGTATGGGCTCTTTTTGCTCCAAAGAGGCAGGAAATCACAAAAAGTTCAATGGGAAGATTCCTCTTTACACGGTTCTCAGAGTATATTAAATTGTCATTCTTCGGTTAGTTGTCTTTAATCTACCTTTTTTTAAAAACTCTAAACTACAGCTCATGGACTCACAGTGACCTGGGTACTAATTATTTCAACACTTCAAGGAAAAAAATCCCTTTTAACTGGGAATTTATGCTTCAGCAGGACACCTGCACTGTAGCTACGTCGTAATCACAAACCCCCCTGAAGCTCTACAGCGTAACCTGAAGCACACTTCCTGAGACTGAGACTATATGTCTCATCAAAGCAGCTTGCAACTACTGTGCACCATCAATTCTTGCCATTCAAAGTGTAGAATCCTCTCGTCCATGGGAAGTCTGGACCCTCATGTGAACTTACGGGAAAAAAAACAGCCTGCATAAGCCTAATCACACTATAGCTACCCACCAGGTAGCTCATCAGTATATATCATGTAGCCCAGTTTCACTAACCCACTAAACTTTGCTGCTATTTTATTTTTCACTGTTTGTTTGTTTATTGGCACTGAAAGAATTAGACTGTTTTAACTTTCAGTGACACCGCCATCCTTGTTTGCACTTAGGAACTGAAGGAGTGTTTGACATCATCAGCTCTGTTTGTGTGTAAAAAGTGATCAAGCAGATAGCACTGCAGGGTAATCCGGCCGTGCCAGTTATAGTCACTTTAAAGATGTTGTAATCAAAAAAGATTTTATCTTTACCTGAAAAGCTGTGAGGCCTCAAGATGTTACATAACAGCTTTTTCCACATTAGCCAGTAAAACAAGTTTTTATTGGCTGCAGAGCCTAAACCTGCACATGATGCAGACGTGGCTTACATGTGTGTTGCACAGTTTATGCCACCAGGGGTCAGTCATACAGACAATTAGCCAAACACGTCAGCTCAAGTAAAGCTGATCTGTAAAACTGATAAAGAGCAAATATGTGAATGCATCGACCTTCAGAATAATTATTTTGTGACATTTACAGTACCTGTGCTGTAAAAATGAGAAATAATGAGTTGAAAGACACTGCAGCTTGTTACAAATGTGGTGTTTCATATACAGCAAGTCTGTTTTATTTTTGGTTTTAGAAACTGAACAGTGTGTTTATCTCTCTTCCTCCAGTTGCTCCATGTCCATGAAACGTTCCTGGACTGTCACTATAACTGGGAGCTGGTGATCTGGTGCTCCAGTCTGACTCTGTTCCTGCTCCGGTTCGTCACTCTGGGCTCGGAGACCAGCAAGAAGTATAGCAACACCTCCATCCTGCTCACTGAACAGGTACAGACACACACAATATACAAGTGTGATCAGTGTCGTGTCCAAACTCTGACCCTGATCCACTGCGTTTCTCACAGATTAACCTGTATCTGAAGATGGAGAAGAAGCCAAACAAGAAGGAGGAGCTGACACTGGTCAACAATGTTTTAAAACTGGCAACCAAACTACTCAAGGTGCACACACTGTCTCAATATCCTTTCTTGTTGGTCATCTGGCACCAACTGCCCCTGCTTTTACAATCTGACTTTTTTTTTTTCCTTTCCTTTTCTCCAGGAGTTGGATAGTCCGTTCAGGTTGTACGGTTTGACGATGAACCCTCTGCTCTACAACATCACCCAGGTGGTCATCCTGTCTGCTGTGTCAGGAGTCATATCTGACCTGTTAGGATTTAACCTGAAGGTAATTTTATGCGTGAACGCTCTTTAGTCACATGTATTTGTTCACGTCTGCCCTGTGATGGACCCCAAAAAAACCCTGTCCTTTGAGGAAGTAAAACAGTAAAGGTGCAAAATAGATTCTAGTTTCATGTGAAGACAATGTGGGCTGAAAATCCTTTTTTAGCACCAAAACTGAGTTTTCAAGATATGTTGGATTAAAACATGTCATAATCTTGCAGTGTAAATCAAATCCCTGGAAGATGAGTTTGTGATGGAGAAGTACGTGTGCTGAATTCTGACCTATGAGGGAGCAGATGACCACAAATTTAAAATCAAAGGCAGTCGTAGTCAGGCTTTCTTTGCATTAGCTGGTTCAACAAAAATCTGAAATCCAGGCAGAGATGACGGGTGTCACAGCAGCGTTTCTGATTGAGGCAGCTCAGGACGAGCTCATGCAACAGGGGGTGCTTGGTGTGTCATTTCGCTTGTCTTCCTCACAAAAATGGATTAATTGCTGCCTACTTTAGAGATATTATCACAGAAACAGGTGACAGATATTCACAAAAGACAGGCTATAAAAATTCTAATTGTAAAAGCCAATGATGCTGCAAATAAGAGATCTGTGTTGTAGAAAGTGTGAATTCATAACTTAATATTTGTTTTTTCAGTGTGCTCTTAGTGCTGCCATTTGTCTGTCACATATTCTAGCATATTAGAGCTGATGGATTTAAACACTGGTGCATTCAGGACTGACCGTGTCTCAAAACCTAATGACAGAGATGTTGAAATCATGTTAGTTCCTACCCAAATTAAAGCAAAATTTACTCTTTTCTATTCTGTGTTATATATTAGCTGTGGTAGCAGATTACGATTAGGCATGAAAACATGTGCATGACCAGCTGAATGCACAAAGTTCCTGTGATCATGCATTTTTGCATTTTTTACTGCTGTAACTTCACAGCCTCCTGTGATACTATTGAGACACAGCTGATCCAGGTTTCTTTTGCAATATGTTTTCCTTCAGCAGAAAATCTATATTGCACTTACAGCTTAGTGTAAAGAACCAGTGAAGTTGAAGGCAGTTCTAAATGTAAAAGGAGGTCCAGCTCAGTATTAGCAGGGCGTACAGTACTGTGTGTTTCGCCATGTTGGAAAAACACTTTAGCTGAATCTACAAAAATGATAAAGATAACACAGTTTGATATGCTTTTTTAAAAAACCAACAAGGTGATTCTTAAAGCACGATTAGATGAAAATCTGGCAAATTTCAACAAGGGGACAAAAGAAGGGCAGTTATGGATTGGCCTCTACAGAAGCCAGAGCCCAACTTGACAGAGAACGGAACAAAATGCTGTCAACATCCAAAGAAGAGCTTTGAATGTCCTTCGAGAAACATGGAGAACTATTCCTGGACACCGCTTAAAGAAATTAGAAGAAAGCTGCCTAAGAGTTCAGGTTGTGTTGAGGAATAAATGTCGAACAAATATAGACTTTCAAGCTCATTAGAATTGTAGAAACTCTGTTTTTGCCTTTGCCTGTTTTCTGTATTTCCATGTATGTTTGCACATTTCAATAAACTGTTCCACCCATTTCCCTAGCAAACTATAAAAAATGAAGACTTTTGCACACTACTGTAAGTTACTGTGGTGATCTAGGCAGGTTTAAAAAAAAGAAAGAAAAGAAAAAGGAAACTCGGGTGGTTTCTGTTGCATGGTATGCTTGCGTAGTTTAAATAAAATAGATTTACCTGGCTATATACTGTTAGGTACAGTTTCCAGTATTTAGCAGAGATATAAACGAAGTAGACCAAATGTCTAATAAGCTGACACCTAATCTGGCTCCTCCTGCAGCACTGTTGATCTTACCTTTGATACCTTTCCTGCGTTTTGTTGTTAAACTGTAGCTGCTCATTGGCTGAATTCTCCGATTTGCGTGTCTGACGTGTGACCGTTTGTTCCCGTTCACAGCTGTGGAAGATCAAATCATGACAGTGGACTGAGAAACAGCGTCAACACTTCACTCTCACTGACTGGCTGAACGCTCGTCTGACTGGCCCGACCCACCGAGAGACCGAGCCTCAGCCTCGACATATCAGAGTGCTTTGACCTTCAACGTTTCCACTTTGTGCAATTCACGGACTATTTATTTACCCATTCAGTGTTTATACCTAGGCTTTATTTGAATTCTAGTTTCTTTCATGTTTTTGTGTTTTGTGACACAAAGTTCGGTTTTTACCTGTCAACAAAAGTGTTATGAGTGTTTCCCCTAGGTTACCGCTTTGGAGGGGAGACTTCTCGCTTGTTTGTTTTTTTTCCTCCCCCCTGCTCTAAAGCAAATCTCCCCTGTCGTTTTAGACGGATCAAGACTTGTTGGGATGGTTTTTGCATTTACACACATGAAGTTGGCTTCAACAGGAGTAACGTTATCTTCACTTCACAAACAAAAACACAGTAGTGTGCTTCTTCCCCCCCCCCCCCCATTATTATTTTTTTCCTCTTGCCCCCCCGAGTTGTTGGTAGGGGGAACGCTGTGTGAACATAAATTATTATTAAGTGATGGTTGAGGTTCTCAGCTCCATCTGCAGCTTTTCATTTTAACTCATTTGCAGGCAAAAATATTTTATTGTATTTTTTCCTTTTTTTGTTTTTTTTGCTTAAACTGAATGTTATTTATATGTTGAGTTTCAAAACAAAACAGATTTTAAAAAAGCAAACGTTAGTCCAGTGGTTTTATTCAAACTAATTGAGTTCGTCAAACATTTTTTAATTTTATTACAAACAAATACTGAAGGTGTAATATTTTCTTTAAGATAGAGTAAATGCTCCACACAGAAACCTTTAGATCAAGCTGCTAACTGGTTTGGTGAAGAAATTTGCTGGTGTCTTGCACCTGTTCACACTCAGGCCACATGCAAATATCTTTTAAGGGAAGTTAACAGTTCCATTCTCCAGGTATTTAAAAGCAAAACAAAACTAGAGAGCAGATGACATTTACCAAAACCAAAAGGGATAAAAGCGACACGGCCGCAGATGTGTGAACAGAAAGAAGACCGAACATGTCCACAATTATTCTTCACTATTAGACAGTGGTTTCAGCAGCATTTCCAGCAATACGCAAGTAGATGGTAACACTTCCCTCAGAGAGCTGACACAGCATCTACTGTGTCCATTAAATTTGCAGGTAAACTGGCTTCAAACGGCTCGACGGTATCGCCTGTCAGCTTTCTTTGTTCAGAACACATGCAAAGACTCTACATTAGTTTCTCCTTTTACTTGTCAGCAATCTCAGGTTTCTGGGTTAGGTTTACTCTTTATGATCTGGGCTTTTACATAAACGTGTGTCCACACAGGAAGCAATGTGTCTGCCACGTGTGGCTTTGCAGCTGACAATCAGTTGCTTTATTTCCCAAAGGGCCGCATGAGAAACAGACTGTCGTGGAGGGCTGCACCAATAAGCTGAACTCAAGTCTGCTCAATATTTTCTCTCTTTAAGCTGCAACTGATAAGAGTAGATGTTACAATTAGGCAATAAAAATGTGAAATGGGGATAGTAGAAAGGCCAACATTTTATTGTTATTTGATTTCAACATTCCCCAAAACTGTGAAAATAAGTCTACAGTTATACAAAGTGCTACTGCTACTTTGCTGGTAGTTTAATGGAGCTTTTCAGTTCTTGTTCAGTGAGAGAGATCCAGTCGGTTTTGGGCCTAAACAAGTGCATTAAAGTCAGATTCAGTATCTGATATTTATTTATTTTAACACTTTGCCCAGACTGAGCCACCTGGCAGCTGTGTGGTAGCCTATGTCACCATCTTCAGTCTCACGCTCCTCTGAAAGTAGAACAAACCATTTTAGTTGCAACATCAACAAAAATTAACTCTTGACAGAAATACCAGTTTCAGTTCTGGGTTCATTTCAGTCATTTAATGTTGCGTCTGCTTTTAAAGTACGACAGCAGTTGTAGAGCCCATCAGCTCGAGCCTATCCAAGCATGCAGTTCTGTGAACAAGTCCGTGTCGTAGTACCTTGCGTTGCTGCCCCATTTTCTAATATGTTTTCCTTCCGTTCTTTTACGTACAAAAATTAGTAACTAGTCTGTCTAGACTATGAGACGACACGTCTCATCCAGGGCCAAAGAGGAAAAGTCAAATCTGTCCTCTTAGTTTTTCCAACCGAAGCTCTAGACTTCCTGCAGTGTCCTCAGTCCATCTTATTACGGTTCAACTAGAGAGAGGGGCACATTCTCCACCAAACATTAATTGACTCTTATTGTTTACTGGGTTTTTTTTGTTTGTTTGTTTGTTTTTTTGGCGATTTCTCACAAAATCGCAACGCTGGTCTTGACTGCTCTATCCCTGGATGTGTAGATTTGTAAAAAGTCAAGTTCTTGTATTTCTCTTTATGATTAGTCTTGTAATAGCGATTCAAACATACCAAATGACCACACAGCTTTACCTCTGACTCAAGTTCATATTTAGACAATGATAAATAGCCACATCTTGTTAAAAACGGCATTCGTTCAGGGCTAGTAAGCTCACGTCTCATAAAACATTATCATTTTTATTACCACTGTATTTAGTTGCACACACATGCGTATTTTTTTTAATTATCATGGGCCACCAATGGTCAGATAATGCCCACATCTGCTCTAATGTATCTTCAACCCGCTAACGTGTCGATTAACAATAGCCAGTAGATGCATCAATTCATCTCTAAGTTGAGGAAAGCTTACCTTGGGCCCCATCAATAGCTGCTTCCTGTGTGGATGCCCTTTAAATACAGAGATGACTGGGCCGACAAAATTTTTTGGTAAATCTCAGACTGGTTTCATTATCGACTCCCAGTCCCAGATCAAACCGCTTCAGCTGTCCTAGCATGACTTCGAAATCTACGAAGACAATCCCCAAAAAGCAAAATGTTGGATAAATGAAACGGAAACTTGTACTGGAGATCTGCCTCTCCCTTCACTTCACCAGATCAAATCTCAATTAGAGGTTCATTCAGATAATAAAACTGAAGCCTAAATAAAGGTGGTCACAATCAATTCAGATATTTTATAAACTGACTGGACTTCACATAAAATGCTGTTGAACGCTCAGAGCTCCTTTAGACGTTGGTGTACACGACAATTCAGTGAAGTCTTTCTTGTGTCTGTGTGAGAACAAAGACATGCACTTTAAAAACACATTCTCAATGGAAGAAAAGTTACTTTGTATCAACAATTTCTTTTAAACATCACTCTGTGTGATACAGTTTGTGTGTTTCTGGTGTTATAGCGAATGCTAGTTCAGCGTGTGTACTGATGATTTGTGTGAATTAAATCCGAAACGGTACGTGAAGTAATGATGCCCACAGAAAAGAAACAAATGGTTGCCTCGGTTCACTGGAACAAGCTTCATTCATAAAAATGCGAGCATAATCATCTTCAGTGTGTTTGAGGAGGAAGACCAAAGTGCTTTTAATTTAACTGTATTTGTTTGTCTCTGCTGGTTAAAGAATGTATTTATAGCGTTCTGGTTTTAAGAATATTTCCTTTTTGTTCTTTCATCATTTATTTGTACAGGATGTTTGTTCCTCACCCTCTTTAGAAAAGGCATGCTCGACTGTTTTTGTTTTTTAGGAACGAGATGTTTGAATCGTGTATATGAGAGTGACTCTGAGGAAAGGACTGTGTTATGATGCTGTTTTCCAAAAGTCTAAATATTTACTGTTTTTCTTGTGAACTGGTCTTTCAATAAGATCTGTTTTTATATGAATAATTAAAAAAAAAAAGATGTTAAATCCTTTATTCTTTTGTTGTTTAACTGTTTATGTGTTATCCTTTTCCTTCAGTTGTTTAAATATTTATATATTTACAGTTGCACTTGATCAACTGCTTCTTACGGCAAAAATATCTAATCAATCAACAGATCAGTCATCTCTGAATGTTTCCAGACTCTTAAAGAAATTACAAGAAAAAAAACTGCCTAAGAGAGTTCAGATGGTGTTGAAGAATAAAGGTGCTCATACCAAATATTCACCTTCAAGCTTGTCAATTCCATTTTTGCCTTAATGTTGCCATGTATGTGTGCACGTTTCAAGAAATCACAGCACCCATTTCCTATTTTCCTAGCAAAATATAGAGAAATGATGGATCCATCAAGACTTTTGCACTTTTATACTTAAAACGCGTTGTAAACACACATTAAATTTAAAAAATAAGGAAAATTATTAAGAAAAAATTTGCAACTGCAGTTTTTCTGTCTGACTGACAGACTGCACAAGCTGGATAGCATAGTGGTAAGACTACACGCCTCTGGATACAGTGTCTCAAGTTCAATTCCCACATGCCGGCATCTCTATCCAGTAAGGTGTCAGTAAAGCCTGTATCAGGTGATAGGACATTGTTGAATCCCACTACACAAGGAACCCCAGAGGAGAGGGTTACATGAGCAGTTATTTTGTATCGACATGTATGGAATCTTTCATACCCAACACCCAAGTGTGGGTAGAAGGATGATTGTAAATCATCTATAACCTAATATTTTAAAACTTGGAACTCAGCTGCAGCTTAAGTAAAGTGTTAACTAACACAGGAAACAAGGAGATTATGTGATGCAATCTCAGTGTTGTGTATATAATAACACCTCCAAGACAAAGTGACTGCTTCAAAAACCTTTTTATTAGAACAATACAGCAGATATAAAGGTCTATTGCAATCAAACACTTCCACCAGAGCGAACTGTGTGCTTCAGACAGTATGCCCTCCCCGAGAGAAATAATTTAATATAAACTAGAGAAAAGAAAAAGAAACAAAAAAAAAAAGGAGATGAAAACAAAAAATTCTTCTTGCAATGCAAAGACGATCGATCAACTTTCTTTTTACTTGCACACCTAAAAGTTTACACATCCCCAGAAACACAAGCTCAGAAGTGTTTTATTGTGCAAGTTGTAAGATTTTGGTATAAACTTGAAAGTTCATCTCGTGTTAATTAATCATGAGCCCTTTAAGTCGTAACGTTTGGAGGGAGGAACGTTTTGGCCCTCGCCAAACTAAACGAACCAATGAAGCAAACAAAAGAAAAGAAATACGTAAAATTAAAGCTTGAAATGCAATAACAGCAGTGAACAAATGAAAATGCAATCCAAAAAAAAAAAAGAAAGAAAGAAAGAAAATTGTTTTAATTTTAGTTTTAAATATTTGTGGTCTGTGGACATGAATCTCATCAAGAATCATGTAGGAGGACCAGAAACTAATGATTAAAGTTTTACCTAATTCTGGGGCCGCGTTTACAAAAATATTGTGAAAAGTATCATTTATGCGTTTCAATAAATCATTTAAGGAAATATTAGAAAAAATAAACATATATTGGTGGAGCAAAAATAAGCTTTAGGTTGAATTCAATCAGAGAAAGAAGATGCTACATATTTAGATAACTCATAAATATATAATCATAGTTTTTGATGTTAAGACGAAATCTGTGTTGCTCGCCGTTTGTAAGGTTTTCACACCTGTGACTCCCGTGTCGCCCCTGGAGACGGCGTACTATGTTTTGATAGGATTTGGATGTTGTGCCAATAAATTTTCTCTAAAACCTCCCCCACCTCGTGTCCTTACACAAAAAAAGTTACTTGAAACGCCTCCCACCGAACACTGGAACAAGTCTAGAATTGACACCTCTCCCCCTTGGCTCTAATTGGTTTACCATCTATCATATTTATTCTTGCCATCATTTTTTGTCATTTTTAAATATATATTTCTTACAAATCTATAACCCAAAGTTTAGAAATCTTATTTACATGGAAAAGTTGTTTTTTTTGTTTGGTTTTTATTGTTTTTTTTTTTTATTTTAAAAGTGACTATTAACCCTTTTGTCCACATTTGCAAAGCTTCACAATGAGAGAAAGAATCAATTTTGCACTCAATTCTTTTTTCTTTTCCCCCCCCCATACTTTCATTTGTTTGCATCCTCTAAAGAGGCAACTTGGAAAACAGCATTCAGCAAAAAAGAAAAAAAAAGTAGTAAAAAAAACAAAAAACAAAAAAAGTTTTTTGTTTTTTTTTCCTTTTTAAAGCATGAATTACGCTTCTGCTGGAAACCAAACCATTAATCCTAGAAGAGAACGTAGGGAGGTTTGAATGTCTGGTATCCTCCCGGACAAAAGGATTACTTCCTGGAAAGAGTCTCAGAAACTGCTTTTATAAAACACGCTGTCACAGAAGTGGTTTTATAGTCAAAGCAAACGGAGCCAGAGGAAATGGGAACAGACAGACAAGAGTTGGATTTAATCGCGTCCTATAAGAAGGACAAGCCACTTCGGTCTTCAGTTTGGGGGTGAAGTGAGTGTGTATGTGTCTGTTCGTGTATATCTGTGGATATAGGAACCGGTGCCTGACACGGTTTTCACTGTGTCAGTAAATGATGAAAGGGTCAGTGTATGTTTGTATGTGTGTTAGAGATTGCCATCCTCAGTGCAGCCTCCTCCTGCTGTGAAGCGAAACTCCTGCAGGTTGGAGACGCCGTGGAAGTGAACGAAAGCCCCGGCGACCACCAAGATGTGGAACAACTGATGGGAGTGAAACTGCGGAGGGAAAGAAGGACAAAAACAGCAGGACATAAGAATCACGGTGAAGAGTTTCTAATCCAAGCATGTTTCCTTACCGGCGACAGACACTCACCCAGATGTCACACTTGCCGGGGAAGAACCTCTCGGGGATTCGGGCGGCGTACAGACAGGCTCCGGTGATGTAGAGCGTGGCCATGAGGAACAGCCAGCCCATCTGGCCAATGGTGGTCGCCTTGATCAGACCCTCACTGATGACAAAGTGCAGGGTGGGAACCACGCCGCTCAGACCAAGGCCCACAAACACACCTGAACAAAGAATGGACACAAAGTGAATACACGAGGGAGCAAATATAGCAAGGGCCGCTTTAAGGACATCGACTGTCAACCAACTTAAACCTGTAATAACAGATTTTTTGACTCATGGATTATTAGATTAGACACCTACCAACCAAGCAAGTAACACCAATCTTAATTTTTTTACTGAAAAGAATTTAACCGGTGCGGAGTTTGATCTCTATGGGTAATCCAGCTTCCTTCCAGAGACGCTCTTAGCTACAACAGCTGCCATAGACTCCAGCTGCCCCTTATTTTAAATTAAAATGCTTTTATATATTTTTAAATATTTTTACACCACAGCAGGGTTACGTTGAGGCAAAACTTAGTGCCACACCTTAGCAGCGAAATATGCAGTTTATGGACCAAATATGGTGTCCTCTATTGTAAATAACAGGCCTGAAGCCACATGACCACAAACCCAACCCATCCTCACTTATCCCAATCTACCTGCTCTGACTCCTCTGTACTGTGGAGTAGCAAAGAAGTCGCACTGTGATACGGTGATGGCAGCCAGTCCTAGTACACAGACCACTATCAGGTAGATGAAGCAGGGCTGAGGGGAGCAGTAGAAGGAATAATACAACCAGGGGACGAAGGAGCCCATGATCAGGAAGGCGATCCCACTGTAGTCCAACCTGGAGACACAACAACATCGTGAGCTTACTGCTGAAGAAAAGACGTCCCCAATACAGCATGAAGACTGAGACATTCCTTACTTGGAGAAGACTCTGGACACGCCCTCAGAGTGGCAGTAGACTGTGTGGAAGAGCCAGGAGAATGAGAGGCAGAGGATGGCTCCCAGGAAAAACATCCCGATCACCACCTTCTCTTGGACCGGAGCCACAAAAGACATATTGGGTCTGAACATGTACATCAGGCCCAGACAGAGGAAAAACAAACAGCCTGCAGAGAGATGAGATGACAGGGTAAGATGGATACCAGTGATATTAAAATGAAAAAGTATCAGGACTCACAATTTCTCCAATACAATGATGCTTAGGTGCACACTCTCACACGCCACAAGGTGGCAGCAGAGAGAAGAACAAAACTTGTTTATAGAGGTGTAGAAGTAAGGATAAAATAAAGAGTTTTAAAAACCTGGGATCAACTACAACTCTTCCACTCAAGCAGAAAAATAACACACTGGATTTCCTGGATCTGTCTACTAACAGCAGCCACTTGGCTTTCGACACACGTTTTTATGCAACGTAACAAGTTAGCCGGTTTGCACAAGGTTCTCTGTTACCTAATGAAGTCTGGATAAATATGCAGATTAGCTGAAGAATAAAATAAGGAGTGGAGTAATACATTTCAGAAATACACACAGGGAAAAACAATCCCACTCCTGTAATTCCCAGCCGTTAACCCTAATCCTGTTCTCGTGGTGTGTGCGCATGTGTGTGCATGTGTGTGCGTGTGCTCCAGTACATCTGCCATCTCATCATGCCTCATCATTTTTGCAGAGACAATTTAAGATTAGGATTAAAGGTTAAAATGAAGAATACAGAAAGTTAAAGATGCACAAAAGTATTGAGTTTTAGAAAACTCTCTCAGTGTGTGTGTGTGTCTGTCTGTCTGTCTTACCTAGCAGGTGTGTCCAGATGTTTCCCGTCTCTGTGTGGATTCTAAAGATGCTCTTGAAGCAGGCGCGAAACGAAGGCATGGGAGGTCTGTGGCCGTGAAGCAGGAAGTCATTGTCCTTCAGCCAATCGGGGAGTACATCATGAGGAATGACGCGCCACCGACCCTCCCACATCTGATTGGTTAATAAGGGAAAAAGAGGAAACATCCACATCATGATCTGGTACGAATGGAAAACTGCTGCAGTTTACTGGACTGAAGTGCAGATCAGAAGTGTCAAATGACAACTATTATGTAAATAAATATACTGATTCCGGAAGGGGTGAATATGGCAACGGTGACAGCGTCTCTCCGGTGATTAACTCCACCAATTTACATACAGCTATTTGTAGTTACAGGACACGCGTCCAGGCTGTGCTGTTTCAAAAGCACACACTCTAATTCTTATAGTATGCTTATTTTTTATTTCGACACAGCATCTGTATGTATCAAAAACCACATCTGAAGAGCTTCCTGCAGGGTAACAGTGCTGGCCTTTTTTAGCTTTATGCTCTTAAACTGCACTTTAAAATTACTGAACTCTTTTTTTTAACTCTCCGTCTTTTGAAACACATTCTGTATAAGCGATAAAAAAAACAACTAAGCAAACACAGAACTCTACCGTAGCTGTTTTTATGGGTTTATTGCTGTCGTTTACTATGTGGCTTTATTGAGTGTTGTTATAAAACCTCCTCAGTAAAGCAAACATACCCCAAGGGAGGAGTACCTAATTTAGTGGGCGGTGGAATTAAAAGGTGGAGCGCTCCCTAACAATCTTTTCAGATAAGTTAAGACGAGGGTCTGAAGTGTGTTTGTGAGTGTGGGGGGGGTTGGGTTGTTTTTTTTCACCTTGTGTACAAACTCCTCCATCTTCTCCATGGCGTGGTGTGCTTGCAGGAGTGGAGTCATTCCCATGAAGCCTTCATCACCGTTCCTCTCATCCTCCTCCTGCTCCGTTTCCTCCTCTTTTCTTCCTCTGTCATCCTCTTCGCTTACCCTTTTCTTGTCGTCGCATTCTGGGACACTCTGCAAAGAAACGCACACACACAGTTAGTCGAAGAGGACCAGCTGTTTTCTGACACCTTTACCATGAACCTGCTCTGGCTGCACGCTACCCAGTTCAAACATGTGGGAGCTATCATCGATCTAAGCTTGTGCAATCCTCCTCTCACGTGCAAACTACATTCAACATGAGTGACAAGACTCATCATGGATCCTTTCTTAAACCTACTGCTGACCAGTGACTGGAAGAGCACACAGACTGTACAATGTGATCATACACTGAGGATATTTAAGACCACTTTCATCTGAAGCTAACTGTAGCAAATTAGAGTGTTTGTTTCTTTACCAGTGAACAGCTTTTTAATTAAATATTTTAAGTTTTTTATTTTATAAAAGTTGTAACTCTCCTTTAGTTGTCTTGCTCAAATCTTATATACATGAGTGGCTTCATGTGCAACACTTCAGTCAATGCCAAACGCATAACTGTAATGTGTTTAAATGTGCTATGTTAAAAAAAACTATAATTTTTTTTTATATAGCACCTTATGTGCAAGCATTGCAGTTCAAGGTATATAATTATTAATATATAATAAAATATAAAATATTGTAGTGGTAAGTAAAAATACAGATGAATAAACCAGCAATAAAAGCTAATATTAGTTCAAACAAAGTAAATAAAAACAGGGTTTCGACACTTCCAGCTGCTCTCAGACTCAAACAGCTAAAAGCCGCCTTGCAGATTTGTGCCCGTGCAGCTGAGGATCTGTGCTGATTCATACGTTGTCAGCACGCGAGACAAGTCTACTGAAGCAAGACAATGAAGTGTTTTAAAAATAAGCCAAAATGTAAAATAAACTAACCTCCCTTTAATCTACTTCACTTTTCAAACCAGGAAACATAACAACTTATTTACATTCATAAATTTACAACTCGAGAATTCAGCTCCATCGTTTTTCTTTCTACTTTAACGTTACTGACAACTCCTCAGACAGTCCGTGCAAAGCTTTTAAACTGTCCCATATCCCAGGATGTGGTGCACAAAAACTATAAGAGAATACGCGCATGCAAAAATACACATTTTATCATCCCTATCTGACTGCATACACAACCAAATCAGATTAACAAAACTGTAAAAGGAAGAAAATTAAAGCTATTATGTAAAGAAAACAAAGCCATTTTATTATTAAATCGCTGCAGTCCCTGTTTGTCTGAGCTATCATTTATAAATAGAGGCTTAAACAGACAGTGTGAATTCAATCCAACACAATAGCTGTCACCGCTGGGTAGTCTGTGGCAGAATTAATATGGCTAGCGCTTTGTGATAAATACACAGTCATTCATCATTACTGACACACAAACAAACAGTCGCACACAGTTAAGCGCTCGCCGACACACCGATGATGTGTGCGGATTCAGGTGGGAAAGCTGATAAGGTTTAAGGCCACACATGCATCAAAACACATACACTGATGATTATTGTTATTTTTTATTCCTCTTAACAAGCCACAGATTTATTTATGTTTAATAGGAGATGATTAGAAATGGCATCCCTCTTGTTCTTTTTAATACTCCAGAGGAGCAGAAAAAGGCCAAGCTAAGAAATTAGGGAAAAAGTGGCGAGACAGAGAGGGACACGAGAACAAGTGGGCTGCAGAAAGAGGGAGAATGAGAGTCCTGTTTTATATATAATGCATGACTAACCTCGTTTTTAAAGACCCACCAGTAAAATACACTGCAACAGCAAGGTCTCTGCTCGTGCATGTGTGCCTACTGACCATGACGTGGCGTTTAGGAACTGAAAGTGAACGTCTCCGAAGTTTATTTTTCCCTGCATCTGTGTGCACACTGTGTTTATGCCCGCTTGTATTTTTAACCACACATGAGGACAAATCAGAGCCCGCAACAACTCAAGGAAGGGACAAAAGCACCGAGCTTCCATCACGCCTGAGGGCAATATTTTCATAAATCCGCTGTTTCACCTGACATTGATTCTCGATGTACTTATGTGCAAATGACCTAGTGCACTATGTTAGCAGAGGGTACCTGGGTGACTGCCAAACAGTCATGTGTTCCCTGCGGTCTTTGCATCTCTCATGGATAACCTCTCATGTGTGTCCATGCATGCAAGTAACACAGGTGTGGCCTTATTGTGAGATTCTTGAGTAACTCTGTGTGTGCACACGTGTCTGTGCACAGCAGGAACAACAGCATGCCCTCTAAGGTCAGGATTATGCTCAGTTGCAGATGCACAGACGGACGAGTAGCTGTTCTTGCGATATTATATCCTCGTCGGCTTTTAAGACACGTGTGGTGCTCTTCGCTGATGTAGAAAGTGTATGACACATAAGCAGCACAGCATCTACTGCAGTTATCAATAAAACTACTGTCATCTCATGACCCGACTAAAATCCCCGATTAGTTTTGGATGCAAAGCGCACAGTTTATTCATAATTTATCCTAGCAACAAGCTACTCGCCTAACCTGTTTTGCTGTAATTTGAATCCACGTGAATATCAGAGTAAAATTATGCTAACATCATGTGAAAACAAGACTGAATCTTGTGGCTGAGGCTTATCAACAAAACTTCACCAAAAAATCAATACGTATGACAACGCTGAAGCCCTGAAGTCAGAATCAGCAGCTGCTGTAGTCTGATCATAAATCAGACGTTTGTATTTGCTTCATAACGCCTGCACATAACACCGTGGGACATAATCTGTTAGACAGTTTGTCAGAAAAATTGTGATTTAGTAGAATTGACCTCTTTTTCAACACTTTTTTTTTGTTTGTTTTTTATAAACCAAAATTAAAATTGAAAAATAATCAGAGATGAAAACTGCAAGTTGCAGACCAAGTAAGTTAAGACATCAGTAGGTAAAAAGTTCTAAGATGTGCATGAGTGGAATGGTATTCAAGTATATGGCCACCAGCTAAAAATAATAGAACATGCACTGTGACAAGTCACAGTCACATACTTGTCTCGTTCACCTATTCACACCCATTCATACAAGCACTTTTTCTATGCTCTAGTGCTTTCTATCCAACATCCACACATTCACACTTCAATGGATCCATCAGAGAGCAACTTGGGTTACTATCTCACCCAAAGATATTCTGCATACAGACTGGAGCAGCCAGAGATCGAACCACGAACCTTCCGATTAGTAGACAACCTGCTCTGAGCTACAGTATGTTAGCTTAATAAACTTTTTTTCCCCTACACAAAAGGTATGATTACAAAAAATAAATGTATATACGACTGAAAAGGCCAATTCTGTTACCTGGTGTGAAGCTGACATTTTGGAGACTATTTTCACACAACTGTAGACATGTCCTTATTAAAATCTGCAAAAACAGCTGTTAAATCCTGCCAGAGTGCTTTCCTGCTCTGATCGTGAGAAGCGGGTTTAATATGGGTATTCTGTATCTGGTAGTTAGCAGCTTTCGTCTTTCTCTGTGCCACGTCAAAGCTGATGAAAGAGGCTGATTGCAAAGAGGAAGCTAAGAGTGTCTGCGCATATTCTCAGGAAGAAAAATACAGAGAAACTGAAAATGACCGACTGCCAGTGATGCGGGCACAGAAACTTTTTTTTGCTTTTCTTGTGAAACATCAGTTCATCTGAAATCAGCCACAGTGCTGAGGTTTAGCAGCAGGCGACGCAAATAGCCGAGCTGCCAGCTGCTCAGCTGAAGCTGCTGTAATCAGACCTAAAAACTGAGAGGACAGGAGGAGGTCTGTCACAGCGAAGCAGGACAGTTTTCCTGGAACTCTGGGCTACCCCTCACACACTTGTGCTTACATTCAGAGATAAACATGCCTGTGAAAAAGCCTGAACATGTGACTCAGCTGCACGGTTGTCAACAAGGTATTATGGCAGAGGTTACAGAGTCAGATTTCGCTCTGTATAGGAGAGAGTGCGTGTGTGTCTACTGATATGATACATCTATCCAAAAAGCATTCATTCTTATCTCGGTGAGGTCACCATACACCAGCTCATCATGTATGAGTAACAACACAGTCCGGAGGTCAGCGAGGCCCAGATCGTTGCTCGTCTGGCACAGTCACGTGTATTTTGTGTAAACGTGTCACAGTTGGTGTCATGTATAAGCTGAACACTTCTCCTCTTCATTTTTTGGGGGGTGGAAAATAAATTCCTGCAGGACAGTTGGGAGCCTCTTCCCAAACACTGAATAAAAATAATTGATAGCATGTTCAACTTGCAGCCCAAAGCTGAAACGGACTTATTTATATGGCTTATTCTTTCTGACCAACAGTCCAAAACTCAAAGATTAGCTGGAAACAGCAAACACAGTGTTCACATTTGCAAAGCTAAGCCTGGTACATGTGTTTACTTAAAACAGAAATACCACAAATATATATATTTTTTTTTATCTCATATTGTAGCAAAATGCATCTGTGTCTGATACACAAGGTAAATAACCTTATCAGTGCAGTGCAGGCACGCTGAGTTTCAACAGCTTTGTTAAATGATGAAATGTTTTAATGCCTTAATCCATTTTAATTCTTCTTTTTTTAATGTAGCAGTAGTTTAGGAGTGAAATAAAAAGGTTACATATTCTGTTGTGATTTCAATTTATCAGTCTGTTGTAACATGGCATGATTAAAGTGGGAGTGGTTGTTCATTTTGGATGTGTTACATTTTTTAAAGACTAAACAAAGAGATGAAGGGATTGAACAGTTATTCACTGCAAGAGCGTTTGTGGAAATGAATCAAAATGTGCTGTATTTGGGATCTCTTAAGATACTGAATAAATCCTAAAAAAGAAAGAAAGAAAAATGAATGTCAGTGCACGACAGCAGAAAGACTCGCAACACTTTTCCTCTGAGCATGAGCTAAAAAGTTGGTCTTGGATGATATATAGACACAAGAAGAGGAAATCCCTCAAGGTATTGGTCTGCTCAAGATTAAATGAGGCGGTTTTTCTTAAAAGTCCCAAAACAGCAATATTGCCCAATGCCTCACACACTCACACACACAACATATATCCAGCTCCCCTCAGGCTCATTAACTACCCTGTATGTATACCTGGCTAATGACTTTCTCCTGACTAATGACGGCGCACACACACATACACACACCTACATACACATACTGTGTTTGTTATGAATGATTAGCTTCTCTAGCTTGGTCATAGGTGAGCAAAAGAGGTTCAACATCCTCCCGTGAACTTTAAACTACATGGTCCAACTCTGAGGACCAATGACACAAGAGTTTGAACTTGAACTGGTGTTGGAGGGAAGTGCTCACACTTATACACGCTAACCCTTGCACAGCACAACAGACATGTGACTCACACATGTACAGCTGCTCTCTTGGGGCAGTAAAGATTTGGAAAAAGATGGGATGAACTTCAAAAATGGACACTGTGTTACACACACACACACACACACACACACACACACACACACACACACACACACACACACACACACACACACACACACTCCCTCCCTCCCTCCCTCCCTCCCTCTGTGCTGTGCTCCAGCGGCCACAAGACAAACTGTTTGTGCAAATGAACACGAGTAGGCATGAATTTGCAAGTCCAGCAACAAAGTCCTAGATTTTTATCAAGCTGTTCACAGTTAAAGGCCTTGAAGCAAGTTTTTTTCCTTCCTTGCTTCACTGGATAAGGAATGGAAACTCTGAAAGCCTTACCAAGCTGGGAGATTTTTAAAAGCAGGGGATTTTATTTGCTTTCTTGCTGATATTTTCACAAACAATGCTGGTGGGTTACTTCAAAATACAAACACTCACTGGCCACTTTGTTCAAATACTCAATCAGCCAATCAAATGGCAGCAACTTAAGGCATTTAGGGAAACATTTAGGGAAACTTTGAAATTACATTGTTGGCATTTCAGAAACTGCTGATCAACTGGGATTTTTCATCTCTAAGCTTTACAGAAATGGTCTAAAATAGATAAAAACATCCAGTGAACTGAAGTTTTCTGTGACAAAATGCCTTGTTGATGTCAGAGGTCAGAGAAAAATGGCTACAACCAAAGTATGCAGAAGAGAAGATTTCTGTTGCAACATCCATGAGATTCACATCATGGATGTGCAGCCACTGTGATGCTTTCGTGTCAATATGGACCAAAATCTCTGAGCAATGTTTCCAGCATCTGGTTGAATCTGTGTAACAAAGAGTTAAAGTGGATCTGAAGGAAAAAGGAGGCCCAACCTGGCACCGGCAAGGTATAACCAATATACTAACTGGTGAGTGTAAGTTAGGGCTGCACGATTAATCGTTAGAAAATCGCGATCTCGATTCATACTTATGTGTGATCTCATTTCCAAATGACAACGATTTCCAAAAAAAAAAAAAAAGAAAAAAAAGAAAAAAAAAAGACGACGACGATTGTACCGCATTTTGATCCGGGACGTAATCTGCATGAAAACAAGCGCTCACTCTTCCTGCTCAACAAATGACAAGGGCGGAGCCTTATACCACGTGTTACAGAAGCTGTGCCGTGATGCTCAAATTGGCAGGAAAAAACAACGGAGAACACGTCAGGGGTGACGAGAAAGTGACAGGAGAAAATCTGTCCCGGTCAACCACCCAAACATCAATAACGGGAACCTTATACAGCACTTCCCCATACCCGTCGAACTCCCGCAGGCACAAAGAAATTACGGAGGCTATTACTTATCACCTGACCAAAGATATATCAACACTGTGCAAAACGAGGGATTTAAGGAAAATGATCAACACCCTAGACAAACGCTACACAGTGCCGTCCCGCAACTATTTTTCTATTGTTGCACTACCTGCTCTATACACGCAGTGTCGAGCAACGGTGGAGGAGGAATTTCAAGCAGTACAACATTTTGCGACAACCACAAAATGTGAGGCATTTGTTGTTTTTATGTTCAGTTTCAACTGTTACGAAGTTGATGTGCAGTTAATAAGTGCAATAAATATTTATATTGGAAAAGAAAATCGTGAGAGAATCGTGATCTCAATTCTAAGCAAAAAAATCGTGATTCTCATTTTATGCAAAATCGTGCAGCCCTAGTGTAAGTGCTAATTTGTTCCCCACAATGTTCGAGGGTTTAATGGATAATGACTAAGAAGGATGCTAGAATTACTTAATGACTGTGATTGTGGATGACAGGTACAAGAAAAGGAAGTAAAAAGTGATGTTACATTAACCTGAGATGGATAAAAGTTAAAAAAAAAATAAATAAAAAATAAAAAACCCTGACGAAGTGAGGATGTTTGAAGACGTCATTCGTCTGTTGGCATTTTCCTTTTACGTTGTTGTGTGTGTATGTAACTGAAAACAAATTCCTTAGCCGTGTCTCATTCAGCGCTGTGTGTACTACATGTGTTATGAGAGTTTGTCATTATTTGTTATCTTCTCATAAACAGCTTTTTTTAAAAAAAAAACAAAACAGAGGACATAATGTTGACTGAGTTTATTGGGTTCTCTGGATAATTTTGTTCCTATGTGGGATATTTTCTTATTCCTACTCAAATTATTTTCATTATCTCCATTATGGAAAACTTTAAACTGGACTGGACTCATGTAACAGATATTACCACCTTAAATTCTTCAACATCATAATTACTTTCAGTAAATTAAATGACCTGTAAAAAGACCCATAATTTGACTTTAATGATGTTGGGTTTTTAGCCCTTACAGGCATCTTTCATGACCATCTTTAACTTTTATGTTATTTCTAAAACAGTCATGAGCACCAAATTCCCTATAACACATAGTTCGTGCAAAGATAGCAGGCTGATGACTTTGGGATGTGAAACTATTGTTTCAAAATTCGTCTCTGCAACAGAGGGGTGTGACCAGGAAAGCACTCAAATGCCAGAATCCCACAGGGACAAGTTCAAAACTATCAGAAAAACAGAAACGTGTAAATATTTCTGAACAGGAGATCATCTCCCTACCATAAAATCAAATGTAAATCAAACGTATGAAATATATAGGTCACACTGACAAAGAAAAAAAAAAGTTCCAGCTTCACGGCAAACAGGAAGTGTAATACCATCCCCAAAACCAAACCGCACATGCACAAACAACACATCTGAGAGAAGCTAACACCTGAGCAAAACACTTAAAAATTCAAATGTGGCCTGTGGGGTGTTAACACAGTGTGTCCCTGCTGACTGGGGCAGGGAGCCCCGATGCCGTCTCAGGTGTCTGTGTTCTGTTACAGCGGGTAAAAAGGCCAAACACAAGCAGACACACAAATACTATTGTGTTTCAGCTCAGTGTCTCACTGCTGATCGTCTTTCACAGCGAACAATAGAACAGCAGCTCCGACTGTATACACACACACGCTCAGTCTGAAAAAGGACAAGTGGTGCCTCTGAGGGTGAGTGTCTGGCACATTTGTTTGATAGGTTACCTTCATGTGGTGCTAAACACACTGATTTTTGGTAACGTTTGCTTTCCTTCCACGAAGACAACTCTATATAGTACTAACAGGCTTATTTCAGGAGCTGTGAGTTTTGGGCTTATTCACTATCCACATTGCTTGAGATTTTAGAGAGGAACCAAAAGTGAACATCAGGCAGTCCCAGCGGCAACCTCATCAAAATGCACTGCTAATTACTACACCCCAGAATGAGTCTGAGCAGCCTAGAAGGTGGTGAGGGTGTCAATAATAAGTTGAGGTTGGAAAAGCTGAGGAGGAGGTTCGCAATGAAAACGTGCAAAATTAAGTTCTCCAGCAACTCTTTCTAAGCTGCTCAGGTATAGCAGCAGACTGCATTTGAAGTTTTATATGCACAGCTTTGTCAAACTGTTAATGGCATAGATTGTGCTTTTTGTACTGGATATACTTTATGTAAAATACTTCACAACTTTTCTGTCTCCAGGAAACTTCCCACTGGGAAGAGTGTTAATGTGTTACTTCAACTCATGTTTTATGTACTGTGCTTTATTTGTTTTATTTTTAATGGTTTAATGTTAAATGATTAAAGGATAATTCCCTAACAAAAGCTCACTTGCAGAACTAACAACAAAGTAGGTCCAAAATGTTCCTAAACAGTTATTGGCATTTCTAACTTTATAATGCTCATTAATAAAGAAAAGCCTTGCAGCCTTTTTATGTTAAATTAAATATGCCGTTCAATAAACTCCAAAGGACACAAACTGAGGCCAGACTATGGCCAAGCGATTAACCCTCAGTGCCAATTATTGTTTTTAATCGATGTGTGTGTGCTTCAAATCTACTTTGTATTTATCTACACAAGAGCCCCCAGTGAGTTTGCACTTTGCTAATAAACTGATATAAAATATAAAAGAAAATTCACATTCATTTTCTTTAATTAAAAAAAAAAAAAAAAAAACCCTCCAGCTCATGTTTTTTTATTTTGTTATTAGGTCAACAGACTGGTCAGCATCAGTTACACTATATTATACTTTCCTGTTAACAACACCTGTTTAATTATGAACTTTAGGGTGTGTGTTTTGGTTGGGTACTTTTACAGTGTAACCAGCTGACCCACATCACGCCTCACTGCTCTGAACCAACCACAGCAAATGTGTGCGTGCGCGTGTGATACTTACCCCACTGTGTGCGGGGCACTCTGCGGTGCTGAGGTGACTGGTTGAAGAACCTGAGGTGGGCAAGTCTCCTTTCTCCCGTGGACTCATGGGACCTGTAGGCGTAGACTCTGTGGTGTGTTGTGCTATGAGATTTGAAGTTCTATGTCGCAACACAAATGTTGGGCCCTCGGCCCCACTCTTCTCTCCTCCGTCCAGCTTGAAGTGCTGGACTGGCCTCCAACGAAGACTGAGGTGAACTCAGCGGGGAGCGGACAGACTCGCGGATGTTGATGAAATCTGGTTGGTGAGATGGGTGACCAACCAGGAATCCACTGAGAGGGCGGGCAGGACTGCCACTTGACTTGAAGGAGACTACATTTTATGAGGAAGACCAAGAAACAAACAGGAAAAATCAAAGTCATTTGTTTATTCTCAAATTTAAATACATAGTCATAACATGTGATCAAAACAAATCTACTTCACAACTGTTAAAATGTCCAGGATCTTTAAAAAAAACAATTTTTTTCTAAGTGGGGTTTCATTTATTCAAACATAAAATACATTTTGGTGTATTAGAAGGCCAGAAATAACAGCAAAATATATGAACTTGTGTTACGAAGAGTACCACAGATTCTTTGGCAAACTAAATCTGGACCAATGATTATGTGACAAACTCCAAAGGACCATTTTAAGCAGGAAAAACCCTGAAACCACAAGTTTATAACATTAACCTAATACAATCATTCACAATAACAGTCTCCAAGTAACTGAAAAACAGAATGCAATAAGAAACAAAATATATATTATAAAATAAATACATGATTCTGCACACACCCGTGACAGCCAGTGCATTAGTGAGGCTTCGTGTTTGGTTTTTGGCTTGGCTGCCCAGACTAAAAATATAATCAGTGGCAGCATGGCCTGAAAAGGTCACACGTTTGTGTTCTCCTGACACACAAAGTGTCCTGCAGAAATATCACCACAGCCAAACAGCTACCATTGATTACTGCATTCTCTGTCACTTCAAAAAAAGTTGCTCATGGCATCAAGGCCTTAAACTACTGCATCTACAAACACTCAAAGCCAGCTAGGCGCTGCCAAATTGCTGTCATGTTGAGTTGCTTAGCGACGAGAAGTGTCAAGGACAGAGACAAGTGTTTCACACACAGGAAAAAGACACGGAGGTTCAGAACTTACAATCAATTTTCCTTCATCGTTCACAAAATACGTCACTATTTCTCAGAACAGTTCTTCGCTGGATTTTACAGGCAAATATCACGTTGTTTAAGTTAGATAAACAGTGTGGGCTGCAAGGTTGGAATGCAAAGAGATATTCATAATGTAGCTAATGAACAAAATTCAGAAGGTAGTCTCACGATATCAACAGCAGTACAGCACACTCATATTTGTATGTTTATACTGCAGCATGTTTTTAAACATTCACTGAAGCTTTAATGCTCTGTACATAATGAGAAATACACCTACACACACATATCGGCATACTGCTCCACGATGTTTATTCACTGTGCCTCTCCAGCACACACACATTTGCTCCAGGGAGGCCAAGTTGATGTGAGCGCGCCCTTGAGCATTGGACCACTTCATTTAAACCATCTCTCTGCTACCAAACAAGCATTAGGGGATTCTGTACACTCAAGGGTAAAAGAGGAACACAAAGCATGTGTGTACAAATACACACGAACCACTTAACGTACCATTTGTAATAGGGTGATGAAAGTATGTAGGTAAAGCAATTGTTACATACTCCCATAAGTGTGGCGGCGAAGGGTAAAAAGAAAGCAAACAAGAACTGAAAAAACTATCCAAAGCTAAGAACAAAGAAAATCCTTAGAGCCGCAGGAAAAATGCTGAGCGTCATACCCCGTGACATTGACCAGCACGCTCTATTATACGCAGAGAAGATGATGGCGACTATTTGAGCTGAACTGGGATGACTGGCCAGTGGGCAAGTTCCCAAATCGAAGCACTTCTACATCTAAAGACTGTCCAATCAATCTCTCCCCTTTCCTTTCAGCTTCTCCCCAATCGACCATTCGCGAAAATTACACTCTTTTCCACTCTAGTTGCACCGTTATTTTCCGTCATGATGAAAAGTTAGATTTCATGGAGGGTCCCTATTAGCTAGAAAAGAAAGGGGGAATAAAGTATTCTTGAAGGGTATTTTGGCAGCTATAATAGTGGATTCTCAGGACAATAGTCTTGTGGTCTGATTGCTACACAGGCGCAAACAGCTCTCCAGATGATTCAAGTCGCAGACAAGTTTTGTTCTGTGTGGTTGTGACAAAAACAACAATATTATGAGAATAACCACAAAGTTATATACGTAACTAACACAAAAAAATAGATGTGAAAAAGCATTTCAGCGTAACAAAATAGAAAATAGGAAGGAAAGGTCTTTAGCCTTATGCTGATCAAATACAATAAACATGAGGAAGTTGGTGCGTTTGTTTTTTGAGACTGGGATGTTTACATGATTGTAAGTCAAATATATTGTGATTTATGCTCAGAAAGTCTTTAATCTTTCCCCTGGTTAGTCAAATAACTTAAACAACTAGTAAATTACCCCTGACAAACACCACACATACTATTAAAAAACACCCCAAACATCTCAAAGTAAACATTATAAGCATGTGTCACAACACATGTCACATCAGAAACAAGCTGACTGGTTGTATTGCACAAACTAATGTGAATTAAAATCACTGAGAATGATAAATATGAACTTGACCTTGACCACAGTTTGGGTGAAGTCCCACATTCCCATTAGGTGATCATTGTGTCCAAGTTCCACTGAAATCTGACAAATACTCTGGGAGGAGTAGAGATTCTTATGACCTGTGGACAGACAGACGATGGACGTCTGGCCACGGCATGAGATCATCGGTCCTTCAGCCGGATGAGCTAATAGAAACAAAACTGGGATGTGCAAACCCACTCCAGAAACTAACTGAACCTGAACTGAAAAAAAATAAATAAAAAAAAATCATAAAATGAAATAAAAACCAATAAGAAAAATAAGAGGAAGGAGGAAGAAGAAGAAGAAACAACAGAAAGCTTCAAGTCTGTAAAGCAAAACAATTAACTTGCAGGTTTGAGAACAGGCTCACTAAAAAGCTTTACAGAGTTGAGAGTCTCACATATTATTGCAACTTGTAGGTAGAAAATACAGATAACCAACCATTAGGACTTATAATAAGGAACACTGGGGTAATTATTTTCACTTGTCTGTGTCCAGCTGCCTGGGAAGTCAAAGTCAAAACACAATGATTGGCACTACTTAAAGGGAAAGCCACAAGCGCCACAGTTCTGACCCCATACTGAGATAAAAAGGCACGCTATCAGGGAACATGAGATAAAAAGAGAGAGAAAAAAAATTATCATTTTTAGACACCAAACCAAATGGGGCTTCCCAGGGTCTGAGCCAAAGCCCAAAGAGGTTTCATTTCTGAGAGACCAGCTGACACACAATGTCTGTCGACAGGATGTGAAATGACTCACCATCAAGATGCTTCATGCCGGGTAAATCTATGATCACAATTTTCTTGGCTCATAAAAGGCTTGTGAATGTCATGTACACGCTTATTGTTCCCTATTAACGTCCTGCTGTGACGTCCAATAATTTTCCACACTCATCACCTATGAAACAAACCAATAACACAGACAACTTTACCATCTGCTCTGCTCTTCTGCTAATTATAGCCACTCACAAAATGCCATCTACCTGACCCTGAGTGGTACTCGGGGAGAGACAGAGGGCTGGACAAAAAGGAGCCTGAAGGAGCCGGGTGGATGACCTGCTGGAACAACTTCAGACAACAAAGGAATTAACTGACGCTCCCACTCAAAATCTCTCCTGGAGAGCCCCTGAGTAATGCTTCCCTTTACTGAAAATAAACTGCTCTAGTGCTTTTCAACTACGCCCTAAAAAGAACTGAAAATATTGCTGTCAGCAATATTTTAAAATATAAAGCAATCCATATTTTGAAATATTGGGTGCACCTCCTTTCATGTGCATGAGATATAGCTTTATAGAATTTTTCTGGGGGACTGTTTAGTTTTCATTTTAGGAAGTTGCACAGTATTTTGCACCATATATGTAAAGAAAAACAAACAAAAAAACAAAAAACCCACCTCACTAAACCTTAATATCAGTTAAAAAAAATCACTAAAAATGTATTGATATCACAACAACCTTGAGGTCACATTATTACACATTACTTTAATGATGGACACTATTGAGCTTTTAACATTGATGCTATTGATCCGACTCAGAGGTCAATATCCACAGTACAGTGAGTGCATGCATCCACTCCATGCAGGCTGTGATAACATGCTATGAGCAGGCATGTTTAAAGATTACATTACTGATGTCACTCAGCTCCAGTCTTCAGTTTGAAAGAATGAAAACAAGTTTAAAAGCGCTTACCAGCCTTGAAAATGAAAGAAAACAAGTTGCGGTGAAAGGACGAGGTGCACATATTTTTGTTAAAACCACTACATGGAAGATGAAAAAAAAAAAAAAAAAAACTCCACAGCTCTGACTTACTGCTTAAGAGTGTTTATTTTTAGTATATCATCACCGAGCACATCTTATCTGCACTGCCTCCCGCTGCATGTTCTGTCTGATGTACTAAATCCAAAGGCACCAATTTAAAATCACTTTACAAAACAGCAGACAGAAGGCTGGTTGGTTTGCTTTTATCCAGAAGTAAAGTGTTCAGATTGCACACGGAGTTCACTTTGCCCTCCAAGTCAGTATCTCCTGCTTCACATTGTGCAGTTTTGCAAGTCATTGCATTCCCTCACTAAACTCTCAAAATCAAAGGCACATGGAGGACAAACACATATTTACTCTTCTCCATCTTGTAGATAATACTTTAGAACAATAGCTGGATATTTTTGGCAATATGCTTTCTTAAATATAAAGACTGATAAGACGTGTGTGTCAGGGGTACGAAGCCACAAGCAGTAGTCTGTCAGGAGTGAAGAAGAGGCTTCAAAAATCCAAAAATCAATCCAGGACTCTAACAGCAAACCAACAGGAACTCGGATAAAAGTGGGAAAGAAAGCCACCGAGGAAAGAAAGACAATAAGAACAACTGAAGGCTGAGCGGAAACATCAATGCGGATTGATTTGCTCTCGATTTTTTTTTATTCCTCCTGAAGGAAAAGTAGGAGTGGTGAACATCTGGCAGCTGCAGAAAGTGGAAGTATAGCGGGGAAAAAAGCCAAAAAGCAGAATTACCCATTTCTGCTTCTTAAAACGTGCACTGACAACAATTTTAGGTCGACAGGACGATCGGCCATGATGGCTGTGACCATTTTTGCTTTAAATGCCACAATTATCATATGTAAAAATAAAGCTGGGCAATATTATAAAAATAATATCTCATCATGATAAATAGATACAAAACAGATCAAATGGCTTATGCTTAAAATTTCTGTTTTTTACTCCTATTTGGAGCTGTGCTGTTAAATTTCATTTAAACACATGAATCCAAATAGTTCTACTGAGGTTATATTAACCATTTCTTATATTTCCATCACGGAAAGATCATTTCACAATAATGACCATTATCATTTTATTGCCAAGCAATATGTACAAATGACCTGTAATAGAGGACATAGGTGTGGTGGGTGCCTTAATGTCTGCTCCAGATAGCCGAGGGAAAAAAAAATGTGAGGAACTTCATTATAGGTGAAAGCAGCGGACAGAAGCAGGTGAAAACCTCACTTCTGCAAAATAAAGCAGAAAGAGAGAATAGAGAGACGCAAGAAATAAATGTGAGTGAAGGGCAGAAAGTATGACTCATTAAACTCATCCTTTGCAGCATCATCTGCTTGGCAGACAGGCAACTATGCCTGTGGACTGCATCAGTGTGTGGGTGTTTGTGTAATGACACACAGTTGTAGGTCATAGACTAGTGCAAATTAAACAGAGTTTGCTTTACGTTCATTTAGTGAAAAGCAAATGTAGGACAAAGGTCAGCATAGTACAAGCAGTGTTGCTCTTCCTGCTGCAGAAATTAAAAAACAAAACAAAAACAAAACTGCGTTTAAACATAGAGACAGGTAACTGTTTCAAATTCCAGAGAGAGACCAGGAAAAGATGTCTTTTTTCCTGCTCCCCCTTTGGTGCAAAAATATTCTCTTGTATTGACTGATTATGAGTTTATATATTATTATTGGTTCTGTTATTATTAAAATAATTTACAGATTCAACATTTGTGTGTCTGCGGTACTCCTATGCCATGTTACTGGTACTTAGTAGTGCTTTACCTTGCAAATTTTGGGGGAGATAATACATATTCACTTAAGATGCTGTAAAAAAATGTAACCAACTAAAATCTAAAAATCATGATAAACCAATATCTAACCACTGCCTGGGTTGGATGTCAGTGGGTAACATACTGTAGGACGGAGGATAAAAGCAGCAAAAGGTAAGTAGTCTAAAGGTTTTTCTACCAGTTGACATGACTGAAGAGCTCTAATGCATGACGCATCCTCCACTGGCCTCCTTCACTTTAGCTACGTTCACACTGCAGGTCTTAATGCTCAATTCTGATTTTTTGATCAAATCCGATTTTTTTGTCTGCTTGTTCACACTACAAATAAAATGTGACAGCAAACACGCTCTAGTGTGAACCCTCAAAGCGGCCCGCATGCGCAAAAAAAGACGTCACACACAACGCGCTCTGTTTAGATCCAGACCAAACAATATTGTTTGACTGATGGCCCTTAATATAAAGACTTGTTTCGGACTTTACGTTTCCCAATTTTGCTTTAAGTTATAAAGCTATTTTGTTATTTACATATGGCCTAATAATTATCCTTATTGCTGTTTTAGAGAGGAGCGGTGCTTCAAAGGATAGTTGCAGATTTCTGTCAGAATCTGCAGATTATACAGTACAAATAAAATGTTCACGTTTCTCCAATGCTGTCTTCCCAAAAGTTTCACTAACATCTACACTGGATGGCCAGGAAGCGTTCGCGATGTCTTCTCGGGCGCTGATAATTGGCGTCTGTCTTGTGTCAGTGACGTAAAAGACGGATTTAATGCGACATGACCATTCAAACAGCAGTCGCTTTCTAAAACATCATATGAAAGTGACCCAGATCAGATTTGAAAATATCGGATTTGTGCCGTTCACACTGTCATACCATGATCGGATATGGGTCGCATAGGGTCAAAAAAGTCAGATTTGATGCGCTTTCGCCTGCAGTGTGAACGTAGCCTTTGTCACTGTGGTACAGCAGCTGTTGTGAATCTTTTATTGCACCTACTGAAACATAAGATGTTTTCATCAAATCGATTAATATTATTTTACTTCAACGGTCTCTTGTGTGTGACTCACAGTGAAACTGAGAGGAAAAGGAGGAACCAGCTTGACTGGGAGGGACAGCAATATGCCACAATTGCTTGCAAAAACTAGAGCAAATAACTGTGGTAAATATATATATATATATTTTTAACTTGGCAATCTTTAAGTCAAGCCTATGTCGAACATATTTTTGTACTGTTTTTGTATTCTTTTTCCTTCTAAGTTGAGATGGGATAATGTCTGAAGTCTGATTCTCAGAATGGTATTCTGTAAAAGAAGACACTCAAACCTAGTTTAATGGTGTTGTATTGCAACCGGAAAACTTTAATAACTGCGTCCCTGCTTTATCTCTACAGGTACTGACTGTTAAGTTGTTAATGTTGTCAGAAGGAAGTACATGTTAAAGGAACAAAAGTCAAGCTGCTCGGGTCACTTTTTAGTCACCTTCTGGACTGCTACTTAATCAACATAACGCATTTTTTTAACCAAAGCAATAACACACATTTAGCATGACACAGGCCTAAAGCAGGGATCATCGAAGTAAAAGAATCTACCCAATGTTGTTTAATATCCAGCCTGGGTATGACAGTCAATTTTTTCATGACCTCCTGCCACATTTTTTCAAGTCAGTCAGCAAGTCTCAGTGTTTCAAACAGGTTGCACAAGTTTGTCTGTCTTATGTCAAGCAAAACAGGTTTACACAGATCTGAATTTTCTCCCTTCTCGTAAATATACACATAATATACAAGTTTTAACACAAAATAAAGGTTAAGTGAAACAAATAAGTACACTTATTGAGCATCTAAACTTGTTAAGTCTATATCAAAGCACATTAGCAGACTTTCGTAATGTAAAAATTTAAAAAGAGCCAATGAACAGAAAGTAGGTCACAGTATGTTTACATAAGGACTGTTATTTAATACCGCCATTTAGATCTTCTATGTCAGCTTTTTTTTTTAAATAACTGATTTAAATGGAGATTAAAACAGACACTGTTGCTCTTTTGAAATTGACATAAATTTAAAAGCCACAAACTTGTTGCATAAGATACAAACTGTGCAACAGCACACTTTGCTCAGTGACATTTCAACAACATCATAAACTTTACTACAGACCTGCTGTCATGTTTTGTCAGATTTTGGCTGTCTCCTTTCACTATGCATATATCAGTACCAGTCAAAACAAACAAAAACAAAAAAATCTTTGCCTCAGAAAGGCAAAGAATTGTGAGATAACAGTGATTGCAGTTAGGTTTATGTGGGAGTATTTTAATTAGCACAGGAATTTTCCATTGTTGGTGAAGACTCATTAAACTGTCAATATCTTAAGCCCCTGACCTTGTTTATGCAGACACTGAGAAAAATGGTTTTGACGTCAATACCTTACATCTATTTTTTGCTTTCTGTGCACCACTGGTTCTGTTCCTACAAAGCAATTATTCTTGTGCATTTATCAGCCATGTTTGAGAAAGTTAAACTTAGGTAAGGTCCAACGCAGTTTTACGCTGTCCTCAAAACTGCATTTACCTAATTGTGCTTTATAACATGTGCATGTTCCTACACGCATCGAACAAGCCACTCTTTGTATGTGTAGCTGCCTCGTAGTGATTTAAACCTGATGTTTAGAGACCACATGGCTGCCTTTACTGTTCTCGGGGACTATATGGCTCCTCTGAGAGATCCTTTAAATTTAACCAACCTATACACACCCTCCGACACTCTTTATCCACACACCTAAAGTTAAGAGATTGGATAGAGTGAATAAGTGTTTGCTTTTACCTACTTGCAGCTTCACACGGGTGGGGTCAGCTTCTGGAGTAAATTAGCACACGTCAGACTACTTGACAGCCAGTTTAGCATGTTTTTCTACATCAAACACAATCCCAGTTTTAGAACTTTTGTTCTAAAACAGTTGCTGAGCGTCTCTCCACTGGTGACCTGACAAGTCCTGATGAAACAGTGACTTTCTGATGCTGGAGTCTTATGATGGAAAGCTAAACAAAGGCAACCAGTGTGATGTAATCTACACACACACACACACACACACACACTTTTGTTCTCAGCTTTGCAGCACACACACAGTACAGTTACCCCCCAGGCTTGACAGACATGGTTGTAGGTGAATATGCTGTGCCACAGTTTTTGCTCAAATAGTGACCTCCCCCCAAAAGATATTATATATTAAAGATATTATAAAATGACATTTACTGAGGACAGCACGTACCAAAACATTTTCACTAACCAATAATGCATTGACCTGATTACCAAAGGAGAACCCTGTGGTCAGACCGGTAAACACAGGCAAGTTGTGCTATAAACTGGTGGGCCACAACTGGGTCCAGGCACCAGACGCCATGCTGGTTTTATTGTAATACTCTTAAGATCCTTCAAATGATGCAGTCTAAAGGGGAAATCTTCTCTATAGCTGAAGAGCTCATCACCTGTGATTTGTGTGGAAGTAATTCAATACGCTGAAAGGGTTTGGAGCACGTGCTCCAGATGGAGAACATAACATGAAACGGCCACATGGTTCTGCCTGTTACTTTCTGAGTCGCAGACTGGTGATGAAGGCTAAAATATCGAACATGATACAGAAAAATCACTTAACAAACTGTCCTTGAAATTACATAAACATCTCAAGGCCCGAAGTAAACAATACTGAGACCACATCCTGAGCAAATTACTAGTGGAGGAAAAATATCAGAAGATGAAGCTTTTAGTCTCTAACTGGAACCAAAGAAAAAAGCCCATAACCCATCAACCATGTGACCACATCAAGGTCACTGTGCTGCTGGCTCTGCTGGAGAAACAGCACAACCAAATGAAGTGGTTTTCAAACACTAGGTGGTAATCTAAAAGTAGGTCAAATGAACAGAAAGGAGACCCGAAAATGAAAGAGGGAAGCTAAAGCCACTAAACACAAACTCGTTATTCTGTGTCATGTGGAGCAGACTGGATAAAACACAAGTTTACTTTTTGTTTACTAAGGATTACAGTAAGATATTTTAATGGGGAGTCAAGCAATAAAGTTGACTGATTAGCTCAGGTTATGTTTTTTTTTGTAATTAAAAATCTTTTTTAGATTCTGCAACACGTGTTCTTTACACAAGGCATGTGCATGAAGATAACTAAAGGCTTTAAAAAGAATAGTTAAATAGTTAAAATTACCACTGCTGATTTCTTTCAGACCACTTGCCATGTTATCCAATGAAATGTCAGAAAGACTTGTTTTTGGGGGGTTTTGTGACTCACAGAAAATATCACAAATACAGATATGAGAGACTAGAAGGAGTACACTTTTAGCACTGCTGATTATTCAACTGATTCTTTGCTAATTTACTTTCTGTTGATCTACTAATCAATTGTTTTGGTTATACACAATTGAACTTTACGACTGAAATTAGTTTTACTGCAAATCTAGTGACTCATCTACTAGTATTCAAAGTACAAACTCACACACATGCAGACACATTTTAACATAGTTTACACTGTTTAGAGTACAAGCTGGGAGTATTGTGTGTCTCTCCAGGCCTATTTAGGCAACAGCATTTGAACAAACCATTTTAAACAAAGGCCTGTGTTTTTATGTTTTGTTTGGCACACAACAACACAAACAGAGACAAACACACACACACACCCCTGTTGTGCATGAAAAAGAAAAGAAGGACTAAAGAGAAGGGAAATATAACAGAAAGAGAGAGCAGCTACTCTGTGTTATGATCAATCAACTTAGCAATGACAGATCTCTACTATTCTTAGAAGCTATGTTTAGCTGTTCTCCTGCCTGGCACGCTGTCAAAGGCTGACTTCATTATACATTAAGCTCTCTAGAGAGTTGAACTTCCTGGAGAAATATGACGTATTGCTCAATAACCATGTCTAGCTGGGGTGGTACACACATAACCTACGCAACAGATTCAGTTTTTCTATAACAGCAAATCAATATCCTCCAACAGGAAATTACTACAAATTTCCTGCAAAGATGAATCTTAATGATATAAAAAACATATCTCAGATAAATTAATGTGATAAACTTATGGCGTGGTCCTGTGAGAACCCTGCTCTATGCACAACTTGACTTTTCTACAGGGCATGGACTTTATGTAAAACCCAATGCATGCATCTGCTTTGCATCCTTGTGTGGATTTTCGAATAGAAGACACATACAAGTACTTGAGACTTGAGAATTGAAGTAGGTAGTGTGGGTGTATGTAATTCTGTTTACAGGCAACAGTTTTAAGGTTCTTTCTGGTGCTGTTAAGGTCAACAAAAGCTAAACTTGAACTTGGAAATCATGACAGAGCAAAGTAAGGGCGGGGCCCTACTGGAAAGCCAAGAATAAAAGAAATTCAAACATAAAGAAATGCATAAAATATCAAATAAAAAAAAAAAGATGCTCCATGAAATATCCATAAGCTAATCTCAATTTAGGGCAGAGCTGGAAGTGTTTCTGTGCATATAAAGTTTGGATTCAGGACAAATGTGTTATAAGCTACCCCAGCCAATAAAAAATGTATGAGATGACTTCATGTTTTGTGGCAAACCGAACTGTTAAAATACTGAAATGGGATGGGCATTCATATAATATTCAGCTAAAAGGAAATATTAGGTAGCATAACAATCCAAAGTGTACATACATAAGGGTGAGAAATTGGTGAAAGAACACAACTAAGTGCCTTCATAGGGTGTTCAGCGAAAAAAAATAAAGTGTCTTTGTGCTGTTTCTACAAGTTTCTAGACAACTTCTAAAGGGATGTCCAGAAGATATTCTTCTATAGAGTGTGTTGTACAAGATGCAAAGTCCAAGATCTGCCACAGGTTTTATTGAGATTGAGATCTCCTGACTTACAGTTTGCTAATCAGGGTCAGCACCAGGGCTGATGGATTGAGTGGGCAACAAACTTTAACACGGGGTACTGGTATGCTCAGTTTTGTTTTGCAAGTTTTAAGTGAGGTATACATAAGACATCATGGGCCAATGTGCTCCAAAATCAGCATTCTCCTCATCTCTGATTGGTGCAAATGCTCTTAACTAATATTAACCCAATAATTAACACAGGCTTGGTTGTTACTACAATAACTTGTAGTAAATTTAGCTGAGGAAGTACAGTGACCATTTTGAACCGGCCTTCAGTGTTGTCTCCTGGTGATGAGTGTCATAATGTAACAATCATATTTCCATAAAGTTAAGTATTTTTTTAATGAATGTTAGCAGATAAGATGAATCAACTATTCCTCGCACATGAAAGAAATGACTATAGCTTTCTGAAAAAAAAAAAAAGTTACAGGTCACACTGACTTACACAAAGTCACCTCTTTTAGGATTGATATTAGGAGCTCAGCTTACACCTTTTTAAAAAATAGGAACACAACTTGTTTATGAAATAACGTGAATGTTTTGAGCTAAAGAATCAGAAAAAAATATATAACGGCATTTCCGGGCAGTTTATCAGATTTAACAAGTCATCAATGACTAACAAAGGAAGAAGGTGGAAAGCACAGTATGCATTTAAGATGAACAAAATTGACTCTACAAAAGACTGTCAAGTGATTAAATGAATCAGCCTAAACAGCAGCTTCCCGCTTCTTTTATTTTAGATGACAAGCTTCAAATACACTGAAGAGCCACTCAGAGTAAACTCACAGTACCCGGAGTCAACACAACACTGGGGAGCAAGCAAGACAAAGAAACCTAAAACTCTAGCTGCACTACGTTTTTGTTGACAGCGACAATTCGTTTACTTTTACTACAAGACATACACCAAGGGGCGTTTGTATTTGTATAACATTACGTTGACGAAAAAAATATTTCTTACGTTTGACACGAGCTGTAATAAGAAGCAGACTGCTGCTCAGCGACAGGCAGCGATGATGGTTTGTTTACACCGAGCTAGCGGGCTGGCTAGTCCGCTAACAAGAGCTGACACCTCCGAAAGAACCCAGATAACTCTTTAAGAAAGCTTCTTTTTCTTTTGACAGCCTCCCAGAGCTACCCATCTACCTCCAAATATGCCAAATATGCCCTTCACAAGAATAAAAATGACTTGGAAAAAGAAAGCAAAGCTGTGCTTTCTAGCTGGCTAGCAGACTATGCCGTTGTTTTGACAGCCCAGAATTAGCTGAATAGCAAAGCTGCTAGCTGGCAGGTTACATTCAGGGTGGCGCTAACGTTACGCCAGGAAAGTCCGAGATGAAATAAAACAGCTCTAAACAAGACAGAACAACAACAATAAGAATTAACATAAACAAATGAGAATTGTAGTATTCACCTGCTCCGGATGACCTGGTCTGTCCGTGGTCTAGCTATAGATACTACAGCTGACAGAGAGTTGTGGTGTGTACTCTGCTCTCTCCACTATAAGCAGCTCCTCACAGTCTCTGGACCAGACTGGACCCAGAAACGACGGGAGGCAGGCATTCACTGAGTGACGCCGCTCGCATGAGCTCGCATGAGCCAATCACATCGCACTTTATGAAAACTCACCAATCAGAGACTATCAGGAACAGAAAGGTACATTCCATAAACGAAGAAGCGTTTTTGTAGTTTTTATTCATAGGCCGAGTTTATAATCGTAAATGATCAAGAATTAAATCACATTATAACCATATTCCGCACTTGAGACGAATATATGTTATAGTTAGTTTTATATAATGTGATCTAGGTATCTGTGCACTACAGTGTCCTTCAATGCCCTAAACCAGCAGTTTATCTTTGCCAAAACTTGTTTGGCAAGCAGCTGCCATGTGGAATTTGAGCAATCACCTGCCAAACCACATTAGCTAAACAATCCAGTATTCGTGTATTTGGTCTGCAACTAATCATTAATTAAAATATTGATTAAGCTATCAAGTATTTTTGAGACATTTTGTTTATTTTATGAAAGTGTCAGTCTCTGATCTAAAACAAAAACATGTTTACATGCGAGTTTCTCTGGTTTGCTTTTGCAGATTATAGGACTTAAACAGTGCATTACTGATCACAGTTGCTAACTACAGGCAAATTATTATGTTGATATACCAATACACTGTTCAGTTATTGGTTGTCTCTTCTGTTACACCAACTCTCTGCATCTCCAGCATCCATGAATCTTCTCTGTGCTCTTTTTCTTTCTTTTTTTGCCTGTAAGCTTCATATTCAACATCCTTTGTCCAGTATATCCACTATCCTCCTCTGCACATCTCCAAACCATCTAAGCCATGCCCCTCTAACTATGCCTCCAAAATGCTCAACCCAAGCTGTTCCTCTGGTATACTCTTTTCTAACCTTGTCCTTCCTGGTCACGCACGATGAAAATCTTAACATTTTCAGTTCCATCTCTTGTCTTTTTGTTAGTGCCATTGTCTCTAAAACATATATCATAGCAGGTCTCACTACCATCTGACAAACATTTAACTCTTGCTGCTATCCTTCTGTCACAAATCCCTCCTGACACTTGTCTCCACCTGCTTCACCCTGCCTGTATTCACTTCTTCACCTCTATTGTGCACTGTCTGGTATTTAAACTCACCTGTCTTGCATCTTTACTGTTACACCTGTCTCCTTCTCATTCACACACATGTATTCTGTCTTGCTTCTATTGTATTTCATTTATCTTCTCTCCAGTGCATACCTATACATCCTCGGGCTATCTTCCACCTGCTCCCTCCTCTTACTATAGATCACAGTGTCATCCTAGCCATCATAGTCCACGGAGACTCATGTCTGACCTCATCTGTCAATATGCCCATCACTATGGTATTAATCAAGGTATTTTCTTTCTACAGCTATTATAACATGATTGTTAGCAATGTTCACTGACGTGCTGATGAGAATTAGACGACTGCTCGACTAACTGCTCTCAACGCTCTCTGCCCTCTGGATGTGCTGCAATTGTGGCTGATTCTGTGGAAATGGATTATGCAAGGCTCTGGTAGCTGAGTGTGGGCCAACACGGGGTGGTTCACAGTGTCATTGAACTGCTTAAGCAAGTTCACAGTACCATTTCAATTCAGTTTAATTCAGGTTTATTTAAATTGCGATGAATCACAACAGCAGTCACCTCAAGGCGCTTTTTACGATTAGGTAAAGACCCTACAACAATCCAACAACCTCCTGAGAGCAAGCACTTCACAAAGCTAGCATTTAACAGGAAAAAACCTAAAGCAGAACCAGGCTCAGAGGTTCTGCTGAAACCACGTGTTTAACAACAGATATTTTCTTATTTTTAAGAAATATTATTTGGAAGGAGTGACTTGACTCTGAAAACACTAAAATCTTATATTCACTGCTGTGCTGATACAGATAATCTCTGTGGCAGGCAATGCATGACGTTACCTCAGAACTTTGACCTGATAATATCTGTGTGCTTCTGTTGCAATTGGGATATCTTATCACTAAAGTTTTATTTTCTTTGAATTAGTGCATTGGATTGACTGGACTCTATATAGATTACAAAGAGACACATAAAACAAGGATGCTGCGTGTTACAAAAATAAGTACAGTTAAATAAAAAGAATTTGAGAAAAGAATTGGATTCATTTGCAAAACAAAGAAGTTGGTAATATTGACAGGATCTCATATAACTTGTAAATTATAATTTTATATATCTTTACCGAGGTTTTAGAACTTTTGCTGATGATAAAAAATGTTTTTAAGCAAATCAGTTTATCTCAGCGACCATCACAGATTTCATATCTTCTCACAAAGTTTTCTTGTTTACTTTGTGTAACTGATGTTTCTTCAAATGCCAAGGACTTAGAGCACATGAGTACATAATGTGATTTTAACCTTGTGTACTGATACCAAAACTGATAATTTTTCTCTTTTTAAAAGCACATGACAAAGTGTGCTCAGTTTCTCTGCTGGGAAATACAGCAGACAAACTACACAATGGAATTAGTTTTCAGCGTCGCACTTTAAATGTTTACGTGCAAAAATAAAGCTTGGGAACTGACTTTTTTCTTCCAAATGCTTGATTAGGAAATGATCTAAACATTTGCTTATAAAACACCTTTCCAGCTCCACAGCTCTCCAATGAACTCACAGCCGTGTGGTCATGCAGGATACCGTAATATGTTTGCATAACCTTGATTACTGTTGCACCAGGTTCTCGTTGCTAATCCAGCATTTAAAGCTTTTTTTGTTGCTCTGTGTTATTTTGGAGTTTGTGAACACAGAAGACTTGCCTGCTTTATTGAAGTCAGGAAGATTGATTAAATTTTGATTAAATGTTTCATGAATATTTGAGCATTTACAAGTCTAATCTGTGCACAGTAAACCTGATCATGTAAAAGTAGAAAATTAAGAAATGCCAGGGAGAAACTGACTTGATTCCTCTCAAATAAGTCATTGTTTACGTCACATTATAAGTAACTTTCCATTAGCTATCAGTGCAGAATTTAATAGGCGTGCGTTACAGCATTTCTTCAGCTGTTGCTGGGATCCAGGTATCCACAACATGACACAACACACCTGTACACACCTAAACCAGATTCACACCTGTGTTTTCTTCTTTGCTAAGGCAAGTGTCACTCAGAGTCATTTTCTTTTGGATCACACTGCCAACTACGGTTAAAATGGTTAAAAATTATCTTCAAGAGAACAGCATATTAAAATTGCAAATTGGGTGACTGTTAGTGATAGAAATGTTTATCTGTAATTAAGAATAAACTCATCTCCACAGGTTCAAATAAAGCAATAGAAAGTTTTATTTTAGCAAGCTTCCTTGAACACCCACTATAAACAATGCAAGATCACCTCTATGGAAAAACAGAAGCAGTCACAACCCCCCCCAATATGGTCACGTGTCCTCGCAGGGTTTACAGAAGAATAAAACACCTGATGTTAACTGTGTAACACCCACCACACCTGTTAAGGTTACTGCACCTCTCATTCTCTCCTTCACGGGCCAGGGCAAGTTTTAATTACTAACTAACGTAGCTTTCAGTTAAGCAAAGTTGCCAAGCCAGACAAGAAGACTGTGCATTGCTAATTGTTTTGTTCCTTAGGTGTAGGTTGCTAGATCTGAATACTGAGTCTGTTTTGGCATAACACTTGAAAAGGCCCTGAATAACTAACAAGACTGGCTTAACTTGATGTTAATATATTCTCATGATGCCTGGTTGCTTTATGTTTGGCGTCACTCTTCATTAATAAACATGTTGGTTTCTTACATCTGTCCTCATTGTGCAGTGTTTTTTTAACCTGAATAAGCATTTTGTGTAATTACAAACCGTGCGATAAACGTCAATAAGGACGAAAGAAGTTGTTGCTGTATTGATGTGGGAACTGACCATACATGGTTTTTCCACATCTACAGAAGATTAGATATTCTGGTTCATTGGGACTCAGTGATCCGTTCTGCTGCGGCCAAATCTCGCAGAAAGCATATGGTTGAATGAGCTTATGGATAAGTGTCTGAGCATCTGTGGTTAACTTGGTCTTTGAGCTCCGAAAAAGACACAAACAGAGCAGCCGATTCAGAAACAGGCTTTTGAATTACTGTGCGCATGTGTGTGTGTCTGAAAAAGTGGGGTTGTGTCTCTCGTTCAGTTCAGCTAATCCAGATCAGAGAGTTTGCATATAGATCTCTTTAACCACAACAGCTGCTGGATAATCTATAAACACCACGTGTGACATCCCCATGTGTAGTTTGCTTCTGGCATAATGTACAGCCTCAGTAAAATGATGAAAAGCAGCTTTGTCTTGATGCTAAATACAGTAACTAAAATAAAATGCAGTTGAATACCAATGACATTATAACACTTTATCGCCATGACTCACTGTGGTTTGTACAAAGAACAACATGTTCTGCATATTTAAACGCATCAGATTTGTTGTAGTTCACAGCTATTTGCTGCTAGTTTTTCTCCCATAATGGAGGATTTCAGCCTCTTAGGTTGCTTATCGCTGGACATGGGACAAGCAACCAGAGCTTCCAACTCCTTCTCCAACATGTGGGGAGGACAGGTTGTACAGGAAATGAGCTCATTGCTCAATGTCAAAACACCTCCGAGAAAGGAGACAAATGTTATGTTGTTATGATAAATTGTGTGAGTCATTGTCACAGCAATGTAGTCCAAGTGCATAAGGAAGAAAAGATGCTGTTAAACTGGTTAGGCTAAACAACTAACAAGCTGGCAGTCAGACGCCAAGAGGTCTTCCTGGAGCCGGGTCTCATTAATGGTGTTCCTGACCAGTTTGCAAACATTTTCTGGTCAACAAAACATCTTTAAGTCAGACAGTTTGGCATCCATACTCTTCTGAACTATTTTTGTAAACATAACCAGCAATATTCTCACGGGATGAGAAGGCCTCATCAAAGAAAGGAAGAATTACTCGCTGTTGGTTGTTTGTTTCAGAGATTTCAACTTAGCGGCATCACAACAGCAGATGGCTGTCAGGTAAAAAGGATTAGACCGACCATCAGGTTACACTTTCACTCTTCTAATCTCCATTAAATGCACACATATGCCGATGGGCCACAACATTAAAACCACCTGCCTAAAACGGTAGAGGGCCAACATGCCACCGAAACAGCAGTGACCTGGGATGTCCCCTTGTGTCCAGTACTGAGATACTGAGAGCAGACCTGCTGCTTCCTGTGGGTCCCCCAAGGATTTGCCTTGTTTAATTACACACCAATGATTTTTTTTATGTGATTAGGATCTGCAGAGCTTTGGTGCTGCCTCGTTTTGTAGTTTTGTCTGGCTGAAGAAGGCCAATTCTGCCATGGAGCTTTTTTTAATATTGTGGCTGATAGGTATGCATTTGTAGATACACAACCAACACGTGCACACTGAAATTATCATACTACCTAACCAGCAAGTGCAGATTGCCTACAAAGGTAGGTGAGGAGGATTACACAGGGACAGCGCTGTAGGTCGGTCATGGTGCTCTGGTCAGTAGTCTAATCCAATTACTCGTGAGCAGCTAAAAGTAATGGGATTGTTAGTAAGGTCACCATACAGACTTGCTTAACCGTGACTGTGCACTTGACATTCAGCTTTGAGCAAATTCTGCTGGGATATTTTACAGTTGCAGATACATGATGAAGCCATTCTGCTGGTTCCATAAAGAAGCTGTGGGAGAATCCAGCCTCGATGATTTAGATATAAAAGAGCAGAAGAAGAGTCCAGGACTGGACAAGCTGTTTGGCCATCTGATGGGATCAAAGGTCTCAAGGAGGCATGAGAAAATTAAGAAAAGAAAAAGAAAAGAATTAATAAGCAAAAGCTACTAATGAATCAGATCCTTAAGGTCATTTATGAATATACAACATATTTTACTTTTTTTATGTTGGAAAAAACCAATACATTCACATAAAGACAACGGACGTGAGAACATTCATGTCTTTAGGCTACTGTAACACTGATATGATCGAGACAGAGTAATTTAAGGTTCATTTAAATGTAAATGTGCAGATTAAGTCCAGATTAAATGTCTTGGTGTCCCTAATAAAGTTCTGCCTGTACCTGAGAAACTGAAGGTGTACACATCAGCAATTGAAAACAGAAAAACTGCCCATTTTAGACGTTTTCCAGCAATTTCACTTTAAAAAGATCATAAAATTGATCACACTGAAAGAATCTGAGGTTTCAACAAAAACCCACTCATATTTGATCACTTTTACATGTTTATGACAGTCAGAATTTCGTTTTTGTTTTCTTTGTCAATGACAGTTTGTTTACTTCCGAGCATCTGAGGCACAATTTTCCAAAACAGCCACCCCGATGACAAAGACGTGTCTGTGCTTATTACGTTGGTGGGGAAGACAGGGAAAAATGTTGGCCCGGATAAAAACTTTCCCGGAAGAACTGCAGCAGACTTAAAACACAGAAAACCTCATTTTTTCAAAGAGTAGTTTATCAAAAGAATACACAGTAATGCTCATGTATAAAAACATAGAAAACAGGAGAATCAAAAACAATAATAAAATATACTTTCTTTTCTCATCTACTATTTGTTCTTTTTGTTAAAAGTAATAAACCTGCAGTCCTCTGTTTTTGCACGCTCATGAGTTTCCACGGCGCGCTCCGTCCTCGCCTGCTTACTCTGTCCTCTTCGTGCCAACTGCATCTAACATCTGTATCACAACTGAGCCAATAGAAACGGGCTAAAAATCACGCTACGACAGGACTGCTAAGTCGACACCACGGGAGCTGTTTGCTGCTCTTATCGAGTTGCGCTACAACGCGAGATGAAGATGTCCACTCACAGCGAACGTGTCTCTCAGTGTGGCTTCATTAAGGCAGGTACAGCACATTAATCTCACTAATGGAGGTTTCGCTCACTTTGCTGTCACGTGAAGGTCACGGAGCCGGACGGCCGGTGTGAGCTGCTTGTTTAAACAGCCGTGGTGTCAAGATGGCTTCAACCACCAAGCCTCATTAACCTGCATAGTCACACTTGTCAGGTCACGGGTGCAGGATTACTGCTTTGATGATACAAGGAACAGCAGCAGCTACACCCTCTGCTGCTACTTGTACAAAACAGGTGGTGCATTTAGTCTTTTGAAGAGTTTTTTTCCCCTGAACCTCACTGTGTTGTGAAACAGAAACAGATGCAGCTTGTGCGCGCATTTGTGTATTCCTACTTTTCATTTATTTATCTTTTTGATTAATTTCCTACCTTATTTACACCACCAATCGGAACTTTTCTGGATTTCTGCTGTGCATGTTAACCATTCTCTTAAATCTCAGAATCTCTCTTGCAGGGTTAAAAGGTCAGACAACATACATGGTGACACAAGTGATCACTTTTCCCAAAGCATCAATAGATTTCTCTGAAGGGTGGGGTCCAAACTGTGTCCTGGGTTTATTTGAGTCTCTTTAAATAGCAATCAAGAGTTGTGTATTTATTTATTATTTAATTATATATTTATTTTTTCATCTCACACCAGTCACATCTCCTCTCACAGATCCAGTTGTTCATCCTCAGTATCATTCATTGTCCATCAGCTTTGCTTGTTTCCTTTATGATTGTGATCAGGACTCCAAAGACGACAGCAGAAAGCGATGTGGGGGGAAATAAAATCCGAGGTGTCTTTTGCCCTACCTTTCCATCCATTGATGTGTTATTTACTTCCAAAAAATATGCTGCACAGGTGCTATGCAGTTTTTATTTTTTATTTTTATTTTTTTTGCTTTTTGCTTGGCTTGATGTGAAATGGTGGGAGATGAGGACATTTGTCAGAAATCTGATTTTTGTGCGTCTAATCCTGAACAAAACTCTCGAAACATCACCGTCCCGTCACCTCTGGCGCCCTTAGTCGTCACCGCCGCCTCCTCCAAATCCTGAAGTGCGCTATTTACACACAAACTGGTCCACGAGCGTCGTGCAGCGTTTGCACTTGACGTAGCAGCACCAGTGGAACTTGCAGTGGCAGCGCTCGTGCTTGTAGGTCTTAAACTGGTCGTAACCTCTGCCGCAGCACATCAGCTCGCAGCCGTCCATGCCCTCTGAGGTTTTGTTGCAGAGTCGGCCCTGGGTGCCCAGCGATCCTGTCGTCTCATTGCGGAGGCAATAATCCGGGCTGGGGTCGATGTAGACCATGTCCTGAGTGGTGGGTGGGTTGAAGCGCTTGTCTAGAAGCTCCAGCTTTCCCTGGTGGATCAAGGACAGAATTAGCAGAGGCAACACTTAAAATGGTTCCTGAGGGAGGAGACAGAGACATGAATGGATTTAGTACCTTGCGTCCGACCCGCATGGCTGCTGCGCTGTCGTATTTCTCTTTCAGGAACTCTCCAACACGTCTGAAGTCGGCCAGCTGAAGCCAACAGGTCTTCAAACTGCAGGAACCCGAAACTCCATGACACTTACAGGCCACATTAGCCAGGTTGTAAACCGCCTGTTGGAGTAATAGAAAAAAGACATAAATGTTAAATAATCAAAATGTATACAGAGATAACCCCCCCCCCCCCGCCCCCCAAACTCCACCTTAGTTTTTACACAATAAATTTTCACTACAGACATAGATGTAGACTTTATTTAATCCCACATGGGGGAAATTCACAAAGGACAGGAAGAAAAAGTGAATAAAGAGATATTAGTAAAAAAAGAAAAATAGTCTACATACTATACTACTAAAGATTACTATATACAGTAAAATACACTAAGATAAGTGCAGTGGGAGGGATTACTATGCACAAGCTGAAGCAAAAATAACCCATGTTTCTCTTTCCTCCTAATACCTGTCATTGTGATGCTTCAGTCTCACCTCCAGGTCAGCAGCTTTAGCTCCAGCTCTGTGGTGCAGATTTACAATCGATTTGCTGCTAAGCTGCTGCCATCTAGTGGTAAAGATTTGTAACTGCTCAGCTCTCATCATTACAGCGAGCACATAGTGAGAGGGGAACATAAAAAAGCAGCATGGAGCTGCTACACTGCTGGAACGGCCAATTAAAAAAAACCCAAAATATAAAGAAGAGATGAGTCGTGCAAACGTTGCTGCACACACACACACACACACACTGCAACATTTTCTCCAAAATTGGCTTTGTGGGGGCAAAATTATCTGTTTATTTAAGAAACCTCTGTTAGGTGGGCTATACAATGAACGCAGAGTGATTCAGACAAACAGGAGGGAAAATGGAAAGCAAAGAAAATGATTTTTTCTCCATATGTGCTGTTCTTCGACGCTGCTGTCAACATGACCCCACCAAAGTAAAACAAACAGCTGACTTGGAATAAAAGGCCCGCTAACTGGAGGAAATGTTCCTCTATTGTAAGTAGTCTTTCCCACATAGTTCCCATAGAAAAAACTATCCCTTGAAAATAATTGGAACATGACAATTATTGATTTAAACACATCAACATGAACAAGCTTTTTTTTTCTTCCTTAAGATAAAACAGCTCCCACTTTACAGCGTTTGGCCTTGTTAGAAAAACAGGAACAGGAAATCTAAGATTTATTGTCCTCACAGCAGTGGGCTTTAGGGGGAGCCCTTCACCCCTGCAGCTTTACCAGGTCAATTAAACCGCAATATAAACAAACCAAACAACCCACACCCACACCCCAAGCATAGACACACAAACAAGTACAAATTGTTCTTGGTATTGTGCAAGCACCTACAACCACTTAAACAAACTCCAGCGCATCTCCATGCAATTCTTGCCGAATCGAGTTCTTCTGACTCCCGATTTCCCCCGATTCACCCTCAGACAAATGAAACCCATCACTCTGTCTCCTCACACTGCCTGATCTCAATTACCTTCTCACCTCTGTTAACCCCGGCGTCCCAAACAACCTCCCCTGCGACCCCCACCTTCCACCCCTGTTCCCTCTCTTCTACTTTACTACCCAGCAGGCATAGCACTCGGCACCCTCCAATCCCATGAACCGACCTCAGTGACCCCCTCCCCCGTCAGACGGGGAACAGGGGACAGTGTCATTTTGTGGAAGGGTAAAATGATTTTTGGTGATTCTCTCTTTGATAGGTTCTTAAGTTTAACTTAAACTGAAAGAACAGAAGAAATAGAAAGGCCATATAATACAACCTTTCAGAAATGTGTTGTAGCTTCAGAAGAATGGTGCAACTTGGGACTCTGAGAATTAAGAAAAACTTTCAGATATAGGTTTAAAGGAGGAAATTCTCATGTTTTATGACTCCTTGCCATTTTTACGAGCCTTTGTTTTCACTAAGACCCCCGACTGTGTGGTTTATGACATGTTTACAGCGACAGTAACATTTCACGTAACAAGGATGGGGAGGCCATTACTATGTTTTTCTGCACTAATCTTCCCAATTAACATTTCTCCACAGCCAGTGCTTAATTTTGTGACTTTGTTTCATTTCCTTCATTACTCTGAACATCATTGTTTGTATGAATAGAGCTTTTCATTACATACTACTACCTGCCAATAGCCTCATGTTGCTCAAACCAAACCATGCATGTGTGTGTCCAGCATCACACTGAGCTATTTGGTAGGTCATGCCTGCTGGGCACAGTGACACTGGACCTGATGAACACACACACACACACACACACACACACACACACACACACACACACACACACACACACACACACACACACACACACACACACGCTCAGTGATCCGTGGTGGAGACACAGTCTCTGTGTCTGGCACAATAGGTTTTTACTCAGACAGGGTTAGGGGTTTAGGAGCTGTGTGTGTGTGTGTGTGTGTGTGTGTGTGTGTGTGTGTGTGTGTGTGTGTGTGTGTGTGTGTGTGAACGCAGAGTGAGAAACAGAGAACACAGCCCACCCTTTGTGACAGCGTAAGCAGTGAATGAGGAATGAAAATGGCAACACGTCTCCCTGCCTCATCCTCTTTTTTGCTCTGTGAAGGATAATGTTGCTATATTTGGCTACATTGTTGCCTATATTTTAATCTAATCATGTGAAGGAGGACTGAAATTTGTTTGCTTCTTCAGATGCTTTTGATGCTCTGTAATGGGCAGATTTAGATTCCTTCAAAGATTGCTCTAACACTGAAAGAAAAAGCAAAAAATGAACTTTCAGCTACATGTGTCCACCAAGCTGCAAAGCACCAGTAAATGTGTTTCTACACTGGGTGAAACTGGCCCATGCATACTCTATCTGCTTGTGCCAGCACTTAATTGAAGCTTCTGGATTACCATACTTATGCTGAATTAAATAAACTGAGTTTTTAGGAAACACTTGGGATGTGCTGGGTGCGATTTTCTCGCACATTTCTTTGCAATAAAGTAAGATCTGATATCTTTGGAACAGTAAGGCACTATACTACAGACAGTGATGACATTTCACCTCCAAAAAAGTAAAGACAGATAAGCACCTAAAGTGCCACATGATATCCCCCCCCCCCCCTTATTAACAAAAGAGCTCGGGGGCTGACATATTGATTGAAAATGATCTTGTGTGTTCAGAGCAGAGGCGTCTCAAAAAAGGCCGGGAATGTATGTCTGGCTGTTTTTTGGGTCTGTGTAACAAGCGCTGCCTCATTTGATTTATGTGGAGACAGTGGAAGTTAGTAGCTCTCTGCGTGTGTATTTGTGTGTGTCTGTGTGTGCGTAAGTGTGCGAAAGTCTTTGAGAGTCGCAGAAGTGTGACGGAGGTCCATCCCTCACCCTGTGTCTCTGTCTCCAGACGTTTGTGCACACGGACGACCACGTTGTCCACCGCTCACACAAATCAAATGAGGCTGCAAACACACACACACACACACACACACACACACACACACACACACACACACACACACACACACACACACGGACACCGCTGTCACCTCCACAAAAGCCCTGTGGTTTGCCTTGTTCAACCAAGCAAGACAAATCCTGCTTAGGACAAACCAGCGTGTCCACGATAGAAAGACAGAAAGCAGGGTGGGGCCGGGGGGATAGAGAGAAGGAGAGAAACTGTCTTCCTGTCTGTGGCTCTCCTCCTTTTCATCTCTCCCTTTGCCTCTCTTCCGTTTCGATGGACAGACAACAATGAAAGCAAAGGATCAAACGGGAGACAGGAGGAAAAGTCATTCAAAAAAGCATGCGTTTGTCACTGAACTGTGCGTGTGAAAGGTTGCTGCAGCAGTAGATCTTTCCCTCATATACTCTCGTAGAGCCCCAAAGGGACTCTCAGCAGAAACACAACCTCTCCAGACCCTCACCTTTGACCTCTGACGCACACACGCACAAAACTAGGCTCACTGTCTCATACACAAATCAAATGAAGCTGAGGTGAGCACACACACACACACACACATGCACAGGCAGCGTCTCTGTCTTGTAAACAGCTTAAACAAAGCTTCTCTAAGTGAAGATAAACGTGTTCTCCTGTTCCAGGGAACACCAGAATGGGCAAATGGAGAGTTTACGAGAAAGGTGTGTGCGCGTGTGTGCGTGTGTGTGAGAGAGAGAGAGAAAGGCAAGAGGTTTCTTTCAAGGCTTCTTTTTTAAATCCTCTCCCTACCTGAGAACCTTCCAGACAACTTCAGTTACTAGACCATTTGTTGAATCACCATCATTGCCATTGTTCAGTAACTAGAGTGGAAAGGAAGCTTAATGACCATCATACCACCCCAGCTTTGAGTCTGTCTCTCTTGTTTTTAATGTCTTGTAAAAATTTCCTTTAAAGCCCCTCTCAGTGTTGGATTTTTGTATGTCTGTGTATGTGCCTGTGTGTTACACCGGTGGAATGTGCTTTGACCTGTCAGCCCCGCCAGACTCCAAGGGCGTTACCAGTATACCATTTGGACCCTCCCAATAAATAACCCACACACACAGGCATATAAATACTGCCCGGTCAGGCAATCAGAGGCCCACTCAGCTTACACACATTCCTGACAGGGAAACATATGAAGAAGACAACAGTAACCTTAGGAAAGTTAACACAGCGATGGTTTTGTTGAGAGATAAAGCTTTTTTTTCGTTATCCCATACCTGTCTCCCTGCTTCATTATTATGCAAGTTCATCAGCATCCGGGCATGCTCGGGTGACCCTCGGGGGTAATTCTTCTCCCTCTCCCTGGCGTCGACGAACTCCCGAGCAAACCTGTAGCCGTAATGCACATTATCACCGCAGCCACCCCACAGCCAGTCACGCGGCAGGTCTCTGGGGCGAGCAGCGCGGCTACAGCCGCAGGTGGAGAGCTCGCCTTCGCGGCACGCACGGCTGACGGCATTGACCACACCGGCTGCGCTGATGGCGTAGGTGAAGGCTGTTTCCCTGGAGCCTGATGGAGGAAAACAGGAGTTAAGCACTTCAATTCTGAAAACAGTAAAGCTGCAGTTTTGCTGTCACGTCACTAACAGGAAACACAGGTAGCTGGACAGCTAAATAACCCCTTCTCTCTCTCTCTCATACACACACACACACACATACGCACACATACACACACATACGCACACACAGCTAACAGCCCCACACCCCACTTGAACTAACAATAGACAATAGAAGTGATTTGAGGCCCTGATCTCATACCTGGTTAACTCAACAACTTTAAATGCCAGATCATGCACGTGCAGCATTTAATGATGTAAACATATCGGTTTCTCCAGCATATCAGTTTTCCTCATGTGGTCAGCCTCTGGGTATACCTGTCCAAGTCCTGGCTACTCAACCATAACGTTAAAGAGTTACTTCTACCAGATTACAAATCATCATTGCAGCACTCATGCAATAAGAACTGAGTTTGTGGAGCTCAGAGCCAAAAGGAAATACATCTGAAACATTCCTTCCCACAGTTTTTTACTTTTAAGAAGAGAGATTAGTTGAAAAAATAAACAAATAAAGAACTTTCAGAAGAATTGTACTGCTGTATCCTCACCATTGTATGGGGCTAAAAGCAGAAATCTGAGTGATGGATATCCTAAAAGCAAATAAAACCGAACTGTCTGCATGACTCGATGGCTCCAGAGATAATCTGTTTGTGTAATTTGGGTGAACTGACCCTTAAAGGAGATAACGTGTAGGAATAAGAAGAAAGGAGCTGGGCAAAAATCCATGGAAGAAACTTCTGGGAATGTTTGTCACACTGTGCATTTACTGTAGATGGTCATCTCACAACAATTTACATAATTTCCAGCCAGAGTAATGCACTTTGAAGGAGTTTGCTTAAATGCGACTAGCTTCTAATAAACAACTGTGTTTTTACAGTCTTGGTCATGCTTTGAAGTGGCCTGGGTGCAATACATTTCACAGACTGGTCCATATTAATGATTTCCATTCACTAACACCAACGTGGAATACACAAGACAGCCTGCTTGTCCTATTCTCTGCATTAATACACACTTCAGCGCACAAAGAAGTGACAAGGACAAGGACAACGGCCTGACAGGTGGAGACTAAGTGCTCTGAAACACCATGATTTACATGAGAATAACAAGGAGCTTTGAAGTGCTTTTTCTGGTAGAGGCAGCATTCACTGAGATGATTAGCTTCAATATGAGTGTTTGAAAAGGGCAAAATATCTGTATTTAAAATATACCATATGCACGACCTTACTGAGTGATCTCTACACCCTCTGTCCTTGCTTCCAGCATAAAGCCGCTACAACAGTGCTTTTTAAAGAGTAACCTTACACAGCGCTTACCTTCAAATTCAATTTAAATAAAGATTTAAACAAAATGTGCTTTTTGTCTTTCTCACCATCACCTTACTGTCATGGTCTCTACAGCTACAACATTGCAGCTTTTTTAAATATTACCCTACTTCACATTATTCTTATACACATACAAACCATTTATTAGTGTTTATGCCCTACTCTAATATACAGAACGCAAAACTTTCACTTTCCTTGTTTTTTTTTGTTTTTTTTTTGGTTTTTTTGCACTTTTATTATTTAAATAGCGCACAATGGTCTCTATATTAGACAATTTCTGTGGCCCCGAATCAACAGCAGCCAGTCAAGACAGGAAGGTATGCATGCAAATATCCGTTCATGTTATGCAGCAGGATAAAGAAAGCCAGACAAGACAGGGAGATAGAGAGCGAGTGGTTTTATGAGACTGCGGAGCCTAGACTTCAAATAGCAGGTCCGGATCTGCCGGCTCGGTGTCAGCTCATCAGTGCATTTCAAAAGAAGAGCCGCAGGACAATGGACCGACTAACACCTCCATATAAACCTGGAGCTAGACTGTCAACAGAAAGACAGGCATGGAGGCAGAGCGAGAGAGCCCGCAGCGGATTTGGCACATACTTGTTGATGAGGCGATTCCCACATCGCCTGCTGGGAATTAGACGCGCAAGTTATCGATCCGAAAATCTGCGCTCCGGGTATCTGTTTATTAAAATACTGGAGATATGCATAAAGCGTACCTGCCTTTCCTGTTTTATGCCTACTGAAGTCTTCCTTTGTGACTGCTTCTTTTTCCCGTCTTTTTAATCGAAGGACTAAATTTTTCGTTTTAGTGCGCCTGCGTAAAGTATACCGGCTTTTTTCACGGTAATAGTTGGGTCGAAATGAATATTTCAGATGTTGTCATATGTTGGATTTTTAATGAGGTTTTTCAGTCTGAATTTGAGTTCTGTTTCTCTTTATTTTATAATTTCTTGGGATCGTTAATGATCGATTTCTTTAAATAGAACAGCATGCGCTTGGCATTATCATGCCTAAAATGCGGAAATAGGAACATTTTGAAGGACATTTATTTTACACACATATTATATTCTAATGACACCACTTTTTATAATGAAAAATATGGGACATCTTAATATCTCTAAAAATATTTTTACACTGTCCTTATATATGTGTGTTTTATGTGTATTTATATGTTATATGTAGCATCTGGCTTAACACTATTTATGTGATATGTCTTTTATGCTAATCTTAATGCCACTGCACTAACAAAAAACAATCTTTCCACTTCTTCTGTTCTATTTCACCTCAAGTTACCCGTCTTTTTACCACATAACTCATATCTATATATGCCATATTTTATTGGATACAATTACAGGCTAAAAAAAAATGTAATCAAAACCTGTAGCTACCTATTTTATAGAATGTGACCAAAAAGTGGAATAAATCTTCTTTTTAAAACTGATAATCTTAAAAAAAAAATCACCAGACTAAAACTACAAGAGAGAGGAGACATTTGCTGCCACAATGAAGTAAGAGCTGTAGTTGAAAGCGAGCCTTTGGCTGGATGCTGAGCCTCTGTTATCTGTTGCTTATATGGTGTTTTGAAACAGGCCATCACACATTAGCTGTGGTGCCGCTGACATTTCTTTATCTGTCTGCTTTGACTGAGGGCCATAAAACCCACACACATGTAATCTGAATTTTCTAGGATGGTAGGAGCTCAGTTTGAAATATCTTGTGTTTAAGAAGCAACAGAAACAGAGCTGACATACAAAACAAGCACATGTAAGCATTTATAGAATAGTTGGTGATAGATTTTGAAAAGATAAAATCCCAGAAAAAGAATTGAAAACACAAGATTGTAATTTGCTGTTAGTCTCATATTGTCTGACAGCTTTTAAAGTAACAATATGACCATTGTGTAATGCCCTTTTAATCGCATTTTTTTCTTCCTCAGTTACAGTAAACTCACCAATCTGCATGACCCGCCCAAACACTGAAGTGTTGTCCACTGTGCTGCAGTTCCACCTCCTCTGTCTGAACTGGTACTGACATTCCTTGATGCCTGTCTTGGCTCCATCTCCAATATAGGTCATGTGGTCTTGGTACAGCTGGCACAGCTTCCTCTGACCCTGCAGCAGCAGAGATAGGATTAGCAGACATTAGCTGGTTAACAGTTTTATATTTCAGTGGTACCTGCAGGGAAATTGCCCTTTTATTCGACCATCTCCCCAGTTAGGTTGCAAAAGGGTACAGAAAAGGAAGTGACAAGAAGATCAGGGCTTATTCTTAAAAAAAAAAAAAAAATCATGCAGAAGAATCAGAGGTGCAAAACTGAGATATGCTTTTATTCTAACAAAATAAAAGCCTTGATGACTTAGAGGAGAATCGTTTCCAAAGCACACAGATACTAACTTACCTGGGAGAGACCAGACAGCTGACTGCAGAGAGGCTGAGCTCCAATAATGTACATCTCTGGCCGCTGCATCGGGGTCAGACCAAGTGACCTGAGAGACAGAGGTCATTTCAACTTAGAATTTACCCTTTAAAAAACTGTAGATGTTGAAATTTAAACAGAAATACCTCAAACTGAGTTTATGGAATCTGTGACTCCTTTGTGAGTAGAGGTCAGCACAGCAGAGGGCAAAAATTCAGACACATGCTGGGTTTATTGGTACAAGTGGCCAATAAAATATAGATAAGAGTCTTCTGGTGAACATCTCTGCAGCCACTTCCTTTCCTTTCCTTTCAAATCTGACCGGCTAACACAGAAAAATCATGTGATAATCTGTTCAGATCACCTGGGCTATGAAAGTTTCCCTTTTAGTCTTGAACATGAGTACAAACTACAGAGTATCTCACGCTGTTTTAACGGCTAGCCTTCTAAGATGGACATCTGGTCCTGTAATTTCATTCTGACCTCTAGCAGTATCATTCCACAGAGCCACCCTGAACTGGGCCACCGCAGTAAGTTTTTGTAAGTCAAGAACAAGTGTGGCTAATTTGCGATCCTGTAGGCACAGCAGCAGCCCGCCATGCAATGCCATTTGGGGCTCAGCCAGAGTAAATATTGTGACAGAGCCTTCACATTTGTTCCATTCACTGTTAGTGTCCCACCACTAGCGCACCACGCAAAACTAACCCCCAAAACACACACACAAGCACAGATGCAAGAGGCAGCACAAAGTGAAGCCATGGCTCAAAGAATTTCCATTCATTATGCTTCAGCATTACAGAAGTAAACAAAAATTGGTCTATTGTGCGAATCTAATGTTTTTCTTATTTGCTCTCTTGGCGGCACAAAATTTGGGGAGGGTCATAATTCACCCACCCACGTTTTAGTCGCCGTTACACTACTAACCATAACTTTCAGAAACCAGTGCAAACCAGTGCGCAATCATTTACTCACCACCACGAGTTCGCGTCCACCATCAGCAGTTGCGAGCTGCAGACAAGGAAGGCGGCAGCCAACAGCAGATGTCGGACGGCACCGGTTCGTTTTGTCCGGACAGGCTTGTTGTCCATGGTCCGCCGCTTCAACGCCGGGAAAGTGCTCTGCTGAGGAGACATGAGCAGTGAATGAGGAGTCGTCCTGCTCAGTCTTTGACGGTTTAGAGGCCTGACGGGAGGCAAAGCGGCGGGTTTGAGTACGACGAAGTCTGCTCCTACCGACCACTTGTTTCTTTTCTGCCTGTTGTATCCTCTCGTCTCTAGTTTGATCAACTATATTTACAAAAAGCAATTTTTAAAAATCCAATAAAAAGACGGAGATTGTAATTTTCAGGTGACCTTACTGTCGTTGGGTAATCTGAAATCACATTAACGTTTTCCTAAAGGTCAAATAATCCAGTTTATTCGCTGAAATCCCAGATCTAAGTCGTGCGTAAAATAGTTTGGCATGAGTTTGGATTTTACGCACAGAGCGATATGAATTCTCTCTGGAGAAATCCAGGGCCTTATGATAAAATAAATAAAATAAAAGTACAAAAGTAAAAAGTGCGATCCCGTTTTTGCCTCAAGAAAAGATTAGCAAGGATATTAAAAGACTAATTGAGCAGCAAAGCGACTGTTCCTTGCCCTTCCTGTCCCCTTACGGCCACTCTACTACTACCACCACTATCTCTTTCTCACGCACACACACTCTCGTATACACTCCTCCTCCTTCTCTCACCCCCACTTCACTTCAGAACCCTCTTCTGCCCTCCCCTCCTCAGTCCTCCATACATTATGCACCGGTGATTGTGTGCAAGCAAATCAGATGACTATTTAACACTGTGAACTTTCAACGCCAAACCACTTCTAACACCTGTGACGACTATGAGCTTGTTGTTCACTGGGATTTGACATGAGCAAAGTTAAAACTTTTTATATAGACAGTTATTCTCTCTGGTGACCATTTTTAAGCATCACCTCCGGAATAACACAGCTAATACCTTTTCTAATCCCTTCCCCCCTCTCTGATCAGCGTTTAATAAACGGTCCATCAAGTTGGGACATTTTACTAAGTTAAATTAAAAATGAAAAGTGTTTATTTATTTACGTTTATGTCTGGGTGAAATGTAATCAGGACAGTGTTTCAATGTTTAAACTGTATATATAAAATATATTTTAATCGAGGGATTACTCTGGGGCGTTTACGCGCACTACGCGAACAAAGTTCAAAGACGTGATGGGGGTCGAACGTTTTGGAAAAACCTCAATCAACCCTACAAAAAAAGTTCACGTGGGTCAGATTCCTTTGACTAGCTGAAGTGAATCATTTGTTTGAATAAAAGGTGAGTGCTTCAAAATCGCCTAATCCTCTCTCTTTTGGTCAGCAAATATAAAAGGCAATGCTACCACGTCTTACACACACACATATTTCACATTTGTAGCTGGACACACACGCACGCGCGCGCGTTAAGGAGTAATGAAAAGTCTAGAAGTAAAGAGAAGGCGTGTTGAAGCGAGTTCTCCTCAATTCATAACCCGATCAAAAGCAAACTACGATGGGTCGGTGGGCGGTGAACCTGCGGAGGAATAGGCTCTGTTTAATGTGGTTCAATGCCTCTCAAAAGAGCGCGTCCACAACCGGAGGGGAAAAAAAGGAAAAGACTGGACTGGGAGTTCCTGAAATCCAGAGAAACTACTCAGAGCATTAATCAATCAGGCAAGCAGGTATATACTGGGCTTCGTTAGAGCAGTGACCACTTTTAAAATCACCACAAGGGTCACCAAGTTCAGAAACAACGACGGGATACGAGAATATTACGACACACTGCCCACAGGTTATAGTGGCTATACGTAACGAAACTTTATAGTAGCATAATTTAACACACAAAACGATGGTGAACACCCTTTGCTGCCTATATATACGTTAATTGCGTAAAATAATAATAAAAATCTAATTAACAACTTCAGGTGTATCCCGAGTGCGTAAAAACCTATGAGGATCAAAAATATCGAATTTCTCTTTTTAAACAATTAATTTCACTTTAATTACAAATATTCTCACCGAGAGAGGTCACAGTGAGTTCTCCAATGTTTCAAGTGAAGATGTGTATTTCCCCGTTGTCTAAACGTGGAGTTTCTGTCGGTGTCAAAGTGGAGCGCACTAACAGAGAGTGGCGTGTCTCTCGTCTCTGCATAATAATAGACCTGCAATAAACTTCCCCAACACGCACACGCATACACACATTTTGTTTTTAAGTGATCTAAGTGGCAGTCACATGTGACTGACATTCTGCAGTGTTTTATGTGAGCGGGTCAAAGTCTGACAGCGGAATAAACGGACTCTTCGAGCCCAACAAAACCAAAACTGCATGAAGTTGTAGATGAAAACTTCTTTATTTTGGCTTTCGCCAGTGACATTTCACTCCGAGGTCTCTATGACAACTGTGTCTTCATCTGGGATACACAGATCTGCTCCTCCTCACACAGTGACCCAAATATACGCGTTCAGATTTTCTTTTTCAGTCAGTCTACATCCATGCCTTCATACAGCGCTCTGGTAGTACTCATGTAGTCATGCCAGTAAAGCTATTAGGATTAAAGTGAACTGAATACTTCAAGCATACATTTCCACTCTATCGGTTTATGACTACAAGGAGACAGCATGTGCTGCAGGGTGTTGCTATTTTATTGATGTAAAATAAGCAAATTTATTTAATCTCATTCTCAGTGCCATACACGCCATTATGTATATATACTGGTACTGTAAGTGAACATAATGAGAGGCTGGGACACAGCACGCAGTTTGAATGACACTGCAGCTCCATCTACTGATGCCTTGCTGCACAGCATTTGTCAGTAAAGGTTACCTTTAACCTTTAACTTTAATTTTAAAAGTCAAATCAAATAAGAAAGAAGTCACTTTCAGTCACTTCAAGTCTTCCGCACACTGTTTTTTTCTAACCCCTTTCCCAAAGAAAGCTGAATCTGCATTTTGGAGAAATCTCTACAAATATAAAGAGGACTCTCCTCCTGAGAATCCGCGTAATTAAAAATAATCAGATTGATTTCGGCGCTAAAGAGAAAAACAGGTCAACCACCTATTCTGGGACATGACCTACAGCTTCAGAACAACAGGAGCGGCGCAAGCATGATGTGTGTCAGCTGAGACTGGTTTACTGCCAACTTGTGATGCTCGTGTAGAAACACAAGGAGGCGCAGTTTATCCGTAGCGCTCGACACAGTCAAAGGAAAGGGTAAAAATGACGAAGGGTGGGGTGGGGGAGAGGCACAGAAAAGTTGGACAAAGTGAGATGAAGGAGGGAAAATAGAGAGGGTGAAAGAGAGAGGGAGTGCCCAAGTAATGGATACAGAGAGAGAGCAAGAGAGAGAGGGGAGTGGAGAGAGAGGAGAGGGGGGGGACTTGTCCCTAGAGGATATGAGCAATAGCCATGCAACAGGGAGCAATGCCTGAGAAAGTCGGCAGCTCCTCGCTGGATTAACAACAGCCTCACTTCTTATTGCCGACAGTGCCAGAATTCAGCAAAACAACCAGCCAGTTCTCTCCTGCAGGGGAAGCGGCAGCTGACGGAGCCTGAGCTGATTACCTGGAAGCTGCTCGGGACAAAATGCTAAATATTATTTTTTAAAAATCACTGTCACTGCTGCGAACTGATTGTATTTAGAGGGAAATATTTAAAGTAGACTCCGCAACTGAAAGGCAATTGAGACTTTGTCTAATCATGTTGGGCACTTTTTTTAAAGTACCTGCTTTTACTTTTGTAGGAAGCAGGAAAACCTTGGCCTTGTGTTTGAGTCAAGGAGACCACCTGAGCTTACATCAAAATCAGATGGTGTTTCCTGTCAGGGCTACTGCATCAGTACTAACACAGTCCATTTAGGCAGTTTATAGTAAAATTTGATTTAAAATAGTCTATTATTAAAACTAAAGTAAAACCAATTACAACATTTTATTTAAAAAGTAACTAAATAGTAATGCTGTGGTCAGAATTTGTATTCACTCATCATAAGCATGAATTTCATGGTAGTTTCAGGCTTTTGTTAACTTCTTTGAACCCATCTTTTTCCAGGGTGAAGTGATTGTACAGCATACATCTTTGATGGCTTTAAAAAAGAAGAATTGGGTGTACGAGTTTGCATTTATTTGAGATTTTCTGTAATTCACAAACCTAAGGGATATTTAACCAAATATCCCTTAGGTTGTTGCACCACGATCAGATGCTTTTGGTAGCCATCAACAAGCATCTGGCATATTTGTGGCTGGATATTTGACCACTCTTTTTGGCAGACAATTTCTTCAGTAGTGTTGAGGTTGGGGGCTTTGGGAAAGCAGCTTAATATTAGCCCGCTTTATCCATTCCAAAACCAGTTTCGATTTGTGTTTGGGGTCATTGTTCTGTGGGAGCACCCAGCTGTGTCGGAGTTTCAACAGTCTAGCTGTTGACTTGGGGTGAAGTTGGAGAATTTGGGGAGAGTCCTCTTTTATTTTTTCATCCGCTTTTTGCAATGTACCACTGGCAGCAAAACAGCCCCAGATCATGATGCTACAACCACCATACATGGCGTATGGTGCAGTGTTGTTAGGTTTGAAAGCCTCACCTTGAAAAACTTTGTCAGGTCTGACCATAAAACCTTTCCTCAGAGGGTATTTGGCTCGTCCATGTGGGTAGCTGCGAATTTCAGTGGTGCCTGAAGGTGTTGATTTTTTTTATCTTTCTTGGTCGGATCCTCTCAGTCCATGACAATGTAAAACTGGCTTCACTATGGACAATGATACTGGTGGTCTAGCATTTTCCAGTTCATGGCAGGCTTAAGCTTTGGTGGTTCCTGGACTGTTCCTGAACATCCTAACCAGTTTTCTTTCAAATGAGGCTGACAGTTTGGGTCTTCTTCCAGACTTCTGCAACGTGGTGACACATCTGAAGAACTTGGAATCTGCAGTTATTTAGAAATGGCGTCCCACGTTATGAAATCTACAGTACTCCTCCATCGATCTTCACCGAGGTCCTTGGACTTGCTGTCAAACAAATCATTTTTATGCTGGCAAAGAGAAACTACCAGTTGCAGTCAATCATAATCATTAATGAGGCCTTGGCCTTGTCAAATTAAAAGACATTGTAGAGGTTTCAGCACCACTTATTAAAAGATTTTACTAATTTTATGTTAATTTTGACCCTTTGTGGTTTAGAGAAAATTGAAAATTAATTGTCCAAAACTTGTGCATCCAATTCTTGTTTTTGAAAGTCATTAATGCTGTACGCTGTACAATTATTCCACCACAGAAAAATCACATTCATACCTATGATGAGTATGCGTGAATTTCTGATCACAATTTCATATATTATAATTACAACGTATCAAAAAATGGACCCAACAGTGACCGTTATTGTTTTGTTTATGATTATCACTAATGCATTCACATTTAACTTTGTATCATTGTAGGGTCTTTACCTTACAATATAAAGAGTCTTGAGGCGACTGTTTTTGTGATTTGGCGCTGTATAAATAAAATTGAATTGAATTCAATTCAATTCAATTGAATTGAATTGAATTCAATTGAATTCAATTCAATTCAATTCAATCCTTTTTCAAGGGAGTCTTGGCCAGGACTCCCTTGAAAAAGAGGTTTTTAATCTCAATGGGACATTCCTGGTTAAATAAAGGTTAAATAAAAAAAAAAAAAAAAAAAAAGAAACATTTAACTGCATTTTAATTATTCAAGGCCAACTTAATATGAGTGAAACTGTGACAGCCCTGACTCTTACACAAGTGATTTTCCATGTCTTCTAATGACTTAAGACATGAAGAGAAAAATCTGCAGATATGACATGATAATTTTGCCATCCATGGGTCAAAATCATAGTAACTACGGCTATTGGAAAAACGTCAAGTATGATTAAAGATTTACATGTTTTATGAACACGTAAAGCACAAATGCCTGAAATTCTCATTGGGTGCTGCCCTCTAAATGCAAGAGGTGTTTATGAAATTTGTTCACAATAAAGATATAGTATGAGCATAAACAAGTTTATTGCATTCAATAGGCAAACAAGACTCTGTGATTTTTCTGCTGCTTCTATCTGAAGGTCAGAAGTCATGCAGAGCTACAGAACATTGAGCCTGTAGATGCCCGCAGGGATTCAAGGGTTTTCTCAATGAGGCTTTTGCAATGCAGATGTCTGTATATACAACGAGTTCAAACACCAGTTGAGCAGTTGAGGAATAGTCTTTTTTATGAACAATGCTGCCAACTAACAACTAATATTCTACGCACTATATAATTAATCCATTTCCACAATAAACACACAGCCAGATTAGATTTTACTGAATGTGTTTAATGAAGGGTTTGCAGTGATTTATCACCTAGCACACCTACTCTGTCTACTGTGCCATGACAGAAACTGTATTTTCAAATGAAGCCTCTCCTATTCCACGCACAGCTTTAAGCCCCTGCTGTTTTCTTTGGAAAACAACAAGAAGAACAAGCTGGAACAGATATATAATATTTACCAACTTTTGTGCAGACGCTCAACAAAGAAAGCAGCAAGAGAAAGAACTGAAATTCAGCCACAGCCGCACGTGATGACGAAACTACCTGCTTCGCTTACTATACCAGCGCCGCTCTCGCCTTCTTTTTGTCATCCCGAGTGCTCTTCATGTCTCTGTTCCCTTTCCAAAACACACACATGTGCACGTACACAATCACACACGTGTGCGGCAACAGACTGCTGCGGGGAAATCTGCTGCTTATATCATCCTCTCTCACTCTCACACACACATACACCCCTGGGGGAAGTGCAGCGGGACTTGGAAGCAGCTGAGATGGGCCCTGGGCTTTATATCTGTCTCTTTGTTTTTTCGGTGTACATGTGTGGTTGCATGTAAAATGGCCTGTGGAAACTCATTCTCTTCTATTCTGTTTTCCACCCTTCATCACCCCTCTCTCTCTGTGCTGTCCCCTTTCCCTGTCTGTCGCCCTCCTCCGTCACACTTGCGCTCCCCTCTCTTCCTTCACCCGCTCCATCTCTCCTCTTCCCAGCTCTGTCCACCCCGCCACCACCCCCACCCCCTTTCCTTGTCTCCATCCATCCTTCTGTCAGCTGGCAGAAGATGAGTCATGCCTCTAGCTGGGAGGCTAAAACTCTCTCTCCCTCTTTCTCTAAATATATCTTCTCTACACTTCTCCATCGCAGTCTTTCTGTCTCCTTTTCCCTCGTTCTCACACATCTCTCTGCCCTGTATCACCATCTGTTTCTCTGCATCCTTCTGCTTTGTTCTGTCACTCCACTACGAAGCCCGTGCCTCCTTCATCTCTCAATATCTCTCACGCGTTTCTGTTTCTCTCTCTCAGTCTGAAAGTCAGATTGCCGTCTTTGTTCTTATCTGTCCCTCTCTCCAATCAGATGTGCAGAAAGACGTCCATAAGAAGTCGCTCTCACGTTCCCCTTTCTTTAATCGGTATGTCACGAACACCAACACTTTCTTTTTAGTCTTTACTGTTCTTCATTTAACATGTTCATAAAGTGTGTCTCGGTACTGTATATCTGGTGCTCTGTGTTACCACATGTGCAATTTTTGTTAGCCTTGATTGCATATCTATTTCTATAAATATATATATAGGACAACTATTTCTTGTATGTCAACATGCTTGGACAGTAGAGTTGGTTCAGCTAAAGGCATATCAGGTTAAAGTATATGGTTTTGTATTACTTTGCCAAAAACAAAGCCATTTAAAATATTGCAAACAAGTGCACAATGACTGGGTCTGACAATTAAAGCCGACACAGGAAGTACCAAAAACCACAGTTGCCTAAAATGGCTACTTGTGAATGGCTCCAAATGTGGGTCAATACTTGTGTCGCCCCATTTCAAATGCCCAAATTTACAATCTAAATAACCAGCTGTCTATGAAAGTCTTTACAGCTGATGTGCCTCTTTACGGGGGTCAATTTTTATGCCATTCACCCAACTAAATTGTATTAAGGCATAACATGTGGCAGTGTGGCAGCTTGGAGTGACAAATGGGTGCGGACTAAAGGGACTTTGGTGGTTGGTCTACACCTTGTACTTGCTAGCTGTCATCAACAGCTACCCAGAATTAAAATAAATAGGAAGTGGCAACTGCAGCTGCTATCGTGTTTTTCATGCAGTTTAAAAAAAAAAATCTCTATTGTTTTTTCGCACTTCTCTTTATGTGGTGGACTCTGCTGTCGCTCCTTTTCCTGTTCAAGCCCATTTTGTAGCCAGTCAGCATTTAACCTAACTGCAGTGTCATCTCCGTCCAACTATGTGCTTTTCTTTGCACAGAAGCACATATGCAACATACCAATAATCCATGTTGATTCCATGTTGATTAGCTGTCTGTTAGGTACCACCTAAGTGAACTGGACTTCATTCATGTTTGTGTCGATGGTGACCACAAACAACCATTTTTAATGAGAGTATGTCACAAATGCTATGGTTTGCTGTTATTTTCTGCTCTGTTTTGTGTCTGTGTGATGCACCTTATGGATACAGCTTATGGATTCACCTTGCTTATCGTATTAGCAAGCAATACGTGATAAACACTTTGATCTGATTCAAACGACACAAACAGACACTTTAGTCAAACTCAGTCCTTCAAAGCTGTACTCCACAAACAAGGGGTGACATCAAGATGATTAAATCCATCTTCTAAATCAGCTGCTTGTTAACGCAAATATTTAATCAGCCAAACACATGGCAGCAACTCAATGCTTTTAGGCATGTAGACATGATCAAGACAACTTTGGGAAGCTCAAACTGAGCATGAAAAAGGGGAAGAAAAGTGATTTATGTGACTTTGAACGTGACATGGCTGTTGGTGCCAAACAGGCTGATCTGACTTTTTCAGATTTGCTGATCTTTTGGGATTTTCCCCACACAAACATGTCTTCGGTTTACAGAGAATGGTCGGAAGAAGAGAAAATATCCAGTGAGCAGCAGTTCTCTGAGCAAAAATGCGTTGTTGATGTCAGAGGTCAGAGGAGAATGGCCAGACTGCTTTGAACCACTTCAACCACTCATCAGGACCAAGGTATGCAGAAGCATCTTTGAACACAAAACACCTTATGACCCCACCATCTGAATGATGATGGGGTCATAACTTGGTGTAAACAACATGAAAGCATGGCTCCATCCTGCCTTGTATCAGCACATCAACACCATAAACTGTATCAGCAGTTTATGGTGTTGCTGGTAGTGTAATGGTATGGAGGAAATCTCAATCCAATGTGCAATTAACAAATCAGCAGAAACTGTGTGATGCTGGCATGTCAATCTGAACTCAAAAACTCTCTGAGGAATGTTTACATACCTTGTCAAATTTATGGTAAATGGCCTGTATCTGTATAGCGCTTTAGTTCCTATGGACCCCAAAGCGCTTTACACTACATTCAGTCATCCACCCATTCACACACTGGTGATGGCAAGCTACATTGTAGCCACAGCTGCCCTGGGGCGCACTGACAGAGGCGAGGCTGCCAGACACTGGCACCACCTCTGACCACCACCAGTAGGCAACGGGTGAAGTGTCTTGCCCAAGAACACAACGACTGAGACTGTCGGAGCCGGGGCTCAAACCGGCAACCTTCCGATTACAAGACGAACTGCCAACTCTTGAGCCACGATCGTCCCACGATCGAATCTGTGTCACAAAGAAAAAAGGTTAATTTGTTGCTCGGTTTTAAATCAACTCTGTTAAGAGTAAAATGGCATTGTGTTTTCTTGGAGTGTGAGTGTGAGTGCAAGTGGAGCAACTGAGAAAATTCTTGTTGGCACTGGACAGGAAACCTGGGAGAGGCTGAATCCCTGATCAGAAAGCCCAGGGAGAAGCCACTGAGGATGGGCCAGATCCCCAGATTCCCTGTGCCCTGGAGTTCAAAACTACACTGGTCTCCTGATCCCCTCCCTGGAGAAATTAACACACAAACAAATACGCACACACAGCAGATGTGCACACATACAGAAATTCATGAGCATGGTCATGTAGAGAAAAACAAACACTCTGACACAAACACATTTTTGCTCTCTGCCTCACTCACCCTCATACACATGCTTCAAATGAATGTCAAAAGCAACTTCTCCACCCTCTGGGACGGAGAACTGAATGTCTTTGTGACATGGAAGAGCTCTATACGCACTCACACATATCAGAGTAACACCAATAAGAAATTGGCCCATAGAAAGTTATAGTAAGACACAGAGACACGGTGTGGGTCAGAACAACTTTCACATGCTCATCAGGGGATGAAACAGCGGAAGTCTCGGCTGGTCTGGCCTGATTTAATGCTCGTCTCTGATGATTGTTGGGTTTTTCTCTGTATTTATTATTGTGCGATCTACTGTACAATATAAAGCGCCTTGAGGCGACTTTTGTTGTGATTTGGCGCTGTATAAATAAAATTGAATTGAAAAAATTGAATTGAATTTGATTCATATGGCCTGTAAATCCCTGGGAAGCCTTCTTCTGTGTCAGGTCAGAACACACGCAGTCATGTTGCCATCACTTGGGAGGACATTCAATCGACTTACATTCATTTCTCGGGGCTGTACTTTGACCCAAACCATAATTTCTATATGCTTAACAGAAGTTGTACCCCCGCCTTAAAATAAACCTAGAATACTCTCACAAAGTTGACAGCCTCTTTCAACATTTTTTTATGCTTCAGAATCATCTTAAAATAGATTCAATTCATGTTTTATTTTCAATTTTTTGTGTCACTAATCTGCATAAAACAATTTTGGGGCGTTTTGTTAATTTACTGATAATAACAGTCTGATATAATCCTTTTATATATTACTCAAGGTATCTTTTGCAGTTATGAGACCCTCAAGTCAACCCAGGAGTGATTCAACAAGCGTCACAGATCATGCCTTAGCTTCAGGACCAGACTCTAAATCAGGTCCAGTATCTTTAGATGTTTGTGTGTTGTAGTGTTTTTGTGGCAATATGCTCCTCCCCACATGAATGATGCTACCACCACCATGCTTGGCTTTAGGGGCGATATTAATGGGGATGCTCAGTACTGGCTGTTCCCACATAATCTGTTTTGATTTTTGGCTAATATGTTCAATCTTTGTTTGATTAAGGCATAATCAAAAACTTCTGGGAAGCTAACAGCTGGCTGTCATGTGACTTTTTATTGAGGGATGGCCTCCAGTTGGCCACTTTGATGAAGGCCCAGTCGTTGAAGTGTAGCACTGATGGTTGCCCTTGGCTCTCATTGCTAGTACCCATTGGGTTCCTGGTTACCTGTTGGCCCAGGATCATTCATTGCATTCATTAATAAGACCTTGAGATGGACCTGGACACCTTCAGTTTATCCTTCGTTGACAGCATCCAGTTTTTTGGGTCTCCATGTAATTATTTCATGCCTTGGTTTCTACTTTGATGTACACTGTGTGAACTTATGTAGACAGCTGTGTGCATTTTCTAATCATTTCCAGTAAACTCACTTAGTTACAAGTGGATTCCAATCAAGTTGCAGAAGTATTTCAAGTAGCACTGAGAGACATAAGACATACAAAAGCTTAGGTGCAACCATCAATTCATCTATTTTTCTCCCTTGTCTTTATCTTACCTTGGCCTTCTACAATAGAACATCAGCATTGTGATGTTCATATTCTCTCAAAGATGAATTGTGCAGAGGTCGATTACCATTATCATCACAAAGTCCAAGGTTTTCTTCAACTCTCGTTCTCATCATCTGCACGTAATTTTTGCCATAAACCCATATAAACATGCATACTGGTTGCTGTGGAAACAGCTATCTGTCATTTACTGTTTATAACAAAGACACTGGGACATGTCACTGTAGGCAAATGAGAGAGGAGTCCCTGCAGTTTATAGAAAATTTAATTATTATCTTATTTTTACTTGGGAAGACGTACTTTGCTAAATTTTATGTGAAAAGGATTGTTCAGAGGATTCAAATCTAAGCTGTTCTGTGTACGAGTGGCAAGCGACCAAAATAATGTGAGATTAATAAAAATGAACGCAACCTAAATTTGGAATTAAATCTTTTTCGTTATTTGAAATATCTTTGATGTGGGAGCCAGCTGGTGAGTAAAAATCTGTTTGGCAGCACATTTATCAACTGTTGGCGAGTCATCTGTGTCCTGAATATTTTTTTATTTTTCTCATTCAAGCGTTGATATTTCAAAGACACGTCTCGGTATGAAAGCTCAAGTATTTTAAGATTTATTTTGGTCTTATGTTTGGTTTAAGATTTTGACTAAGTCCAGTTAGTGTTTTTTTAAGCCTACAGCTTGCTTGTGTGACTTTTGCTTTTCTATAAGAAGTCCCGTGTTTTCCAGAGTGAGTTTCACACCAATTTAACACAAGTCGTAACAGGTAAAAACATTTGAACAAATTCTGGTTAAATCGTTTGAATAGCTCTTGTCTGGCGGGAGGACTCAGGTGATTGTGCTCAGTCTCGTATTTGCTCATTGCTCTGGCATTGGTATACGCACTGTATATCCACACCACCGAGAGTAATTTCTAGGATTGAAAATGAACTGTTTTACACCTTCATGGGTCCCGGTACAAACACAGAGACATGGAGAGATCCTGTCAGGCTAATGCATGCACACACACATCCACAGACACAAGCACACACACAAGCACACACAACAATATGCAGGCTATTCATGCCAAAAGATGACAGAGTGCATTGAGAAAATGCCAAAATGCTGACTACTGAGGGAGAGAGAGCACACGGACTGAAAAATCTCCTATGTCAGACTGCAGAGCTGGCAGAAAAGAAAAGCATTGTTGAGGGGACACAAACACACACACACACACACACACACACACACACACACACACACACACACACACACACACACACACACACACACACACACACCTAGGCAGCCTGTGTGGTGCAAAAAATTGGAGCAAAGCGGCAGTGCATAACATAGACACACACTCATAGACATGCATGCACACATGCAATCTTTGAGGCATTGTGGTGAGATGGAAGCACAGAAGAGCTGCCAGAGAGGGAGAGAGAGGTAAGAGAAAGTGCACAAAAATGAACAAATAAAAAGAAATGGAGGTAAAGATAGATAGAGATGGATGTAAAAAAGAGAGACACAGATACACAGAAAATAGGCTTGCAACTCCTGGCATTGACCTCCTGGTGTCTCCACCCTTTTGTGCATCACCCTTTTTGTCTTTTTGCTCTTAATGGCCATGTATATTGTGCCATAACGGAAGGAGAAGTAGAGCTGTGACTGTGCAATAATGAAAGAACATCTGTGGGAAGGAGGCATCCCTATAACACAAATGCCAAATGTCTGCTGGACCAGAAAGCAGCATCAATCTCTCAGATCCAAAGCAGAAAAAAGTAACATCACTAAGTCAGACAGCAAGGCGTGAACAGCTGGACAGCTGGACAGCACAAAGATCTGATCTGATTATATGATTACCTAGGAGCAGGCAGGTCCCCACAGGGGTACAACTCCTTCAAACCCCTAGTTGATAACCTGCCTCTCAGGCATCATAACAGCACAGGAATAATGCTCAGAAGGGCATCAGAAGGAAAAGCAGAGGACAAATCCACCAGGCACTATACGACAGAGCAGTCATCCAAGACTCTAGCCAGACTAATCTGAGCCCCCCCTGGATTGACTGCAACAAAGCCTCAATGCCCTCACGGATCCTAGAGTTCTTGACACTTTAACCCTCACTGATAACCTTCAAGAACTCAAGCAGCTGAGGAAAACAACACTGGAAGTTAACTCAAAGGCCATTGCACAGCTCACCACCAAGTGTCGCACGTACAAAGGTGATGCTGCTGTTTTGCTGTGTCCCAAACTCCCCTCAGCCAGCTTAAAGAGTGAATATGGATGCACACTCAAAAATGGAGTGACCATCAGCCACCTCCTACACATGGATGACATCAACTCACTGTCAGTGCCAAAGCTGGATGAGTGTAGCAAACGTCATCAGGACACTTACAGGACACCTACATGTACCTGAGTATAGTACAGACCAAGAAGGTCTGAAACAGTTAAATACCTCCAGAGATGGTAGACAGGTGTTAAGAATCCCTGCTCAGTGGTAGGAAAAAGACCTAAGCCTTGCAAATCATTAGATAATCAGCTAGAATAGTAAGCTGGACACAGAAAGAAATACATCATAATGATGTCAAGACAGGAAAACTTCTCACAACACACAGAGGGTTTAACCCTAAGTCCAACACCTCAAGGCTCTATGAACAATGTGATGAAGCAGAATAAGGAGTGTTAAAACCAAAACCTGGGATGAAATAAGGAACATCTAACCCTAACTACATCAGGAAGATGGCCCTTAGGATAACCTGGTCTGAAAGCGCTTCAGGCAGAAGACATATGATGATAAAGATGAGGAAAAGCAAATACTTTGAAAGACCAGAGGTGGAAGGAAGTGGCTGATATCAAGAGGTAGTACCAGAGGCTTAAAAAGGACAAGGAGCACACAGAGACTCTGACCATGGCAGGGCATGAACAGGTCCCAAGTACCATATCCATGAAGGCAGATGTCTATCACAGTTGACAGGACCCAAGGTTCAGGCTGCATGAAGATGCCCCTGAGACACTCCGGTACACAGCAGGATGTAAGATGCAAGCTGGGGCCAGCGTAGACTGAAAAGCTCAACCAAGTGACCGGGATAATGTACAAAAACATCTGTGCCTCATGCGGATTATAAGTCTCCAAGTCCCGCTGGAGCAAGGCACTAAAAGCAGCTGAGAATAACGGGGCTAAGACCCTGTGGGACTTCAAGTTCAAGACAAGCAGCTGCTGGTTAACCAACCAGATATAGCGGTGGCTGATCAGAAGCAAAAGAGAGCAGTTGTGATAGATGTGGAAATCCCATCTGACAGTATAACATCAGAAAGAATGAGCACAAGAAGATTAAGAAGTACCCGGGGCTGAAGGAAGTCTAAAGTGATCACCATAATGGAAGAGTGGCTCCAGCAGCATTCCATCCACAACATCAGAGGTCTCTGTCCATTAGAGTGCAGTCCTAGGGACAGCTAAGATACTGTGCAGAACCCTGAAACAGGTTTGCCTCCAGAATTTTTTCATAGGGGTGGCCATATGGGGGCCACTAAAAATATTTAGGTGGCACACCAAAAACAGAACAGTGCAGGGGTGCAGTAGAGGGGAGGGGTTGACGACAGGAAATCGGGAGGGACATACAAAATGATGTAATACGAAGGGCAAAAACTGTATATTGCAGGAACAAATAACAAGTTAATGTTTCAACTCATTGTAGGGGGTCTTCCTCTCTCTTGTGATCATGTTTTTTTTTTTTTTTTTTTTTTTTTAATTATTACCAACATAGCACAGTCTTGCCAGGGGGTCCACTTGGGGACCAGCAAATTTTGGGGGTTGGCCAGTGCCCCACCCCCTAGTGGGGGTCCCTGCTCTGAAACTCCCTGGCCTCTTGTAGAGAACCTGAGCTTAAAGAAGACACACCAGCCCCCATGTGAGAGGGAGATTATTAGAGAGGGAGAGAGAAAGAGAGATGCAAGAAGGGAGCTGGGAGGGAAAGAGGGAAGAGAAAAGCAGAGAAGCTTTGAAGGCAGGTGTAAAACACACACACACACACACACACACACACACACACACACACACACACACACACACACACACACACACACACACAACCATGTTTAAGTACTGTACAGTTGAAGCGAGGAAAGACCTGAAGGAACATAAAAGATTTAAGGTGTACAGTGTACAGCGTGCATATGTGTACACACCCACATGCATCTTAGGGCCATTGAGGTGTTGTTACTGTTTTCTTTCATATGCTGGTGTGCATGCATGCGTGCGTGTGTGTGTGTATGTGTGTGCGCGCACGCATTCTTTATGTTTTGTTTGTGTGCTAAAGAGAAATATAATCTACCGAGTCATGGTAATATCCTTTCAGGAAGGTGTTGCCATTCAGGGATATGTGTTGACACACGCCCATGTAACCTTGGCAACCAGCAATCGCTGTGGGTGCAGAATCACATTGTGGAGGAGAGCAATTATCCAGTTAGAGTCCTCCCCTGAATCATCAAATACAGACACATAAAGTTACACACAAACACATGCACAAAAAGACAGACACACACACACACGTCTGGTCACATGACGAGTAGAGTCTTGTGTTCTAGAACACTTTGGAAGCACACTCTCTCTTTCTCTCTCTCTCTCTCTCACACACACACACACTGAATTTTTCAACCTCTATTTTAACATACTGACACTCTTTTCTTCCTCTTCCTTTTTCCGTAGTCATTCCTCCCCCCCACATCTCACTTTTCGTCTTCCTTCTCTTATCCATCTATCCCTCTTCCGCTGCTCTCTCACTCAGTGTGAGTGCTAGCTTGGGCCCAGCGGGTTTTCTAAGAGGGGTATGACACACCACAGCAGCAAGACACACACACACACACACACACACACACACACACACACACACACACGCACACACACACACACAGAGCTGTGATGTGAGGCAGACAGAGGGAGACAGGAAAACAGGAGAAAAAAAATGCAGTGTGCACACCACACGCACACACAGACACACAGGCAGGTCATGCAGAGACAGACTCAGCTACTGCTGCTGAGGAGAAAGCCTGTGGCATATAGACCTGCCTCTCAGTTTTTATGTCATTTCTAGACTATTTATTTACGCATCTTTTACCTCGTCGATCTTTCTTTCATCATGCTACAGATGACGATAGCGACAAACCAAAGACATTTTTGGTGATGTGTGTAAAGTTTTTTGAACAAGCCAGTCTGGCTACAGTCTTAAGGTCAATTTTTGGTATGAATACACAGAAACAAGTTCAAAATCCATGTACGGTTTGGTTTAACTAAACAGATTATGGCTTTCTTCTTTCACCCCTGTTGATTTCCGGGAGGTTTGTCCAGCAGGCCACAGTTTAGCCACATTTAACTGATAGCTGGTGTTAATCTCCCACCATGTTTAGATCTCAAGGTGTTTGCTGTATCATTATATGGCTTGGTATTCATGTCAGGTTTGCTATTTTGAAAATGCATGACACACTCTGTGCCCGGATACCAAGGACGTAGGTGTTGGCAGCCACAGGGGACAGTGCAGTTAACTGCTTTGTTTTTGCCCTTGATGAAGTTACAGAATATAAGCTAAAAGCAGAGTGGGACATACTAGGTGCTTTGCATTTATAAATACAGCCTTTATGTTTCTTTGATGTGTTTTAAAAAGCTCAAATCGATGTTTGAACCAAATACTACTATGTTATCTATACTTGGCTACTTGCAAATAGTAGTAATAATATTCACACTGTATATTTTAAAGTCTAGAAGCGGTCTTCAATATAAGGCATGGTGTCGCAGTCATGGTGTAGTAAGACAAAATTAAAGAAGTCATTTTAATTTTTGCTTTAATTTTTCTTTCTTTCTTTTTAAAAACAAATTTATTATCATTATTTTTTTTTACAGAGGAATCTCCCCCTGCAGCCCATTAGAAGGACTACATATTAAAGCCTTTTTGACATTGGCTTCACCTCATACTGCTGATTTAGACTTTTACTCACACCGGTTATGATGTAACCTATCTGAGGGGCCGTAGCCATTATTCATGCTTGTGCATGGTGTTAATTACCTTGTGCGCAGCTAACCACAATAGAAAAGAAATAAAATCCTGGGACTTTGTTGTTTTTCTCTCCTGCCTCCCCACTCTTCGTTGTGATCACGTGTTTTTCTTGGTTTTTTGTTTAGCTAATTTTGTCAATCTCTCACATCTGTGAGTCCTATGACTCTATAATTATTATTCCTTGTTTTGAGGTGATAATCATTTTTCTTTCACTGTGAAAAAGTAGCCGTCAATGCATCGGAGGAATCAGGCCAATCACGATAGCTGTGATCTGCGCTGATGTGATGTGCGCATCAGGTTCCAGCACAGAGTTTCAGAGGGTTTTGCAGTTACAACGTACCAAAAGAGCATATTTAAAACAGAAACCTAAATCCCCTGTTAGTCCCACACTTTTTTTTAAAACACAGTTTATGACTCTGCACTGTTCCTAACCAGAACTTTGCAGATGAACATTTGTGGATCTGCTAGTTTTTTTTTTGTTTGTTTGTTTTTTTAGCTTTGCCTCTGCTGTGGGAAAAGGCAGAATTAATAGATGACAAAGAACTTATCTGTAGCAACCAAGGGATAAAAACAATTAAAACTGTCCACTGTGCTTCTCATCAACACTTCTTTCATGTATTTTGCGTTTCTTCCTCTGCTGGGTGAATTTCCCAGTGGTTGTTCCCTTTACTCTTAAAGCCAGCAATCAGTATTTAACCTACACATAGTATCATTGCCCAAAGGTGACTTGCAGTGGAGTTGTTGCAGGCAAGCATGACTCTGTACTGGCTGGATCCCCATAATCCTTCTGTGTTCACATTGGAGGCACAAGTGTTTTCCAGCCTGAGATAGATATTTTGATGAATGTTTATACTTTATGAGACACACACAGTTACAAGCAAAACTCACAGAGAGCACCTTGTTGTGGATTGGGTTTAAACTGTCGGGCTAGTATGAGCAGTTCTTCGTGCTAAATTATAAACACTGTTATAACACATCTTGTATACATGCTCATTCTAATTCATGTTGGTAATGTTTTAACGCTATAATTCATGGCAATAATTTGGAAGAATTGTGAAGAGAGGCAGAAAGAGAAAGTAGTGAAACAATGTGTGCATACAGTACAATTTCAGAAAGACAGAACAGACAGTAACACAAATTAGACTGCGTACTGGAAAACATTTGTTTGATGTTGTTAACGTAGAGTAGGGCATATTAGTCCCAGCTCAGCTGAGCTGAGACTAATATAAGTCATTTGAGAGTTTTACATGGAACAAAGACAGTGAATTTTATTTTCTATGTCTTTCAGTGCAGATGCATATAAAAGGATATGGAGAACATGGTCATGCAAAATTATTAAAGAGATCAACAGCCCTTTCAGTAACATTTGGGCTTTGCATTAAGACGAATCTGAACATCCATCATGAGGAAGGAGAACAAGAGAATAAGAGGGAGAAGTGGGAGAAAGGAGTGTTGCCGTCAGTCGTGCATGGCTGCTTTTTTTTCCACGTAAAAGCGGCGTTTTCTGCAGCCCCTCTCCTTCTGTCTTATCTGCACCTGATCACTGTTGCCTCTCTCCTATCGCTTTGCCTCTATGTTTCTCATCAGCTCTTCCTCTCTCTTTGCTATCTCGCAGCCACTCTGCCACACTCCACGGGCTACAGCAAACGGCTCCCCTGTCGTATTATCGCACATACACGCACGCATGCACACAAACGCGCACACAAAGAAGCCCGTGCGTGCATGTGTGTGTGCTTGAGAAGATGCGAACGTTTAAAAACAATCGTGTTTACATGACGAGGCTACAGAATCACATAGATATGCTGTAATGTGTATGCATATAGCAACTGACAACCTCTGCTGCTGAAAAAATTAAGCAATGCAAAAAAACTAGAGTTTCTCATAAGACTGCCTACAAAAAAGTTTTGGTTTCATTAGATAATTTAGAAATCAATAATAATAACTGAGACGAGTGGTCTTGTTTATAACTAACCCTTTTCGATTTAGTTAAGACTTAAAGTAAAAGGTTTAGCTGTAGTCAGCATCAGTCTGCTCTCTAATTTAATTGAATAATGTCAAATAATATGACTTGCTGTGAGGTATAGTTCACCTGAGAAGTTTGTGCTCCAAACTTCTGAGCACAAACCTCAAGTATTTTATTAGTGTTGCACTAATAAGAGATATCTGTATCTGTGCCGTGCAGTTTATGAAGAAGGCATGCTAACAAAATTTCCTAGCTTTTTCTTCTTCCAGCTTATCACTTTAGAGGTCGTTACAACTGACTATCTGCCTTAATTTTACCCTATCCCTAACATCCTCCTGTCACATCTCAGTCACACCAACCCTTTGCATGTCCTCCTTCACTACATCTTGAATCTAAGTCTTCCTCTTTTTTTCTGACCTGGCAGCTCCATCTTCAACATCCTTTGCCCAGTAAATCCACCATCTGGATATCTCCCAATCATCTCACCCCCTAACTTTGTCTTCAAACTACTCGATCTGAGCTGCCCCTCTGATGTACTAATTTCTTATCCTTTCAATCCTGGTCACTCCCAATGAGGATTTTGGCATGTTCAGCTCCACCTCCTGTCTCTTTGTAAGTGCTACCATCTCCAAATCATACCAAAGCAGGTCTCTCTACCATCGTATAAACCTTCCCTTTCACTCTTGCTGCTCTCCTTCTGTTACAAATCAAATCTCATCTGCACTCTCTTCTTCTCCTCTCTTGAGCATTGTCTGTTGCTACGGATGGTTGAACCCAGGTATTTAAACTTATCTACTTTTACTACCTTTGCTCCTTGAAGTTTCACTGTTACACCTCTGTCCCTCTCATTCACACAGATGTATTCTGTCTTGCTTCTACTGACTTTCACTCCAGAGCATGCCTCCACCTCTCCAGGCTCTCTTGCACCTGCTCCCTGCTCTCACTACAGATCACAGTGTCACCTGCAAACATCATAGTTCACAGTGACTGCTGCCTAACCTCATCTGTCAGCATGTTGTTGGCATGTTGTTGGAAAATACTGACAGCGCATGGACGGACAGCCCAACAGATGCCACCACTGTCTCACCGTCCTCATAAATGTCCTGCACCACATCGCATCAATAGTGTTCTTTCTCGGCATGAAGCCATGCTGCTCACTGATCATAACCTCTCTTCTTAACCTAGCTTCAAAAACTCTTTCCCATATCTTCATGGTATGTCTCATCAGTTTCATCCCTCTGTATGAAAAAGTTTGCAAACATTAGTTGATAATTTAGCACTACACCCACGATGGTCACTTTGCAGCAACAAAATTACACTGCTGCTTTGAGATGCATCCAGAAAATGTCACATCTTTTAATTTCAGTCTACACATACACATATAGACACAGCTGCCTTAGCAGTGGAGCATATGGAGCACTGGCATTCCTGCTACTAAACTAAGGCAATAAAAGTTATAGTTTTGCCAGCCATATCTTATCATTACACAGTCCCTGCAATCATCCACTGGTCCCCTTAGTCTTAACCACTAAACCAGCCAGGGTCATGGGGGATGGAAGCTATAACACTAGGTGAGAGGCAGGGTATACTGTGATCAGGTCAACAGTCCAGCACAGGGCTAATACAGAGAGACAGAGAACCATGCACACTAATTTAGAATTACCAGTTAAGTTAACATGCGTGAAACCACAGAAACTACAAACTACACACAGATTCCCCAACTGAGCAGTCAAGCAAATTCATAACCAATAACGCTGCGGAAAATACTGACAGCGCATGGACGGACAGCCCAACAGATGCCAGACAAATCATGTACAAAGCAAGAAATATCCACAAATCTATCACACTGTAATATATTCACATGCACGCCGCTCCAAGTGAGCGGCTGCAGCACAGCGGCTCGCCTTTCTCTTTCGTGCTGTGTGCATGCAGAAAGAGTAAAAGTTTCAGACGAACATTCTGAAACTTTCTTGCAATTCCCTACGGCTTTTTGATTCATCCAAATTGTTGGCACTTTGTTGCAGTTACTAGACTTTAAAGATGCCCTCATGAGGACTGACTCTCAGATTTAAGACTGTTCAGGAAGGTTCACTTATCCAAATCATGTTTGAATTTGTTCTTTGGCTATTTCATTTACAGAAATCTTTTTAAAGATGTCATATGGGCTACGCAATATATTTCAATACTGAAATATCAATTTTTTTCTAATAATCATTCCCTATCCTTATCCACTTGTCTACATAGGTTTCAGATGCGTTCTTGGTTTATGCAACATCCTAAATCTAACTAAATTAGACTAGTGCAGGTGATGGTTTCTTGACTTAGCCTAAGAATTGAGGAACTTGTTCCTCAACTCTAAAATGATACACCTTTTTAAAATTTACCTTCGTTGCTATAATTGGTCATTATTATGGTTTGATACACTGAATAAGCAACATTAGAAAGCATCTATATATAGCAATCTATTACTGAAACTCACACACACTGATATATTCTCAGTGCCATCAGCTGAGTCTAAAATAAGTCTTTGATTATTCAACTATCAAAACATAACCAATGCCAGATGTGAGACAACAGCTTCAAAGTTTGCTTCTTTATGAGAGACACATGAGAGAAAGAAAGCCTTTGACATTTTATTTGCTTTACACTTTATAGAATATTTTATTACCACAGTAATCTATGCTCCAACTTTAATGTATGTATCTTGTGCATTTGTATATCACGAGCCTATTAGTTGTAAAAAAGTGGCTGTAAAACTGCAACCTTATATGTGTGTGTGTGTGCCTGTGTAGTGAAGGGAGTGACCCACACACACTGACACAACCTCTGATGTGGTCTTAAGGCTTTGGCAACTTTCTGCCAAATACCAAGCCAATAAAGCATGTTCAAATTAATTAAAAGGGATTTTTACTCACGGGTTGTACATTGTTTTCAGCGTTATTTAAACTATTCTTTAAACTCAGTTTTGTTTTATTGGAGCCACAGTTATTCTTCCCAGTATTTGACTGATGACATGTTGATTGATCGTCTCTGGAAAAGTACATTTATTTTCTGGTTTTGCAATAAAGTAAAGTGTTGGAGGAGAGTGGACGGAGAGGGGCTGTTTACAAAAAAAGACAATGAACACGGCTGGCAGCTGTAGAAGCGCTCTAGTTACAACACCAACAACAATAACAACAAATTCAGAATAAAAATACTAAACGTTCATGCCAAGTAAGCGGACTGAAAGGAGCTTCTCCACTTGGCTTCCCTGTGTTTCCTGTGTGGTCCGCTCAAAGGGTTAAAGCCCAAAGTGAACTGAATTGTAAGAAGTTGGTTTCCAAGGGAAACTGTTCGCACCGTTCCAGCTGAGGCGGGACAAACCAACTGTGTGACACGGAGGGGGTAGGGGTGGGTCGATAAAATAGCGAATTAATTTCAAGCTACATCTGCTATTAAATCATTGTAAGAACGTTTCGGTGTAACGACCTGTTATTAAAATGCCCGTAGTAACGGTGGTTGTCGTTAAATACATTTTAAAGAGACGAGGGTGATATTATTACTTCCCTCCACCCCTTCGGTACAGCTAGAGTGCTGGGGTCCCTGCCAAGTCGGTTTGAAAAGAGCAGACAAAGGCTTTGAGCCCAGGACGCCCCTCTCTCTCTCTCTCACTCTGCCTATAAAGCCGCTCCAACTCTATCTTTTTTGCTTTTCTACCATGGGGTCGCTTCTTAATACGTGTCGGTAAGCGAGTTGGTTTTGTTTTTACTTTCTTAATCTGAAATGTATGACCGTCTGGATCCTCGCACGGCGGAGAGAGGAAGGCTTTTTGTAGGTATAATACAAGGAAGCGTCGTCTGAGAGAGGGAGCGAGAGGGGGAAGGATTGACGCTTTTCCTCCTCTCCTCCTCCTTCTTCCTTTCGCCCCCTCTCCTCCTCTTTTTGGCGGAGAGAGGGGTTGAGGCAGGAATAAACGCTCTTTTTTGTTGTTTTTTTCCCCCTTTTTTTCTTTTTTAATACATTTGAATCCTACTGCGCAACCAGACCGGATCACGTGGCACTGGAGGGAGTTTGATCGATTTTGCACAGTTCAGTGTGAGAAAAAGAGAGAAACACACAACTCCAATTTCTTCTTCTTCTTTTTTTCTTTTTTTTACTTCTGTGGATAGCTGGGACTGTTGATACTTTTGCATTTTGTGCGAGAGGAGGGTGTGATTGAGTTGAGTCTTCTGTTTTTCTTTTAAGCCTTGGAGGTGTGGAGTATTAATTTTTATATGCCTGGGTTTTGAAAAACAATGGAGACGCACATTTCGTGCCTCTTCCCAGAAATTTTGGCAATGATTTTCAGTTATCTGGACGTGAGGGACAAAGGCAGGGTAGCCCAAGTGTGCATCGCTTGGAGGGACGCATCCTACCACAAGTCAGTGTGGAGGGGGGTGGAAGCCAAGCTGCACCTCCGCCGGGCAAATCCCTCCTTATTCCCCAGCCTCCAGGCCAGGGGCATCCGGAGGGTCCAGATCCTGTCTCTGCGCCGCAGCCTGAGCTATGTCATCCAGGGAATGCCAAACATCGAGTCCCTCAATCTGTCCGGCTGCTACAACCTCACGGATAACGGGCTGGGCCATGCGTTCGTGCAGGAGATCCCATCACTTCGGGTTTTGAACCTGAGTCTGTGCAAGCAGATAACAGACTCTAGTCTAGGGAGGATTGCTCAGTATCTGAAGAACCTGGAGGTGCTGGAGCTTGGTGGCTGCAGCAACATCACCAACACTGGGCTTCTGTTGATAGCCTGGGGCCTCCACAGACTCAAGAGCCTCAATCTGAGGTCCTGCAGGCATGTCTCAGATGTGGGGATTGGACATTTGGCGGGCATGACCCGTAGTGCAGCAGAGGGCTGCTTGAACTTGGAGTACCTGACCCTCCAAGACTGTCAGAAACTGACAGACCTGTCACTCAAACACATTTCCAAGGGGCTGACCAAGCTCCGGGTACTGAACCTGAGCTTCTGTGGGGGGATCTCAGACGCAGGGATGATCCACCTCTCACATATGACTTCCCTGTGGAGCCTCAACCTACGCTCCTGTGACAACATAAGCGACACGGGGACGATGCACCTTGCCATGGGCACCCTAAGACTCTCTGGGCTTGATGTTTCGTTCTGTGACAAGATAGGGGACCAGACTCTGGCGTACATCGCTCAGGGGTTGTACCAGCTCAAGTCCCTGTCCCTGTGCTCGTGTCACATCTCCGACGACGGGATAAACCGGATGGTGAGGCAGATGCACGAGCTGAGGACCCTTAACATTGGACAGTGCGTGCGCATCACGGACAAAGGGCTGGAGCTCATAGCGGACCACCTCACCCAGCTGGTGGGCATCGACCTGTATGGATGTACCAAGATCACCAAGAGGGGACTGGAGAGGATCACACAGCTCCCCTGCCTTAAAGTGTTGAACCTGGGACTCTGGCAGATGACAGAGAGTGAGAAAGTGAGGTGATTGGAAATGCTTGGTTTTTTGTTTTTGTTTTGGGAGTGTGTGTTATTTTTCTTTTTTGGATGGAGACAGAGCAGGAAAAGGGAGGGATGTGTGGGCAGAGGAGTTTCTTTTCTTATTTAAAAAGAGAGAAATCCTTCCTTTTTTCCCTTCTGTGTAAGGTGTGCTTCTCCCATGTGACCAGGATGTATGCTCAAAATGTTTTATTTTTCTTTCTGTTGGCCTTGCAGGACTGAAATCAGTGTTTGACTCCAATATTCAGCCTGGCAGAAAGCAATTCAAAACTTCTGTCATGAGCTCACGAAAATCCGTGTTAAACGCAATGTTTTGATCTCAAATCGAGTTTTAAGACCTCACAAAAACTGGACTTGGGACTAGAGTAACTTCAGCTTGTTTGCCAGATTTTGTTTCCAATCAGGTGTCGTTTTCCCTAATGGAAGAATCGGCTTCTCTTCCTGACACTTGCTTCCAGAAAATTCTAGATGCGAAAACTTGCATCCATCCTTAAAAGTCAAAAAGAGAGGTTTTAAAACTTCAATGTGGGACTTTTATTTTTGCAGTGAGTCTGAGGCATTTACGACTAATCTCCGCTACAGCCATCACGCCTAAAAAAAACACAAAAAACAAAAAAAAACCAACACACACACAGACACACAAAAAACATGTGGCTACCTCGTATGTGGTTATTTTCAAAGGGTGTATACTGTTAAGAAGGAAAGAGAGACTGGGAGAAAATGTGCCTAAAGGGACTTGTGTCTGCCCCCTCCCCCATCCCTCCATCGCCTCTCTCTACCCTCCCTCCCTCTTCCCTGAGCAGAGCTAGAGAAAGGAGACCAGGACACAATCTAACTACCTTTGTTAATTTACCCCCATAAACAAGAGCAATTTCCCAGAGAGAGCCACGAGAGGGGGAAAGGGGAAGGCGGGCTGTCAGATCCAGTCAGAGAGTGAGAGGACGTCGCTTTATGCAAAATACATTAAAAACCTGCTTGAGTGCAAGAGCTTTTTATATTGTTCAGTTTTTCCTTCCTTTTTTTTTTTTTTTAAAGGGATAAAGTCCAACTTTACACCCTTTTAGAGATGCATTGCATTCAAGCTTTGATCAATATAAAGGAGATGCGATTGCAAGCCTATACCTGTAGTGATTCTATAACGATAGATGCATGTTAAAGGTATGATCGGACCATCGTTAAAAACCCAGTGTATGTCCTTACAGGATTATTAGGCTGTAGGTATTTTTGTTGTGAAAGGGATGCTGGTGGAGATAAATGTCAAGTGAATGTTGCTCAGAGCGTCGTACTTCAAATTGAAGTGATTTCTATATCTTAGCCTTTATTCGTGGAAACAAATCAGGGTTCGTGGCTTTTCTTTTCCCACGTTTATACCGACACATTCATATTCATGTTGCTCTCACCGGTATATAGAGAGAGGAGGAGGAGGTTTTTTGTTTTTTTTTACCCTCTTCTTTTTCCTACCATCTCTCACCCTTCTCCCCCTGAATAAAAATACCCCAAATCCATTTTGAGACATGCTTAGAATAAGGAGTAATCGATTATTTTTCTTTCTCTCCCTTCCCGTCTCTGGTTACAAGCAGAATGCGTCTCTCTCACTCACTCACCCTCTCTCCACCTCGCTATTCCCCATCTCTCTCTCACTCTCTCTCTCTCTCACACACACACGCATTTAGGCTGTACACACATGCACACACGCGCACGCACACCGACGCCAGTGTGTGCGCGTTTTAATGTAATGCAATGACCTGCTAGAAAATTAATCTACGGATGTGCGTCCTGCTGAAAAAGCTGTGTGTGAGTGAGTGTGCGTGTGTTTGACAATAAAAAGATGTACTGTATATTATGTGTTTGTAAAGAGAAAAAAAAATGCAGAATCCCAAAATTAAATTGTTTTATATTCTTACGGTTAAAACAATTAAAGATATTTATATAATGAACGAACGAGAGCGGTGTGGATTACTTTTGTGTAGGTGTAGCGCTTCATTGTTTTCTGTTTTGTTTTGTTTTGTTTTTTTTGGAGGGGGAATATAAAAAAATACCCACAAGGTATTTTAATCTTGTTTCCCATAAAGACAATCACAACTGCTCTGCTCTTGTCCTACAAAGATATATTCCATATTCAGGCACATTTAAGACAATGAGGTCTCTTATTTTCATACATTACTCCCAATAATCGCCCACGCATCTCTGAGCATTGTCCCTCATCAGTCCTGTCTTGCTTCTCAAAAGGGCTGAAAAAATTTCTCTTGTGTTGTTTTATTATTTATGAGCAGATTCAAAATGGATGCTTGCCGTCTTGATTTGGCTGCCAGGGCCTGTGTAATTAATTATCACCAAGGCGTTTATTGCAGGAAACTGTTCTACCCTGCTGATTTTTTCTAATCATAAACGTCTGTTTTGTTTTCTTTTTTGTCCTCTATAACGCTACCAAAAGGTGTTTGGCTTAACTGAGTTCCAGATGCAACTCTCAGGGTTTTTTTTTTTTTTGGGGGGGGGGGTGTATTTGGTGGATTTCCTGGTTTAAATGAAAGGTTTGGGGCATTTAGTCTAGATCCTTTTCTCAGTGTTTTACTTCACATGTGGCAGAGCTGCGTCTGTGCAGCTGCATGTGCGGCGTAATGAGATCTAAAAGTTGGTTAGAGCAGATCTCCCTCTTCTCTGCTTTCCATCAGGACGTGTCCTGTGTGTGAAGTGACACCACACACACACACACACACACACACACACACACACACACACACACACACACACAGGGGGTTGCCAGGCCAGTCAGTAGCCATTGTCTCCCTTTAGAAGTTAGAAAGGCAGGTTTGGGTGCTTTTTTTTTTCTTCTCTTCCTCTCTTTCTCCTCCTCTTGTTCAGTCACGCATACCAGATCCTAGACCAGGCAAGAGACCCCTCTCCCCCCTTACTTTGCCCCCCCTCACTTACCACCATGCACACACACACACGCACACACACACACACACACACACACACACACACACACACACACACACACACACACACAGACTGCTTTTTAGCATTCCACACCATCATTCAAAGCATTTAAGCATTCTCACTCCCCTGACTCTCTGTCCATGGGGATTTGGGGATAAAGGCCAGCAGAGGGATTGTTGACCACAGGGACAGAGAAAGACAGAAAGAAAGACACACACACACACTCACAGAATGCCAGTGTTTGCTGTTTCTTAAGTTTGCTTTAGCTGGCCTTTGGTCTTGTGCAATAACGCTGCAACCAGTGCACACTGAGATGTGGAAAAAAGAAAAGGAAAAAGAGAGACACAGTCTGTGACATTTTGAGCAGCTTTGTCCCAGAAGCATCTCAAACCTGTTTGTCAGCCACAGAATGACAGGACCTATGAGCTACTGTTGCTGATGTAATTTGACCCTGCATTAGTGTTGCTTTAAATCTACCAGAAAATGTGTGTTTATGTGCTAGATGCCTGAGTTAGATTAGGAGTTCCTACATGCTGCAGCAAGGCGACATGAAGCCATAGGAGTAAAGTAAAAGAGGTGTGACACTGAGATAAACTGTAGCTTGGATGCTGTTTAATGAATAGAAGTGGGAGACGTACAACGCAGCTAATTGTTTCTTTATCGTTTGACATTTGTGCATGCAGACCTTTACCGAGCAGATACGGAAGAGAAGGTCATATCGTGGGTTTCTACAGAAAGGTCGGCAGGCTGAAGTGTTGACTGACGAAGATGCAATCAGCTACATTCAAATGATAATGCAATACTTTATTAATCCCTACAGGGAAAATCCCTTTTTGTCCACTACACTCCATAGGGAGGTCAAAGGTCAGACTCTGCTCCTGAGCCCCCCGCTGCTGGGTGCTACTGGGGGACACACGAACACAGTGAAGAGCCATCATGCTTTAACATTATATCTGCTTGCTCCTCACTGTTTTGCTGTAAGTCCCTGGAGGTTGTGCGGAAGAACTAAGAGGCATCGGCCCTTCCTACTTTAAAATATTGAAGGTTTTCTTCTCAATTAAAAACAAAATCTCATCAATAATTTAGGAGAATACAAACATGAATGTTATTGTACAGAATGACTCAATTTGCATTTCGAACAAATAGAGAGAGAGCTGAGTGAGTTTAAATCCTGGGTGTTCAGCATTATGTGCTTAGTAGGCATGATATATCACTCTGTGCATAGACTGCAAGTACAAAAACCAGGTTATGACTGCACACTCTCCTTTAGGACAGTTGCACTTCTCTTTGGTAATAACTGTATAAATGCACAGCAGGAAAAGCCGTCCCTCTTCCTGCAGTTTTGGTTCGTTTTTTGCACATGACACGTGCATCATTTATAATCCATCTTAAAAAACAGTGAACAGTTTGGCTCTTGCCTGATCCTATACTATAGGACATGAACTTAGGGTCGCAAGAATGTTAGCTTTTGTGTGAAGAAGCTTGTCTGCTTCAGTTAAAGTCAATTAAAACTGCATACTAGCTTACAAATTAAAATAGCTGTAATTTCCACATCCAATCCAAAGTCCTATCTTCTATGGTTGCTTAATGATATAATCTCTCTTTAGCCAGCAAAACCAAATGTCCAGACATGATTGATCCACATGGCTAACAAAGAGGAATTTACAGCTTCAGAATAACATTGAGAGCCACTGCTATGCTTTTAAGCTCTACTTATCCTTGTTGATGAATATCACAAAAGGCTGACTACCTGACTACCACCACTCTCCTCAGGTTTTCACTTTGTCGTGGATCCTAAAGGTTCAGCATTGCGCTCGGGCAAAAGAGCGTGTGCACTGTAGGAAGCTAGGATGAAAAGGACTTCATGTAAAGAACATATTGTAGCTTCCTCTCAGTGAGATTGTCTCTTCCCCCTCACAGATCCTGCCTGCCTGCCTGCATGACTGACAGCTCCCAAACAAAGTTACTTCAAATTCAAAAACTTACAGGCACTTAAATCAGACAAAACCAACATTTCTGCTGCATATAGGTCACTGAGAAAACCTTTTCATACTATTCATAGTGCTGTTTTTGCTTTTGAAACCTGTTTTGTGTGTGTGTGTGTGTGTGTGTGTGTGTGTGTGTGTGTGTGTGTGTGTGTGTGGCCTGCAAGTTGTAAAAGTTGAACTGTGACTTGTCACGTTGCGCTCTGAACCACATTTCCTGTCAGGTGGAGAGGAACGGTGTTATGTATGTGTGCTAGAGTGTTTTACTGCTATCATTAAAGGAATAGTTCGCCATTAAAAGGCGAACTGGGGTTTTTCACAACAAAGCAGCAGGGATATTAGCAGCGGAGTGTTACTGCCCTCCCCCACATGCCTTTGGCTGCAACAGCTTCTTGTCTGTCTCTCCCGTCTGCTGTGTTGTCTGTCTGTCTGTCTTTCTGGCCTGTTTTTAGATCTCTGCCTGTCTGCTGGTCAGCTTTCATCCTCGCCTTTTTTTCTTATTCTTCTTGTCAACTTATTTTGAAGCCTTATTTCCTTCCTGTCTCCTCACGTCTCTATTTCCCATTCTTATCTTACCTTTGTCATTCTCTTTTCACCACCAACTTTATTTCTCTTTTTCCTTTAGTGCTCCTTTCTTATCTTTCTCAGTCTTCACCCCCCCTTACAATTCCCATTTCTTTCCCCACCATCCCTGCCTCCTTCCTCCTCTTTGTGGCACCTGGTGTTGAGGTGTCGCTGAGGTACAGTGGACTGCTCTACCGTCTGCTGTAGAGCTGTCCCTGGGGCCCTCAGGGGCTCAGTGTGTCTATGTGCTTCAGGAAACTTTTTTTTTAAACCAGCAGCTCCAGTCAAGAACATTTACCACTGCTTCTGATTTAGGCATCCATGCACATACTGTACACACTTTTCAGAACCAGTGTTGGTCAAAAATAGCATTAAAAGAGCAGAGGGGGGATGGTGTGGTTTTATTGTAACTTACTGGTTTTAAAGCTGGCATAGTCAGGGAAGAGGCAGAGAAGCGGAAGAAAAAGCACCTCTGTCCGACAGTCTGCTGTAGTCAGCACCCAACCTGTAGATAGGAACAGCGGCAAGGCAGTAAAGCAGAGAGAGGAAGATAGAAAAGTAGAGAAGTGGTAAAAATTGAGGAGGGGAACGGGGAAAGAAACAGATGAGAAAAAGTTGAGGTTGGTGAGAAAGAGAAGGAGAGGGAGAGAGGAATCTGTGAGTCACTGTTTAACTGTGGGTTGCAAGAAGTCGGCTAGCCATGTTAAAATACCGTCTGTGCGCACACACACACACACACACACGCTCCAACAATATCTGGCACAACACACACGTGTGCACACACATATTAAAATGACCTATGTAAAAGAATAAAATAAAAAAACAGTTCTGCTTTTTTTTGCCCAGCAGACCAGCTAATTATTTTCACTTGGGCACAAGGCACACACACACCTCTGCTGCACATTCCTATCAAAGGAATGAGCTGCTTTTCTACAAAGGTAAGACTTTAGGGATAAGTCAAAAGAGTTTTTTTCCACTTCTGAAAATCTAACTTTTACAGGAAAAGAAGGAACACTGACATTATCCAACCTGTAACTGATGAATTAGTGAAAAACCTTCCTAACAAATGAATTTGATTATTTTTGCCTGCTAGACAGAGGTGGGTCTGTGGTTCTAACTGCTCTAAAGACACACATCTAACATTTTCATGTCTTCATCATTTACATTTTTTTAAATTTGGTTTTCGACTGCAGCAAATGTCTGCTTTTATTACGAGCCAATCAGCTGATTAAGGTATAATTTCCTAGAGGTGCTAAAGGTAAAATAATGGGATCACCAGACAGGATCCCATTATTCCTTTGAGGAAAACAAACAAACTGGAGAAACTCACTGATAAAAATCTTAGTATTTATTATTAGGCAAAACGTCTTAAGTTTTATTAAGAAGAATACTTTTCAGGGACAAGAGGTAGAATCTAAATCTGAACATTTCACCTCAAATTATCACAATATGCACGGAGGTCAGGAGAAAGGTACAACAGTGAGTACAGCGATCTTGTCAGAATTGACAGAATTATGGATGCAGAAAAAACATCAAATTTTGATGTTCCAATACCATCTGGATTGATAACAGCTTCATCTTTCAGAAAGCAATGATCTCAAATGCACTTGCAGTGTAGTGTGAAAAAAAGAAAATAATCAGCAATTGTCCTCCCGTAGCTGGACCTCAACATTATTGAAGCAGTGTGGGATCATCTTGAGAGACAACAAAACAGAGGGCAGCCAACATCCAAAGAAGAGCTTTGAATGTCCTTTGAGAAACCTGAAGAATTATTCCTGAAGACTATTTAACGAAAGGTCAAAGTTTGTCTAAGAGGGTTTAGGGTGTGTTGGAGAATAAAGGTGGTCAAGCAATCGCAAACATTGACCTTCAAGCTCATTAGAGTTGTACAAACTCTGTTTTCGCCTTCTATACTGTACTTCCAGGTATGTTCGCACATGCTTCAATAAATCTGTGCACTTACTTTCCAAATTTTCTAGCAAAATATAAAGAAATGAAGTGTAACTCAAAACTTTTGCACAGTACTGTAACACACTGCTACTTTGTAGTGAATCCTCTGGGGACAATAAGTGCTTCCACTGTTTTATGCCACTGCACACTTGTTGCATTTGAGATATTTCACTGTGCACAAATTGGGTGACTAAACAAAAGAGCTACATTGCCATATTCTGGTAGTGTGGCGTAAAGGATCAATTCAAGTTATGCAAGCACTCAGTGACACCCAAGATGGCGTGTTATTGGCTCCCCAGCTGTCAAAACCCGGACATATTCAACGTATGATTAAAATAAAAGAGCACTTTTTGCATATTTGATAATCATTTCACAGTGACTAAAGCAATAAATCACTCTTCAATCTTAGATCCTCTGGGTGTTCAACTTTTTATTAATCTCCCACATGCTGTTATCAGGTCATATACCGCTGTGGGCTCTTTGAATTTTCAGTCTGTCATCATCACCATTATGGCTATATAGTACAGAGTTTTTATATAGATATTTAAGCATGAGCTATGTTAAGAAAATGATCAGCGTCGTTACATTTGCCAGACAAGCCATTCTGTGCTGTTTTCCGACAGATTGGATAAGGAAAACAACACACTAAATCTTTCATTTTAAACATAAGATGTTGCTTTATTCAAAATCAAAACATGGACGTCGTCGCTGAATCTTTTATGAAAGCCTTGGCAATTACAATCGGAAGACTGAGAATTATGCAGCATGTGATGCTGACTTCTGCTCCCTATTTCTGCTTCACACGGAGAACGGCAGGAAGGAGGCGAAGGACAGAGAGAGGAAGAGAAAGAGGGAGAGAGCGAGAGAGAGCCTTTCTTTGTCTTGATGTGAAACCACGTGAAGCTCTGACAGAAATGTGACAGATACCTGCAAAGTCAAAAACCAACAGGCTCGCACTCATTCTAATTTGTCAGGTGAGACAGTGTGTTGGGAGCGTGGGTGGTGTGGTGTGCTTGTGTGTGCTTGTCTTCCCGCATACGTATGATTGAAGGCCCGCGTGCATAATGCATGTGCGTAGACACTCGCTTTGTGTGTGTGTTCCTCTCTGCCAGCTCTCCGTACCTTCCTGTCAGTTGAACTTGTCATTCAAGCATCAATAAAGTGAAAACTTTTTCTTTCTCTTTATTTTGTTAAAAAAATTTGTCATGCTTTTCTCAAACGCGGGAAACGGGCAGAAAGGGAGACAGAGAACTGCAGCAACAGTTGATGGGGTTTAACACGTGTTTGACAGGAAACACTGTGCAATGGAGCAGATTTCACTCCATTAAAATGACTTTTCAGAGAAGTTTTTTTGGGGGTGGGAGTCTTTAGAGGGCAACAGAGGGCAGGAGGAAGATGCTGAAAGTGATGCCATCACTGGCAACCTGCGGTACTGCAGACAGTGAAACATGTATTTAACAATGTAGAAACGGCATGGCAGGAAACCTTAAAATGCATATATTAGACATTTTAAATGTCCCTAAAAGTCATGCGTTATGTTTTAAAAGCCAGTAGCGCAGAGAGTTCAAACTGCAGAGGTGCAATAGCTATGAAAAAGAAAGAGAGAAAAAAAAAGATTCAGGCAAGTTTCTTGGAGTATGGGCAGTTTTTCACCAGAGAGCGCAAACATGTTGAGATCCAAAAATCTATATTGATGCCATAGCTACTAAAATTCAAGGCTGAAAAATAAAAACACAACAAATCTCCTCAGACTTTAACATCAGAGGTGTGGAGACCAGCTTTCTTTGGCATTTGTGGTCTTGATAAAAACCTACAACTCCTGTCAGAGGTGACTGGTATTACAATAGTAATCACGAGCTTTCCTTCTATAAAGGAAGTTAAAAAAAATACAAAATACATGCACACTGTGATAAAGGCTGGACTCAGATGTATGCATTGACTGTTAATGCTCTTGTGAAAGTGAAGTCAGCAAAGTTGGGATTGACTAGCTCTCACTGAGAAGGGAATTAAGCGTATTTGTTTTAAGAGGTGCTGGCTCACCTACACTGAAGGTTTCTAAAGGGCAAGGTTAGGACGCTCTAAAACCCTTTACACAAACTGGTTCCACTATATGATTAGGCACACACACATACACACACAAATCACATCTTCGGAAGATCAATACATCAAACCTTGTTCGCTGAGAGATAGAAAAGCAGCTGCATCAAATATACAGAATCCACTAAATAAAGAATGCAAGCTATGTGCAAAAGTCCTGTCAAAAAGAAGCCCGTCTAGCAGCGGTCTCAGAGGATGAGCAGCAGTCTCTAAACTGCTTTTCAGAAGAGGACACAAGACAAATGCTTGGGGTGGGCTCAGACCAGCATTTCACAGCAACTGACTGGGGAAAAAAAAACAGTGCGACTGACTGATAAATCCATGTTTATTTTGAGAATAAAGCCAGTAACAGATGGGTTAGGAGAGATAATAATACAGCAGTTTATTGAACCCAGACTGAATGCTAAAATCTGGGTATGTTTTGCTACTCTGGAGCTGAACACCCACAGCGACCGGACTGTGCTCCCACTCCCCACCTTCACAGCAATCGTGTTTGCATCTTTGGGAGCATGATGCACACTAAGAAAAGCAATTCCAAACTCTTCAAGCTTTGCAAGAACTCTGTGACACTGTTGACACTGTTGTTCCTCCAAAGCCATCATAGCTTTATAACATATTTATAGGTGCACGTGAAGACTATGGTAAGCCAAGCCTTCAGGAAGCTCTTACCATGGGTTATCTGGTTGTGCACGAAGGGGAAAGCTCGAGTGAATGCTGTTGTTAAACAAAAAGGCTGGGATACTGAATAGTAAGATACAGAAAAAGACCAGGATGATAAAAAGCAAAAGGAACCCTGAAGTGATCCAATCACAAGGGAATTCTTAAAAATTAGCCTGCGGAGGTCTAAACTGGTTGAACTTCAGAGTACTGGTCTATCCCTGTTCATTTCAATTAACCCTGGAAGTGGACATTTAAACCATAAGAAAATCTCCATCAAACAGTTATTTAATATTCAGTATATAAAGGCATTATTGAGACAGAGGAGTGCTCTTATCTCCCTGTAAATGAATTATAGTTTCCCAATTTGCATGCTGAGCGAATTTAACTCAAAGTGCCTCAGACTCACCAGAGTGAGTCCACCAGAGCTGTAATGTCCCTGCTGATAACCAGCCTGTCAACTCAGGATTTGGTAAACGCTTGATTCACACTTTATAAGAAATATGGGGGTTTTGATTGGTTTCTATGTGTAGGCGTGCGTGTGTGGATCTGTAAGAAGTCCTATGGGAGGAAAAGAGATTCACACTGGAAATCTTTCCGACTGTTTGCACTTGTCCAGCCTTATTGCTGGACCTTTGGGTTTTTTGTGTGGAAACAAAGTAAAGCTGTAAGGCTTTAAATATTACAAAATGCTATTTAAATAATTTATGTCCTTGGAATGTTTTATTTTGAAAAACAGCTATACAAACGTCACTCTTTTCCAAGTTTTTCAAGACATCCATTTTTTAATAGCTCAGACAATACGTTTGAGTAATGTCTATTTAAATGGAATATATTTCTATTTGCATAACAATAATATTTATATTAGTTTTTCTTTGGTGGTTAGCACCATCGCCTCACAGGGTTTGACCCCATGAACTAGCTGGGGCGTTTCTGTTTGGAGTTTGCGTGCATGCACCCGCACTCCAAAGACATGCATGCAATATTAGGTTAATTGGTGATTCTAAATTGGCCGTAGGTGTGAATGTGAGCATGAATGGTTGCCATAGATTGGCAACCTCTCCAGGATATACCCCTCCTCTTGCCATATGACAGCTGGTATAGGCTGAAATTGTGACCCTGAGTTGGCTAAGCAGAAGAAGATGGATAGTTTCTCTTATTTCTTTTTTCAGAAAAATACCACATGCGGTCAGTGTTGAGAATTTAAGTCAATACTGGTACCATAGATACCAAAATTCAAGACCAGGCTGGACAAAACCTAAAACCCGTCAGAGGAAATGAATATTCTGTCACTCTGACAAAGGGTGTAATTCTTCCCCAAATAATAGCAATTTATTACAAACATTTTGATCAGAATAATTGCAGCTCATTGCAATAAAGGATGGATTGAGATGCATGGCAGCAGGTGAGTGATGGCAGATTTATAATATATATCTTTCGAAATATCAGTTGAAACATATGAATTGATATGGTTCAACTGATATGATCAAACTTAAAGAAACCCGCCTTACCAGGTTTGTTACCGGACAAAGAGTAAATTAGGCAGCGACATACAAGTGTATACATGATTAGAGCTCGAACTACGTGAAAGAGAAAATAGATATTCTAAAAAGAGACTAATGTAAGAGTGAGAAAGAGATATGGGAAGGGGAGTGAGAGAAGATAAATAGAGAAACTGAGCGTGGAATACAAAGAGGAGACTGTGCGTGCGTGTGTGAGTGCACCAGGTGCGTATCTGCAGTCCCCAAGGTCCTTCTAGCTGTCTTCTCCTATTGATTAGTTCATATTGATCTGGCCTGACACACACACACACACACACACACACACACACACACACACACACACACACACACACAGCATGATTCACTTGATTTAGCCAGGCTTTGACACAGGGGACATGAGGGTACATTGTTAATACACACACACACACACACACACAAACCCCGAATCCTTCCATCGTTTGGCCCTCTTAAAAGGACAACCATCTTCTCTCTTAGACACACACACACACACACACACACACACACACACACACACACACACACACACACACACACACACACACACACACACACGTGCGTATATGTGCTTGACAAGCAGCAAACGTTCACTCTCCCTGTTTACTCATGTGCATTGGTTGTCTGGCAAACAGGAAGGAGAAACAATGAGACTGTACGAGGCAAACTGTTGATAAATCTTTTTGCCTGCTTTTATTCCCTCAAAATTGTTGGACTCTTCATCAAATGCCATATGTACCACTGTATGTTTTGTATGTTGCAGATATGCAATAGTAGCTTAGATGATATCACAGCTAACCCTAACTGTAAAGCTACTGTAATCAATATTTTTAACAAAAAATGTGATTAATCATATTTGTGCCCTCTTTTTTGACAGCAGTGTTTAATTATATTAAGGCTTTCATTTATGTATTTTTTAGGCGTGTGAGCATAGGGGTGCCATTTCATCTTATTTAGCATTAAGTATTAATGACCTTATAAGGGCTTGCTTTGCAGTTTAACTGATAAGTACAGTGCTGTACAAAAGTCACCCTTTATGTCTTTATATTTTGATTCCATGGAGCCAGACTTTCTTTTCATATTTAAGGTGGTATTGAAGAATAGTTCCCCAGGCATTCTGAAAAGCTTTCAAAGTGTATTCACTCATTTTCGGTCTAGTCCTTGTACCTGACTATATTCAGAGGAATGATTTTGATTGTTAAGCTACTTAACACAGTTCTATGAATCAGTTTGAAACCATTTGACAAGCATAAAATAGTATTTTTGCACCAACATGGCACATCTCAGCATGGTGTGGAGTGTGTCCTTAAAAAATTTGAGCAAGGCGAACAAATGGAGGACAAAAGAAAAAAGTGGCAGGCCTGAAAAACTATCCACAGTAGATTAACAGTATCATATGAAAGCTATGAAGGAAATAAAATCCAGCATTGACCTGACACATAACCTGAGGTCTTGCCCTTCAGTTGATCCATCCACTGTTCAGTGAAGCCTCATTAGAAATGACAGAACTATGAATGCAAAAAGGTACTGTCAACTTTTGAACCACCATCTGGAAAGTATCTGATTGGCTACAGCTGGCAACTCCCTGGCAAAATAAAAACGCACAGTGAAACACTACCGGTCATGGATTGGCTACTTCAGAGCTTGTACCTCAACATTATTGAAGTAGTGTGGGATCATCTTAAGAGAGAATAGAACAAAAGGCAGCCACAGCGGCTAACATACTTTATATACATTGGATGCTTATATCATATCTGCTGTTGTAGCCATCAAAATTAGTCATTGCAGATTTAATGTATTTTTTTTTTTTTTCACAATACCCTGATGCTCTGACAAAACAGTTAATCATGATACAAACAAGCAAATGCAAATACAGTCGACTGCGACTGCAATTGTAGCAAAAAGCACAGGTTTGCAACTGTAGGGCCACCAGTGCTTAACAGTGGTTCCCGTTTTCAAACACAAGAAGAAGAAGAAAAAGGCATTCACTTCAAGACAAGGTGCCCTTGAGCAAAACATCTCACCTCCAACCGCTCCTGAGTCGTTTAGTAGCAGCTGCTGAAGAGTGTTTTTTGTTCAGGCCAGATCCCAGTGTGACTGTGTGGAGGTGTGTGAAGGTGAAGTAGGTCTAGGCTCACAAAGAGTTTATGCTTGCTCTGTCTGCGTCTACGGAGATGGAAGGGAGAGGAAATAATGTCAAAAAGGTGAAAAAATGGTGAAGCAAGAGTCTGCTCATCAACAACCCTCTAATGAGAGGGTTTGGTCTGGTTGCAGGCTTCCTGACACATATCAATATGTATACTCAATATGATACACACCACACACAGACACAGCCCCAGATCTTTTAAAAAAATGTATTTGTCCTTCATCCAGCCTCTGTGCTACACTTTCCTTTCCCCCCTCTTTGTCTCTGAATCAGAAGAAACGTCACTGTCTGTCTCTGCCTTTAGTCTTTTGTGTGCATGTACGCATACACATACACCGACACACCAGTACAGTACGTGCACAGATACGCAACCACCTGCACCCACAGAGACTAAAACACACACACACATACACAATCACACACACACGCATAGACTGCCTTCTGCTGCTGTGATGGCTCCGAGCTGTCAAAACACCCTTGCTTTCTCTCCCTCTCTCACCAAAGCAGCTTGACTGAGCTTGTCTATGCAGGTTCACAGAGACTGCTGTCTATCCACCCTCATTCTTTCTTTCCTCACATTCTCCTCTGCAGTTTGCATCTTGATTTTGCTTTCTCGAGCTTTTCAGCCCTTGCCCACATACATTTTAAATAATGCTTTATTGTATGTCCCTGTTTATTGTATTAGGCTATCATTCAAATGTCTCAGTGGAACGTTAAGTGTTCATAAAGGTTTATACTGACTTGTCAAGGTCTTTGCTCACAACACATTCCCGCATTATGTGAAACAGTCACAAAATTGAATCCATTGTTTTGTTTTCCTCTCCCCCCCTTTCTTGCTTACATGGCCACCAACTTTTATCCTCCAGTTTGTATCCATGCATGTGAAGATTTTTTACACATTATTACTCACAATACAGCTTGAAACCTAGTGAGTTTTGGATTTTATTTGGAAGGGCTTTTGCATGTGAGTTGTGCTTTTACTTGCAGTTCGGTTAGGTGTAGGCACCAGAACTAAGACCAGAGGTTTTGGATACAGTGTCACGTTCTTCAAAGCTGTAATGTGCCCCCCTTAGAGAAGCCTCAAAAACATAGACAATGTAGACACAAATCCTTCTTCCCATTGAAATACATTGGAAGGTCGTGACCACAGTGAGGCAGAAAAACAGACGAGGTGCTGTTTACGTGTGAATGTGTAATTTTTCCAATAATGAAACGGTTAAATGGCATTAGAACACTTAAATATGGTCTTTTACGGCCCACCTGTGGTGCAGACACAACCTGGTTATTCTGTTTAGTCTCAGTTTGCACTATGCTGGCTTAAGTTGCTGACATAGTCCATAATGGACACAGATGTTGGCAGCAGGGTTCATGGTGGATGTGCACTGGGTTCTGTTTACACTACACCAGCTGCCTGCCTGCCTATGTGGTTCACCTATGCACAGTCAGCCTTGTTTCATGTAAAGGAGTATCAGCGGTTCCTCTACTTGACATTTATGCCAGTATGATTTAAGTCTGAAAATGCTGCTTAGATGTGGAAACAATGTGCATTCACGTCACTAATTTCCAGCTGAATTTTCAAACCTGTCCACTCCTGGACATCCTGTTTTCCACTCCTGTATTTGTTTCACTAAAAATGTTATCACTGTATGTATGAAATACTGCAGCTTCCCAATGCTACCATTTTATTACAATCCTCTGCTTAGCCTGGTAATCAAACGCTGCTTTATGCAGAGGGAAAGTAAACTGACCACACAGGCATTGATATGGGTTGATGAGATGCCTACCGGCATTCAAAATGAGTTGCTGGTGAGGCAGTTGGTTCCTGTGCCCAGAAGGGCACCTTTCTGCTCACCTCTAGAGGTGAGCAGAAAGGTGCCCTTCTGGGCACATCTTTTTCTTTAGCCTCTCCAAGGATTTGAAAAATAGTAACAAATTGTGACTCGGAGGCATAATTTGTGAGGAAAAAGGTGTGCTTTTAAATTTAGCCACCTTGTTTTCTGCATTACAGGCATCACATTACATGTGTCGAGGCTAGATGAGGCATTGTTAAAGCCTTGCATGCTTATTAAAAATTAATGTAGTACTCAAAATATATAAGACATCAAGGTCATAACACACATGTGACCTGTAAAATCTAGTACAGAGCACACAGATGATTTTACTGCACAAAAAAACATGATGTTAACAAGTCATGTGTGCAAGGCAGGTAATTTTTTTCCCCCTGAAATAGTTCTTCCTGGTAAAATATATGTCTGCTCTCTCCTAGTTTGATTTGCTTCCCTTTTCTTTTCTCAGTCTCTGCTACCACACACACACACACACATACCACACGCAAGTGCTGTGTGTTTGGCCTGCAGCGTGTGCACAGTGGGGAGGAATCAACCGTATGGCAGGCATGAGGACGAAGCCAAATCTGGCTTGTACACATGGTGTGTGGCCGTGTTGCCCTGTGAGTGTGAGTGTATATGTGTGTGTGTGTGTGTGTGTTTAGCTAAAGGCAGCCTGCACTTAAATATATATCAGGGGCAGCGGTTGCCTAAAGGTGAAAGCTGTGTGGTTTTCACTGGAAGGCTGCCGAACGAACGAATGAAAACCACTCTCCATTCCCTCGCCAGCTACTGTCACTCTGCCCCTGAGCAAGGCACTTAAGCTACTGCTGGATAAGAGCAGCAATGTGAATAGAAGCTAACTAGCGTTTCTCATTGCTTAGAATAAAGTTGAATATTTTCTGTGTTACTGATTGCACTCTGATCATGAAAGCTGAGATGTTGGGAACAAATTTATAAACAAACAATGGAAAGATTTTTTTTAAAAATGCACCATCTAAATGGTACTAATCACTAATAATAACCTCTCAGTGCATAGGAAAGCAGTGGCAGGTATAAAGGTTAGACTTGTTTTGTAAACTGCAGACAGTTTGAGTTTGGGTCTTCAAGCTTGAATTGTATTGCAATGACAATAACAAACTAGAACATTTCTGTGTATCTAAATCCGAACATCCATGACAAAAATCCATGCTACCTGCATGGACACCTGCACAAGAAAAACACATGACTATTCTTATACAATCCCAAATCTGATTACAATCAAGTATTTAATTATGCATACAAATGGTAGACAATTTCAAAGCATTACCACTGGTCTGCATGGAGGAATATTAGAGCTTCCTTGAATATACAAATACTGTCTTTGCACTTTCCTTGTGCATGCGTAAAGCGTCAAAACACTTCTCATAAAGCATGGAGAAAGCATGTGTTTCTGCATGCGTGTCCAGGTCTGTGTCAATATATGCTGCCTGCAGGAAAATATGCATGTAATTTAATTGTATGCGCATGTGTGCGTGTATTGTATACTGCGTTTGCTGCCAATATGCAAACACACATTGAGCGCATATGTGTGAGAGCGTCTCGGCTCGTGGTGGTTTTGTAAGTGCATGAAAATCATTTATTCATGTTTCACTCTCTCTGTGTCTCTTTCAGTGTGTGTGTGTTGAATACAGAGTCAATTTTTGTCTTGCAAGCGTGCTCTAATAGCTACTCTTTGCTTACATGCGAAGCTAAAGGTTAGGCTATCATGTCTTTATTTTTGAATACTGAATGGTGTGTTTATGTTCTCCATCTCTTTTCCCTTTTATATCTAATGAATATATATATATATATATATATATATATATATATACACACACACATTTCTTTACCCTAAATCCTCGCCTCTTTGCCCCATCTACTCTTTGACTCCTCTAAATAGCTATCAGAATTGTGTGTGCGTATCTGTGTGTAAGGAAGCTTTAAAAATGCATATATTCTATAAGAGGAAAGAGGAAACAGAGCATGGTGAAAAGAAAAATACAGCCTCTGTGTGTGTTGTCAGTTGACTTGACATCTGATCTTGCTGAGTATGGTAAAGAAGAAAGTGCTGAAAGTACTCTGTGTGGGGGATCCTCTGTGTGTGAGCGAGTGTGTGTGAGCAAAAGTGTGTCTATGGTATTTTGTGGCCTGTATGTGTCCTCGATTCTGTGTGGGTGGTGAGAGGAGGGAGTAAGGGAATAGGGTGTGTGTGATTGCATTTAGTTTAAGTGTCAGCATGCCTTCGTGTGTGTCTGTGTGTGTGTCTGTGTGTGTGTCTGTGTGTGTGTGTGTGTGTGTGTGTGTGTGTGTGTGTGGTGAGCAGGAAGAAGAGAGGGGGAGTCAGGCAGTGAAAGAGAAGCTGAGAGATGGATGGTGGGGAGGGTGACGAGGGAGGAAGAAAGGAAAAGGAGAGCAAAGAAAATGCTGAAGAGAAAGTGATGGGAAAGCAGGAGATAAGATGGAAGGGTGTTATGATGGAAAGAAAGCCAGTGCCCGTTTTACTTCTCTTTCTTATTCCAGTTTATGTTTTAGACTTCTTCACTGTTGTATAAATGTTATATGAACTGCGGATGATATGAATGAATGTTACATAAAAAACTCTCTTTCTTCTCTTTCTTGTTTTGTCTTTTTCAGAAAAGATCTCCCCAGAGTTTCTCCTGACAAATAGACCAGTTTGATGCACACATGAATACACATCACATGTGACCAACTGCTTCTTTATTGTCTACAAGCAGGAGAAATCCTTTTACCTGTTTCTTCTTTATTTGTGTCCTTGTGTGTATTTTATGAGTTCCATCAACAGGAAAGTGTCCCACTGAAGGAAATCTATCAATGTTTAATCTCCTGTGTTCTGAAAACGCACACTTGACAAACAAGAAACAAGGCAAAGTGAGAAGGCAGTGACTCATAACAGCGTAACATATCGAGTACTTGTACCTTTTGGTTAGTTGAACAAAGATTGTGAACATACATGCAAAAAACCGGGGTAAAAAAAACAGGTGAATGCAGGCAAGGCAGGCAAAGAGGAAATTTGCATGTTTCTTCTCTTCTTTCCTTCATTTGGATTGCCGGAACTGCGGTGTTGATCTGTTTCCTGGGTTGTTGTGCTGGCATCATAAAAAGCCCATAAAGTCATCAGTCAGTGTTTAGTTTGGACAACAAGACTTCTATAGGGCTTCTATGGTCATTACAAAGGATAGCGGTTTAAAATGCTTAAAAAAAAAGTGGCTACACTTTTCAGACCTAAAATTAAAACTACAGTCTTTGTTGTCTTTTGTGCTTCTTTCTCTTTCTGCTGTAGTAGTTAGCATTCCAGTTCAAGCGAGATGTTCAGCCAGTTAGTATTCAACCTACGCATAGTGTCATTGTGTAGAGGCAATGCACTGCTGGCTTGTTCAGGGACTGCACAAAAGTGCAGCTCTGTAACCTCCACACTGGTTTAATTCCCATAATCCTCTCAGCAGAAGTAGAAAGCTAGTCAGACAGGCTGGAACCCCCCTGGCAACCTCTGGTCACTAAGGAAAAATGTGTATTCCTTGAGGGGTTGGTGAGCGGTTGCTGGGTAAAATCAGACACAAAAAAGGTGCAGCACCAAAAGCTTTTTGTGATTGTATATGTCACCAGAAAATTGCTGCGGTCACCCCGTCTGCATTAAAGATGCTGACTTGTCTGCAAACAGTTAGTAACTAACCAGCAAGCAGTTGGTAAACTTGAAAAAGTGCAATGCAAATCCGGAACAGAGAGCATTTGCCTACAAAGCAGAAGGTGCACCTTTCCGCTGCAGGCAATGCTTTTCAAATGGGACACTTTTCACTTTGAAGGGGAAAAGTCTCTATTTCCAGCTTGAGTCGCACTCTAAACGTTTCATTAGCAGTCAGCGACTAGTTGCAGAGTTTTTGCAGAGAAGTCTTATACAAACTATAAGTGACTGTGGCAACCTGCTAGCAACCAAGAAATCACAGCCACTTGTCAATATTTCCCTGACTCGCCAGCTTTTCATGACTGGGGCTTTAGCAATCAATATCACACTTTCGTCCAGCAACCACTTGCAATCATTTGGGGAATACAAATTTTTTCCTATACCAGTGGTACCAGAAACTTTAGCCATTGTCCGCAGCTTTGTTAAACTCAGGGCTACAGTGTATGTTTGAGAACAGCATTAGATGTCAGAAAGAAACAAAAGAGAAAACATCTAAAACAAAGCTGATGTGGATCAATCAATAACTGTAATATGTCTATTTGGATTGGTGCTAGAGTGAAAGGTGTCACATCACTTCATTCATCTGCATCTCTCTCATGTGAAGTTTAGCTGGAAACAAAATAAAACAGGGAGGACACTTTGCAATTAAATGCGTATTTTAAAAGGAACAAGAGGGTAATTTTAATCAAAAAGCAAAACACACTAGGGTTTCATGGGCATGTTCTTCCATCCTTCCTTTTTTTCAGAAGAAGGAAGGAAAACACACAAAAAAACATGAGCTGTGAAAGAAAAAAAACGCAGATGTCTGATGTGTTAGAGAGATGAAAGTATGTCACACCACACTGACTGAACATCCCATAGGCTATGTTACTATGGTGCTGACACAGGACTTCAATTAAAGCTAAGAGACCACTGCCACAAATGCATGCAGACAAGACAGTGCAGACAGGCCTATTGACTTGTGTGGCAACACTGTCCTGTCACCACATACAGAGCTACTCTACCTCTGTGACCTCTCTCCCCCCCCTCCCCCCCACCCTCCTCTATTCTCATGCATGTGTGTATGTGACACTTTTCACCTCCTTTTCACTTCTCCCCCACCTCCTCTCCTTTCCTACCATCTCTCATTACTATCTCTTCCCCACATTTTAATCCCGCTCCTTATACGCCCCCTTTTTTTTCTTCCTCCATACAGCTCTATCTTCCCCTGCTGTCTTCCTCTTGCCTCTTCCTTCCTTTCCTTTTTTCCTCTCTTCCTTGCCTTCATCCAATCCTTTTTCGTCTTAAAAGAATTCTGGTCAGGATGAATTGATTGGAGACACAAAGGTGGAAGATGCTGGCATTTGTTTTGACATTTCTGCGCATATAACACACACGCATGCAGAAACCCACATAAATACACGAGTGGCTACATACACAGATAAACCCGTACAAATAAGAGAATGTCTCACCAATCCCCCTGAGAGCACGCTCGAGGAAGAGACAGAGATTTCCTGCTGTGTTTAGAAGCTCTGGCAACACTGCTTCACAGTGATGCCAATAAGTGAGCAGAAAAGAACAAGAGGAAAAAATGCACATATAAAGGGGTACAAAGAGTAGAAATAAGGCTTAGAAAATAGCCACTTGCTCCAGTCATTTACGCTGAAAGCTTTAACACTACGACTTCATACTGACAGTTTCATCCAGCCAACGTATCACTAAGAATACCAAATCAGGGGTTTCCTATTAACCATTAACATTTTAAATAGTTGGGTAGCTGCACTGTGAGCGTGGTAAGTGACCATCTAGAACCTTCTTCTTCTTTTGGCTGCTCCCTTTAGGGGTGATCACCCTCCATCTCATCCTATCTCTTGGATCCTCTTCTGTCACACCAAGCATGTCTTCCTTCCTTCCTAAACTAAAGAACATTTATTTTTTTTATGTTTTTTTAAGATTCCTATATAACATCCATATATTCTACATTTGTTACAGATAGTTTCAAGCCTTTTTATGGTTTCATTACAATTACAATTTACAGATCATTGAAATCTGAAACACACATTATTAGAATATTTACGTTTTTTAAATCTGAGTAAATTACTACTCAAACAGTATCAATACCATGTATTTCTCAGTCAACCATAATCAGTCTGCTGACTTGACAGTTGTCCACATGACTATTGTTGACACCCTCCACCAGGAGGATAAGCCACAGAAAGTCATTGCTGAAAAGGCTGGCTGTTTGCAGAGTGCTGTATTGGAACATATTAATGAAAATGTGAGTGGCAGGGAACAGTGTGGTAGGAAAGGACTTGAGGAAGCTTCAGAAGGAGTGGAGTCAGGCTGGTGTCAGTGCATCAAGAACCACCGACACAGATGTCTTCAAGAAAGGGACTACAGGCGTTGCATTCCTAATATCAAGCCACTCCTGAACTAGAGACATCAGAAGCATCTTACCTGGGCTACAGAGGAAAAGAACTCAACTGCTTCTCAGTGGTCCAAAGTCAGACTCGAGAAAGAGTGGAGAGGGACAGAATCCAAGGTGTTTGAAGTGTGTCTAGAAGTTGATCTTGAACTACTGTGGCTTCCAGGTTCTTCGTGGTCACGTTTCTGCTGAGGCTTGCAGCGCAATGCTGGGAGTTTGGTATACATGACGACAAAAGCTCTGTGGGGAACTGCCACTCTAATTTTCTTTGATTGAGCTCAGGAAATATTATAAATGCAAGTTTGGATTTTTATGATCTAAGATCCAAATATTAAAATTAAAAAGAAAAAGAGCTTGAAATAATCAATTTTACATATAATGAATATAGGAAATATGACCTTTTTTAATTAAACTAGGAACTAAATGAGCTTTTTTGTAGTTTTACAATTTATGAGATGCACAAACTAAGTGCTCACAATGCATTCTGGTTCAACGATGTGAAGTGCTACCATTCTGTCAGATGATACTGGCGTTGTAGAAATATGCACAAAATGGTTTTTGGCAATGGTAATCAGGGCCTTTACACAGTGAGACGATGCGAAAAAAAAATGTAAAACTAAATATTTTGAAGCAGAACTTGTCGTGTAACATATGTAAAAACACTGATAACGATGCGCTTTTTGCGGAAAATTCATCCTCAAAAAATGCACTGTGAAAAAAATGAAGTCGGTATCAGAAAAGGAAGAAACTGAAAATCTGGATTCATCCACACTGATTGCATTGGTAGTGGAAAGATTGAACTCTTAAGGCCTTTACACACTGGAGGCGTAAAATCTGTGCAACTATTTCATGCGTTAAAAATAATATTCAGACTCATCTAGACACACAGCTAAAAAGTACTCTGGGTCAACTGGCTCTCTGAAATGATTTCTTTGCCTCCTTAGAGTTGGTGGTCCCAGCTTTGCCAAAAAGAGCTCAACTGCCCCACTCACATCCTGAAATATGTGCAAAGATGGTTGTGACACAACTCCTGGATTAAACCATGTAATTCTCCCAGCTGTTTCCTCTATGTGAGAATTTGATGCACTGAGAATTTCCATTTCTTTCTTTTGCTGTTTAGAAACATCAGAACCAGTTGTGTTTTTTGAGATGAGATGTGTTTTTGAGTTTCTTTTTTTAAGAGCACCAAACTCAACGGCTGGAGTGTCCTTTTTTTGTGTGTGTTTTAAACTTTACTTTTGCTTCCACTTGCTGGTTAGTCGCTGAAAGCTACATAGCTAGGTTTTGGTTAAAATGCACCCTGCATTAAACCTGCAAAAGGAATAAATTACACTTTACATGTTTGTCAAAACAGGACCCAAATGCAGAATGGAGAAGCAGAAATACTGAATGAAAGCAAAAATGTCCAAATAGTCCAAACAAAACAAGTACCTAAGGGCAGGCATAATAGCTTGAGGAACACAAAAGAGTATGTGGGAAACAGGTGGGAAGGAAAATAGACAGTCTGATAACTGATAAAGGGACAATGCATACACAGGGTTGTTTGGTGACAGGTGAAAAAAGGTGAGTACAGATGCAACCAATAAGGACAGACAGACAATTACAAAAGTGTGAAAACAAAAAGGAAGCAAAACAACCACAGATGAAAACAATAAGTCATTACCAAAATAAAACGAAAACTGATTACAAAGAAACCAACACATATGCAAACAGACGGAGGGACAAAGAGCTAAAAGGATGGAAAAGCTATCAAATGTTTATTAGATTATAAAAAACAGGAACAAAAATTCAAAGAACAAGAAAGAAACCTAACTCAAGAGATCACCAAAGTGGAAAATGTTCGTCAATGTGCATATTAAACAAATATGTAGGACTCCTTTCTTGAATTTGTGCAATATCTCTAGAATTAGAAACATCCTGTCTCAGAGTGATTCTGAATAACGAGTTCATGCATTTATTACTTTTAGGCTGGTCTACTGTAATCCTAAAAACTCTCTGAAAAGCCTTAAGCTGATTGAAAATCCTGCAGTGACAATATTACCAGGGACTAGAAAGAGCAAAATTCTCCTATACTAGGTTCTCTTCACTGGCTCCCTTGATCAATCCAGAATGGAATTTAAAATCCTGTTCCTCACATACAAGGTCTTGAAAAATAAGGCCCCATCTTATCTTAATGACCCTATATTCCTGTAACACCCCAACAGAGCATTTGGGTTGCACGCCTACTTGTGGTTCCTAGGGTATTTAAAAGTAAAATGGGAGGCAGAGCCTTCAGCTTTCAGGCCCCTCTGTGGAAACAGCTCCCATTTTGGATTTGGGAGACCTACACCCTCTCTACTTTTTTAGATTAGCCTTAACTAGAAGCATATGGCTTATAGTTGGATGGATCACTCCCAACTGGTCACGGCAGATGGCTGCTACTCCATGAGTGTGGAGTGGCAGCCATGAGTGCGTCTTCTGGAGGTTTCTTCCTGTTAAAAGGGAGTTTTTCCTTCCCACTGTCGCCAAGTGCTTTCTTTGTTGTGATTTGGGGCTATATAAATAACACTGAATTGAATAGAAGTAAATATTTGATAGATTTTTATGCCAGATGCCTTTCCTAACACAACACCCCCCCATTGATTTGTGTCTCCTCCTGATCATCCTTTGTGTGGTAAGTGAATGTGTTACAGTGTTTAATGTGACATCAAAGTCTCCTCTACAAATAAGTTGTTAGTTGTCATAAACCAAAGTCACCAAAAGAGACCTTGTGTGTAGGTGGAAGACAAAAAGACATATCTTTGACTAAAGGGGAAATGTGTGTCTGTTTGACCCTACAGACACACACAAACCTTAAATCTTCACCTTAAGGTGCGGTATGTTTTATGAAGACTTGGTTTTTGTCCCCAGAAGGGAGATGCGTCCCTACAACGACTAAAGGGATTCATGTCCCTACAATGTCAGTAATACAAGTACACCCACACAAATACACAGTTGTGTGTCTGTAACAGTGCTATTTATATTTAAAGAGTGGGTCTTTTAAGTGAGCCCAGCGTGGGACACACACACACACACACACACACACACACACACACACACACACACACACACACACACACACACACACACACACACACACACAGAAAAAGGCACACAGTCTGTCTCTGCAGGCAGGTATTCACTCAAAAAGCTTAACCTCATTCACACTAAAGCTTAACTTTAAAGAGCTACTATTTTAGTATTATATAGGGATTCAGTCCCATGTTGCTTTCTTCATTAAAGAAGCAACGCTGCAGCACTGGCCCTTTTGTGGCTTTTGATCAGTGGAACAAATTAAAGTAAAACCTTCAAGACTGATTTTAGTGCAAATCACTCTGTCTCCATAGTTAAAATTAATTTTGTGACTGTAAATGCAAGCAAGCAGAAAAACACGACTCACTGTGGTTGTTTATATTCAATGAATTTCTTCTCATTCGCTTTGGGTTTTACATTTGTGTGGATGTGTGAGGTGGGTGAATGACTCAAGAGAAAAAGAAGAAAAAAGATCAGTCAAATCGATATCTGTAACAGATCGGAGTGCCTTAACACATCTGGACCTGTGGACTGTCTGCAGGGGAAGAATAAGGGTGTAGGAAAGACGGGGAGAGGGAATACATTAGAGGAGTATTTTGCACTGCCTTATGTTTCCAGGACCTCCCACCCTCCCATCTACTCTCCTTCTCTCCTTTTCTCTCTCCAGCCAAAGGAAAACTCCTCCATGCCCTGCATTCCTCTCACATTCCTGCTCTGGGTTTACCTTCTCCACCTCTCTTTCTGCACCAACATCATCATCTCCTCCTCCTCCTCTCTTGCCTGTGGCTGTCTGTCTGTTTCCACCTCTTTTCCTTCTTCTTTTCCCTTTCTCTTGGGGTCTCTGTTTCTCTCCTTCTCTTTCATTCCCTCCTCCCTCTTTCTTTACCAGCATGCTCCAGTAGGCCGGTGAAGGCAGGGGGCTCGCCTGAACCCTCCACCCCCAGCAGGGGCCCTCCAGCTCAGCCTGGCTGGCTGGCAGGCTCCCTGGCACACTTCCAGCACACACACAAACACAGACACACTCACATAGCTTTTTTCTTTCTCTTCTTACTGTCTTCTGTTTATCAGCCTGTCCTTCTTTTTAGAATTCTTCCCTTTTTAATCACTTTTCTTTTTTCCTTTTATCTGGTTACACTTAGCGATGTGTGCTCTGGCTTATTTAGCACTGACTGCCCACAAAGATGACACATTCACTGCATCTTTAATCGATTTCTTGTCCAAGCTCCATTATATACAGCACAGTATATTATCCAGTATAATTAATGTAGATAGATAGATAGATAGATAGATAGATAGATAGATAGATAGATAGATAGATAGATAGATAGAGAAGAGAACTTGCACAGTTACATGTTTTCTTGTCTCTTATATGAGAACAGTGAATTTTGCATGCAATCTGGGAACCATCAAAATCATCAGATGGTTTAACAAAGTTGTAGTCAGGTGGATATATATATATATATATATATATATATATATATATATATATATATATATATATATATATATATATATATATATATATATATATATATATATATATATATACACACACACATTTTTACTTCAACTAGATGCTGTGGCTGTTATCGTCCCATTATTTTAACCTTTCTAAACACACTTTTGGAGTACAGGTATCTCTATCTTTACACTTAATAATACAAAGCAAAAAATGAGGGGATTTGTTGTCAGGTTCAAAGCTTTGCAATGACCACAGTTTATTCTTTACTAAAGCAAAAATGAAATAGTGCAGGGTATGAAATGTACTCAGAGTATAAAAGTAAAAGGTAGCTCCTTTAAGGACATTTTTGTGATCTCTTTTTGTGCAAAGTTGCCTTTTACAGACGTGTCTTTGCTTTGCACTTTTTTGCCTCTTTTATCTCTTCGTCTTTTCCATGAGTTGCACCAGAGATGGATACACCAACAGGATTTTCTTTTACGTATCCCTGTTACCTCCAAATTGGTTTCATATTTTACAATAACCAATAACTCACACCAAAAAATGTTAAAACCAAGGAGCAGAAAGTAGAGATAAATAGAGAGTTAAATATACCCAAAAACTGTACTTAAGTACAACAACAACGTATTTGTACTTTGTTACGTCCCATTTCTGGTAATGAGTGGCCTGATGTGTGGATGTGAGCAAGTGTGGACTATTGCTGTCCATTTTGTGTTTGCAAACAAGCTAAATCAATTAAATCTGCCCACTTTCTATGCCCGCTTTTCACTCGTTCTTTGAGTGTGGCAGAGCAGAAGTGTTACAAAGATGAAGCAGATAATGAGCGTGTGTGTGTGTGTGTGTGTGTGAGAGAGAGAGCCTCCATAATTTGGTATTTCCTTTTTAGACAGTGGAGGAAGGGCCAGTGCCCTCGCTCATGCACATGCGCACCACACACAGCTCCTGTTTTAATGACCCCTACATCTGCCTGTAGGCACTATGAGAGAAAACAGCTAGATAGATACATAGATAGATAGATATGCACTGAAGGTCAGAGTTGAGAGTTCATAGTCATGACAAACAAATGCACACACACACACACACACGGTTACTTCAGTGTGTGAGTTCAACTGGAGGTTAGACCTTCAGGCTCCACAGCTCAACAAGAGAGAGAAACACGGAGAGAATTCATAGCAGCTGATTCAGCATGGAACTGACTGGTGTGATTATTGTAGACCAGAGGGGACAAACAAGAGGAAATCTTCCAGTTATATAGATAATTTCTAGAGGAACAAAATGAAAATTTAAGGCAGATGGCGGCATAAAGCAATCGGTACTTTAGTGGATTGAAGGAAAGGCAGAAAGAACTGAGAGACTGACAATAACTCTTTTACAACTTAAGCAACAGCTGAAGATGTTACTGTGTCTCCAGACTGTCTCTCGTACAAACACACACTCACAGGGCCCTGACCTTGTTGATGGCAGCTGTCGACAGCACTCTCTGTGCACAGTCCAGAACTACAAATTCCCCCTCAGTGTGTGCACACAACAATCCACAGAAGACATCTTTAAAATGATTCTCTATTTGAGAAGGCCTTATTTCTCTAAGGTTCCACATACTGCAGATTTTTTTGTTAGTTCATACTTTGCCAACTTCAAGTCAAGTAATTTTACCCAACGTGGGGCTTGAACACAATGAGGTTAAGAGCCTCATACTCTTAAACTCAGCCCACACATTCACAGCTAATGTGAATAGTGACACAGACTATGGTGGCATTTTTATCAAAACAAATTATTGACTGAATTATCATTTTTAAGCATTTTTCTTTTATTATGTTTAGTGAACACAGACAAAATTTCACCTTTGTCGCTTTCTTTCAAATCTGCATATTGCTCTGCTTTCTTCGTTTTGCTGCTCATGGTCTTTACGTGTGTGATATGTGCCTCATCCCTGTCATTTGGGATTTATAGGTTACACAAATATACTATGCTATATGGCTCGCGTGCTTGCTTTGCACATTGTTGCATTTGTACGACATTTGTGTTTGACTTCTCCTTACTTCGATGTGTTAGCCCTGTGACAGACTGGACAGGTCACATAAAGTAACTTCCGGGTCCAAAAAAAACAAAACAAAACAAAACATGGCACTGGAAAAGAAAAAGATTCAAAATGTGCAGTCCAAATTACATCAAGCTTTTATACTGTATGTGGTAGATTTTCAGTTAAGAAACTCCCGGATGGTGCTGATAGACACAGATTAGTTTGAGTGGAGAAAAGTGGAGAAATTTTATGTAAAGCAAAAACTATGTTGAGCATAAGTGTTATGTTGGATCTGATTTCACGCCAGATACATACTGTGAGTCCGGACGGCTGATTAAAATCTTTTGATCAAAAAATGATCAACATTAAAAATTGGGCTTAAACCCTTGACTATTTTGATGTTGAAAGAAAATCCTGTGTGAATTCCACAGCATGTCTGTTGTCCTGTCTTCCTCCTCTCACCCCAATCGGTTACAGGAGATAGCCGCCCCTCCCTGAGCATGGTTCTTCTGGAGGATTCTTCCTGTTAAAAGGGAGTTTTTCCTTCCCACTGTTGCCAAGTTCTTGCTCATTGAGGGTTGTCCGATTGTTGGAGTTTTCTCTGTATTATCATAGGATATTTATCTTATGTTTTGATTTGGCACTATGTAAATAAATTCTGTGCTTAGACACATGATGTAGTTGGACTACCTAAAATACGTGTACGTGTCCCAACACTCTTTTGATCAAACTTTGATGACACTGCTACAGAGGAGGATTGGGGTCACTGACAAAAATCTCTTTATGGGTTGTCATTCAAAAAAAGTATTTGTAACATTTTATTATGTAATGGATTATGTTACTTTCTGAAGAAAGTAATTTGTCACACTATTTGTTACATTGCTTTCCCCTGGCGCCATAACAAGGGCTGAAACTGCACCATGATTACTAGTTAGAAAACCTTAGGTTACAGTCCCACAAGCTGACACAAATCCCTACTCTAATGATGACATACGTTCTGTTAGTGTGAAAATAAAGCAATCCCCACTATGTGTCTACTGCAGAAACATGTTCAGGTCCAAATATAGGCTACAATGCTAAAAGCCTGACTGCTCATCACTGCCTTTGTTACTACTTTAAAATCAGTATCTGGCCTCTGGGCTGGGGTCAGCATACACTCAGCTTTGCAATCAATCTATGTTCATGGCTAGCTGTTAGCATCTGTTTGTGCAGATGTTGTTTTTTTGTGCAATAAAAAAATAATGTCTACACCTCCACTCCTCAAAAGTTTCAGACTGCTCCATCATTTACCTCCTCCCTGCACACAAACCAAAATCGATGATTATAGCACAACTTCTCTGTATGTATTATTGTAGTGTCTACCTTACAATATAAAGCGCCTTGAGGTGAGTGTTGTTGTGATTTGGTGCTGTATAAATAAAACTGAATCAAACTGAACGGAATTTAATTGGATTAAAATTACTGTGATTTCGTTTGAATTTGTCATGAATACTGAGTATTGCGAAGATGTTCCCTATAAAACCTTAAAAAATGTAGCACTCCTGGAAAATCAAATAGATAAAGATTTTTTAAAAATCCAAGTATCGGCTCTGCTTATCACTTAGGCTTTGTTACCTTTAAAGTTCACAAGAAAAAATAAGCTTTACATGTCATCAACTGAATACAAAGCAACAGAGCGGCAGACTTGTTGGATACGTTTTTTTTTTCCAATAAACAACATGCGTTAAAAAACATCAGTGCCAACAATACTGTCAGGAGCAGGATTTGAACCCACGCCTCCATTTGGAGACCATAAATCCCATGAGTGAGGAAGGACTGCATCCTTGGATCTGGCGCCTTAGACCACTCGGCCATCCTGACACCCACACTACTGACGGCTCAGCAAAGTCACTGATGATTTAAAACTCAGAGACCCTTAATATGTTTCACAGTCTGTTATAATTAGTCACTGTAAGGAAAGTTACGTGTTTTAGCTTTTTTAGATCAGATCTTTCCATCTGATAGAAGAATGGATGGGGTGCCTGATGAATGCCTGGACAGATGGTCTCATAAAAAGACAGATAGGTGAAGGATGGATGGATAGATGGATGGAGGATGGAGAAGGGAGGGTGGTTAGGGGAGGGGGGGCAGGCGTGTTTGATCCTCCCAGTAGAAATAATCAGCAAAGCCCTGGAGCCCTAAATGTGTGTGCATATATGTGTGTGTGTCTGTATATGTGCGCTGTGGGGTTTTCTGGCTGCATGCCAAGACCAGCTCCTACCAAGAGATAGATCAAAGACTGCGCTCTCTCTTTCTTTCTGTCTCTATCTGTCTCTCCTGCTCATATTTCTCACAGTCGTTTCTTCCCCGTCCCTGCTCTGTGCCCTGAAAACACTCCTCTATTTTATACCAGAGGGTAGAAAATTACAACTTTTCCTCTGGAAAAAGAGAAAAAGATAGTACAGCAATGAAAAGACCAAAGCAATAAAGTGCAATGTGAAGACAAAGAAAGAAAAGGGAAATCGCACAAAAATCCTCACTTTTTTCACCTGGTTTTGGGGTTGAGGTTATCACAGGGTTAAAAGTTTGAACACATTAACACTGACTTTTTTTGTTTTAAGGCCTTAATTTCTGCTCTTCTAATTTCTTCTGTTCACACCTAACATCTGCACTACTCCAGAAATCTTTTGGAGACATAAGACAAAAACTTCTAGAAATGCTGCTGACCCAGTTTTGGTTTAAAAAAAACTCACAGATTGGGTTTTAGCCTTTGGGCACAAGCTGAGGCTGTTAGAAAGAAATTACAGGGACACCCTTGTAAGCTCCCTGATTCGATCTTGGCAGCCACAAAAATTAAGGCAAGGCTCACACAATGATTTCCTCCTATTTGTGTACGTACTCCTTTCCGATTCCCATGGCTTCTTCTGTTAAGGTTAAATCTAGCACAGGATTGCTTTGGAAAACGTTACACCCAACACTGTCCATTTTTCAGTAGTGTAGTAATACAATGCATTGCTGTACTAAATTCAGTAATTACGTTACAGTTATGGCCTTACTTGAATTCGGTTTGTGTGCAGGGAGGAGGTAAATGGTGGAGCAGTCTAAAACTTTTGAGGAGTGGAGGTGTAGACATTATTTTTTTATTGCACAAAAAAACAACATCTGCACAAACAGATGCTAACAGCTAGCCATGAACATAGATTGATTGCAAAGCTGAGTGTATGCTGACCCCAGCCCAGAGGCCAGATACTGATTTTAAAGTAGTAACAAAGGCAGTGATGAGCAGTCAGGCTTTTAGCATTGTAGCCTGTATTTGGACCTGAACATGTTTCTACAGCAGAAACATAGTGGGGATTGCTTTATTTTCACACTAACAGAACGTATGTCATCATTAGAGTAGGGATTTGTGTCAGCTTGTGGGACTGTAACCTAAGGTTTTCTAACTAGTAATCATGGGACAGTTTCAGCCCTTGTTATGGCACCAGGGGAAATCAATGTAACAAATAGTGTAACAAATTACTTTCTTCAGAAAGTAATAAAATGCATTACATCAAAAAACATTACAATACTTTTTTTGAATGACAACCCATAAAGAGATTTTTGTCAGTGACCCCAATCCTCTTCTGTAGCAGTGTCATCAAAGTTTGATCAAAAGAGTGTTGGGACACGTACACATGTTTTAGTTTTTTGTAAAAGTCCAACTTCATCTTCTGCCTAAGCATAGCGCCAAATCAAAACAAAAGATAAAGACCCTATGATAATACAGAGAAAACCCCAGAATCGAATCAACCCTCAATGAGCAAGAACTTGGCAATGGTGGAAAGAAAAAACTCCCTTTTAACAGGAAGAATCCTCCAGAAGAACCATGCTCAGGGAGGGGCAGCCAGCTACCATGACCAGTTGGCCATGTAATAACTAATGATTAATTAAATTACATTTAAAGACATGTCTGGTGTTACCTTTTCCTTACTCACAGTACTTGATGTTCGTCTTCTCAAGCATTTTCTATGTGCAACTAATGCTATGCTATCCTGTTTACATCAACCATGAATATTTTTGCAGCTGTGCCGAATACTTGTCTGGGTGGAGAGTGCCAAAGTTTTTAAATAAAAACATCTTAGTTTGTAGGGATTATGGCTAGGACAGGGGTCTTCAAACCTTTTCTGGCATGCCCCACTTTATATTTTCCCACAATTTTATCAAGCGTTAACAATAAATCAGGATGCAGGATAACATTTTTATAAAAAGATCTTGACATGAACCAAACTCAAACCTTAACCCAACTCTAGATGGGTCGCCAGACACCTGGTGGTTGTTAAGAGGTTAATTATGAGTGATACAAATATCAGGACACCGGCATTCATGCAACTCAGTTTCATGCCACATTTTTCCCCCTTATCCCACCTGCAGTGGCTTTATGAACACATTTTATAGGTTAAATTGTATGAGATCCATTCAGAGTCCTTGCAGAAACGACTCCCATGCTATTAGAAAACGTCTAAGTCTTGGTTTTTAAAATCATCAGCCAAGCAGAGGATCTTCAAAACTAATAATGAAGCATTAAAGCTCTAAAATGTAACATAATAACATCTTTTATTTCACAGCTTGCAATGACATTCACAGTAATCATCGGCGCACTTGAATATTCTCCTGGATATTGTTCGCTTTGCAGTGTTATTGATCAGGGAACTGAGGCTCATTTGCACTCTGCATATGCCGTTCTGCATAACAAAATCCCCTAAACGTCTAAAGATGTAAATGTAATTGTGAAGATAATGTATTTTTGCTATCGAGCATGCTGCACTGCGTGAACTGCACTGTGTCATTAAACCAACGCGCACTAACCCTTCGCAAACAAGAGCTAAACTTTCCCTCCTCCTGTTTCTCCTTCTCTTCTACGTGTCTTTTCATGCAGCTTGCAGATTGGGTCATGTTTTTTCTTTTTTTTTCTGCCATACTTAAGCAATATGCAAATAGAAACTCAGAGCCTCTCACAAAATCCCAATCAGTCCCTTTCTGACCCTTTTCCGTTTTTCCCTTTTTTTTAAAGGCAACCCGCCATCACTCATCTTCTCCCTCGTCCAATGCCTTTTTAGCTTTGTCGCTCAGACCATCTCTCTTTCTCTCACTCCCTGTCCCTGCATCCCTTTTCCTCCTGTCACCCCCCCATCTCCCCTTCTTTCCATCCACAATCTATCCTTTCCAATCTTCCCTTTTCCCCCTCTCTCTATCATGTTCCCCCCTCACACACTCACACTCTCTTCCTCTACCAGTAGTCATTCTACTTATAGCCTCGCCATAAATCAAGCTGTCATTCTCCGTCATGCTCGCTGCATCTCACTGGGGCTCATGGCACATGCACACACACATGCACGCACGAACACACACACATAAAAGGGATAGCAGCCCACACATACACAAGCTCAAATGCAGGAATATACATATAGACCAGTATTATGCAGATAACACACATGCGGTGCAAGTGTATAGGCTATAATGATTACAATAAAAAATACACACACACAAACACTTCCTTTTTTAATGTGACACAAACATACAGTTTTTGCACAAACTCCAGTGTCCAAAAAACAAGCTGATATGCAGGATATCACACAAACACACACACACACAAAAACACAAATACACACATGGAGCAGTTGAAACTGTCCCGAGATCTCAGGGCCCAACCACTACCTTAAATTCTTCCCTCCTCTTTACCGGTTCACGTATCTGTACTGCTCACCCGTCTCTTAGGCTTATCTTCTAAAAATACATATACAACTTTTTACAAAAACTTCATGATTTTCATATATTAAGTAGTCGTAATCGTAAGCTAATTTCACACACACACACACGCACTGCAGGCCTAAACTTTTCAGGACTTTCCCGACAGAGGTGCAGGTGCAAATGCAAACGTCTGACGCAGCCACACTGGACATTGCTGTAATTAGGAAAGCTCAGCTAGACTTTGGCATAAAGTAACATGAAAACACAGGTGTTGCCAATGACATTAATGAAGGTTCTGTTCGTTAGGTGCAGAGCCTCAATTAGCATCATTAGTATCACCTGTGTTTACATGTCAAAATGACTGCTAGGAAAAAAGGTCTATTAGCATGGTGGGTGGCAGGAGCCAGTGTTTACCCCATTTCCCCTGAAAGTTACAGAAACTAAAGGAAGTAAAGGGCAGCTCACTCTAAGGCCGAATCTCGGTTTGAAAATTGCTGGAAAAAAAACACGATAATGTAAATACGCGAGTCTACAAAACACATGTCCAGTCTTTTTCAGACTCATTAATACCTTTCTCCTATTATTCCTTTTCATGTACCCAGACTTCCTCTCGATACGTGTCCGGAAACACACTTTTAATAATCACACTTCCCCTTTGGCTGTTATTCAGACAGAAATTTGGATATTATTTGAAACAAGCAATAATAGCAGCATGTAAATGTATTGTGCCGAAGATATATTTGCTCTTTTTAAAAACACAGACCATCAGCTTATTTCCTCCTGTCCTTCCGTGACCAAAGCAAGAGCCTCATAAAGACCCCTAGGAGTTTGAGGATTTCATGGGGCTTTGTGTTTGACTGTGTGTGTGTGTGTGTGTGTGTGTGTGTGTGTGTGTGTGTGTGTGTGTGTGTGTGTGTGGAAGATACATGTGGAATTCAAGGTCATGTAATCCCATGGCCTTCACTGTTATTGACACATACAGCACATTCTATGACCTGGACTGGCCTTGCATGCATACACAATCTTTAGACATTAAAAACATTCATACTGATACTTTGTGGGTAGTCGACAACTTATACATAATAATTCTTTATCTGGTGATATTGGATATTGTGCTTATTGGTAGTTAAAACATTTAAAAACCTGCCTGTGTAATTAATAAGCTAAAGCCACTGGCATACCAGACACACAGAAGGGGTCCTTTTGCATCTGTATCTGTACCTGAGTGCAATGTTAGCAACTCAGCACATCAGGTGGGATGTCTCCTTTCTTTTTTTTTCTTTTTTTTGAGTAACCTATTATCTTATTAATAAATCCTACTACTAAGAGAACTACTGACCAATCACATTTGAGCAGGCTGCTTGCAGCAAACACATTTGCTAAAATTCAGTTTGAATCCCTTTGGCTGTGGTCACTGATTTATTATTTTTCCATTAGATTTGAGTTGTCCTACGTTGCTGTGGGCTCTCCCATGATGCACTGAGCCTCTCTCCTCTGTTCCTTTTTTCTACAGTTTCTAAGCATTCATATCACTATTGCCTTTTCCCCCCAAACTGGTTGAGGAAGATGAGCTTGAGCATCCCTAACCGTCTCTCTGTGTCACACACATGAATTAAAATTTTGAAGCTTCTCGTATATTGCAACTCAAATATTTTGCTTCGACCCAGACATGGATCAGGGTGCTTTATTTTCTCGTTCACAGGCAAACTACAGGGTGGTACAGCCCAGCGTCTAGCATCAGACTCAAATGCACTGTGATATGCAAACGACAGGTCAATCAATCAATAAACACGTGTTAAAATGTACTAATGTATGCAAAATCTGTGTTTCAGATAGCTTCCTTTGTCTAATAATACCCAGCAGTAACTAGAGATCTAGTGCCAGCAACGAGTTGTAACTCACAGACACAAATGCGAAGATATAGATTTCCAAGGTCGCATTTCAGACATTCACTACAGTATCTTATACAAGTCCCCCACTCTTTCCCTATGCGCTCCGCTGCTCTCCTCTTCCTCCTCTTCTGCATTCTTCTCTCCTCCTCCCTCCATCTCTTGCCACTGTCTTTCACACACACTCACACACACACATAGTCTCTGGAGACATGTCCGTTGCTCTGACCTATCTCTCCTGGGAGTGCTGGCTGTCTGCCCGGCTCTCTTTTTTCTCTCTTGCTTCACACATTCTCCCTCCCTGCATCTTTCCTCCTCCTCTCTCTGTGTCTCTCTGTCTATTGATCTATCTGTTTTCTAATCTCCTTTTGTCTTCCCCATCTCTAATCCTCTCCTCTGTTGCATGTCTCCCCTGCTATTGCATCCTCTTATCTCTTTATCCTTTCTCAGCCCGATTCCGCACTTCTACTTTTCTACCCTCTTTTTCACCCTCTCTTCCTTTAAAATCCGCTCCTTGCGTCTCTTTTCTCGCAGTGCTTCTCCTTTTCACATTCTCTGCTCCTATTGCTTTCTAGGCTTACAGGGTGCCGGTGTGGCTGCGGGGCTCAGCCCGGAGCTCTCTGCCCTGCTCGTGCTGCTTCCTGGGCACTGTGCCCACAGAATAGTTAGGCAGGACTGAAGGAGAGCTGGAGGGGTGCGCATGTGTGCGTTTGTATGTATCGAATGATGTGGATAGGGGGAGGGGTGGGACAGAGAAAGTGGATAGGGAAGAAAGATTGAAAAGAAAGGAGGAGGGGAGTTGTTGACAGGCAGAGAAAAAAGAGGCAACGACAGAGAAAGAAGAAATGATTTTTGATGAGTCACACTTTGCTAGCTGGAGTTTACTGTGCAGCACTCAGCGTGTGTTCAACAGAAAAATGTGAGTGTGTGTGTTTTTCAAACGATAGTAAAATTTTTAACTATATTTAAAAAGAATCACGCTGCATTTATTACAACACATCTCAAATTTGTATCTACAGTCTTTTTTGTTAATTGGTTAATTTAGTCAAAAATACTTTGATTTCTTCAGCAAATTCAGCAAACACCAAGAAAATCTAGTGATGTAAGCGAGGAGATTCAGTTAACTGTCTCAGAACTGCTGCAATTACAGTTTGTGGGTATTGTCAAATTTTTTGGAGTGACTATTACTTGAAAAAAAAAAACTCATAAATGAGCAACATATTCTGATCCCAAGGAGTCACATGCTGCTGTTCTGTCAGATGCGGCCATGATGCACTTGCTACTGCAATATTGCACACCTAGAAAGGATGGTCCACTTTTAAAGAGATATGAAGTCCATACTGGGAGGCTAGCAGCCTAAGCAGAGAAGCCCAGACCTCCCTCTCCCCAGCCACCTCCTCCAGCTTGTCCAGGGAAACACCAAGGGGTTCCCAAAATAGCTTAGAGATATAATCTCACCATCGTGTCCTGGGTCTGCCCCAAGACCTGCTCCCGAGAAGGGCATGCCAGGAACACCTTACCCTAGAAGCCCCCGGAGACATCCCGGTCTAAGGCCTGAACTACCTAGAGTTGCACCTTGAACAGTCTGGCTAGCTCAGTCGGTAGAGCATGAGACTCTTAATCTCAGGGTCGTGGGTTCGAGCCCCACGTTGGGCGCATCTGTATTAGAACAAAATTAATTGGAGTTGGACCATATCGCTAATATATCACTAGCCAATCATGTCCAAGCTATCTCAGCTTTGCCTCTTCATTTTGATGCTGTGGGGGCAGCAGTACCGCTTTCATCAGTTGGTTCCTATTGATGTGGAGATATAGTGGCCTATTAGTCCTCACCCTATCTCTAAGGGAGAGGGCAGCCACCCTTTGGGGAAAGCTCATTTCTTCCACTTGTATCTGAGATTTTGTTCTGTCTCTCACTACCGACGTGTAACCATAGGTGTGGGTTTGTGATGAAGCCAGCAGAACCACATCATCTGCAAAGAGCAGAGATAAAATCCTGAGGTTTCTGCCACCTTTGGCTTTGCCTAGAAATGTAAAGATTATGAACAGAATTGGTGACAAAGGGTAGCCCTGGAACCCTCCAACAGCCACCAGAAACAAAATCGACGTTTTGCCGGCAACGATTGTACAGATACCAAAAACAATTACTGCTTGTTTACAAAAGGAAAAGTCAGGAGATTTTACACACGTATCAGGAAAATGTACAGAAAATGTACAGGTTTTATGGATTTCATACATGGGGGGGAGCAAAATGGGCAAATTGCTATGGAGGAAACCAACTGCTGTGTTTGATGCCGATATATGACATTTGGTACACACATGTAACATCCTGAGATATACAAAAAAAAATCCTCTTGAGGCCATGCCCTAAACCCATCAGACTGTCAATTTCAATCCAGCATTTACCATTTCTGGGTTTTCTACTTTAACAAACTCCCGCTAGACATTAAGTTTGACTTTTTTACTTACCTTCTACTTCTACTTTTACTTGCTTAGGTTTGGATACCAACACCTTTTAGGTATTTGTGAGACTCCAGCAACTCTGACAACACTGCAGTATTTCATGCTCTGGCAATGAGAGTGGGCTGAAATAACTGCTACCAAATTAAAGTGGGGGAAACATGCAGTGCTGTTAATTTAACTTCTATTGCACACATTTGGAATGTTATCAGCGTGCTGAATAACCAGTTGCTATATCAGCTGCTATCAGTCCCATTCATATAGTCTGTAGATGGCTCCTCCACTTGCAAATAAGTAGTTATCACCTCATTCAGCAGTGGTTGTTCTGCCTTGCTCAGTGGATGAAATAGGTACTTCCAGGTTAAAATAGCGACACAATTCTAATTTTTGGACGCTGGACAATCACACATTGGTTCAAGATCCATTTTATTCACATTACATTTTATCACATTAAGTTGTTTACTTTTGTTTTCAGATGCTATTCAGATGAAGAAATAGCGACTTTTAGTGTTAAAATAAATGCCTTTACCACGTGAAGCATGCAAGCAGGCTTACAACATTTACCATCTCCTACATAAGCACTGCTGTTCCAACTGAGCTGGCAATGTGTATGGGACTGATAACAACTGATAATGGGCATTCTGTCAGGATGTGCTGCGGAGGACCCAAATGGAGGACAGGAGAGAGTGAATACTGAACAAAAGCAAACCTTTATTGTGGCTGAAGAAATTTCCCAAAACGCATAAAGGAAGAAAGAGGGAAAAACAAAGAATCCACACAGGAAAAACACAGAAACTCACAGAGTGGACAGCACAGCAGGGGATCTCTCTGATTAGGGATGAGCTATGAGTAGGTGGGGAAAACAATGCAAAGGCGAAAACTGTGAAGAAAACAGGGGGGAAGACAAGGAGCAAAAAACTGCAATGATAGAGACAGAGAAACACTGGGGATAAAATGCTAATGAATTTGTAACTGCTCCAGTTTAGTTGTTTATGTTCATGTTCATATTGTCTAGAAGACACACATCAAGCACACAGCCCGGCTAGCTCAGTCGGTAGAGCATGAGACTCTTAATCTCAGGGTCGTGGGTTCGAGCCCCACGTTGGGCGGAGCTATTTTAAGCACAAAAAGTTCACTGTCATAGCACTTTATCTCTCTTTCCCTAACATTCTCATAAAAACCCTTTGTCATCCAAGATGGCCAATCTGCCTGCAGAGAAAGGTGTGGCACAACCAGTCTGTGAGCCTCTTCTGTCAGAGAAGAGTTAAGTAGAGCTGAAGTGAAATTCAGTGTTGAAAACAATAGAAAGGGTTCGCTGCAGGCAGTCTTCGCTTTTTGTACTGAATATGTGGGGTTTTTTTTTAATGTTTGTAGTTCAATAGAACAACAACAAAATCAAAACAGAAGCCATAACTCATGAGATCTAAAAAAACAGGACCATGAAAATTTGAAGATAATTCAGAGGAACTGGCAGGCAGACCGCAGGTGGATGAAGTAAAAAAGAAATCATATGAGAGAAGGAAATTTTTTGTTTCATCCAGGGGCTCTGGACCTCTGTGTTTAACCTCCCTTCTACAGATAAAACCAATAATTTAATCGTTTTGATGTTTGATTGTAAATGTAGCTCTCCTGATGACTACACTACATCAGATTTAAATGTCCATAGTGACATTACATAATAAGGAAAGGCTTTGATAAACAGTAACCAAACTTACAGGCTAAACATCGGCCAGAAACACCTTCTACCTTTGTTTTGGGCTCCTTAAACTTGACTGATCTTATTTCCTGTTTGATGTGCATTCTGTACGGGCGACTGCACTTAAATTGATGCTAATGGCGAGAGACTAAATGACAGAGAGAGCATCACCACACCTGTAACCAGCTGCATGCAGAGAAATGCAATTCCCCTGCTGGTCAGTAATGGTACGGCCCTGCTGGAGTGGAAGCAAATGGCCTGGACCCAACCATGCATGATGGGAATGAAGAAGGGGAGGAGGATACTGGTCAGGCAGTGGTAGAGAGAAAGAGAGGAAGGTGTAGTAAAGAAAGGTTGTAGGAAGAATAGCTGCGGTTTGCAATTTTTATTTGATCAAAGTGACCAGGACAAAAATGAAATCCACAGAGGATGATGGGCAAGCAAGTGGGGTAGAACTGATTATCTCCTCCATCTCCTGTCCTCGCATTCCTATCTCCCTCAGTTTTCCTCCTGCTGTATCCTTTCATCTCCCCCTTTAACCTCTCACCCCTGCCCGAGCCTCCCTCTCTTCTGCTCTGTTAGGTGTCCAGTATCTCAGAGAGGAGCCCCAGTGATGCAGTGCCCTCTGTCTGCGTTCACCGTTACTGCAGCAGCAGCTCGTTTGAAAACTTCAGCCTCTGTAAACCAGCAGAAAGTCCTCTGACGGTGAACATTTGAGTGCTGTAGATTTAGAGCGTTGTGATTTATGGCAACTGTGGCTCGTAAAGCCACATAAAAAACAATTATAAAGCGAAACAGCGCCATAAAATTGTGATAAACTTCAGATGTTACAGACAAGAAAGCAACTTGTGACAGTGTAAAATGTGATGAATGACCGTTTAGCAAGAGGCTGCCTCATATAAAGGCATTTTTTGAGCCGAGGTCCTGCTGTCACTGCACCACCGACACGACAGACCCCTGAACATTAACTGAAGGTGATGACAAACACAATTCTGATCTCGATTCAGGCAGCATGTGCGCCTGACAGACGATGCGGCAGCTCAGCAGTGGCAGACGCTGATGTGAAATATATGCTGCCGGATGTGTTAAAATATGCAGGATAAAAAATTCAGGGGCTAAGTGTTTTAACCCTTTATGCCCGAAGATTAGCAGGGTTTAAAAGGTTTGTGAGCTGCTGCCCAAAACAGCCACTGCCAACAGCTTTATGAAGCAGCGCTAGGATATTGTTACTGTTTCACTGCAGTTTGTTAATGCACTCCAAAGTACAGTGACTAAATTGTCTTTTTTAACAAAGCGTTTGCAGAGATTGCTTTGTCTCGATTTTCATTTAAAGGATAATGCAAACTCTTTTTTTCTCTCTTTTCATTAACAATCTCATTAAAGAAATGGATTAAACAGTGACAGTGTTTTAATTTTAGCATTGTGAAATGATGTTGGTGCACAATTTACTCAATTAACTGCAGGCCCTGGCCTCTGTCGATGTTCAGTGCGAGGTATAAAGCAGCCCGGAGTCATAAAACCTCAAAGAAACTAGACAAACATAGGTGAAACAGACTCCTCGTTATCCAGAAAGCTCATTTGGCAAAGAGTCAGTGTCCTCTTTCTTTTTTTTTTATAACGCAATGCAGTGCTCTGCTCCTGTCTGTCCAGTCTACAAAACCTCAGCAACAATCACTTCCTAATAAATCACTTCAGCCAATCAGTGATGGATGTGGTTTTGAAAAACAAAAATTGTGCACGTATTTGTGTGTAAATCAATGTCGTGTGCTCGCTCTGTGATTTTTCCCCCTCCCACCAGACAATGCACTAATGTTTTGTTGATCCTTCTGCACACACACACACACACACTGCAGGCAAGAGTGTACGATAAACACAAGGAGGATGCTCAGAGGAGAGAGACTGGGAAAAAAGAAAATAAAGGAATTCTTGAAGAAAAAGGTAGAAAGAGGGAACAAAACAAAGATTCACGACTAAAATGAGAGCCATAACATTTGTTTCTTTTTTCTTTTTTGTTTTGCCATCAGAAACAAGATAGTGGGAATAAATTTCTGATTTAATCCCCCACCCCTCGCCCTCGTCCCATGAGTGTGTGTGGGTGTGCTGACAGATTTGGTATTGCCTCAGTTCAGAGATTGGCTACAGAAAAACACACTCAGTAATTATCTAGAAAGAACACCTGGGCACTGGGAATCTCATTATATTGTAACCACTCCTCCAACACAAACACACACACGGAAGAAAATACACAACAGAGTGAAAAGAGACCAAAAAATAAAGGATGATTTTTTTATTTTTTTTTTTGCATAAAACAGAAAATCAAAAGACAAGATGAAAAATAGCAAGAATTCAAAAAACACCTAAACTACATACACGGAGAGTGAGGAGCCTTTCTAGTTGTAAGCGCTTGAAACTCACTGTTGTGAGACTTTGTGGATCATACGCCGGCGTTTTATTATGCGGTAAGACTCACAAACAAGTGAAACCCGGCGATGGTGAGGGGATCATTTGAATTCATCTGTTGCCATTTCTCTAGCTGACTTTCTTTATTCCACACGGTTTATATATTTTTTACAATTCTGCAAAGCACAAAGAAAACAGCAGTGACTGCAAAGTGATCCAAATCCGTGATGCATAAAACACAGCGCTGCAATTATTAAGTCATAAAACACTCTTGTGTTCTCATGTTTTTATTCTCTTCATGTTTCCTTTGATGTGCTGCAGTAGCAGATCTTCACCAGTAAGAGGCAGAGTTTCCTCTCATCTGACTGACTAAACCCCACTCATTACCATCACTCTTTCTTTCTCTTCATCTGGACTTGTGCTTTCCTCTGCCCTTTCTTTCATCCATCTCCCTTTACATCCATCAGAAACAGTGCTCATTATCAATTTTATGAAAATGTTTTGCATTTGCTGTAAACCGGCTCGCATCCTCCAAATGGGAGTCAAGTTGGGGGTGTGCGTGTTTGTGTGTGTGCAAAGGAAAACTCTGCTGATGTGAACAGATGCATTCATTGCTGTGTTTTGACAGGCTGACAGCGGCCAGAGTGAGATGACCAAAAAGGGTCAACAAACAAGTGACGCACCAGACACACACACACACACACACACACACACACACACACACACACACACACACACACACACACACGAACTGTGTCCGGTCATCTAAGGTAATGTGGCCAAAAAAATAGATCAGTGTGAAAAACTTGATTTTTTAAACATCTTAATGACACAACAAGGGGCATATCAAACCTCTAAGCAAGTTTCTTCTAAGAGAGTTTATTAAACACTTCCATCAGAATAAAAAGTTCCAAGCCGATTAAGGACAGGGCGATTTATACCTTTTCAGAAACTGATCGAACAAATCTTATCATTAAACAACTGGACTAGATCACCCTTATTGTAGTGCTTGAGATATTGTGTGTATCTCTCGCATCTCATCAGAGACCCTCACCTAGCCCGGCTAGCTCAGTCGGTAGAGCATGAGACTCTTAATCTCAGGGTCGTGGGTTCGAGCCCCACGTTGGGCGCAAGATTTTAGAACACAACACCCCCTGCACATGCCCTAACCCTCTAACTAATAGGCCTTTTCCACTAGTCCCTTCACTCAGTTTCAAACGTTTTCCATTACAATTGGGTACCACCTGATGTGCATGGTTATAGCGCCGTGGCCAAAAGTGATGTCATATGTATGCCACAGACACACAACAATGGAAGATGTCACAATGATGGTATTCCTGCGGCTTTTTGTCAGACTTGGGGACTATGGTGCTTGTTTTTATGTGGCCATTTTGTCGTTGCAGGGTTTCAAAAATGGTGGTTTTGACTTTTGTGAAGGAGCATCTCTTATGACTCATCGAGTGACGCCACTGACAACCAATCGGTGGCATGCAGTCTCTTGACAAAGCATTTTCTTCACTATCACTCTTGCTGCTATCCTTCTATTCAATTCAGTTTTAATGATCTAGCACCAAATCACAAAAACAACAGGCCCCGGGGGCTTTATATTGTAATGTAAGGTCATTTTATGTAAGGTAAAAACCCTACAATAATACAGAGAAAATGACAACAATCAGATGACTCCCTAAGAGCAAGCACTTTGGCGACAGCGGCAAGGAAAAACTCCCTACTATTAGCTGGTGCTACAGCCCGGCTAGCTCAGTCGGTAGAGCATGAGACTCTTAATCTCAGGGTCGTGGGTTCGAGCCCCACGTTGGGCGCGAAGGTTTTTAGAGTAGACTTCAAATAATTGAAAAAACAGTATTAAGTGAAAATGATGGGCCGTCCACACAACAGACATTTGGTTCTAAGAATGCAGAGCACCTCTCCGTACACCGAGTCCAGCAGTAATGATGTATTACAGTAGAAGACTGCCATAATCCAGGAGAAAGAGCAGAACTAACTGCAATGGCCTTTTATAAGCAAAAGTTAATATAAATCAATTAAGAGGTGAAAGAGTTCAAACAACTATTACTAAGTCAAACTGGTCTTGGATAGAGTGCTATGGTTAATGCTCAGTCCTGTCAGTATCCACACATGCTGACGGACATTTTTTTAACAGTATATTGACATATTTTTTAATTAAAAATGGGAATAGGGAAACTGCTCTGCCTCATGAGTGTGACAGTCTTAATCTTCGGCGTACATTTTTTGACAAAAATAGAAAACGCCTTCATTAGGGTTTCAGCCAAAATAGCACTGAATCACTATTCAGTCAAAGAAGTACTGAGGCACACGAAGATGAAGAGAACAAACAAAGAGGAAACTAGGAAAGCGGGAAAGACTTAAAATGAAATGAGAACAGACCTACTGTAGTGAGCATGTGCTAAATAAAATGCTTGTCCCCATCTGTTTGAGTTTTTGTTTGTGTATTGGCTATATCCTGCGCATATGTGTGTGACTGGCTTTCAACCCCAGTGCAGGTGTGTTGCTGATAGTTTTATCAGTGCTGGATCAGGGCAACTGAGAGGAAGGGAAAATGAAAATTTTGTTGTTTAGATTTACTGTATGTGCTGTAACACAGTTTTATTTCAAGAAACTTTCTCAGGTGTGCAGACTGCAGGTCACATGTTCCAAACTGAGGGCAGGGTAATGTTTCCAACACTGATGTCTTGATGTATTTTCTAGTAAACTAACACTGGTAAATCTCAGTTACACAGAACTATAAAATACACAGTTTGACAGTCAGTTTAAACTTTTGTGCATTTAATTTGGACATGAAAAAACTACAAATACATGAAGGTGAAATTGGTCAATTTAAAGTGAAGATAAAGGAGACAACTTCTGGTTTCCTGTTTCCAGTACAGCAACCAGTCACGACAACTATACACAGGCATTAAACATCATCAACCGGACTTAGATATTTGAGTGTCCCAAAGAACAATATTACAATATGAATACCTATCAGATAATTAAATAAAACATTGTCGATATGATGAAATGCCGTACAGAAAGAAGTGCTCATCCACATGTACATTACACTCGCAGGAGGTGTTCAGCCACAGAAACCCACATCATGAAGTTACGAGCGCACTGTTTTTGTGCTGATGTTAATGCCAGAGGAGGTTTGGAGCTCTGCAGTTATTGAGTCAGCACAGTGTTGGCAACTTTTACACACTATGCACCGCAACACTGACAAATGATACTTTTGATGATAGAGGAATTTAATGAAAGGCTTCTAAATGAGATGAGACTCCGTGGTTTCTACATTTTGAAGGTTTCAAGTTAACATTTTGGCCTTGTTGGTTTTGTAAATACTAGTTTCACCAACCGAAACTGAAGCAAATATTTACACACAACCCGGCAAAAGGTGACAGTTAGCAGACAGCCGTCCGCTACAGCTGCTTGTAACAGTACATCAGTCGATCAAAGCACCCACGCCCTGATTTTGAGCTGCAACATCATCAAAATAGGTGAATTTTAAACAAATTCTCCCATCACACGGTTATTATGAAGGGGGGAATTAGCTAATTCTTTGTACTTGGCTGTAAACATGCTATTTTCACAAGGTGTTCATGTTAACTGTGGAGTTTATGAGCACTGCCTCACGTTTGGAGCCTGCCTCAAGTGGCTATAAGAGGAAATGCAGTTTGTGCCACATCTGAGTTGCCTTGATTTTTCGACCGCAAGTTGAAGTCTCTTCAAAAGTGAAATAAACTGATAACTAATACTAACAGAGTTATAGTCTATACTCATAGTTGGCTCATCATAGGCAAATTCTATTGTCGTAGGTTGAAAGCATGTGAATCTATGGTGAGGAGAGACATTTTCTCCTTTTCCTAGTTAGTTAAGACACAACAGTGCTCAGTAGCTGCAGCTCCTCTGGTGTTATGTTGTGTGTCTTGTGGCTGCATGGTGTGCGTCTCTCGCCGTTGTACCAGCCGCCGGATTTATAAAATGGTTTTAGGCCCTGTCAAGTGCCCAATAAACCACTTTTACTATTAGTGTAGGACACAGCTAGCATACAGCTGCTGACCACTGCTACCACTGACCATACACATCCGCATACGCTGACACACTGAGGCTGACATGCTCACACACATGTACGAGCGCACAGACAAGCGGGGCCAGTCACATACTTGCTGGTCAGACACATTTTTAGGGCTGCTGGAGTCGGGATCTGAGCCAAGCTCTAACCCCATCTCACTCCACCCTGTTGCCCCCAATGACATCATGTCATAGCCTGAACCGCTGACACAGAAGGGCCAAACACACACACACACACACACACACACTGCCTTCACCTTGTAGTACAGAACTTTTTGGAGCATCAACCTTATTAAAAACTACAGCATTAATAAGTAATTTTTAAAACACTGTACCGCAGTGCAAAAGATGCATGTAGCCACTGTAAGTCCTCCTGTCCTGTTTTTAAAGTTTTCTCACCGTCACCATTTTAATTTTCTGTAAGATATGACCTGAAACTAGTGCCTGAGGGTGCAAAGACATCAGGAAATTACTCACTGAGGTCACAGATAAATGGCTGTTTTTCAATGGTCTTTTTGCAAGCACAAGAGTCGCCCCCTGGTGTCCACTAAACAGAATGTAGGCTTCACTAAACAGACCTAGAAGTTGCGCGTCTTTTATGCTTATTGATTTCTTTTTCCATACCTGAGCACATCGCATGACATCGGTCATGCGATGTGCTCATGCGAATATCATTTTACAATGACTCACAGCATGTCTGTGCGTCACGCACGCAGCCCGGCTAGCTCAGTCGGTAGAGCATGAGACTCTTAATCTCAGGGTCGTGGGTTCGAGCCCCACGTTGGGCGCAAGATTTTTCTCGAATCATTGGAGAAAAATGTACTTCCGTGAGATCATGTGCACACAGCTAATGCTGCAAATCATGCTAATCTGCATTTCACACCTATCATAAATGAGGAATTTTGGGATGACAAAATAGTTTTTGCTAATATCTTATAGGGCATTTATTTTACAATACAAAGCAACTTTGCTAAAAAAAAATGTGTCGCTCGGTTCGCAACACAATCAGTTTTTAAATTTTAAAAGAGTAAGTTGCAAACCTCTTCACTGAAATCAAAAATACATCAAGGGAGGACTGGAGGGTTACACACTGAGAAGAATTCCAAAGATTCAATACAGCCAATCAGAAATAAGAGTTTAAAACAGCAGCTCTTCAGCTAGAGAGCTGAAGAGGCCATCCTCTTCAAACTGACCACCATCTGTGTGTGAGAGAGAGTCCAACTTAGTCATTAGTGCTCCTGGAAGGCTGAAATACACACACGTGTGTCACGTAACACACTGAGTGCAGACAAGGTGATTCTAAAATCCAATCCATTCAAAAACTTACATTTGATTATTTTCACTTTAGATGAATCACATGTTTGAACAGCCACTTTAATTAAATATTCCTAATTCCTATTCCTCATTCCCAAATCTACTGTGTCTGAACACGTGGGACACACACAAACACACACAGACCGTCTTGAATGACCTTGAGGACCCATTTGTGCTTGCAGACAAGCCATCTTCTCAAATGTCTAGTGCGGAGACAAATACGCATACTCACTTACTCCCCTTCCCTAATTACCGAGTCCCAGGGGATGAGACACTCAAGAGGCGCTTCAGTTAAAGAAAAGGTCTTTCTCACCAGTTAGAGGGCAGACAGGCGGAGAGAGGTAAATGAATGAGAAGATGTTCAGAATACAGATTTGCTGGCACCCAAGTATATTTTAACTGCTCCACAGTTTCCACATGTTACTGTTGCATAAAATCGAGTGAGTCTAAAAGTTTGGTTCACTGCTCGCCAAACCCAAACCAAACCCAAGTTGAGAACATGAAGAAAAGTAAGAATAGATGAGGCACGAGAAAATGAAGGTCCTGAATGAAACAGTGAGGGGGATGGAAGAGAAAGAACAGAAGTTGACTGAGACGGGAGGGCGGAGGAAGAGAGATTATCTCTCTCTAATGGCTAACTTGTTGACAGCAACACTTTTCAGCACCCCTATCTACACATCTAATGTTACTATCTATCCTGAAACACACACACACACACACACACACATGCACACACACACCACCTCTCCTCTTGCAAGGTTTATCAGCCCGGCTGTCGGCTCGGGCCACATTTCATGTGGGTTTCGGATTTTAAAACCATGAGAAACACAAAGTGAGCCAGAGACGTCACTGCCAGAGACGACCTCGACAATCTCTCAGCTCGTCTGCAGCCATAACATCGTCGAACATGAATCTGATCTGAGCCCGCTTTCAGATCCTGGGCAGACGGTTAAAAAACTCATCATCCTCTGCTAGGTCACCTTCTTGCAAACATGTCTCAGTTACAACACCAAGCTGCATTTGTCACCAGTTAATTTAACTTGTCTTTATAAATGATAATAAACTACTTTTGGCTGCTCCCTTATTCACAAGGGGTCGCCACAGCGGATGGATGTGTCTGATTTGGCAGAATTTTTAGGCTGGATGTCCTTCGTGACACAACCCCAAAGGTGGACATGTGAGAGTTTGAGGATTTATCCTCTCTCTTTTTCCTTTAAACAGAAATGTGCCACAATAGATTCTGCTGAAACATGAATATGAATTTATTTCTGTTTTGTAAGGAATGAAAAAGACACATCAGCCTCAATAACACTGCTAGACTATACAGCTAAAGTTTAAGGAGTTTATTATGAGAGAAGACTTAATGGATATTAAAGTTATCCATGAATTTGGGGTGAAAGTGTGTGTGAAGAACTAGACAATAAGGTTAACCCAGATGCTATTCTTTATGTTAAATGGTTTACTTTTCCCATTGTTAGTGGTCAACAGTCACCATAAAAACTTGAAAGTGCATAGGTCAGTGAGTGTCTCATTAACATGAACACACACAGAAACTTCTACATAAGGACACGAGAATCCATATTATCAAGACATTTAAATATACTTTCATAGTGCTACGGAACATTTAGATCATTTTTTATTCATCATAGCGAAAATATAGAGGGTTGCGTGTCCTATTTTTACCATTTCATCTCCACTTTATCCTCAAAGGCTAGAAAACTTGGATAGTCTGCTATGGTTTCCCATTTCCATGCATTTTTTACCTGCTGATTGCACAGCTGGTCTCGAAAATACAGCTGTGACACTAAATTCAGAGGCCACAAACTGTATCATAAAGTAGATATTCAGTCAAAAAAGAAGAAGAAAAAATAACGTTCCAGCTGGTACATCCAAGAGTCTCGCGCAAAATAGGGAGAGACTCCTGGTTCAGTGAGTTTTACGCTGGGCAGCAAAATTAAATGGTGAACCAACATTCCCTCACAGTTACAGTCGGACTTAGATGCCATCCAGTCCTCTGGTCCAGATGAAGGCAGAGCAATTTCTCTAAACTGAGAGAAACATTTGTGCAACATTTCGACCAAAATAGTTCTGGTCTGCACCGCAAAGCGAGAGGGCTGCCTTCATTTGGGCCGACGGGGTTGGCACACGCACAAACGCACAAACAGACACACTCTGCATTTCACCACTGTCATGTGCGAGCCAAATTCAATGAAATAAGCCCATTCTGTAAGTAGACTGTGACAACGGAAACATCGAGGGGACAAAAAGTTCAAATGGAACAAAGTCCCAAATGTTTTCACACTGACTTCAGATGTCCTGTTCAGAGAGCGCAGGAACGGCGAGATTTCAAGTTCAGATCTATGATTTAAAAATCACATCCACTCTTGCAAAGTTTGAGTTTTAAAGTTTCCTCATCTTGTGGGACAAAGATCAAAGTCAGAAAAGAAACATGACACTGTAAAACTATCAGAAATCATGGCACAAATCACTGAAAAGTTAAATCACACACCTCAAATCCACCGCTAACATTCCCATTGTGTACTTTGTGTTATCACATCGTAAAGTATTTAAAACGAATGCTCTTACCTGGTGTGTTGTGCTGGATTAACGTCGTTGATCGGTTGTCCAAGAAAACTTTCTTCACCCACCATCAGAAGCGCTAACGACCGAAAATTGTTACTCTCTGTCCGGTTGGGAAAGTGCAGACAGATCGCTGTTTTCAATGGAAGGAGATATCCCGTTCGGGAAGATCCCACAGCAGCACGCTTCACAGTCTGACTTTCACTCCTCGATGTCACACGAAAGTCGTTGTTTGAGTAAAGAAAGAGCAAAAGAACAAAGGAAAAAAGTTGATTTGTGGGAATGTACAGAGGTATAGGTTTGCGACTGACAGTATCCAGAAGTCCCGACAGAAAAGAGTGGCACTCGCTGCGCTGTGAGCTGTGCTCTCAGCAACAGGTGTCAGAAATAAAGTGAGATTTTTTTCACGGCCATCACAACTTTCCAAACACTCTCCAACTAATTACGCACGCAGGGAAAGGGGGAGGAGGAGGAGGAGGAGAAGGTGGTGGTGGGGAGGAGGGAAGCAGAGGGGAGGGTGCTCCGCAAAGTTTTTACGCGTCGAGAAACAGAAGGAGAAGTGGAATGAAACAATAGAGCCCAGAGCGCGCTCTCTCTCTCCCTCCTCAACAACTGCGCTGATGTGAAAACTGCCCGCCTGGCCACCGGAGGAGAAAAGGAGACAGAGGCGTAAAAGAGGGAAAGGAGGTCGTTTTACACAGAATGAGAAGGAAAGATTCGCCTCTTTGAGAGTGTTTTTAACCAATGGGTCTCCGTTTGGAGTCCATTAAACTCATAGCCTTTAAAACAGGGCTTTTACCCCTGAGTCTGGCCCCTCTCGCTATATTCTTACAAATAAACTTCACTGCAGTGAGTTTATAGGGCGAAAACTGTTGTTGGGTCAGCTATCTGATTGCATTTCAATTGTAAAGGACTGTGTTTTATCAGACTGTGTGCACAACATTAACATCACTTCAAATAAAAAAATGATTGATCAATCAATGTAAAAACTTTCAAACTTTCAAACTCCCGACAGAGTTGAGTGAAAATCAGCTCCCGATCTGTGCAGCGGACTCAAGAGTTGTGCAGTACCGCAGGTTGTTAATGAAGTCATTTTTTGATGGCACAGGACTCTGGTAATTTTCGATCTTAAACAATTTTTATTTACTAAGAGACAGGCATAAAGAAAGCACTTCTACAACTAGAAAGCATAGCAGCACGCCAAATACAGCTTTATCTTACGGGAAAATACATTTAATAGCATAAAAGGTGTTGTGCCAAAAAGGTTACCCGATGTTTATCTGTGTGTTCTTTGTGTAATGTCTCTGCTTAAAACGGTAAATAGATTATTATCAGCAAACAGCTATATATAAAAGTTATTATACCTGCTTTATAATACAATTAAAAAGTCAATTTTTGGCTACTTGAAATATTTTTATAGAACTGTTATGTTTGTACAGTTTCTGCTGCCCTCTTGGTCAGATCTTTCTTAAAAAATTAGATATTTTTAATCTTTCAATTACACTTTTTACCTGGATAAATAAATCCATCCATCCATTTTCTTCTGCTTATCCGGGGCTGGGTTGCGGGGGCAGCAGCCCAAGCAGAGAAGCCCAGACCTCCCTCTCCCCAGCCACCTCCTCCAGCTTGTCCAGGGGAACACCAAGGCGTTCTCAGGCCAGCCGAGAGATATAATCTTTCCAGCATGTCCTGGGTCTGCCCCGGGGCCTCCTCCCAATGGGACATGCCCGGAAAACCTCACCCATGAGGCACCCAGGAGGCATCCTTGTCAGATGCCCGAACCACCTCAACTGGTTCCTTTCGATGTGGAGGAGCAGCGGCTCTACTCCACGCCCCTCCCGAATGCCCGAACTTCTCACCCATCTCTAATAGGGTGAGAAGAAGGGAGAGGCCAGCCACCCTTCGGAGGAAGCCCAAGAAGAAGATAAATAAAGGTTATACAAAAGTTGCTTTTAACAAACTGATGGCAGCTTCTACAGGAATGTTATTTGTGACTCAAAATGACCCGATATCAATCATGAAAGATATGTTTGACACATGCTTCACAGATTATAGGCCAACAAGTCATTTACAACAGTTTAAATACAGGCAAACACTTTTTGGCACAGCACTCTGGATACATTGTCATGATTATCCCATTTATACTGCAGACCTAATCTGCTCTGGAGAAGGTTAAGTCTGGAGATGACCAATCAGTTCTCTGGAAAATTGCATTGTAATTACTGGAAGATTAGCCAGACATCTAGTAAGAGGGTAAGTAGGGGTAAGGGTAAATTTCTTAGACTATCAGCTTTATTTCTTAATTTTTCCTCCTGGTACCTGCAAACAATTTTACAACTCTCTATTATTCTATATGCCTCAATATATAATCCTAAAACGTGGCTTATACCGGTGGACCTTCTATCAAATTTTTTAAGCGCATAATTCCATGTTTTAATTTTGTTCTACTTATTCTTTACTTGCTCTCAGACCATTAAACACCACTGGGGTTGCAGATGAAAGAATAAGAATGCAAACTTTATCATGCACATCCAAATATTTATTTAATTTAATGGAAAAAGAAGTGTGATCCTTCAGATTCTTCATTGCCTTAATGACAGGGTGCAGATATAACCTTAACTCACACGGTCGGCATTTCATGCGGCCTTGTCTCCCTGCTTCAAACAGTATAAACTTCAGTCTTTTTTTGTAAAATCAGCCGCTCTGCTGCCAGTCGACTTATCCATGTCTGTGACTAGTCAGCCGCTGCCAACACTGCCGTATTCGTCTGAATGAACTTGCAACTAAACTGATAAGCCCTGGGTTAACTTATTCAGGTAATAACCATGTTCATGTGACCAGTCGGCCTGACTGCCAGCATTAGGGTAAGTGAAACGAGTTAACAGAAGAACTTGCTACCCAGTACAGAGCCCAGGACGTCCAAGGTCAAATGTACCAGAGACAAAGCAGGTCTTTTATTTTAGCAGATAACAGAATGTCACAGAGCAAAAGCTAGGATAGCCCCTCAACAGGTCAACAGTCCATTATATAGCTCGGCATTAACATATGCAACCCAGAAAGCATGCTACAAGAAGATGTGTGTGTCCCCCTCTAACTCATGGTTCTAATCAACATTCGAAACAGATTCATAGCCCAAAGCAACTTGTGAAACCAGAGGGGTTAGTGAGCAATCTTTAACTTAAAGTCAGAGTTGTCTGTGTCACGAAAGTGGTTCTCTTATTACCGAGGTAAATCACCACGGTTACTCATACTCAACCTGCTCGGGAGCAGGTTATGTTTCAGTTTAGCGCGCCACATTTTCACTGATTCTTTTATTTACAGCCTGTTTTAAGTGTAGATTGTCAGCTGGGGGACGGTTTATTAATGTTTATTAATAAAATGTTAATTTTATACAAATATATAAAAAAATATAAATATATAAATGTTGGATCTAATCAGCTGCTAAGGGTATCTTACACTGCTGGAATAGTAGAGCACAGATTAGAAACTGGATCAGGATGTATATCACATATATAACTATTCAGTCAATCAAATTAATTTCACTTTGAAGGTGGGAAGGAAAAACTCCCTTTTAACAGGAAGAAACTTTCAGCAGTGCCGGGCTCAGGGAGGGCCTGCCATCTGCTGTGACTTTCTCTGAAGAAAAGCAAAAGGAGAGTTAATTATATAGTTTATCAAAGAGGAAACAGTCTAATCTTTAAAGTAGAGAGGGTGTCTGTGTAACAAATCCAAACTGGAAGCTGGTTCCACAGCAGAGGGGCCTGATATCTGAAGGCTCCGCATCCCATTCTGCTTTTAGAAACCCTAGGAATCGCAAGAAAGTGAGAGTGAAGTGCTCTATTAGGGTAATATAGTACTATGAGGTCTTTAAGATATGATGGGACTGATTATTAAGGACCTTGTATGTCAGGAGAAAAGAGAAAGATTTTAAATTGAATTACAGATTTAGCAGGGGTCCAATAAAGAGAGGTCAGTATAAGAGAAATATGAGCAATTTCTTGTCCCTGTTAGTATGCCCACTGCAGCATTTTGGATTAACTGAAGACTTTTCAGGGAATTTTAAAACAACCTGACGATAATGAATTATAATAATGCAGCTTAGTGGTGATGAATGCATCAACTATTTTTTTTAGCATGGATTACTGACCTATACTAGGCTATGAGACAGTAAACTTTAATGTTTAAATGCATTAGGTTTAATGATTCAGAGCAGCAGTTATGTTAGAATTAGAGAGCAACATTACAATGTATTAACTCGAACCTGGTTCTGCTGTGTAAGGACCTGCCTTACTGTAGTTGTTTTTCTGACTGCCTCGGTTGTAGGTATACAAGTGAAAAGTGAGGCAACATCAAAGGACACTATGGCTTTATATGGAGTCAGCATAAGTTTGTGGACCTTGTTGGTGAAGTCAGTGGATGATGTGTCTTCGGAAGTCCATATATACAGGGTGTGGTATTCCCAGGGTAAGAGCCGTACTAAGGTTGTTCCCTTTTAAGTTGTAGCTGTAGTTGTAGTTACTTGTGGGGTCTTCCCATATGACCTCATAAGTGTTGCTGTCACTGAGGAGTGTAGTAATTTTGGTGTAATAATCAGAAGGTAGAACAATGGTGCACCTCCCCACTGACTGGTAGTATGGTGATGCTCTGGTCTTTATTTGGTGATGTAATAGGCTCCTTTTTTTGAATGGTGAGGTTGGACTTTTGCACTTTTATTGGACTTTCATTCTGATTTGCTCTGCTTCAGTTTGTGTTAGCTTATTATTTCTTATCACTGTGATGAGATCCATTATGGGCAGCTGTTGTGGAGATATTGAGCTCTTTGACGAGCACATCCTTTCCACGTTTAGTGAAGTCCTTATCGAACAAGTTCATCACCCATCCCGTTCGATCCTCTCTGTCTTTAGTTTTTATTTGCAGTGTTTGTAATTTCCAAGGTTGTCTTTCTTTGCCTTTCATGTACTGTGCCAACTGTGCTTTGTAAAGTAAGAGTGTTATGAAACATCTTCAAAGACTTAAAGAAGTCAAGTTGCCTATTTTCATCAAGCTTACCAGTACCATGACCTGGATGACTAAAAACATAGAAAGACAAGAAAATGCCTATACATTTTCCATATCACCAGCTGAACAAACAAAACTTTAGTGACAATTTGAGCAGAGTTTGCTGTAACTTTATAGCTGGACATCATTCAAAACACTTTCATGACACAGAAATATCTGACTTTAAGCTTATGGTTGCTCCCTAACCCGTTAAATATTGCTTTGTAGTAAAGACCTAAGAGGAGGTCACCAGCTCCAGGTTTTGGATCAAGGGGAGCACAAATTATTTTATTTAACCAACAACACTGGTAGACCAATAAAACACTAAACTTAAACTCAAAATTCTGAAAACAAGACGTCAGAGTACATTTTAAGAACCTTTACTATTACATATTTTTTTAAAAAAAAAACCACACATCATAGGTAATACAAGAATTTATACCACTGATTCAAACTCTTCCATCATTATCCAGGTATTTGTTGAAATATTTTATATTTTGATTTTTTAATAATCTAATCATAATTTATTTGTGATTAAGAAAATGACACTGCCCAACAGCATGCTGAACAATGGTGGCTTGGAAGCGATGAGGAAACTTGCCTGAAAGACAGATGGAGTTGGGTCTTGATTATGCTTCCTTGGGGACACAGACATGGATGGCTGGAGACCCGACAGCCAAGTAGTCACTCCTCTTATACGTCTTTGAAGTCCATCGCCTAAGGCACCTGCACAGTTAGTGCATTGTAATGTAAATTCTCCAGGGATAAGTTTCCATGTTCACAAAAAAGGTACACAGACAGACACTTGAACAGACCCTCATGCTCACCATCTAATAATAAAATTGACATAATGTGGCGAGACATTATGAGACTCGCCGACAGAGTGTGTAACTGTTGCTTACCTAAAGGGCTTTAGGTAAAAGTTGCTGTCAGGAGAAGGGTTTGGACTAATACCTCACACCTAGTCACTGGGATTTGTGCAGCACATCTTAATCTACTCACCCATCCTGCAAACATGCAAGCAAAATTCTTCCTAATTCAACCTGGCAGGTAAAGCTATGTCAGGCCGTACAATGCATTTAAAGTCAAATGTCGGTAAACAAATTCATTTTTATGCCTTTTTACTTTTTCTGAAGTTTTCTTTAAAGGCAATACACATGTTGCAAATCACTATCAAAACACTGGATTCACCTTTGGTTCCAGAAACAATCTTTATAGTATCCAGACATGGACTGCATTTAACTGAGCGTTACGGTTGCTAGAGGTCAGCGACCGTAACACTGAGTAAATCCATTCTTGGGCATGAAACCTTTGGTGGAGGCAAACCTTTTGCCTAACCAAATGAAATTACACATACCTACAAGCAACCTTTATCTAGCATATGGTTTTATTTGATTCTATGCAGATGACAGTGATTGCTTTGTTGAGAACACCTGTGTCATTTCATGAGGACACAGTCTACATAAAGCATTCACACAATTAAACTTCTTCTTACAAGACTTGTGTAGAGGTTTACGTATAACTTAACCTCAGATTAACTTTCACATGACCTTGCGTTTACAATTAACGATAAGAATCAGTTTAATTCCATAGGCCGTCGCGGTGCGGTAGCCACTACACTAAAGAAACACACATGCTATTCTCAATCACGGTTCAAATCAAAAGTCTAGTCACCATCAAGACAATAATAAACAACAACTAACTGTTTTCAACAGGACAGACACCATCACCCAAATTTTTATGTGGAACCAAAACACCCTGCACCACAATCTGTGAAACATGTACACACCGACACTGCCCAACTGTATGCTGGGTAATAAGCAGCTCGGAAGCCATGATTCTATGTGTTGCGTGAATGCGAATTGGCTGAAAACTTTGCTCTAAAAAAGGAGGAATGACGGGAAAAAAATGTTGGGATATCTGTGTTTTGTATTTTTCATTTCAGATTTATATACAAAACATGGCTTTGGAGCACTTATTCGAACTGTTCAACTATCACCAAGATATTTGCTGGGCTATTGTGTTATTATCCACCATGACCTGTAGCTTAAATAAATGCAAAGTGTCAAGTCAGGAGCGGGATTTGAACCCACGCCTCCACCCGGGAGTTGGACCTTGAGTGACCGCATCTTAGACCGCTCGCCCATCCTGACAACAGACGCCTGGGAAGGTTACAGAGTCAGCCTGGAGAATACAAAGGTGAGTCCCTTTAAGATACATGTAGCGTCTTTTTTTTTTTTTTTTTTACCCTGTTTTGGTTGTTGCGACACAAAAGCGTAAAAGAAGAAAATCTTTAAGGGGTTGGCTGGTTTTTGTCCAATTAGTTGTCACTAAGAAATGTAAATTGTACCCACGCGAAATCGCGGCCTCAGTCGTGTTTTTCCTTCGATCCTAACAAATAATTGTTCGCGCAAACTTGCAAATATTCCTCGCATTTTTTTGAGGATGGTGAAATAATCCTGTACTCAGAGGGGGAAGGTTTGAAAGTAGCCAATCCGAGAGCGTTACTCATCTTTTCTTACTGTATCCCAGCATTCCCGCATTATAACAGTTTACTGCGTGTAGGTATCTGAGGTTTCAGGTGAAACCACTGGGAGAACCTGCCCCACCCTATCATATTCACCAGCTATAAGATGTGAGTGGAGATTGAGGCGCCTGAGAAGGGTGACTGATGGCTGGTGTTGAAGCCACCACCTCTGTTCAACAGTGGTTGTTCACAGATACTTTACTGATCCCACAAGAGAAAATGTTGTGTGAGACTGTAGCCCAGGGTTCTTACTGGTAGATGGTAATTATGAGACAGTGTTTTTAAGGTCATTTTACCAGCCATTTATGTAAAAAGGGAGTGAGTTTAACATCTTATATTGCTTTGTGATTGCAGCCATTGCTTAATTCTCTGTGAGTGATGATCATGGTCATTGTGATTGGTATACATGTGCATATCAATAGTCATTAAACGGAAGACCATGAACTGGCAACTTACCCTTTTTCAGTTTATCGTTTTGGGGTATTGTGTGTAAAATGAATTTTTTCATGTTCCGGCGTGTGGCAGGCAGAGTAAACGTAAAATCATAGCTTTATTTACACTGGCAAGAAGGACAGACGAACGGTATATGCACAGGACGAGACCGGGGAAGGGCGGACACAGCTGGAGAACACAGCTGAACCAAATCTAACTGAAGAGACAGGGGAAGCAAAACTGAACATGAAGAACACAAAATGAGGGACTGTTCAAATAAAACAGGAAGTAAAATACACACTGACATCCAGACTAAGACGCAAATCTGACCAAGACAAAAATATGGAGACATGACAGACTACAGGGGGACACAAAAGGATGAAAAACAAAAAATTGACTATGGGGACAAGAAAGGATAAATATAGGGAGCAGGACAAACATGGAAACTAGACAGAACCAGAGAGACCAGACACACACATGGGACAGGACCAGGGAGATAGAAAGGATGACAAATACTGAAACACTGAAGATAAGACATGGAGACAAGACTAAGACAGACTGGAATAAGGAACTAAAAATAGAAAATAGAATACTCAGGAACTAGAACATAATTTATCTTATACTTTCAAAGAAAAAAATAACAAATAAATCATAAATAAATCCAGAACAAAACTCAAAATTTCAGGTCTTTGACCAAGTGATTTAATCCATTTTGGAATAAGGCTGTAACGTGATGAAATGTGGAACAACTGAAGCGCTGTGAATACTTTCCGGATGCACTGTATGTATCCTTTACAGAAGTGTTTTTACCTTCAGCATATAAAAAAAGGCGTGGAACACAGATGCAGTATACCAAACCCCCCAGTATAATGCTTCAGTTATCTAAGATTATCACATTTTCCCCTTCATTGTTTCTGTGGGTGTGATTAAAAAAAGATCCATCCATCCATTTAATTTTATTTATATAGCGCCAAGTCATGTCAACAGTCACCTCAAAGCACTTTATATTGAAATACGAAGAGCCTACAATAATACAGAGAAATCCATCCATCCGTCCATTTTCGTCCACTTATCCAATTCAGGCTCGTGGGTGGGTGGGGGTCTGAAGCCTAAACCAGCTGTCATAGGGCAAGAGGCATAGTACATCTTGAACAGGTTGCCAACCTGACAGCAGATGGTTTAAAGGTGAACAAAGTGAAACAGAGCTCTGTTAAAGAGGTGGCAGAGGTAGTCATGTGAAACCACGAACCTGGACAAATGAAAAGAAACACAAGTGGACAGGCAGGGAAGGAAAAGAGGAGAGAAGGAAAATGTCATCGGTGTTGGAGTGTGTTTGGGCTGTCAGCGGCTAACAGCTTATTTTAGGAGCTACACTCCGCTCACATTGTTTTTATTTCCTTTCCAAGGTTTTTCCTACCGCTCACTACCTCCTCCTGTCCCTTATGCCGAGCCAGCTCTCTCCATTTACTCCTCCCTTCCTTTTTTTCTCCATTCATTTCACTTACTGCTTATTTACTTTACAAACCATTTATTAGAGACAACAATGCCACATCTGCAAGGAGCACAAAAAAACTGAACAAAAGACTGAAGCAACAAGCAAACCACAAGTGAGAACATTAATTATTGAGCATGAAAACCTAAAATATATATCCTGAGTGTGTTTGAAGTTGGGCTGCTGTTTGTTTTGGTGTCAACCCTTTCTCACTCTCATCTCTGCTTTCTCCTTCTCTCAGTCACCCTCTCAATCATTTTTGTCTCAGTCATGTGCCATATGATGTGTGATGATTGAAACCACATTGTCCCGAAGCCAGTGCAAGCCCTCCTCATTTCCTCTGCAGTCACTCACTTCTTATTTCTCCTCCTGCTTTCCTCGTGGGCCTCCTTCCTCCCTCGTCTATCTCGTATGTGGAAAGGCGGGAGCGCTGCGTGGATTACACGTGTTCGCATGTTATCTCAAGGACATCTGGGGTTGTTTTTTTTTTGGTTCTGTGAACCACCAGTATCAGCAGCATCTTATCCACACATAATCTCTGTAAAGAAAGGTGCGGTGCATGAGAGTGACAAAAGATAGAGAAACAAATCCAAACAGGAGAAGAGATAAAGGATCGCTGCAAATCCCAAACACAAACCGATTAGTCCGTTTTTATAACTTCATCAGAGCAATAAAAAAAAAAGAAGAAGAAGAAAGAAGTTTCCAAAGCACAGTAATTTTGACCATCTTAGATGTCGGGCTCTTGTGTGGCAAGCTCCTCCCCTCTGGTGCTCCCAGCAGGATAAAACAAACACAACTTCTGTGTCCCGCTGACTCTCTACAGTCATGTGAAAAAGAAAGTTTTCACAGGACTCTGTGCAGTCTTGTGAAAACCTAAGCACACCCCAGGATTCAGTAGCTTGTAGAACCACATTCAGCAGCAATAACTTCCAGTAATCATTTTCTGTATGACTTTATCAGGCTCTCACGTGGTCACGGAGGAATTTTGGTCCACTCTTCTTTACAAGGTTTTCTTTAGTTCATTGAGGTTTGCAAGCAATCGATTGCACAGCTCTCTTAGGGTCCCACCACAGGACTTCAAGTTGGGCAGAGGTCTTGACTTTGGCCCATTACAGTACCTTGATTCTTTTCTTTTTCAGCCTTTTGCTCTGCTGGTGTTTCCATGGTTACAACATTTGCTTGGTGAGGTTAAAGGTCGGTAGTTTGATTCCAGCTGGACAGAACTTTAGGATTGCATCAGGAAAAGCAGCGGGTGTAAATCATGCAGAGTTACCCTTGTGACAAAATTTGTGGTTGGTCATTGAGCCTCATCTGCTCAAATCTATATAGACTATTAGTCCATATACACAGTTTGGCCAATGTCCTGTTTCATGACCCAATGTCAGCCAAGCTTTAGCTGTCAGAGAGATGTCCTCACAGGTACACCAAAGGCTGACTCAGAGGCTGCAAAACAAGCCCAAATCATCACCCCTCCACCACCGTGCTTAACAGTTGGTATGAAGTGATGAGTTGGTATGCTGTGTTTGGTTTCCACCAAATGTGAAGCTGTGTACCATAACCAAACAGCTCCACTTTGATCTCATTTCTTCAACTGACATATGAACCACATTGTTCCAGAAGTGTTGTGGCTTTTTCAAATGCTGCTTTGCAAAGTTAAGCTGTGCCACATGTAGTTTTTAGAGAGAGGATACTATTTATGGCAACCCTCCAAACAAGCAAACCTTGTCCAGCCTTTTTCTAACTTCTAACTAAAATGCTAACTGAGGCCTGTAGAGTCTGAGAAGTAGCTCTTAGGGTTTTTGTACTTTCTCTGATCATTGGGATGAATTTGCTGGAATATCCACTCCTGGTGAATATTGAGCCATTATGTTGAGTGAATGATCCAGACCAACACTTCTGCTTTTATAGAGGTGCTCACACTTGCAAACGATCAGTTAAAGTGCATTTGATTAGCAATACCAGGCTGCTACTTACTATCTTAAGTCCTATGGAAGCAGTAAGGGTGAACTTAGTTTTTCATAGGACTGTATATCAAATACAATTTACCGCCACTTTATACAGATTTTGAACTAGAATGTTGTGATTATTATTTTTTCCTTATATAACTTAACCTATTACGTATGGACTGACAAAACCTTTTTTGTTACAGAGTTGGCCTGACTGAGATCATTAACATCATTGCAGTGGCACAGAAACAAAATGTTAACATTTTTAAATTGCTGAAGGAGAAATCATCAACTGTTTATGGTTAGTCGGTCTTATCACTTGCACACATAAGCATACCTGTCATGTGAAAGTACACTGTGAGGTCTGTAGAGAATGATTCTGCCAGAGTAACTGTAGTTAATGAATGCAACTCCATTTCTATGATTTGTCTTTAGGCCTCTGAAGGGTTCACCCCTGGTTGTGTGGGATTGGCCCTGTGCTCTGCTCTGCTTTTCTGGAGCTGTTTCACAGTTTGTTTTTCTTTCTTTGCCAGCTTTAACAGCTCTCCAGATTCCTTTGTCCGTGGCGATGTGGGACAATACTGCACATGAGCAGCAGTCAAGAATCAAGGGGATTTAGCATTTAGTGTTGAAGTACTTGGAGCAGAGTGTTTCCTGTGATGCTTGTGCTTTCTGTCGTGCACAGCCTCAGTTTTCCAGCCTGAATGCACACATGCAGATATTTAAAGAGTACAGATTTGTTGGACTGGAGCACAGATTTAGACTTATGTGAACTTGCAGGTGAATGTAGCTGTAAATGTTCCCTAAAAGTAAAATGATGTGGAATCATAATGATTGCAGGTTTTCTTTTTCCTCAAGTGAGGAATATCACATGCAAGCCTTTGGAAAATAATCTTAATATTTATATTTGAAAAGTGAACATTTAGACAACTTTGATATAAAAATACATCCTTCTTTAGTGCATATTTCTGATGTTTAGACATGCACTTTTGTGCACAGGGCAGGTAGAAGTACATTGTGCAAAGTTAGATCTGTAGAAGAGATGGGATGAAGTGTTCAATGGGCCATGTTTCCATTCATTTTTACCTCCCTCCCCCTTCCTCTTTTTCTTCATCACATAAATCAGGGAGTCACAAAGGCGTATCTCTTTCTCCTCCTCTTTCTCGCTCTGTCCATCCCTCCTGTCTCCCTTCACTGGCTTTTATTGGGACAGTAGATAGAGAAAGCAGAGCAGATCCTCGACACACACTGACACACGTACAAAGCGTTGCCTTATGTGAAGCTAAGCACCAGCATGTATGCTACATTTACAGACTACCAGGAGTTGGTTCTCTGAGTGTTGTGTGAAAACGAGAACGGCCATAATAACAGGATGGCGCTTTGATCCCTAAATGGAAATTCTTCACAAGTGAGGGTAAATGTCAGGTGAGGGTCGAGGTTCAAGGTCAGGCGAGCTGGGCGGGTCTGTTAAACCAAATTTTCCAGCCGAATGAGTCTAACAACTCCTTTAAACATCTGAGTCATCGTTGTGTGTTAGTTTAAATTTAACTACTGTGTCATTTTCAGAAAATTAGCTACAATTACTCATATACACTTACCGGACACTTTATTAGGTATACCTTAGTAGTACTAGGTTGGATCTCCCTTTACATTCAGAATAGGGCTGTGCGATATGACGAAATATATCCAATGACGAAATGAAAACATCTATCATTTCAAATTATACGCTGTAGTTGTTTCGTGGTGTCGCAAAATACACTGTTGAAGATGAGGAAGAACCAGGTAGTTCCAAACAGAAGAACCAGTCAAAACAAATCAAGGACCTTATTCCTAAACGAGGGGCTACCTTTGTAGAATGGACATGGTTTGGTTATAAAAAGTCTGACACGAACCAGAAAACTGTACTATGCAAATTATGCTGCAAACCGGTCCCCACCACAGACTCAAACATGACAAACCTCTTCTACCACCTACACAAGAATCACGTGAAAGAGTATGGAAAGAGTTATATAGTTTCATGCATCGGTCAAAACACTCGACTCTAGTTACACGACGCCCAGCTGAAAACACTTCACACAAGTCGAGTTGCCCAAGATTCACAAAATTTACAGAAAAAGCACTATTTTGTGATATATATCATTATCGGGATGAGAAATGTCCTATATCATGATATGAGATTTTGGTCATATCGCACAGCCCTAATTCAGAACTGCTTTATTTCTTCATGGCGCAGATTCAACAAGGTGCTGGAAACATTCTTGGTAACCTGGTGACTGTGGAGGTCATTTGAGTACAATGAACTGTCAAGTTCAAAAAACCAGTTGATGATTTGAGCTTTGTGATATGTAGCATTAACCATCAGAAGATGGATGTAATGTGGTCACGAAGGGACGGACATGGTCAGCAGTAATACTCAGGTAAGCTTTGACATTTATACTATACTCAGTTGCTATTTAGAGGCCCAAAGTTACAGATTAATACACCATCAACACTGGCCTGAGCTGTTGATACAAGGCAGAATTCCAAATTCGGACCCCCACCTTCCAAACGTTGCAGCAGAAATGGAGACTCATCAAGCGACTCAATGTTATTTTTAATCTTCTACTGTCCAACTTTTGGTGAGTCTGTATAAATTTATAGCCTCAATTTCCTGTTCTGACACCCAGTGTGGTCTTCTGCTGCTGTAGCCCATCTGCTTCAAGGTTCAATGTGTTGTGTGGTCTGCATACCTTGGTTTTAAGAAGTGGTTATTTGAGTTACTGTTGCCTTCCTATTAGCAGACTGACCATTCTCTTCTAGTATGAAAATGTAGTTCAAACAAATCAAATCAAAATTTAGTTTATTTCATGTGTTGATCTAAAACAAGCTCAGGGCATTGGGGACAATTCAAAACGCATGAAACTGTGTGGTAGAGAAGTGGAACAGGATGAGGCTGTTCTGAAGGATACTGGTTTAGATAAAGAGGACTGGGGGATGGAATATTGTCATTATTGTGGGCGGATAGGAAAATGAATCACAAGATAAGAGAAATAGTTCAGTGTACACATGAAAAAACACGGCAGAATGAAGGAGGCAAAGGGAATGGAAAGCTGAAGTCAGAAAAAAAGGACAGAACTACCTAAGTATGCTCACTAGCTGCTGTGAAAGAAAGTTAGCTTTTATGAGTTTTTTATAGTAGTGTAACACAGGATACTTTTTACATTTGATTAAAATTGATCAGAGGCCACAATCAAGCAGCGTTTTCTTCGTTTCACTTGTCACATATCCCAGAGAATCTGACAGCGAACAAACCAGAGAAAATAACAGGCATGAGATGAGAAATAAAGATAAATCCATATTTTATTACATTCTCTCTCATTCTGATTTTTAATCCACAAGAAATTTAAAGTGAGTCCCAGTCATCATCACCCCCAGTGACAAACATTATCAGTATAAAACAGACAACAAATACTGAACTTACAACACACTCAGATCTGCTGGGGTCCCCCTCTTAAAACATACAACCACAAAAAAAAAGACATCTGAGGAACCTTCAACCCAAAGCAGTGTGAGATTTCAGGCATCTTTGAAATGAAGCTTCTCGTTTGCACCCGTGTGACTTTAAGCTTTTTAAAACGCTGCTCAGGTGCCAACAAACAAAAGCTGTTTTTTCCTTTTTTCTCGTGAGCATCCCAGTCAGATTTGAGAGCGTAATGTGAATCTGTGTCTTTAGAGTTTGTGTCCACCAGGTGTTTCTTACCAGGAAGCAGCGCTAAACAGTTCCCGTCATGGCCTCATCACTCAATACAAAATAATGGTGGGGAAAAAAAAGAAGGAAATTTTGCTTCAAGCTGAAACAAATTGAACCTCTAGTGCTCACTGCCGTAAAAGTTTAAATCATGCTAAGGCTGTCAGCGCTGTGGGAGACATGCAGTGTCATTTCCACTGTAGACAACAAGAACAAGAAACTGAGTCTGAGAAAATATTCCCGGTGGACACAAAGCCTTCTGTAGGTGCAATACACGTTCCCAATAACAGTGTCCAAGAAAAAAAAAAAAAGACTTCGACGCATTACCATATGCTAGCATACCAACCAACAGATGACGGCACTTTCAGTTAAACAAGATTAGTGTTTAATATATATTACCAAAAGCAAAAAAATATATATAACATTTACTTTATATTTTCTCCCCTCCCCAAACAAAGAAAAAAAGATGTTTCACTAAAGGTAAAGAGTAAAGTTCAGACTTGACACCTCATGTTAACGCTAAAGGGATTGTCATAAAAGGGGTTTTCTTATCTGAACCTAATTTCGGCATGGGCGCCATAAATGAAGGAGACGTGTGATTTTCAGTGGTGAAACAGAAAGTCAGACCATCCATGCCAGTGTGTCTTCATAAAGGGAGTTTTGCGAGTTATTTACTGTAGTTTGTACCTTTCATCAATAATGGGAAACAATAGATTAAAGTGTCATGTTACCCCTGACGAAAGTTGTGTATGTGTTAATTAAACCGCTCCCTTTACAATTTACACAACTATCTAGAGAATACTGCTGAAAGAAACTGCATGTTAGGACATTTCATCAGACAAAAACAAAGAAATTGGAAAAAAAGGAACCTAAAAATTACAAAGATAGCAGCAAATGATGTAAAGAGCCAAAGGCAGTTGAAATAAACATATTTTTGAATCTGAACTAATACAATAATGTGGCAACAGCGTGTAAGAACCTGGCAAGCTCAGCTTATGTTCAACTTTTTGTTAAGGTTTGAAAATACTTTTTGCCCCAAGTCACGAATACAAATCCTCCCGTTGAATCCCAGGACATGGGAAGCTCGCTATAAGGTGTCGCGTATGGCCAGTGCAGTGAGGGCTCTTTCTGTGTTGGGGTAGTAATGTAAATAAGTGAAGTTTACCAATTATTTCTAGCTGACTTGCATGCTGATATAGTGCTTTAAACAGAAAATTAAAGCAACTAAAGCCCAGTTTTCAGTAATAATTAGATTTTTTGTCTTAGTTCCTCTTTTCTGTGAAGGCTGGGAACGTATTCCTATTCATGTGCAGCACTAATTTTATTTGTGCATCGGGGAATTATGGGGCCAAGCTGTGTTAAATGTTTGCCTTCTGACTTTACATACAACTAAATGTTTGAATGTAAGCTTTTTTTTAATCATTTTCTGCCAGTGTGTGTGCATTAGTGTGTCAGCAGCTGTCCTCCAAGGCGTTGACAACTTGCTCTAAAATGTCAGGGCATCGGTCGGCGATCTGCTGCAGGACTTGATTGGCGTACTCCTGGAGCTCCGCCCCCTCCCTCTCACACAGTGCTAACTCCGCCTCCAACTGAGGAAAAAAAGGCCGGAAAGAGAGAGGAGAAATTTTAGACTTTTTTTTTAAGCCAAAAAAAGAAATACTTTCATGAAAAAACGTTCATATTAACTTTCTCTCTGATGGTGTTCAGGTCTGTAGGATAAATATGCAGCCAGTTCGTTTAGCTCAGAGTAAAAACTAACAGGGTGCCACTTCCTGGATTGAAAAATCAAAACAAGGCCAAGTGCCAAAAACTGCAGTTCCACAAATATCCACTAGAAGTTCTCTCCAAAACACAGAAAGCCCCCCCCCCCCCCCCCCCCCCCCCCAAAAAAAAAAAAAACAAAAAACCCCACAGATTGCTGTGGGTGCAAAACTGACTTCTGCAGCACCAGAAGTCTCAGCTACTCATTTCAGGCCATACTGCATGAAGGTTTTTTTCTTCTGACGTCATGTGAACATAGCTAAAGGTTTGTCCATGACAATCTGTTAGCATCTGTTAGCTGAGCTTCACCTCAGCTAATGTTGTTCACTGAACTGAAAAGGTGTGAAGTTAATACCTTGTTATCTGACCAATAATACAGCTGCCTCTGTAGATAGTTGTCCTAACAGTCTGTTGAGCTTTTGAGTCAAATTGTGATATTTTATTTCTATGTCAGCTAGGGATGGGTATCGAAAACCGGTTCTTGTTGAGAACCGGTTCCCACTGTTTCAATTCCTTGGAATTGTTTGGCATTTTTGCAAACGATTCCCTTATCGATTCCAGTCGCCCCGAATGACGTCACCGCGTTGCGGAGCGTCATTTACCTGGCAGGAAACATGGCGGCTCAAACGCTAAAAAGTTTGGTCATACTTTACGAGAACGGATGACAACAGGGCAACTTGCAATACTTGCAAAGTAGATATTTCATTTAAGGGAGGAAAAACTACGAATATGCAAAAGCATTTGCTCACAAAACACGCGATGACCTTAAATGAATGTCGTGTTTTTAATTCCGCTCCGGACTCGGGAATCTCAACGCAGCAGCAGCGGTAACGTTTGCACGTCCTCTCCCGTTAATGCGGCAGGTAAATAATCAACTAACAGTGCATATTATGTTAGCACGATCTGCCTTATTAGAAAACCTGCCATTACTGTGCATTTAGGTGACCATCATGAGAGAGACAGACAGAGTCTGGCTGGCTCAGATGCTGGCAGTTTTCGCTGCAGTCTACCGGTAGCGTCTCCTTTCAGGCCAGAATGTCACCGAGCAGTGACTAAGTTTGTGGTAAAAGGCATTTGCCACACCAGATGCCCCCGATTTTCGGTAAGTGAATGTGTTTAATTGTAGGCAGGGAGATTACTGGATATTCTTGTGTAATTGCAACAGAATAATTTATGTTATACTTTGTTATTGCTACAGAAGAATATTTATTTTATTATTTTACATTTACAATTTTTTCCCCGGGGACCCTGTGACACCCCATTGAAGAGCCGTAGGCTGTGGATCTCTTAAGATCTCACTGTTGGGTTTGTAAGGCCATGTTACTCCTAAATTTCTATCTTGTTCAAAGAGAAGATATAAAACAAAGTTCTAAGCTAACCGACCTTAGTGTTCTCCTTTTTTAAAAAGAATCGATAAGAGAATCGATAAAGAATCGAATTGTTAAACAGAATCGAAAATGGAATCGGAATCGTGAAAATCTTATCAATACCCATCCCTAATGTCAGCACTAAAAAACATCTTAACTGCACAACTATACAATCTATAAACAGAGCTTGCTAGCATAAAATGCTAGCTTAGCATTTCACCTTCTCGTGTAAATAAACTCAGTTTTAGCTCCCAGACAGTCAAATGCACCCCCCCCCCCCCCCCCCCCCCGCCAAACAAACAAACAAAAAAGAATAAAAATGGGAATTACAAAGCACTGAGTGAAGTTATTTTTATGCTTGCTATATCTACTTTACCAAAAACAAACACAGCTAGCTTTCAATGACAGCTACAAATTTATTTTCCATTAGATGTATTATTTCTGAACAATCAAATAACATCTGACTTCTTGGTTGGTTAGAATGATTTGACATTTCCAGAGATAACACAAATGTGATATGCTGATAAACTATTAAAGTGAACGAGAATCAGGGTAGCTGTTTACACCTATATCTTACTAAGCTAACTAGCAAGTGGTTATGTCTAAGAAGAAAACCAAACTATTCTGTTAGTGTTTTGACTGATGAGAAGCAAAAAACTGTCCAATGGATGATTACTGAGCAGGGTTTAGGACACACAAACAAACACACACACACGCATCAGACTTCAATCTTAAACACCAAATTGTAGTTCTTTCTGTTCGGACAGAGTGGAAAATTTCTCTGAGAGAGCGCTGATATTATTTTCTTTGGCTGCAGTTGGGCTGAGACGTCAAACCTGACTGACTTAATGACCAATACATCTGTATCAATACGAGAGCCGCTGAAATGGCCATGTAACACAAGCCCACATTTATGTTTGTCTGTGTCTGTGTGTGAGTATATGTGTGTGTGAGGCCTGGGTCAGATATTGGCAAATATTCCCTCGTTAAGTCTTAACCTCTTCCCTCTGCTCTCATCTGTTATCCAGAAAATCTCAGTGGTATTTTATATCACAGTGGCTTTATTCTTTATGTGTAAAACTGATGCAAGTAATAACACTATTAATGATTAATGATAATCTAATAAATTACTTGGAAAAGGAAGTCATTATCCATATATCATGCTGCTATATTAATTATTGGAAATAGGCCACAGTTGTGTATAAAGACACAATGAAAGTGCTAATCAAAGACACTATCAAGTTGCATTTTGGGAAATGCAAGATGTGCATCTGGGAATTTTGTTTAAATACTTGGACCAGAAAGACAACGAGCTGAACTTTTTACCACAGTTTTGAAACTTCTTTTGTTTAGCATGCAAGTCCCCAACTTTCAGGAAGTTAAAATGTAAACTGCTGAAATGTCATCGAGGATGTTAAAAAAAAAACCTCTTTTAATATGAATCCAATTTTGTATTCGATCTTATTAGTTGTAGATCCATCCATTCCCCTGGTGGAGCCTATGACATTAGTGGTTACTTCTCAGTCACAGAAACAGAAAACCATTCATGCCAGCAATGAAACTATAGCTCATCATCATATTCATGGCTTCTGTTTTTAGGGGTCACCACAGAAGATAATCTGTCATCATCACATCCTATCCCCAGTATCCTCGTTTGTCACACCAACCCTCCTCGGCATGTGCTTCTTCGCTATAATCACGAACCTTCTCTGTAGTTTTCCTCTTGCCTGGCAACCCCAGCTTTAACATCCTTTACACGATATAGCCACTATCCCACCTCTGCTCTTGTCCGAACCATCTCAGCCTTGCCTCTCAACCTGAGTTGTCCCTTTGATATGCTTATTTCTTAGGGGTGCAACGATACTCGTATCGATATTGAACCGTTCGATACAGTGCTTTCGGTTCGGTACGCATGTGTATCGAACAATACAAAATTTTTAATTTATTTTATCAACTTTTCTTCTGACGATGCTGTCTGTGTTGAGCGCTCAGTGGATCTGCGTTCGACTACTCCGACTAGGCTGCACTGTCGAGTGCAGATCCACTGAGCACAGCGCAAGCTAGCAAGACAGAAGCTAAGCTCGTTGCAACAAAGCAAATTGAACCTCCCCCACCCTCATTCAGATCTGGCCTTTGGAACTATTTTGGTCTTCTGTGAAGTATGACCCTGAAGGTAAGCGCGTCATGGACAAAAGTAAAACAGTATGTCGGATGTGCCACGCAGTGTTCAATTACATGGGTGGGAACTACTGCGTTAGCGCAGTTTGCTCGTTAACGTGTTGACGCTGTCCAGCCCCATGCACGGGGCGATCCGCGGTAGCTCGTTAACGGAGATTTGCCATGTTGTGGCGTTAACGTCATTTTAACGAGATTAATGCTGACAGCACTAGTGGGAACACAATGAATATGACTGCACATTTACTCCGACATCATCCTAGTGCAAAGACAAGTGGAAGCAGACAAAAGCAACAAGCACACATGCTACAAACTTTACCCGAGTCATTTAGACAGCCGTTAGCACATGATTCTCCTTATGGGGACCTGATATGTTTAATATGCTGCTGAGAGTATACCCCAGAAGAAGCGTATAGTATAGCTTTTAGTTTGGAAAGAGCCATTTCTCTGTAATAAACTCTCTTTTCCAAAGATGAGGGATTTCTCCATGAGATATTTATTTTTTTTATTACTTTGTCGTTTCAGCAACATTAAATTTAAAAACTGTACTTTTGAGTTAAAATATATATTTATAATTTTAATAAATGACAAATTAAAAAAAGCATGAACATTTTTTGTATCGAAAAAATATCGAACCGTGACACCAAAGTATCGAACCGATCCGAACCGTGAATTTTGTGTATCGTTGCACCCCTATTATTTGTCATCCTGTCCCTCTTTGTCACTCAATAAAAAAAACCAAGCATCTTCAACTCTGCCACCAGCTCTGCCTCCTGGCTTTTTGCTTCAAACCATACATCACAGCAGGTCTCACCGCCATCTTGTAAACCTTGCCTTTCAGTCCTGCTGCTATCCATCTGTCACAAATCACCCCCTGACACTTGTCTCCACCCACTCCACCCTGTCTGCACCCTCTTCTTTACCTCTTTTGTGCACTGTCTGTTGCTTTGTATGGCTGACTTCACATATTTACACTCACCTGCCTTCACTACCCCTACTCCTTGCATCTTCAACGTTGCACCTACCTCCCTTTCATTCAAACACATGTATTCTGTCTCGCTTCTACTGAATTTCATTCCTTATTTGTCCAGGCTGTCTTCTACTTGTTCCCTACTATCACTGCATCTTATCTAGTTTCACTTAACTGCAGTGCATGGAAAAAACCCACACAGGCACAAGGAGAACATGCAAAACTCCAAGTCGGAACCCAGAAGCTGAGAGGAGGCCAAGCTACCTAAACTAAAACATAGTATTTTGTAGAGCCAAAAAGAAAGTCTGACAGGCAAAGAATGCATATAATGGGAGAAGATAATCAAAGTAATATGCAAGAAGAGAATGGGACAGAAATGGAGAGACTGAGCAAGTTTGGTTCAATTTGGCATATTCGGAAAGCCCCATTAGTTTCAGACAGCAGGGTACAACCCCCTACAGCAAAAACAACAACAAAAAAATTAATGACTTATTCAGTCTTTCCAGGTGATGTAAGCAGAAAACAGATGCTTTGCAAAACAACAACTTTGGAGGTCTATGGAATAATTTTGACACGTTCATTCAGGCCTCTGATGAATCACGGTTGTGTGGAAGTGATGAGCTGTCGAACAGAGTGATGATTTCTGAGCACATAGTCCAACTTTTATCACTTATCTCTCTCTCTGTTCTATCTGCCCTCATTATCTGCACCTTGATTTTTTTATCATTTCCACTGATTTGCTGTCCTCATTCTTACTCTGGCCAATGTCCTTGCACACTCGTGTTAGAAGAATCAGAAAGCCCCGTTACACTTTTCTACACTGATGGTGTTTGCAGGTGATTTAGCTTAACGGCCTTGCATTTTAGTTGCAATCACCCAGAAAAACACAGCAGTAAAGATAAGAGTGTAAGACAACTGAGAAGAGATAAATAGTTTAGTATCTGTCTGCTGCATCTGCTTTCTGACTCAGCCAACCTTGACCTACACCAGAGGAAAAAGACTTCAAAAAGTGCCTAAAAATCTGAAATTAATGGGTTAAACACAACTTAAAAACAGGATGATGATAAAAAAACAAAACAAGAGCCATGCTATTATGAGATTACGTTATAACACAATCCATGACTCATGTGTTTTTAGGCATAAAATTGATCAGCAATGTCTTGAGGAAATAAAAAATGCATGTTGGCTACCACCTCAATCATCTTACTTAACGAACACCAGAACAGCTGTAATAATTTGCACATTTAGTTTTATAAATTCAATGCCTCCTGTATCCATAAGAACATATCACATCATGCAGAACAGTCGACTCTGTGGTCATTGGCAGCTTTTATGTAAAACCAGCTTTAGGAAAATTTTGATGTGTGCAGTCTGGAGCTTGTTTTTAAAATTTAGTCTGTCATTATTGGACTGGTGATTTAACAGAAAACTTTACAATGCTGCAACATTTGTTACACCTCAGTTTAGAAAATTGGCTGTTCCTTAATTTTCGGGTTTGTGACTAATTACAATAACCAGCATCTTTTTACACTCTATCTGAAATTGTATGCACAATTTTTACAAGGGCATACATTTTTTGTTGTAGGCTATCTCTTCTGCTCAACGTTGGTTGATCCAGTTAGACAAAGCTCTGTCAAAATATCTGTCTTCTCTGTCCAAAATGTGAACATCTACACAGGGGTGTCAAACTCCAGGCCTTGAGGGCCGGTGTCCTGCAGGTTTTAGATCTCACCCTGAGTCAACACACCTGATTCACATGATTAGTTCATTACCAGGCCTCTGGAGAACGTCAAGATATGTTGAGGAGGTAATTTAGCCATTTAAGTCAGCGGTGTTGGATCAAGGACACATCTAAAACCTGCAGGACACTGGCCCTCGAGGCCTGGAGTTCGACACCTGTGATCTACAATGTAAGAGCAGTTTCTCCTATGACGTACCATAGACCTGTGGAGTGGTTGTTTGGTCCTCTTATGTATAGGTCCTGGCACACCTAACTGCAAGTTGTGCAGTGTCATGCATGCTGTGCCGTGAAGCAGAGAAAACAGATGACTGGAGAGAGGTGATGGCCTACGACACCAAGAGAGCCCTTTCCAGGCGATCTAACTGCCAGTCCACCCTCAACCATTTGACTTTAACAACTTACATGGCAGTAGGGTGGGCAATGATTCACAAAGATGTCCTGACATGTCCCACTAGAGGTTAAATACCTGGGACTCCTCACCAGCTTTTAAAACTATAGAAGGCTTCCGAGAGGTCTTAAAGAGGTTCTTTAAGAGGTCATCTTAAAGAACCTAAAAGAAATCCAGTTGCCTTTGAGTCAAGCACTATGGTGAGATGGATGACTGAGGATATAGCTACTAATTAATATAGTTTAATTATATTAACAGATTTATAATTAAGGTCCCTGGTACACTAGCTAATAGGGTCAATGTCATTGATAACCCACGCTGCCTATTGGCAAAAGTCATATAGGATGTGTTATTTAAGTCACTTTTGCCTGTCTAGAGTTGCTGCTTCCTCTGCAAACTGCTTTGCAACCTACGTCTATATGTTTCTTCTTTTCATTGTGTCTCAATCGTGTTCAGATTTTTGTGATGCCTGCTCTGTTCAGTACCAAAGGTCTTACTTCTTTTCTCTGCATAGAACAAAACTGTACTGCCAAATGTAAATTGCTGCACATGGAATAACAATCTTCTTTTGACCAAAGTGGCCCTGACTGAAATTATTTTGTGACCGACTGTAAGGAAATCTCCAATATGATCCCCTTTTTCAGTAATGAAAACAAAAACCAATGTCAAGATGACCTTGATTCCCCTCTTGCTTCCCCCCTTTTTTCATGCCTGCAAGTATAATGGTCTCCATTAAAAAGCTGAGTTGCAACATTCTTGAATTGTTACAATTAACCCAGGGAGAAAAATATTCTCATAACTGATATCATGACTGATATGATGAATGATGGCCAAAACTAGAAAAACAAAACCCAGCTTTCTTTAGAAAATGATCAAAATTTAATACTCGGTAGGGGAAGAAAAAGTCTCTTTGTTGCCAAGCAATAGACTTCCTCTCTTGCTATACATAATCCAAAAGTCGTTAATGACCCAAAGAAATTAAATATAAACAGTTTCCAGGTATGAGGTACTAGCTTGGATGTTTTGGTTGTAAGCTCCCATGGATCGTGTCTCATGCAATCACAGTGTGTGGTCAGAGAGAAATGCAGACGAAATAATGAAAATGGGAAATATTTGCCAGATTCATGACTCTTGTAACTGCGTGCGTATTTGTGTGTGAGTGTGTGTATGCACATGCATGTATGTGTGTGTTTATAAGTGTAGGTGTTGGTGAATTGGTGTGTGATCCAGTGGTTTGGGTTTTGACATGCCAGGTGTGTGTGTGAGTGCACAGCGTGAGGCTAAAGCAAACGCTGTAAGCTTGAGGTCTGATTTATGGAGTGGCAGAGAGGATTGTGGGAAACAGAGAGGTAGACAAGGTAGACAGAGGTACACGTAAGATGTGTGTTTGTGCAATAGAGAGAGAGTTTGACGAAGATGATTTTTACTGCAGCCATTAAAGCTCCATTATGGTGATGGATTACTATCTATCATGCACACGCACACACACAGAAGCGCACACGCTGGTTATCAGCATGAGAATCAGGGTGAGGTACGGTGTGTGCGCACTGACCCTTTGACACACACTGCAAAGATTGGACCTGCAAAGGAATGCTTATATTTTCTAAAGAAACCGTAGAGATAGCCGTGCTGAGATTAACGGAGAGAGAGAAACGACCAAACAGCAAAGAGGCAAAAAGACACAGAAGAACAAATATATAACTAGAATGCATTAGTATCTGTAAGCAGAACAACTGCCTGCTGCAGACACACCAGCATCTTCTGCTTAGTTACTACAGTTTTTAAGTTAGAGATGATTATGAGACCAGAAGTCTATGGATGCAGCTTGTAAACTAAGCTTGACTTGGTGTTACCCGATAACTTAGAACTTTATGCTCTTGTCTAGATCGTCTCAATTAAGAACTAAACTTCATTACATGGAGTTCAAAAGAACTATACATATAGTACAATCTTATCTGGAGCTAGTTTTTGTTATTTGTTCCCTTTTTTTGGCGTTATTGTGTCAGGAACTGGTAGTTTATTGACATTAGTGATCAACAGTCTTAATTTCATAATAGAGGGGCTAAGATGGGGAAAGCAAAAACAATTTAATTTCTTTTCATTGAATTTCTGTGTAAATTCAACACAGATCCTTCACATAAAAATCAGTTGAAAAATCAAGGGTAGAGAAAGGCCGATGTACAATCCAATTAGTGCTTAATATAGTAAAAAACAACAACAAACAGAGCAGTTAAAACAAAAAGAAAAATACCGTGCTTAACACATTTATTAGATCTCCACCCAGTCTAAGGCTTATGCCACAGCTGCCTTAAATTAACAGCACTGGTGATTACTAAAACCTATTTTTAATGTTTTTGTAATGGTTAATCCATCATATTTTAATGCTAAAATATAATTATTTTTGTTTTCCATCAATTTTCATTTATTTTTATACAAAAAAAGCTGAAAAAAATAGTAAATTTTATTTTTTTTCTGTGGTTTAGCTGTTGATTGTTATGCTTGATTAATTTAATTTAATTTAATTTAATTTAATTTAATTTAATTTAATTTAATTTAATTTAATTTAATTTAAATAATTTCTGACTTCTCAGAGAAGTCCAGTGTGCCAGCTCAAATCTGGGTATAAAAATGTAAATGTAGCTTTTTAAAATAATAAATAATAATATTATTTTTATAGTTTTAAATTAGTTTATGACAGATTTCTAAAATATCTGTGTTTTCTTGTTTTTATAACAGCTGATCTAATAAATGTGTTAAGCTCTGTATATTTTTTTTATGTTTTTATATCGTACAGTACTGTATATTTGTTTCTTTTTTTGCAGATATTGGATGTCTAGGACTGGCAGGACATTTAGAGCTACAAAACAAAAGTAGAAAGTTCATTCTTAACAGTTTGCTGATAAAGTGTAACGATAAAACACACAAACTGCAAGAACATTAACATGTTACAACTGAGAGAAAAAAGTACAGCGCTGCAAAAAGGCAGGAAATGGTTAGGGTAAAAGGTGAAACGGTTGTTTTTGCATTAATGATATAATCTGCTTGAAACAACACTGGAGAGTGATCGGTGATGTCGGGATACACAAAAAGTCTAGTGAGCAAATTTTTGCCTAATAATATCCCGCAAGAGCATAAATGCAGGAAGTAAAGATGCAATCACAGAAGGTTTATGGAGCTTCTCTGAGTGGTGCTACAGAAACTCCTTTATGAAGAACAGCAAAGGGATAAAGTATAACAGGCCTACACAGACGGTCATAATCCCTGTCTCTCTGCCCGTCTCTATTTAAACCATTATACTCTAACCGGCTTATACTGTATGTAGACTGCTTTAGAAGTTGGCTGCCTTTACTGCGCCAAGCCCAAAAGCACCAAAGTGTGTGTGTGTGTGCTGTCCTGCCCAGGCAGCTCAGCTAATAACACGAGCTAACAAGCTGCAGTGGGAATAGAGCTTGAGGACTTGTGCCTTAAACTGTTCCTTGAGGACTAAAATACTGCACCGTTCAAGCACCGCAGTTTTCTAAAGAAAAAAATCATGGGAAGTGTTTTTCAGGCAATTCAACATCACTTGGTAATTTTATTTTATTAGGTTATATAATCAGCCAAATTGACTACAGGAACATACTCATATTTACAAGCCCAGAGTCTGGGAGGAGTTTCTTGGGAGGGACACTCAAATCTGGGAGCCCTCAAACCTTCCGATAAAGGTGCTTTTGAATATATGTGTGGTAACTGTAACAGTGGGATACTTTTAAAGGGAACCAAACTTGCAGAGCGAGACCTAAAACCTTAATCGGCCCTAGAGGAGTGACTATACGCGGCTGGACTTACAACACTAATGGCTGCAGAAAAAAGCAGCAGAAACAGACTGCAGCATTGACTGTATATACTGTAGGTGTAACCTCCCAGAAGGCCAATCTGAAAAGATGGCAGTTTAATATAAAATAATCCACAGTTCTAAGGTTGTACAAGAATTTATTTATTTATTTATTCTTTGGTTTGATATGTTTTTCTTGTTAAAATGAAAGTGCTACTTTACATGCAATGCAAAGGTGCAACAAAAATAAGCCTAGGTGTTTTAAAAAAAAAAATGAATATGCTTTTAAAGAAGAAAGACACCAAGCAAGCTAAGGAGGGTCCAAAGCACTTTTCAAAAGCTGGGCAATTTATATTAAAATATCTAAAAGCTTTATATTGAGCAGTTTCCCTCACTAGGACTGCGGCCAGGCAAAAATCTTAGAGTAGAAAGCATTTTCTTTGCATATCTTGTGTTTGAATTGACATCTTTGACCTTCACCTGCTGCTTCTTATCAAGAAAAAGGGGGAAGAAAGAAAAAGATAAAAGTGGAAAAGAGTGGTAGAGATCGAAGGCAGAGCTAAAATAGTGTAAGAGAGAGAAAGAGAAAGGTGGTGGAGACTCAGCAAGGGTGAGTGACAATAGCAGAGTGTGGAGTGGGAAAAAATATTTCAAAGAACAGAGAAAAGCAAGAGAGGAGAGTAAAAAGACAGAAGAGGGAGGAGAAAGTGATAACCAAAGACAGGCAGAGATCAAGGGTAAAAGAAGTGAAAGACAGGAAATGACAAATGCATGTAAAAAGAGAACGACTGGTAAAGCCATTAAGACTGCATTCAATAAATCTGCATAAAAACCAGCAGCTTGTCTGTAATGACCGACGAAGGCCAATGTGTGTGTGTGACTGTGAAAAAGGTGCAGAGGACATGTGTATGTCTCACTGCGCCTCTTTTTAGCTGTATTTCTAAGTATATACTGTGCACTTTACTTACACTGTGAGGACATCAAAGTGTGTATACTGTTACACTGTGGAACTTCCCTGGTATGAAAACTTGGTTTAAGTCAAGTAATGGTTATGGTAATTTAGCATGAAATTAATGTGATGCATTGTCCTCTGAAGTCATGCATACACAGCTTCGTGTGTGTGTGTGTGTGTGTGTAATGATCGCTGAGGACCTCAGTGTCGTGTTTAGAGAAAAAACAATCATCCTCGAGCAGGAAGCAGAGCTGCCTAATGAAAGCTTAGATAGACCCCAGACCACAATGCGACACAAATAGATGAGCCTAAATGTCTGCTCAGCTCCCAAACGTCTCCTCTCCACCCCTTCCTCCTCTCTCTCATCTACTGCTCAACTCCCGTCTTACAACTTCATTTAAACACAGACAGATGCGCTTTGATTTATAGCTAATTAATCAAAAAGCTCAGATGAAGGCGCAAGCAAAACAACTTCCCAAGTAAATGGAGATTAAAACCATCTACTTCAATCTAATCTAATCTAATCTTGCAGCAATCTAAGTAACAATTCTGAGTTGTGAAACTCTCAAAGTTCAGCTTTCTGTAGTTCTATCCTTCCACCATATATAGAGTCAAGTTGCAGTTTACACCCTATCAAACAATGGCCAGGTTTACAGTGACAGTAACTGGTTTATTCTTCAGGCTGAGTGAGCAAAATTTAAAGAATCCACCTCTGGGCTTTTAAGAGAATTGGATTCATGAAAACAACAACAACTTAAAAAATCTCCAGCCGCGACTGTTCGCTGGAGGCTGCACATTCACACTAAACTATTATGAAAGACAAAGCCAGAAAACAGAACGACAAGCAGACAGGAAAAGTAGTTACACTGGAAAACTATCACCACACCTACAGTCTACAAAGTACACTTTTAAAAAAACTCACAGTGGATGTTCAAATTCAGCATAAACAGATACACATTCTCACAACTGGGCTATCACTGCCATTGTTGTACTGTAGTCACGCTCTGCATTATCAGCTGTGATGTTAAGGTTCCAGCTCAACCCTGTCCTGTTTTTCTATGTCCTGTCCATCAAAAGTCTTCCAATCAGTGACCTTAAAACCACGACGGGTCCTAAAGCAGACACGTGGTCTGTGAAGAGGGCATCAATTTGCTACAGGGCATCAGGGTGTAGAACTGAAAAAACATGATAGTATGCATTTGAAACCTAATTTGTACCTCTGAACAGACTTCAAAGTTTTAGTTAAAGAGCATTTTTGCTTTAACTTGTTATTTTGAAATCTCCACTTAAAAATCAGTGTTTAGATTGGTTGCCTATAAATCTTTCTTTTAGTGCTGCCACCATGTTGGAATTTTCCCATGCTAAAGGGGAAGTATGTCAGCAACTGCACAAACAAACCCAGGTTAGCTGTAAGTCTATTAGCCTATCTTCAGAAGGCAATGCCACAGTAATTTTCTCACATTTTCTTAATTTATGAGATAGCACATCCCTCAAAACTGTAGTTTCAAACCTTTTCTTGTTATCCAAGGAGTCAAATACTTGTAAATCACAATGTGCTGCACACTGCTTTCACCACAAGAGTCTAATAGTATAAGCGATATGTAAAAGTCCTTACCAGATGTTTGCTCCAGCGAACATCTTCTATGTCATAACCGCAAACCCCTCTGAAAGCCTACCGCGAAACCTGACGTGAACTTCCCGAGCAATGTAAGTACATGCTGCACAGATTCAGTATTGCAATTCTGTACCACTAATTCCTCCTAACAAGCAAAGGGTCCTTGGTTTGATCGCAGGAAGAGACATCAGTCCTTGTTGGTATCCAGCATACAAACATGTGAAGCTACTCGCTGTGGTAACCCTTTGTGAAAAGAGGAGTCTCTGAAAGTAGATTCTTCTTTTTTTGATTTTGTATTGTTTTGCACAGTAGCAATGCTGAGAGTTAGCTATGCTGCTAACTATCAGTCAACTTGATTTGTAATCCAAAAACAGGTTGGTCAGTCAATAAAGTTGTTCCTCTTCCCTTAAGTGTTGCTGGAGTTCATGCATTGTGAATTGTTTCATCCTCTCCATGCACCTTGGAAGTAGGTGAAGTTGTGCCAGAAATTTTTGCTGTGATTTAATCCAAAAACAAACAATAAACAGCCAGAAACACACTGACCTGTGAATTCTGTTCATGGGTTAGAGAAAAAGTAAGGGTTAACATGTCGATTAATGTGATATCAAGTAGCAGGATCAATTGAGGCAATGCTAGTGTAAACAAAGAAAATACTCACAGATACTACTTATGTATGTAAAAAAAGGAGTATCTATGGCAATGAATGACTGAATTTTTACGGATGCCTATAGGTAGCGAACAAAGTTATTTCTTCTTTGTTGATGTTGGTTGCTCGGGTATGAGGAAAACAAGACAGCCAAGCACTTGCGTCTTACCGACAAAACCTGCTGCAATACCATTTAGAATCACTAGAGGGCCAAGTTATCTAGCACAGCTTTAAAGTCATTTAAAAGGGCCAATTAATCCTAATTTGAGAGATAACACTGTCAATTATAGTTAGAACTACTAATTTCACTGCTCTTATCTCCACATAACAGCTACAGAGTCTTTAGTTTTCTCTTCTTTACAAAAGCGACATGTCTCGGGCTGCAGGAGCAGAATGGTACATCTCCATTGCAGTGGAAGTTTGTTAAAACTTCCACCCCCGGTCTCTGCGGCCTGCTGGAGCGGGGGGGCTAGGAGGAGGAGTTGGCCGTCCGACTGGGGGTCTGGTGTGTGGGGCCTCCCTGCTGCTGCGGAGTCGGGGCAGTCTGCTTCTCCCCACTGCAGGGAAAAGGGTAACACCACCTGGGTCTGGGTGCAGTTTCCCCCTCCAGGGGCAAGGGTACCTAGACCCGGTTCTTAGAGTACGCTTGGGGAGTGTGATTGTGTGTACAGCGTCTCTTTATGTCTGTCTCCACGTTGGTTGAGTGTGGAGTAATTGCCTATGAGAGCATGAGGGTGGGAATGGATGTTTGTATTTGAGTGTGCCTGTATGTCTGTGTCTATATGTCAGGTTGGGTATCAGACGCCACCTCTCTGGGGACATCTCAGGCCCTCCAAGGTTTGGAGGCCTATCTCCCCCCACCACTTCCCCTGCCGGTGGCAGACGCCCTCAGACATCGATGCGTTGGTGGTTCCTTGTGTCCGGGGGTGGGCGTCCGGGTACACACCAGCTCACTCCTTGGTGGCTGCTTATCGGGGCCTGGAACCTGGGGCTCGCTCGGGCCACTTCGGGGGTGGGGTGCCCTCGGCCTCTCGGCCTGGGGCTCGGTCACTCAGGCACAGCTGGCTGCCGGCGGAGCTCACGGGCACGTCACTGCAACCCCCCCTGGCTTCTGCTCCGCGGCTGCTGAGTGATCCCTCATCTGGGACTCTCCTCAGCTCTTTCTGGGACAGTGGCGCGGCTGCCCCTCTGTTGGTCTTCCTTAGTCTCTTGTGTTCTGGGGGCCTCTGGATGTCTGGAGTTTTGATCTCCTCCATACCTGCTTCATGCCCTGGAGGATGGGACTGTGGCCCCCCACACCCTCTAGCAGATCATTACATTAAGGAACCTTTTAAATACAAGCGCGCTCATGCTCACAGGTGTACACACAGGTGATCACACACACAAACTACACCCTTTTTGGCTCCTACCTCAAAGCACACTGTGCGCTGTCGATCTTACGTGCTGCACAATAATGTTTAATATTAAGTATTTAGTGTTATATTCCCATATATCATTGTGATGTTGTTTATTCTATTACTCTCGTTTTCTTCTGCTTGTTTTCTTTTTTCTTTCTCAACAGGTGATCCAGGTGATCGATATATGTATTTTTTGTCTGCTTATTTTGTTGTTTTTTGTTTTTTGCCCTTTATCCCCGTCCCTCTTCTCCGCTGTTTTTTTTTCCCCCTCTTTCTTTCTCCCTTTTCTTTTCCCCTGTCCCGTATCTAGCAAGTAAAAATAAAAAATAAAATAAACAATAAAAGGTAAATCAAATGGACCATTACGGCAAGGCTGGGATGGTCCATTTGGTAAAGTAAATCCGTTGGGCATCTTTCTTTGCCTTTAGACAATAATTCTGATGGCAAAAGAACCAAACGGGACAGGTTTAAAAAAAAAAAAAAAAAAAAAAAAAGGAAGTTTGTTAAAAAGCCATGAGTCACTTTAGTAGATTTAACAACTGTGAGGCTGTGGAAACCTCACAGATTACTTGTTGTATAACTTAAAAAACAAGCAAAGAGAAAGCTCATTTCTCTCTGACAAGCTTATTATTTGGAGATCACACTATAACAACAAAGACATTTGAAGTGTGTAATTGTGCGGTGTTTTCTTTCATTACAATGAGTTGTAGAGTCGTAAATATGAGGACTCGGTTTTCGTGGTGTTTCTCTAGTTTGAGTTGGCTAAGAAACAGTCGCAGCCACTCACTGGGAGCCGTTTGAGTTTTAGCAGATAGAGTGTCATGGGCTGACAATTCAAGCAGGATTCATAAGAGCAGTGATAAAATGTCCAACTCGGCCAATAACACTTAATACATTTTTTTTTTTACAGGACCTAACACGCGCAAATGTCTTCAATATGGGCTTAAAAAGACTCGTACACTTACACAATCTCATAGTTTTCAACAAATATACAAACTTGACCTTGACGGCTCTTTCAAATACTCGAACAGTTAGACAAACAGCCATAAACAAACACAGCCAAGCGATCCTTATACCTTCACTCTTATAGCCAGACATAGGCCAGAGAGAGCGCGTGAGAGAAAGCCTTCCTGTGTGTGCACGCGCGAGTGTGTGGAAGAATATGACGCCAGTTCTCTTCAGTGCTTGTTAGAGACGTCATTGAGTCATAAAGGTTATTATTATGACTATGGCACAGAAAACAGCTCTTTTAGTAAAACCTCTCTATTGGAATCATTGTTACTTTTGTAGTTCAGCTGAGGTTAAAGAGAGAGATGGAAACAAACACATAGAAACAGAAGAACAAAATAAATGTCTCCGGCAGATCCATCATCATTACTGAAACTGGCCTTTCGCTAAAAGCTCACTACTGTGCTTAGCTTAGCTGAAAGATGACACGTAAAAGGCTGACCTGGATAATGTTAAGTTTCATTAGTCTAACACTTTCACTGAGTAAATGTCAGAACAGTGGATACGAGAGAGGGCCCAGTCACTCAAATGTCAAATTCAAACGAATGGCCTCATTTGCAAAAGCTCTTCGGTTCAGTTCAGTTCAGTCATTTTGTTGTCCCTGCTGGGAAAATTGGTTTACTGACAGGTTCTGAAGAAATCGCCCACAAAAAGAACAATATAAAAGCACAAAAAACAATGCACAACTGCCACAAAAAGACATAATCCTGCACTTAGAAGAAAGAAAAAACACTAAAATTAATTTTTTTAAAACATAAAGTATTAAAAGTTAAGGTACAGATCTACTTCTACTGCTTTTAAACCTCACAAAAACACAACTGAAGTAAAAAGACCAGTTTTACAGCAGCTGCGCTTTAAAAATGAACAAACAAGAGTGTTATTTTTTAACCATTTTAAACATCACTTGCACATCTTAGGGAACAAATGCTCTTTCATTTTATAACATGTATCAGTCCACACTACTTCAACACATGCATGAGATTTATATGCCCTATATATCTCCCGCTGTTCTGAGCTTCTTAATAAATTAGGTTGTGGTGAAAAGTACGGGGTTACGCCTCTTAAACTTTGAATTCAGGTGTTTTCACTCATTACCACAAGTGTATAAAATCAAGCACCTAACCATGCTGTCTGCCTTTATAAAGATTTGTGAAAGATTAAGACTTACTCACTGAATTCGAGTGTGGTATTGTAATACGATGCTTCTGTCACAATAAGACAGTTTTTGAAAGTTCTTTTCCGCTAGATGTTCCACGATCAACTGTAAGTGGTATCATTGCAAAGTGGAAGTGTTTAGGAGCCACAGCAGCTCAGCCTCAAAGTGGATGACCATTTTCTCTGAATCCTGAGGCGCCAAGTGGGTAAAAGTCGCCGATGCTCTACTGACTGCATGACTGAGTCCCCTGTCATTAACATCAGCACATAAAGCGTGCACTGGGAGCTTCTTTCCATAGGGAAGCAGCTCCTGTAGGTGTAAAGTGACAAATACTTTTATCAAGTATTTACGTATTGAGAAGTATTTTTGTCCAGTAAGTTTCTGTCAGACAAGAGCTATTTGACACAAAATAAAAACTTGTGTCTCGAAGGTAAATTGAGATTTCAGACACGTTTATCACTTCTCATCTTGAAATTGCATCATCACCAACAGCTACATGTCCATTAAATGCCAGCAACTGCAGTATTTATGACATGGACACAAGTTTCAGTCTTGCTGTGTATTATTTTTGGCCACCGTGTAATGACAAATTCACACAGACGCTGAAATAAATACAATAAATGTAGTCCACTATGTAGAAAACAGGGAGTGATTTTGACAAAGCCTTCATACTTGTCAGATCTGAAAAATGCAGTCGATTGATCAAAGCAGTGATGCCAGAGGATGACACACTGAAACGCACAAGATGCATCTAAAATCAGAACATTAAAAAACCCAGAAAATGTCATATTTTGAAATAAAAGAAGCCTCTTTCTACAACTCTCTCCTTCCACCAGACAAGCGTGACTATATACACTTGATTACCCACTTCATCCTTTCATCTCTGCTTACCTCATATGCTGACCTTATTGCTCTTTAGCTTTACCACTCACTAATCCTGCCAGAAAGACTTATGAATGTCTAAGTCTGCCACCACGGGTTGGATTTGGTAAAGTTGCAGACTGGATTCAACCACTACACACAGAAACCCCCTAAAAGCTTGAATCGAGAGCTATTGTGCAGCTGTTTTAGTGATTTGGTTTTTCTTGTGATATTTCATGTACGGGCTTTTCTTCAGATTGTTTATGTATTTTTTGATGTCTGATAACTTTAGTGGAAACACATTTTTCTGTTTACGTTTCCTATTCCAGTGGTTTTAATACTGTTGTGTTTGCTGGTTGTGTGTTGATACTATTTTTGTAGAACTGTAGGAGTGTATTATGATTAGGATTGTTGGCACGCGTCTGCTACCTTTGGCACGTTTTTTCTGCCGGTGTTTTTCATTATGTAATTACAGCTCTGATTTCTGATTGGTAATGGGATCTCACCTGGCTTTTATATGCTGTGATTGTTTGTCTTAAACTACGCTGATGATTGCTGAAACACTTCCTTCGTTTTACCATTTTTTTTTTACAATTTTAAATTAAATATAGTGTTTATAGATTTATAAATCGTTGTGTTCTTTCCATATTTGTATTGTGCATTTTTGGGGGATAAGCGGCAAAACAGAGTGTTAGTAAAAGTTTTGAGTTTGCGCTGCATTACAGAAGCACACAGTAAGATAGACAAGCCTCCAATGGTCATTCATGATTGCTGTGCATTCATGTTAATCCATATGTGGGTGCCAGACATGTAGGTTTCCGCCTGTGAGATTTTGTCTGCATCTATGGGTTTTACATGCTATTTTAGTGTGAGCCTAATGGGTTTACAGAGTGCCAGGCATTTTAACAGAGCCAGGGAGAGGCTTGTAAAACACACACACTCACCACAAGACAGAGAAGAGAGGCTGGCACACTGGAACATGGTGGTCTGGAGGGAGTCTGTGTGCGCATTAAGAGGGTCAGCCAGGGTGATGCTGACACATGATGAAGGAAAACGAGAAACACGGGCCTGAATGAAAGACTGGCAGTGTGTGTCTGCGATTGTACATAGGCAGGGTTGGGGTCTTAAAAAAAACAACAACAATAAAAAAAGAAACACATGGCGCCAAGTGGTGCCTGAATATGGGTGGGTTTGCAGAAAAAGGGAGGAAGAAGAAGAAAGATTCAAACTGTGATGTTGTTAATGGAAACATCCCACTAAAAATAGTATAAAAAATAACTAATGAGTACAACTGCATTTCTAAAAAAAGTGGGACTCTGAATTACGAATCATTCAAACCCCATATTTATTTTAAAACAGCACAAACCAAATCTGCCAATCTGCTGTCAGTGCTAGGAGAAAGGTCGAAAGTCTGTGCATAATTTTATACCTATCCATTTAGCGGATGACCACTGTACAGAACATGTAACCCTCACATATAGAGTAAAGTCCAGTGAACCCCAGCCCTGGTCTCTGCTGTACTCAGTGTGGAAACACTTTCCTCGTACACACCAGAGCATCATTCATAACTTAGAGCTTCCAGTGACCAAACAGGGTTGGGAGTGGGTGTAATTGCTTATTCAACAGTTAGCCACACATCACTAAGGATGTCAAAGAAAGACAGGCTTTTAGGAATAAATACCCTTTGGGCTTGTCTACAGCATAAAAATAACTTAATTAACTTCTAAGGAAAGCAAGAGAACCACAATTTAATCCAATATAAAATAAAAAAAATCTGTGGGGCTGCATGGAAAGCACAGCAGATATGAACTCTACCACACAACAGTTCACCACACTGGACACACAGAGGAGAGTGACACACTCAGGGCTTTCTCTCTATGAATTTAATGTCTCCAAGAGGCTGAAAGGAGAAGCACAGCAGTTATTGTCCATCCACAGTAAAACAGTCTTCCCACCTTTATGAGTAAAACACCCTCGAAGGAACTCACAGTAACACTGTCACTCTTTAGCATTAAATACCACGTCCCTCTAACAGATCTGTACCTCACACATCAGTCACCATTAGCATTTTCTGAAAGAGTTGTAAACATGTTCGAGATAACAGCCGACCCACTTCTAAACACACTGATCTCCAGTGGTGGTGTACAGAGGACTCTGTCACTAGTCTAAGCCACCTATGAGTTAACATCTATAGGGCCCTTTAGCTCAGCTTTTCATGAACTCCAGCCTCACTTCCCAGTGCAGGAATTAAAAGACATTCATTTAAAGGCTTTATTGTTTTTTATGGAAAAATCCAAACAGGTTAAAGGAGAGCTTATTAGTTACTTAATTAGTTCTGAAAAAAGTTAATATAGCTCCTCCACCTCTCCTTTAGCTTCGTTCTGGTTGGCTGATCCACATAAACAGAAGGTTTGAGCAGCAGGTGTGTGGGCCCTCTGTGCCAAACCAGAGCTGTGTGCCTGAGATGACTATATTAAGAATATCCGCTCTCTCTTTACCAACTACACATCCAGCAGTGTAAAACAGAGTGTTTAGAGCAGAGTGAAGTCTGAATTGTGGCTCGCGTGGATTATGTGAAGATATACTGACCCCATTATTTGAAACTTTGGCCACATTGTTGAGCATCAACATATGTATGACAGAAAATAAGGGATAAGTACCAAAGTTCCACTTCAAGGGCAGTTCCATCTGGTATTAAATTTCTTCTTCAGCTCACGGTGTTACATGAAGATTGGTAACCTTACGTGTATATGTGATAATCACCACATATACAGCTACTTTATAATAATGCATGGATAAGTTTGACTACAGTTAAGACGATTTTTTTTGTAACCCTATTCTAGGAGTTGATTTTGCCACTGCAGCAAAATGAATGTGCAAAAGCCAGAAAAATAACAAAAATCAAAACATTGCACCCTGCCATGAAAATGGTTAATGTAAAAAAGAAAAAAGTCATTTGTGGTGAATTGGGTAGGTTGGTCTATTAAGCTCTTTTTTCCTCTGTTGTAGATTTGACTTGGATGTGGCCGTGAGCGCAGTTTGGTACAAATGTTTTCAATATTCTGAAAATGTTTTTATAAATATAAGTTAGGAATAAAATACTGCAGGCTACATTCAGCCTCGTTAGATAAGCTTTCACAGCTGCCCACATAATCAGTTTTAATAGAGTATGTTTTTCTTTTGAAAATGTAGATCTTCAGCAACTAGGCCACAGAACAGTCTGCTTTTTTTTAATGAAAGCAGGCAGATGGTGAAAAATGTCCACGAAAGGCCTCCAGACCATTTCTTTGTTAATTTAATGTACCCGTGATTAAATGAGAAGTTAATTTTACATATCGAAAGTTTATTTAAATTGACACCACGCAGCAGTGTTTTTGAAACACTTTGTGCTTAACGGAGACATTTCCTTGCATTAAGACACAAAAAGGGCTTTCATACAGACTGTAGAAAACTAGTCCCGCTGTACCCCAACCACACACTCTGTCACGTAGCTCTGCGAGTGTGTCTAAAGTTACGTTCTTCAATGCATACCACATGTAGCGACCATGCATTGCCTGATCCGTTTTCAATATGGAGAAAAAGACAGAGAGGGAGACAGAGGAAGCTGCAGAGGGCCACAATTTTTTAAATTTAATAATATACTGTTTATATTGAATATCTGAAAACACAGCTGGTTGCCATGATAATGCAGCAACATCTAAGCAAGCAAGGTTGGCCAGTGTTTCTGTAACTTTCTCGAAGCCTCACCTTTTCTTTCGTTAGCCTAGATTCCCTTCCCGTTGCTCTCCTCCCTCTCAAAGATGACAACTCTTTTGACAGTGAAATAAATATACTTCTTTACCCTCCTTACTCTGCACTGTATACGAACCAACCCTTTCTCTGCTGCCAAAAGCTTGAAACAGAGTTTACTCCCAGTAAAATAAAATGTCTGAAACGGTTTTTGTTCCGCAGCCAGGCGCTTGTCGTCAGGTGACCTGCTGGAGTAAATCTTTTCAATAATGTCAAAAGCAGCGCCAAAAACCTGCCAGGCAAGCTCAAGTATGTGCCCCTACTCCTACATGCAAACACACACACATCTGCACACTCACAGCAAGAACAAGCATGCAACCTCGTGCATGTCAACACGTACAGCATGTAAAGGCAAGCACACAAACACACACAGTGGAGAGTTTTAAAGAATTGATAAATGAGGAGCGACTAAATATTATCGCTTTTTTTCCTCCACGCTTCTCAAAAATAGAACACGCTCTCGCTCTTTTCCCCCCCTTTTTCTTACACACACAAACACTTTTTTTGAACCGCAGGAATGACTGATGTCGTTGCATTTCATTTTTTCCTTCCTCTCATCTCTCACTCAGAATGCACCCAGGAGTCCTCACCTGTTCCTGCGTCATGCTGTGCAGCTGCGTATGCCAAGAGGCGGAGTCAGAGCGGTGATAGGCGGGGGGCGGGGCAAAATCTTGCAATATGATTGGGTCTCGCTCCTGACACAGTGAGGTCAGGTGACTGATGTACAGCTTCAGCTTACTGCGATTCTGATTAAGATCCAGGAGAGGAGAAAGACTCTGAAGGAGGAAAACAGAAAATTAATTCTTTTTTTTGTTTTAGTGTATAAAAAATAGCAAAACAAAAAACATGAACAAAACAAAATTCCCCATTATAACGATTTTGCAAGAATACTAGAGGGGAAACCAGATGGACATGCAGTGATGGGCAAATGTAAGATGAGTAAGACAAAGAAAATGAAGCAGAGGCACACTGAGAGAAAGCCAGAGAAGGCGCTTCTAATAATGAGGATCAGTGCACTGTTTTTAATTGCATACTGTCACAGTTGTAGCTGAGACTGAAAGAAGACTCTCATGGGCAGTTTTCAGCCGAGAAAACCATTTATAGTAGTTCATTTAAAGAAAAACAATGTGCTCAGTTTTCACAAACACTGCACCTACAGCAGCTGATCCACTGTGTGCACCAAGGTTATTGTAGTTTATGGAAACAAAACTAAAAACTAAACATTAAAAAAAATTCAATTAACTGAAATAATTTCATGAATTGAAAAAAGTAATCAAATCAAATAAAAATATCAGTGATATATGCATAGTTTCAGTATTTGTTAGCTTGGTAAAAGTCTTCTTACTTGCTTGCCTGATGAGGCACTGTTGGATGTGTAATTGAGACTGCTTTCAAAAAGTTAATGCACACACATTCCCCTGATGATGTGGTGCTTCTTTCAGCAGTTTCTAGTAAAGTACAGTTTAACAATTTGCACATATAAGACACAATCCCCCAGCAGAGAATCTATAATACGCTTAAAACATGTTCAGCATAGTTACCATGGTGATTTAGCCAGGTAAAAAAAGAGCTACTCTTTTCTGACAAGAGTTTTAAGGGTTTTTTTGAGCCTGGCACAAAAACACAAAAAAGCATGGCTATGTTGAACTTGATTTATAGCACACCTCTTCTCAAATCACTTCCCTACAAATCAGTTGTTTTTATTTTTTGTAGCTGTTTTTTCACAAAACTGTAATTTTAACACTGGAAAAAAAATTGTACAGGGTCAAAAAACAAACAGATTTCATAGAATAGACTAGAATAGCCCTTTATTGTCATTGTACATGTACAACTGGGCCGGAATAAAATATAAATAGTAGACAGGAGGAATAAATAGCAAACAGGAGAAATATACACCAAAACTCAAAGGCACACAAGTTGCAAAGTGCTTGGAAGTAGTAGGAGTTCAAATAAATTGCAAACAAGAAAATATAATGGCAAGAAATAGGAAAATAAGGCAATGCAAAGCAATATCAAGTGATTTCAGACACCACAGACTGTATGTTTAGGGCAAAGTTTACCTCGGTGTAAAGTAAAATTTGTTTTGGCTAATTCAGACATTTAGATTAATGAAAGACGAATTAATTAATGGAAAAATAGACAGAGGAAAGAGGTGAACATATATATAAAAACATATTTTGTTGGTAGACTGTCATGCTCAGGAGTAAACAGAATACTGGAAGAACATATTAATCCCCACCAATCCACAGGTAATGGCTATTATGAACTCAGAAGTAGAAAGCCGATTCTCTTAAAAAAGCTTAATTTATTGTTGAACGTCTGACTATATAAGTGCAGATGAGCAAAACAGATACATGCATTCTGGGCGCATGACATGAGACCTCCCAGGGCACACACACACACACACACACGCACACACACACAGATAAGGCATGCTGACACACACTATTCTCCTTGGGGAATACTAGGATTTAAGTGCAGAGGAAGCATTTTAAGAGGGCTGTTAGTGTGTGTGTGGGTAAAGTATATTTAATCCCAGCAGCGTCTGTCCACACTCTGCGAGCTGTGCTCATCGTCACTCAGCATACCCACACACAAACACAACCCATGTGTTTCACTGACAGGATCCTCAGCGCAGTAACATCTTTCTCTCTCTCTCTAAAGTCTTCCTCAACTTTTTAACCTCGTCACATCTTCACTTTTTACACACAAGAACTACAAATATCGATGTGAATTTGCCTCAGGTTTTGGGTTTTATTATATACATTCATTTTACACAGAATGTTATTTGGTGAAGTCAGTGAATATCAATAAATGAATGATGATATGACATCATCAGATAAATATAGCAGGAAAAATAATAATGGTTTTTGTGTTGCCAAACACTTCACCTACAGTTTTTTATATTTTTCTCAATTTGATCTTGTGTCATTTAATTTTTATTTTGCATATTACTTATTTTTATTTTTCTCTGCTTGTCTATGTGTGTGTGTCTATCCAAGATACTCAAATTCCTTAAAACAACTGGCGACCCTGTGTCAGCCATCACTGGCTAGGGAAGGACGTATTCCCCGACCAGTTGGCAAGTGGTTGCTAGGTGAAACTGGTCACAGAATGGTACATGGTGCTACACCAAAAACCTCCTTGTGCCTGCTTTGGTCACTTGTGAATTGTTGAAGTCGACCTTAGTTTTCATGGATGATGGACCTATCTCCAAACGCTCCCCAACTAGTTGTTGAGCAATAATGAAAGTTGAAAAAGTGTGACACAAACTGAATGCAGAGACCATTCATCTTTAAAATAAAAGTTGTGCCTTTTGAAACATGTTGGTAGCAGCAGCAGGAATGCACAACTTTACTGAGGCCTTAATTGTAACGGTACAGCGAGTGTCATTGCAGTGTAATCTTGTTCTGGTTTCTTTCATTTTCTTTTGCCATTGCTTAGCTGTTTGTTAATTCCCCAGGCAGCAAGCTGTAAGGAAAACCTGTATTTTCTCTGCAGCATGCAGGCTTAGTCAAGTCTAGACTTTACTTGTGCTCCATGTCTCTGTGCCTTGTTCCATTTTTTATTGCTGAAAAGTTGTCCATCACCCTGGTGTTACAGCAATGTACACTTGAGTATACTCAAACTGCTATACCCCCACCCATTTAAAGCTTCATCTTGTACCAGACAGTATCTGCTACATTGTCCATTTGGTTATATCTCCCAGTAGTAGTCAACATTATTGTCTGAGTTAAGATTATCTTGGTTTTGATCGTAGAATTGATAATCTGTTTTCTTTCCCGCCTTTTGTTGTTCACCTCCAAGGTTGCTTTAACCCCTGCCCTGTTTAGTCCGTTAACTCTGGTTTGTTTTCCCTCTTGGTGCAATTCATCTGTGCAGACATGAACATGATAATCGCACTTGGGCACAAACCAAATCAACTGCACCAAGACCCTTTGGAGGAGGCCTGGTTCCAAATGAACTCCAGAGTAGTTTGTTTACGGTGAGAATGTGCCCTTGATCTGACCCAGCTATTGGGTCTAAATTGTAAGTTTGTGCTAAATGCACATTCGGGGTTGTAGCAGAGTACAATAAACGTACAGAGAACACAAACTTTGAAAAAAAGTAAGAATATTAGGAATAAATTCTCCATGTTATCCAGCTTGAGCTACCTAACCTCTTTGCATCAGCATTGGAGTACAGCTTTAAGCTGTCGCTTACCTGTTGCCTACTTGTCCTAGTCACTTCTAGCATGTTTTCTAACTATAAAATACTTATTTGGTTGGCATTTAAACACTGACAAAAACATAATTTAATTGCTCTGGCATTTGAGAATCCTTTCGAAGTTAAGATCATTAAAAGTAGATTGGGTTGGAGGGATTTTGTGAAAAAAAATTGTACTCGATTCTTTAGTGGCATTGACGCAACAATGAAAAGTGACAGTACATCAGAGGAGCTGTCACTTGTGATTTTGAGTCTTCCCTGATTTGCTGCACAAACAACTGACAGAAAAAGTCTCAGCAATTTTGTGTTTTTACAGTGAATCGCCAATAATCACCAGCAGCTAAACCTAAATCTAACACACACAAAAACATAAAATATACACTTTTAAATGTGTGGTAGGACAAGTCAGCGCAACACACTCATACACACGCAAACACAGAAAAACATACATACACACACTCACACTCATTCATGGTGGTTATCAGCTTTGTAAATGGCTCCAGTTACAGTATTTTCCAGGGAGGACCTGCCAGTAGGTTACAGTCCATTACAAAATACATTACTGAACATTTCCCTTTGGAGGAGAAAGGGAGGTAGACCGAGAAGGAAAGAGAGGGAACGACAACATTTGGAGTTAAAAGGCTGAAGAGATTCTACACATTCGGCATTTCAAGCCCTCTTTCTTTGGCTCTGAGTTATATTTGCTGATGGTAGATGTGCAGTGAGGCCGTTATCTCTCCCAGACTGATGTGTAATATGGCAATATCTGAAGAAAATTCTCCAAATTTGGCTTTACTGCTCTACAAACATACTTAACATATGTGTAACAGCTATCCTCTCACACTTTGTAATTCATACTATTCTGTCAGAAAGCTTAAAAAAAATCACGGTCCACACTTTCCAGACCTGCAGTGGAGCTCTGCGGATCAAATACAAGACGAATGAGAAACAGACACGAAGAATGGAAGGAATGACGGCGATATGAGGAAGACATTAGGAGAGAAATAACACGAGTTGTTTCCTTTTCTTTAAGTTCTATTATAAGAAAAATGGCTGAGGAATTATGGGATAAAATACGACCAGAAACACAGCCCACTGAAAGTATTCGCAAGACTTTCATTAAGGTATACGGCAAATATGTGTCTACATGTTTTTCTTGTATTACACAGCCTCCAATAGCCAACATATGCAGTGTGTGTGTGTGTGTGTGTGTGTGTGTGTGTGTGTGTGTGTGGTTAATGGGTCCGCAGTGCTTCTCAGTATCTTACTGTAGTATGAAACAATCCCAAAGGAGAAATAACTTTATACAGCACTGTGAGTCAGTGTGTGTGTGTTTGTGCTTCTTTATTAGACTCCCCTGCCTGCCTACCAGATTCTTACTGTTCTATGAAAGAACTCCATAGAGAGACATTCAGCTAGCCTCACTGATGGGATGCATTAAAAAAAACCCTCTATGGCCATATTATATGGTGAAATCAAGACTTTTCTTCCTCCGCAGAACCCTCTGAGACAAATACACACCAGCAAAAATGCACATATTTGTCCAGGATCAGCATCAGTAGTGGGTGTAGGCTTTCACTGCTTTGTAAGTGCTATCTCAGTGACCCAACCGATGAAGTCTTGGCTAGTAGATGATCTCTTAAACTGCCAAGCAAATGTATCATCCGGTTGTAAAACTGCTCGTCAGTTTGTTGCAGAGCTAAGACAGAGAGACCGACAACCATTCACTCCTACATGTCTTTGGACTGTAGGGGGAAGCCAGAGTACCCAGACAGAACCCATGCAGACAGGGGAGAATACCCAAACACTATACAAGAGGTTGCACGGCATTAGTGTTTGCCTCACATTAAGGTTCTGGGTTTGAATCCGCTGGTCGTCTGCGGGTGTTCATTGTGGAGCTTGGATCTTCACTATTAGTACTTTGGCTTTCACCAACAGTCTAAAGGCAGGCTTGTTAGGTTATGTGGTCTCTATCTCTGCCTTAGCCTTGTGATAGACCGGCAACCTGTGCAGGTTGGGGATAGGCTTCAGCCCCATTATGACCCGAAATCAGATAAGTTGTTAAGAAAATGGATTATACTGGGTGTGGTAGATAAGTCACTTCGAGCATGAGCCCATCTAGTATACATTATGACTATGTTCTTCACTGTAACTTAGCAGTCCCCAACCTTTTTTGTACTACTGACCGGTTTATTTCCAACAATATTTTCACGGACCGGCCTTTAAGGTGTCGCGGATAAATACAACAAAATAAAACCAGCACCAGTACCAGCAAGAAAGAAGATTTATTCATAACACACGGGAAAAGACCCAGGGAAACCGAGTTAATGCTAAAAACCAATAAAAACCCTGAAAACCATAAATTTCACACCCGAACCTCAACTCTCGTGGCCCGGTACCAAACGACTCATGGACTGGTACCGCTCCGTGGCCCAGCGGTTGGGGACCGCTGTTGTAACTGGAGTAATTTGAGGGTTTTGGGCTTGTGAGGTGGGGAAAAAAAATGGCAAGACGTCTGAAAAACTGTTTTGTTCCACAAGCTTCATTAAAATATTGGCTTAATTGATATGGGAAACAAGAGCACTCATAGAGCACAACTCCCCCCGAAGAGCGTGACCATAACCCGAGTTTCACCAAAATGAAATTATCTCGAGCTGTTATGGTATCTACCATCACACAAAATCTGAACATGATGTCTTTAAAACTGTGGATGCTAGATTGCTAACCAACAGCCAAACAAGCTGAATCAATTACATGTTTAGACTGTATTGTCAAACTGTTTAATCCACCTCACAAAAAAAAACATCTCAAGAATAAGTAATGTAAATGTAATATCACTTTCACTTTCTTAGAAATGGTGACAGATTTTAAAACACATTAAAAAACTCTGAAAAAGACACTTGCTAATTTATAAAATGTACATTTTCTACTATTTCTTGTGTAGTTATGCATCTAATAAATCTGAAAGCTATTTGAAAAAGCAAAATACCATGAAGTGGCCTTGACAATGCCTGATGTGTCTTAAGAGTGCTCCCCAGTGTTTCTGTGCAGCAGCAGTTGTCTCTGAAGCATTTCATTGTCCAGCTGCAGCACAAAATCCCCTCACAGAATACACACAATCACTCACTGTGCGGATGAAATGTGCTATGGCAAATTACCAATCTTACACACCAAGAGAGTGTGTTTTCATGTGGCTATGTAAATACAGAGAGGTGGAAACAGAAAGAAAAGGAGATAGAGTATAAGCTGTGTGTGTGTTGCCTCTCTCAGCAGGGAGGTGCTACCTCTAATTAATAACCAGGGTCAAACTTAGATCCAATGGTGAACCTTTGGGCTTTTAGCATCCCAATGGGAAATCCATCTGGAGCAGCTGAGCTGCACTAAAAGCAGCATGTGCAGCTCATATGTGGTGCCGTCTCTGCACTGCGGTCTTAGTAGATCCAACCGTTTGGATGCCTTTTAATAACCACTAAACTTAGAAGAGCCTTTCAACCATTAATTGCTTGAAATGTGTAAATATTTCCAATTCACTTGTTTCAAGAGTTTAATGGGAACAAGTGACTTTGCCAGTTTGGCGTTGAAACCTGAACATTTGCACTACTCAATACTCAGGTTTCTTTCTTTTTTCTTAAGAAAGACTGCTCTACATTAGACGTATTGTGGTTGGGTGTCTTTTGTTCTTTCTTGAGTTGAATCTTGTCACGCATCTACAATTAATGACCTTTGGGCTTTTGAAATACTGGAAAGCCCCCATTGTATGATTAAAAAAACAACACAGGAGCAAGGTCAAAGGAAAAACCTTCTTTTCATCATTTCTGACAGAAAAAAATATACTTTTTACATAGCAGTTTAGCAAAGGTGCATATTTCCAACACTACATTACACATTTCAGTTGATTTGAATAAGAATATGGTCTCAGTTGGCATATGATTGACACATGAAGCTTACAATATCAAACCAAAGGCAAGACCCAAGTAGAGTTGAGGAACAAGGGAATCATCCAAAAGATTAATGAAGGTTGAAATAATGAAATCATGGGTATAAAAATGCACAGGGAAAAAATAAATCATAAAAAAGAGTTCAGAGAATGCCAACTGGAAGAAATCCTTATCATGAGAGGATGAAATTATATTTAAGGATGAGAAATTGAACAAATGAAGCACAATTCAAGATTTGATGGCTGAAGGGAAAAGGAAAGGAAAGATGAATCACAGAATAAAAGATGCATTTCAAGATTGGATTTCAATGTTAGAAAGAATGGAGGAAAACTGAATAAATAAAAAAACGATATGAGGCCACAAATAAAGTGAAATGACAGACAATGATGCCAGAATGAGATCACAAAGTCACGGATGAAACTAAAGAAAAGGAAGACGAATGACACGATGGCCATGATCAAATCCAGACAGAGAAGACGCTCACCCTTCTGTACACAATGATGGACTGAGGGTGAGGAAGAAGGCATGTGATTGGCTAGGCCCAAATGCCCTCCTCATCGTCCTATCGGTTAGTTCAGTCCAGCCGCAGCGTGAGTTCAGAAACAGGAAGTTAGTTTAGCAAAAAAGGGAAACTTAACAGAGATATAGAGAGTGCAGAACAAGTAATAGTGCTAAAAAATGGTTAACTTTAATTAGTAAATTTGAAAAGAAATAAGCTAACATCCAACAGCCCTAAAATGGCAATATGACTTGCTGGAAAGTCTTTCATTCAAATATTATTAAAGAAAATAAAGATTTCACTGGTTTGGCCAAGGCACACCGTCCGGGGCAGTTATCTTACCTGGTCTGGGGAGGGTTTGTGATTGTTGGGCTGCTCTGAGTTTGGGGATGAAACCTTCAAATGATCGTCCTCATAGTTGTCCGCCATCAGCTTCATCCTGTTCTGCGTCTGCAGAGACAAAAATAATATATCTCATTAGAAACATCCATCCATTCGCTTATCCTTTTTCAGGGTCGCGGGGGGCGCTGGAGCCTATCCCAGCTATCATAGGGCGAGAGGCAGGGTACGCCCTGGACAGGTCGCCAGTCTGTCGCAGGGCTAACATACAGGGACAGACAACCATTCGCACTCACATTCACACCTAGTGGCAATTTGGGTTATCCAATTAACCTATCCCCACAAGCTGCATGTCTTTGGACAGTTGGAGGAAGCTGGAGTACCCGGAGAGAACCCACGCAAACAAGGGAAGAACATGCAAACTCCACACAGAAAGACCCCAGCCTGATGTTGGAATTGAACTCAGGACCTTCTTGCTGTGCGGCAACAGTGCTAACCACCGTGCCACCGTGCTGCCCCTCATTAGAAACATGTTTTTGTTTTTAGGTGGAATTTAGCACGATCATCATTATGACATTCGTGTTTTAGACAGAGCATAAACCAGTGTGTGTACGTGTGTGCGTGAAGTTAATTTGGACAGGAGTAGATTTTTGAGTGACTGCCATAAAAAGCCAGAAAAAGTGTGCATATGTGTGTGTTTTTGTGCGCAAGAGGAAAACAGTAACAGAGGGCTTCCCAACTGTCCATTTGTATTTGAGTTTCAAAAACTGGGTTGGTTCATCTTGCACATTTCAGACTGCAAACACACACAACCATCATGCAACCAGTTGTGTAGCTTGTTAACCGGCGCAGAAAAATAACAGGCTTGTTAAGTTGCCACTTGAGGGGAGATCCATAAAGACTTAGACAAATATTAGACTGTACACATACAAAGGCCTCCAAAACACTTTCATCTCGTCCTCCTCCGTATCTTGCTCTTTCTTTCCTCCATTCTCATTTCTCCTGTCTTTACTCTGCAATCGTCTTTTTGCTCCTCGGATTACTGTCACATTCTCCACCCCCCCTTTCCGTCTTCTCTCCTCGTCTTGCTGCTCCATCTGTTTCACATGTTATAGTTATACTTCAGGTTTTACAGTAGGCCTGCAAAGTGTGAGGGGTGAGAGATGAAAAGCAAGAGATGGAGTCAGTATAAATCTGTAAGTCTTGTATACTCTAAATCCCCTTAGCCTCACACTGAGCCCTGCAAGGAACAGGAGCTTAAGCAGGACAGACTGAGGTTTTGTGTGTGTGTATGTATATATATATATGTGTGTGTGTGTGTGTGTTTGACAAAAAGTAAAAAAAAAAAAAAAATACGTGGAGACCAAGTTTTATATGCATTTGTTTGAAAGCTAAATGAAAGACTGCACTTTTAGGAGTGTGCATGTGAGCAAAACGATCACGCGTCTGACAGTGTGTTACACTTGGTGAGTATCTGGAACTGTACAAACGAGCCCATGCCGCACTTAAAAACACCTATAAAGCAAACTCGCAGAGCAGACAGTTTATCTCCACACCACACAAGTTTGAAGATAAACACGCGCAGAGCTGTAAAGTCACCTTTATTAGTATCTGACCGCAACTTCCACCTGCCCTCCCCCGCAACCGTCGTTACACAAATTATTTTTTTTTTTATCCTGTTGTTGTAACATATGGGAAGTTCATATGCACCAGACACTGGCTTGGGAAACACAAATTTAATGAAATTAAAAGAGCAAGTAAGACTTGATCCGGACTGTACAATACACACACGTGATAGTTGCCTGCAAAAATATATAAATACATATATCACTCCCATTTCACTTTATGTACATATGTAAAATTGTGCATTTTTTTATTTGTACACTATTTTTTTCATTTATTTATTCCAATTATTATCTCTAATTCACTTTTTCTTGCTGACCCTTGTGTTGCTGTAACGTGTGAATTTCCCCAGTGTGGGATTAATAAAGCCGGTGTCTTTGTTTGTTTCTATGTTCTTCTGAATAAAACCTTAGATAGGTTCAAAAGTGCCGTAGATTCACAACCTAAAAGCATACACACCCAACGTGGGGCTCGAACCCACAACCCTGAGATTAAGAGTCTCATGCTCTACTGACTGAGCTAGCTGGGCTATAAAGCCCTGGTCACCATTACAGGAAGATTCCTTTTATACATCATATGCTTTATTTAAACCATGAGGTTTAAATAAAGACCCTCTTCATTTTCAACACAGCTGTAATTGCGCAATTATCTCAAACATGGGCTTGACATAGCAGCAACACCCTGGAGCCTACCAACTGAGCTTGTTGGCCGTCTTAGGTAAGCATCTCTGAGGTGGACTGTGTCACACTAAAAGATGGAGGAAGAGGTCTCGTGTGTGGAGTCTTACGGTTAATTTCTAGAAATATGCCTACATGACTTATGCCAGGAGTTTTCCTCAAAGATGAAAATAGATAATAATAACCCAAAACCCCAGGTTCATATGGAGCACGTGACATAAAGCTGAACAGACAGATGTGCCTCTGTCCTTAGGAAAGTTTATTTCATAAAGGTTGAGAGATCGTAAGTAAACATACATTAAAAACATTTGCTCCAACACTTGCAAAAAAGGCTCTGGGATCTGGAAAGCAAGAAACAAAAAGGAGGAAAGACAGTTAAGAAGAGGATAAGCTGTGTCAAGAGGGTGCCTGATTTCTGATCTCTTTAGTATCTTCTGTCCTACCTTTCTGTAAAAACACTTTATCTGTGTCCTGTCCTCTTTCTCCTCATCCTAGAGCTTTCTGTATCAAAATAATCCCCAGTTCCTCCCACTCTTCCTGTCTTCATCCCTCACCTCTGTCATACATAATACTTTTGAAGATTAAGTCTTTTTACCCAAGTACCTAACGCACTCCTTTCTGTAGTTATCTAAGCTCACTTTGCACTGATTTTAAGTGTCTTTTCCCATCTATAAACACAGTATTTCATTTTTTCCTGCCTCATTCTCTCATTTTGAGCTCTATAACTTGATTTGATCTGTGGCCAATTCCAGCTTGTGTTTGTTTCCTTCCTTCTGCTTGCAACATGTCCTCTTTCTCTCTTCTTGTTTTCCTGTCTAGTCCACTATTTCGAGTTCATTTTGTTTATTTTTTCCTACAGTTGTCCTCATTTTAATTGTCCTTGAAAGGTAGACTGATCCATTAAAAAAACCCAAACACTTTTTGAGTTGTTTGAGAAGACCTGTTGGTACAAATATTATAGCTTCTTAAAAAACAAACATGTATTTCTTTTGTTTCACTTTACTAAAGAAGAATCATTTAACAAGTTTGTTAACTTCAGGGGGAAAAAATGAACATGACACAGAAGCCAAAAACTGCAGTTCCTTGAAGAGCCACTTGAGGCTGGCTCCAAAAGCAAGTCAATCCCAATAGATTGACTTTGGTACCTTAAATACTGATATTAAATGCTGCAGAAATAAACATGTTTACAGGTTGCTACAAAATGAATTTGGTCTTTAAAGATAAACAAAAGTCTTTGTTCTTTTTTAATCGCAATTTAAGGCATGAAGTGGATCGCCTGAGCATATTTGTGCCTTTTGGCACATTATTAATCAGGGCTCTAGAGTGCGACCAATTTGGTCGCAAATGCGACCAAATTTTTCCGTGGTGCGACTAAAGAAAAACATTTGGTCGCACCGGTGCGACCAACTGTTACCAACACTTGGTCGCACCTGTTTGGGTAACAAAAAAAAAATCTCTGCAACTCCGTGTGGTCAACAACAGACACACATTATGCCCCTATCGTGGACTAAACCAATCAGAGATAGTCAGGGGCGGGACCTCTCTGATTGGCCGTGGTCCAGTGGAAAGTGCAGGTAGAAGAGGGAGGTGAGTAGCTTTAATAAGGCGATATCAATTCATTAACGGATTCCACACAAAGACGTAAACACAGAGCGACCCGACGCATCAGAATCAGCTTTGTCTTTCTCGGCTTTCTCACCGGACGGCCCGCAGACGGACACGCTGTCGGAGCTTAGCGATTCTGATGCGTCGGGTCGCTCTGTGTTTACGTCTTTTTGCGCTGATTCTGAGCTGCAGGTTTTGTCTCTCCAACCAAAATTCGCCGAGCCAGCAGCAAAAGAAGCAGCAAACTACGCTTCACATTTGATCAATGTCGTCATGAATTCCCTCTGATTTTTGCTGTTTTGCTTCCCCACGATAAAAATTACACTTCCTACACAGCTCCCTGTGTGTACTTCAAGAACAGTTTCCCGTCTCAAATCTGTTTTCTGGATTATTCATTCGCTTATTACCCACCAGTCTACCGTTGTTTACAGCGCTGTCTTTTTCTTTTTTCATGTAAATGACGTCCGACAAGAAAGCCTAATTTCTGCTGTTCCATACTGAAGAAATTTAAACTTCTTAAAATTATGCAAAATTGCAGAATATTGCAGAATATTTTTAAGGTTATCTGTTATAAAAAGCCAGACCAGGAAAATCTCCTTCATGTTTTTCTGTGTTTTATTGTCAGTTACTTTGACACAAAGGCATCTACTGTGATGTTCACAATTCTGATGAAGTCTCACAAGTGTCAGTACTGATAAATGATCAGAATTATAATATTTCTGACTGTCTGAGGCTAAATTGAATCGAATCAGGACTTTGAGAACCGGAATCGAATGGATTATAGAAATCAGTGATGATACCCAGCCCTAGTGAGCAGCCTAGGCCTGACAGAAGTGGATGTAGCTGTGGGTAATAAGAAAAGATGAAAAGAACTATTGATAACTTTTGTGTTAAGTTAAGGCCTGATCTGTCTGAAATTCATAGCCAGCTCTGACACGGTGCCATCAATCTTTGAATGCTGAAAAAGCAGCAGTGTATCCAGAAAACACACTTCATGCTGCAATAAATGCACTGCCCAAGTGTCCCCTCTCCCCACTGCCTTTCAGCAGCATGCAGCAGCAAACAGGTCGTCAGGCAAAGATGATGATTAAGTTTAACATTTTCTACAATATTGACAAAGCACTTTAAGCACAAGATTGTTAGTTAATAATTTAGAAATGAATATTGTCTGTATGGACTTCCCCCCAAAGAAGGTGCACATGTAAAACTGCGGTGTTAAGCGAAGCGGTTGAAAAATTTGAGTGCGCCTAACTTTTGTGCCGGTACGCCTAACTTTTGTGCCGGTACGCCTAAATTTTTTAAGTTAGGCGTACCGGTGCGCCCATGTCAAAAAGTTAGTCTAGAGCCCTGTTAATGCAACAATATGACAAATAGTATGAGTTACAGTGTGGTTAATTGTACAAACAGCCCCATCCTATTACATTCGTACCTTACTTATTTACATTGATACTCTTAAGCAAGTCTTCATGTCTATGTGAAGCAGCTTTCTAATTAATCTGAAAGTGCAGTGTTCTGCCGTCTCGTCCAATTGTGGTAATTCTGTTTCTAAAAGCTTTTAAAAATGACTATGGCCAAAATTCTAAAAAGAAGATTTTTATTAGTCTTTAGTAAAAATCTGTCTTTAAATGATGGAAAATCTTGAGAGCAACATGCAAAAGGAAAAAAAGAACATCCTAAAAATGAAGCTGATGCAAATCGGTGAGGTGGAAAGACAAAGAAGAAAGTATGGCTGAAGAAGTGTCCTCATTTTCCACTTTGGCCTTTCTTTACATTTCTCCTCTTTCGCTAACTGTCAGGAATGCTGACTTCAGCTCATTTGTTCTTGTGCCAACTCTCTTTCTCACTTAATCTAATCATCACACCATTATTTCACTCCTCCTCCCTCAAGCTTCTCTACGTCTTCTTCCCTCCCCTCCGCTTCTCCCCCACACATCCTTCATACAGCTCGGCTGTAACTCGCTAACAATCGAAAGAATGAGAAACAAATGAAAACGGAATGAAGTGAGGGGGTGGGGGGGCTGCTGAGCCACGCTTGGAAGAAAATTATTTCATTACGATAACACTCTGGGGAACATTACATGAGATTATTGTTTCGCCTTTCTCTCCGGTGGCAATAGAAGCGCCTTTGTAGATATCTGTGCAATTATCAACAATGAAAAGTTGCTGAGTCATGGTTTGACAAGAACTATTTCATCATGATAAGAAATTAGATTACTCTTAACCCATTTTATATCAAGAAAAGAAAATTGTTAATAAGTGGAAAAATACAAATGATAATGAATCGTGTTTGAGCTGAGTGCTGTGGAGATTATTTCATTGCAGTAAGTCTCGGCGGTGTTATAAATTTGATTAGATCCACATTTTTTCACTTGCCAGTAACACGGAAGGTAATCTTAACTACAAACAAGAAGTGATGAAGAGTTTAGTGGGAAAACAGAGCATGAACACTATGAACTGTGATTCAGAAAAGAAGAACAGGGGCGTTATACTATTAAAGATGTTTTTAGTTCACAAATAAAATGGAGATAATTTAATTTGCAAAACCAAAATAGGAAATCTAGAATGTCAGGAAATATGTTCTAAGAATGCAAATATTTGTTGTGTAAAAAATAATTTATGTAAAGATTTAAAGATTAAAGATTTATTTAAATATGTTTTGACCCTTTATGGACCACATTATGGATGCGGACAGATCTCATTCAGGTCAGCTGGAAATACAATATCATCACACGATGAGCCAAAGTCTTAAAAATGTCCATATTACAGCCACAGAGGTGTGGACCGAGGACCATAGCCACACATACATCCCTAACCTGTAACTGTTAAACATGTGTCTGCTACAAGGAGAGATCCTGCTACATTCCTCACTTCCACCCTCTTCTTTCTATTGTACCATTCATAAAATATTACAAATATTATATTTTCTTTGCTTTTGAAATTGAGTGTGTGGCACAGATGGAGTTCACAGAGAAACCAAGGACACTGCAAGATAATATGACAGTGACGTGTCAAGGTAGCCACACCAACTGCTTTTTCCTCAATTTGCTACAAGCTGGACCATAATTTACAAAATGAACACTATGGTGTGTTGGATAAGACCTCAAAATAGCAACTAAAGCCATAAATGATAAATGGACTGATTCTTATACAACACCTTTCTACTCCAGCACCCAAAGCATTTTATACTACATGTCTCATTCACACAAGCACTTTTTTCTTGTGTACTTCCTTTTCCTGTACTGTGGGATTCTGTATCTTGCCCAGGGATACTTTGGGACATAGACTGGAGCAATCAGGGATCAAATCAACAACCTTGCAATTACCAGATGACCTGAAGTATGCTAGAAAGGTGTCCATGGAGGTCAAAAATGAGGTGAGAAGCATGGTAACTTTTTACTTTTAGATAGATTCAGTCTATGGTATAAATGTGGTCACTGCTGGCTTCGGAAAATCAAGATGGCGACAGCCATAAAATGCAAAGTAGAGCCTCCAAAGATGTGACGTTAAAAGAAAGGGTGACTGCATCTTTCATATGCAGTCTATGCATTTAACACATAATATGTGTCAGGACAAATTAGTTGTTAATATTTGGACTGCAAGGTACAGGATCCATGAATACCAGTGATTTCCTGTAAATTCATCAGACATTTACCATTGCATTGCATTTCTCACATTGGCACAGGTGTTTTTTTGTGCTAGGCAGGCAAGACCAATCCAGTTGTATCATATATTTGGGTTGTCACATGCACTTACGGCATGTATGTTGAGAAATGTTTAGGGCTTCAGCAGATGTGTGAAAACTGCTTTAGAGGGAAGAGGAAGGAGACTGTGGGATACACAGGAGAGTGAGGAGAGCTGAAGATACCTTGATCTACAGCCTCCTGCAGCTGGGGGTCAAAGGTTAACATGCAGGAAAAGCTTTCAGGGACACAGGTGCGTTTTAACGTATGCAGTATAAGCGCAACAAATACAAATCTTCTTTGCTTGTATTCACTGGTTTATTAGTCTGTTCTGACTAAATGTGCTTACAATCGCCATATCATTACTACACAGCATTAATACATTGCAATGGATAAACTGAAATAGTTTCAATCTATAATAAATCTCATATTAGATACGGGAAGATCAATTCTACATGTCTGTTACTACTCTGCTCCACAAACAGCTCCATGGCACGAGAAATGTAATTCTCTGAATTTAACCTGCTCTGTAGTGGGGTCTGACAGCTCTGCGGCATAGGTTACTGTGCTGTGTGAACCCAAATTCAGACCAGACTGGAAACAGTATTTAAGCACTCCATCAAAAAACACCCCAACTCTGACCTGTGACTCACTGAAGAGTGGTCGTCGTCAAAAAACACATCAGAGAACTTCAAAAACGTTTTCAAACAACTTTTCTAACACACGCATAAGTGAACCGCACTCATGAAACTGCAAAGCCAGAGTATTAACCCAAAGTTAGCTTGCTAACTGAAGCACTACCTGCCACATGAGGCCTTACGACAACCAGAGTTTACTCTTCATCAAAAAACTTAGACTCAGTTTTAATTTTATGCTATCACTCTGCCTCTGTCCACTTGTCAGTTAACTTATAAGCATCTAAAAGTCGATCCGTGACACAAGAAAATGCTACATAAGCCTCAGCTTACTTGATAACATTGCAAACAGATGCATGCGTACACACAGGAATACTGAGGAAGTCTCCGCTGTGATCCATCACTGGAGACTGAACATTATGGCTCTACAGAGAGAATGGGAGCGAGAGAGAGTGAGAGACTTGGAGCTGTGCAAAACTTTACACACCCTTGCATGCATGCGCACACTCATAGCAGCAGACAGTTGAGTCTCTGTGTTGTCAGTAACCACCTTCGAGACCCTGAAGTGTCATAAATGACTTCAAATAGAACGCGGAGACGGAGACGAGATGGAGGGATGAGGAAGGAAAAAAGAGAGAGGGTGATGACTGTTACTCTGACTTCATTTGACACTACTTTCTAACACCTTGCACTTCTCTCTTAAACATCTATTCAAACACTGTGGCGTGCAAATGTTGCTTTTCTTTTGCATAGCCAATGCTTGTCTTTTTGAAACCTCGGAGCTTCCATACATTAAGTCAACTTTTGGCAACACTGAACACGAAAGCCTTGTGATAGCACATGTATTCTAGTGGTCTTTATGACAAGTTAATCTGAACCATGGGATTTTAAAGTGAATGTAAAGCTCTACGATTTCTGCTAAGTTATGATTTACCATGTGTCATTATCATATCTGCATGTCTGGTGTGCACTGTGCTTATGAGATTGCTGATTACACACAGGGTATGCATAGATAATACATTTTTATATGATCTATACGAGTTTAACAGACTGTTCCACCAGTGAAAGTTACATGTCGTGCAACTATCAAATTTAAAAAGAAAACTTGGATGGTATTTCTGTAGGGTTTCTGTAGGGTTGTCTCGGATGTATTGGCAGTAATTGAGCAAAACATAAAATGGAAAGCCTGGTTGGATAGTGCAACAGATAACAAAGGTCAAAGGTCAAGTGAAAAAAAAAATTAAATGTAGAAAAACAGAAATACTTTCAAAAACAGGAGAGAAGGAAAAAAGTTAGAAAGGGATTCCCTGTACAGTAATTTTCCCATTTTTTCACACTTCCATGTATAATTTAACAGCTGAATTTTGTTAAGGTCAGTCCTGGGGTTGTTATTATGTATAATGTATGAAACGTAACACCTTTAGTATTTGAGTTCTTCCACAAAGCTGACAGCAAAGTTGGTGAAAACTAATCCCAAATGTACTTGACAGAAAACATCTGTTCGACTGTAATTATGAAAGGGCTTGTGAATGATGCTACAAGCCTGACAGTTAAGCCTGACAGTCTCTGCTTTTATTAGCTGCTAAAAATCAAGCTTTGGCTGTGATAGAAGTAGACTCATCTTGAGCATCATAACTCTGTGTTTGGAGTTATTTGCTACTAGCTGTGTGTTTTAGCAAGTTCCTTTGTCAATGTGAAGCATGTTTTCTATTGATTTGGACTCCACACTTTGTTGCCCCTGGTCTCTGCTCCTATTTGTGATATTCATGTACAGTATCTCATGACCTAGCCAGAGTGAGTCGGGTGTCCATTATGGAAACCTCAGAATAGTATCCTTGCTTTTTGCAGACGATGTGGTTCTGTTGGTTTCACTGGCGCGTAATCTTCAGCATGCAATGGAGTGGTTTGCAGCTAAGTGTGAAACAGCCTGAATGAAAGACAGCACCTCCAAGTCTGAGGCCATGGTTCTTTGCCAGGAAGTGCTGGAGTGCTCTGGCTCCCTTTGGTTTGAGGGAATAACTGTCCCAAGCGAATGCTTTCAAATATCAAGAATCTTAATCAGGAGGTGGAACATGAGGTGGATTGTTGTGGCATTAGAAGGAGCACAGGCGTTGGACTGGACTGGTAGTAAAGAGATAAGCCAAAATCTATCCATCCATCCATCCATCCATCCATCTTCTTCCGCGTATCCGGGGCCAGGTTTCAATGTGGAGGAGCAGCGGCTCTACTCTGAGCCCCTCCCGGATGGCCGAACTTCCACCCTATCTCTAAGGCAGAGGCCAGCCACCCTTCGGAGGAAGCCCATTTCTGCCGCTTGTACCCGTGATCTCGTTCTTTCGGTCACTACCCACAGCTCATGACCATAGGTCAGGGTAGAGACGTAGATCGACCAGTAAATTGAGAGCTGCACTTTTACACTCAGCTCTCTCTTCACCACAATAGACCAGTACAGCGTCCGCATCACTGCAGCCGCAGCACGAATCCGACTGTCGACCCAAATATACTCATTCATACATTGCTTTTTACAGAACTTTGATCTAATATTCTGACACTCTTAATTAATGTATTAATGTATCGAGGGCAAAATGAAGAATTTTGTAGACACATGGGATTAGTAGACACCCCTGAGCCACAGCTGTCTCGTCAGAGATCCGGTTAGGGTGCCTCCTGGGCACCGACCTTTGGAGGATTTACAGGCAGACCCAACTGAGGGGACATCCAGAACTTCCTGAAGAGACTTTATATGTTTTCTGACCTTGTGGAATAAGAAATATGCTTCTTAGCCACTGTCTACCACAACCTTCCTTGGTAGAAGGATGGCTTATGGTTTATGGCTTATCGTAAACAAAAGTTAAGGTGTATATTAATTTAATACTGAAAGTTATCTACATTTACTACTGTGACATTAAACTTAAGCTCCACTAAAAAGTATAGAGCACCTCATCGTATACTTCGTTGGTTAAGCAAGTTAATAAAAGTAATATCACATCCAGAGAAATGATGAGACATACAGAGGAGAGAACAGTAAAGAAGAAATCCACCAAACTCCCAGTAGGCTCATTCACTAAGGAGTTGGTTATTTCAAAAGACCCACGAGAACCTTAACTGCGTTATGGAGTGTGTGTGTGTGGGAGTGTGTGTGTATGAATAGACCTCTGTGTGGAACCACAGAGGCATTTGGTCATGTTTATATCCTTGTTTTTGGCCTGAGGGAATGTGTACACATTGGTGTGAGCATTTGTGTGCTTGAACTTATTAACATCTAACCGTGCCAGTGAGGTGACATGCAAGGTTTTGTGTGTGTTAGTGTGCATGTGTCTGCGGACAGAACATTTACATAAATACCAGTTCATAAGAAAATGTTGTCACCAGAACTCTGCTGAAGTTCAGAACTCTGTGTGTGCATGTGGTGAGAGTAGGAGTGGTAGGTTAATCCTAAATTTACCCTTTGTGGTTGGAGTGCTGTGGTTACATCTGGACTAAGTTTCTCTCTGCCAGCCTTGTTTTTCTTTGCTACTCTTGTCACTGTCACCTCACCTGTGTTCCCCCTGCTTTTATTTACACTTTTTTTTTCCAGATTTGGAACCTGCATTCCTCTCAAAAAGCTTTCCTGGTTTTTCCTTGGATGTCAGTGTTTGAGTCTTACCTGCTGTTTGAGCTGTTGAACCAGACTATCCTTCTCCCTCTTCAGAGCTGCGACCTCTTCCTGGGTTTTCTTCTTCTTGGACGAGGAGAGCTCCAGCAGGGCGATATTGGCGTCTTTCTCACTTATCGCTGCCAGTAGTGCCTCTTGCCTGCGCAGAGACCAATCATGATTAGTAAAGCATTCATTTTTATTAAGATTACATCAAAAGAAAGGAAAACTGTTGCTTCACACGCATTCATAAAAGCATTTAATAATGCTCCTCGCCATAAAAAATATTATGAAATAATTTTTCACTAAGAATGTTTCAGGAGTAGTCCAGCTCCTGGTCTAGTTGTGGTGTAGACAACACTGAAAAGTTACAATGACATTACTTAAAGTTGAAACTATCTGTGGATAATCTAGTGTTCGACACAAGATGCCTCTTTGTGTCAACACAGACTAAAGCCCAGTCTTTTCCACCTTTTTCTGTTTGAATGTAGAATTTGCAGGGATAGATCACCTTAAACTCTGAACCAGTACAATTATAACCAACTGCATGGTTGTAGACTAATTTGGGTGAAGCAACCCTTTAATTTTATGGAGAACCCATGATGTGTCAACCAGAAGAGCGCACTCATCTTAACGCACTTAAGCTCTATATTATGAAAAAACACAAAGACTCTTGATGGTGACTATGATGCAGAGTATGCAAACAAGAGTTTTACAGTATTGTTGCTTAGACTCACCAAATACCAGATGCTCATTAATGCAAATATCTAATCAACCAATCATATGACAGCAACTCTGTGCATTTAGGCATGCAGACACGGTCGACACGACCTGCTGTTCAAACCAACCATCAGAATGGGGAATGAAGGTGATCGAAGTGACTTTGTATGGAGTTTCAGTTCAATCAGGAACTCAAATAACCACTTGTTGCAATCAAGGTATGTTGAAGAGCATCAACACATCGAAGCTTAAAGCAGATGGGCTACAGCAGCAGGGGACCACACACTGAATGCATCATTTAGGCACTGGAGCCTACTTGAGTGTTGTTGCTGACCATGTCTATCCCTTTATGACCACAGTGTACCCATCTTCCATCAGAATAATGAACCACATCACAAGCTCATATAATCTCAAACTGGTTTCTTAAAAATGACAGTGAGTTCTCAAATGACCCACACAGCCACCAAGTCATAGTCCAATAGAGCACCTTTGAGATGTGGTGGAATGGGAGATTATTGGTCTGGACCATTAAATGGTCTGGTTCCTATATAGCGATTTACGTAACTTGCTTCATTCACAAATTCATAGAAGGACTTTTTTCCTATGCTTTTTCAACGTAACTGCTTTCTATCTAACATTCATATACATTCATACTCTCATAGATGCATCAGTGTTTCCAGCACTTTGCTGAATCTATGCCACAAAGATTTTAGGCACTTGTGGAGGTAAAAGGGTGCCTAACAAACAATATGTTCCTTACAAAGCGCCAAGTGAGTCTACTTCCCATTGGTTCTCATCTGATATGTCTTTATTTTATTCATCTAACTTTTTGCACTTTTTGAATGGCTCTTTCTGCATAAACAGTTATATAATAAGAAGATAAGTGACAATGATGAAAAACTTTGCAAAAAGGGACAAGCATGAAAGTGCATATTTTCTAACTTGGTTGTAAACAAAAAACTCCCAACCCCCCAGTAGGGCTGGGCGATATGGCCTAAAATCCATATCGCGATATAATTTGAAGCACGTGCGGTAACGATATATATCGCGATATATTCTTTTCTTCTGTATAACGTATTTTCCACACTATAAGGCACACTTAAAATCCTTTAATTTTCTCAAAAATCGAGAGTGTGCCTTATGTATGAATTCTGGTTGTGCTTACTGACCTCGAACCGATTTGGGCGTGCAGTAATCTGTTAGAAATGTTTTAGTACAACTTTGGTAAGCGGCACTGCTTGATGGATTGTCAAAGCATTACGGCTGCCGTAGTGAGGAGCTTCCTGGAGTAATCCGGGTCCAAAACTCCGTCCCCTTCGGGTCCCAAATTCAAATGAATACTGAGAGTTAAAAACGGTCTAAATTCTTTCATCTTTAATAAAATCATCAGCGTTGCTGCTTTACCAAGTGTAACAATTAAGTTTAACATACAGGCATCCATGAAAACAGAATTTTTTTAATTTAACGGAGTTACAAGTTAACAGGAAGTTAGCTCGCTAGTTTCCACCTAAACATGACATACCATGTTCTGACTGAGAGATTTTTGAAACCAATTAAAACGTACAGCTCTGCTACCACTTCCAACATAAATGAAGACAGAAAACTAAACAGCAGTGGCGTTTGCAAGGTTACTGAAGTTGGGCTAGCTGGTATATAATGTTGTGCTACGTGATTGCTAGCGACACAGCTATGTTAGCATAACATTAGCACAGTGAAGCTGGAGGATGAACGCCAACTTTTTTTTCCACTCGATAAAAGTTAACGTGAGAGATTCTGTATGGACAAATGCAATCGCATAACAGGATGCTATACACGGGCCAAACTTCAGTCAGGAGAACTGAGATTATTCATCCACAATACAAGGTTAGTTATTAATATACTGCAACAATATGGGAATAGAACATCTGCGAGAGAATTCAACATTAATGAATCAATGTTACGGAAGTGGAGGAAGCGCAGTGTTTGGCTTTCCCCATATTTCAAAAGTGCTTCATCTCTTTGCTATGACTGTCGCCCGGCATAATTTGAAGATGATAATGGTTGTAGCCGCTGCGATGCTTTCGACCAAAACAGGTGCAGCTTGATGACATCATCAACATGCGCTATCGCGATAGAGCGGTATAGTCAAAATCTCTATCGTTGGCCAAATTTATATCGTTTCTATCGTATATCGTTTATATCACCCACCCCTACCCCCCAGTATTCCAAGAAGGGCTAAGAGCACATTTGATATTATCTGCAATTAGCAATTATGTAAAAATGTATTTACAAGTCTCTATATGCCTCTCTCTCCATTTCCATACCATTCTCTAGTCCCTGTCTCCATCTCCAGCCATTTTGACTCCGTCTATCTTTCCCTCCTGCCTGGATGATCATGTCGACAGATAGATAGCATTCCATGTGGTCGAGAAGCACCAAGCCACATCCCATTCATCCCATCAGCCACAGATTGGACAGAACCACATTCAAGGACACCCAACGTTAAGAATTCTCAAAATTATATCTGTTTTCAGTCTAAATCGCTGCTGTTTTTTCCACAATCCCATAATGATCCTATAAAGACTTGCCACACACAATCAAACAAGCACATGAACACAAAAAATGCAACTTTGCAAAAAAAAAAAAGTGGAACATATTCACTTTTCCAAATCTTTTTGCAAAAGTGTCTTTTTGCAAATACAGTTTTAAGACATTTAAATGTTAAAGTAAACTCAAAAAGAAGAAACCGGAATGCATCAACAACTCACGAATTAGGCAAAAAATGTCAAGAGTTTCGACATATTAGACTTGAAGTGAAATTGGTAATTGGTCTGCACAAATGAAAATGTTTGATAGAAGCAAAATGGAGGAAATGTAAAGATCAATTACAACCACGGCAATATAGTTATGGACAGATACCTGAATAAGAGCATATCCTTGTGATCAAAGTGATCCGATAGCGGTCTGAAGGGGGACAAACTCTTAGCTGACACCAAGTTTTCTGGGGGATGTGCTAGAAAACGGCAGCTCCAGCTTTTTCCAGATTCCACAGGGCACCTTTAGTGGTCTTATAGAGTCCATCGTTTAGCAGTTCAGAGCTTTTTTGGCAACACGTGAAAAAGTAACAGTATATTTGGCAGAGGTGTTCATAATGTTTGAGCCAAAACGCAGAAATCCACACTGATGCAGACAGAGGTATAATTTATTAGCATTTTTTAGATTCCATTTCTGAGCGCTTTTTCTCTTTACTCAACACGCAATTAAACCCTCCCTCTCTCCCTGTCACATACACACAGAGAGATACAGCGGTGCAACAAGGAATGCAGTGATGAGGGTGTCTAAATGAAGACAGATTACATGTTTAGACTGTGTGAAGACCCACAGATTCTTCGGTCAACCTCATGGACCAAACTGTCAGTGTACAAATGTCCTATCATGCATCTAAACTGACAGGGGAAGCTGGGACATGGGTTGGTAGATTAATTTCCTGGCCAAATTAGTTGCTGTCAGGTATCCCAGTGTTTAATAATAAAATGAGTTATTCGAATTTTTTTTTTTTTTTTTTACTGATAGAGTGAGGGAGGGAGGGAGATCGAAGACCTACAGGTGAAGATCGAACACTACAAACTAGGGACAAATATCATTTGGATATGTTTGATGCCTTAATTATTTGCAGCATATTTACTGATAATAATAAGTAAAAATGTCATTTGCATGTATTAGTGTTTCATTTTATCTTATGAGCCATGAGAAGACCTGCTGATATTAGAAATAACTAAAATTCTTATTATGATATGAAATTTAAAATAAAGAGCAATCAGTGAACTATATGAGATCGATACTTCACTCTTTTCACTCTGTTGTATATAGCATTTGTATTCTATTTTTATCCTATTGTATATTTTATTCTATTTTATTCTACTGTATATAGTATTCTATTTTTATTCTATTCTGTACAGTTGTGTACTGTATTTATTCTTATTTTATTTTATTCTAATTGTCCTTCATAACTTTTGCACTGTCCACTTCCTGCTGTGACAAAACAAATTTCCCACGTGTGGGACTAATAAAGGTTATCTTATCTTATCTTATCTTATCTTATCTTATCTTATCTTACTTAGCCCCATTTATGCCAGTTATACATTAACTTATTGCTTTTCTTTATCCTCCTAAGACCCGAACTCTTTCATGGCATGCATTTTTAATTTCTCTTTGCTATTTTGGCTGACTGGGACCTGATGAATGTAAAAACAAAGAATTATATAATGATTTTTTTTTTTTTACCTCATTTTTGTTCCTGAGAAAAATTAGATCCACATATGAGGACACTCGCTTTATATTTCGATAGAATAGTGGCAGTATAACGTCCTCGTAAGTGTATATATTAGGCCCTTGTAGAGCAATATTTAGTATTTTGGTCTAGACAACCCAAAATGTGATGTCCACATATGTGGACGCCAGGTCCTAGGAGTTTAAGGTTTTTATACCACACTACGCATCATGCAATCAAAAAAATAAGCGTCTTTAACTGTATGAAATACTTTTCCTCGCTATTACTAAGAATGGTCTTTTTCTTCTTCTGTGAGCCAATCAATTAAATACTTTTTATACAAACATTAGCACATGGACTTTTTCATTCCAGACTGTGAGACACTGGAACGGTCTCACAGTCTTTCCCCTTTCCTTTTATACAAACACCGGTACACAGATTCTGACTCACACGTATGCAGAGAGGCTAATGGAACATTACTCTTGTTAAAGCTAACAGTGCGTCTAGTTTTATACCATATCTGAGAGTTACCTGCCAGCACAAGGCGCTTATAAACCCCTGGTGATAAAATGATATTTATTCCAGATGCACTTGTCTCATTTTGGGCCTCTCTGTGGCTCTCCCTTCTTCTCCGTCTGACACACACACACACACACACACACACACACACACACACACACACACACACACACACACAGAAACACACTCTCTATGCTTGACATTCCCAGCTAAACACATGCTTATGACAACTGATGGTTGTGGCTACTGCTATTGCTATGTAATTGTTAAAGACAACTGTTTCGAGTGCAGCACTCTTTTGCCGAATCTTTGGATAATTCTACTGTGAAAGGGCCCTTAAAACATAGTATGCTCTTGCCACTGTTGGCAATCTGTCCTTATCATTAAAAATAACAAAGACAACGGAGCCAGCACTTTGTGGGTAGGAAAGGGCCCCAGTGGACGTGCAGCCTTAGATCTGTAACTCCCCTTTCAAGTCTTTCCTATCTGAAGCAACAGGATGAAGGAAGGTCTACTAACAAAGAATAATATCTTGTTAAAGAGGTTAGTTCTCTCATACTGTAAGTTTTCCATTTTGGAATACACCTTTTGGATTAAATCCTGTGGTAATTTTACACTAAACGTCTCAGTGACTACTTGACGTTGTGTTGGCAGTAGTGTATATATACACACGGTATCTGTCATAGGATTTTGTGTTGATGAGCTCTTTTCTCTGTCTGTTAAGCCAACAAAAGCACTGTATCAGTAAAACACATTCCTTGTTATTTATTCCAATATCACTGCTGTGATGGTGCAGTGGGTGAACCAAAAAAGATTTGCCATTGAAATAACATCATATATAACATGATGATGAGACAACTTAACAATATTCTCACAGCCAGATTCCTGAAAGATTATTGTTGGATGGAATAAGCTCCATCCCATAATTCATTAGCTTGCTGAAGCACCTTAACAGGCCAAGCTTTGGACAGCTGGCCTCTCATTTGACACAACTGAGAATACTTTGGAATACAGAGGAGTTCATAGCTGAGTGACTGCAAGGTGCCCAAACAAGCCTAAATCATCACCCGTCCACCACCACGCTTGACAGTTAGTATCAAGTGTTTGTGCTGATACACTATGTTTGGTATTTGCTAAATGTGATGCTGTGCATTATGGCCAGTCATCTGCACTTTGGTCACATCTGTCCAAAGAACATTGTTCCAGAAGTTCTCTGGTGTGTAAACTCTTTAAAGTGAAGGGTTTTAGAGTGAAGATCTCTTGGAAACTTTCTAAGCATATTTGTTCATTCTTTTCTTTAATTGTACAGTTATGAACTTCAACATTTAACATGCTAACTGAGTCTGAGATGTAGCTTTTGGGTTTTTCTGCAGTTCGTCTGAGCATTGCACGGTCTGACCTTGGGGTGAATTTGCTGGGACGTCCACTCCTGCCATTGTATTAATACACTCCTAAATGCTCCAGATCAGCAAACTGCCAAAACGAATGCTTGTATAGAGGTGCTGGCATTTGCTGTTAATTGATTAATGAAGTGCATTTGATTAGGAGCACCTGGCTGTTACTTAGATTCTTAAATTCCTAGCAGTAAAGGTGTATTTTTCACAAGTCTGGTTAGAGTCCCATGATTACTTTCTTTTCCACATGAGATGAGAAACACTGAAAAACACTAAAAACTATTGCAATGATAAGTTTACTGAGTTGTCATTGTAAATTCACACATACTGGTCCACCTGCCTGTTTTTCCCCCACATCCTATCACCAGACAAGGGACCAGATTTACTAAGCAGAAAAAAATGAGGGTGAGACTGTAACTGGAAACAAAAAAAGCACAGATTTCATTGGAAAGTTCTGGGGCTCATCTACTAATGTGCAAAATGATGATACAGCTTGGAACTTGTACTCGGACAAATATAACGTAGGAGCTGTTTTTATGTTTTCTTGGGGAAAAAAACATGACAGCGCAGACCACAGAGAGGCAGAAGAATGAGATGTTTTCTGTGGTAGAAATTGCAGGTGTCAGTGGAGGAAGTAAATAGCAACTGCTGTTAAAAAAAAAAAACCCTCATAATTGCAATGTCCATTCTGCTCACAGAAGGAATATCTGAAATTCACTGAGGTCAGTGAGGGCAAGGTAAATGGAGTCTACAGGGGAATGTGTATTCCATTGAGGAAATTTATAAGACAGCATGAACAGCAAGGAGATGCACAAAGTAGATGTCACATTTATAGAATACCATAAACCTGAATCTGACTGGTAGCATACATTTGCTCTACTTCTGTGTTTTCTTATTGTTTTTTCTTTTACACCATCAGGAATGGTGTACACACACATACACTTACACACTTTATCAATATTTCTTACTGCAGATGATGACGTATGATTCACCTAAATCCCCTCTCCCCAGATTTAGCCTGAAACTCTCACAAACACAAGCCACAAAAATAACTTCTGTCCACACCTTTCCATCACTACCTTTTCACTCTGTAAATCCCGACAGTAGCTTTCAGTGCCAAAGAGCTTTGGTCTAGTCCAGGAACTGATTTACTGTCTTCTCAAAAAACATTTGCCAGTGGTGACTTCAATATAATTTTATGTGTAAATTTATGGTCATGGAAAATAAATCATGGTTAAAGTTAGAGACATATAACAATGGGAAAAAATTAAATACATGATATATGCAAGACAGGCTGGAGTAGGAAAATATATTTATTACTCCAACAACTGCAGCTGCGTGATGGCATGCAGGCTTTGCAACCAGATTGAGGTTGCTTGTGACAATGACCACCACCCTTATCCACCACCTTGCTATACTGGGCAGCCTTCTTATCATAAAGGGATGTAAACTGTTGGGAATTGTCAACTATCGGTGTAATTCATTGGCCAGGAAATGCTGACTAAAGATTTCAGTCCTACAGACAGTCCATATGTATTCATTTAAGCTTTTTACAAGTTATTAACAAGTTTCCATTAAAAATTTCTCTCACTTATTCTCTATCAGTACTCCCCACCCACACTGCAGCTCTCGTTTCCATCATTTCTTTTCCCCCATCCTTCACCACTCGTGTTATCTCTCTGTCTGTAAAGAAGACTGGAGGAATTCTTTCCGTCATTTGGCGGTCGTGTGCCATGATGTCATCGCTGTGGCGACAAGGCAGACAGTAAGCAGATATACACAAATGCACCAGGCACCTGACCCCAACCCCAACACACACACAAACACACACAGAGGCTCTCTCCTTTCTAAAACCACTTAAGGCCCCTCACTTTATCACAAACCCTAATGCCTGGTCTTAGATCACTCACATTTTTCTACACACACACACTAAAGCAGCTTCCCCTGTACGCTGCATTATCTCTTCATGCTGTTGCCCTTTAATGCAATCTGCCATGTGTATATGTGTGTTTGTGCCTATACTACTGCATTGGTATTTTGTGTAAGGGTGTATGTGCATGCTCACAGGCTCTCTGTGTGTATTCAAAGCCTTATTCCTTGCATTAGTGTCTATATGACTGAAGTGTGTGTATGTGTGTGTGCCCCTGTGTCTGTAAAGTAGATTCAGTGCAGTGTGATACTGGCCAGTCTCTTTCAAAGACAAACACAGAGCTATTTTAGAAATAATCCCCGTTCTCTGTTCTCTGTTTCCGACTGAGCAAAAAAGCTCTCCATTGTTTTCTGTGACACCGTCTGCTCTGGTTACCCTCGAGGCTGCTTGCGGGACGCCAGAGTTGACTCGTTAACCCCTGTATTACGCGGTGCGTGTCAAGCACTGTGATGGGACGTTTTCTTTAAAAAAAACCCCAATATTCATGAATTGTTAAGACTTTTTAATCGCACTTAAACTTTGATATAGTTTGTTTTTTCTCCCCCTGGTGCATAGTACTCCCCGCAAAACCAGCTCAACCCCTACTTGACCAGTGTTGAGAAATAAGTGAGTTTCGAGGTAAGCAAAAACAGCAAATTCACTTAGCTGGCGACTGGGGATTTGGAAAAATATGTTAATTATACTCTATAATCACGTTAACCATCAGTGCTTTGGTTTCTTTTTAAACAAAAGCAGACAGGAAAGTTTTGAAAACAGCGAAACAAAGAAAATCAAACTCATTCCAATCTCCACAAACTGAGATAATTCTTATTATTTATAGAATTTATGTAGCAGTTAAAGGACACTGTGTCTGCTCTCCATTAACCCTGTAGATCTGCCCGTGCCACTTCTGAGCTGCTTCACCAGAAGATGAAAGAGGTTAGAGAATTACAAATTTGTGAGCTGGTTTCTGTTTTATAGGTTGAAGAGATGCCTTAAAATATATCCAACTGCATTGCATAGAACTGAGCTTTTTTTTGTTTTTTTTGTCTAACCAACCAATAAGATGAATCGATCAGGCCAAAGGAACCAATTTAGATGCTCCAGATAAACTAGAGCAAAAGCTTGCAAAGTCGACAGCATCGCTATGAAACTTCAACTTCTTACTTCAGCTTCGATACAAATTTGTCTGGGGAAAAAGAAATATATGATCAATCCTTTATCAGGTGTTCTTTTTCTCAAATTTTCTTTATTTTGTTCTATGTATCAGGGCATAAAATGTGTAAATGCGCTAATTTTGAGCCCTACTGTAAAAAGAGGGCACTACAGTGGTGAACAGTGTAGTTTCACAGCAAGGTCCTGCTTGTGGGTAGTTTGAACCCAGGACCATCTTGCTATGAGGTGACAGCGGCTACTGAAAAAGACTGGGGGGCCTTTCTGTGTGTAGTTTTCCCTGTGTATGTTGCACCTGGGTACTCCAGCAGTCCAACAACACGCATGTTAGGTTGACTGGTGATTATAAACTTGCTGCAGATGTGAATGGTAGTCTGTCTCTCTGTTTTAGCCCTGTGATAGACTGCTGACATGAACAGGCTATATCCTACTGGGGTAGGCTCCAGCTTCCCTGTGATCCTGTATTGGATAAGGAATTAAGAAAATCAAGTGCCATGGATATTTTGTCTTTAACAGACACGTAAAAGGTACTAATTGGATAGGCTTGGATCAGACTTAGACAGATCACACTGAAGAACATAAATTTAAAAAATTTCAGACCTTACCAACTTAGCTTGAAGGTGACTTTAGAGAAAAATTGACACATGAAAGGTGGCAAACTTGGAAATTGTGTGAACAGGCATACCATTAACTCATGATAAAAAATCCAGTTTCCTGCTTTTTCTCTTTTGTGCATGAGGAAGAAACAGGGAAGCAGCGAAGGGGTAAAAGATTGGCTGTGATATTTTTGTTTAATGTCAGCTAAAAGATAATTTTTTACAAAGAGGAGAGTGCAAAGTAGAAATTAGAAGAATAAAGCTGTCTGTCAGTTGTGGCTAACAACACGTGGACTCACACAAATTGTGCAAAGAGACACAGAAAGAGAGGTAGTGCTAAGATATTGATTGGAGAAATCTGCGATAGAGAAAGGAAAAAAAGGACTTCCTTGTTTTTTGTGTGTGTGTGTGTGTTTTTAAACCTTTGCTGACACGCTTTTAGCTCCGTTTCCGACAATCCTCCCATGCATAAGCACATCTCTTTGGTTGGTTCTGCTGCTCATGACTGTGCATAATCTAATTGTACGTGAGGATGTAAAATTAATAGATTTCTCCTCTTTCTTTCTCTCTTTCTCTCTCTCTCTCTCTCTCTCTCACACACACACACACACACACACACACACACACACACACACAGTTTCTGGGTCTCCTGAGTGGGTTTCTGCAGAGTAGTATTTCTCTCCCAGCTGACAACTTCTGTCCTGCGGCAGACAACCAGCAAGTAGACAACTCATCTGCTTCCAGCCCAGCTCCCTCACTTTCTCTGCCTCTCTCTCTTACACACACACACACACACACACACACACACACACACACACACACACACACACACCATACATTAAATATATACAGCCAGATTTATATCTGACATGGAGTTAATAGTTCCTGTAAAGCAAGCCTTTGCTCCACTTTGCCCTCTGCTCTTAGCCTGCACTGCAGTACACTGCACAAACTCCCAAACACAAACACTCTGGTTTATAACCCTACAAGAGAAAACACAGTGCAACGAACGCACACATCGGAGCAGGTTTTATGAAACATTTGTTACTGCTGGCCTGCCATGTGTGGACCATCAAAGTTAAGCCAATAAAGCTCTGGTTTATAGTAAAAACTATTTACTGTAGCGCTCTCCTGCAGAAGGGCCAACACAAAGTTTCACTTCACCACATTATATAACTGAGGTTATTAGAGAAAATTATCGACACCTACCGACGTGGTAATGTGCGATCAAAACTTTGAAACAGTTCTCTAGGGCTGCAATAAACACATCAAAGGGATAATGCTATGCTGAAAAGGCAGAAGAATGATAAAATGATTATCGGGAATTACAGCTGAGAATGGCCTCGAAGCTTTAATTCAATGCCAAAATCCAAATCCTGTTTACTGATCTGGAAAACATACGTTCTTATCAAGACTATAAAAACTGAGAAAAATAATAATGAGTGAAAAAATGATCCGCTTGCCGGCAGCACAGCAGCCAGAGCCTGATTTGGTAGAGACTTTGTTTTATGTTTGACTGACGCTGCTTAGATTAAAGTAGCCCGATGTATAACAACACAGTGAGAACAGCAGGATTTTTTGGGCGAGAACTTTTTGAGAGCAGAGTCTGTGCTTAAACTATAATGGAAGTGGGTCAGAGATGCTGGACATGAATAATTTAGCATGGAGAGAGAAGACGGGATGAGAGACCATCTGAGGCAAGTGTTAGGGAAATAGGTTAAAGCTGGTGCATAGGATATCTGTGTGTGTGTGTGTGTTTGAGAGGGAGAGAAAAGCTTCCCTCAAGGAGCTGTTGTACATCAGAGAGGCTTAAAAAAAAGACAGCGAGACGGCAAACACACTCACACAGACACACACACACACACATACACAGCATTGACAGGGAAGGGAATAAAATAACTGGAGGATTTGGAGGGAAAACAAATCAAAGAGACGTGAAGAAGGAGAGGCAGGGAAGCAGACACAGGAAAGGGAGGTAGAGAGACAAAGGAAGTAAGAGGGGAAGAGAGAGCAAGAGGGAGAGAAGGGCAGGTGGGACTACTGCATGACAGAATGAGGATCTGTTCTTGACATATTCCCCCCTTTTTCTCGCTCCCTTTTTTTCCTCTAAAAAAAACTTCTCCCGCTCCCTCACCTCTCTTTCTCTTTGTCTGTCGCTCAGACGCGCGCACACACACACTTAAAAACGCACACTGTGACTAATAAGAAAAGTGTAAAAATGCATTATCTATGGTGTGCGGGAGTTTGCTCTTCCCATGAGACCACACACACACACACACACATACACACACACACAAACACAGAGACACACAAAGAAGTGTGACAAAGCTGCAGCTTTGTGCTCACTGTGGTTCTTTACAGTAAATCCATTTCTATGCTTAGCTACTGAGACCAAGACATCTGCTTACAATCTGTCAGCACAAACTCACTCCTGCCATATTAACCAGTGAAAGTAATGGACACCTGTGAGTCCCACATGTTCACTGAAGTGCAATTTATCTTATGACTACGTAAGAGTAACTGAAATCTTTCAGCTGATCTTTATCGGCGTCATACAATGCTACTGCGTGTCAGTGGATTAAGGGGAAGTAGAAGGAGGTTGGATGCAACTTTCACATCTTCTAATCCATGGCTCTTGAAGTTTTGATGAATGACTACCACTTCTGGGAGCTAGCTTGTGATGGAGGGCTTTACAGGAAAAATGCGCACGTCAAACACTTTATTGTTCAGAGGCGGGTGGTTAATGTTGCTAATTGTCCTCTTTGGACTGGTTTGAAGATTTTGAATCATTAGTGAGAAGACTGATACATTTCCTGACCCTTGATGTACTTCTCTGTGTACTTTTTCTGTGCCATTTCACTACATCAACTATGCTTGGACTAAATATATTACAGTACTTTATGGGCAACATAATGTGCTATCAGAGGCAGCCATTGGCCAATAGACCCATCTTCTAGTAACACGTTAAAAACCAAAATACCCTGACCTCCAAATCACGCAGACATTCATAGACATTTACAGACAAGTGACGGCTGAGCTGACACCTGCTGCACACAGAGGGAGCCTGCCCTTCAGCAGACAACCCATGTTGTAATTAGAGCGTAACAAGCATTCAGTTAAACTCCATCACTGGCTGTAGAGCTCGAACGCCAGCCGTGTGGCACATTAAACTCTCTTGTGGCGCACCGTGCACAAAAACACACACATGGCGGTCCTTTTTTGTTTTGCATCAAACCTTTGCCCTTCATTTCATGGTGCCCATCTTCATTCATCAGCACGATTATGGGCAATTTTATTGATTTTGATATTGATCTTCATTTTCTAAAGATAGCATCCATGCTGTCTAATCAACATCACATGATTGTTACTACACTGTCATCCCTGTTTTAGTGAATCCCTTTTCCTAAAAAGCTCACTCAGGGCCAATAAGATAATTAATGCAGTGAGAATTATTTGCAAAGAAAACTATTTTAACTAGCAGTGAAAAATGTGTACACTTATGTCTGCATTTTTTAATTTGTTAAATACGAAAAAGATGATAGCACTATATAAAATTATAATTATACATTTGCAGCTTTTTCTTATTATACAATATTTGAAATTTAAAAAAAAAACCCTACTACATTTTCAGAAATATTTGTGGGTGTTTTCTTGTTTGTTTGTTTTTTGTACTACTTGAACACTAAAGTGGCCCTCCAATGAGATGACAGCGCCAGCAGTGGCCCACAGCTCATTTGATTTTCAGACCCCTGTTTTAGAGCATTGGTTAGTGAAAGGAGACTGATTGTTTTCCTGGTTATGACTGTTTAAGAGCCTCCATGATTTCTCAGTGGATTTCAATTCTCATTAATTTGTGCAAAAAAAGCCAACCAGTGACAAGAATGCATCACTTTGTTTCTCAGCTACAACATTGCTGATGTTTTGGTTTAGCAGACAAAAAACTGTGCTCATTACAGTGAACTACAGTGAATTAATGTGTCTATTTAGTTTGACAACAGTATATATAACATGTAGAAGCTAATACTTCATATTTGTGACTGAACTTTACCTTCTACACAAGCAAAAACGCTATTTTTAGATTTATGCGGCGCAACACTAAACACAGCTGCTATTTCTTTACATTAGAACCAAATTAAAAATTTTTTATCATCTTTTAATGTGAATCTTGCTCACAAAACTAAGAAAAGGCAAAACTCAAACAATGATTATAGCTATTTCACTTTGAAATATAACCCATTGTTCCCATTTCCATCATTTTATTTCAGTTAACAATCACTTTACTGCGAGCCAGCTTTCCCAAAAAGGGGGGAAAAGTCTGAAAAGAAAATGTTATCATTACATTACAAATATTCATTATACCTATAGTTTAACCATGATTACAAAGTTGAATCATCCAACTATTTTGGTCAATTTTTAGCTTCATCTGAAGCTGAAGCCTAACATGTCTCGCATGTTAAACCATCACAAATCTGTCACTGGTTTGTTCAGTTCTCCTCTGCCTGTCTTATACTGCACTTTTATTATTCCCAGAATAGAAATGAAATCGTCTGGCACTTACAACATACAATCAGAGGCTTTGAAAGAATCCATGTTTTGTTTTCTGTTTTTCGATACGTTTTCTCTCTTCATCACTCCCTCTCTCTCTTTAATTGCTGTTTAATGATCTGTTTGATGGCCTGGCACACGCAACCTGTAATCAGCCTGAGGAAAAGAGGCAACTTTAGGTTTTGCCGCATCCTTTTTTCCTTTATCTGTTTTTCCTCTCCACTTGTTTCTTTTAGCTGTAATCTCCCTGTTATAAATATAACCCCACCCCCCCACCCACCCAACTGAGTTTAATTCAAAGAATTGGGCTACATGTCCGAAAAAATGTAGTAACAAAGCGTACATGATGCCAGCGACATGAAAGTAAACATTCACTGGTTTACAAGGATTCTTTTGTTTTTAGAAAATCAAACCCCCCCCCCCCAAAAAAAAAAACACAACTTCTGAGTGAAGCGTGTCTTTTATTGTCTCTAGTTTACCGATTCAAATGTTTCAGATTCCTATAAAAAGTAAAAAAGAATCAGAACAGAGGCAGAGAGCCAGAGCGAAAGACAAAAGAGAAATACAGAGCACACAAAAAAGTGGAGAGAAGAGAGCGAGACATAAAGCGTGGCGCCCTGATTTGAGCTTGTAAGACTAAGTGTCAAAACTGCGTGCCCCTTTTTGTCATACTAAGCTCTGAACATGTCTGTTACACACACACACAAGAAACACACACAAACACAGACTTGCTTTGGCACACTGTGGATTAATCTCATTGCTGTCTGAGGGGATCAAAGCGCATCTCTGTGCTTGGTGTGCTGCCACGAGCATCATGTGTACATGCATTCGTGTGGGAGGATGTATTTTTATGCGTCTGTGCGTATGTGTTTGTATACATCTCCAAGCATTCCTCTGGGAGGGAAAGCTTCTCAGCAGTCTTGCTGTCTGTTTCTTTTTTTTTTGTAAACGACTGTGTGTGTGTGTGTGTGTGTAGGTGTGTGTGTGTGTGTGTGTGTGTTTCTTACACATGCAGCCATATTGTTAGTGACAGCTGTAAAAAGCAGAGATGTCATTCCATTGACAGAGCCTTCGAAAATGAGATCTTCGACTACACGCACACACACACACACACACACACACACACACACACACAAACGCGCAAAGAAAAAGAGTCCAACACGTCATCGATTAGTTTCAGTATGTAGTGACAACGGTGAAGACACGGACGGTGGGAGATAGTGAGAAATACAGCTTGCCAAACAGAAATCAGGCAATAATGACTTTGCCAGACAGGTGTAGGCTTAAAAGAAGGGATGGCAATGGAGAGATGAATGGAAAGAGATGAAGAAAAGTGGAAGGGAGGATGCAAGGGAGGAGACAAAAAAAGGAGGATGGAATGGACTGAGAGAAGTTATTTCAGGTTGAAAGATGAAGTAAAGGAGGGACGACAGGAATGAAGGGAGGGATGGCGGAAAGGGCGCAGGGGAAAGGAGAAGGAGTCTGGTAGGGAGATAAAACAGAGAACAGAGCAGCTAAGGAGAAATAAATTGAATTTATAGCATTCACCTTGAGGCATCAGCCAAGGTTCTCACTGCAGGAGACTGAAGACAGCGAAGCCGCTTCGTGTGTCTGCAGACTTTCTTTATGGCCTAACTGTACACGAGGCTCAAAATCTAGTCTTTGTGTGCACGAGTGAAAAAGACAAATTTGATATTTTTTTCCTCAAACGGACTCTCAATCTACTAAAAAGCTTCATCTTAGTGGGTTAAAATCTGTCCAGTCTGTTGTGCGCACAGGAGATCCAGTTCTATTATATCCAGATGGAGTTTGGTGTTGCTGGGAATTTAAAGGAAAAAAATTCTCAGTGAATCACCTCCTAATACGAGATTATCACTACTTTCTCAGCCCGAGGCAGCATCCCACACACAGATTAAATAACTAAAATGTTCTGCGTCTTTCTCTGCAGAAAGGAAATAACTGCCAGTGCTGCCAGTGACTTTGTTTGCCTGTTGCTGAAAACCTTGACGTCATGCATCGTTGCCCTGATTTCTTCTCTTCTTTGAGTTTCTTCGGTGTTTTCTTTTCTGATGACCTGTTTACAACATTTGGTGCAACAGATGATTTCTGAGGTTCATAAAATGTTAAGTGAATTTTTCTTGTCTGGTAAAAATATGATCAATAAATTAGTTGACATAAAGTTGCGCATAAAGGTAGGGCATGAAAGTAAAAGAAGGAGACATTAACCATAAAGTGTCATCTCAAAGATTGACGGATGAACGGAAGATGGAAGGCAGACAGAGATGAAGGGAATATCATTTCTTTGGGATATCATGCAGTTTTGTTGGATATGTTGTAAGTTGTTGTAGGACAGCTGTCTTTCTCCTTTTCTCTCTGCCAAAAAGACATTTTCTGCTTTTCTTTCTTTCATTTAATTTATCCTCTTACTCCTTCCCCCCTAAAGCGACCAATACTTCCTGCCCTGACCTCTTTACTGTCTTTTCCGCTGCTTCCTCTGTAAGCCCCTCGTTCTCTCCTGCACATCTCCTCTCCTCTTACCACTTTTTAATTAGGTAAATTAACATTTGACACATTAAAAAATAATTTAAATAAAAAACCAAGGCTTTTGATTTCAAGAAAAGAAATTATATTTATAGATACCAGTCGTCTAGGAGGAGAAAACAATCATGGAGACATGTGTACACTTTAATCATTATAGCATGATGTATCGTGTTCTAGCCCTTTATGAGAGCAGCATAATTAGAACCCAAAATCTCAGAATTAAGAAGCCAGAGTTTAGACCTCAACAAACCCAGTTCTGTTGGAATGGAAATGTCACATGAAAATGTGGTCACTACTGACGATGGATGGATGGATGGATGGATGGATAGATAGATAGAACAACTTAAAAATCATTAAGTTTCCGTGTATATATTTATGTCTACAGAATGTGTGTGCTCGAAAAGGAGTAGGATGAAGTTTACACTTTTCCTGTTTCTACCCCCTTATTTCAAATTTCATTGCTTACAAATCCATATCCAGGATTCAACATTATTTGATCAATATATGTTTAACTATGTACAAGTCTAACACATTGAACAAACACAAATAAAACCATTTTCAGCACGTAAACCAGAACAATAACAAACTACATTTTTACATAAACTAATCACGCTGTGTTTAACACCCGCTTAATCTCTGAGCTTATTTTATATGTATGTGACAAACACCTTAATGAACACTTAAGCTTGGGTTACTCTGCCCTTGATCTGAATGAGGACACAATGAGACAACTCAGTCATTGAGAGGAAGATTTCCTATATTCATGCAATTTATTATTTTTGAACAATTGTGTGAATTTTTGATGTACTTTTCTTGATTTCATCTGTACAGGTGTTCCACACACTAACTCCTCTGACTGTAATGCTGTCATATTTTACATTTGTCCTTACTACTGGCTTGCTGAACATGAGGATTCCTCTCAGGTCATGAGTATTTGGTCTTTTTGGAACAAGTTCTGAATGTTGTGGGGCAAAGATTTATTCGCTGCTTTGTACATTGTTTGCGCAGTTCTGAGGTCAACCAAATCTTTAAATTTGAGAATATTTAATTTGATAAAAAGTGGATTTGACACAAACCGTGTCAGATTTCCAGCACAACATGGTGGTTATCGCTGTCACATGACGGCAACAAGGTTCTGTGGCTGAGCCTGTTGGGTGGCCAAGTCTTTGCTGTAGCAGCTTCCATTTTTTTGTCGAGTCCTTCAAAAGAAAGCAACTGGAGGTTTGTAAAGATGTTTCACGTCTCATCCAAGAGGCTTCTTAAGCTCTAAAACAACTGATGGTGAAGGGAACTCACACGATGGTGGTGTGGGGCTTAGAGGTATCACACCTTGGCCCCAGTGATGGTAATAACCCACATTTTGGTTCATGGGTCATTGATGCTCAGGACCACCTCCAGGGGGACAACCACAAGAGGTGAAGTACCTGTGATTCTCCATCAGAGATGATCCAATCTCCATCATCAAAGAAGCCTCTCGGATGTGGCTAATACATCTTCAGGGACTTAAAGAAGCCCAGCTGCTTTATTTTCTCAGCACTCAGGACTACCATAACCTGGATGACTGAAACCTGCACGAGTTTACATGCTTTTCTTGTGCCTGCGTAGGCTTCCTCTGGGTCTTGGGTAAACTGTTGCTTCTAAATTGACCACAGTTGTTAGTATGTGGTTGTCTATCTTTTTGTGGTAGCCCTTGTGACCTGTCCACATTGTATTCTGCTTCTTGCTCAGTGTCAGCAAAGAGAGGCTTCATCTCTGCCGCAACTCTCATTGGATAAGCAGTCAAGAAAATGCATGGATGAATGAGAAGTTCAACTGCTTTGACATGTTTAACTGTAATCTGGGTGTTTCTGTGTTGACAGGATCTGGTCTTATCATGCTGAATGAGTTAAGGGGTGAAATATGTAACAACTCGTCATCACAGTAAAAATCGTAAAATTACAGCCTCGCATTAAAGGTTTTCTTGGCAGACCTTTCCCTGTGCAAACTAAAGGCATAAAGGGTGTTGCTGTCCATACTGTAAAGCCTTTTAAGGAAAAGAACCTCTTTTTGAGATGACTTCTATCCATCGAGTCCTGATGGAGATGTTAAAGTTATGGTTCTGCTGGATTTACTGTCTCTTTGTCTTGGACAATGAAAACAGCTGCATCAACTGAAACATTACCAAACACATCACATGTACCTCACTGGGAGCTAGAAACTGTCCCAACACATACAGCAACCATAAAAGATGGACACGGATGTGTGTGTTTGACTTTGTATGAAACTGATGAATAGAAATGAGGGAAAGACAGAGCGAGGGATGTGTGTTAGATGTCAGTTAAGCTGAACAGCAGAAAGCAAAATAGGCTTTAATTCATTTAGATTGAGATTTCAGACCTGACACCCTGCTGTTACACACACACTGTCAGCACATTCCTGCAGCTGGTTGCGACACAGTCGCACACACACACACCTGCATATGCCAAACTATAGAAACACATGACAGCACACATGCACATCAACCCAAAGGAGACTGGAAGAAAATGAGCATGTGCATTTTTAATATAAACCCCGAAGAAAATAAGTCACGTGTTGGAACCCTGCAGGGCAGATGTGCGTGGCTCTTTTTGTGTATTTGTACTTGTGTGTGTGTGCATTAAAGTCTGTAAAGACATATAGAACCAGCTGCTGAGAACTACAGCACAAAGATAGACTTAAAGCCTCACAACTTCACATCAGTGTGTGTGTGTGTGTGTGTGTGTGTGTGTGTGTGTGGAGGGAGGAAACAAGAGAAGGTGAGAAAGCGAGACAGAACGTCAGTATGTGCATTCGCTCAGATGTATTTGGTATATGTTGCCGCATGGGAGTGAGTGTTTGTGTGTGTTTGCCCAAGAAACCACTGAAACATGCTGTATCATATATCACGTCTTACAGCAACATTAAACCTTACACCGATGTAAAACTGGGCAGCAACTCAGACATCAAACCCCCAAGAGTTAGAGCGGCCCGTGTGCGCAGAGACAGCTTCATGTGCATTACATTGAGATATATGAACACAAGGGACGCTGCCACCTTACACATCTCATGTTTCACGTGTGGGAGAAAGCTAGAAACAAATGACGTGTTTGCTGACCGTACTCTAATGTCTTGTGAAAAATATGAGCAATGGCGTCATGGGCATAACTCACTGAGAGGCAAATACCAGCTACCTGAAATGTCTAAATTTTTCACTAAGGAGGAACAGACACAGATATGCATTATCCCAAATGTGTGGAGAGACCTGCAACGGCATGAAAAATAAAAGAGCTCTAAAATCCAGCGTTGTTGGATACTCAAATAAATTACATAAGCCCCTGAAGGCAATTCATGGAGGGTTTTTAGAGATTTGATAAGGTTGCTCTAAAACAGATACCAACTGAAAACAGTAGAAAATACCAGTATTTGGTAAGACTCAGCCAAAAGATAAACAAACTACAGCCCAGTGCATACTACTGTGCCAACTATAATCAGTATTTGTGAAGGAGATAAACAGTTTGAGCACAGACAGACGTCATTACGTATGTCTGACGTTTTATTAATTAAAGTAGGACTTGCTGATCTATCAGTATGTTATACAAACATAATGTTTCATTGTTAGGAAAATTCTACACCAAAAAGAAGAGTTTGATGATAATTATAAATTTGTCTTGACGTTTCTTATGTGTGGAAACAACACAAAGAAACTTTAATAGTAAAACACACTGCTGAGTTAGAATATGTGTTAAAGATTGAGGCCAAGGGCAAGAGGGAAAAAAAGAGGGGGAAAAAAGTCATTATTTGCAGCCACATAATGAATGTATAATTCACTGATTCGTCACACTGAACTTTATTTATCTGCTCCAGAAACAGCAGAGATTATCAGCAGAGTAAATATTTGGTTTAATGTAGAGTAGGTATGATCAGTGGATGGAAACACGCAGTCACCTCAGAGTTCAGGTTGCAAGCTGGAACAAAATGGCGACAGGAGCTTAATCATGGGAATCATGCTATATTTATACACGCATTCACACATACATTCAGCTGGTAGGAGAGGGATGTTAAATGATGCACAGACTAAACTGGCTGCTTGAGATTGTTAATTAGAGTCTGACCGATAATGGATTCTTGTGGCTGCTGCAGCAAAAAATTCCTATACTGATACACTGGACAGTATTTAATACAAATATATCCATAGGTTATATGTCAGACTTACGTTAAAGGGGAAATGTGATGGTGCCATTACTTATGATCTTGCCAGTTCTTTCTTTTAAAATCTAGCTGGCAATTTGTAGTGAAGTTCCCCCTCCTCAGCTGTGATGTTTTTCTGGTACATGTGTGCTAAATATGGGAAACAACAAAGTTGGAGCTTCTGCGGTTTGGCAACTATGTGACAAACACATTTCTGAAGTACCCCAAACATTTTTTGCATTGTCTTCTGTAGAAAAATAAAATAATATCAGCAGCATGTGCGTCAATATCAGTCTATAACATTGATATACAATCATAGGACACTGTATTAGGTACCCTGGTTAACTGCTTGTTAATGCACATATCTAACCAGCCAAACTCATGGCAGCAAAGCAACACATTTATGGAATATAGACGTGATCTAAATCAGCGGTTTCAAACACAAGGCCCAGGGTCCAGAATTGGCCCAACAAAGACTTTAAGACAACACGTTCTCACTCCCAAAGCGTGATATTTTATGCTAGGTGACAAATCGTCAACATATTATGCTTCCGGGCACCCCACACGTCCCTAAATGTCTAGATCGGAAAAACGAGGAAAAATGAGAACTCTTTGGAATAAATCTACACATGTTCGTTCATTTTACTTAAACGCTTTGGAAAACACTATTTAACGTCATTAAAGTGTTGGTTAAGGTGAGGTGTAAGGTTATGGTTGGGGTTAGGGATAAGGTTAGGGTTAGGACTGAAATACATTGCTGGAACATGTATTACCACGGGACCGCCATTCTACTGGATTTAACCCATAGCCTGGCGCGTCGCATAAGAATGCGGAAGGTCATCTTTCATGTTCCTCAGGAACGCCGCGGGACGTGACAAATCATCGGGATGTTACACCTCGGGAGTGAGAACGGGCTGTTTAAGCTGGCCCACTGCATGACATTTGAAAACGTGAAGGAGGGCGTAAACTTTTGACTTTTAACTGTATTTTTATAAGTTTTACAACTTTTTCTACTAATAAAAATCTAATAATAAAAAAAAAACATGACAGAAAAGTTCCTGTTTTTCTACTATATACAATAGAAATTTCAGTTTTTTCACAAAAGGTAATTAATGCGCAGTTAAACGTCCTTATAGTGATGGAAAGGCGAGTTTCTTTGGTCCGGCTCACTTAAGATCAAAGTGGGTTGCATGTGGTCCACGATGTATAATAAGTTGGACATCCCTGGTCTCAATAACCTGGTGAATTTCAAAAGTGAGCGTTGGATTTTGGAAGAAAGGATTTTCCCTATATTATAGCAAAAATAAAGGAATCTTTATCTTTAAAGCCTCTGATTAATAGTAATTATTTTTGTTGTCTTGATGCATGCTCAGTCATCCAGGTAAGTAAATCTCCAAAAGTTGATTCTGTTCATCTGGACGAAGCGTTTGGTGGAGCTGATCACAGCCACAGAAACAGCAATTCGTAACAACAATATTGCAGAAGTGGAAGCAGAGCAACTACGGACGAAAGTTTCGGCCTGTCTCAGCAATGCAAAGCCCCCAGCATCCAACATCACCATGGAGGAGAGGAAGGCACTCACATCACTTAGTGATGACAACAACATTAGGTGCACAGTATTGCTAAACCAGAAAGACTATCATGAGAAAATTTTGTGGACACTCTTTCAATGATGAGGACGTACACATCTTGGACAGGGAGGAACGCTGGTTTGAGCGCAGAGTCAAGGAGGCCATTTATGTGAAAAGGGAAAGACCATCTCTGAATCGAGGAGGGGGCCTAAGGGTACATCTTTCGCCATCTTACAATGCTGTGATTGCAGCCATTCGCCAACTCTCTGTGAATGGTACTCAAGGCCATTGATCAGTGGGCTTTGGTCAGTGGTTGTTGATCAATGATCATGAGAATTTGCATAATTAAGATTAAGGAGCTGACCTCCCAGCCCATTGTTCCTTCACTGGGCTGGTTTCAGTCATTATGCAAATGTACTGTTTATAAGATTGGGGAAACCTGCAGTCAGCTGAGACTGAAGAAGTCACTTGGATGAGTGACGAAACGTTTCTCCCACAAAATGCTACGTCCAGATGAACAGATTCAACTTTTGGAAATTCTTTTTTTTTTTTTTTTTTTTTTTTTTTTTTTACCGTTGAACAAGTAAAATGGAAACTTCTTTTTTTAACTTTCAGCAGTCAGTCATCATGCTGTTACTGCTGTGTGTAGTCATGCCCAGAAGTACGATTCTGAACCGTGAAAAACTCCTGGTACTCTATACTTATGGGGTGGTCAGCGTGTATGTGTGTGTTTATATGACGTTAATATGTATTTGTGTGTTCTCTGTTTGTAACTCTGTGTACAGGATATAAGAAGCATGTGTGTGTGTGTCTATTCACGTCTGTGCCTGTTACGTAAATATTCATCATGAAGTCATTGTATGTATAAAAGAAATGCTAGACAGGGCTTGACATCGGTAAATCAATCAAGAGTGCGCTTGCACACGTGCGCGCACACACAGACGCAATTTCATGCAAACACAACACCACACATTCTGATTCACTGACGCCTGCAATAATCACACGAGTCATTGCTACACCAATAAAACGGTCCGTAACTCTGCTCACCTGGACTGTGAATGGACATGCACAGACTTACACACACACACTGTCTCCCTAAAAAAGAATAAAAATAAAAATGCAAACTTGGAGTTCAGGAAAACTAAATCACAATGGAAGCCCTCATTTCCCATGATCCAACAGTTGACTGTCCCACAATCTGTTTAAATAGACAGGGCATGCTGACAGTCTCTTTGGCATCTCTTTCAGCCCAGTGCACTGTTCCACTAAACTGGACCTTGTTGTAAGGTCTCAGTGAGGATATAAAATAGCAGAAGGGACTCCTCTTTGCTGCACAAAGCCTACAAAGCTACAAAGCCATCTATTAAACCGTACTTTGAGTTAGACTGTGTAGGTGTCTGTTAATGTAATCAATCATATGGAGAGCTTTACAGCGGTACATGGTTATTGCATTATCACAGTACTTAAGTATATCATTTTAAAGTGTGGAGAGAAAGAGAGAGAAGATAAAAGAAGAAAGAGGGGGAGGAATAAGAGGAGAGAGTTAATGAGGTGCCGGGTGAAGATCATGTCAATGTGACCAGTCATAGAAACTGAAGCAGCAGAAGAAACTCCTGGAGATATCAAGAGTTGATTGTTCTGTATTTAAATTCTAAGCAGTGAGAATAAATGAGAAACTTTGGAAACTTTATACTGTTAAACTAAAACTGAATGCAGTCTTTTACGTTAACCTCTGCATTAAAGAGAATAACATAGCATGGCTGTGTGCAAAATGTACCACAAATCACATCTGTAGGAATTGTATTTTCAGACCGGATATTGACGTATGATACAGCAATCAATATTTTCTAGGACATTTGAGACATCACCCACGCTTTTATTAAATAACGATGTAGTCAAAAAAATATTTTAAAAATGTTGAGATATGTCTAAAAGCAGCAGGTTTCCCAGTCTGGCTTCCCGTAAAGCATACTAAGACTTTACATTTCACTGGGTAAATGATTTATACTCAGAGTTTGTATGAGGTTCTGGTCAGTGTGTTGCCAACAGTGGATGGCAGTCAGCACACCACCAAGCAGATAGGAGCACTAACCCGCACAGAAACTAAAGCCATGCAGAGTATGTCCATGTAAAAGAATTAATATGAATTTAAATGAACCCAATATTTCGAGGGCAGCACGGTGGCACGGTGGCAAGAAGGTCCTGAGTTCAATTCCACCATCAGGCCAGGGTCTTTCTGTGTGGAGTTTGCATGTTCTCCCCATGTTCGTGTGGGTTCTCCCCATGTTCGTGTGGGTACCCCGGCTTCCTCCCACAGTCCAAAGACATGCAGTTAGTGGGGATAGGTTAATTGGAAACACTAAATTGCCCATAGGTGTGAATGCGGGAGTGAATGTGAGTGCGATTGGTTCTCTCCTGAAAAGGATAAGCGGAAGCGGACGGATGGATGGACAATATTTCGAACTCTTTCATCGCTTTTCAAGATCAGGGACATGATTGGAGAGCACACTGTATAATATGCCTTAAAAGCTCAATGTGACAACAATGTATTTAGACATTTTTAACAATGTGATAAGGTGATGCAAACTGAGAAATATCCACACAATCATTTTCGCCATTCATTCATGTTGTGGTCACATTTTTACAGTTTTAGAGGTAAATTAACTGTTTTTCCATTATATTGTTATTTTTTGCTGTTTTGATGAAACTATAACGCAGCCACATGAGATGGCTGAAAACTTAAATGAATAAAACGACATGGATTTCTCAACAAAATATGGCAGAAGTGCAAAAATACCTTTTGTTCTGATTTGAAAGAACATAACCTTTATGAGGCAATGTGCACGTTTACGTACACCGCGTGAAAGGACAGAAACACGAAATGTAACCAAATGTAACAGCTTTTTCAGTTAGATGGAGAGAAAGACTTCTTCTTACTTCATCTCCAGGACCTCTTCCAGGTGCTTCCGCCTCTCTGCCCGCAGCGAAGTCAGGTGACCTTCCTTCTCAGCCAGTGAGAGTTGAGTTGATGACAGCTTGGCTTTCATCACCTCCAGTTCCTGTTTCACCTTCTCCATAGCAACCAGCAGGTCCTCCACCTGACACATACAAGTTAACACAGTGTAAATATTTTGGCTCATTTTTTTTTCCTCGCCTTTCCTTTTTTCTTTTGCACATATTAGTCTTTATGTCTGCGAGCGTGTCGTCTATTACGGTGCATATGTGACCTACTGTGTGTTGATTTTCCTCCTCCTTGTTTTCCTTCCCCTGTCTCAGTTGTTTCTCTTTCTCCCGCTCTTCTCTGATACATATTCTGTGTCCCACTCTCTCACTGGGCATATATCAGTTTGTCAGTTTAATGTGAGTGAGGTCAGTGTGGATTTCTCTCAACGACGTGACCACTACACACACACAAGCACACACATTTTCTCTTTGGAAACCTTTTTCCTTCCTTTCCTAGTTATATACTACACACCTCTAAAGTTTTAAATTAGCATAAATTCGTCTTGCATCGCTGTTTTTCTGAATGCTTAAAGACAAACAGTGAACTTGAAGCACTGTCTCTGAGACCTTACAGCCAAATTAATGCGCAGTCTCTGCTTTATACTGAGATTGTAATTTAATAACATATTTATTTATTTTGCAAAACACAACTCACAGCTTTACAGTCTGATACGGCACCCTGGATGGTACTTTAAACACTGCTGAGCTCAGACAATATTACATGCCATGTGGAAGAAGTTCTTCTGACCTGAACCACAAAGAGATTTTCTCTTCTTATTTCCCCTTAGTTTTATTTGGATAGCCATGTTATGTATACACATCCGATCTTTACATGTTTGGATATCTTTACTAAATCTATGGAGCCACGCATACACACAGACAGCCAAACAAAGTGTTACTTTCACAAGATGAATGAATGTGTCTGTTTCGGCTACAGAAGTTTATTTGTAGATGTGTATGAATGGTTTAGGTTGCATACATGGATTCTGAACGTCAGATTAGCTTGTAAAGAGAGATGTCTCAAACATTTCTGCAAACAAGTCACCATAAAGAAATGCGTGTTATGACTGATATTTATAATGGGATTCAGCATCTCCTCCACCACCACTATGATCTTCATTTCTGGTTTATTCTCTCCTTTCGTCTCTCTCCAGAGCACTGACGGTGATGCAGAACGGCAGAGTTCAGAAAGTTGTTCTCTGTTGTTTTCTCATTAATATTGTGATACATCTGTGTACACCGGTGTCAGGTTCAGGAGTTCGAAACAAAGGTAATCAAAGCCTGTGGTTTTATTCCTGTCCTTGGGAAAGATACAGACTTAAAGGCTGTATGTGTCATCGATGTGCAGGTTTGTGATAGTGATTCAGGTTTGTAGTATGAAGGACTTGTAGTGATCAATAAAGTTAGAAAAGCTTTGCATAAGTACATTAAGATTTAATTTGCAATTAAGAACACACTGGTGATGGAATGAGAATGGAAAAATAAGATGGGAACTGAGACAAAAAAACAGAAAAACAGAGAAAAAAGAAAAGGCATAGTGTTAGTTCAGGCAGGCCACAAAGTCAAGCTCAGCTGCAGTCCCAGCACATTAGCTGATCTCCATGGCACCCTCAGCAACTGAAGGCTCAGCTCACACTCTTAAACATTCCCTCCTAATTCAATCCCTGCATTATGCCTAAATGGCTTTCCACATATGCCAGAACAACATAATTCCCCCAAATATATATGACGTTAGAAGGAAATGACAAACTTCTTTTGACTGAAGTGGCCCTGACTGAAATATGTCCCTTCATATCCAAACCCATATAAGGCCACTGAAAAAAGAAAACTTATTCATAGTTTACCGTATGCATGCCCAAAAACATTTCTACCAATTAACAAATCAAAGTCTTATCCATACAAAAATACTTTTTTCACTTTCCATCAGTTGCATCTGTTATCTCATCAAAATGAACAGATACAATAAAAGCTTTTTTTAATGGCTTTTTTTAAAAATTATTATTATTTTCCAACTTACTGTAAAAAATTAAAATTAAAATTAAAAGATGAACAAATGTAAAAAGCAGACAAGCAAGGTATGGGATGAATGTTTGTTACCTTTGACCACCTAAATCCGCTTGTGGTGAACTCATGCATTGGAATGTGAGAGAGCTGCATACAAAATAACAGAGAAAGAGATGTGAGAAGAGGGAATGAGAACAGTGACGGAGGTAGAGACGGACATAAGGATGTAAAATGGGAGTAAAGGAATTGCTAGAGGAAAGGCGGAGAATACAAAGGGTAATGAAAAGATAGGCGCAAAGACAAATCAAGGAAGCCGAAGGAAGAAAAAGAAGGAAGCAAAGAAAAGTGATTGTTTGTGGCGAGAGATGTCAAAAGAAAGGGAGGAAAAATGCAAAAGAAGCAAATGCTAAGCTGATGAAAGAGAAGCAACCAGACAGAGGAAAATACACAAGAAGGAAGACACTGACAGGCAGCAACATGAAATACAGTTCAGACAAGACAGAAAGATAGTGGACAATAGAAGAGGGTTGTTTGTTGGGGGTAAGAAGGAAAAGATGGGACATGATACTAACCTGGAGTTAAGAGAGAGGAAGAGAGAGAAGCGTGATCATCATTAAAAAACGATTAGTGGATGGGGGGATGGTGGGAGGGGGCGAGGAGAGACAAGGTCTGGCTGGGAATGGACAGCAACCCCTTCAGTGTTCTGAGAGTGTTTCCGTGTGTGAATAAGGGTGATTTCAGCTTTTATTTTAAGCATAGGAAAGTATGAATGAAAGAAGAAGGTGCATTGAGTTCAAGAATTGAAATTGTCTGGTTAATAAAAGACGGGAAGCAGGAGAAGAGAACGTCTGTCTTTGGTTTCGGAAGAGACGGACATGGTGTGTCATTCTGTTGACTCATTTCTCTGTCACACACACACACACACACACACACGCACACACACACACGCACCTTCCTTCAGCGATCACAAATACAGTAGTGACTAATGTCTTGCAGAAAAAGTTAACAATATTTTTATGTGGTGTTGGTCAAATGTTTATGCCGGAAAAACCCTGTTCATCACACAGTCGCACACACACACACACACACCTACAACTATGCAAACACGTGTTGTCTCTATAGCTGGACATAAAAGTTGTGTGTATGGCTCCCAATATGGAGTCAGGATGCGTGTATAAATGTCCCTGGTTTGGCCGCATTTGCATATGCGTGTGTACGCATGTGTGCCAACCCCATAATAAGTGATGTGTGTGTGCCTTTGAACAGGCCGGCCTCATTAAGGGAGGAAATTGTCTGCCTCTGTCATCATTTTATAATTTATTATGTGAAAGGTTAATTGCAGTGACGCAGTTGTAAAAAAAAGAAACACCAAAATATTTATTTACAATTTACTTGTGGGGACAGAGGCAAGTTTCCAGTTCCAAAACCAAACTTGGGTCCATCTGGCTCCTGCTGAATGCAACGCTGTGCAGCGCCGGCGTACTGTTTAAATAGCAGTTAGCACTTCTTTCTGCCGTGTTTGTGCGTGAGCATTTAAAGAAATAAGTATGCATGTATGTGGTCCGCCGTCTTGCATATTACTATCCTGTCTGCGAGTGCCACATACACACATGTGCATGTATGTCTGTGCTGAAAGGTTGAGTTAGTGCTGTTGATGTTGGGAGAGGGCTGCAGGAGTGTTTGGCTGCCATCTCCACTCATTCACCACACGCTGACGCTTTTTGCTCCTTCCTTCTCGACTGAAGCATTTTAACACGACGACACTCTCCAGGACCCTGTCCTGGCCTAAATGGCCTCTTTTCTATCTAATTAAAGCTGTCACTTGTAGCATATTGAAGTTTTTCAATATTTTCCAGCCAAATGAACTGTGATAGCTTACCAGAATTACAGTAAAGACATTAAGCAGCAATTTTTAAAAAATTTTTTTTTTTTTGCTCCAGGAAATAAGCAACCATTAAACTCAGGACTCTGGGACTTTCTTTGCGGCTGCATTTTAAGACAAATTTAAATAAAAGAATTATTAAATCATAAAAGAAACACATCAAGACTAAAAAGAAAGAACTCCTGTCTCCCACGTAGCAATGATGCTGCTGTAAAAAAAGAAAAAATGTGTTTGCTTTTCTTGTTCACCATCTTCATCTCTCTCTGTAGCTCTCTGCTTAGATGAAACGTCAAACCATTGACCTAATATTAATACTTGTGGCTTTCAGTGCTTCCTCACTGTGTGAATGAACTCCAGCCAACTAATAACAGCAGCGAGGATTGTGTTTGACCAATGAGTGATGATTAGCTTTGCAAAATCTAGCCAAGGAACTTTGCTTTGGGCTTTTCTTGTGGTTCGTGAAAAGACTGTACTGAAAAGAGCTAAATTAATGATTTTTCTTAGCTTTGTTTAAAACTAATGTAAGGTTCCTGAGGGCTTTAAAAAATTCCTACAGTTAAAAACAGCCATTAAATATTGCTGTTTTGGCATTTTAAAAAGCTTTCCTCACCAGTGAGACCGGCCTGTAACGCACTCAAACACAGCATATAAGTTTTTTTTAAACATGCAGAGTTAATTTTTGTTTGTGCTGTAACTTCTACCGCCCTCTAGGCTAGGTCTCTCCTGAAAATAATAATAATAACAATAACAATAAACCCACCATCTTTTGCTAAATCTAACCATGCAGCTTTTAGTGCTTAAATCTTGATTAAAGGAATGAAAGCAAAACTAAAAAGCAAGTCCAAATGAAAAAACATCAATAAATCAGTGCAGTCAATGAAACTTTAACATATGATGATTCAACCCATCACCATTCATCCAACCAACCCCTGAATGTGGACATTTACATTCCTTAAAAGCAGCCTGGCTTAGCAGGCGTGATAAGCCTGCTAAGCCAGGCTTATCACGAAAACTAAGGAAATGTGTTTTTGGTCGATTATTTCTTTGTTGTAACAATTTTCTTGGCAGTAAGTCTTATACCATTGGAAAGCCTGTTTATTTCCCCTTAACTGGTGCCATATTTATGGGGAAAATGTATTTGTGGGTTGTGGCCATGGAAAACTTCCCAAAACTTCTCCATCAAACAAACCAAACATCTTATTCTGCTATTGACTCTTGTTTTGAGCTTCTGGTACCCCTGGTGCTGCTAATCAGGTGGCTGATTGGCACCTGATTAGCAGCAGCTGCCAGCACCCTGCTACAGCAGGTGATCCGGATGGGGCCCGTGCCATAGGGCAACTTCACGCTGGTGTTCCACAAAATACAGATTTCTTTACTTTGTGTGATGAGTTTATTACCATTCAATGTTGCCATGGGCAGTGTGTCAAAGAATGGAAAAGACCTTACGGATAACACACAGAAGAGCCAGTATTTGACTGGCAAGTATGATAACATGTTGGTAAAATACAAAATGAAGATTTATTAATGTTCAAGCACCACAAAAGGCATCTACACTGCTGGGAAATGTCAACTACCTGAGCCATGCTCCAGCTAATGGTTTTAGAATAAAACTCAATAAACTACATTTCCTAATTAGAATATCAGATATTCACACATGTTCGTTTCTTGCAACAAAATCCCAGAGAGTTAAATATCTAAATGCAAAATGCTATTTCTTCTTGGTTGCATCATTACATCAAAAGGCAAATTCAACCTGTCGTGCAGATCATCTTAAACATATTTTCCTGTTGCACTAAGCACCTTTGAAAACTTCCCGATCCTGACTAGAATCTGAAACATAAAAACAACACTTCTTGTTTCCACATGGATCTGAAAGAGCTAAGTCTTATTTCACCTGTAATTACTATTCCGGATAATAACCTATCGTGTGTCTTGTCTTCGTCTATCTGCTTGACTTTGCCCATGATCTGTCTTTCCTCTGTTCCATCTCTCTGCCAGCTACTTGTTTGGCTCTGGTGCTCATTAACATTTACTGTGGGCAAGGATGTCAGCAAAATACCTCAAAAGTAAAACATCTGTTTGCATGCCCGTCTTTACATGTCGGTCCAGAAGTAGTCCAGTAAGTAAAAGCCAGAACAGGCAGCCAACATTTAGCAGGAGTAATAACAATGGAGTCCAGCCGTATTGCCAACAGCTACAGCCGACCGTGTTTTCTCAGGGCAGTTTTCATCCGTACAGCCCACACAGTTTTTTTCTCCCACTTGTCAAAACGCATCCAGGCACTGAGGAACATTTCCCATCTCTATGGCCTCGTTAAGTCACTGGTACCCAGGGGAACGACACATATGCACACTCCCTGTGGTCTGAGGTTGAATTCACCAAAAACCCTTCCGTTCTGAGCCTCCCTTAACACCGGTATGAGCTTTCCTTAGTGCCTCAATATAGATAAAACACATTACAAATTGGAGTGGTCAGCTCGCGCTTCATTTGAAAAAGCTGTTTGTGTGTTGCAGGCTAAAGTGGACAAAATGCAAGCTGTTCTTTAAATAGAGATGTATTTGCCTCCCCTGCAAATGAAGAGTGACTGGACAAACACGCACACACACACACAGAGCCACACCTGAATGAGCTCAGTTGGCAAGTGTACAGCTACTGCCATTAGCCACTTTTGGCACTGCGATGTTTAGCTATGTCAAAAAGAGTTTTTATGTAGCTTTAAATATGTTTGCCCATATGTTTTTTCATCATATGTCCAAATGTGCCACAAAGTGAAGGAATGAATGAGGAAAATCCTCAGAAGTGAGGACATTTGTGTCTGTTTGAGAAAATAACTGATAGGGGTTGAGTTTAAGGAAAGGTTTGGGTCCTTATACATGCAGTTTCATGCGTGCGTGCGTGTGTGAGCAACTGAGAGAGACCGTACTTGCTTCTCGGCCTGTGTGCGTGCCTGCTCCTCCTGGGCGAGCACCACCTCCCTCTCGGCTGTGATCTGAACGCTTTCTCTCAGCGCTTCCTCCAGCTCCTCAATGCGCTCCTCCTTCTGACGGAGAGAGTCCTACAAAGCAAACGTATGGAAGAAAAGAGTATTAGTAGATGAAAAAGGGATCCCAAAAGTTAGAATAAATAATCTTGTCTCAGGCGTGAACGTCTGAACCAAATTTGTGCAAATCCATTAAAAAGTTACAGCAACTTTTCAGTCAAAACTGCAAATGTAGCTATGATGGGAATAGAGAATAAAGTCACTAAACTTAGTGGGATTCATCATCTGGGGACCCTTAATGTTAAATGCAGAATATATATATATATATATAGAAATCTATTCTATGTGTGAGTGATGGACATATATAAAACCAGATATATGTGCTTTAAAATTAAGATTTTCACAATTTTCACATATCTATGGGCTACATTTGTTATTATTATTAGTTCACAATACATCGTATTTGTCTTATATTGGGAATTAGTGCAACCCTTTAGCCATCCTATGCCTAAATCAAGCTGTTTCTACTTCATTGTCCCTTAAGCTAATTTTCCTTCTGACCGGCTGTTTCTCACTAACACAAGATTTGAGTGGCAGGCAGATGAGGCATCAGTGCTCTGACTGTGCCTCGAGATGACCATATAAAAGTCTCACTTTCACACAGAGCCAGGAGTAACAACTGAATCATATTAAAAAGGAATTAAATGGAGTGTTTAGAGCAATCTTTGTGGCTCACAAAGATGCCTGTGTGATTGTGTTTTTAATTTCTCCAAGCTATTTTGGAGTAGTTGGATCTAATGAGTATAAAAGCTAAGCTTCATCTTTGAACATGCAGTTGTTACGTACTAAATGATGTGCAAGAAAAGTCAAAATGTCATGTCCCCATGGGACGAGGCTGAGGCTAAAGATGATGCAAAAACTGCTCAGAAATTGCTTGAGCGAGGTTTAAAAAAGCCTCTGAAGTGCTCATGTGGCCTAGGATAATTGGAACAAGCACAACCTGTGGAGGTCCGACCCCACAATAAGCAGGACCCAAAGGTTGTGCTCCCAATGCCCCGGTGCCACACAGCACCAGAGATCCATTCTCCAGTGGGTCAGAGCTGCATGGGCACCACACTTTTAGGCAGGTGGTCGATTAATATACATCATAACTTTTCTTAACTCAGAAGTTTCTTCGCATCACAACGTACCTACAAATGTCTTTTAGTAATTTTGTATGTGTGAGTAAATGACATGGCTAACTCATCTGGTTTTGTTTGACATCCATCATATAATTACAATGTGCTCTGAATTTTCTGTAAAAGCAGCTGCTTAGCATGCCCCTAGATTAAAACACCCTGGACACCCCCTCCCATTCATGTTTGCAGAACCAGAACAAAAGACTCAGAAACAAGAAAGTCTGATTTCCATCTCCCTCAGACGATTGTGATCACATATGAAGCTGTTTCTAATAAAATGACTACATGAACTTCCCACCAATTCCCCAAAAATAAGATTTATTTTTCTTCTTGCCAGCCAACTGACTTTGCTGGTTAAATTAGAGCTGAATGAATAACTACTGGGAACGGGGTGAGAGGGAGGGGACACTGCGGTGGCCATGAACAAACCTCCAGAACATCTCCAACACATGTGCTGAAAATCTCAGTCGTCACTGTTCCAACATTACTTGGTGTCTAACTATGCAGACTAAGATGGACTTTAATTCAAAACTTCTTATTTGTATTAAATGAAATTTATTGTCTGAATTACTCTCAGATTCCATTTACAGTCTGCAGTGCTGTTTGAGCTGTGCATAATGACTTAGCACTGACACACACCAGTTATGGTTGTAACCACTGCGGTCTCATATGTCTGAATGACTCACATAACCATCAGCTCATCTCCTAACCACACGCATACACATGAATGACAACTTTTGAACTCCTTTAACCAAAGATCAATCATAGCTAGAGGGTGCATACGCATATGCATTGAGTATTTTCATCTGCCTATAATCAGAGAGGCCACTGAGGTAAACAATTACTGGAAGAGGAGGAGGAGGAGGAAGATGGACAGGAGGGGGGGGAAAGGGAAAAGAGGAAGTGTGGGAATGGTAGGAAGAAAGGATGAAATTATAAAGAGAGAAAAGTAAATTGAAAGAAAAATTACATTCTGCAGATATATGAAGAAAACCAAAGTTAGAGTAATCACCCCACATATGTTCATCTGACACGCCCAGCACAGTTGGGGGGTGGGGGGGTAGCTTCCAGATCCCGGGAACCATTTTAAAACCCCACAGCACTCATTTGGCAGCTCTCTTCTTCCTCCTCTAATCACCTCTCCACCTATTTTATCAAACTTTTTCCCCTCTTCCCACCATTTGTTATCTCCTCACCTCTTCTCTCTCCATCTTCTATCTGCTCTCCCTGTCAATTATCCTCTTCAGTTATCCCTCTCACACACTCCCCGACTGAGCGCTGCATCATGTGTGTGTGTGTGTGAGAAAAAGTTTGACATTGCCTTAGGCTGCTCCTTGTCACATTATGATGATACAGTGTTGTTATAGCACAAAATATTCAAAGGACACCGAGAAGGGGAAAAACTTTTTCACCCTCTCATTTCACCCCTCCAACTTTCTACAGCTCTCTTTCTCCTCCTTCCTGCTTCCTCATCCTCCCCCTGCATACCTTTATCTGCAGCGAGCTTTCGTTCAGATTGTCCTCTCTCTTCTTGGCCTCTTCCATCAGCTGGGCATTCCTGCTCTTTTCCAGCTGCTCCTTGTGCTTCAGGTTGGCCACCTTCTTTGATTGGTCCTTCATCTGTCTGTATAGACACAGAAAAATATAAAATAAACCCACAGTCACCACTCTAAAAAAAAATAGGCTAAAAATAGAAATGAGATTTGTAATTTGGGCTCTGTACAATACCACAGTTGATTTTAAATTAAACAATCAATATGTGACTAAAGTGCAGAATTTCAGCTTTAATTGAAGGGGTTTTATAAAAGTTCTGCATTAAATTTTTAGAAATTAGAGGCATTTTTATCCATAGTGCCCCATTTTCAGAGGCTCTAAAATAATTGGACAAATGACTGACAAGCTTTTCATGGTCAGGTGAGGCCTGTTCTTGGTATTTCATGACAAATCAGCAAGAAGCTCTTCAAGAGCGCAAAACTCCATATTTACTTTTAAGTGAGTAGTATTGTATTTTGTATATTTGTATATCACTTTGTTTTCTTTATTCTTTTTAAATGTCCTTTAAGATGTTTGCAGTGTAGTAACAACCAGCAGAGGGCTGCATGACACAAGTTTATTTTGATTACATGAATATTATGTAGAAATAGATAATGAATAATAAGTATCTATTTGTAATTAATAACTTGAGCTTATTATATCATATTATACAACAACAGTTCTCTAACTGACTACAGTAGGCAGCCATTTCTCTCTCTTTCTTTAAAGATTGACATTGTGGGGTCAATTTCAAAGAAAGGCAGATGAAATTTTAAAGTGAGAGCAGTCCTCTCAGAATTCATTCAAAACTTTGCAAGCTATCGTATTTTTAGACAAAATGACACGCACGCAAACACTGCCAAAACAAATAACCTCCTCCATGGAGGGAGATGACAGAATTATTTCCATGGTTAAGAAAAACATGTCTGAACACGGGAGTCACAAGACTTAAGGCAGAGAGGATTATTGCCACCTTAGCTTCAGTTGATCACTACAGTGAGTGCTCACCCATATCAAAGTTAGTGATAGCAGCTAGCTAACCTTATGCAAGTGTGTAACTGTAGTTCTGTTAGCTTGCTTTGTTAGTTTCCAGAGCGTGTCCAAATAAAATGTAAAATCTAAGTGATATTACAAAAAATTCAAGGAGCCAGAAATGTGGCTTGGCTGTAGAAAATCATAAGAACTTCTTTACCTGTCTCTAAGATCCTGATAATGTAAGTTGAATATCCACAAGTTCAAGACCAGCCTGAACCTCTACTGAAGGGCTTTTGTAATAATTCCCCTAAAATAAAGACTACCTCAAATTTACTTTGCTGAAAAAGACAGCATTACTGACCATACGTCCTTATAAACCCAAAGCCCAAATTAGAAAAGCTTCATGGCATCACACTGAGAAATTGCTGTTTAGAATTATGTAATTTCAAAACAGGCACAAATAGGTAAAAGTAAGAAATTCTAGCTTTGTACTTTAACAGATCTTAAAAACTCTCTCTCAGCCAGATCATACACACATGTATACAGACAGCCTGAATATGCCGGTGTTTACAGTTAAAGGCAAGAAGTCTGGGTGATACAGTAAGACTGTGCGATTCTTTGCAGTACGATGTAGTAATAAAATTCCCTTGGGTTTCTATAATGTACAGATCAGTAAAGAAATTCAATGAAAAGCTATGAATCAATGACAAGATGACATTTTTGATTTCTGCACGGTGGGAAGCACGGGGGTCTTTTCACAGAGGGATTACTGTGTGTCGGGAAGCAGAGTCTAAATCATCATCTGGGAAATGAAAGGAGACAGAGTGCGATAGTGAAAGACGGAGAAACAGCAGAGAGTAATTCCTCCTGGGAGAAGAATGGTTCGAAGAGTTTAATCCCTGTTTAAGCTTTCTGCAAGCCTTTGTGACTGTGTCACAGAACTATCGGCTATCACACCAGCTTGACTTGATCTGGACCTTTCATACCTTTCATGCTGCAGACATACACAGATGTGGAGTAACTCAAGCTAATGCCAGTAAGGTTTAACAAGGTCTACTGAATCATGACATAGATGAAAGATAAGTCAAACACGAAGGGTGAATGTGTAAGCATAGATTTGCCAGCGCATACACACTGACATTTCCATGAAACCAGCACACGTCCAACAAAGACAAAATTAAAGCGCTGACCAGCACAAAAGAAGGCGATCAAACTCAATAAAAGTCATTGTTCTCATACTATATATGTCCTTGACTCTTTTTTATGTTTACATTTTGCACAGTAGGCGTGCCTTCACTGTACAAATGTTTATGCATATGTGTGTGTTCCTGTTCTAAGTTTCTACAGGCTTGTAGATAAATCTTCATATCTGTGGCTGCAGCTGCCAGTAAAAAAGACCTCCAGTGAGGGGAATCCAGAGCGTTTGCTCTCATTGTAAATCCTTTTTACCAGCCGTAAACTGCATACTTTGTTTCCTAAGGTGTAAACAGGTTCACATGACCTTTGACCTTAGTCTGTGCACTACAAATCTCCAAGCTTAACTCTGCACATCTGCACTGCTGCGATCCCACAGTTTACTTTAGTTAGAAACATCTGTCTGAATTAATGAGTTTAGGTTTATTTGTTTACATATAGAGTAGTACACACATTATAGTCTGCATTCAATTGCAACCTTTCCTTCATCGTTCTCATCTTTCATGTCTCTTTAAGCTACAAACTACCTGCTATTCTAATTTAAACTAGCTAAAAATAATGAGAGTAATCCATCAAATATCATTGCCAGAAAGGCTGAGAAATGTTATTGGCAGTAGAAGGTATTATAAAATCCTCTATGTGTTTGCTAAAAGGTCCAGGAGGCCTGATTCCAAACTGTCCAGAGAAATTTGTAAAGTTGTAATAAAAAAGACTAAATCTAATGATAGAGCCAACATTATGCTGCTGCACCTGGCTGTTTAGCACTCACTGAATAACCATTAGTGTGCTAAGATGTGCGTGTATGTTAAAAAGCATACATGTGTGCCTCATGTGCTTTTTGGGGTTCAAATATTAAACAGAAGGCAGATGTTGTAAGCATGCATTATCTATGTTTTTCCTTTAACTTTGCACCATGATTGGGAGATAAAGTTGTATGAATATGTTTGGGAATGATGTTTTTGTGCTATACGCCCATGTGTGTGTAACAGGTCATAAACAGTCAGGAATGTTCCTATTGGAGGATTTCCAGGAAGCTTTCTGAGGTTTCTGACCTTCATGCTGCATTTACTGTACATATGTGAGAGTACGTGCATGTGGAAATAGACTTTTATTTTTCGGTGTTTCCTAATGACTCAACACTCGGTCCCCTGTCTTTTCACTTTTTCTAATGCTAAACACTTGCTTTGCTTGCTTTTTAGCATGTAGGTCATTTGCATTTGTAACTATCACACATTCGCATCAAACCGTACCAACTTCATCATCCTCCTCCTCTTCTCCTCTCTCATTGAAATTTTCTTGCTTGCAAAATCCATTTCCTCCCACTTGCATGCCAATATTTTGCATGTCGCATTATAATTACATGCATGCAAAGCAATTATTTATTTGCACTGAGCCAATGTTGGAGGACAAATGTACCGCTTCTCTTTCCTTTCGGGGTTCCTTTCCAAATGCAACATAACTTTTTCCTTTGGATAAAATGCTTTCATCAGACCATAGACCATTTCTATATTCTCTTCCTCTCCCTAGCTCTTGAATCTCCCTCTTTTGTCATTTCCATATCTAGTGCTTTCCTTTCTTTCCAAACTCCTTGAAGGAGCCAAAACAAGCTTTTATGCTATAATGATTATCATGTGAATATAAATCATACTTAATATGAAATTCATCCTCACAAGTATGCTGCACCTGTATGTTATAGTCCCTCTAAATGGTTTTAGATGTAATTTATAAAGATCAAATGTCTTTGGGGTTGTGTCAGGAGCATACAAATCTGCCAAATCAACCATGTGGAGCTACCTGCTGTGGTGACCCCTTTGTGAATAAGAGAACAGCTGAAAACTTCTTTATCAGACAAGACAAGGTAACAAAATAAGTTAGAAGTTATGCCTGCAACTAATAGTTACTGTCAATCTTGACTGAATAATCTGTAGTTCATTAAAACAAAACAAACAAACAAAAACCAGACACAGTACAGTAGATCTTTTATCTGGTAGGTTAGTTAAAGGTAAAGGCACCATAATAGGGAATAGAGTTGATAGAATCAAATTGCTTCCACGGTCATCAGATCTCAATCCAACAGAAGACCTTTAGGATATGGTGGATTGGGAGATTACCATTATGTATGTGCTGCTGACAAATGTGCAGCAACTGTGTGATGCTGTCACGTTAGTATAAAACAAAATCTCTGGGGAATGTTGTCAGGAGCTTATTGAATGTATGCCATGAAAAATCAAGGACAGCAAAAGGCAGTTCAAACAATGTGTCTAATGAAGTGGCCAGTGTATATATATCTAACAAAAATGTGTCAGTTCATTTCTTTCTTTATATTTCTCCTCTCTCTGTATTGAATAACAAACCGGGGGTAATATGAATGCACTGTTTAAAAAACTGTAGTTTGCATTTTACACGTTTAAGTAAAAAGCAGAGCACTTCACTCGTTGCTCGGTGAACTTTCTGCCTCGGCTCAGCGGAGGCTCAGTGCCATTCCAAGTTGTTTTAATATGTAAAATACTTCCTTTTCCCTCCCTCTGAAATCATTTTCAACAACTGCTGCAAACCGCTGAAGGAGGAGGAGGCGGAATCACAGGAGAGCTCACTACCCACAGCGCTGTAAACACGACATACAAATGTGCAGTGAAACCACGTCCGCACACACACAAAATACGCACATACGCAGTTATACACGGGGTCGTGTTCCAAACACAACCTGCTTTGTATTAGATCAAATCTCCGGCTCGGACCACACACAAATATTTGAAGCACCCACAAGCAGTTGTGTACATACAGAGTTGTGAGCGCAGCATCGCGTAACACAACAACAAGCACCCATTTTCCAACATTCCCACATAAATGCACGTAAACAAACACGATGACACACAAGGTAAATAGATATTATGTGTTAACATTCATACACACACACTGATATACTTGTTGACAGGATTTTGAACTTCCCTAATTCTTCCAACCCCCACCCAAAATATCCCCAAGCACTGACCATACACACACACACACACACACACACATCTAATCATATAAACACAAATGTACAACGCATTCAAGCCTTCATTAAAACTTAGAGTTGTACAAAAATCATATACTGAATATTGGTGATAATTAGCAGGAAAAAGGAAAACACACATGCACACAGACAATCTCACAAACTTCAGTAAACCTCAAACCCTTAAAAAAAAGAAAAACTTTTCAACCTCCCTCATTAGCATGTTGCTGATATTCAGGGACCCACATTAAGGTAGTATTAATATTACATTTGGAGTCCTGTATAAATATTTGATCAGAAATGCTCGCGGGCCTCATGTATGTTTACTGCACATAGTTCGCCCAACATTAACATCAAGGATTTCCTTTTAAGTATTTGGAATTCAGTATTTCCTTTGAAAATACAGGAAACATTGGTCTGCTTCACTGAGCCCATAAAAACTATAAAATACAGAAAAGAAAAAAAAACAGCAAAAACATAATAGTTGAGTCTTTCCTGCTGTCGATGTGGTAGAAAAACATTTTGGAGGAATAAAGAAGGAGGTAGTTATTTTATGACTTGAGAAACAACTCTAGAAAATCCCTCAGGTAGAGGGTAAGTAAATTTGTGAAGTAAATAAGGAGTAAAGGCAGCTAAGACCCGTGTGCATGTGTCTACAAACCTTCACAGTGTGAGTTACTGGAAACTAACTGTAAAAACACTGTGATACAAACAGAAAGAAATCGCATCTGTCCTTATGAAGATAAATCATATTTAAAGGGTATATCTAAACCAAAGTGTTTTGGTAATAGTAACAGTGTAAGCATGTGACAGAGAGCCAGAGTTGATCTTGGCAGTGTCTTTGTTTAACATGGAGAACCGTGAGGTCCCGGAATTAAATGCTGACGCTCTGTTTCTAAGTCTCATATTCATCTTTTGATGAACTTAACTGATCCAAACTGAGATTTTATTATAGATGAGTCGACTCACATTTAGCTCTGTATCTTAACGGTGCTTTTAACTCAGTGCATAAAACATAACCACACAGGGAAGGGAAACAGAGTTGAATTCCTTTTCTAAAACAACCTTACAAAGCACAGTATGAGGAAAAACATACATTACAATGAGTATCGGTAGCACTTTATGATAATGTCACACTAATGACAAATTCATCATTTATGTCACATTACGCCTCCTTAGTATGCCGTTTATAAATACAGATATTTTACTATGACTACAATTATAATTACTATTAGCTGTGATGTGGTAGCAGTGTTAGCTGTACACGGTGTAATGGATGGATGGATAAACATCTGTATTTATAAATGGCATACTAAGGAGGAGTAATGATATATAAATGATGAATAAAATAGTTGACAATATTTTACGTTACTATTGCTTAAAAGTATGACATTATTATAAAGTGCTACCTGAGTATCTACTGTTAACTGTACTATAGGCTTATGATTCTTAAACAAACAAGTTCTTAAACAAAATTTAAATGACAATAAACAATTAATTGAATTATTCATAAATATTGATTGATTACAAGGGGAACATCAATGAAAGCGGCAATTTTTAGCTAAGTTTGTTCTGTTGTTAAACGTTGTGTTGATAAGCTAAGTGATTGAAAAAGCTCATTGATCCAGCTGAAAAACACAGCCGAAAGCCTTTGTGTTGATTAAAGAAGCATTTGGTTTGGGTTGAGTGATGGTGCCTCCATTTAGAAAAAGCCAAAATGCAAGATTTCATACTATAGTTTGTGATAGTTTGTGAATGACGTAGAACAATCTTTATCTTATGAGTACCTTATAATGACAGGTACTATCCTCACATCCACCTGAGGAGCTACACTATAGGACAAAGATATCGGGCCACAGCAGTCTGCCTTTACAAACATTTCTGACGGAATGAGTGAATGGGAAATTCTGACTGGAAAATTTCTTTCCTCCTAGATATTCCAACTGTTTGAACCGTAAGCGGTATTATTGCAAAGTGGAAGCATTTAGTAACTCAGCCACAAAGTGGCAGACCACGTAAAGTTACAGAGCAGGGTTGGTGAGGCGCACCATGTGTAAAAGTTGCCAGTGGTCTGCTGACACAATAAACCACCTCGGGGATTAACATCAGCACGAAAACTGCACCCTGGGAACTTCATGGCATGGACTTCCATAACTGAGCAGCTCCTGGTAAGGTGTAATGTGTTGGTGATCAAGTACTTGTATTTCTTAAACTAGACACTAGGATGTATTTACAGTTGCACACTGGGTTCTCCTACTTCTCTACTAGGATTTCACAGTTTGCTCTGTTCTGTGGAGAGACATGTAGACACCATTGCATTATACTGTTTTTTTGTCTTTTTGGCAGTTTTAGCTATTCTTTGGTCTTCTTTCTTCTTTACTATTTTAATCAGAATATCAATTTTAAGATGGGGGATTTTGGAAGAAAGGGTTTTTTTAAAGATCAGCTGCCCCTAAAAGGCTAAACTTGCAACAAAATGTGCTACTGAACCGTACCCCTCCCCAATAAACATTTTTTAGTCACTTAGACCATTTCGGTTTATTTAAGTGGTAGTTAAAAATCAGATCTGTGAATTCTTTTTTGTTTAATTCACAGATTTTCTTACAGATTGGGCTTCAATGTGACTGCAGGGTTTTTAATTAGATAACTCTCAGCAGCAATCCCTACGGTATCGCTGTCACCTATTAGCAGGCAAATTCCTACTTGTGTGTGCATGTGTATGTGCAAGTGTGTGAAAGAGAAAACAACAACAGCAACAAAAGAAGAAAATGTGCGTGGTCTGTGATAGTGTGCGTGTGTGTGTCTGCGCGTTGTCAGCCATTAGCTGACAAATCCCTGCACCACCTCAATGCTCAGGACCTCAAACAGATACACACACAAACACACATACCAAAGAAATTCCTTTTTAAGCTCCACAAACCTTGATGTCAGACATTTGGCAGTGGATGAGGAGTTCCTTAGCTCCACATGAAAACAACCCGTGAAAAAAAAATTTAAAAGGCAATATGTGGAAAAAAACAAAACAAAAAAGCACAAAAAAGGACAGAAGACGAAAAGATGTCTTCTGTCGTCTACCAGACACCAAGGCAGTACTGTCTTTTCTTTTGTTTTTTTCTCCCCCTCAAGAGTTAGATCACAAAAAAACAAAATAACAGCAATGAAAAAGCTGACAAGTCGGCAGGGGGAACAGTGGCTCTAGAAGTTGAAAAAGAAAGAAAGAGCAAAGAAAGTGCTGGTACTGGGGAGACCTTAAAAGCAGAGCTGAGCACACAAAACAGACCACCAGATTTATGCAGGAAACAGAAGGAAGAAGTGGTTATTATGTGGTTGATCACAATGCCTATGTCGGACAAATCTCAATATGACTTTGATATGTCGGTTTACAAAAAAAAGGCAAATTCAGGATTTTGGTTTCTGCATGCTGGAATCTCATTACATTATGACGTCTTGAGTGGGGACAGGAATATTTAAAAGTTAAACAAGAAGTTTAATGTTGTAGTTAAATGTTTTGGAAAATCAAAAAGATGCGTGTTAGACCGGGTCATTTTCCATGTATTTGTTTAAGCCAGTCACCTGCCAAACCCCAGTATTGCTTGTAGGACTGGATGCATATGCCAGTCAAATCCCTCAGCAGTTGATTTTAATTGGCCAATTTTTGCATTACTTTTTTTTTTATTGTTTTGCTTTTTCAAAGGACTGTCTCTTTGATGATTCTCCTCGTTAAAGTTCAGTCGGTTATAGTGCCACAAGGTTGTGCCTTCCTTCTTTTTTCAGTGTTGAACGAGAATTGAGAGTTGTACACAGAGACAACTCTTAATTCTCGTTCAAGGTAGAGCAGGTTCTCTATCATTTAAAGGTGCTTCAGTCTCTGCTCCTCCAGTTCACCTGATGTTTCCCGAAACTGCTCACAATGCATCCTATTGAAGTGCTTTCTTAACAGTTAAAAACATACTAAAAGTGAATAGATTAAAACACTGAATGGAAGCATGTGTGTGCGAACAGGTGAAGTAACAGCAGGAAAGCACAATATAAATATTGGTCCAATTACCATTCTTATCATGTATGGGTAGCAAATAATGGATTGCATTTTTATAGCGCTTTTCAAGGCACCCAAAGCGCTTTACAATTCCATTGTGGCATTGTGGAGAGCTACTATTGTATGGTCTATGCTTAATTCTGCAGAAAAAAGCACCAATGTGGAAATCTCTATTTCTCTGACCCAGTTAATGCCAGTGCTGGCTAAACGATCCCCATGAACAGTCACGTAAAAAAGAAAGTTTTCAAAGGCCTCTGTTCTCCTGTAAATAGCTAAGTACGTCCTTAGTGCGTGCATAGGAATTAAGAGGGTAAGCATTTCATGACACCGTCCAGTCATTGTCCAGTCCAGTCATAAACTCCTCTGTATGCCAAAGTGTTTTGAGGCTAATTTGAAGACATCTATTTAAAGCTTTGCTGAAACTCGATCATGCAAAAGCACAATGATCCCAAGCACACCAGCAGAATGGATTAAAAAAAAAGAGTCAAGGTGTTTCACTTGCTTACTTCCATTTACTTTTTACGGTTTAAAATCTTTAGTTTCAGTTAAACATTTATACGTTTCAGTGTTTAAGTTCTTTACTTATCATTATATGTGTGATACCTATTAGGGGCAAGTTTTAAGAATTTCACAACAGGAATTATACATAAAAACTTCACTAACAGTGATATAGACATGCCAATCTCAATGAATATGATGTATCAGTATTTCTTCAGGTGGGTTATGCTGAAACTTTTGATCAAACTGAGAAAGATTAAAAATGAGCACAAAAGGTCTAGTTTTATTTTAGGTAGCTCTGTAAATACATTTAGCCACTAGGTTAAAAATATTATCATGTTTGTTGGCATAAATCAAATAATTTTTCACCAAAACATTGTGTCTGCTAACCTTTGCATCTTTGGGATAAGACACTGAATTTTTGTGAAATAATGTGTCTTTCTTTGACTAGACTTCATTGACTGGAGTACATTTTTCATTTCAACAGAACAAATCCAGCCAATTCTTTTGGTTTCTAGTCTTTATTCCAGCCTAAGCCAAGTGCCTACTTGTTCCAATAACAAATGCTGTACAGACGTAAGAGTGGTCACTCTATTTTTATCTTTCATCTTCCACTCCTACACAAGTTAATGGTCAGATTGCTGCACTCGTGCCAATGTTGAGAGCCAAACATTGGATCATGGACCAGTACCATTTATCAAATCCAAGATGAACAACTTAAAATTCTGTTTAAAAAGGGCATCTTATCTGCTTAACAGTAGTGGTGTCAAGAACATGTGAAAAGTGGAGTAATTTCTTTAGAAGAGCCACACAGACAGAAACCCAACAGAGATAAAAAGACCTCTGAGCAAAAGTTCACAGCTGTCCAAGTTAATTATGGAGATACATTTTGCTCGTTTGCTGTGGTAGCCTCAAATCTGAAGTTATTAAATGAAGCTCTGGTATCAAAGTTTAACTGCTAGTGTGGTGAAGACTCTGGCAGGGTGTTATAATGGAAAGTGAAAGGAAGAAACAATGTTTCCTCTTCAAAGCGGCACCAATGTGACAGCAAGAGTGAAGTGAAAGTCAAGGTGCCTCCTTCAAAGACAGACAGATATGATGAGAATTATTAAAATCAGAGTTTATGACAGAGTGAAGTAAGTGTCTTGATGCAAGGACACGCAGTATGACAATAAAGGAGAGAGATGAGAGAAATACAGGGAGAATGACGAAGGAAGAAAAATAGGCATGCTGTACTAACCTTGAGGCAAGACTGAGTAGAGCGGGATACAATGTTCCATTGGAAAGTTAAAAGAAAGGGAAAGAGAGAGAAGGAGAGGGAAAGGTGAGAGGGGAAACAGGAGTTGAGAGCTAGGTTAGCCAGCTTGATCAATCTTCAAAGCACAGGAAAGACATAAGAGACAAAAGAACAGACCGAGAGACATAATTACCCAAAGAGAGACAGCAGGCGGACACTAAGACAAGAAGACAGGCATGACCAAGCAAACAGTTAGGCAGGCAGACAGTCTCATAAAAACAGGTTAGACTCAGGCTTTTCTCCTTTCAGTACAACACTGAGGGCTATGAGAGGCCCGCTCAACTCAAATGACCCCTACAAACATTTAAGGGCACAATGACAAACCAGGGAAAGTGAGCAATTAGCCAATCAAAGCAGAAGCTGAGGGCAAGCTCTCTATGAAATATTTCTTCAATGGTTCAGATTTTGTGGATGACTTCTTTTGCTTCCCACTGGGGCCACTTAAACAGTTCACCGGTTGTGGATTTGCAAAGTCTCAAGCAAAGGGTAACCAGCATGCAATCATTAAGACATGAAATCTTAAAGAAAATTCATTTCCTAAACTGGCATACCCAAAACGTTTTCCATGCAATAACTCCTCATAACTGAACTTTGACTGAGCATGCCAGAGACAAATTGTCCATTACTGAGGAATATAACAATAAACTTCTCTAATTTCTCACTACTCAGGTCTACATTCTACTTCTCGCCAAACCTCCTCCCGTTTTCTCATATTTCTCTCTTATCCTTTTCCCATTTCTGTCTTTTCCGTGAGTTCTGTTTTCTGTTTCCCTCTCCCTGCGACGCAGCAGTTCTTTTCCTTCTCTGTACGTCTCCGCTCGTTATTCTGTTCTTTCTCGCTGTTTTTCTTCTTCCACCACGTTTCTTTCCCTTTCCTTTTTCTGTCCTCTCTACGTTTTCCACTCTTCCATCCAAATCCTTTATTTTGGCCATCAGGGCAGATTTTCAGCCCCATTTCCCCTCAGTGTGAAGTCACTCAGTCTGCTCCAATTACTGTCCTTGTTACTGAAATAAATAACCTGGTGCCATTGCAGCTGGATTTACACTACAGGGGAAACAGAGAGGCTTGATTCTTACCCTTGTTTAACCCACATCTGATCTTTTCATTAGTAATGCTCCCGCTGCTCACTTGTAGCCCAAGGTTAACCCCGGTGCCAAGCTAAGAGTTGGCCTGTGGCAAATGTATTCTCCTCTGACATACCTGTTAGCTCCAGACAAAGTCGTATAATTCACAGCAGGCTTAGGCAGCTTGAGGATAAAATCAGCATTTGTACATATAAGGTTACAAGGTCATCGCTTGTGTTTCACAAAAGCCTTGTTACAGAATATAAGGTTGCTATCTCAAGCAGGGACTGCAAGCTAATTTTAACCATCTATCTGTTTAGACCAGCAGCTAAGTTAAAACAGCTCACTGGTATCTTGACCTAAATGGTCAATCCTATCCTTCAACTTCAATGATTTATGTCCTATCAGATATAAGCAGCCATAACCAGAAACATCATAATAATCCTTAACATGGCAGTTATCCGACTTCTCCAGTCAAATTTCGAAAAGTAGACTATAAAGACAAAAATGTTATTCTTTCAATTCTGGTGCAAAAAACAAAGCAACTAGCCATACAGTCTCCTTTTTGCAAACATTTGTAAAAGAACTGGTTATTCTAAAGTGCTGGCTGAATTAGAGCGTGGTACAATAATAGGATGGCACCGCTGCAACAAGTCAGTTGGTGCATTCACCATCTGACTTTATGATGTCAGAGCAGGGTAGCATAAGCAGCTCTGTCCCAAGACAGAAAAAAATCAACTTTAGAAATGACAAGTGGAACTATTTTATATGAAATCTAAGGATTAACGTTTTAAGAGGCAAATCCGCTACCACTATCACTGCAATCCACATGATATTTAATCGAAACAAAAGTAATAAAAAGGATATCCTGACATACCTTTTTGAGCTATGTCTAGTAATTTGCGGAAACGCTGTGTATACAACACTGCCACAGTAAAGGAGTAGTGCACTCCAACCTACAGAAAATGTACCTCAAAGCCTGTTGCACCAGCCTATCAAAGAGATCGTGTGGCTTAATCACTGAAATTAGCCATGGATAGTTTCCCTCATCACACCCCTAACAGCTAAATTAATCTGCTACATGATAAGATGTACAAAGAACTGCATATGCTCTGATATGACTGCTGTACAACACTTTACTTCACAGCAATTACTTTAAGAGCAAGTTAAATTTACTCATAAAATTCTACTTAATCTAAAATTTTGTATTAAAGGACACTTTTCTAAGTCTAAATGTAACACTTTTCCACTTACAAAAGAGCAGCTTTCAAACTCCAGATATTAAATATCACTTTTAAGATGCTTTTATTTTATTGTACCCTACTGGGATAATGAAACATCTTTCCATATAAAACCAATCTGCAATTTTAATTGCTTATAAAGTTACATTATAATGTTGTCTGTAAACTTAGTACTGCTGTAAATCTGCATCTGTGGCTACTGGCAGACTAAACATCACACAGACACACTTAAAACACACATGTTTGAAGTTACCCGGTGTTGAATTATTAATAGTCCTGTATTTCTACTGGCCAAACAGAGACGCAGTGAATCTCCCTGAAATCATTAACAACCATAAATCTCGCAGTCACATCGCTAAACGCACAGACAGACAGAGAAAAGGAGGCGAATCTAGAGTTGGGATGGGTGGAGATTGTGTCCAAGAAAGAAACTGAAGTAAAAGATTCAAGAGACAGCAAGCGAGTAGGCGCTGACAGACGCCATAAGAAAGTTCAGAAATCAAAGGCATAAAAAGCCATACAGAGAGAGAGAGGAAGACAGGCGGGCTATAGACACCATCTGGCCCATTTAACCAATGAAGATGACTCTAATTTCCAACTCTAATTTCACAAGAGCAATGCATTCTCCATTATTCAACAGGAACAACTAAAAATGCACAAAACACACCCTTAAAAAAACTCAAACCACTAATATTGAACTGCTGTCCATAATAAACGCCACTGATTCTGCTTAAGCTGTTCTCATAACAAATTTCTTTACGTACTGGGGCTAAACAGACACAGAGGCACAACATCAAACAGGTATTCAGGTAAACACAGAGTTAGGGGGGCATGCATGCAGACAGAAGCTACAGGCAGAGAAATAATCAGATATAAGCAGAAAGGAAAGGCAGAATAAGAATAGCTAATGAGGTAGACATGGTGTACACAGGCAAGAAAGGTTGAGAGAAAGGTTAATCCAAAATTGCACAGCAAGGTGGAAAAGTAGATAGAAACATCTGAAAAAGAGTCTGAAAAAGAAAGCGATTGTGGTAAACTCTGCAAGTCAAGCATCCTCTGCTGAAAGTGAAGCAAAAGTGAAGCGAGAAAACAGAGCCACTAAATGAAAGAGTTGCATCATTGACAGGAACAGAGGCTCAAAGAGTTTCGGTGCTGTACAGCAACTTCGGTGCCAAACTGTGCCCTCATTTTACAAACTTTGGGGAGCTGTTTGGCTTGTCATACTGCAGTAACAGGCGACTAAGACTTTGTGCTCATGCCTAGATATGTAAGAGTACAACTAGCTCCAATTTCTGGACGTGGGAGAGAGAACAGTACAAGGACACCACAACAGAGAAACTCAGCAAGTAGTGATCCAATGCCGCAACTCTTTGATGGTGATTATTAGTGAACATACTCAGCTCTGTCCCATGTGGAAAAGGCTGGCAAATACAAGAAAACCTGACGAGAGAAGATCTTTTTCAGTGTTATACACAACCTATGATGAATGAAGTATATGTGTAAGATGCTGTCAGTCAATATTTTTCTCTAATCAATCCAGATTTATGAATTTGTTTTGCATGTTAAAATCCAAACTTCTTGCCCTGTGGCTAATGCTTCATAGCCTTTTCCACATGGGTGGGGGTTATTATCACAGTGCTCTTCTGACAAGCAAAGTGAGTTTCTTTCGTGCAGTGGTCAGACAAATAACTGACTGACAGAGCTGTCAGCCACTCACGTGCCCAGGTAGTCCCATACTAGCCCCCCCATTGGCTGCTGAGAGGCAGCCGGGGCAGGGGCCTGTTTTCGCGACTGCTGAGAACGCCACAGATGAGAGGCAGCAGGATTTCTGGGATGTTATGGGATGTTATGGGATGTTATGAGCGCAAACATACACAAAAAAAAACATAAACGCACTCACACCAATGCAGACCAATGTGAATATACACATATTAGTGTATAAACATGGGAATAAGAAGGGGAATGGATGGGAGAGATGAGTTAGGGTGCAAGAAATAAAGCAGAAAATGGTAGGAGGAAATGGGAAGAAAAAGAGGGAGAGGAATGAGCCTGCGACAACTAATGAGCTCGCCTTACAGGAAAGATCACCAATGACTCTAATCGGCTTCAGATTCAGTCAGAAACTAAAAATAATGGGTGGTAAAGTGGAATCTGAGACACAGTCTTTCACACAACCTAGAAACAGGTCCGTGACACCCTGACAACCATAGGTTGCTAGGGAAAAATGTGTATTCCCTGATCGATGAGTGAGTGAGTGGCTGTCACAGTCGCAAAGAAGGTATTCCACCGAAAATCTCTTTGGTTGCTAGAACACTGCTTTAGTCACCTGTAGTTTGCATCCAAGACGCCGATTTTGCAAACACTCATCATTATTCTCCGAGCTTTAGTGAAAGGAGAATCCTGGAGAACATCTGCTTGCAACAGTTTTTTCCATGCAAACTACTGGCAACCACAGCAACCTGCTACAGACTAAAACACTCATAGGGAGGTTTTCAGTGCAGCACCGTTTGCTTCTTTGTGATCAATTTCATGCTAGTGGCTACCAGCAACCTGTCATGGAATATACTTTTCTCTAGCGAGTGGTGGTTATCAGGGGGTAACTACTGTAACTGGTCTTTAGACCAGCATGAATGAGGCTTTAGCAACTGATTTCACAGTCATTGCCAGCAAACTCCAGTAGCCCCTTACAGCCAGGAATACTAATTTTTCCCTCGGGACCGATCTCTAGGCCTGTGTGACTGAGCCTTAGATAAACAATCATTTCACCAATAAACACAACTTGTCCATTGATTTAGGTTAAAGGAAAGAGATACACAAGTATTAAAAGAAAACTGCTCAGTGTCGATAATTGTTTAATCTACAATATTTATCATACTTTCTTACCTCTCTAGTTCATGAATCTTTTTCTCCTTGTCATTCTTTTCATTCTCCATCTCCCTGAGGATCTCGAGAAGTCGTTCCACCTCAGATTGGGCCTTCCCAGCCTCCTCTTTGCACCGGGTCACTTCCTGCTCAAGGCTGGAGATCCGCTCAGAGAGTTCAGCGTTGGCCTGAGACTCTGCCGCTGCACTCTGAGCCTGGAACAGGATTTAATTATTAAAAATAAACCAAGTGTTAGCTTTCAAAATGAGGTGACCACCACTCGATTGAAACGATAAGCTCAAACCAAAAGAGGACGTGCCAGTAACAACATGTGTGGAGGATGAGCTGGATGGATTTTAAAAAGATGCATGCTTTTAGAAAATGTTTAGTGGAAGTGTTCCTCTTAAATAAAATGACATTTAGCTCTAAACATCAGGCTTTAGCGGTAAGATACAAAATTTGTATATATCAGATTTTAGATACTGTATTTACAGTAGCATATAAAGCAAACTGTTGAAATAGACACCCCAGTATCGTAGAAATTATGTACAAAGCATGTTACACATTTTTTAAAGGGCTCTAATTGTTTCCAAATATTCCTAGTTTTTTCCCCATGTTTTCCACTCCAAAAAACTTGGATAAAAAGCAAATTTTTCTGTTTATTACTAGCGAGAAATGTGAAAACCTGTGCTGGATGTATGTGCACATCCTTCACCTTAATTTAGCAGATAAAGTCTGAACAACAGTATTTCTTCAGTTCTGAGCAGTCTCATACTCAGTGAAACACAATACTGTTTTCTTCTGAACATTTCCAACAGGCGTCTGGGATGCCAGGGGACAAACAACACAGGTTTTGTGGCGTAATATAAATTTTCATTAACCATTTGTATTGCAGTGGCTTCATTCTAGTTTTAGCTGATTGTTTGGGGGACTTTAATTTCTCAGTCAGCTTACTGTATTTTTTCTTTTTTTGGTCCACATGTCTCTAACAAATCTATGATGGCCTCTTATAAACATTTATAGATTTTAGATTTTCAATTGTAAGATTTTCAAGACTAGACAGGTGTGGTTCCGATGCTAAAAGCTTATATTTGTATCAAATTAAATGTCTCAGCTGTGAATATTTAAAGTAATGACTTTTAAGAATGCCACATGTTTGACAAAATTCACCAAATCTAAGAAAGATGTCATCTAATAAACATCTCCTATCATTTTTACACCCATGTCAGACGATATTTTTAAACCACCCTCTGCCCTAACTGCTCTGAAATATCTGTTTCCCCATGGTAAGGAGAAAGGGATGATGAAGAGAATATAATATAAATGAAAGTATTAGGCATATGTGTTTCACACACTCGCAAATTGGCACACATATAACATTAAAAAAAACCACAAGCTAAGTTTCCGGTAAATATTAGCATGAACGACGAGAAAAGGTGAATAAATTTAAAAAGCATCTAAGTTTTAGTGGCTCTCTTCTTTCGTCTGCTCTGTTCATCTAAACATAAGACACAGAAAATGTGAGAAGAAGAAAGAAAAAAAACAAAGACAAATACAACAAGTTATAACCAGCTTAGAGGTTAGAACAGCTGTGTATATTTCCCAGAAGTAAATGTTGCTCTTGGGATGGACTTAGTATGTGTGTGTGTGTATGTGCGAATGCCTTGCTCCTACAATACATAAACCCTATTAGTTTTGGAAGTGTACAACAGTTTTCATAAGTCTTTATGTGGAGAGGAAATGTTTGAGAAGATCTGGGTGGAGCAGAGACAGAGAAAGACAAATAAAGGAAGAAAGAAACATCACGCACACAATGTCACATTCAGAATTTTTCCATCCGCGTTACAGTAAAAGAAAGAGACTGAAATCAAGTCTGATGAGTAAAACACCACACATTCCCCCTTTTCTCTCACACACATATACCAACACACATGCATCCAGAAACACACACAGGTCTGGATACACATTCGGCATGTGATGGTGTGCTGTCTTCACCAGTCTGTGAAAGTGACTGTAAGGCTGTCAGCAAGCTGTCACACACGCAACATTTTATGGGCTGCTGTGTGGGAGAGAATACGTATGTGATATGCACACACACACATGCACGTACACACTCTCTGCCTTCCTAGGAAGGCGCAAAAAGAAATGAGAGGTTAGGTTTAGTTTTCTGCTGTTTTCCTGCTTTAACTGTAGCTACTCTAAACAGCTTTTCACCTCTGAGTTTCATGCAGTAGATAATCTTGTAGTCGTCAGGAATGAGCCAAGAAAATTCCACCTGCATTTGTCTAAATGCAGCCTACAACAGGTGACATAAAATCCCTCGCTCTCTCTTTGAAAGCATCAGCGTTTTTGCTTTCATAGCTCTATGAATAATTTGCTATTTACTTTACAGCCTTTTCAGCTAACCTTCTTTAGTTGGTTCTCCAGCTTGATGCACTCCTCTTTCTTCTGCTCCAGATTTATTTCCAAACTTTTCAGCCTGTTTTCCTTCTTGAGAGTCGAGGAGGCCAAAGAGGAAGCCTTCTCCTTGAGATCCAACACTGATGTCTGGGTGGAGGAAAAAAACGTTGGAGACAGCTCCTTAATAGTTATTACTTACTTAGCTTATTCTTTACACCCATTAGAAAAGAACACTGGATTCATTTAATTTTTTTTTTTTCAACCTATAACAGTAATGTTATATTTAGCAAAAATAATTATTATGAGGTAGGGAAAAAACATTTGTGTGCTTCTGATTATATTACAGAAAGAAATTCCTATTCATAATATGTGATATTAGACAAACAGATTTAAAGTGATAATAATCTGTAAGCCCTTCTTAAACCCTTCGGTCATGTACTCTGTTCCTTGTTTGTCATTACATTTCCTGTGACCTGTCTCTTTTCGCACTCTCGGGCTCAATCCGTCCATCTGTGAAGTCTCTCTTTTTCTTTCTTTTCTTGGGATTTCCTCTTTTGGTAGGCGCAGTGAAACAGAAACCAATGAGACCAGAAGGAGAGACTGTCAGACGTGTAATTTTACCCATGACTGACAATACCAACTCTAGACTCCGGATCATCATGTTTGACTGGGCTTTGGTCAAAGAAACCTTGCTCTGATTATATTTAGGTACGCATATATACTCCTGTTGTCAGACAAACCCCACATCTGCGTTTAGCAGCAGAGAGAGGAATGCTTGTTTTCTCTGAGAGTTTCCCATGTATTTCTGAAATTATATTATAGGACTGTGACAGGTTTTATGACCCCACAATCACTAAAATTAGTTTAAGGAATACAGTACAGTCAGACAGGGTACAAAGAACTTTTTACAGTAACAAGTAGAAAACTGCCCATTTAAAGGAACAGCCTGAGTTTGGTAACTTTACCTAATCAATTTCTTGTTGAAAAAGATCAATATAAGTCTTCATATCAAGAATACAGTACCTCTATGCTAGCCAGCCTGTCATGGTCCTGGGTCATTTTGACCGAGTGTTCTTAGTTTTCTTATGTTTTTGTATTTTGTTCTTTATTCATCCCATGGTTCCTAGGTTGTTCACTTTAGTTTACTAGATTTCCCCTCGTGTCTTTACCCCCTGTGTCCCCCTCCACGTGTCTGAGTCCCCATGCCTCGTTTCTCCTCCTTGTGTTTTATTTCATGTTTTTCCCAGTCCGCTATGTCTGTGTTCTCTTCCCCTCTGGTCTGCGTCTCTGTGTACTTCCTGTTTTACTTTGATAGTCTCCCGTCTGTGTAGGTCATTGTTGTGTTTACTCCTGCCGTGTCTCGTTACGATTGTCAGTGTCACCTGTGTTCCCCGTGTGCTCCCACTTCCCTCGTTAACCCTCTGCGTATTTATGTCCGCGTCTCCCTCAGTTCTGTGTCGTGTTCTCCCTCATGACTGTGTGCCCCTCCATGTGTTTCCTCGTGAGTCAGTTCCTTTAGAATCTCCCAGTTTAGTTTCATATTATTTTGTATCGCCTTTAACTTCTGTCAGCAACAAAGCTGTATTTTGAGTTCAGTCCTGTTTCCCTTGAGTTTGCGTTTGGGTCCAATTCCTGCCTGCACACAGCCTAATTATGACACAGCCGATACCATTCTACACATCCAAATGTGATTGCTTTACCCTGCTTACAATTCTTGCTCCCTCTGCAAGCAGCTTTGCAACCCACCTCAACCCCAGCTCCTCATTTTCATGCTGCATCTAACTTCATCAATGTCATGTCTGATGCCTTCACTGTTTTTGTACTGGTATATTCCCACCTTGTGTTTTCCAGGTATGCATAAGGAAATCTCGTCAACCCATCATTGCAGATGGCTGCTCCTCCCTGAGTCTTGTTTTGCTAGAGGTTTCTTCCATTTAAAAAGGAGTTTTTCCTTCCCACTGTCACCAAGTGCTTGCTCAAAGTGGGTCATTTGATTGTTGGGGTTTTCTCTGTATTATTGTAGCTATGTTACAATACACAGTGCCTTGAGGGGACTCCTGTTGTGATTCTGCACTAAATAAAACTGAACTGAAATTGAAGACAATCCTTTTTTTTTGCAATAGAAAACTGCATTTCTACATGTATTGCTTTCTAAAGTTCAATTCAGAATCAACAATTAACCTGACATTCATTTCTCTGGACCATGGGAGGAAGCCGAAGTACCGAGAGAAAACACAGAAAGTTACAGGGAGAACATGCAAAGTCTACCCAGAAAGGCCCCAGTCGCTCACTGGATTAGACCCTTATATGCCTTAGTGAAATAACTAAGGCACATAGTTAAATTTGCTCTTACTGCAAATCCTGCAGTAAACAATAGTTTAGTTTTTACGGTGTCCCTTCTGATAGTTGTGTTGCTTCTTAATTTGCTTTCTTGCCTTTTGGCTTTAAAGCAGGACCGTCAGTTACACTGGGATAGGCTTTTATAAAAGAAAATCTATGTTAAAATATTTATTTTCCTTAAAGTAGATCTTGCATGTCTGATGTATAAACTTAATATGAAATATGTATAAAGGTTATGCTTCAGACTCATGTCAAGCTGACATCACCTTGGAATAGTTTTGCTTAAATGATCTAGGTGGGTTTATAGAGCTCAAAATCGGCATAACAGGTCCCCTTCTAATCTCAACTTCATGAATTGGCTAATAGTAACTTTTATTCTGTTGTGCTGCAGGGTGAATAAAGAGAAAACAGAGTCTGAGAATGCTTTGTCATTCTCTGCATCTCTCTGTCTTTGCCTCTGCTGAGGTGTTTTGTACAAATCACAAAGGTCACAGGCAGAAAAATTCAGCTCTGATCATTGTTTCTTTTGGTTGTGGGCCTTGGATTTTGTTGTCAGGGAAACATGACTGTTTCATCGTTGTCCTTCAGCGAAAGAACTCTGGGAGGATTCAAGGTCTGCTCTACAGTGATAGATCAATCACATTTTCTTGACAGGAACACAGTGAGGAAGGAGAGAGAATGTGTTTTTCTGACTTTTAGCACAAATATGGACGTGTTTTCAAATTCCTGAGTGTGTCTTCTACCTCACGGTCAGCCAGTTCAGCCTGCAGCTGGGAGACTTTCTCCCTCAGCTCTTTCAGCTCCTTCTTGCTGGTCTCCACTTCCTCCCCCTTTTCCCTCTCCTCCCTTTCCCGCTGCTCCTTCAACCGCTCGATGATTCGCTCCTGGAGTGAAAAGAGAGAAAGGGAGAGAGAAGGAAGGAGTGAAAGAAGGTAGTCGAGGTAGAAGAAGTGATGGAAAATAAGAGAGGAAAAAAATCACCTCATACCCTCCAACAGTCATTCACAGTCACTCAATATCAAGTTTCTATACTAATAACAGTCGTATTAAACTTTATGTACATGGCAGCTTTGACAGGATCTAACAGCCAACAGCGATTTTAGGCCCATAATATGTTTTGGCAGAAGATGCAAAATTCACAACCACTAAAATACAATAACCGATCTCTATAGCTTGAGAAGAACATAGCGGCCCGTTCAAGTCAAAGTACAAAAGTTCACACGTGCAAAAGCAGTGCAAAGAGTGTATACTGGGTCTGCAGTGTGTGTTATTAAAATATTATTATTATGGGTCCTCATTTGACTTGTACAAAATAAAAGCAGTGGCACTTTGGGCAAAGGTTAGTTTAAGGTTGACTTTAGAAGTAGTGTTAAATCTTACTACAATAAATTCAATCTCTAACTCTCATCTTATACTATCAGGAGTTGAGCTATCAAACGTGGCACACAGATACATCTTGAATGTTCTTATGTACATCAGATACTATGATCTCACCATATTGCCTAACATTGACCTGTTGAATGAGATAACATGACCCTTTTTATCATTTATGCATCTATAACACTTTATAAAAGCATTGCATCGTTCTAATTTCACAACAACAGCATCTCATTTATATCCTCAAAACCTGAATATTATCATGTTCACTAAGCAGCCACTTGGATCTTAGATACACCTGCTCAACTGCTCATTAACACAAAAACTTAATCAGATAATCACATGACAGCAACACAATATATTTAGATATACAGACATGGTCAAAATTACCTGTTGAAACTCAAGCCAAGCATTAGAATGGGGAAGAAATGTGATCTAAGTGACTTTGAATGTGGCATGGTTGTAGGTGCCAGACAGGCTAGTGTGTGTTTCAACACTTGCTAATCTATTGGGATTTTGCCACACAATCATTATAGAAAATAGTATGAAAAAGAGAAAATTTCCAGAGAGTGACATTTCTCTGGATAAAAATGCCTTTTTGATGCCTGGAGGTCAGAGGAGAATGGCCAGAATACCCCAAGCTTATGGGAAGGGAACAGATACTTAAAAAACCACTTGTTACAACCAAGGTATGCAGAACAGCATGTCTAAATGTGCAACATGTCGACCCTTAAAGCAGATAAGCTACAGCACCAGCAGACCACACTGGGTGCCTCTCCTGTCAGCTAACGGGCAACTGAGGCTATAGTTTGCATAGAAAAAAGAAGATTGGAAAAACAGTGCCTGGTCTGATGAGTCGCAATTTCTGCCACAACATTCGTATGGTTTCCTGAACATGACAATGAGTTCGCTGTACTCAAATAGCCTTCAGAGTCACATCACGGACATCCAGCTGACAAATCTCTGTGATGCTGGAATATTATTTTCGCCATATTGTCGCAATGCTATGAAGAATTAAGCAATTAAAGAATTAAATAGTTACTATACAATCACTCTTATATTTCTCTTCCGTCTAATTCTCTACCACCTCTATTTTTTCATATTTTGCACCTTGCACTTTAATGGTTAAACTCAATAGTTTGTAAAGACAAACCAATGAGGGTCTTCCTTAGTCAAGACTTTAATTAATTAATTAATTCTGGGTTTATTGGTTTTCATGAAGAATACCACTGTAACATCAACATTCTTCAAAATAATTATGATAACAGAATGAGGGATGCAGATATTTCAGTCATGGTTGTTTCTACCGTTTACAGAGACAAAAATACAGAATATAGCTGCAAACACCATCAAACATGAGTAATATTGTGCATAAAACTCAAGCACTGGAAAGTTAAAATGCAACATAATTCATCTCAGAAGCAGAAGAAGAAACGAAAGCAGGGCAAGGAGATAAAAATGGATGCAGAAAGGAAGAAAGCTAAAAATGAAAGGCGCCAGCAGAATGAAAATGAGAGGGAAAAAAGCTTGTGAAAGCCGTGTGAGTGAAGCAGGAGTCGTCGGCCACATCATCCTGCCAACACTCACACGTCTAACTGACACCCTCAATATTAGTCACTGGACAATTAATAGGCCTGTTTCCTGTGCGCGTGCAAATGCAAAGGAGATTGAGTTGGTAACATAATCGTGCATAACACCGCAAAAATATATTCTCATCAAACACTTTAAAGTGTTCTGCCTCTCTAAATGTCGCTGGTTAGATTCCCAGAATCAGGGTTAAATCCCCACTGAGAGCAGAGTCATAAAACAGTCAGCTCTGAGGCTAAAGTACCTGAATGTCCAGACCCAAAGAGTGACCAATGAACTACTTTGAGCCATGTGGCTGCACATTGGACAGTTCCTAATCTTTTATGAACACAAGCTCTGGATGATTTAATAATGAAACAGCCAGTGTGATTATTGGTCGATTTCCATTTATCCGGAGCCATCTGGTCAGCGTGTGGGTGGTCTGCAGTTTTGCTCATCAAGATTTTATTAATGCAACCTTGCTCAAGAGTTAAACGGTCGGGTGAGCGTGTACGACGTGCATGTGTGTATACCTTCTCAGCCAGAGCCTCCTCCAGCGTTCCCAGTGCAGTGTCTGTGTTTGAGGTGTCTGTCTGCAGAGACTTGACTCTGTCTTTCAAGCCACTCAGCTGTTTTTCTTTATCCCTCAGTTGATCCTGGAGGTTCTCTATCTGCAGAAAGAAAAGGAGAGAATAATTCTGTGGGGTTTTCAAGAATAATTTGCGCATTGACCACTCAGTGAGATTTTGTTGGCAGCTCTATTGGCTCTAAGACTCAGCCAAAGTGAAGTACTGTAGCAGGTGCTTTTAAGTCCACAGGAAACTGAACTTCTGCAGAAGAAATGCAAATATAGCAGCACATCTTAAACATGTGGACAAATTGTGTGTATGTGTGTGTGCACATGTATCAATCTACATAAGCAACAACTTGAGCTTCAGGCAAGTCTGAGGCTCTTTGAGGGTTCAGGTTAAACTGCAGGGTGAAGGTTAGAATTACTGTAGGCTGGGGTTAGGGATAGTTTAGATGTGACTGCACAGGGAAACCATTATGTAAATGAGGGTCCTCACAAAGCTAGAAGTACCAGCACATGTGTAGCTCTCTGTGTGAGAAAAAGGAAGGAGGGACAGAGAGTGAGCACAGACAAAGATAAGAAGTTATGTCAACTTTGTGGTCTTCATTAAGAAATGGATGGAACAAAAGGTTGAACCATACAGAAATAACAGATTCAGGAGGAAAACAGAGCTTGAAAGCTTATGTAATGTCTTCATATGAGTGAACTTGGGTGGGATTATTGCACAATTTCAAACTCCCTCTCTTTATGCTTCTCTTGCCTTCCCCTTGCCAGAGAGAAAGTTAATCAAATGATTGGCAACCTCTCACAAAAAAAAGACTGGAGTCAGATTGACATCACTGCAGGTGAGACACACACACACACACACACAGCACTACAAAAATTGCGAGCATGTGTGTGTGTGTGTGTGTGTGTGTGTGTATGTGTGTTCATACAGTAAAACATTTCCAGCACCTCATTAATCAACTGTTGACCTGACAGGTTGACTGACACGTTCTCCACCTCCTCCTCCTCTCTGTCTCCTGTCTCACACATGCACATACACACATATGTGAACACACACTTGACATTGAGAGGCAGTGAGAGCCTTTGATCTGCATTTCCTGAACCTGACACACACACATATACAGACACACACACACTCACTACTTCTCTCGTCCTATTTTAGTTCCCAATTCATCTGTGATAATTACCCAATACAAAAACAATGATCAGCTATGTCACAATGTTCCTCGCAGCAGAAATCATCTATGTACTATTAAAACACGAGGCGCAGGGCCACAAAACGGAAAGAAGGTATTTTTTGTGTTTTCACATGAAAAAAGGAGACCAAATTCATATTTTTTTTAAGATGATATCAAGAAGGAATCAGCAGCATCTCTGCCTCCCTATCAGGCTCTGAACTGTTTTCCATTTGAAGATGGCAGAGGTCATCATTTATTAATCAAGAGGAACTCATTAGTATGCATCTAATGATTTTAAACACACTCTGTCTCTCTCCTCCCCCTCCCTGTCTTGCTTTATGTCTGTCTGCTTGATTGTCTGTATCAATTATCTGCACACAGTCTCCATTTCTACATTTTTTCTACAGGACACAAATGCTGCGACTGGGTGAGGGAGAAAATTAAGACGCAGAAAAGACACAAAAGACTGATGATGGAGGAATGCAACCTCGCACTGGCTTTTCTGTAAGCTTTGCACTTACTGTGTTAGATGCAGTGGCCTAGATGACTGCAAGAATCCTCCTTTAGATATCACCATTCAAAACCACTACAATAGCTGTTATGGTAGTTTGCTTAAATTGTCTTATTCCAAAAGCTCTTCCACCAACATATCTGACAAGCACAAGAGTTTTTAGGATAGCAGGGTGAATGTGTGTGTGTGTGTATATGTGTGTGTGTAGACAGCCAAGACAAGGGGTCACTCTGGCCCATCCATCTAACTGACAGCATTACCGCAGAGATACTCACAAAAACTACATAGTGAAGACCAGGAAAAAGTATGCAGAAAACACCAGAGACTTCAGTGTTGCCTAAATGGCCTGTCTGTGTGCAGCTGTGTCTTTCTGCTCACCTGTCTGTCTGACTGTTTGTCTGTCAACGTCTGCTTGCATGCTACATGCTGTGTTAGAGCCCCATCTAGTGGTCATAGTATTAAATGTTGGCATATTCTCAGAACATCAATTTCTATCAGCATGAAAAGGAGTAAAGGTGTGTCTGCTTCAGCTCTAATGCATGTTATCCATTATCCAAAAAGTCTGAATATCGCAGTTTTCCTCTGGACACAAAGAGATAAAACTGACGATATTAGAGGCAATTTGGAAGTAAGCTAGTACTATGAGGGCAACATGACCAGAATCAGCTAAAAGAAAAAAAGTACACTGCCTCAATAGGCAGTGTACTAAATGATTATTAAGGATAACACTCTATAAATGCTCACCCTGTAACATTTTAAACCATAACAGATGCAGTGCATTAACGCAGGACTCTACAATTACTGGTTAGCTCAGACCTAAAACAGGGATCACAAGGACTTCAACTTTGCTTTATGTGTCTATATTAATGGAGTGCATTTTGTGTGTTCTCACCTTCTTCTGTAGAACATTAACTTTGCGTTCCTTGACGTCCATCATGTCTTTGAGGTCAGTGATCTCTCCTTGCTGAGTGCTTTTCTCCTCCGTCAGCTCTGATATCTGCTGACTCTTTTTAGAGAGGAGCGACTCCTTTTCCTCCAGTCGGAGACGCAAGGCATCCACCTGTGAACCCACAAGTAGGTACGCAAAAGTGCAAATAAACATTCACACACCAAATATCAACGGTGAAGCAGAAAGGTTGTAATGAGGGTGTAGCTAAACCTCAGTCTGTAGTATGGCAGCTCTCTGTTCCTTGGCGGTTAGGGACTCTTTGAGTACATCCACATGTTGTTTGCTGTCAGAAAACTGATTGTTCAGAGTGTCCAGTTTGGTCCTGAGAGCCAGCAGCTCGCTGTCCTTACGGCTCAGGTCTTGCTTGGCCTGTTCCATCTGAATAACACAAAATATAAAGGGACAGACAGATAAAAAAAGAGCGTGTAAAAGTGTGTACTGGAGAGGACGATATGCTTTCTAATATCATATATAAGCATTAAAATGTACTACAAGCTTTGCAAAGTAAGCACTCAGTCCTAATGTTAGTTTTAGCCATTACTCTGCAGAAGACCAACTGTAAAAGAAGAAACAGGAACAATAATAAAGTGCACGAAGCTGACTGATAATGCTTTTAAGATACAAATCTTTTTTAAAATGCACAACTTTACTGCTTTATTCAGAGGGAAAAGAACATTTACTTGTTATGGAAGATTGCAGATATTTTATTAAGGCCTGCAGACACATCTACCCTTTACGAGAAAAAAGAGATGATGGTTGCGGTGATGGAGAGAGGTACAAGACTGCTACAGGTTTACCTCTTCCACATAAAAAGTGAAAAACAAGAACAGACCGTGGTTTTAAACTCATCCCTCTTACAAAGGTTAGTGTGTCAGTTTATCTCCTAAAGCTGTGACTTTGATCAAATATATCTTGACACAATGAGGACCTTAAAAGAAAAGAACGGCCATTTATTTCAGTTCTTCTCCTGAAAAGTAAACAAAAGTTAGACATACATGGAAGTCAGTGCAGTATTAATCTATTTTGCTCTTAGCTATACACTTCAACTAATGGGTCAGGGTCAATTCTTTCACCTGGCCAAAGCTCAGGAATCAAATACAGTAAACTGCCACATTTCGAGAAGTTGCGTATTACAATTTCACTCCTTTTAACATGAAATTCAGTTTGCAGATGATGTGATTAGGGGTGAATTTAACATGACACAGTACAAGAATGGACCCAAACCATACAGTAAATCAGTCATATAAAAGCAAAGCAAACCCAGGAGAAAAGTGGTCTAAACTACAAATGGACTGAAACCTCATGCAAGGACAAAGAGAAGTGTGTTAGTGATACAGACACTGCAGCACAGCACAACTGGACTCTGCTGGAATTCTGTAGCCGTATCATTCAGACTGCTGCGCACGACTATTACTATCAAAAGCCACTGATCTCACACACAAAGTAGACTGCAATGACTTCCTGAGCTGTTTATAGGGACTAACTTTGTCAGCTCACCAAAAGAATAGAAAATGCTTTCTCCTGGTGTATTTAGCAAAGTGTAGAAAACACATTTGCTAACCCAGGTTTTGGAGAATGGCTCGATTCATTTTAGACTGGCTTTAAACTTAGCCTCTGTAATTCCTCATGTCTTGCACTGGTTCAAAACAGTTATAGGATGCATATATATATATATATATATGCGAAATGGACCATGTTAATGGCAATATGATGCAATAACTACATGAGAAAAATAAGTACACCTCATGAGTGGATATTGGGTGAACGGTCCACGATGCTCTCTGCAGCTGGTGTGCATAGTTTTGACATTTGAATGTTATAGTTGCTTACTGCTGTCTGAACACAAACCATGCTACCGGGAATCTATTGGAAATCTACTAGAGCTACGTTAGCCAGTCAAAGAAAGAAAGAAAGAAAGAAAGAAAGAAAGAAAGAAAGGATCCGCAAACAGACACAGAGGTGTGTCTCTTACTGCAGACACCTCCTGCTGAAGCTCATTGGCTCGTTGCCTTAGTTCCTCCTTCTCTGACTCGCTGTGAGTTAGCTCTTCCTTCAGCTGCTCAACCTGGCAGGAGAGGAGGGCATCAACATGGGTGCTTCCCATTAGCCAAGCTTTGCTTCTTGCTTCCCTTACTTGTGTTTCTTCCTTGCCTCTTACCTGAAGCAAGTCAGAGGTGTGAGGAGGGCAGCAACAGCCTGCAGTTTATCTTATCATTACTACCATTAGTAGTGCTGGGCGATATGGAAAAAATATTTATCACGATATGAATTATTTTATATCACGATAACGATATATATCACGATATACCACCTGACCTGTGGTGATCTGGAAAGTATGCAGTCTGTAAACAGCGAGTGGAGAGGGTGCAGTCTTTGTTTTGAGTTACTGTAAAGTATGTCGCAAATCCGGGTGCACGTAAAGCAGCACCATGTTGCAAAACCACAAGACAGTTTCTTTGCGAAAAATATCATTTTTTTATACTTTATTTTCTCTTGCATAAAGTTCAGAGTATGTATAGTGAGAAGACAACACTAATATATTTGCACAGGCTATTTAACCCTTTAAGACCTACCATAGAACCAAGTCCGCCAGAGCTTATCTTTACATTTATTTATTTTGAGTGTCTTCATAGTTTTATTTTTGAGATACACAAATTTTTATATATAAATGAAAATAAATAAATGCAAATTTGCAAAAAAACAGCATGTGCATCAAAATAAACTATTTCCAACAGTGTAATTTGACTTCTAAGCATCCCAGAAACGATACAGAAGAGCATAAAGTCAAACATGACTTTTAAAAACACCAACATAGACTTTGAAGCTTAAAAAACTACATTTTCCGCGAAAGTGACGTCACTTCCGGTTTCGGACAGGTAATGGCGGACATGCGATAGTTGCGCTGACTTATATTCCAACTAGGAAGTGTTATGAACAGCTGATCGGATCGGCAAAGCCTGTTTCTGGAATATTATGTTTTTGTTGCTGCAAGTCTGGAATATTATGTTTTTGTTGCTGGAAGTGCTTTTTATGCAATTTTTGCAAAGCTATATGTGGAAGGAAACCGTGACCTAGGGCAAGCTAATGGAATAAGATGTAAGTACAACCCCTACGGTTTCATATGCAAAAAAAAAAAAACATTATTGCGCTACCTTACGTGGTTACAGTTCTACAGGGATTTAAAAATAGTTAGGGAAAACGGAGTGTGCCTGCTCTGACCGGTTGTAAAGGGTTAATGATATATTTTATGTAATAATTTGTAAAATTCGGGTTAGAAACGATAGAAGACAAATGGCACGATAGACACTTTTCTATCGTCCACACGATATATATCGCCCAGCACTAACCATTAGTATTAACATAAGTAACATTACAGCCTCTGCAGGTACCTCCGTTCCTGTTGTGTCCTGTGTGTGCGTTTTGCCTACAGTATGATAAATAATACCGTGTTATACTGAACTGTTTCCACAACAGCCTGCCTGCTCCTTTTACTGCCCCATCAGATCAGCTGACCACTATAGATAAGCGCATGTTGACCGAAAGCTTTTGCTGGGAGCATCTGCTCTTCCAGCTTAGATTCCAAAAAATGTATTAAAAGGATTAAAAACTCCAGATAATGGTGTTTCCTGAATCAATTTTGGAGTGACTGGCAGAGCTTTAAAGAAGGGCAAACAGCTAATTAGCAAAATGGAGAGCACACCGGGCCATAACAAGTATGTTGTCACAGTTGCATCTGGCATGCTTAAATAATGTATATAACCCCTACATTGTTTTACAGTGCTGTGTCCTTTGAAGACTTCTTACTGGAGCATTTCTGAACATGTGAAGAAGCGTGCATTATCTCTATTTTGATTAACAAATGAAATGGCTCTTTGTTGCTATTATTAAAAGCTCTGATTTAGGAGAGCTTTACACCTTCGATTAAATACACGTTAAGGCTAATAATGTCCAAAACAAGAATGCATCTAGTGTATTACCACAGATATGCATGCCAACAGCAATGAAATCCAACTATAAAAAAGGTACACCATGTAAATTACTTCTTTCCAGTTTTGAGACACAAATCCACTACAGAGAAAAACAAGAATATATCAGCTCGCGCACACAAAAAGTCTGCTGAATATCCAAACTAGATCGCCTCCCCACACGACAGACGTATACAGAGTTTCCGTTTTAATGAGCACGGCTCCCACAGACACTTTTTATTCCTGACAGTGAAGTTGTATCCGTCAAGGTAGTGAGTGTGAAAAAGCAAATTTATTCTCAGCTAAGCAAGAAAATCCAGATATTGTTCAAAACACAAAGGGAAAAAATGGTGAGACAAGCAAATACAACCAGACAGGCAATAATGGAGCAAGAACACTTTTTTTTTTTTCTTTAGTCTCCAGCACATTGACTAAATTTGACAAGATAGAGCAGTGTAGCCCTTTTAAATCATACTGGGACTTAAAAGGAAGTAAATACACAAGGTCAAACAAATCCTACATGCTAACTATTCCATTTAGAGTCCTTTGCAATGACATAATGGATATAAGGATATATTCTTATTATTGTTTATATGTTTATTTGATGGTTTCCCTTCACTGCTGCCACCTTGTTGCTGATTTACATTTGTCATTACAGAACTACTGCCATGTTTGAGAGATGAAAAGGTTTCATATTTCCAGAAATTATTAAAAGGTTTGTATCATTTTTTAAACTGTCACCAGTGAGAAGTTTGAATATTTCTGACTTAGTTTGAAAAGTGTGTCAATTTAAAGGTAATTTAATCTCACTTGAGGCAGTAAAGAACTGAATGAATGTCTGTACGAGGTTTGGCTGTTAGTTTGAGATATCAGTCTATATAAATTTTTGTGAAGCTCTTTTAGTTCCTATGACTTCCAAGGAATTCCTATGTTGTGAGACTTTATCAGCTGTTTGAGCCCCACTGCTACCTTTCAGACTTGCATGGTGGCCTCATTACTCTATTTACAGGCAATTTGTCCTCAAACTTAACAACTATTCTCAACTCTTAATCACTTTAATGCTGTATCCATTATTATGTTTCAGTTACTGTCTGGACTGTATGTGTTTGTACATTTATCACCTTGTTTTTCATGAACTTGGAGTGGGATCTGTAGACCTCCATCTGTTTGATCTCCTCCTCCCTCTCTTCACTGCTCAGAGCGCCATTGGATTTCAGCATCATCACCTCCTCTTCCAGCTCTCTCATGCCACGCTCCAAAGAGCTGATTTTTGCATCCTGACAGGAGACAAACACATCTAACTAATCAGACCATAAACAAATATACCAGAAATATACGGTGATAATAAAATGGAGTGAAATAGGAGCAGAGGTGGAAAAGCAATTAAAGAAAGTCTACGTGAAAGTAATATAAATGTAACTATTGTCGAATGCTTAAAGACTTTATCTAATAATCCATTATGTTTTTAAAATACTTGAATCTGTATCTCAATAATAATCAGTGACGCCCAACAGACATAGCAGGTGGCCAATTTTATCTTGTCAATATTAACTGCAGAGACAAAAAGACTTTTAACAGAACGTAACAAAAAAGATGCTTTAGGTAAGTTAGAAATGTTTTTCCAGCAGGTAGTAGAATGCATTTAGAGGTCAGAAACAATAATGTCCAGTTCATGCTGTGTGTTGGATAAACCTCCAACTGAGATTCTGAAAAATTATTTGTTTTCTTCTTTTGAGTCTAAAATGTTATCCAATGCAACAAATATATTAATATGGGATATTTAAAGTCTTGTTTAGTGAAACTGCACTTCATGGTGTATTTGTGTCTATTCTTTACCTTATTTTCCATCATATTTACCCAGCAACCACATGTACACTCATTAAACCTTTCATTAACACTATTAATAATCAGCAAATCATATAGCAGCAACTCAGTGCATTTAGACATTGATGAAGACCAGTGATAGTCCCAAGTATTTGGACTGTGTAATTCATTCATGCTCTAGCAATCCTATGAACTGTTTGATTTTCATTAGCTGTGATTAATAGCTATAATATCCACATAATATGCACATTAAATACAGCACTACAGAATTAGCAGCATTTCAGATGATTTTTTAACAATTTGTATTGTTGGGGTCAAAATAATCCTCTATAAATGTAGACATAAATTTAAATCCCTGTATATAGATATATACAAACACATTTCTAAATTACATTAGCATTTGTTTACCTTCATTTCAATGACTGTCTGCAGGGCCTTGGTCTTTGTTGATTCTGGAGCTGCTTCGTATCTCCTGTGCAGCTCCTGAGAGGCACAAACAGCACGATGAGCAGATGACAGAGAGGGAGACACAGCGGGATGGAGCGAGGGATGGGGCAAGAGAGGAGAAGGTCGAGGGCCAGGAGGCGAGACGAGAGCAACTGACGGGAAGGGATGGAGTGAGGGCTGAACCGTTGGTGTAGGCCGAGGAGCAGGTGCAGGAAAGGATGGCGAGTGCTGGAGGGACGGATGAGCGGAAGGGTGGACAGAAGAGGCAACAAAGAAAGAGGGAAAGTGGGGAGGACAAGAGGAGGGGGTGGCAACTGGATGGTTGTAGTGCCGGTGAGAAGGTGGGGAAGGGACAGGGAAGGAGGGAGACGAACGCAAAAGGTGATGCAGTGATGGGGAGAAAGTAGGAGAGGGCTGGAAAGGGGGTGACACATGGAAAGGAGGGGGAATAGGGATCGAGGGAGAAACAGGAAAGGAGGGAGATTCAGCTAGAGGTTTCCCTCTTGGAGAAGCACTGGCTTTTAGCCTCCTTGGATCAATCCAGCCATCCCACATTTTTTGAACTACTTGAAACAGCACTAACGACGCTAACTGTGTTTAGCCTGTGTTCAGATTTTAATGATCAAATCTGACAGCCTGAAATAGTGTTAATTCAATGAATTAGCTCCCAAGCTTCAGTATCCATGGATTAAGAAAAATATAAAATGGTTTAAAAGTCCAAATTAACCCAAAGTCCAGAGTGTTTTTTTCTCTAAAATCACCAAAATTCTCAAAAACATGCTATCTCACTACTCCAATTTACTAAGAAAAATGCAGTAAAATGTCTAGCAGGTCTGGCAGCTGTTACTTCATCACTAGTCGCTAGTCAAATGAAGTGAGACGAAAGTAGGGGGAGTGCAGTTGTAGATGGAAGGGCACAAATAGAGAAAGAAAGAGCAAAGGAGGGAATGAAAGCAAAGGGGAGGACACGGCTGTGTATGCATCACTGCTTTTCTTTGAAGGACACACACAAAGAGAGCTAATGCATAAGCCAGAAAGCATAAAAACATGTGAGTGAAAGGGATAGTAGGAGGCCATCGCTAGAGGCGATGACAAGGATGGTACAGATGCCCACACACACACACTCACACACACACACACACACACACACTGTGCTATTCACTGAAAAAGTACTGATACAGCAATTGCAAAAACAAGAACGTAATTACAGCTTTAATTATGAAATGTCAGAAAACATAACTGTAAAATTTAATCACTGCTGAAAAATTGCCTCCATCGTTATTTACTTTTGAGATTACGGCGCCCTCATCTTAACCTAACACCTCTTTTCTGGGTCATTTGGAGGAGTTGTAGCTTAACTGACTGTCAAACCTGTGTCCGAGGTCTTTGCATGCACAAGTCACCTGACATCACTCGTGTTATATAATTATTTTTTCCATTTTGGAGGTATTTTTTGTTGCTTTAATTATATAAAAGTACACTGGCACACGAGGACTCATTTCTTAATAGCCAATGCTGCCTAAATACTGCCTGTCATATTATGGCACTGCAATTAAATTTATCACACCAAACAATCAGCTAATTATTGAATTATATGCCATCTTATCTCATCTTAAAGCCTGAACCATGAAATAATTGCCAGGGTTACATTAAAGCTACACTTTTTAAAGTGTGCTGGCTACAGTAGTAATTTTTATCAATAGCTAAAACTAATTAAAAAAAAACAGTTAAATAAATGGCATAAATAATGACAACACATTATCTTTTGCACAGTTATATCCCCCCAAGTACCAGACATCCATGGATATCTCTTTCCCTTTTCCTTTCACTCAAAAAAAAAAAACAGCCTGGTAAAACAGCCATGGCCATTATTTTGCTGAAAAAAGTCACTGAAAATTTTGCACAAAATGGTCAACTTTTGTGGACCACATATAGCCCTGATCTAGCCATAAGGATCTGATTACATACCAACTAGCAAAAGACAACTTTAAAACAGGAAATGGGAAAGGATGTCTTTCAGGATATTGAAAAATGTCTTAATTTACACACGGCATAATTTCCTGCTATTGAAACGACATTTAAATATAAACCCACTGAGTATTTTTCCAGCGATTCTAAGCCCAAAACACATCTAAATAATACATAACTGTCTAAATTAAACTGATATCAAGTGTGGTTTCAAAATGAAAGTTAGGTGGGTGTCTAGATCACTCCTACATGTTATTTAAAGAGCTATATTTTTGAACAAAAACATGCTTAACATACAATTGTGTCTCAGACTTGGACCCCAGCAGTTCTAGTCCAACACTACACCTGTTGAGCCAATAAACAAAAATCTAGTGCACACTATGTCACATTTAATATAGATATATGCAAATGTCATAAACAAATTTTGAGAAAAATTCCTAAACCCTTTGACATTCAGTAACCATAAAGGGAAGACTTTTCTGTGTCCTAAAAAGAGCACTTTAAAATTAGTTCATGTTTTCAAAAGTCTGAACAAAAGGACAGAAGGGACTAATATTTTTAGGTTCTAGATTTGGTGATTTCGCTGATTAATTACTTTATGTGATTAAGTGGCATTTTACAATCAAGAATCCAGGAGGTTAGATTAAAAGGCTGCATGTACTTTAAGCAGAGGATTATTTAATAACTGCACAGCAGCATCCCCATGAGGGACATTGTTGAAGGGTATGAAAATAGTGCTGCAGGACATTACAGTCTAGTTTGTTAATTAGCAAAATGAACAATATCCCAAAAGGAAGTGTCAGCACTGAATCAGGAAGTTAGCAAGACTTGCTCAATAGAAATTTGCATTATTTAGCACTGTAACATTCACTAAACTCTATAATGAATCTTTACTTCCGATACTGCAAAATGTTTTTCTCATTCTCTTGGTTGGTTCCAGCTTTGTATTTAACATCTTCGAAACAAAAACTCTGTCCAGTGTACTGATGCAGTGAGATGAAAAATCAGCCAGAAAATATGCAGAGACCCCCGATTGTTCTTTCTTATGGTCTTATCATTTGCTGTGATTCATTTACTGAAGTATGACTTTATATCACCCATGTAACATTATGCTGCATTTATGCATTTGTCACCCTGGCTAATGCATTAGTATACTGATATGTTTTTGTTATGCATTTTTTTGTTCTTGTTTTAGCTGACTTCTATATTTTGATTATTTGTATGTTTGCATGTTTTTACCACCTGTTTGCTTATATGTTGCCTTTCATATGTTGTTTTTTTATTGTTTTACTGTTTATATTTTCTTTTATTGTTCATCCAACCACTGTCTTCTACTAATCCTTATCAGAGTCATGGGAGAATGGCCTATCCCAACTACCATAGGGCAAGAGGGAGTCCTATCTGAGTCCTCTGTGTTGCAGGACTAACAGAGAGACAGACAGCCATTCACAGTCACACGCCTATGTGCAATTTAGAATCACCTAAACCCAATTTTATTGTTATTTATTGTTATCATTTATACTGACAATTGGTGGTTTGCATTTTTGCATGTTTCTCCTGTTTTTTTGTTTTAATTTACCTTATGAGCATTCTGCCTTTGTTCACCTGTTGCAGCATGTGTAATCTCTGTCTTTAAAGGTGCTACAGAAATCAAGTTGATATAACTATTATTATTACTATAGTCAGATATGAACAAGTGCAAATCTGTAATGTCTGAAAAAGCAGAATTTTGTGCATCACAGATCTCTTAATCTTCAAGAAGACATATAGTTCAGTCAAAATATTTGTGAATTATTGCTGAAAATGCAGCTAAAAAGATGCACAAGAGTATATTTTGACTATTTGCCACACTGAAATTGGCACTATGTGCTGGAAGGATGGATGTTGTACACTGACAACATTTTGCCACTAGGGGGGGCTTTTGTATTAAGAACGTGAGTGTAACGTTAAAACAGAAGAAAGAGAGAAAAAAGAAACGTGAGTGGAGTGTGCACTTAAGACTGGAAGAAGCCAAGGGCTTTGCCTGGATATGATACACTCTGATGTGAACACATTCACATCTGGATATGCACAAAGACTCTCCCCTGCACACATGGAAATACTTGATTGCATATTGTTTCTTCTTTGCCAGTGACACACATACACAAACACATACACGCACCTCTCTGAGTTGTAGCATCTCCTTGTCTTTTTGCTCAAGCAGACCCTCCAATTGGTGGATGGTCATCTCAGCATCGGCGAGTCGCCTCGTTCGCTCATGATCCTCCTCGGTTGCCCGAGATGACAGGCCTTTACTCTGCAACATTTCCAGTAACTTCTTGATTGACTCGTCCCTGTAAACAAGAAAACAAGGACGTTAATAGCATGCTTTAGACAAGGTCACTGAAATCATACCTTAACAAATTACATTTAAACTGTCTTTTTTTAATCTTTACCTGGCAGTTAGTGTGTGTTTCTGTGTGTCTATCCTCAACTCCATTTCTTCAACAGTCTTCCTCAGGAGGAAGAGCTCTTTGGCTTGCCTCTCATACTCGGCATGGAGGCGCAAGAAGTTCTCCTCTGTCATTTCTTGAGGGGAAATGGGCTGGCTTCCGAGGCCGGAGTAATCGGATTGGAAGAGCTGGTTGAGATCGCGCTGGATTCTGAGCTCATCTTGCAAAGCCTGGATGGTGCACTGAAGATGCTGGTGGGAGGGAAACAGGGATGTTCAGCTTACAAATGAAAGAGTGAGTGATTACTATAATGGATATTCCAGACCGTGCAATGTCCATCATAGCTACTGTCTAATGTCACCTATAATCCTTTACACCTATTGCTAGTCACTTCGCTTGCTCGGTCCAAAGTTGAGATAAGTTTAACTTGGTACCTGCTTCCTTAGCTTCACTAATGGTAATTTTATAAGTCATTGCTACAAGTTGCTAAATTTTATTGACATCCCACATACTATCCTATTGTACAACTAGATCTATCTGCAGAGATCTGAAAGATTTGTTGATCAGTTCTATTAATCAATCTTTCTTACTGTAGTTAACCTAACCTAATCTAAACCTAACCTAATCTGGTGATTATAAAAGCTAAACTACACAGTAGTGAGGGAAAGAATAGGTGGCTCTTGTGTAACTATTATTGCTTACCAGACACTTCAAGCTAATGACTTTTGTCTTTGTTTGACACCTAGATGCAAACCATACTCAACCCACTGATTTCTATACCCTCCCTTCCTTTTGTGCATCTTTGTATGTAAGTGTCACACGTCTTGGTCAGCTTACTTCACCAACTCACTCTGTCTCTGTAACCTCACTGTACACCAGAATACCAATAAGCACATATATACAATAACCTTTGGAACAGGGATTTCTTTAACACCACACAATGTAAAACAATCCCAACAACACAGGTCCTTTTCCTCCAGATCTCCCAATGGCTCTTGGTTCACTGTGTGCCAAATGGTGTGTGTGGTAATTTGAGGTTACTGGGACATCTGCTGCCGTAACACTGGCTTTTTATCAACAGCTCCGTGTTGTTTTTCCACCTCCTTTTTAAGAAGTCTAACCTCATGCCTTAAACATGCTGGAAGGGATTATACAGTATCTCCAGGGTGACCCAGGAGCTCTTGGGGCTCACCAGTGCAAAGCAAAGACCTTTGGCCTGCTGTGCTCATCGTGTTGTCAATGCAAGTCTGATAAGGATTAAAAAAAATGCAACAGAGCAGGCAGTTTTAACCAGACTGTGGACCTTTGCTGTTTGCTAAGGTTTTTAGTTGTTTGCGTCAAGATCGTCAGCAGGAATGCACCAATCAGAAATGCACAAGCAGTAGTCCTGTAGTAAAATGTTGCCTCATGTTTTGTTTAACTCAATGTAATCAGTGAGGGATTAGGAATTAAAAGGTAAAGAAAAGCTGAATTAATGAATCCCTAATAGGATTGCTCATTTTTAAAGGCATATTACAAGTTTTCTAAACTGTTAATAAAACAACCCAAAAATATCATTCTCTGAACTGGAAATGAAATGCACCATTCCTTGTGCAGTTAAATAACTTAATAAATATATTAAATAATCACATCATTTTCACACTTACTGCAAAACTCTAAACTCAGTTAAAAAGATTTTGCATAGTGATTTCATTTCTTAAACACAACTACCTCACACTATTCCTTCTTACTTCTGATGTCACTTACCAATTATGTGCCTGTGCACAGTCAGCAAGGTGAGATAAGAATCTATAACAAGAATGGCTGGAAATAATCTGAGAAGCAGAGGAGCTAACATTTGAGCCGCGGTGACAGGCTGTGTTCCTGTTCTTGGAATGGCGATGGATGACATATTGTGCTTGTGGTGTGGCTCCATAGTGTAGTGGTTTACAGCCCTGAGAGGAGACATGAATCCCTTTGGGGTTGTGTCAGGAAGGGCATCTGGTTTAAAAATCTGCCAAATAAAAGATGCAGAGCTACTGGCTGTGAAAACCCCTCGTGAATAAAGGAGCAGCTGAAAGTAGCTTCTTCTTACTCATAGCAGAAGCTACTTTCACATCTTTCTCATGCAACATTCTGTAATGTTTACAGGATTCATTGAATTCTTTATGCAAAATTATGCTGTGTGAGAAAAATGTCAAAACAAACACATTCATTCATTCATTCACAATAATAGACATGGACGGGTCTTATGAGCCCTAAAATGCATGTGAAACCTGAATATGGACTATTTCGTTTTATATTTTTCCATGAGTATGAGTAAAGCAGGACAAATAATAAAACCCAGTCTCAGCAGATTTACCACAGTCTTGAATATTTCCTGTATCCTGCGTGCATGTGTATGTTATTTTTGTAGAATTGCAAGATTAGATTGCAAGATTGTCGCTTCTAAGGGAGCACTGAGCTGAGAGGCAAAGCTTTCAATTTACCAGTTCATATGTGTCCAAACCTGTCTTGTGGTTATTAAATCTAAAAATGACTGCAAAAAATCAGGTTGTGAATATCAGCAGAGCTTCCTCTGTAGGGTGGCTGTGCTCAGCCTTAGAGATGCGATGAGGAGGAGTTCGGACATCCAGAGAGATGTCTGAATAGAACCACTGCTCCTACATGTCAAAAGGAGCATTTGAGGTGATTCAGGTATCTTGACAAGGACGTTTCCTGGTCACCTTCCTTTGGTAGTTTTCCAGGTACACTTAGCTGGGAGAAGACACAACCTGCAGATTATACTGTATATCTCTGGAAATAATTCAGGATCCCCTAGGAGAAACTGGAAAGTGTGGCTGGGTAGAAGGGCAGGTAGAATAACCTGCTAAGCCTGCTGCCACAGCAACCCAACTGATAAGGAGAACAAGAGGGATGGATGGATGGATGGATGGATGGATGGATATGTGCGTGTGTGAGAGTTTTTTCTGTGGTGCTGTTTTTACATTTTTCTGGTATTTTGTGTAATGAATGCTCAGTAGTTTATTGCTTTTACAGGCTGTGTGTGATCCTTTGAGGATAAATCAACCAAGTTATGATTTGATTGTTAAGTTTTACCAAAAGAGTCCAATGTTTTGCAGACGTACTCTGAAAATTGTGTGTTTACAGTTTTCGGAGGAGCACAGAAGGTTTGAAAAAGTGTATCTTAGAAACAGAGAAGAGGCTTCTAGCAACACTTCACCTTCTTCAAAGAGAAGAGCATAAAGTCTGACGAGCTTAAAGTGTCAGCAGCACTTGTAGCGTAAGGATCGACTTTATTAGTGTCCCTGACGAAGGCCATGGGCTGAAATGCGTCAATGAAATAATAAAGTTGTTCTTCATACTAAAAGTGTGGGTGGACCTTTAACATCTTCAAAAATGTATCTGTAATTAATAAACTGCAGTGTGTCAAATGAATAAATCCCAAAGTAAATCATTAGATTTTGATTCAAAACCATGCACAAAATAGGTCAAGATCCAGCTTATCCAACATGTGAGTAGCTGACAGACCAACTGAGGTAGCATATGTGTGTCATCTCTCTAATGTGTTCTAAAAGTTCCCTGTCAGGTAAGTATCACAGCCATCATGACAGGAGATGATGTGACATGGCTACCTCTTAGTCACACAAAAGCAGCACATTATAAAAGTGTGTGTGTGTGTGTGTGTGTGTGTGTGTGTGTGTGTGTGTGTGTGTGTGTGTGTGTGTGTGCGTGTGTGCGCGTGCATGTGATGTCACACTGATGTCCCCAGGCTGTTTTAAAATGCGTCACAAACAACCTGAACAGCGGCCAGGTCATCGCAACACTAGTCATGGAGTATTTCCAGAGATAAAAATAATACAGGTACCAAAGCATTGAGAGAGATGCACATGAGTGAGAGCAGAAGTAAACAGGAGAGGTAAAAAAAAAGAAAAAAAAAGAAAGAAAGTTAGAAGGTTTAAAAAAAAAAGAAGAAAAGATGAGATGCTATCGCTCCCCTGCAGCTATGATTGCTGAACACTGACGAAGAAAAGGGAAACGATTCAAGCAAAAAGGAAAAAAATGATTAGTGAGGAGACAAAAAGAAACAATCCTTAGATATAAAAGAAGAGAAAGAAGAAAGGGAAAGGAAATAGCAGCTGATAGTGATCACAAACATAGTGTATGCTCGTATAAACAGACACAAAAAATTGGATAAAAGGTAATGAGATAATACTGTAGCAACTGTCTGTACCCTGCTTTATGTCACATAAGAGCCAGCGCAGCATCTCTTCTGGTTTGTTTCAAGTTTATGCATTTGTATTGAACCAAATTAAAGATGGTGAACATCTTTATTGTCTTGATCATTTTCTCTCTTTATCGTATCGCCATGTGTGGGTCGGTTTGCTGACTCATACAAAAGCTCCTCACACGCACACACATCTGACAGTTGAGGCTGACATTTCTAGGACTCCCCTGAAGATTTAGAGCCAGACAGAGAGTGACAGAAAGCATCCCTTTCCTCACTCAAATATTCTTTCTCTGGTTTAATCCTCCTTCCTCCATCCCAACTCTAACTCCTACCTCTGACATGCAAACAATGACCCACCCATATCCAATAAAAATGCACCATAGCTTCAGCTGCTTTAAATAAAGGGTTCACACTAAGTTAACTGATTGATTAGTTGCTCAAAAGACACATAACAATTTTTAATTATCTCCAAAAGTTGAATCTGTTCGTCTGGACGTAGCGTTTTGTGGGAGAAACGTTTCGTCACTCATCCAAGTGACTTCTTCAGTCTCAGCTGACTGCAGGTTTCCCCAAACCTTATAAACAGTACATTTGCATAATGACTGAAACCAGCCCACTGAAGGAACAATGGGCTGTGAGGTCAGCTCCTTAATCATAAGGAACGGACGAAAGTTTCGGCCTGTCTCAGCAATGCAAAGCCCCCAGCATCCAACATCACCATGGAGGAGAGGAAGGCACTCACATCACTTAGTGATGACAACAACATTATCATCCTTCCGGCAGACAAGGGTAGGTGCACAGTATTGCTTAACCAGAAATGAGAAGATTTTGTCACTACTCAGTGATGAAAATACTTATGAGCCCCTGAAACGAGACCCAGGAAGTGGCTACAGAAAGAGGGTGATAGACTGTCTGAAGCAGTTAGAACAAGACAAGGCTATTGACCGGACCTCATACCACAGGCTGTACCCAGGGGAGTCCACACCAAGTCTGTATGGTTTACCGAAAATACATAAGCAGGGTGCACCTTTAAGACCTATTGTCTGCATGATCAACTCGGTCACCTATAACATCTCCAAGTTTCTGGCTTCGATCCTCAACCCGCTGGTGGGCAGCTCTGAACACCACATCCAGAACACCCTGAATTTTGTTGAGAAGGTGAGAGATGTCATTATGGAGGCAGATGAAACCATGGTCTCGTACGACGTTACATCTCTCTTCACTTGCATCCCAGTCACGGAAGCGTTGGAGGTAGTCCGTAAGAGATTACAGGATGACACCAACCTCAGCAACAGGACCACTCTCAGCATCGACCAAGTGTGTTTGCTTTTGGAACTGTGTCTTCATTCCACCTACTTCACATACAAGGGTCAGTACTACAGGCAGAAACATGGGTGTGCCATGGGCTCCCCAGTTTCACCCATCGTGGCCAATTTGTACATGGAAGAAGTGGAAAAGAGGGCTTTGCTATCCTACCCTGGAACACCACCAAGCCATTGGTTCAGATATGTGGATGACACCTGGGTGAAAATCAAATCTCAGGACGTACTACATTTCACGGATCACATTAACTCGGTGGACCGACACATCAATTTCACCAGGGAGGATATGAAAAGTGGCAGGTTAGCCTTCTTAGACTGTGAGATTTCCATCAGTAATGGGGGACATCTAAAAGCTGACGTGTAGCGTAAACCTACACATACGGATCAGTATCTAAGGTTTGACTCTCATCATCCACTGGAGCACAAACTGGGTGTCATCAGGACGCTACAACACAGAGCGAACACCATCCCCACTGACACAGCGGCCAGGCAAGCAGAAGAACATCACATCAAGAAGGCCCTGAGTAAATGTGGTTATCCCAGCTGGACTTTTGTCAAAGCTGGAAAGACACCTAAAGAAAGCTCCAGCCGATCCAGGAGAGAAGGACAACTGCTGCCCAAGCGAAAACCTGTAGTGATCCCATATGTGTCAGGAGTATCGGAACAGTTGAGATGCATTTTTTCTAAACACCGGGTCTCTGTGGCTTTTAAACCCCAAAATACGCTCCGCCAAAAACTGGTCCACCCCAAGGATCGGGTCCCCCGACACAAACAGAGTAACACAGTGTACGCTGTTAAGTGCCAGGAGGATTCCCAGGATTTATACATCGGGGAAACCAAACAACCTCTAACGAAGCGGATGGCACAACACAGAAGAGCTACTTCGTCAGGCCAGGACTCTGCAGTCTATTTACACCTACAGGCCAGTGGACACTCTTTCAATGATGAGGATGTACACATCCTGGACAGGGAAGAACGCTGGTTTGAGCGCGGAGTCAAGGAGGCCATTTACGTGAAAAGGGAAAGACCATCTCTGAATCGAGGAGGGGGCCTAAGGGTACATCTTTCGCCATCTTACAATGCTGTGATTTCAGCCATTCCCCAACTCTCTGTGAATGGTACTCATGGCCATTGATCAGTGGTCTTTGATCAGTGGGTTTTGGTCAGTGATTGTTGATCAATGGTCATGGGAATTTGCATAATCATGATTAAGGAGCTGACCTCACAGCCCATTGTTCTTTCAGTGGGCTGGTTTCAGTCATTATGCAAATGTACTGTTTATAAGGTTTGGGGAAACCTGCAGTCAGCTGAGACTGAAGAAGTCACTTGGATGAATGACGAAACATTTCTCCCACAAAACGCTACATCCAGATGAACAGAATCAACTTTTGGAGATTTACTTTCCTGGATGATTGAGAATGCATCAAGAAATTTTTAATTATCATATCTTAAACACCTTAGTGTTTTAATTCTGCTATATAAATTGCTTTGGCAAATAATGGTAACCTACAAATTAACTGATATATACACTCACTGGTCACTTCATTAGGTACACCTGTTCAGCTGCAGGTTAACACAAATTTCCATACAGCCATCTTTAGGGCTTATAGAGAATGATCAGAAAAAGAGCGGTGATCCTCTGGGTAAAAATACCTTGTTGACGTCAGAGGTAAGAGGAGAATGGCCAGACTGCTTCCAGCTAATAGGAAGTCAACAGTAACTTAAATAACTACTAAATGCAGCCAAGGTATGCAACACAACCTTGAATCATGGCTACAGCTTCAGAAGACCACACTGAGTGCCATTTCTGTCAGCTAAGAACAGGAAACTGTGGCATGTTGCACACGCTGGAGACTGGAGGAACACTGCCTGGTGTGATGAGTCTTGATTACTCTTGCGAGATTCAGATGGTAAGGTCAGAATTTAGAGTAAACATCTACACCACCATCCTGCCTTGCATCAGCGAGTCAGGCTGCAATATCGTTGTTAACCATGTCCACTCCTTTATCACCACAGTGTACCCATCTTCTGATGATTGCTCCCAGCAGGATAATGTCCCATGCCTCCAAACTCATATCATTGAGTTCACTGTACTCAAATGGCCTCCACTGTCACCAGGTCTCAGACCCAGAGAGTGCCTCTGGGATGTGGTGGAACAGCTGACTTGCATCATAGATACGCAACCAACAAATCTGCAGCAACTGTGTGATGCTACTGTATCAATACGGAGAAAAATCTATGTCATTCAGAATTATGGCAGTTCAGAAGGAAAAAGGACCCAAGTGTTCCTAATAAAATGTCCGTTTGAGTGTATCTTATGACAGGATAATTACTTGGGGGCAACATTAAGAATACAGGGGAAAGCTGGCATGCCAAAAGGAATAAAAGAGAGAAACACAAATAACTATGCTCATTATTATAATACTGAATAGTATGTACTGTGTTTCATGTGCTATTCAAGCATTAATAAAACGAACCCATGCATCACATTCACACACACATACACACACTCACATCAAGCATCCAGAAGTATGTCAGAGTCACGGAAACAGTCATCCTCACGCAAATGCGAATCCATGTGCCTCTCCATTAAAGTCAACCATATACAGTATGAACATACAGAAGCACAAAGGTTACACACAAACAATTCAGAAACAGAGCGCGCACACACTCACACACATGCGCGCAGAGTTTGTGTTATTGCTTTCCCCCTAATGCACACACAGCTGGAATGTAGTGCTGAGAAATGCCAGAACAGGAGAAAGGGAGGGAGAAAGGAGGGAAATATCATAGGAAGCAAGAAGAAAATAAAGCAAGCAGAGTGGGAGATAAGGCGAAAGGGAAAAAGGGAGAAAACATAGTGTTAACTGTGTTTGTTAGAAACAGAAGGAGGAGAGAGAGAAAGTTCTGTTTTTCTTCTCAGTTTCTGCTGAGTCATCTGTGGCTATCACCTTTGACCCTGTCAAATATTTCCTGATTTCTCATGGGAATGGAGGCGTATGCACCAAACATGCATACATGTACACCAACTCGGTTTGAGCGTATGGTCAGAATCACGAAGACGTAAAAGAAACTTTACTCAAAGCAACACGTCATGGCTACTGAAAATAAGTAAATTTTTTACTTTCACTTTGCATCAGTTTTCTTTCTTTCTTCTTTACAAAAACAACTTACATAAGAGCAAAGAAAAGAAGAAAATCTAAACGGGGACAAAAAACATGAGATGACAAATCAAGATGATAAATCTCTCCCTCAGAGGAGCTGAAGCTGCATATGAAATGTATAAATCAGATAGAATCCACTTATGTGAACACATTGGAGGACAGTGGTTTGAAATGTTTAGTGTGAGAGTAGTCAACTCCTTAAATGTCATGATTACTGTAAATATTATCTATAGACATGCACATCAGCACCTGGGTTACTCAAAAAGCCAAGTTTACATAAAATCACAACCTCTAAAAAATATAACGGCATAGATTAAACACACAGGGTATGTTCTAAGCAGAACATAGACTATCACCTGTGCTTTTCATTTGCTCTTTTAGGAGATCCAAGGGTGTCAGATTATGTATTTTTTAGCAAAAATATCAAAATGTTCAATTCTATTCTATTTGAATTTATTTGTATAACACCAAATCACAACAGTCGCCTCAAGGTGCCTTATATTGTAAGGTAAAGACCATAAAATAACACATATCAGACAAGCCCCCCTATGAGCAAGCACTTGGTTACAGTGGGAAAGAAAAACTAATTTTAACAGGAAGAAACCACCAGACTAGGTGAGTGCCAGCCATCTGCTGCGACCAGTTGGGGTTGAGGAGAAGGAGACAGGAAAAATGATTAAATGCAAAGTGGTGCGTAAAGGCATAGAGAACTGAAAAGAGGTAAGTGAAGAAGAAACATTCAGTTCATCGTCCAAAGCCCCCAGCAACCTAGGCCTACTAGAGATGTTTCAGGGTCACCTGATCCAGCCCAAATTATAAGATTTGTCTAAAAAGGAAGTTTTAAGCCTAATTTTAAAAGCAGAGGATTTCTGTCTCCCGAATCCAAACCGGGAGCTGGTCCTGAAAGCTGAAGACTCTGCTTCCCATTTTACTTTCAAATACTCTATGAGGGGGATATGGTAATATGAGGTCTTCAAGATTACATGGGACCTGATTATTTAAAACCTGTCTTACTAGCATAACTGGTGAGGGTGAGGGTGACCCCTCCCATGACACAAATGATAGAGGGCACTTGTAGCAAGGTAGAGACCAAATTTCCAAATACTAGAAAAATTACTGGAACCAAATTTTGCAAAAGAAAGTAAAATTTAGTAGGATACACTGGTGCTGTGTGTTTGCATACTGAAATATCATTTATTGCTTAAAACGGAACATGAATGAGTCAATTAAAAAAAAATCACAGACAAATAAATTAATGATGTCTTGTAATCTAATGAGCAGTCTACATAATTCCTATTCATGGTTAGAGGAGAAAAGAAAATCCATTTGTGCGCATAGTCACAATTTTTCCATCCAACGTCATCCCTCCCTCCGGCCACCGCTCATCTGTCGTTCAATATTAACCATCCCTTCGTTATTACTCCTCCGTCTCATCCCTCGCTTATTCTGCACTCATTGGGTGAGTCATGCTTCCCCCTTAACAAAAAGACACACTGTGACAGAAACATGTATACACCGACACACACACACATTAGGATGGACGCATGATAATGCCCACACGCAGAGATACACACATATGCAGGAGACAACATAATGTTGGAGGCAGCGGTCATGCTGTGTGTATGTGTGTGTGTTTGTGTGCATGCATGTGTGTGTAATGACCGTGAGCAGTTTGAAAGAATCGCCCACTCAGGCATTAGACAACAGGCAGATTAACACACTCCCTCTCTTCTTTCTCTGAGGATAAAGGTGGTGGAACATAATGAAGAGGATGAAATAAAACGCAAAGAAGAAGAATGGCTGGAAGACACACGAGAATGCAAAAACAGCATTATTACATGCATCTATTAAAAAAAGAAAAAGGAAAAAATGTGGACGGAAATAAGTATGTGTGACAGAAAAGACAGAAAAGGCAGGAGTATATATATGTGTTATATGTTGCCCCTAATCAGTAGCTTCTGAGAAGAGAAGAGAAGAGAAGAGAAGAGAAGAGAAGAGAAGCTCAATCATATAGGACTTTAGAGGCAGACTGAAGGGAAAAAAGACAAGCAGCAGAAGAAAACGTGGGGGGAGTGACTGTACTGTAATTCTGTCCATTCCCCCATCAACTTCTCCCAAACTCACTCCTTATAAGGAAAGACATGGCTACCGCAGGGACACACATACACAAAAACGCAGAGAGAGTAAGTGAGAGGGAAAATTCGCAAAATCACAGCCTTGTGTGAAAGCAGAGAAAACTGACCCTGTGCTTCTTTTCAGTTTCAGATTGTTCTGTCTTTCCACTGTAAAACGAACACTGGGTCTTTCTGAAAAGAAAACCATGGGGAAAGAGTGCTGTTTCACCGTGTCTCTGCATTGAAGTTAAAGTTTTATAACACTCCTGAGTGTACAAGTCTCCTCCCTTTTCTCTCTCGCTTGCCTTGCTCTCTTTTCAGTTACAGTTTACTCTCTACATGCATATAAACCCTTCTTGTGCTTTCTAGCCCACACTTTGTTACCTTTGTCGTCCTCTCCTCTGTCCATCTGTTTTTTGGTGCCCTGCTATCACTCTCTGTATTTACTTTATTCCCTCTTCCTTTCATCCCTCTCTCTCACCTATCTCTCCATCCTCACTAAATAAACACACAGGTTTGGGGACCATCTGTTACTGATGAGCATTCGTGTGTGAAAAACGCACACACACACACACACACAAAATTATCCTAACACAATAATTGGAGGACACACACAAATGCTGGGATAACTGCAGCAATAGTGTTTTATTTATTTGACTTCAAAAGGTAGAAGGTGGGACCGTCTGACACAAGTACATAAACCTGCACATGCAAAATGACAGCATGCATACACACACACACACACACACACACACACACACACACACACACACACATAGAAAAAGCAGTAATAATGAGTCATGAGTCCACATGCAGAGGATGGAAAAAGGCACAGACTGCAAACAACAGAAGGAGAGAGGATAGAGACAAAGATATCATCATCACTGCATGTGGAGAAGTGACTTTTTAAAACTTTACTGGCCCTGCCTGCTGTCTTCTCCACAAGCACCCTGTATCACAGTCACTCTCTCAACCATCCGCACACAGATCCTCTCAGTCAAGCATCAATCTCTCCACTGTGTTTAAAGAAAACCTTCCAGAAACAACGTCTTATTTGTTAGTTTTTGACCATCCCTTCTGTCTGTAATAATGTTCTTGAAACTGCAAAATGTGTATTGTACTTGTCAAATTAAAGACACAAAAAACAGACATATGGTTATATGCAGTCCCTGAAACTGCACAAAACTATTTGCAAATTAAACCAGTGGAAAACTATGAGATCAGGTATGAAACCCAATTTAACATACTGCTTTTATTATGAAATTCTCCTTCATTTACACTAGGTGTGCTTATTTCCAAATGAACAGCTTTCAATATGAACCACTATAGTGAAAAAAAGCTTGATATTTCCATCTGCAACACATGCCCCCTTCTATATCTATAAATGGCAACCATAAGGCAGTGAGAACAGAGCAGAACAGATACTCAGTTCAATTCAATTTTATTCATAAAGCACCAAACCAAAATAACAGTTATGGAGCTTTATTTTGCAATGTTAGAAAAAAAAACGTTCAACAATCTGAAGATGTACTGTGAGCATTCTCCTGGAGATTATGAAAAGGAAGAATTCCCTTTTAACAGGAAAAGCCCTCCAAAGAAAGGAAAAGGGCTCAAGGAGGGGCAGCCCTCTGCCATGACCGGTTGGGAGGTGAGGGGGAAGAGAAAGAAAAAAGGAGATTGCAGAGAGACAAGGACAAAACACAAACTATAGATGAGAGAATACAAAAGTTAATGACATGCGGTAGTGGCAAATAAACACATGGGGAGTGAGGAGTGGAGAAGAAAAATTTAGTGCATCATGTGAAGTCTCCCCCACAGCCTGAGCCAATAACAGAATAATTATGGGATGGTTCAGGGTCGCCTGATCGGGCCTGACAGCTGAAGGCTCTGCCACACAATGTGCTTTTAGAAACTCTAGGGACTGCAAATAAGACTGTACTAAAAGGTCTTTAAGATATGATGGGTCTGATCATTCAAGTCTTTGTATGTGAGGAGAAGGATTATAAATTGAATTCTGGATTTAATAGAGTGCCAGTGAAGAGTAGTTAATATTGTAGAAATATAATCTCTCTTTGTAGTTTATGGTAGCACTCTCCCTGTGGCATTTTGGATCCGATTAGATATGCCACTGACTGTGAGACAGCAGGGAAGGAAAAGTGGGGCTAGAGGTGGGTTGCAAAGCAGCTCACAGATGCACAACATCTGTGGGCAGGCTAAAGAGACATTTATACTATGCCCTCAGAAGAGGCACAAATCATGCTTTGGTGTAATTTTGGCCGATTGTGTACCTATCAATTTTTATAACCTCATGTGGGTGGCATGGCTGTGGTGGCTAGGTTGAAGACAGAGGTATGTGATTCCGGCAGCTTTTACTGGCTTTTCAATGACATATCGGTGCAGAAGCTCAAAGATTCCCAGATCATGTGCAATTTCGTTACCCGCACTACTACAGAGATTTAAGACAAGTGGCAAAACCTACAATGCAGGCGAATATGGCACAGAGTATAAATGGGAACGCGGATGTGGGTGACATTATTATTTGGGCACAACATGACCAAAACCATGATTTATTTGAGGTTTACCAATAGGATGTGTAGAAGGGTAGCAGCTGAGCCATCAGCTGAAATCAGCTAGCACTGAGTTGAGATGATCTTCTGGGATTGCAACTGAGCTTGACCTGATGTCATGCTTGAACAAACGCTACGCTCGATTTAATCTGGTTAAAGCCCTGGCTTCATTATAACCTCTTCAATCGTCCGATTTTGCTGTACTGATATTTCCAGATCACAGAAATCGCCTTTATAGTTCAATGTTACCATAACAAATAGAGCTGAAACCAAAAGTAACCAAATAATAAATGGCCTGTATTTGTATAGCGCTTTACTTAGTCCCTATGGACCCCGAAGCGCTTTACAGTACATTCAGTCATTGGTGATGGCAAGCTACATTGTAGCCACAGCTGCCCTGGGGCGCACTGACAGAGGCGAGGCTGCCGGACACTGGCGCCACCAGACCCTCTGACCACCACCAGTAGGCAACGGGTGAAGTGTCTTGCCCAAGGACACAACGACCAAGACTGTCGGAGCCGGGGCTCGAACCGGCAACCTTCCGATTACAAGATAAACTGCCAACTCTTGAGCCACGATCGCCCCATAAGCTAATTATAGGAAGAAGAAATTTCATCGGCTTATCAACAAGTAATTCTGTTTTTATTTCTAACCAAACAAATACCCATTGTACTCAGCTGACTGACTGAATCAGCGAACAGAAAAAGAGACACCGGAGATTACAGGGCTGAAGGGCTGCAGGTGGGACTCCTGGACAAAATCTTTACAGAGTAAATCTGTCTTCAAGCTCTGCTTTTTCTCTTTGACTCTTTCCATAATTCTGTAATTTCTCCTCTTCTTCTGTTTTATCTGCCCCCCCATCTCAGAGAGCTACATGTGGTTAAGACTCAGGTGTCTAGTTTATTGAAAAAGAAATATTTATCAAGGGCCAGTAATGACAGGAAAGTAGTACAGTGCAACTATTTCTATAGCATCTTATTTTACTTTTTATTCATGCACATACATTTCCCTTCATTTTTCCACATCCCGACGTTCTTTTTCATCACCTACTTTTAAGTCCGTTCTTTCTTTCTCTCCTGTCACATCAACACCCATCAGTCTTTCTCTACATTTCATCTGCAATCTTCAGCCCAATTTGTCTGTGCTATTCATCTCTCCTTTCACCACTCACCCCCCTGCTTCCACGCTGATCTATCCTCCACTCTCCTGATTTCCTCTCTCTGACTCGCTACATTTTATACATCTTTACTCAATCCACTCTTCCTGATCCATTCTTCACTATCCACCCCCTCTTTTTTAAATCTACGGCAGCATACAGATTGCCAGGCGAAGCATTTTCCCAGCCAGCTGGCACAGAAACTCTTACTGGAAACATTTTTCTTTTCTGTGCAGTAAATGGAAATCTAACACAGGAAACAATTGGCAACGTCAGTTTCTATTGGATTTGAACTCATGAGGACAATCTTAGTGCCAGCTCGGAGTAATGAAATTAAAACTTAAATCCAGGTGTAATAACATTAAGTGCTGAGGAATGATTACAATGTAAGTTTTGAATCAGTCAGCACAGAAGCTAAAGTCCAAAGGATATCTCTTAGTTTGATGTTTTACCTTTAATTCAAACTGTGCCTTGTTCTCTATTTATTGAGCTCTCAATTGATAAATGTATTTTATTGAGGATTCAGAAAAACATTTCCACCGCAGTGAGGGAAGAGACCTCGGCTCTGGTGGCACCATCCATTTACACATTAACCTGAAGGCCTGATTTACTGCCATGTTCATGGAGTGGAAAATACACTCAAGTGCCAGTTTGTGTTTCTATCTATCCAACTTTGCTGCTCAAGGCAAAAGAGAAAAGGAAAAATGACAGAAGAAACACGAAAGAAAGACCATCTTCTCTGTTTCTCCTCTCTGTTTATCTCCTCTATTCCTCCACCTGAAGGGAAAATGTCGCCCAGGTGTGTCGGGAACTGTGCACAACTGCCTGTTTGAATTACCCTCTTACTTATCCAGCCTCATTCACACTTTCACAGATTCATTTCTCCAAAAATAAACAGAAAACAGCACCTATGGCTTCAAGTTAGACCAATATGCAGTACATACAATGCTTAGACAACTTTAAATGAATTGTAAGAAGAGGCATGCCAACAAACTCCTATATTATGATGGGGAAAAACATTTTCTGCCTCTCTACAGTAACACACACACACACACAGAGTTTTATTTCCCATCAGCGCCTTAACTATGAAGCTAAATAACTGAAAAGAATGAAAACAGTGCAGCAATATAAAAGCGATTGGCAGCCAAAACAAAAAGACACACATGGGTGAGCGTGCACGCACACTCACACAATCATACTTGTAATATCACAACACTGACATGTGCCTTCCAATTCTTTAAAACCCACAAATTTTTGCATGCAAGTAGAGAGATATGAACAAAATAAAAATAGTAAGTACAGAGTATGTAGACGTTCTCTGCAAGATAAGCACCTGCAAGTCTGTGTCTATGTGCGTGATTTGTATATACGCTTAACCCATATGCAAATACAAATACACAACAATACACATTTTGTGCCCCCGCAGACACACAAACACAGACACACACACACACACATGTGCACACAAAAGCCCAATTGTACTGACGTGCACATAAGCCTGCCAACAAGGACACAGATTCCCTCATGGTACTCTCTTTCACATCCAGCATACAAACACAACAAAAGATGCATACATCCAAATGACAATGCACACAAACACACCCCACATAAATAAAGAGAGCACAGCACATACATGCACACACACATTTACATAATCACAACCACTCCTGACACGTGCATGAGGCTGCTATCAAAAAACAAGCAGGCCGAAAAAAACTATTTCATACATACACACAGTCGCTTTCTCTCTCTGAGTGTCTTTCACACACATTCTCACACATGTTGCTTCTGACGTCACATGACTCGCCGCGAGTACAGTAGATGACAGATTGCATCTAGCAGCTCCAGAAATGGACAGACAGAGCGGTCATTGTTCAGACGGGGTGATTCAACGCTGGGACAAACTGCGTAGAACAGGCAGTAAGACTCCTATACTTAAAATTAGGAAAACCTGTTAACAATTACAACATGTAGCACAACATGCATATCACATTACACTTTAATCTGATTATTTAGATTAGACTGCAGACCAAATAGCAGCATGCTCTGTTTTTTTTACTTTTTCTGTCGTGCACGGATTTATTTTTGGGAGAGAACACCAACAAATGGAAACTATGATGCTGAGTTGCTGGACGCCATGAATACTAACTGCTATTGTGAGTGTGTGAAGTCACATATTTTTTAAAGGAAACTGAAGGAAGCGTGACGGAGAGAGGAGATACAAAAAGATAAAACTGCTTTGTTTATGAAACAAATTAACAAAGAGAGGGAAAGGATGGGGAGAAAGTAGGGAAAGTGATGCTTCCCTTGTGCATTCCAAACATTCCTTCATCATTTTTTTTCCCCCCGCACTCTCCCCTCTTCCTGCACAAAACATTGTACTTACCTACTGTGATCAAAGGGGTGGAACAAATCGGGTGAGCGCACTCAAACACGCACACTCAAACACATTTCAGAAATTGAAGCAAGGCCGTGCACTAAACGTGACAAGTAAGACAGACAACACTGAACAGAGTGGACATGTGTATGCAGATCAATAGATTTGTGAGACTATGGTGTGTCTATTCTATTGAAACGAGTTCTGTGGAAAACCTGCTCCACGGGTGAAGAGTGAGAAGAGGAAGAGGAGTCCCATAGTAGGAGTGAAATGGTGAGGCTATCGAAGAAGAGATGGAGAGGGAGTCAGCAATAAGCAGGAGGAATAACTTGATGCGAGCAATCAAGTAGAAGAAAATTAAACAATATAAAGCAAATGAGAGTACAGCAGGAAAATAATAATCTAAACCTCAGCATGGACATGACACAAAAGCCTCTCATTTGATTCAACTGAGAACCTGGCAAATTTCCTGTATTTGCCCAAATTATTTGTTTTCATCTGAAAGACACATAAAACCCCTGTGAGTTTGTCAGAGCTCTGGAGCGACTAGGGATTGGTGTTGAGAACCCGTACTAAATTGGTACCTGTACCAGAACCAAGGTACAGATAGAATCCAGGACAAACAAACAAAGTTTTATCCCTCCTATAACACAGTTGACTTCTGGTGTTAGGCGAGTTTGTTTAACATTGCTGTTCGTTTCTCAATCGCAAGACAGGAAAACAGTCTTTGAAAGATTTACCTCATTACAGGAGAGTCATGCTGGTTTAAGCACTTTTTGCTGAGTAGCCATTGCTAGCATAGCCACAAGTGCTAGGCATAATAGCAGGGTTTTGTCATGTTTCGGCTGTGTAAAGGCAGGAGAAGGACCCAAACGCAAAACTCACCGAGACGAAAGTGAACTCAAAACACTGCTTTATTGCAGGCTAGTACAAAAAATATAACAAACCTAAACTGGGACATGGATAACTGGAGACACACAGGGAAACACAGCCATGAGGGAGAACGCCACCCAGAACTAAGGGAGACGCAGACCTAAATACACAGAGGGTTAACGAGGGAAGTGGGAGCACACGAGGAACACAGGTGACACTGATAATCATAACAAGACAAGGCAGGAGAAAACGCAACACTGACGGGAGACTGTCAAGGTAAAACAGGAAGTACAGAGGTTCAGACAGGAGGAGAGAGAGCACAGACATAACGGGCTGGGGAAAACATGGAATAAAACACAAGGAGGGGAGACGAGGGCTCACAGATACACAGAGGGGCACACAGGGGGTAAAAGTCACAAGGGGAAACCAAATAAGAAACAACTTAACAGAGCAACCCAGGAACCATGGCCTAAATAAAGAAATACACGAGAACCAAGAAAGCTGGGCCAACATGGCCCAGGATCATGACATCACCCCCCCCTCAAGGGCTGGCTCCCGACAGCCCAAACCCAAGAACCAAAACACACGAAAAAACAGAAAACAACCCACCCAGGGCGGGAGGCGGGGGACCAGGACGGCGGGACCGAAACCAAACGAAACACAAGGAGCATGACACCAAAAACCGAGTTCATGAATACACAAGAACAGTCCAAAACAAAAGATTTCGGAGTCCAGGGAAGCAGTGTCCACAGAGAACAGAGGGTCGACCCGGGGGCGACAGCACAAAAGTTCACAGTTCAGCTGTTCCGGAGGCCGGCCACGTGAAAAGCGGCAGTGGCAGCAGAACGGGTCCGGAGGCCGACCGCGTGGAAGACGGCGGCGGCAGCAGAACGGGTCCGGAGGCCGACCGCGTGGAAGACGGCGGCTCTCAAGCGTCGGGCGTACTGGTCGAGGCTTGGTGGGCACAGGACCAGACGAGGTGGGACCAGACAACGGAGTTGGACCAGGCGACGGCGTAGGCGGAGCAGAAGCCGATGCAGGGGCCGGACCGGGCGGAGCAGAAGCAGATGCAGAGGCAGATGCAGAGGCTGGACCAGGCGACGGCGAATAGAACCCTCCACCGAAGACGAGGAGCAGCTGGAGAGGTTCTCCTGAACCCCCAGCGGAGACGAGGAGGTGCTGGCCGGGCTGACCAGAGCTGCCAGCGGAGACGAGGGACGGCTGGAGAGGTTCTCCTGAACCTCCAGCGGAAACGAGGAGGTGCTGGCCGGGCTGATCAGAGCCGCCAGCGGAGACGAGGGACGGCTGGAGAGGTTCTCCTGAACCTCCAGCGGAGACGAGGAGGTGCTGGCCGGGATGATCAGAGCCGCCAGCGGAGACGAGGGACGGCTGGAGAGGTTCTCCTGAACCTCCAGCGGAGACGAGGAGGTGCTGGCCGGGATGATCAGAGCCGCCAGCGGAGACGAGGGACGGCTGGAGAGGTTCTCCTGAACCTCCAGCGGAGACGAGGAGGTGCTGGCCGGGCTGATCAGAGCCGCCAGCGGAGACGAGGGACGGCTGGAGAGGTTCTCCTGAACCCCCAGCGGAGACGAGGAGGTGCTGGCCGGGATGATCAGAGCCGCCAGCGGAGACGAGGAGGTGCTGGCCGGGCTGACCAGAGCTGCCAGCGGAGACGAGGGACGGCTGGAGAGGTTCTCCTGAACCTCCAGCGGAAACGAGGAGGTGCTGGCCGGGATGATCAGAGCCGCCAGCGGAGACGAGGAGGTGCTGGCCGGGCTGATCAGAGCCGCCAGCGGAGACCAGGGATGGCTGGAGCGGTTCTCCTGAACCGCCAGCGAGAAGAGATGCAGAGCCAGCAGGTGCGGAGACCTCTGGCTCAGTGGACGCTAACTGTAGCTGCACAGGGCACGCAGTCGGCTTAGGATGCAGCGGCTGGGGCTGTGCAGTGCAAACAGTCTGTCCAAGCTTTGTCAGCACCACGCAGTCCTCAGCTGGCTGAGTGGGCTCCCAAGAGCTTCTAGCAGAGGGTGGCAGTAACTGAACGGGTTGCAGAGCTACTAACTGAGCTGGTGACAGAGTTAATGACTGAGCTGATAATGACTGAGCTGATAACTGTGCTAGAGACTGAGCTGGTGACAGAACAGGGAACTGTGCTAATAACTGAGCTAATGACTGCGCTATGGACAAAAGTGCAAGTTGTAGCGGTGGTTGCAGTGATGGTGGATCAGCAGGTAGTTGAGCTGGTGACTCAGCAGGTGTCTGACTCTTGGCTGCTCTCCTCCGGGGAACAGGAACGGGTACTGGGCCTGGCCGAACACCAGCCATCCCCACCCGAGGAACACATACGGGTGCAGGGACGAGCTGGGCTCTGGCTGCCTTTACCCTGGGGGCCGGTGTAGGTGCAGGACATAGCTGGACCTCTGCTGCTCCCACCCGAGGAACTGAGACGGGTGCAGGAGTCGGCAGGGTCACAGCTGACCTCACCCGGGGAACCGGAACAGGTGCAGGCAATGGCTGGGTGTCCATCAACCCCACCCGAGAAGCAGGTACGGGTGCCGGGATGAACGGAGCCGCTGCCAGGCTGGGGGTAGAAGCAGGGACCAGCTGGACCTCAGCCACCCTCACCCGAGGAACTGATACGGGTGCAAGGGGAAGCTGGGCCCGCGCTGCCCTGGGTACAGGAGCTTGAGTTGGAGAGCTGAGCTCAGGAGCAGTAACAGACACTGGGAAAACCAAGTTAATGGCACCAAACACAGGTTCAGAAAACGGAGACTTATGGCAGGCCAATTTTAGCAACTCTGCGGTTCTTAATCTGTCCATGTTGGAAGTAGCAGTCTTTAAAACAGTCATTCTACAGAAGGATCCAGGCTTAGCAAAGTTAGAGCCTGTAATCCTTGGCTCAGAAGGAGCCGTTATAGAAATAGGAGCATTCACATAGCCTGTTTCTACGTATGCAGGAGCAACACAGTCCAGGAGTGAAGAAACACCATTCACAGTCTCATGTTCAGCAGGTACAGGAATAGGGGAGTTAACACAGGGGGTGTCTGAAGCAACTGGGTGCGAAACTAACTCAGGAATAGGCAACTCGGGCTCCCTTAGCAGTTTACACATGACGGACGGCAACTTGTTGCCCTTAACCTCAACAACAGTAATTGAATGCACAGTCTTAGTATTTGCAAAACCTGAGTTAATAGACCTCGCCGCAGCTATTGTTAACTCGAGAGGAGCAACATTGTTTATCCCTGGAGATAGTTTCAGAGTTAGCAGACATGGTAAGAAAATCTAAACGTGGCAGAGGGTCAGAAGCAACCTGAAGAACAGAAAGCGCAGCCCTTGAAGGCTGGAAGACACACAGTTCATTCACCAGGGGGCCCTTTCCGGTTTCAGCAGGAAGAGGAACCCCGGGACTGTTTGTTTTAATATTTAGTTCACAGGTATGCACCTCAAAAACAGTATTTTGCTTATTGACGGCGTGAGTATCAGGCTGTGTGTTAATTACTGCTGACCTGGGAGGAGCAAAGGAAAAACAGTCATTCTCAAACATGGGTGTGAGGGTAGGTAATGCAGGCGCTGGTTTAACTGACCCAGAATTACTAGACACAGAGTTAATGGCCTCTGGGATGACATGCACAGGGTTTACAGCGTCAGAATCTTTTACTGCAGCCTGAAAAAGAGTCTCTAGGGGGGCGATGAACTCAGTCTCATGCTTAATGGGTGCAGAGGTGAACTTAGGAACGTTATGAGACCTGGAAACACAGTCACTTTCAACATTACTATTCCTCTCTGGGTTACGGACATGAAAAACTGCGGACTGAGGAATAGAACACTGACCGAGTCGGTCCGGCTCGGAAGTGGCATGGAATAAACAGTCAGCTTCACTCACCACCGGAGTTTGCCCAGCAACACTTGGGTGACGACGGCGTGAGCGCCGCTTTTTCCTGGGAACTGTGCCGTGAGTTCCCGGGGCTGTAGACGCAGGCGCCTCTGAGACGTCGGCTGACTGGGCCGATGACGGGTCGAGCTGCGTCGACGAGCCAGGGAGCTTATGCAGCTCCGAGCGTGGAAGCCCCAGGAAGAGCGCAAAGGACTGCAGCGGAGATAGGCTGCTTGTGGGAGGCACGAAATCTCTCCTCGGCCGCCGAGTAACCCTCTTCTTTGCGCGGGACATGGGCGGCGATCGGGGAGGTGAACCGGAAGTTGAAAAGGCCGGAGGAGTTGCGGCAGGCGATAGGCTGAATCCCCCGACTCTTATCACCGGGGGACGAGGTGAAGAAAAGGCAGTAGCGTTTGCAGTTTGGAGGCTGCGCGGCCCACCTAGAGCCAATCGAGTCCCATAAAAGGCAGACTCGCGCTCCCGGGCATGCCGAGCCTCCTGCCTTCTCCTCTCGCTAGGGAAGGCGGAGTCTGCACGCTGCCGATTCCGTGGGGAGTTTGCTGGGTCCATTACTGGTGGCGTTCTACTGTCATGTTTCGGCTGTGTAAAGGCAGGAGAAGGACCCAAACGCAAAACTCACCGAGACGAAAGTGAACTCAAAACACTGCTTTATTGCAGGCTAGTACAAAAAATATAACAAACCTAAACTGGGACATGGATAACTGGAGACACACAGGGAAACACAGCCATGAGGGAGAACGCCACCCAGAACTAAGGGAGACGCAGACCTAAATACACAGAGGGTTAACGAGGGAAGTGGGAGCACACGAGGAACACAGGTGACACTGATAATCATAACAAGACAAGGCAGGAGAAAACGCAACACTGACGGGAGACTGTCAAGGTAAAACAGGAAGTACAGAGGTTCAGACAGGAGGAGAGAGAGCACAGACATAACGGGCTGGGGAAAACATGGAATAAAACACAAGGAGGGGAGACGAGGGCTCACAGATACACAGAGGGGCACACAGGGGGTAAAAGTCACAAGGGGAAACCAAATAAGAAACAACTTAACAGAGCAACCCAGGAACCATGGCCTAAATAAAGAAATACAAAAATACACGAGAACCAAGAAAGCTGGGCCAACATGGCCCAGGATCATGACAGGTTTATGCTTAAGAACACAGGATAAGCATTTTATTCTGGCATAGAACTGACTACCAAGAATCGTGTATTTCTACTGTTATTGGTATCTCGACAGCCCTAGTACCAAGAGCATCGGTATTCATATTATATTAATAAAATCCTAACTTCAACAATCTTTAAGAATGCCACACTAAACGAACCCCTTTAACTCCATCATCACACAAAAAGCCTCGGTGAAGCCTATTAAAAAGATTTTTGCTTATTTTTTTGTATTTTTGCTCTATGTTTTTCCAATCATAAGTCAATTTAATGTAAGAAAGCAGTAAAAACACTCATCGAATTAAATGAGATGTGAAGCTTTGCATGATTTAACACTAAATAAAGTACACATGTTCAAAATATATATGTTCAAGCTATATTATTAATTGGATCTTGCCTCTATACATATGAGATCAAGGCTGCCTGTCTTCCTGGCTTTTACAATGAGACACTGAATGTACTTGTGAGGAAAGGAAAGACACAAGGAAGTCCGGAGACAAAAAAGAGGAAAAGATAAAGAAAGAAGCTGGCGGAACAGAGGTAAAGATAGTAGGCTGAGCATGTAGGAGGAGGTGAATAAGTAAGGAGGAAAGGAGGGAAAGGAAAGACAGAGGGTGGAGAAGAGATGAGCATTCCTCAGCAGGGGCATGAGCCACTGTGCATGTGTGTGCGTGTGTCTCCGAACTCACATATCCCAAAATTACTGGGAGGTAACTTAATTCGATTTCTAACGCGAAGATGATGGCGAAGACAGAGAGCGGCAGGAGGGAGGGTGGAAAGAGAATGTGAAAGCTGACTTAGCATGTGATGACAGAAATAGAAGAGAAGGAGAATGACTAAGAGGGGAGAAAAATGGGAGTGGGAGGAAAACAAAAAGCCAGAAAACACTGAAAGAATTAGACAGAAAAAGAGAAAGTGGCAGGACGGCGAGAGCAGGCAGTGAAACGGATTGTGTTAAATGGGTGTGATTTATCTGGAGGAAAGAACGGGAATGAAAGTGAAAGGAGAGGGGGGGTGAGCGTACAGAACATATTTTCCAATAACAGAGATCATGCCTTGGCATGTGCATTCACTCACTGTTATGGCACAGCACAGTCACACACATGCACACGCACAAAGCAGTGTGTGCATGTGTGTGTGTGAAGGCAGCTGAGGATTAGTGTAGGGCTGGCAGCTGGCCAAGTACATGATAGATTAATCAACTTATCATGTGCTCCTTTGTTTGATCTATTCTCACACACTGAACCACTCTGAATTAATGTGGACACGCAAAACACACATCTAAACTCAGCATATCAGGAGCCACGCACACACCGCACATGTTCCAACACCTGTGAAACTGGCTGAAATTTCTCTTACACTGATTTAATATTTGGTGATGTAATTTCACAACCTGAAATCCTTTCCCACTTTTTCCCCGCATTTAAACATCAAAGCCTGTCACACACACAAACACACACGCATGCAGAGATCAGAGCAGGTGTTAAATTGCCAATGCGACAAACTAGTACATGGGCCAGTCGTCACAGACATGGTTGTATCAGCAAAAGTGGATGACACGATCAGTTCAGGTTTAGGAACTGGTGACACCACTATGACAGAAATGTGACATCATCTGTTAACTCGCCAATCAAGCATAACGCCTTGTCTTCACATTAAGTATGGATACAACGATCTTTACAAGCTTTAGGTATCTGCTGCCACCACCAAATCCTGGAATGACTCATTTACACTTAAAAACATCTTAAGACACCGTTTAACTCCACCTAGACATACCATCACCTTCTTTGCAAAAAATTGGATTCTACATAAAATGTAAACAAAAAACAGAATGCAACAATTTATAAGTCTCATAACCCCTTAATCTATTCATAATTGAACACAAAAACATATATAACCTGGAAAATGTACCATTATAAGGAACAAATAAGATCATCTTGAAGCAACGTTATTGAAGCAGCACATCTCAAAAAGCTCATAACAGTCTGCAAACATCTGAAAACTGAGGAGACCAGTTGCTGGACAGAGTTGCTGGACATTTGGGAATGTTGTCCTATTCTTGATTCTAGCTGCTCAACAGTCCTTCGTCCTCTTTATCCTGTGTTTTGTTTCATGATAGGCCAAATGTTTTCAGCTGGTGAAAGGTCTGGGATGAAGGCAGGCCAGTTCAGCACTCGGACTCTTCTACTACAAAGCCATATTGTTGTATTGGATACAGTATGCAGTTTAGCGTTGTCTTATTGAAATTTGCAAGGATTTCAGTTAAAAGACATCATCTGGATGGCACATGTTCCTTTAAAATGTGTAAAACTGAGATTATGGTGTTTGATAGTCACACTCCACGAGACCAGCTAGCTGCCCGATTTGGTCCCATTGCTGGCTTTCTTACAGATACTGTAAGTAATCTAGGTGTTTGTCTGGATAGTTCATTTAAGCTGGATAAACAGGTTTCCTCAGTGGTTAAATCTGGCTTCTTCCAATTGCCAAACTTAATATCTGATCTTGAAAAAGTGATACATGCCTTTGTGACCTCCAGATTAGATCATTGTAACTTGCTCTACTCTGGACTCCAACTTGCTCACCTCCAAAGATTACAGCTCGTTCAGAATACTGCGGCTCGCCTCCTAACCGGAACTAGAAAGTTTGCCTCTATTACTCCAGTGCTCTCTGACTTACATTGGCTGCCTATTAAATTTCGTATTGATTTTAAAGTTCTGCTGCTTACTTTCAAATGCCTAAACAACCTTGCCCCTGACTATCTCACCGACCTCCTCAGTCTCTATACTCCCAGCCATTCTTTACAATCTTCCGGTCAGTTACTTCTGGCCCAGCCCAGGCACAGCCTGAAGACTAGGGGTGATCGTGCTTTTGCCTCTATAGCACCAAACCTCTGGAATAGTCTTCCTGCTACCATTTGTGCCTCTGACTCCATTCAATCCTTTAAAGCACGCTTGAAAACTTACCTATTCAACCTGGCTTTTCCGACTAATTCTCACCGCTCATTAATTGCTGTATCGCTACTCATTTCTCTGGATAATCATGATCTCTCCCTAGCTCTACTTACTAATGCTTTTTGTTTGTTTTCTCTACTTTCTCTATTTTACCTTGTTTTAATGACTTCCTGTTTAGTGTTATCATTTACTGTTATTTTTACTGTGAAGCACTTTGGTGTACCCCCTGGTTTTAAATGTGCTATATAAATAAAATTGTATTGTTTAAGAAGCCAGATGGTGTCGCTCCTTTTTACCTATTAGGACGCAATGTCCATTTTTTCCTAAAAGTATTTCACATTTTGATTTGTCTGACTACTTTGCCTCAGTCCTTTTTAAATGAGCTTTGACCCAGAGAGGACGGCAGTGTTTCTGTCATGTCCACACTTGGCTGCTACTTTGTTTGCATGACCTATATTTGTAGATGGCACGGTGAACTATGTTCACTTACGGTGATTTCTAAAAGTCTTCCTGACCCTGTGCAGTGGTCTCCACATCAGAATCATGGCTGTTATTTAATTCAGTGCTATCTGTGGGCCTGAATGCCACGGGCATACTAAATTAAGTATTGTCCTCCGTCCCTGCGCACAGAGATTTCTCTAGATTTTCAATTATTCATAGTCGTGGCAATTCTAAGATGAGGAACATTATTCTGAAATTACAGATGCATTTTATTCCAGATTATTGCATTCTATCTATTGCCATTTAACATAATTCGTTTCAAAATGTTCTTACAGTTGCTTATTTTTCCATCTTTTTTTTTGTTCCATCTCTCATCTTTGAGACATGTTGCTCCCATCGAATTAAAATCAGCTGACAGCTTCTGTTATAAGATTTGAAAATCATTGCATTCTGTTTTTATTTACATATTATTCAGCATCCCAACTTTTTTTTACACTGGGCTTGGACATGCAAGTCTATAAATGCACTGAATTGGACAAGAGTATCAAGATAAATAAACAACAAAAGAAAAAAATCAATTTTGCATTATTTGTCCTATTTATTTTCACTACTCTATTTTCAGTTCAGTTTAGAGTTATTGCTTAGTGTTGTCATTTATGCTTGTGCTAGTTTCTCCTTTCCCTTTGAGTTCACCTCCTCTTCCTGTGGAGTGAAGCCGACAGAGATAGGTAAAGTAAAAATATTAAGTGAGTTGACAACAACACATTGTGTTCCCTTAAGTGCAACAAACGCTTCCAAAGCTTAAGAAAGTGAGAGAGCGAGAAAGGGAGAAGGCAACAGGGGAAACTGTGTCTTCGTATCTTCTCAGTTAGTCGCGTTGTGAAGTACCTCTAAACTGCTGGCCCTTTGCTGCTAGCATCTTCCATGCTGTGTTACTTAGTGTGAGTGACTGCAAGTGCACATGTCTGCGTGTCATCACTTGTGTAATATTTCAGCCTGCTGCCAGACTAACTGCATCACTTTCTTATCCAGATGGCTTCAGCAACAACAGACAGCTGGGAGTCCCCAACCAAGCAGCCTATTTCATCTGTTTACTCATCTTTGCTGATGCCTTGCAGCAGCAAGACAAATCCACCAGAACAGTCCAGAAAAATTATCAGGATATCATTTCTTTAGCATTTTACCTTTAAAAAAATGGGGCTAAACTGAGAGGAAGAGCTATGTCAGAGCTAGTTGAGGCTAAAAGCTGTCTAAAGCAACAGCTATAAAGACTTTCTACAAATCCAGGATGAGCTGAAATGATGGGAGAAATAACTGAAGTCTAAATAGGATATTAAAGTTGACATACTGCTCTGTCCATGTCTTAATTTGTTCTTCAGCTGAGCAGTGAGCTAAGACAGTCCAGGGATATAAACAATGAATCACTGTATTAGATTTTGCAACACAGAAACACACAGAGACATAAACAAGCACACACAGACACACACATCATTTCCCTACCTGTGTCTCTTCCTGTACGACTCTGTACTGTTCCTTCCAGACAGCCATCTTTGTGGCCTCATCCTTCCTCAGCGCTCTCTCTTTCTTCAGCTCTGGACTCCAGAACGTCTTAATGGAGTTCATAGAAGAACTCAACTTGGACTCTTTGGCCTCTAGCTGTTAGAATACAAAATCAAGCACAGTGACTTCATGTTAATAAATGTGTTTATTTGTTTGCATAAGTAAATTCTCCTTATAGCTATAATCTTACAACAGCAATTCCCACAGGAAGTCACAATGAAACAAACAGAAGATATCATATGTTGCATTATAAATGAATTTATCTTCATAGGCGTGGGTGTACGAGTACAAGCGTTCTTACGTCTCTGCGCAGCAGTTCGTTCTCCCTCAGCACTTCTCTCAACTGAGTCTGAAGGTCTGACATTGCACCTTCTCTCACCTGAGAACACACACACAAACAGTATTAGTCCACCATGTTCTTTTTACCACTAATAATAAAAGTTTCTGCTCATCCATATCATTTTAATTTTTTCAGTTTGAAGCTGCCACTGCTCGCAGTTTGTGAAGTGATCTTGGACCACAACACTGAACATGAAGCACTCTGTGCAAAAGCAACAGCTGACGCTGAAATTCCACACAAATCTGAAAAAACAAACATGTGCGGCCATTTGGGAGAGTTACTGCCTTTAAAGTCTAACAAGGCAAATAATTAATCGCTAGAAGATCAGAACAGGGTATTCTAGATATACACCCATTGGCCACTTCATTAGGTGCATGTGTTTAACTGCTTGTATATCTAATCAGCCAATCATATGGCAGCAACTTTGCATTTAGGTATGTGGGCATGCTTTGTATCAATGGTTCAGGATGGTGGTGATGGTGTAATAGTATGGAACATATTTCCTTGTCAGGGGTTGGGCCTTGCTTAACTGTCACAGCCTATCCATTCCTTTATGACCAAAGTGTACCCATCTCCTGATGAGGACACTGTTTCCAGCAGGATATCACACCATGTTCCAAAGCTAAAATCACTTCAAACAGATTCTTGAACATGACAATTAGTTCACTGCACTCAGATGGCTTCCACAGTCACCAGATTTCAATTCAATATAGCACAGTCTGGTGGAACAGGTGCATCATGGATGTACACCTGACCGATCTGCAGCAACTGTGTGATGCTGTCACATCAGTATAGACCAAAATTTCTGAAGAATAGTTTTAGCGCTTTGTTGAATCTATGCCATGAAGAGTTAAGGCAGTTATGAAGGAAATACCTAGTGCTGGCAAGGTGTACCTAACACAGAGGCCACTGAGTGTATTTTAGCAGGTCATGAATAACTGTGCTTAAATTCCCTTCATATACTACATAAAACATTTCACCAGGAATGAGAAAATGTTTAAAATATCAATGTTTCATTCATGATACCACCAGAACGACTCTATTAAGAATTAAACAGAACTCGGATTCATTTTTAACAAACAGACTCTGCTTTGGCTTTGAAAAACTTATTTGAGGTTTCTAGGCTGTGCACAGAGCCAGTTCTGCAAGTGCAAAAGTAGACCAGGTTAAGGAAAACATGCATGTGAAATGCAGAATAGAAAACCCTGTAACAGTAATTACAGCTGAAGAGATTAATTTTATTTTTGCTGCTTTTTTAAAGAAATAAGAAACAAGTGGAGGAGGCGAGCTAACTCTTCAGAGATGAGCTAGCAGGTTATGACTAATAGTGCAGAGGGAGTAGGACGGCAGACCTTAGTCTATTTAAACACACTGTGTGAATGCCCACACTTTTGTTGTTTTATTTGGTGTAGGGCGGACTTAAGAGGAAAAATTAACCATTCAACTCAAAAATCCCACATGCTGCATCTAGACCAGGTGTTTTAAACATGAGGCACAGGGCCATAATTGATCAGCCTAAAACTCCAAAGTGGCCAACTGGATTGCTTTGGAAAATGCTTTTGAAGAAGCGCATAAATTTTAGACTTTTTAACTGTATTTTCATTAGTTTTACAGCTTTTCTTACTGATACAGACCTTCCCCATGGCTCTTCATACTACACCAAAGTAAATAAGTAACAGATAAACAATTAAATGACAGGAAGTTCCTATTTATTCACTATTTACTAATGAAATCTATGATTACTGCAGTAAGATCGCTTTAAAAAGAAAAAAAAAGAAAAAAAAAGAGGGCATTCTATCAATTAACAAAAATTATCCATTTTATAATTGCAGGACAGTCAGCACAGTGAGTTAGCACAACTTTTTCTATAATTTTACAATTTAAGCTCAAAGCAGCATTTCTTTTCTATGCAGAAAAACTGACATTTATTCCTGAAATTTCTTTTTGATATTAAAATTTCTCTAAACTTCTTTACTCTGACAGAAAAATGAGTCTAACTGGTCAGTTAAGACCAAAGTGGTCCCATGTGGCCTCATGATGTAAAATGAGTTTGACATCCTTGATCTAGACAGAGCAAGAGCTAGATTTATCACCGAGGCTTCCCAAGCAAAATGGAATTTCTCTTTTTTTTAATGCTTCTTTCAGATTTCTGTATTTTGCTTAAATTGAGAGAAAAGTGAATTTTGACATCCCAAAACCAAAAAGCTGAACTAGAAAAATCATCATTGAGTATTTACATAATACAGCACCTTTTGAAAATGTTTTCCCTTCTACCACACTTTAGGTATGTCATATATGCTATATACAAAATTCTGTCCTGAAAATAAGAAAATTCAGCACTTTACCTGTCTCATAGAGTGAGGCACAGTAGCCGCCTGTGGAGACTGGTTTTGCATTTCCCCACCGAACGCTATTGCATCACTGGGTACAAGCGCTCCACTTCCACCTCCTCCTCCTCCAGAGTTTATATTAGGACTACTCCCCATTACAGCCGCTCTGACCCCATAGGGGACCCTGGCCCCAGCCCTCCCCAGGGTCATGGTGCTTTTGGGCAGCGAGGGATTCAACCCACTGCTCAGACTCCCAACGCCGACCGGGTCTTCAGCTGTGTCAGTGAAGTACATGGCACCAGTTGCATAGGCAGCATTAATAGACTGAATATTCTCCATGGATAAGGTTTTACCAGTGCCTGTAAGTCCTCCAGTGGAGCTGCTGCTGCTGTTTCGCCGATGTCCTAAACGTGGGGAGCGAGGCAGCCGTGGGGAGCGACCGGGACTCCCAGATGCTGACCCATTCCCATTGGATCCAACAACATCCAGCTTTGAGACGGAACGGGAACTGCCGTACATGGTGACAGGAAGAGTGGCGTGCACTACAGAGATGTGTGTGTGATCGAACAAGTAAATCAACTTAATCAAAGAAAAACATGCTCAAAATTAAAAGAAAAAAAAAAAGTAAGATGGATGTCCCCCACAAAAAAAATCAGTCAGTCTTCAACTTGGGCTCTTTTTGACTTGAAATATGTCATAGTGGTGATGCAGCTGTGATCAAGGCCTTTTCAACACCCTTGCTGTAATCCATGGGCTTTGTTAGAAAGTAGGAATCAATAGGGCATCCCTCTGGATAAAGCAAGCGAGGCAGTCAACAAGGGCTTGGATGATGGGATCACCTAAAAAGAAAAGAGATGAAGAGACTTGATTACTGGACAAAGACAAGCTGCACTTAAGGCACAAAGGAATACGATTTTTACTAGGCTGTGGTTTGGATCAGCACAGTAGCTGAGTAATCACATCTCTGAGTGTAGCTAGCAAATACAAAAGCAATCTGATGTGAAATAAATTGCACAACATTTGCCGGTCATAGCAAAGGTTTCGTTACTTGTTTTTATTTTGAATCACTTTTTTATGTTAATCTGCTAACAAGACAAAATGTGACTGAAAATGCCTCTTGAGTTTCTAGATGGAAGCTTGACTATTTCAGACAGTAATTGCCGCAGCTTTTGCACTGCAGCAGTGGCCACAAAACTGTGTCCACAAAGACACTTAAGGCACACTTAGCAGCCAGGCGTAAAGCTGCCACAGATGTCAGCATAAATTAACAGCAGGTTAAAGGACGACCTTACTGGCAAGAGTATTACACTGAGCTATATGCACACTCACAGCAAAAAGAAATTAGGGCTGATTTCTTTTTCTACAAAGGCTGCTTTGTCTCTCCACCACCCGTTATGCCTTGTTCTTAATCACACCGTCCACCATATCACCACTGTGTCCTAGAGCTGTGCAGCATCAGATAACATTCAATCAGCTGACTTCATATTTGGAACAAGCTTTGCTTTGCCTCTGTTCATTTCAGTCAGTTACATTTTTTTTGTTTTTTTGCTTGTTTGTTTTCATTTAATTCAATTAAATCATGCAATAAGATGCCAAGAAAAAATCATATTTAAAAAAGATGATGAATAAATTTCCAGCAGTCTGTATTTCTATTAAAGCCTCAATAAAGAGATCAGTTACAGTGGTAATTGTGAGTGTGAGTGTGTGTTGGATAAAAAAAATAACTAACTAAAACTGATCAGTCAGTCACATCAAACAGTTCTTGTAAATTTTTTTATTGCAGTGCTAAAAATGAAACACGCCATCCCGGCTGCGCTCGCCTGCGTAATCAATTTAAAGGAGTAATCCCAAATATTTTGAACATGATTTATGAGCCTGGGCTCACATGTTTGTGATAAATGTCTTTCAGGTTTCTGAAATTTCAAACTTCCTTTCATGAAGGCTATAAGCTTCCAGGGTTTCAAAACTTTATCTAGTATGTGGAACCCACTTATTATGAATCAAGTGGACTAAGTTACAGACTGAGCACCAATGTCTAGGGGTGGAAAATGGTAAAAGTGAGTAAATGCAGACTCTTGTGTTAAAATACCCAACTTAACAGCATGTTCACAGCTTCTATAAGTTTGTTTCACTACACAAGAGCCCTCGAATATGTTTTTTGGCGATGTTGGTGACGATCCTAGAAACAGCTGCGAATCTACAACACTGTGGCTGATGAAAAGAGGAAAAAAAATGTGAGATCCGAAGATGAAAAAAAGAAAAGAATTAAGGTGTTGCAATCGCCCGAAAACCAACTGAAACGCTGTCTCCGGTGTGAAGAATGGGCCGAAATTCCTCCACAACAGAGAATGATGAAGTCATGCAGAAAACGATTACTTCAAGTTACTGTTGCTAAAGGTTATTCTACAAGCTACTGAATCATGAAGTGTACTTATTTTTCACAGGACTCCGCAGAGACCTGTGAAAACTTTCTCTTTCACACCATCCAACAAATCAGTGCTTCAGTCTGGAGGATGTTTCCATATTTTATTAGTCTTTTATTTAGAGCTACTTAGTTATTTTCCTGTGCCGACACCCATCTTTAGTATACAGAGTATATTTCAAACTCTAAAACAATTTGGTGTGTATACTTGTCGGTACAGAATGTCAGAATTTCTCATCGTTTGGCTACTCTTTAAGCCAGTGATGTTATCTTCAGGTCAGTGGACCCAATGGACACCCACACTGGTCATCCGATCCATATCTCTTACAAGAAGTGCAGCTTCAGATACAGTCAGCGCACACAAGAATGGAAACTTGTTTTCCTTGTGCCTTGCCTTTTCACTATTAAACAATAATCCTTACAGAAAATGCAGAAATATTTACCCTCTACTTACATATAGCTGTTTTATCTTGAAGCTGATGTTTATCTGCAAGGTCATATTTAAATTGTTGCATTTACTTTGGGGCATCAATTCAAAATTAAAAGAATAATATTAGCAATAAAAGTTAAATGTAAACAAAAAAAGTCCATTCCTTAGTTTTATTATTTAATTAATTTCCCTGAGTATGTGAGTTGTGCAGCCCCTCAGTCAAACAATCTGAATTTTCCTTCACCCGAGCCTGGCTTTAAACAGGCGTATACTCCCCAGTGATGCTCTGCTAGGCACAGATCTTTGGCCAGGGAAACGTTACTGACAGCCAGTCAGTTACAGCCACACACACTCATACACTTTGAAACAAAAACAGGGACCATCTGCTCTATCCCCCTACGGGCCAAAAACACACACCTGGATAGAAACAGGCCAAAGACCTCCCTCTAGCACAGGCACACACCCACGCATGCACACACTGGCATACAGTATGGACATGCACATTCACACAGATCAAAACTGAGTAAAATGAATATATACGGAGAGATGAATCCATCCATACAAAAAAAATCCAAATAGAGACATTTCAAGTTTCCGCTGTGAGTGATCGTGTCATTATAAACACAGATACATCTAACGCTTGATTTGAACATGAGTCTGTGGAGATGGAGACAGAAAGGGTGGATTGGGGGCTTTCCTCCTCCTTCCCTAAAGATCTGATGACCTGTAGATAATCCAAGTGTTCACGTCCCAATTCTTGCTTTAATAGAAAAATCTACAGAAAGTCTTTTTTAGGATTTATTTAAGCATTTGTGGGCACATACAAGGCTGATTTTCAAATTGCTATGACTGACAAACTACATTGGGCACTGAGTGGTTGTGGCAATAAGATATTGGACAAGAGGCAGGGTACACAACGTACAGTCAGAATCTATCATACACACAGACTCTTTTTACTTTTATTTCCTTGAGGACTTCATGGAAAACACAGCACTGCCTGTGTTGTGTTTTCTGATGTTCAAGTCTGAGGGTCACATGAATAAACCACCAGTGTATCTCACAGGTTGAGGCTTGTGTTGGTTTGATAGCCAGAGCCAGAGGTCCAAAAATACAAAACAAAAACACCACCAACAACTCACACAAACCCGCCTATGATGCAGCTGGTATCATGAGATCAAACAAGCACTAGCATATGACTCTCCAAGACCCATCTGTCAAGAGGCTTACCCTTCCTCACGCCATTTCACACAAATGTAAAAAGGGCAACATTGCTCAGCCTTAAGAAACATCTGTTAAACAATGCTACACTGAAAGTTCAATAAGGTCATTCTTGACCTTGGAAACAGTAAAACTACACCTAAGGTCTATTCACTGGCTTAAATCAGATCAGAGCTTTTCCGTCTTTCAGTATTCATCAGCAGATGGAGTTTGCTGCACTTGAAGACACTGGGAAAATCTGTGTGAACTATTAATCAGTAAATTTATTTATTTATTTTTGCCTTATTCGATTAGAAATATTGTTTGAGCAGTTTTCAGTATTGGTGCTGATGTAGCTCTCTCTGGTGCTCTGCTTAAGCCACAATGTCTTTTGAAAATCCAGAGAATTCTAGAACAATGACACGCAACACGGGAAACATTTTAGCTTATTATGCTGTTCTACTGACACATCCATATAGCTGAGGTTCACGGACATTTCAACTGGAGCTGCTGTTCAAGTTGGTACTTTGACACACTCATCGCTAATCTTGTGAACTGTGCTCAAGTGTAATAGAAGTAAGGCTCGTGGGGAGGGAAGCTTTCTGAACATTATTTTTTGGGCAAAACTGATAAACCTTTTAGAAATTTTTACTGGATCTGACTATACTATACCTTTACCAGTGATCACTGAAATAAGGTTCTGACTCTGTCTGTTCATTAGATAAGGGCATCAAAGATGGCTGCAAGTTGCAACACTTGCTTTGTTAATGTTTTCTTGAACCTCATAAAATACCCAACTAAACTACCAAGCATTGGTAACATAATAGCAACAAATCAGAAGGTTCAATAAGAGACAATCTCTAAGAACTCTCACTCTTGGAACTTCCAGTTTCACTTTTCTTTTCTTTTTTTGTGTCTTTTTTTTTGATAGAAGAAGTTTTATGTAACTATGCACCTTTCATCTATTGTTTGGAGCATGCCATGTCATAAATTTTCAACTGTCCAATCAATATGCATTACCAGGATGTCTTATGGGCAATATCAGCTTCTTTGTGAGAAAAGGTTATCATTATTCCATACAAATCATCAATAATGTTTTTGTGACTATTTATGATTTTGCCTATAACAGGTATAAATAATTATTTTGACAATTTAGCTGTTATGTGAGTGCCCTTTAAGTGAATTATAGACAATCTGAGTACAATGGGATTAAGGCTTCAGTCACACAGGTCTAAACACCAGTTAGCAACCTCCTAGCAATCTGTGTATTCCCCAAGTAATGCGGTTGTAAATGTGGTTGTGATTCTTTTAGCAGGACGTAGAGAAGTTGCGACTGGAAGTACAAGAAGTTTGTGCAAGTGTGTGTGTATGAACGGGACTATCTGCCCAACGGTCTTTGTTGATACGCACATTATGCAAACTACCTACGAGAAGCTGGGGACATTTCTGCTCGAAATCCACCGTGCAGCTGCTCACTTTTGTTTTAGCGTCAAGAGCCTGCGCCACCACTGAGATATCTGTAAAGAATCCTCCACCTTCTGGAAACATTGGACAACCGAGCCTATAGAAGCATCATAAAACAACGTCTAAAATTAGTCTAGGTTTGACATTGAAAAGACGTCCACAATGACCACATTTGGATTATAAATAACCCGTACTTAGAGTTCTTACGGACATCAACACTAGACATTCATGAGACGTAGAAAAAAAGAAGTTGTTACAAAACAACCCCTTCAGTGGACCAAAATTGTACGTCCAAAAAACATGTCTCTCCAACGTCACTTTGCGCAGTGGGCAGTATCTTCCATACAAACTACGAATGACTATGGCAATTTGATAGCAACCAAAGCAGCTTCCGGTGACCACTTGCCAACTAGCAACCTTGGTTGCCAGGGGCTCACTGAGAGATTTTCAGGCCTTTAACAAAAATGGAAAGCCTCCCCAAAGTTTTGTTCTGACCTGATAATCTGGTGACAGTTTCGTGCACCCTTAGATGCTGAAACTATAACAATCATAGAAGTATTTATGGTTGAACGGCGAGCACTTAAATTTTGAGTGTAGACATCCATTATGTACATTGAGAGTGGAAAAAACCCCCAGTTATTTTTGTATTACAAAATAACCACAGATGTAAGTCAAGTGTAAGTGTAAGTCAAGATCGAATCCCAGACAAATAAATAACTTTTGGGCATTTTCAGTAAAAAAAGAAGCTTTCTATACAATAACAGTAAAACTACAGTTCACTAAAGTTTACTTGTTAGGAGACAACAAGATGTGTAAGACCTACAGAACAATGTTATACTTCATATCAAAATTTTACTTTTATCTAGCTGATAAATACATATCCAATCCTCACTATTTCTGGCTGTTTTACGCCAGTTTCTGATGGAAACAGTAGGGTTTTTAGATGCTAAAGGCTCCAGGATATTTACCATATAATTACTAGCATTGCTGTCTAGCAGTTAGTGACTGGTAAGTAGTGTCGAGCTGGGTTTTTAGAGATTTTATGCTAATAAACAGCTCCCTGCTGCAGCTGAAAACAGTGCTATTAGTGGATAAAAATGTATGCTGTAAAATCAAAACAACTACCTACAATGTGATACAAAGCTCTGCAGCTCAGCTGATTATCTTAAACAAACAGAAGCAGTCATGTAATCTTCAGCCAAGATAGAAAAGACTATTGATTATAGTAGTTTTAATTAGCTCTAATGATGCAGATACCAATGCAGAGCTTGTGATAGGACCAGGCAGACATCCTAGATGGCTCAAACAGAAGATCTGGTCGAGAAAGAAGGCTTTTTTGATTTTGTTACCTAATATGAGCGGCAGATGGTGCTTGGTTAGAATACCTAGACTTGAATGTCTTGTTTTCTCTCATCACCTCATTCCTGTAATGCCTCCTTTCCCTCTCTGACTCTCCCTTGTCTCCCTGATGCTTTCGCTTCCTCTCACTGCCTCTCTCTTTTACCATCAGCATTCCTGAAGGTGTTCAGCATGTTCTATTTATGTGACAACCACACATCCGTCCGTCACACCGCACAGTGCGACACAAAAACACACACACCACTCAACCTATACTTAGCCGGCTGGTATTTCAGTGTGGGAGACAATTTTGACAAAGTTCGACTCCCGCCTGAGGACTGGGGCTCATAAAAACACATTATGTTCACGTTGAATATTACTATTTCTCCATTACTCTCTGTTCCTGTCAGGCTCGTTGTGATTTGATGTGGCTGGAAAGGACTCACTGGTGCTGTCCGGGGTTACACATCTCACTGAAAGTCATCTCGACAGCCCCGCTGAAGGGGAGAGACGTACTCGTTTCCGAACGCAAGATTTAAAGAGATGCCGGCTGTTCACTCGGTTTTTTTTAAACCTGCAACAGGATTACTCCTTTGAAAATCCGACTGCTCTTTTTCAAGAGTAGTCACGTTTGCGCACATTTTGACTCACATTTTGATTTATCCAACATTTATCCAACCTTCGTGGCTTAGTGGTTACTCTCATTTTTAAGCTACAAGTGCTGTGATAACACTATAGCTCTAATTTAACCATACATACATACATTTTCTGCTGCTTATCTGGGTCCATCCAGGTTATGACAGTGCCAGTCTAAGCAGAGATGTCTGAGGAAATCTGTGGCATTCCCAAGCAAGCCAAGCAATGTAATCTTTCCTGGGTCTTCCCTCTGGTGTGCATCACAGTTGAACAAACTTGAAACACCTTACCAAGAAGGCACCCAGGACTGACACAAGACCGACTAAAAGCTTTTTTAAATGGTTTGCAGGTAAGGGTTAACCCTAACCCTAACCCAGGTGAAGGATAATAGCTTTTATCTTTCACACAAGTCCAGAATTTCTCTTTGAGCAGCTTGATAGATTTAGGCCAAAGGTCACTCCCAGTGGTGTTGCTCACTACATCACAATTTATTTAAGATTACTGGGGTTCATTTATTTCAACTGTGCACTTCATAGCTCATTCCATGATGCTGTTTGTATTTAATTAGTGATATCTGACTTGATGCCACACAAAGAAACCATCATCCGTACTGATTAATGCATATAAACATATTTTTAACATATCTAACACTTTTCTGTGTGATTTTAGTAAAAATGTATACAAAAAAGCCCACCTTTATCACTTAACTTGTGGTTCAGACAGTCTATTTAGGATCAGCTATAGATTATTTTCTGAAATGGCTTGAAAGAGGCCTTCATATAAACAGTGAATTCAGTGTTAGGCAGTAGATATCTTGGCATGATACAGATATAAAATTTGCAACTTTGGTCAGTGCCACTGGTCCTGTTTGTAACACATATAATATGGCTTAGTCACTGGAAAGCCCAAAACTGATATGGGACAGATACAATCAGCTCCAGGCTATTGTGTACCACAGGAAATTAATCTAAGATGCGGGCTGGGCAAACAAAATGTACATACATGCACTATAACTCGTACACAAGCACACACATCCACATCGTGCACAAAAAATATACACTGATGTCATACGGACGCAGCAACACACCGCGCTTATCTAATCTTGGCTTCTGCCTACATAACAAATATGGAAAATGTACCGTTGAGACAATTAACGCAAACCAGGGAAGAACAAAACTAATTTGGGAGTGTGTAATGGAAGAGAAAGTGAGCGTGCAACTCCCCCAGGCTCTCCTTTAAAGAAGAATGTGATCATCAGCTTGCCAGGCTAAACAAGAGTAAAAGCGAGAGGAGAGGGTGACCCATCTTCCCATCTAGGAACAGTCTCGCCCTGCCAGAGTGATTAAAAAAACAAACAAACCACCAAAGATTATACGGTCTTAAGGTAAAAGCAAAGTCTGTGATAAGAAGAGCTGCTTTCTGTGTCACATGCTGGTGTTGCTGCAAAGCCTCAGGCCCTCAAGACAAACCCTTTTTTTTTTACCTTTGATGTAGGGAGACTGAGACACTGTTAAGGGGTGTGGAAATTGTTCAGTCGGTGTCAAAAGTTTGCAGCCAGGCCATGCTAAGCTAAAAGAAAACATATTAGTATTGCTATTAAACCTAACTCTAAGAAGGGAGTGCTAGAATGACATCAAGGCCTCGTCAGACTAAGGTGTGTGAAGCCTGGGCTTTTAAAAATGTCCAGTGTTTACAATAAACTCAATGGAAGGAAGCAGCTCAGTTCCCTGACTGGATGTTCCCGGAGGAGGGGCGGTGCAAAGAAATGGAGCTGTGAGCGTCCCCCACCCCACACCACCACCCACCGTCCTGCCTTCATCAACACGATCATATCAAATCTATGTTTTTGCTCAAGTTTGCAAAGACGCTGTTATCACTGGTTTTGCAAAATCAGTGCGTGCAATCTGTCAGCTGACAAAGAGCTGAGGCATCCTGTTGGAAATATTGCAACACAACTAAAAAAAAAGTCTCCACGGGATTATTATGGGGAAGAGACGAAACACTAACTCAAGCGATCGACTTCCTACACTTGAAGTGCCCCAGGGCGTATCAGCGATACCACATGAGATAAACCCGAGACAGTAATGTGGGTAAATGGGCGCTGTGATGTTACAGAAATATTATAGCCACATAGCGTGGATTTGAGAAGGGCTGTCAGCTTCATCTGCCGCCTGCAACACGCCGAGCAGACTGATAATCGCATTTGGAGGTACAATACAAGACGTAGTGTTGTAAGTCTACAGGCTGCACAGCTACAACTGCTTTACTGAACAATAAAAAAGAGGGGGGGGGGGGCTCACACTGTCGTTGTACCACAATGACAGTCAAGCACGCACGGAGAGCCCCATCACAGCTGACCCAAAACTGCTGCTGCCTCTGCTGCTGCTTCGCTTAAAGGAGACCATCAAATATTAATTATTTAATTATGTTAGTGCCAGTGTTCCTGTTATTTCTCAAATCCAAACAAACACACACACGCAGAGAGACACCACACATGTGGGGTTGACCCAATAAGTGGCCAATATGACTACAACACATATTCACACACACAAATAAACACAGAGATACACAAAGGCCTGTGTTATAAAGCATGCATGTGTGTACATACGCACACACTCAAGAGTGGCAAGGAACTTCCAGTACTCACTGCGGCTGTGTTAACGTCCCTGCCCTCGGTTGTGAAATAACGTCTGTGTGGAAAAAAAAAGAAAAGAGAAGAAGGGAAAAAAAGGCCAGTCACATACACTCTTCAGTTATTCTGCTGCTGTCAGGGGTTAAAGTGGCGTGTGGTGGCGGACGGTGAAACGAGGTGAAACGCTCTGTCTCGGGCTGTGTTCCCGTTTCCTCTCCGTCTCTTGTCTATCTCCTCTATCTTTCCCTCTTTTCCGTCTTTGCCAGCTCTACCACTGGTGGCTTCCCCACCGCTCTGCTCGGGCGCTCCCGTGACGTCACGACGGTGGAGCGCGCGCCTCCGACACGTCCCCCCGCCCCCTCCCCTTTCCACCCCTCCATCCCGCTTTCCACCCCTCTCCCTCTCCTTCGCGTGCACGTCAAACCATCCTCATTAAAAGTCGCAATGACAAAACACCTCATGATTATTATCCATTTATCACGTGGTGATGTGTCACATATTTTTTTTAAAAAATCGCTGCTTTTTCATTTAAATATACCCGAGAATACTATATTTCCCGAATTTGCAGGCAAATAGAAATTGGGTTTGATCCTATGAACCTATTGTGGCTTCCTTTAGTTCTGTCAGCCATACACTGCTGTGCAAAAGTCTTGAGCCACCCCTCATTTCTATATATTCTGTTTCCAAAGAGCCAGACTTATTTTTTTTTATTATTTCTTAAAGAGTGGCCTTGAGCAATAGTACTCCAGGCTTCTGAAGGTCAAAGTTTTTCTTTGGACATTGGCTCCATTTTCACTCATTTTTAGTCCAATCCCTTTACCTAATCATTGTCACAGGAATTTTGTTTTCTTTTCCTTTCTTTTTTAGACCTAATAAGGCCAGTGGTAAGCATAAAAACATAAAAAAAAAGCCACCTAACTCAAGGGACGAACCAGTGGTATGTCTACCACTTGTTTAGCTTGCATAAAATTTATTTATTTATTTTTGTGCCAACAAGGCTAGTCCCAAAAAGCTATTACCCAAAAATTTGAGATATCTGGACATGGTGTGCAGCGTGTCCTTAAAAAAATCAAGCAAACTGTGTGGCAGACAAAAGAAGTGTCAGGCCTAATAAAAATTCTACAGCAGATTTCTCCTTAAGAAATATTAAAAAAGGGAAAACAGGGAGAAAAGGATGAGGTATGCCAAATTACACAAGAAATGGACTGAAAATTACGGGATGATGAATCCAAACTTAAATTTTTTTGATTCAAATTTTAATCAACAAATACAGAGGAGGTAAGGAGAGAAGTGCAACAGTGAGTGTCTACAGCAACCTGTAAACGACCTACTATCATGGACTCATGGACTGGGACACATTTCAGCCAGCGGTGGTGTGGATCTCCCCGGGCTAAAGCTCATTTAAAAGGGTGACAGTAGGTAGGAGGGTGAACTGTCAGCTTGCACTTTTGGAAAGACACCATCAGTGATGAAACCTAAACCACATGCTGCATCTATTTTGTGATAGATGGTAGAATAGTTCCTGCTAGAAGAGTTTGGGTGCTGAACTGGCCTGCCTGTAGGACACATTTGACACATCATGAAACAAAACATTAAAAAAAATATGACAAAGAAGGACTGCTGAGCATTTAGAATCATATATCAGACAACAATGGGGCAACGATGCTCTTCCAACAGTCCAGCAGCTGATCTCTCAGATTTTCCCAGATGTTTACAGATTGCTGTAAAATAAAGGGGGGATGCTACATAGTGGTAAACATGTCCCTGTCCAAACCTTTTGGAAATTTGTTTCTCCCAAAAATATTCCCCCGATTCATGTTTTCATGATGCTGGTGGAAAGTGCGGTCTAACACGTTAGTCCAGAATCTCATATAAGTGTTCAACTGGAGTGAGATCTGGTGACTGTGAAGGCCATAGCGCGCGAGTCATATCATTATCATCCTCAACAAATCAGCAGTGTTAATTTACACTCACTCTTCTCTCGATGGCCGCAAACCATGCCAACAGAGCCACCAGATCCTGTTGTTGTAGTGGTCAAGGGTTCAGGCTTGTCCTTTAATTTATCTTCAGTCCATATAGAGCGTGAACTTACCTACTCTTAAAAAACAGTAAAGTAAAATTTTACACGTTATTTGTCTGTACAGGTGTTTAATGTGACTTAAAAATAAATGTGGTATGATTAGTTAACTACCTAATACACTGACTCAAGCTGATCACTTGTTCTTTTGTTTACAGAACAAATAGCCCCTTGACTTGTAAAACACAAATGTAACTAATGTTATTAAAAGCTGCCCTGTATTGATGTTCTTTTCTGCAGGTCAAAAAAACCCCAAAACATAAATAATCTATATTAAGATGAGAAAAAATGCTCGACCATTAAAAGGACGGCACAAGGATTTATCTGTGACCTTATGGCCAGAAAGCAATACCACTAAAGTTAACCTTTATCCTATCAGTCACATAGGATTTATAATGTAAACCTTCGGCCATGTAATTTTCTTCCTCCACAGTAATGGATCTTTATTGATTTTATCAGATGATGGATTTGAGGATGAGTACTATTTTTAACTGGAATGTGAGAAGGCCATTTGGATGAAAACCTTAGTTCCTTTAGATCAGTAATAGCCAGATTCATCATAAAACTCTATAGTACTTTTATGTTTTAACAAAATTCTCAACAAAAACATGTAGCTACGTCAGTCTTGAGTTATTCTTTATTCCATACCATATGACAGTCAGCACATTTGATTTGTAGTAAGATCAATTTTACAAATTTATTTCTGTGCTTTTAGTGAATGGGCCTGTCAGCTTTTTAGTGTGATGCTCATAAGTTATACTTCAGATTTATGGCACTCCTGGAGCTAGCTGCTTGATGAGTAAATGACTGGAATACAGCACGCATACAGTATGTTTGCAGATTTCCCATAAGGTTATCCTCATCTTCTAGATCTACATTCACTGGCCACTTCGTTAGATGCACCAGTTCAACTGCTTGTTAATTCAAATATCTAATCAGTCAATCACATTGGCAGCAAATCATTGAGGCTTTTAGACAAAGTTCAAAGTAAGCATACGAATCAGGAAGACAGGTGATTTAAGTGACTGTGGCGTGGTTGTGGAAGTATTTCACAAACTGTTGATCTACTAGAAATTTTTAAACACAACCATCTTTAGGGTTTACAGAGATTGGTTCAAAAAGGAGAACATATCAAGAGAGCAGAAGTTGTTTAGGTTAAAATGCCTTGTTAATGCTGGAGGTCAAATGACAATGGCCAGATTGCTTCAGGCTAATATTACAAAAAAGGTGTGCGGAAGAGCATCTCTGAATGCTTGAAGCAGATGGGTTAAGGCAGCAGAAGGCCACACTGTTTGCCACTACTGTCAGCTCAGCATCTTGATTTCTGCTCTGACACTCAGATGTTAGGGTCAGAATATGGACCAAAACCTCCGATTAAAGTTTCCAGCGCCTTATTGAATGTATGCCACCAAGAATTAAGTCAGTTCTGCAGGAAAAAGGTGACCAGTCAGTGTATTGCATTATCTGTCTCTCTAATGCACTGTTAACACCTGATCCTAAAGAAATATTTCCAACTAGATGCTAAGTACACATGCACACAGACACACATTTACAGTGTCCCAGTTCCCTCGGCGCCAGTCAGTCAGACAACTAAGGTATAAATAGCCTGCTGGCTAAGGTTCCCCCTGAGAGAGGTGGACCAACATGGTTTTGTAAACTGTGTTTGCAAACTTCAACTGCGAGTATTTTTAAAGTTGTTTTTTTTTTTTTTTTTAACATTCTCCATGTGTTGGGCATTCATAAACAAGGCATAGGTGAATATAATCTGAAGTTACAGAAAAAAAAGGTCCAGAAGAAATTTCTAAGAAATACATTTTTAATAGCAGTATAATACAACATACCCCCCCCCCCAAAAAAAAAAACAGCTTGTCGTCAGATGATGGTTTTTGGCATTTTGTAAATCCATCTAGTCATTTTCATAAATGCTCCCAGCTGTAAAGGGAGAGGTTATACTTCAGAGAGGTCGTCAGTCCATCAGGAAACCCACACACTCACTGGAAGAACATGTAAACTCTGTACAGAAAACTCAGAACCTTCAGTTCTGCTTTTGGATGCACTGATGATAAGTGGAAAGAAAAGCAAAATTATTGACTAAATTACACAAGACAGTAAAAATGTTGACAGTCAGTGATGTCAAAAGCAAAATTGTAGACAATGAGTCCAAAACTGACATGTGCATAAAATATGTATATAAGCATTTTTGACTATAAATGCAGTTAATTTCCCATGATGCCACCCTCCAGGCCCTTTATTTCTAAGGCAGCACATCAGCACAATGGCTAAACAATGGTGCTACCTACTGGCTAAATACAGGTAATGCAACCATTTATGCTTATAACTACTTTGTACATGAATCTGTTCTCCTGTACTATGTCATACCACTACGTCTGCTGCTTCTAAATTGTTATGAGGTCTTGGCTGCAGAACATGTTTAGCACTATGTATTCAAAAGCACGTAGCCTCTTCCTCAATGATAACAACTTAATGACACGTGGCACTTTAAGTTGTGAGGTCCACAGTTAAGTTGTGATGGATATTTGGTTGGCAAAATTATTACCTATTGGAAAGATTCCAAAAATAGGATACAGCTTGCACCTGTTACTTAAAGGAAAGCCAAGCAGATAATACAGAAGAGCTTTTAATGTTGATGGTTTCTCAGTGAAGGTACATCCTGTGAAGGAGTACATCAGGGTTCTGGTATCCACGTCATAGAACGAGACCTCTCCTTTCTCGTAATCGACAAACACACCAACTGTTTTGGGTCTCTGTCTCACATGTGAAAGAAGAATCTCGGAATCACAGGCAAAATATTGCACATCCCATCCAGTGTACCGTGCGCTTAATGTCCAGGCTCCATCTTTGGGGGTGGGAGGAAAACCCATGTGCTTGTTCACAGACTCTTTGACCACTCCCAAAGTCCAGACTTTACTCTTGCTGACACAAACCTCATAGTAGAATCTGCCTGAGGAGAATCCTTCAGTCGCAAGGACATAGGGTTGATTTAAAAATGGTCGCTCAAAAAGAGGAGAGTAAGGCCGTAAATGTATACCACGTGTTAGTTTTTTGCCACCCTCGTACACCTTGAGTATTGGATGGGCTACGTGGGGATCAAAAGTTAGAGTCATCGAATTGCACTGCTGGATCATCATTAGCTTGTCCCGAGGTGGTCTCCACTCCTCTTCAAAATCATATTCTCTTGATATCCCTTCTCCTTCAATAAAATCGTCTCTCATTAGTGGTTCTGCTGTAGCAGCCTGTTCAGCAGCATCACAGCCATCAGACGGCTTATTTCGTTATTTCGTTATTTTCGGCTTATTTCATGCCCACTTCTTTACTGAGTATCTTTTCTATCTGAGCACTGTACTTCTTCACCATCCCCAAATATATCTGTTCACTCATTTTAGAAAGGCTGTCTGTAAAAGGAGGCACGCCGTGGGACAGAGGTTTAAATACGTCCTTATTGAATGCAACGTAGTGGAGGGACGAGCAGCTGTGCAGGAAATGGAGATGGTCTTCTGTCTGTAAATACTCTTCCAGTTCAGCTATCCCCCTTCTTAACACGTCTACTTCTTCTTCCAGCAGAGCTATGTGGGTTTCAGCTTGTGTTTCTACTGCTTTGTGCTTCTCTTGGATTAGCTTAATTAGCTCGTCCTGGTTTTTTAGCAGAGAGGCCACCAGAGCTCCTAAAACCTCAGCAATATCTGCTAGCTCTCGTTCTGATTCGTGCTTGTTTTGCTGAGCCAAGCGTTTGGCTTCCTTCACATGACTGGATTTGGTCTTTTCTATTTCTTTCATTTCTGATGTTAAGCTCTCAAGCCGGGCTTTCCCCTCTCTGAAAGCACGTTCGGAGGGGATGGTTATGTGTGTAACGTGGTCGTCTTTCAGGCACATGAAACAAATACACACCTGATCTGTGCAGCAGAAGAGCTCCAACATCTTGTCATGCTTCTGACACACCCTGTCCTTCAGGTTTGATACGGGGTCGATCAGCTTGTGCTTCTTTAGGCTTGCAACTCTCTGATGAGGCTCCAGGTCAGCCTGGCAATATGAAGTCAAACACACCAGGCACGTCTTGTGGGCCTTTCGCTTTGGTCCGATACAGACATCACAGGGCACCTCCCCTGGTTTAGCAAGAACCTCTCCATCCTTTACTCTCATGCTGTTGAAACACTCCATCATATCTCTGAACTCTGTGTTGACCTGAAGCTGAGGTCTGCGGCGGAACCTCTTCTTGCAGAGGGGACATTGCGTTACATCACTGCTGTCCCAGTACTCTGTTATACAAGTTTTGCAGTAGTTGTGTCCACATGGAGTAGTGACAGGATCAGTAAATGTGTTAAGGCAGATTGAACAGAGGAACTGTTCCTCACACAGCAAGCTGCTGGCTGAGGCCATGACTAAAAAACAAACAGACAAAGAATGAAGATGACTTAGAATTTCAAATAGACAAAAAATTGAATTGTATTAAAAAAAAAAGTGTCTTTCAAGGTTTTACCCAGTAAAACATATATACGCCTAGCAATGCTGAGATTAATCTGTTTGATCTAATATTTTACTTTAGTGAAAACAAAACTGAAAACAACATACTGGATATCATATAATTATTTGGGTTTTTTTTTCTTAAATTCCTTATTTGTAAGAACAAAAAATCAACAGGTCAGATCTACTACACTTTAATAGTAACTTTAAATATTACAGCACGATCTTATATAAAACAAAAACCAAAAATGTAATTAAGACATTTACTGAATTACTACAATGTGCTACATAAACTCACCAGCCACTTCACCCGCTCAACTGCTTGTTAATACAAATATCTGATCAGACAATCACGTGGAGGAAGCTCAGTGCATTTAAGCATATCAACATGGTCAAGATGAGTTGCTGAAGTTCAAACTGAGCATCAGAATGAAAATTAAAGGTGATTTAAGTGACTTTGAATGTGGTATGGTTGTTGGTACCAGAAGGGTTGGTCTGAGTATTTTACAAACAGCTGATCTGCTGAGATTTTCCTGCACAACCATCTCTAGGGTTTAAAAAGAATGGTCTGAAAAAGAGGAAATATCCTGAGGATGCCAGTTTTCTGGGTGATAATTCCTTGTTGATGCTATACAATGGCTACACAGCCAAGGCACTTGGAAGAGCATCTTGAACCCTGTAGCAGATGGGCTACAGCAGCAGAAGACCACACTAGGCGTTACTCCCATCTACAAAGAATGGGACACTGGGCTGCCATTCACATATGTTCATCAAAATTGAACAACAGAAGACTGGAAGATGTGTCTTGGTCTGATGAGTCTTAATTTTTGCTGCGATGTTCCGACGTTTGGGTCAGAGTTTGGTGTATACAACATGAAGGCATGGATCCATGCTGCCTTGCATCAAGCTCAGGCTGATGATGGCTGGATAATGGTGTGGGGGATATTTTCTTGTCACACTTCGGGCACCTTAATGCCAACTGAGCATCATTTAAACGCCACAGCCTACCTGAGCATTGCTGCTAACCCAGCCCAGTAATGTGTAATTAATGAAGTGGCCAGTGCATGCATAAATGATACTTTTGGTATTATCAGATTGTAAATGTGGTTTGTTTTGTTTTGATATTTCATTTGAGGATTATCTCTGCTTGAAACAGGTTATTCATGGAAGAAAAAAGAGCTTGATGTGTAAGACATAAATAGAAATAGGGTCACAACCAGTAAACAAAGATGTTGGAAGTTGTAAGATATGCTTATATGCACATTCATTATTTCTCCACTGAAACTTTAAGAACAAAATCAAAGCAAGTAGCAACCTATTCTAGTCTATGTTGGTAAAATACGGAACTAACTTATCCCATAGTGGAGATCCGGAAAGTCAAAGTTACATGTTATTAAAAGACAAACAGTTTTTTAAAAATAAGTTTGCTGCTCTTTGCCTATCGTACTAGCTTTAGCAAAGTGTTCTGCTTGTGACTTACTGCACACACACACATTCATAAAGCACAACCACAAAACCATGAGATTTGTAGAAGTTGACTGACTTTGCGGATTAGCGTTTGCGTTTGGCACAGCGCTAATACGAGGCTGTGTACGTCGAAAAGACGACGTTGTGTGGATGTTTGTTCACAACCACGATCTAACTATATTAGTTGCAAAAAAAAGAAGAAGAGCATAAAAGAAATCTATATTTCTAACTTTATCAGAGAGCCTCTAAGAGCTCAGCTCTACGCGGAAATGGGTTCACGTTTCTGCCGTCGTACCTCGCCCAGTTTTGACCGTATCACGTCGGCGTTTCAACTATCTTTGCGGAGTGTTTTTAAAAATTTTTTTTACACAAGATAAAAAAATGTCAACGCTTACCTGCCAAAATATAGCGTTAAGGTTTAAAACAAAATGCAGCCTTTTCACATTAGGCGTGTAGTTTCATTTCCCATTTCATCATCCATCAGTTAATGCGCAGTCTCCGAAGGAAATAGGGTTTTGTTTTTTTTGTTTTTTAAAGAAAATTGTTTATTTATTTATTTTTGCATAACAACCCCTAATTTTCTTAGGAATTTTTTAAAAGTGGTCTTGAGCAATAGTTTTAAAATGTTTTTCAGTCCAGTCCTTGTGTTGAAGGGTTTGTTTTTGTGTGTGTGTGTGTGTGTGTGTGTGTGTGTGTTTTGTTTTTCTTTGTTAAGCTAACACTGACATACGAGTAACTCAAGCATAAAAAATAAACCGAACTCCAGGGATAAACCAGTGCTACGCATCCCTGGATTTAGTCTTTTCTAATTATTTTATTTCTGATGTTACGTTCTCAAGCCAGGCTTTCCTACCTAGTGGGATAATTGCAGAGGGAAGACTTGTCACATCACTGCTGTGTCAGGACTCTGTGATACAAATCTTGTAGTAGTTGTGTCCGTATGGAGTATAGACAGGATGGGTGAAGTCATGCTGACAGATAAATCACAGGATGATTTTGGTTTAAAAAAAAAACCCCAAACATTTTAAACCATGACTACACTTACATTGTAACTAATAGCATCAAAAGTGATATTCAGAAGGGGAAGATTTCAATAACGGTAGCACCTGCCAAAGTTGCCAGAGCCAAGTTGACCACCTTCATCTGCTTTATTTGGCAAAGATTTTATGCCGGATGCCTAGCACGGGTACAGTCAAATGAAAGAGGCATTCTTGTTGAACTGACCAACATAATTGTTTATAAGATGGTGTCACTGCAGATTCACACTTGAACTGACTAAAACAGTGATACAGCAAAAAATTCCTGTAGAAAATCACAAACTGAAATGATCAGACACTGCACACACTGTGCAAACTGTCAGCCTGACTGATCATCAAGTATTTTGAGATTGGTTATTAATCTATAGGCTACAGACTTATGGTGCCAAAAACTAATTTCAGTTTTTTTATTTATCCTAAAAAAGTAAAGAGTATCTTTGACAGTTCTACTGGCTGCTCTCTTACCTCGATGAGGAGCACTGCCCTCAGTGGTTCCAGCAACTTGAGCCTTGCTTCTGTCACATTTTCCATATTTCTGTTCTCCACGACATCATTGGATGCCTTCGCACAGTGCAAAGGTGCCCCCAAAGTTTTGCAATTCAGATATCAGATACTTTAGAAAGCAGTTTTAGATAGAAGTTGTCATTTTTCACAATCAGGGGTGACTTTGAGGCATTTTGCCTTATTACTCCTACGACATTTTCTATCATTTGAGTTGCTGGCACCATTGTGCTTTTTCCTGAGATGACACCTTTTTACATCGTTAATCAGACTTACATGCAAGTTGACTCCATTAGTGTGGACAGTCCTTACAAGGAGACAACAATGATCCAATAGCACCTCTGACTTCACCTGAATCTGGGCCATTTCAAAATCAGTCCATGTTCTCCCTTTCAATTTTCTTTTGACAGTCAGTAAATTAAACAGCCTCCTCTGGGAGCGAACCATCTTACTGTTGTTCTTCTTTTTGTGTACTGTACTCCCATTTCCACCACCTCCTGTCTCACTTTCTCATCTCATCTTCTGTCCATTACCAGCTCGGCTGAGCTGCAGCCAACTTCTGGAGAGTCTTGCAAATAATTTAATTTCTGGGGAATGATAGATGAGTTTAAAACCCTGTGGTCAACCTACCAAAGCAATGGACAATGCACAAAAGAGGTGAAGAAGTGAGAGCAACTAGGGTGGAGTGGATGGTGATGACTGTTGGGGTGATTTGTGACAGAAGGATAGCAGCAAGAGTGAAAGGTAACTATTGTTTGGAGACAATGGCACTGACAAAAAGACAGGAGGTGGAGCTGGAGGTAGCAGAGCAGAAGATATTTGGCCACTTTGGGAGTGACCAGGGTTGATAAAATTAGACATGAGTATATCAGAGGGACAGCTCAAGTTGAGCGGTCTGGACAAAAGTTAGAGATGGTGTTGGGTCTGTTCCCACAAACCCCGCTAGTTCTAGAGACTTATTCATCATGAAAGAAAACAAGGCAACAGCGTTCGATCGATTACTTGCGCAAGGGAGGCCTCATCTGTGTCCAGCACGAAAATGACCCCCTGATGGCCTCCTCTCGCTGGCTTTTATTGAGAGACAGTTCACACAAAACACAGCAAAGCAACGCCCCCCGCATTGTATGTATATGTGTGAACTTCTATATGTAAGTAGGAATGTGTGTGTGTGTGTGTGTGTGTGTGTGTGTGTGTGTTGCTGATCAAAGGGTCATAAACTCAGGAAGCTTAGATCAAAAGAAGTAGATCCTCCAGATAGGATGTATCTGTAATCAAACCTACAGCCCCTCACCCAAAAACTCAAGAATCTGAGGAGGGGGACTGTGGAATTGCTTTCATCCCACAGTTAAAACAATGTAGAAATGGATGGCAAGCATAAAAATGACAAACATTTAACAATCCACTCTAACATTCCCTCCTGTTTTGTGATTTTTATGCTCCAAATTATTCCTGTGTAGTATATTCTTAGCCTAGCACCTCTTGCTTGACAATTTCAGCGCAGGCGTCATTTATACACAGACTTTTGTCATGTCATTCATTTCAGTCAATTCATATTGTTGTAAAAGTACATAATTAACAAATGTATTAGGAATCATCTTAGTTCGCATTGATCTTATACACGGTAAAATTCATCCTATACATAAGCAAATCAAATGTCAACAGTCCAAAAACAGGAATTAATATTTTCAAAAGAAGATGCCACCAAGGACCAGACATTAACCAAACTATCCAGCCTTGTGGTGCATCTACTCCTGTCGTGCGATTCATTATGTATTCCTGCAAGTAAACAACTGAATGTAACAGTCAAACAAGAATAATCAACATTCTCAAAAAATCATATGTCACTACAATACAACTGTATACAGACATAGACATTCAAACACATCAGTTGACTTTATCGTTTGTCCATGTGGCTCTCAGCTAACTTCAAAGCTGTAGCCTGGTCAACACCCTTCTTTATGACTCCTATCAACCCCCCAAATCTTCTCACTGTAGGCATCCTGTGGGGGTTAGAGTCAACTAGTAAATTATCTGCATTTACAACTCTTCTCCTGTCCTGTTGTCACCACAGAAAAAGCTTTGTAAAGGAAATTGGATCAAGGTGTTTTGATCTTCTTGGCTCAAAGCCTTAACCAGCTTAGCGAAGTGTTCATGTAACTCAGTTCATGTAAATGTAGACAAAAGCTTCTCTGTTTACATCCTTCTTGCAGAGGACACAAAGAATACGTGATGTTGCACAAATTCCATGATAAATCTCCAACTTGGACTAATCCAGTGCCCTTCATACACATAGGCAATTGGCCTGTTTCCAGTTCATTTAGCTTTTCAATGTCCTGCTGCGAGTCAGACACTTTGAGTCAGACTAGCAGGTCTGTCTTACCAGAGCAGTTCACCCTCCCAGCTACTGGTGAATCAACCGTCCATTCAGGTTCAGAAGTTGAAAAGTTGGCAGTGTTCCACGTTTACTCCTGGATGTGTTGTTAAGGCAACCAAACAAACTGTCTCGCTCTCAGTGATGCTATATGGCCACAGTCCAGAAGAATGTGTAGCCAGTGGCATCACAAGCATAACCATTGGTCTCGTTCTTTATGTGAGCGGTTGTGTTCCCAAACTGCCACCAGTAGTTGGTTGAAAACCCCATGCGGGTACTGGGTGTGGTTTGCTCTGTCCCAGTGCGCTCCTGTCATCCCACTCTGGGTCCACAGGCACAAGAAGGCGAACAGCACATTCCCAGCCATTCTAAGTTGGGTTCAGGATCCGTTGGTTTCTTCACCAGGATTGAGATGAGAGGTCCTAGAGATATACTCCCCCCTTTGTACCGCTGGCCTTTTCACCATCACCCAGAGTCGGCCAGGAAGTGTGTTACCTTCTTGCAGTGCGCTTGATGTATCCAAGTGTTCCTTTCTGCGATCTTCACTGCTGTGGTCGTCGTCAGCAGCATCCGATAGGAACCTTTCCACCATGGACTGGACCAGCACTTCCTCTCCATGGCCTTATCAACATCCAATCTCCAGACTTCAGACTCTGCTCCTGCGGAGAAACAGAATCATCTGGCAGATCATTTGTTCTCAAGACTTCTTTATTTTAAAACATTTTAAGCATCTAATCTGCTAATATGCTCAGGTATTTAATCTTAAAGTATAAACTATTGCTGTCATCATCTCCCTCCTGTTGCGACATGGCAAAGCCCATGGCGCAAAATAGCAACAGTCTTATACAAATTCTAAGGTAGTATTGGTTCATCACACAGATAACAAACACCATCCTGCAAGCTCGCTCCTTCTATAAGTCACAACTGTTTTCCTGCAGTAGGTGAGTGGCCCTGCATGGCTGCCAGTGCACCTCGCATAATAGGCAACGTCTGTTGGTGTTGCATTGCTAAAATGTTAACACCATGTGCTCCTAAAGATGCCTCTCTTGCTATCCTATCTGCAAAAGCATTCCCTAATGCAACTGGATCTTTCCCTCACATGTGTGCTGCACATTTACAAACGGCAATTCTACTGGATAATAACTCTGCCTTCAGCAGATTTTGCAAAAGTTTGGCGTGTTCTACAGGTTTCCCTGTAGAGGCTGTCACACCTCGTCTCACCCACTGTACTACAAAGAAATGTACTGTAGCAAATGCATACTGGCTATCAGTGTATATTGTCACATCTTGGTTCTCTGCAGCTTTACACGCTTCCGTTAAAGCTACTATCTCTGCTGCTTCAGCAGACATAGAACCTGTTAGTTGTCCTGCACAGATAACTTTCTCACTATCTTCTACAGTAAAACCTGTTTTAGCCTATCCCTCTGCCGTTGTAAAACTCAAACCATCAACAAACCAAACCTTTCCCTCAACAAGTAGCACATCTATTAAGTCATCCCTGGCTTACACTCCTTCTCTACGTGCTCTCTACACTCATGAGAAGTGCCCTCTTCTTTCGTTGGCAAAAGGTTTGACGTAACAGTAACATTAAAGACAAGCGTCTTGTAGGTGACAGAAATATAATTTTAGTCTGCAGTAGTAGACATCTACCTCGTGTGGAACTAACAGTGTCAAAAAGGTGAAACTATATCCTGAAACATTGTACAGCTTAAGCTGCTGCACATACTGATCTCACGCATGGAAGTAAAGCACAAGCAACTAGAGCTAATCTTTTAGGATAGTAAGTTACGGCTTCACTTGTGGAAAAAGTGGTGTTAGGTATTTCGCAGTCACCTGGCATTTGTGCTGTTCACAGAACCACAAGTCCATCGCTGGACCTCCTCTGCGCTGTCACTTTTTGGAGCCTGGCACGCTCCCTCAGGTTCAAACGATTCCAACGCTGCTGAAGATTTAAGGCAGAGCACGTCGTACACCTTAGTTGTCTTCCTCAACGTCAATGTCGAAAATCTTTTATCTTATTTAAGATTTTGCTGTGCAGAGTCTCCTCATGACGATCTCCTGGAAGCCCAGTAGCACAGCTCTCTGTGCTGAAGGCGATCTCCGATCCTCCTGAAGACTCTCTCCAGGCCTCAGCTTCCATCTTATGGACGATCCTCTCAGTCACTCCTTCTCGTCATGGCACCTCACGACATCTGCAAAATTAAAATGACACTCCTCTCGCCACATGGCTTCTGCCATGTGTCAACTCCCCAACGAGACATGTACAAGAATGTTGCACAGTCTCCCTAAAACAATCTCCAGGGTTTGTCCCTTGGAGCAGCTTCACTCCAACCTGTAACCCTGTGTAAAACATTAGTCGGCAATTAAATGTTTAGCTTGTTTAACTCCCAGCTCCACCTGGAGCCTGTATCCTGGAAGACAAAGTCTTTAAATCAAACTTCACATTTTCAACCAACTATAGATCATGAGAGTAATAAGGTATTCAGCATAAAAGACAAATATCATGTGCAGGTTTTGTCCAGTCATTAAATCACTATTATTATTATCATAATTTGTCCCAAATCATGAATCATCCCAATTTATTCCACAATTTAATCGGTGACTTTCCTTAAGCAATGTCACTTCACTTACTATGAGCTCAATAGTGGCCAGCTAATGAGCCCATATTAAACTATTCCATAAACACTGCATCTCTTAGTTGCTTTCTCATGTTACTTGTCCATCTCTGCTGAATCCTCTACATGCACTCTTAGAAAAAACAAACATTAACAACACACATAAACAATCCTGGTGGTCAGGTGCCGGCCATCCAGATTCCAGAGATGCTGTAAAAAGGTCATAAAGTTAACACTCTGCTGTAAAAAGAAGTAAATGTTAGCGCTGCGCAGGTGTATACACTCTTTCTCACAGTAATCTCTGTGAGCAACACAAAGTAGTTAATAACACACTCATGGTGAATTCACAGACACAGGAAAAATTTAAAGTAAAAAAGGTTAAATTTGCAGAGTTCACATAGTCATGTGACCCAAGTTTCCTCTTGTGGTCTCCTTTTGTTCCTGCAACAGAAGACACACACAGAGATACATCCACACCTTTGTCAGGTGGGGGTTAACTTCACACAATGGTGTTAAGTCAGTCAGTCTTGTCAGCTTTTGTCAGTCAGTTTTTTCACTAATTTTTTATTTGCTAATAGTAGAACCCTTCTTGACGCAATAAGTTTCTACTGCCAGCAATGACGTCATTTCAAAAAAGAAGAAGAAAAACTTTAGAAGCGGATTACATCGCTGAATCCTTTTTGGCAGGGACTTGTTTTCTGATTGTCCCAAATAAGTGGCTTTCTCCCAAGCCCATTTTAATTTTTGGAGAACCTCACTTTTGCAACAGTTTTCTTGACGACGAGTCGTATAGCGCTTCTGTTCTAATCGTGCATCTCTGCTCAAACAGAGATCATCAAACGAAACTTTCAGTGCACCATGAAAGTAACAAAATAAAAAGAAAGGAAAGAAAATAAAGGAAAGCAAAGGAAAGAAAGGCCTTGTTAAGTCATGACACGTGTTTTTCATGCCAGGGGGATAAATTGTAACAACCCATTTGGCAGGCTCAACTTAGTAACAAAAGACAAATCAACAGCCAGTTTAATCTCAAACATCCATCCAATCAGCCACACACAACATACAGCATAACCCTGTTGTCTCATCACATAATAAGTTTCTTCTCATGTATCCAAATGTGTGCCATGGTAAAACTTCTTCACACACCAGAAACTCACAATCAGCTCACTCAGCTCACTCATTTAAGACCCCTCATCAGCATTCTGTTTTCCTCTATGATGCAACCATCTGTCCTCCTATAATATTCAGTCCACTAGTCTATGTATCACTTTCATCTTACTAGTGACTTGGACAAGATGACAAACAGAATCTCATGCTTAAGATGCTGTCTGGTCCTCATGAGTATCATTTATTGTGTATATGCATGTAGGGTTAGTATAGTTGATGTATTTTCTGTATGTTTTGTGTTCCTCTCTCATCACATTTTCATTATTCTCATCACTGCTTAAAACAACACACATCTCTCTCTCTCTCTCTTAAAAACAGAAAGTACATTACAGCTGTTTCAGGCTGAGAAACACCAAACACTCTTCGTGCTATCATTCACCACACAACTATTTTATTTCTTTGTCCGCTGGGCAGGTGACCTGCAGAATCACGTCTGCCCCAGCTGGATACCTTCACACACACCGTGACGTCAGACACACTCACACTCGCTTCTGCTTTAGAGCACAATTGCACTTCATTCTTCAACGATCCACACACCACGTGCTGCCCAATAAAAACTTTGCACTGTATTTCATCCTCTTTCAAGGCAGACTTCTTTTAAGTTTGCAGCAGGCAACGCGACTTACACCAAAACCCAGGCTACGTGTACACAACAGGTCACCGAATTCCATTAACACCGCTTTCCTTCTGTGTTGCTGCGTTCACTTACTGGCACTCACACACATATACGCTCATTCACACTCTTTTTAGGCCTATAATCCCCCTTACCGCGGCGAGCTCTTTCCTCCTTACCATTGGTGGAGAAACCATACACTCAACGCCCTTAACTGCGGAGAACCTTTTTTTTATCTTTATAGAGCTCTATCCTCCTTTCGGTGGAGAAACCGTCCTTACCCTCCTTCTATTCGGTGGAGAAACCTCTTTAAACCTCCTTAAATAAATCAAAAAGATAAAACAAAAACTAAAACACTGGCGGAGAAGCCAGGTAGCTTGCGTCTACACGCACAGCTTGCGCACTCACGTACCTGCTTTAACGCACGGGCACGTAGCCGCTCTCTAAGGCCTTCGGTACTCACTGTTCGTTTTGTTTCCGTTCATGGGAAGAGTCTCTGGTTCCCGTCAATCGCCATCCATCCCGTGGGGAGTTCAGGCGCAAACTGTCCGGCCTGGAACAAAGCAAAGTACCAGGGCTTTCGTCAATCGTCCCAGACGATGGCTGCTAGCAGACTGCGGTGGCGTCCTCTCCCTCCCCTCGCGGTGGAGGCGATGTGTTGGGCTCCGGCTCGGAGGACCAAATAAATGTTGGGTCTGTTCCCACAAACCCCGCTAGTTCTAGAGACTTATTCATCATGAAAGAAAACAAGGCAACAGCGTTCGATCGATTACTTGCGCAAGGGAGGCCTCATCTGTGTCCAGCACGAAAATGACCCCCTGATGGCCTCCTCTCGCTGGCTTTTATTGAGAGACAGTTCACACAAAACACAGCAAAGCAACGCCCCCCGCATTGTATGTATATGTGTGAAATTCTATATGTAAGTAGGAATGTGTGTGTGTGTGTGTGTGTGTGTGTGTGTGTGTGTGTGTGTGTGTGTGTTGCTGATCAAAGGGTCATAAACTCAGGAAGCTTAGATCAAAAGAAGTAGATCCTCCAGATAGGATGTATCTGTAATCAAACCTACAGCCCCTCACCCAAAAACTCAAGAATCTGAGGAGGGGGACTGTGGAATTGCTTTCATCCCACAGTTAAAACAATGTAGAAATGGATGGCAAGCATAAAAATGACAAACATTTAACAATCCACTCTAACAGATGGTTTGGAAATGTGCAGAGGAGATATCTTGGCTATATTAGGCAAAGGATCTTTAACATGGAGCTGCCAGGCAGGAGAAAAAGGAATACCATAGAGAAAATTCATAGATGTGGTGAAAGGGATGCAAAAAGCTGATAGAGAGAGGAGTGTGCAAGGCATAGGGTAATATGGAAGCAGATGATCTGCTGTGGCGACACCTAAAGGGAACAGCTGAAACAAGAAGAATAAGGGCAAGAAGAAGATAGCTCCCGGTCACCTTTTCCTGGAAAAAGTTACTAAAACAAAGAAACATCTGCCTTTATTGCAGTGCTAGTATTGCACACATAAAATCAGACTTTATTTTCTTCTTAAGAAAGCTCCATAAACCTGTTTTGCATATCTGATAACATCTGGAAATATATTCCCTTGTCCATTTCCCCTGTCTGGTCACTAGCTGGCCCCATTAGATGAAGGCAGTGTGGAAAAAAAGAGCCCAAACAGTAAATTAGAGCTTTTATTGCATTCAAATAAAGTGTGATCCTTAGTGTAAGTCACTGAGAGGGAAATTGTTTTCACATATTTTGATTTCACTGTTTAGAAACATGACAAAGAAGAATGAGTCTTGTGTGTTCTGCTAGAGTTAGAGCTCAACAAACTGGGGACTATACATGTTACATGTAAGGAATGCATACAAATCTGTTAAAATGGATGTGTGCGCAGTCAGTTACCCATGAAATGCCCAAAACCTGCATGAAAAACTCTTTGGTATGAACAAACGTACATTTTAAGCTGTTGAAGGCATGCTTTTATGGTGGCGCAACTCTAAAAGTGCAATAGTTTACACATGTGCATGTGTATATCAGTGAATGCGCATCATAAGCCACGGGAAGTATCCAGTGCTCTTCATGGCAAAGGTACTGATGAACAAATTGATGCCTGAGGTGATGAAGACTATAATGGTGGTTATGTTGTTCAGGTAGTCCAGACGCTTTTGTAGAGTGGAATTGTTCAGGTCCCGACGGCCTGTGTCGCACACACACGCACACAAACACAATGGAGAAAAACAGGCATGAGACCAGATGATGACACATTTCTTTTGACCAAAATGCCTTATATATATTTTTAATCTGCCAAAAGAATAGTATAGATGCAGGCCCAAAATAACAATGTTCAGTAAAAATACAATAAGCCAAGTATAGCTTTCTTTTTAATCACTCGTTTTATTTAGCTTTTTATTCACAAAGATATTTATCCATTTCATGTTTTTTTCTATTTTTACTGATGTCAAACATGTTTTAAATTAAGACGTATATTTAAAATCAAAACAAGCTTTACACTTTTACCGATTAGGCACATAAAAGAAGGGAAGAATACATGTAAAATGCACAGAAAAAGTAGAGACATCTACAATAAAAAAGTACAATATTTGCACAAGCATGTCATTGGAGCAAATAAAACCATGCATGTTTAAATGACAGCCGGTTAAAGTTTAAATATTTTAGTTCGATTACAGTGTGAGAAATGTGACAAGTATCTGAATAGGAATTAAGATGCAATGTTTGAACACATGGGATTGTTTTCCAACTTTGTCTTAGGCCAATGTGTCATGCTACTGCACAGATGAAATACTGCTGCAAAGCATGTTGGTGGGTCTGTGCATGACTTGGATATATTTTCATAGTTTTGTGTGTCTCAAAAGTGGAGTCGAGCCAACAGCCAGCGGAAGAATCCGGTCCTCTTGGAGCCGAAGAAGCTGATGAAGAAGTTAATCACTGTGGTGGCGAAGATGATGCCTGTAGCAACGTTGTTCAAGTAGTCGAGTCGTTTCTGATTGGACACCACGTTAAGGTCCCTGCGGGCTGCAACATGCACACACATGCACACAGACAGACACACAAACACACAATTTCAAACATTTCAAACACAACCACCACTCTCACAGTTAACCCATACGTACAAACGTTCAGTAATCCAAACAACAGCAATATTGTTGGCTCATCACTCATGCTGCCCTCCATCTTCTTTGTAGTCTATGTAAGTTTGACTGGTTCAGATTTCACTATAAAAACATAAAAACTGAACAGGATTAAACCAAAGTTTGGATTGATGAGCAACCTCTGTGTTGTGCCCATTGGAGAAACTGGCACTGTGACGCTAGCTCAAAAAGTACACCAGTCCTGTAACACTTCCTTGTTAAAATGCCCAATGTACGTCCTGGTAACAAAATAACGTTTGGGCTCTACTGAGGTTTTGCAGTGACATAACAGCAGACCATGTGATGTCATCTGTCTCCATTTTGAAAGTGTGACAATGTAGGGTCAAATGAATAAGCTCTCAGTCACATAGTCTCAGAAAAGGAAATTATCGAGCACAGGAAATATGTAAAAAAAAAACCCACTGGGTTTACAGAACCAGCTAGCTAGCCAAACTTGCTCGCATTGGCTAGCATCTTAGTGCTCCACTTTCTCAAGTTATTTTTGACTAACCAATAAGTCACTTAGGTTTTTTACGCCCACCTTTTATATATAGTCTGTGCAAGCAGCTTATTTTAATATATATACCATAAATCTGTGTGTTTTATAATGGTAAACAGTAAAGGCTGCGCAGGGGGGAAAGGTTAGCCCTGCTCCTTCAAAGAGAAGCTGCTCACTGCTAGCAAGCAAGCTAATGAGTATATTTAAAAATCAACTTAACTTTACTGGCATGACTGAGAGCTTGCTCCCACTTAGCTCTAAGACTGAATGTTGAAGCAATCTTTGGCTATAAAGTGTGTATAACTTTTAAAAACATTCATTCATCCACAGCCACTGAACAAACAGCTATTAGCATATCTGTTTGTTCAGTGGCTGTGGATGAATGAATGTTAAAGGGGACTACTTTGTGGCCAAATTTGGTGTGTGCAAAGTTCAACACTTCATCAGCAACATTAATCAAATGTTTACGTTTATCAATGTACATACATTTGTCGGCTTAATCTGTCTCATAGAATAAAGCGCTGAAATAGCCATCGTAGCAAGCAGCTGCGCTGTGTCCCAAAGGCCGATTTAATAATGTTGATAATGAAAGTGAGGCAGATGATGCCGGTAATTAGATTGTTCAAGAATTTCAAGCACCGCTGACAAGAAGGGAGGCGGGTCAGCTCCAATCGAGCTGCACTCACACATACACACAAATGGAAAATGCATACATACATTGCACACACACACAGATAACCAGAACACAACCATGCAGACAGAAAAAACAGAGACAGACACACACATCTAGTTGGTCCACTGGCCCAATCCATCCATACTGAATTAAACAACACAATAGTAATATAGTTGATTAGTTAGTGAGTTGGACAATATGTTACACTGGTATGTGTTATGATTGTGTGCTTGTGTGACCACAACCTAGTTATGTGGGTCAGAATCTGTTCTTACTTTCTAAACAGATGTACATACTAGAACCATTGCCTACGTTACACAGTCAGAAATGCATCCTGGCAAAGAGGCCAGTGCGTTCCATCCCGAAGACAGTGATGAAGATGTTGGTGACAAAGACGAGGAAGATGGTGATGGTTAGGGTGTTGTTCAGGCTGTCCAGGCGCTTCTGGTTGGCTTCTTCATTGAGGTCTCGCCGGGCTGCAATGCACATATACAAACACATACCAAAAATAGCAACAAAACGAGAGCATAAAGTGCAGGGAACCATCATGTTTCTGTAGTTCTTGCATATAAAATGAATTAGATGGCTTATGGATTTTATACCTAAAGCCACTACCTTTAAACCTGCACTAGCTGTATTTGACTACAAACAAGTGTCAGTGAATTAGTGTGTTAATATGATGGGTTAAAAACATGGAAGATGGATTTCTGAGTCAGAAGATGTCCAGCCTAAATCTATAATGCCTACCGATTATGATGATCAGGATTCCAGCCACTATCTGAAGAGCCAGGGAAAAGGAAATGAGCGTCAGAACAGCGGCGTAATACCTAGGAACGAAAAGGAAATGCAATGCAAACAAAAGGATAGTGAATAGATAATATTTTTGGCAAACATAAATGCGATCATGGAGAAACAGCTCACAGGTAAACAGTTACGGTTTTGCCTTCTTTATATGTACATATATTGTACCTGTAGCCTGCACCCTGTTCAATGACTGTCTTCATGTGTGTAATGTTAGCCAGGAACAAGGCGATGTCCAGCATGCCTTCAGCTGCTGTTTTCTTAGTAGCATACAGGTTCATGTTCAGGTTGGAGGCTGAACCACCCTGCAATAGAGAGACACAGATTTCAAGTGGGTTATCTTACAATTTGTATCCACGCACTTCTTTTCAAGTAAGTAGAAGTATAAGAGCGTAAGATACTGACGACAAAATGCAGTCCCAAATATTCAGTCATTTGGTTACTAAATACCTAGCCATGCTTTGTACAAACTACATTTAAGCTCATTCCATCCATTATAATGCAGCAGGGATCTTACCTTGTAATACAAAAAGCTTTCAGATAACTGTTGTCATGAATTGGTGCTATTTAAACAACACTGAATTGGATTCCTTAAAATGATCTTTTTTTTTTAAAGTTATGCTGATATTCTGCTTTTGATATTATCAATTATCAGAAATTATTAAAAATATAACTCAGTAGCCTTCAAACACTCATATCACCCCCAAACAATTAATCAACAAATATAAAGAGCTAAGACAAATACTGAACATCATTTTCTTTAACAAGGAACTGGCCACAAGAGGGCAGCACAGACCAAGAATACGGGTACAGAATAATCTGTTATATTATTTATCATATTCAATATTTGCAACCAAAGGAAAACCAGAGATATGATGAGTGGGAAAGTCGGTATATTGAGTTCATCTGATACTCCTCTATGCAGTCTATTAACAGACAAATTAACTGTTTGAGAACTGCAAGAGAAGAAGTGCATTAGGCAGTTTGTGGCTCATGTTTCATAAATTGAAATTGTGTGCATGTGTGTTGATGTGCGGTTTTCTGTGCCTCTGTGTTACTGCAAATCTTCTTATCTCCCCAGGACAATGATTTGGTAGAGCAGCAGGAGATGAGTTTGAGTAGAAAAGAAAGAATCGGCCTGGTTTCGTGGTTTTGGCAATTTGGCAATAAAAACGGTGTGTGTGTGTGTGTGTGTGTGTGTGTGTGTGTGTGTGTGTGTGTGTGTGTGTGTGTGTGTCTGTGTGTGTGTCTGTGTTTACTTGAATAATCATTGTTATGAGGACCTATTTGAGATTTTAAACCATTAAGGTGAGGACAGATTGAGTGGTCTTTACTTTCCTTTAAAGGACTATTCAGAGGTTTGGATTTGGTTTTAAGGTTCAGGTTTTAATTACACTATTACACTATTTGGAGAGGTTAGAATGTGCATTACCATCTTTATAAAGGTAGCAATAGTGAGCGTGTGCAGTGAGAAGAGACAAGAAGAAATGAAAACATGAGGCATCATTACGTTACTGTATGACTCACAGCACATATAAAGGGCTAAAATTTTCTAGATCTAATTGTCCTGCTATAGAACACAGACTGCAGATGCACATATTGGATTACGTAAGACTTATCTATATACTAAAGTGCTCTGTTCGCAAATGGATGGCTGTGTGTATGCGTGTGTAGCATAAATCTGTTTTTCTTCAGCCTGCATAGAAAGAGAAATGCACTTAGGGAAGACATAGATCTCATAAATGAAGTCAGTCATATTCACACTAAGGGCACATTGTACCTTATGACCTCACTGTGCTGTAATGTGCTTTGCTGCTCCAAAATAAACAGCGCTGACATTGTACATGTGCAGCAATTGTTAACACTTCAGCTCCTCTGTTTGCGCCGTGTCTGTTTTTATAATCACCAACCAATTGCGACTGATATTGATTTCAACTTTTAAGCCATGTATATTCCATATACATGTGCATTAAGAAGGGTTATAGCAAGTATCTGACTTTATAGACAGACTCACAAGGCCTTTCATTAGGTTTAAATGGTCTTTAATGCAACCAGCAAGTTACATGGTAGTGACTTACAGAAAGGCAACAATAACTCAAATAACCACTTGTTACAACCAAGGTATGCGGCAGAGCATCTCTGAACACTCACACCATGTTGAACCTTGAAGCAGACAGTAGTCAAGACCGCCTAAACCAAGACCAAGACAATACCAAGACCAAGACAGTCGGAGTCAAGACCAAGACAAAGTCGAGACGAGACCAAGACTGAGACAGAGACTTAAAAGTCTTTAAACTGCTGCCAGATGCTGCTTTGATTATGGGTGTCAGGTGTTTTTGCGATGCACTCGCACAGCCCTCCTCACCGCTGTCTACTGAGTCACTCACTTACTGAGAGGACAGACGCACGCTCCACTTGACTGTCGCGTCTCTCACCCTCTCTGCTTTTCACATAATGATATTATCCTATATCCTCGCACGTAATTGGCCACAATATGGAGGGATTGGAGCATAGCTGAGCCACTGTGTGAGAGCTGAGCAGCGAAAGGAAATGAAGTGAGGAGCCGGCTCTCGCTCAATGGGAGTCGACTCTTCTGATTCACTACAAAGCACTCTCTAAGCACGGCTCTTAGAGCTGATGCTTTTACGCATGACACATTATCGAACGTTACGTTGTGTGTCATGGATACTGTTGACTCCAAATCTCCCGACCACTATGTCGCTCTGAGACAGCAAGACTGAGACAGCAAGACCAAGACAAGACCGAGGGATCCGAGACCAAGACAAGACCAAGACCACGTAAAAGTGGTCTCGAGACAGAGACCAACTCTAGCAGATAGGCTACAGCAGCAGAAGACCACACCGAGTACCACTAATGTGAACTAAAAACAGGAAGCCGAGGCTACAGTGTGCAAGGACAATCCACCAAAACTGGGACAGCAGAAGATTTGAAAAATATTAAGTGGTTGGATGAGTGTCAGTTTCTGCTGATGTATTTCTGCTGATGTAAACAACATACAAGCGCTGCTTGATCCTGGCTTGTATCATGTATGCTACCTGTAGTAGCAGCTGTGTGATAACATCATGTCAATATGGACCAAAACCTCTGAGCAATGTGTTGAACGAATGCTTTTAGGAAGCAGTTAGTCTTCAATGTGATGATCTTTTGTTGGTTATATATATAAACCATCTTCATCAGGCTCATCTCTTCCTCTCAGCATGATATTACTATTATAATCTATCACAGGCAAAAACTATTGCATAGATCATGGAAAGCATGACATGGCCACGGTCAAGCCACAAACCCAGTGCTGTAATGCTATGCAATAATAAACACTGTGGTTTTGACACCCTCTAGTGGCAATTATCTGTTATTGAAATAAATGTGGTGTGTTTTGTTGCCATGCCACAAAATACATAATAAATCATGTGGAAATCATAACAAAAGCAAAATCTGTTCCTATTTTTATAAGTAATGGCATAATTTAGGCTCGGGGGGGTGAATGCCCTGCGGCATTGGACTTCAACCCAAGAGAAAGCTGTTAATAGTCTGTCCTTTTTAAAACATAATTCCATAAACGTAACCACTTGTTTATTATCTTAAACCCGACAATGAATCTGAACAAAGCAATCTTCTGAACTGAAATGTCTGTAGCTCTGCAAAAGCCAAGAGTCCAGCCAGCACACACACACCACACAGGCCCTTGCCAAATGTGCTGCCGTGCAAAAGTAAGCAGGGCTCACATTGCTTACTCTCTCTTTCAACACACCTTTAAAATAAGTGAAGCTGGTTTCAGATTTGTCCGCTTTTGATGAGGTGGTCAGAACACAGAAATGTTTGGATGATCGTAAAAGCCTGGCAGCAGTCGCTATCACGCTGTTTTGCCAGTTTGCTGGCTCCGTGAACATATGGAAACGCTCCAGAAGTTGTAGAGTAGTTGCACTCTGAAGGATGTAAACACAGCGTTCTTAAAGGTCACATGTTTAGGTGTCTTCCTTGCATTCTGACCACAACTGCTGCTAGCGTAGCCATTGTGTTTACATCCTCTTCCTTTCACTCCACAAGTTCTGGCTGTGTTCCTTCTGCATGGAGACGGCGATTTGCAAGGTGCGCTTTGGTAGCAAATAGCTTTCACTGACACTGTTCATATGAGGTCTGTGGCTTCTCATAACTGTGCTGCTGCAGTTTCTCGAGCAAGCTGTTGATGCTGACATTTCGGTTCAAGAGCCACAAACCAAAACAAACTGTCCTTTCACCAATGAGGAAAAAGTAGCTCTGTTTTTACTCTGTATTTTTGAATATACTTTACATTGCACTTTATCCAGATGTTTACCAATCCCAGGATATAAAGTCTTGAAATGTTTCTGTGGTTGGCAGTTTATCTGTCCTAATGTTGTGATTTTCATCAAAATAGTGCCTGTGGTGTACTTTAGTGCTCAAAGCTTGATTTCATCCTCTGGTACATTTTCATCCAGACTGCGTAGATCTCCGAGAAACTACTCGGCAATTCCCAGAACTGTAAGACTGTCAAAACACCATGAGCACATGTACCACAGCTTTTCTGTGTTTAAGTGTGTGTGTAAGAGAGAGAGAGAGATAGAGAGACAGAAACTTGGTAAGAGATAGGAGAGAGAGCACAGAAAGAGAGAGAAGCACAGGGTGGGTAGTGAGGAAGTGAAAAAAAATATGCAGCATTGGAAAGAGCGAGACGGGGAAAAAATATGCCTGTACACTGGCATTTTTCCATTTTTTTCTCCTTTGGGGACTCGTGGTCGCACTTTATCAACATCAGCCTTGGGAGTGCTGCCAAAACACACACACACCCACACACACACAGACGCACACCACAACCAAAACACTGGAGTGGCCTATACAGATTTACTTACCATGTGTGTTCATTTAGTGTAATGTCTCTCTAAATGTACTGACTGCACTTTTATCATTCTTAATCTGCATTTATCTTTATTTATTAACACAGAATGATAGAGAGTTCTTTTAACTTTTGTTTCACACACGGAGAGAAGTCCTTATTTGCAGCAGGGTTTAGGAGAAGCAGTTCAATGAGGTTAGGACAGTTGCACACATTTAGGCTGTAAAGCTGTGGATTACTACCAGCTGATCTGAGACAAGCTTCATCATGAAAAACCAAAAAAAAAATTTTCTTTTTTTCATGCAGAATTATTGAAAAACTACTAAAACACCATTACACTGCCACTATCAGCCTGAACTGTTGATACTAGGCAGGATCAAGCTTGTATTTTGGTTACACTAACAGAAACTGAGGCTCATCAGACGAAGCAGTTTATTCCAGTCTTCTGTTGTCCAGTTTGGGTGGTTTGTCTATACCAGTGGTGTCCAAACCCAGGCCTCGAGAGTCCTGCAGGTTTTAGATGTGTCCTTGATCCATCACAGCTGATTTAAATGGCTGAATGACCTCCTCAACATGTCTTGAAGTTCTCCAGAGGCCTGGTAATGAACTAATCATTTGATTTAGGTGTGTAGACCCAGGGTGATATCTAAAACCTGCAGGACACCGGCCCTTGAGGCCTGGAGTTGGCCAAGCCTGGTCTATGCGAATTGTAGCCTTGGTTCCTGTTAGCTGACAAGAATGTTACTCAGTGTGGACTTCTGCTGCTGCCCATCTGGTTCAACGTAGTGTGTGCTCAGAACTGCTCTTCTGCATACTTTGGTTGTAGTGAGTGGCTATTTGAATTACTATTGAATATCCCAGCAGATCAGCAGTGTTTGAAAGAAGGTCCTGAGTTCGACTCCACAGCTGGCACCTTTCTATTAGCGGGGCTGGGTTAATTGGTAATTCCAAATTGCTCATAAGTGTAAATGTGAATGTTTGTCTGTGTACCTAGATTTACCCTGCCTCTCACCCTAAGGTAGCTCCAGCCCCCTCCCATTGCCCTAATAAGGATAAGTGTAATAAAATGGATGGTGAAAACATCCAGAGTTACTACAACAAAAATATTATATATAAAAATAAAGTTATTCCATCAAACATTTCATATGACATTTTAATGAAAAACAAAATTTTGGCTGTTTTGTGGATCTCGAAGAATATTCTTGTATTCATTGTGAGCCATAAATAACAATTTCACTAGCTGGGCCCACGTCATCATTTTAGGTTTGACAGCGTTTTAGTAGGTAAAGGTGAATGCTTGGACATGAATTGAGCTGCGGTTTGGGGAAGGCCTCGAAGGGGACTGGCAACTGCTCCCGGGCCTGGCAGATCCCCGTGTACTAAATAGAAGTGAAGAAGTTAAAGAATTGAAAAGGGGAGGGAGGGTGGGGTACGTAAACGAGAATGAACAGCTTGCAGAACTAGTGGAACCTATACAGATAAGAACCGGAAGGAGCGTGGTTAGATAGAGGCGTGATCCCGCTCCAGAAATTCTGATACATAATCTCCAAAACAATTTACTAGATGCAAAGTAACCATAATTTAGTATGTTTACTATGAAATAGTGTAGAGTAAAATAATATTCATATATAAGTTAATGGTTCCCTATCATAACACTAATGTGGGAAGAAAATTTACATTTCTGCACACAGAAGATCTCTTTCCCCTCGTGATTTTGAAAATTGGATTTATATAGTAAACTTTTCCCAGAACCACAGAGCCCCTGTAAAACTCATTCCCCCCAATCACTGAACCTTAACCATAGGCACTGTGCCATATCACATAGTGTACACAATCCACACCCAAACACACAAACCCTTTATAAGACAAATAATGCATACTTGCCTTATGCATATACTATGAGGCACATACAAAAATATGTTGCCCCACGTGTATTGGCAAGCACATTTGTTCCAATAATACACGCAAAAACATGCTTACAAAACTGTACATCTTTACACTGCTAAATACACACACACATACACACCAGACCACATGGGAGGCCCCCCTCATCTTCAAAGGAAGTGCTCCACCCCTGTACTCTTATTGGTCACTGTAAGGGCCAATGAAAAGGGAAACCCAACTAGGAGTGGACCTCCAGTGTTCCTTTACTATCTTAATTTTACTGAGTATCTGACTCAGTGTAATTGTACTTGCTTGACTTTCTTGTTCTTCTTTCTTCCAAGGCTCTCAATGCCTAAAGGCAACATCTTTCTGTTTATTTTAACTGCCATTTAGGGTGAGGGAGTTGGAAGAAAGCAGAAAAGTACTTGAACAGAAACAGACAGAAAGAGAAATAGTCATCAAAAAGGGAGGCAGAAAGGCAGTAAGATAAGATGTGTTTCCTTTCACTGGCTGAGTGGCAGCAGAGTATTGTCTCTAGTTAAGACTTACCTAGATTAGGTTGTATCCCACCCTGAAATAAAGCATGAGATTGGAAGAAGATGTGTCATGTCAAACTTATAGTTTTCTTCAAAGAATTTCCAAAACACAGTCACAGGTTGTTGATCTCTGATCAGACCTATTACCTGCATAAAGTCATGAGACCTATGATGCAAGAATTCGGAAGAAACAATATGCACCTTTGTGATGTGAAGGAAAAAGCTTGTGTGTGCACATTACCTGTTATGAGTAATGTCCGACAATGTTGTTGACCATCTTTCCTCCGTGTTAAGCATATAAGTACAGTACCGCAATGTTAAGTGGTCTTAGACCATGGCTTCTTTGCCCAAAGAGGCAAAGAAGCCACACACACACACAAGTTCTTCATGAAGCGAGTCAACTATAAAGGCCCCAAAGTTAAAAAAAAATGCCCAAATAGATAATCTGGTTTAAAATTTATTATGGTCTATAATTAGTTTCACATTAACTGCTTATGACAACTGAATTTTTTAGCATGGCTCACCCATTTGATGGAAGATTTGTAAGACTCTATTGTTATTAGGTTATTTGGGGCAAGTTGGACCCCCTTTTCCAGCTAAAAGTGACTCATTTTATACTTTTTTAAATTGCTAGTCCAAATTTGCATCACCATCAATATGCTATTTCACATTAGAAAAATCACACGGCACACCACCAAACAAAAATGCCACAAAAAGCATATTGATCATTTTTAAGGACCGGATACCTGGTCTTTAAGTCTGACGTCATTAGCCGTGTCTCGGCCCAAATTCCACTGCAAGTCCCTAAGTCAAATGATCACTGTGGCATCACTGAGAGTTGAAAAACTGTCTAAATTCTTTCATCTGTAATAAAATGATCAGTGTGGCTGCTCTACCAGGTGTAACAATTAAGTTTAACATCCAGGCATCCATGAAAACAGAATTTATAATATTTAACGGAGTTAGAAGTTAGCAGGGAGTTAGCTCGCTAGCTTCCATCTAAATATAATATACCATGTTCTGACTGAGGGATTTATGAAACAAATTAAAACGTACAGCTCTGCTATCACTTCCAACATAAACGAAGACAGGAAAGTAAACAGCAGTGACGTTTGTAGGGTTACTGAAGTTTAGCTAGCTGGTATATAATGATATGCTACGTGATCGATAGCGCAACAAAGCTATGTTAGCATTATATAAACAGTAAAGGTGCAGGACGAACGCTAATGAAGGAAGGACTTTTTTTCAAATGTGACGGTTCCTAATGGTTAGGGGCAAATACAATCGCATGGCAGGATGCTGTAAACAGACCAAACGTCAGTCAGGAGAACCACTGAGATAATCCATCCAAAATAATCAATCAATCAATCAATCAATATACTTTATTAATCCCAAGGGAAATTAGGGTTACAGCAGGCAGCACACTAATGGCGTATGCGCACTTACAAAGGAACCTTCTGACCAACTTTACACAAACATCACATTCGATGTACGAGGTTAGTCATTAATAAACTGCTGCATGGGCTGGGCTGTAGTTACATTGTAAGGGTTTAAAAACTGAGCTTTAAAGTGATTAGCGGTAATAAAAACCGAGAGAGGCCGACAGTGATCACTGACTGTTTTTAGGGGCTTGTTGAGATTAAATAGAACAAGATACAAAGCATTAAAACATGTTAAAAACACAACAGCTTTATTAAATTCAGACTACTTTGGGCCCGGAAGCAGGATTCATCACGTCATCACTTAAAGAAAGGATAGCGGAATTGGTTCGGTTTGTCCCCAGTATACCTTTTTTCCTTTTTCTGACCACTACTCATGCTAGGGCCTTCATCTGGGTCGGAATTTTCTCCAAGACCCAGGTTAGATTGACCACTTTTTCATTTCAGTAATTATCTATCGCTATTGACTATGTGCACGAGAAAATGCTAACTTCCTGGTTTGAGACCGGATGTGGGGTTGTACATTTCCGGTAGCTTTACTTTGCGGTCAATCGCTACTGCGAAGATATGCTCCAAAATCATGTCCAAAACTCGAAAACGGAAAGATCGCGTTAAGTTACAAAGAGCAGAAGGTGGGAACACTCACCACTGTTGTGTCATAAAAAATCTAATGATCAATTTTGACGTTTAAAGAGTTTAGATCGATCAGTTGTTTACATCACTCAACACAAGCAGAACTACATTACAGAATCAGAAGACACATCGTCCACATTCAGAAGCACATCTCTGTATAGTGACTGGTCTTATGATTTAAACAGGCAAATGTTCAGCATTCAAACTACAGGTGAAGAATAGTCAAACCAGATGTTTCCCCGTTATGTCGATATCAGCTAGTCAAGTACACACCTACACAGCATGTTAACAAACCGTTAAAAAAAGCCACACAAAAAATGAATGACTGCTGGTAAGGGTTTCTGTACATTAGTATTTACGAAGGGTATGTTGTGACTTACCTTCAGAATTACAGTGGTCCCTCGCTATAACACAGTTCACCTTTCACCTCGCTGTTTCGCAGATTTTTTTAGTGCAAGTTTGCATGCTTTTTTTTTCATCACATTGTGTCCTGCATCCTGATCGCTGCAGACGATCTCCTCCGTGACGTCTCTCCTGTACAGTACACAATCGCCACATCGATCGCTAGCAGTGTGACTCTGAAGTGCAGTACTGTATGTCGACGATGTCCATGCGTCAAAAAATAAAACTGGCTACTTGATTTCACCTATCGCTGGTTATTTTTAGAACATAACACCCGCGATAAACGAGGGACCGCTGTTTACAGAAATATAACATTTGAATCCCTTTTCTCTTTTGAGAAAAAGAGAGGCGCTGGGGAAAAAATATCGACAAGTCGATGAACATCATTTACAGATATATTGGGTAAATGCCCAAGACATCTATAGAAATGTAAATCGCCGCTTGATTTATTCATTTGCTTAACTTGTTTTGGACCGTAAACAGGGCGCGAATAGGACACCGGAAACAAAGCTCCCCACAGGAGTTTCCGCACCGGAAGTAGCATATGCTAATGTGCACATAGTCAATTACTCGCAGCATTGTCTCACTTCTTCTGTTTTACTGCCAGTTGGCAACCCATTTAATTAGAGCAGCACACCTATGTGCCACGGCACAGTGGTTGGGAAAACTATTAAGTTTTGGTGTAAATTTAAAACTATTAAAAGCACTATTGAGTCACAAAGCATCAAACATTGTATGAAGGTGCAGAAAAGTCCAAATGTAATGTCTCCTTATGAGGACACAGGGTCTCAAGAGTTTGAAATAGAAGTCAACAAACCAGTGAGTCACAGTGGCTATGTCCATCTGTTATATACAGTCTATGGTCTGGTAAACCAAACAGGAGCATCTAGCAGCTAAAGTGACAGTTCTTTATCTGAGGCGTGGTAACAACCAAACAAAATTGAGACAAATGACTCCAGATTAAGGGTGTAAGATGTGACAGTTTATCCTATACTGGTAACTTGCCAAGGGTGTACCCACCTGTCACCCTTCAAATCCATTATGGATTTTGATTTTAACCTGAAGACCATCTGCTCATGTGCTCCAGATGACAGGTAATGACGGGATGTAGAAATTATTCTCAGTAGTTATATGTGCTCATCTGTTTCTCAACTTTATCAGTTCATAATTTATATAATGTGTTTATCTTCAATATAGAATTACTTTAAAAAATGCCAATTTTCAGGGCAAACACTGAAAACTAATTTTGAATCATAAAAACTCTTAGAAGTCAGCTGACTGCTAACAGCCAGTTAATGAGCCCTTTTGTCATTTTCTGGGCTTGTTTCCTTTGGGGGCTCAGGTTAGCATACGAAACACATGAAATGCTTCATTTCAGGTCGTTTAGTTTATGTGTTTGTGAGAATTGGACAGGGGATATTGCCAATGAACATGACTCAAGTCCAGAAGCAAACAAAAAGAAGATAAACTCGCACACGTGCACATAACCCACTGAACTTTGACATTGGAAAGACAGGAAATAGGCTGTTATCTATACGCACACACACACACACACACACACACACACACACACACACACACACACACACACACACACAACATTTATCTCTCAGTCACAACACATGCTGTAGGTTTGCAACTTGAGAGAGTGTGACCCTTGACCTTTCCCCCAGTTAACTAACAACTAACAAAAAAGTGCACAGAAAACGGTGTAAATAGTCAGCAACAGCACATAATATGAGCATGAAGCTGGTCTTTACATGTAGTGGACCACATGTTTCCACAGACACCAAAACAAAAACAAAAGATGTTCCCTAATTAAGATATCCCCTGCTTTGCTATCTACGGAAAGTCCCACAAGTCAATTTAATACCCCAGATATGACCATTTGACCTTTTCCTTCTTCTTGTATTCTACCCTCACGCTTTCCTATTATCTATCACATAAATCACCTCTTTCTTCCCAGCTCTACTTTCTTTGACAGTCAGACAGAAAATTATTATATTTGTACCAAACCAGCAGAAATCTTAATTTATTACAAACACTCATGGATCATGAATAAAACCCTTTCACGTCAGCACCAGCTGATGCTGTCTGATCCCCTTCTCCTCCCCCGCCTCTTTGTGGTGATCAAAATTAATTTTCCTAGTAGCAAAACAAGTAGGAGGATAGCTGCTTCTATAATTAAACATGATGTTCATCTGAATATAGGTGCTTTGTGAGTTTACAACTTGAGGGCAAAAAAACCTAACCTTTAAAAAGCTCTGAACTTTAGGGCTAGCATCAGTAGGGTTGTGAAGATAAAGGTGAGGGGAAAGCAAATAAAATGTATCAGAGAGTGGCCCTCACAAGCATAATCATGTTTCAAAGCAACTTTTGATCATGTTGTTTGCTGTAAAAATCACTAAGAGAGGGAAACAACTGGGTATTAAACCAAGAGAATACAGTAATTGATTGAATTTAACAGACTCTCTTAGGTACTGTTCTCCAATAGTTTTAAGGTAGACACACATTAGGGATTATTTATGTTGCCTGGTCATATAAGGTGTGGCTATTAAATAACAAGTATAGCCAAGTACTACTGTGATTATTTTATAACCACACATTGCATTAAGCCATTAAAATGAGCTCCATCTCCATCCAACTACATCGTTAAAATACTTAATGTTTCTACATCTGTTATAAAAATCCAAAAATCCAGTAAGGGATAATGTCACTTTGAAAATGACTACGACAGAGCTCTTTATTCTTTCTTTCTTTTCTTTATTTTTTTTTAACATTGTTGATGACTCAAAGTCCTTTAACCTTTTAAGCCTCCATTTGCCATCTGGACGGAGGAGAACAAGCGTGTCAGTGATATAATATCATTTGACTCTTAGCATTCCTCACTATAACCACATGGTGTAACAGAGTGTCTCATATCAGTGACTTAGCCAGCTGGCCCCTCCAGCTCTGCAGGGGGGCATCCTAGGTCAGTAGTCTTATAGAAACATCTATACATGTAAATTGCTGATTGGTTACGTGTTCACTGTAAAGACATGTTTTCTGCAAAATTTGAGTCCATTCATTTGTAGAATAAATGTTAAAGAACAGTCACTCATTAACACTCAACTAAACAACCTATTCCTAAAACAGGGACTATACTTTACATGTCTGCGAGTCCGCACTGGTCCCAATGACGCAAATTTTGTCATCAGATGCTTAGCGCGAGAGTTATTCTTGTGACCACACTTAAGTCTTAATCTAGGCTTAAGTCTGCCAAAGTGCTCTTCCTGCCTTAACCTAACCAGAGGCATGGTGTGACCTCCTATTGGGTCCTGGGGAATTTAATTGCTGTTTATTTAAGGTTTCATTTAATTCAGGAAAATAACATTAAAGAATAAATGTTTATAAAATCTGGATCGTCTTGTTGCAGTAATAATAATAAGTTAGACAAATATCAGATCATCTGAACTGAATTCACAATTTCTGTGAGAAAAGACAGTTTTTTGTCTTTGACCAAGAGCTCGATTTAATTCATCTGTCTAATGCTACAATCTCACAAACAGTGGTTTGAGACCAAGCAGAGTTATTGCAATCGTATGCAATCTTGTTGCCTTTAAAATGGTTGCCTTGAAGACAGGGACCAAGTCTATAACCACTTGCAGTCATTTACAGTGTGTCAAGTTGGTGATAAAATGGTCATAGGTGTGCTATCAGTTTGCAACTGAATGGGGACAAGTTGGCAATTACGTGCAATCTGTTTGTGATGATCTCACGAGTAACTCTGCCAAACAGGTGACAATCACAAACCTGTTGCTGTTTACATATGCAGAAATTCACATCATCTACTTACATTCAGAATCCAACCAGAATGTCAAAGATCTGAAACAGCTGACACAGGCACTTGGCTCCTTTGCTTTTATGTAGGACTATAACCAGAATACAACCATTTAGCAACGAGCTGAGTCGAATCCCCTATTGGAAAGATGCATTGCTGATGATTTGGAGTCGTTGATGCAGGCTGACAAGAGCTGATGTTTTAATATCCACAAAAACTACAAAAATTAGACCCAATTTACAGTTAGTCACAATATAATAATAAAGGGCAACCCGTTAAAGCATGCAAAGACACATTCTGATCATAGCTCAAGGTGCTGGTCTATACCTATGTTTTTAAGTGTGTGTGTGCAAATCCATAAACAAGTGTTTCTCCTCTGAGGGCAGTCACACTACAAGATTGTTGCAGAAGAGGTAGGTGTATTTTTCTTAGTATTAAAGGATCATCTGGAATGCTACATACCTTTGAAGAAGTGTGCAGCAGATGTGTGAGTGTGTGTGTGCTAATTTATGTATGACGTATGTGTGCGTGTGTCAGTTGGGTATGTGAGTGCATCACATGCCAGGAGTGTGTGCACCATCGGTGCGTTCTGACAAATTACACGCTGTCATGGCAACATAACAAACACACAAATAAACATAAATGTTCTTATTGTCTCCAAAGTGCTTTCTCTGCAGTGAAGTTCAGAGGTGGAGAGTGTGAATGACAAGCACGCAACCACAGAGTTACCTCATTTTTTCATAACAAAGGTTAACTCTGTTGGACTAGGACCAAGAAGATCTCCTATGGGCCCATAAAAATTACATAAGATTTATATAGTGAGGTTCACATGACCATATAGTGCAGCTTTCCACGTTATAGAAGAAAGAATTTGCACTTTAGCTCAGTTCAGACAAGCAGCAACTGCTTTACGCATAAATTAGAGGTAACATATGGCATCTAATTTATTCATTATTTTCCAAACGGTGGGAGGGATTAAAAAAAATCAGTTAGTCAGATTTTCTCCAAGTAAAGTCAAGCAAAGCAGATTAAAAAAGTGAAACCAATGCCTAATTTTTAGGCTCTGATCCAAGAACAATCAACAACAGGGTGAAAGGAATCGTCAGTTCCAGACAAGTTTTCATTTTGTGTGTTACGATTTTGGTTGATGAAACGTGTCCTGTGCACACAGGAGGAACTGTTCCTCTTCAAGCATGGATGGAGAGGCAATAGAGGCTAAAAAGATAACATTAAAATAGTGTGCCACCAGGTTGTGTGTTTGAGGATTAACACACACGCACACAAACACACATGATTTGCATGATGGTGACATTCATTTGTCTCCAGGCGGGTCCACACTCTGTGAAAACACATTTATGTCTTTAAATGCACGTAAACGCACATACCCACTAAACCATACACATGTACCTCACACAATGCCGTGTTAAAAGAACCTCGGTAATGGTAACGTCCACCATGATTTGTTGAGTTGTAAAAGTATACTACTCATTGTTAAGAGTTTGCTTGAAGTTGCTATTACAAGGAAGGCATGTTTGGAAAGTTGTCAGCCTGATGTCAGCGAGTCTTTGTGAGCACAGCGATGGCAGCAATAGCTGGAATTCCTTGTCCATCTCTGCAGTGTTTAACCTGTCATAAAAAGAGCTTTGCAGTTATATATATGCACTCGCTGAACCAGGGAATCGCAAATACCTTTTGTTTTTCTTGGTAGATTATACCATTTTAAATTGCTTTTTGAGTTGCTAACACCTTCAAAGAGGTTAGGGGTGAAGAGCAAGTTGGACAAAGACTCTTCATGGTGAAATTGTTTGCTCTTATGGGAGCAGGCTTCAGACCTTTGTTGGAGGAATGCTGTCTGTAAACATCGTGCCACGCCACTGCTGCAGCAGCAACACATCAGTCATTTGAAAGGGAAATGCTCCATGAAACAATGTTTGTGTGACAGACTTAAACATTTCTCAGAAAAAAAAATTCCTCCATTTCCTTTAAACTTGAAATTTGCAAATAGTTCTCACACCAGTGCTACTGTAGGACATTCTGCAGTCATGATCAAGAGGTTATTTTAAGTTGCAAACATGCAAAATCTTCTCTTGCGTGTGCGTGAAAGACTGAGCTGCAGCCATAAATTCTTAGGGACTCCACCAATCCTCAGCACCTGCTGAATTATCTCTAGAAAGAATCTGAATTTAAAAACTAAACTGGAGGACATATTGCAATCAGATCTGAATAGTACACTATATTTAGGACCACAGCTGTTGGGTTCAGGTCTTCCTGGGGCCTTTCTGTATGGAGCTCTCCCTACACACTGTCTGATTTCCTCCCACAAATGAACCAGTCCAAGAGAATGGGGGTTGTTGTGCCTTGCTAGTGCTGTGTTGGGCACCCATCATGCAGTTAATGTTGATTTGTCTTCTCGACATCCATGTGGTGCATTCTGCTATAGTGGATGTGTTCAGATCTACATTTTATCATTTTAGACACACACACACACACACACACACACACACACACACACACACACACACACACACACACACACAGTGAAGGAGGGAGAAATAGAAACTCAGAAAGTGAACTCAATACTTACAGAATACAGAATCACTTGGTCCTTCCAGCCCCCTTTTTTTCCACCCATCTTCCAGTTCACCCTTAATTTTGAGCTACTACACACATGTGAAGTTTCCTGAGTCTGTTTTGCACAGCTGCAACAGTGTCAACAGTCCATCAGTGTCAGAGTCCAACCAGAGTATATAAGGAAGACACTATGCACAATACAAGACTAATTGCATCTCCTGTTGATATAGTAAAGGTCAATACTGGGGCATTTAAAGAGGCAGGTCACCCTTTTTTTACTCACCAATACCACTAAAGTTTTGAGTTTATAAAATAAATCTTAATAATTAAAGAGTAGTCCAAAATGGTCATTTCTACATTGTTGCTCCTTACAAAATACATCATTTAGATTTAGACTAAAAAAAAAGAAGTCCCAATTCCCAAAAGTAATGTGCAGTAAATGTGTGGGGCATATGCACTTTTCATATATAAAAACTTTTCATATATAAAACTATTTATAATGCCAGTTATAGTGTTAACCATGGGTGTGCACTGACTATAATAGCAGTAGAATATACAATCCCCTCATTGAGATTTACGACCTTTCTTAATCTGAGAATGGAAGAACTAAAATGTGGCCCTGGTCTCGAAAGAAAAACTAGCATCTTGAAATTCCAATGACATGCATGCACAGAGAACAAAAACAGTGTTTCACCTAGCAGTGAAAACCTTCAATCACGTACTGCTCCTGATATTATACAACTATTGAGCAATGCAATATTTTCCTCCAAAATCCACACTGTGCTTGCATGTGTGCAGTTTATGCTTGTGCGCGCTTGGCACGTTGTAGGCACGAGTACAAAAACCATTAAACGATCAAAAACAGCACCAAACATCAGACTTATGAGTCATATAAGCCTTAGAGTAGAGTGACTATATTGTGGTTACACAACGCGTCCTAACTGTGGTTGTGGTTTTGAGCAATTATAATTCATTGACCCAAGCAGGTAATTTGCCACAATTTGATTTTGACTTAAAACCACACCAGACTGCTTGTATCCAAAACAAACATGGGGAGAGGACTACGGGAAAGGCTCATTAATACATTATATTGTAAAAGTTGCCTCGGGGCCCAAGGCGTGATGTGAACAGGTGTAATGAAAAGAAAACTCCTAACGTGAATAGGTGACACTTGAAGAGTATTTTTTTTCTCTTCACTTATTCTGAAGAGATGTTTTTTCCGCAGATGTTTGGTCTTTAAATCCCCCTCAGGCCTGCAAGCTTTCATGCCATGTGTGACATCGCAGGACATTCCTCACCGCAACTTCCTGGATTTAATGACCCGGCCTTCATCGCTGTCCGCAACACACACTTCCTTCCTCTGTGCATGCGTGTATGTTGGTATTCCTACTTCCTGAGTTCCACGAATGCCGCTGTTATGCACTGAAACTGCATCCCATTACATGACACATTTAAAGAGACAGGCAGTCAGATAGAGACAGTGTTGAAAATTAAATATATGCATAAAAAACAAAACATAACTGAAACACAGGGAGCGCTTTCTGTTAATCTCACAGCATTTTGAAAATGTTACTTCTTGTCTGGTCATTTTAAAAGTCTTACTTGAGGTGAACCATGTGGCCGCGTGTGTTGACTGACGCACACATGACTGAGTTAACTAATAAACATGTTTTGGTAGAATTCAATTATCATCAATGATAACAGTTTATCTTTTTCAGCTCTATTTACGATATGCAGTAAATATTTGCCTATGGTGCATTTTCAGTATTCCCAATTTAATAGAGCGCATGCTCAATCCTGAGCCCATGTGTGAGGGAATGGGGTTGAATATTACTCGCTGCAGCACCAGCACAGCATAGATACAGACCATTCTCTTAATGAAAATGGTAGAAAAAAGAATATTTAGAAAGCACGTTCAGCCTTCACTTTGCCATAAATATGTCTTTTGCTTTATGGCAAGAACTGCACACATACCACGCCTCTCTCCATCACAAGTAGATCTCTACGAAGTTTTAAGGCAACATAAACACAAACCAGGATGTCATTAACATTAAAGCTCATCTGGCTCACGATCCATCACATACTACAAGTTACTGTAATGTGTGATCTACAGAGAGAAAGCGATATGTTTTCTTGTCATTGGTTGGCTGTATTGCACAAACTAATGACAATTAAATTCTACTGAGAAGCCAAAGAGGCTCACACAGTCATATCCAGAACCATCAAATGTAAGTGTTTGAGTCCTTTGCCGAAATGAGCTAAAAATGAGCTGTGTCATGCCATCACTTTACGAGCTGGATAAACCCAGTAATGTAACTTATTCTGTGTCTGAAAAGGATTTTATGGAGAGATTACTTACACTTTGTGGCACTATAATATTAAAACTGTGTAAAGGTCTTTCATTAGTCATAAGGGGACAGCATAACAGACAATAAATACCTTGTAAGAAACTATAAGCAGAGTCAAATATTGGACATGTGTCTAAATGAACACTTTTTACATAATAATATCAATGTAGTCATGAAAGTACAGCAAGTTGTTGACTAGAGCAATCATAACTGTACCAGAATAACAGTGTGAAGTGTGAAGAAACAGAAAATGGACTGACTAGACAGGAAGATCACCATGGACAAACGCAAAATGCACCCAGTTTTTTCATTATAACATTTTAGAACATGCTATATTTAAGTTTAGTTATATTTTTAAACATCTCTCATCAGCAAATCCCTTCTTGGGTTAATCGCTAGTCCCACATCCTGTCCTAATTAATATGAGTCTTTCTCTTAATTTTCATGTATTTACCTTTAACCCTGTTTTCACTCTGTGTACAACCAGCTGCTCCACTCTACTAATATTTATACACAAATGACTTGGGCTTAGACATTTTAAGTAACCAACAAGGGTCATTGTTCAACCTCTTTTGCTTTAACACCTTTTCAGTGCTGACATGCAAAATACCAAGTCCATACCCTAGTCGTGCTATTGACGCATTAAGTGTTTTTCCTCTGTTTTCCAATCTGACTGGCAGTAAACACCATTGGGTTTCTTTTAAGTTAGCGAGTTAATTATAAGCCTGCCAACATTTTACTCAAGATGTGACAAGTGGAAATCTACTGAAGCTGAACGTTATACAGTTGGTGCTTGCAACCTAATACCTGCTCAACCAGTCAAACATGACTTAACACGTGGCACGGTCACGGTCTCTTTGGTTCTGTGTATATACATAGCACTTGAACCCGCACTTGACTTTATTTTCTATCCGGATGTTTGATGAGCTAAAAACACAAGTTAGGCATGTGTGTAAGGAAAAGCAACAATGGCTAATTACTATGTGGAAGTATAAGATTATGCTGAAAAACCTCCTTATTTGACATTGCCAAGATTCAACAGGCACAGTGTGTCTAAGTCATGCATTACGCGATGTAGGTAATATGAAAGAAAACTTGCAGGAGCAGTTACAAATGCCCCAGGACTGTGTGGATACATTTGTTTATTATGAATTTATTGAGTTTCTTTAACTCTACAACAGCCATTTTACACACATTAAGTAAAAGAATGGATTTCCTGTTGCAGCTAAGTCATTAAGGTGCACTTCAGTGCAATAACTTTTGATACATGTGTGAAGGTTCTCAGTCATCCAGGTCATCGTAATCTAAGGAGCTTGGAAAGAAAAGTGTCTGGACTTCTTTAAGTTGCTTGAAGACGTTTCACCTCTCATCTGAGAAGCTTCTTCAGTTCTAGGGTCAAATGGTGGAGAGTCCCAGATTTAAGCCCTGTGGGAGTAACCCCCCGAGAGGGCCAAATGGACCCACACATGAAATCACATGACAGGGTGGGGCTAGGTTTCACAATGAGCTCACCTGAAACCTTGGCTGATTGTTACCTACACCTGTTTTCACACCTGGGCTCGTGTGATTAGGTAGAGGATCATTAGGGGGTCCATGTTCCTCTTGGGGGGACACTCCCACAGGGCTTAAATTTGGGACTCTCCACCATTTGACCCTAGAACTGAAGAGGCTTCTCGGATGAGAGGTGAAACGTCTTCAAGCAACTTAAAGTCCAGACACTTTGGATACCAGTCCAGCCACAGTGGAGAACAACCTTTACAGAGTTTATGTACAATCATTATCAGCCTGAAAGAAAGTCTAGCTATCTCATTACAAAAAGGGTTTGTATCACAGTTGCAATGTGGGAATGATCATCATACATTTAAGAACTCTCTGACTAAAGCTTTCTCAATAAGCAGTTGTATAATTTCCCATAACCACAAGAATGTGATGTCCCACTGCCACTCCTGGAAATGAATATGTATAAACATCATTTTGCTCTTTCACTGCCAAACTTTTGACTTGACTTGCAAACACACTTAAAGCATAATACACAAAGTGAAACAAAGTGACTAGTTTTCATTCAATTTTATAATGTCTTTGGCAAGCCAAGGTAAAAAGTACTTTGCTCTTGGAAAGACTACAATACTGACAATGTTGTGTGTCCGCCCAGTCCTTATTACAATACTGGAGAGTTTTTATTGAATTATAAATGGGGTAGGGGGTTTCACTGATTGGCATTGCTGTAACACAACAAAAAGAACAGGACTCTGTTTTACCTACAAAATGTTTCATGCACAGTAAGACAGCATACTTTCTATTGTCTCCTTCAGTTTGAATATCCCACCCCTTAATAAAAAGTGAACAAAGAAATCTCACAGTTTTATTCCTTGGAATGTTTTATACATTTTTTTAAACTGTAGCCCTTTTTTTTTTAACTCTGTGTGTGTGTGTGTGTGTGTGTGTGTGTGTGTGTGTGTGTGTGTGTGTGTGTGTGTGTGTGAGAAGAGGATTTATGGCTGTGTTCAAGAAGTTATGGATGTTTGCTTTCAGTGAAGAGGTCAAAGTTTCAGTAGTTGGTTTTGAAGGATATTCCTGAAGAAGCAACACACACACACACACACACACACACACACACACACATGTCTGGTTTGCTATCCTCGTGGGGACATCCCATTGACATAATGCTTTCCCTAGCCCCTTACCCTAACCCTAACCATTAAAAATGAATGCCTAACCCTAACCCTTACCCTAAACCTAACCATAACCTAATTGTAACCCTGACAGTAAAACCGCATTTTGAGTGTGAAAATTGCTTGCAACCCCGAGGGGACCTGGATTTTGGTCCCCACGGTGCAGAAAGTCCCCACCAGGATAGTAAAAGTCAGATTTTGGTCCCCACCAGGATAGTACGAACCCGTACACACACACACACACACACACACACACACACACACACACACACACACACACACACACACACACACACACACACACACCATCAGACATGTGCACATCCACACATAAGTGACCAAACACCAGTCCGGGAATTTATTTAGGTCCTCTAAGGATCATAAATGTGATATATATGTTTGTTCAGAGTAAACTTATGTGGAGAAAAAAAACCAATAAATATCCTAGGAAATCTAATGTGTGTGGTTATGAGCATTTTTTTAATAAAACAAATAAGAGCACAGCAATGTGCTTGTTAAAACAGTTTAGAGTGGAAGCAAATGCCTACATTGTATGCTTTAAAGGAGCATAAAATCAACATGTGTATAACTAATTTGTTAACAGTAAAACCTAAAGTCTACAGCTTTAAAACATTTAAATGTGGAATATTTTTGGGCAAAACAACATAACTGCTTAATAAAAAACATAGTTTTCCTAGTGGTAAGAGAATATCAGAACAATTTGTGTGTAAACAAAAATGGGTTGCATTGACTCGTGGCTTTACACAGACAACAGTTATTAAGTGGGTGCCTTTGTTTCACACTTAGCATGATCTCATAGGGCTGAGCTCAACAATAGTCCCATGAGCACCACATACACCAAGGGGCATCAGTGACAGAGCCTGGATGAGGTAAGACTGACCCTCGCCTGCCGCCTGCACTTTCGTTCTTTCCCTGAATCACTGCTTTCCTGCCCCCAGTTTTTTTGTTTAAGCACAGATAATTATATGACCTCACAACAATGTACTGCATTACAAACTAAAACAAGAGTTGTTTAAACAGAGCTTGAAGTGGTCCTAATATCCTATCAAATCACCAAATTTGTGTACAATTGAAAAATCAACCAAACATAAACAAATCTAAACAAAAAAATGAAGTCACCTCCTGTCCTCAGAACCATTTTCCCACTTGGACGAAATGTAAACTAGCTCAGCAGTCCCCAAACTTTTTTGTACCATGGACCGGTTTAATGTCAGACAATATTTTCACAGACCGGACTTTAAGGTGTCGTGGATAAATACAACAAAATAAAATGATACGACCAAGATAAAAACTATGGTATTTTGTAAATATAATAATAAACGCGAATTCACTGTGTAATTGTGCAACGTTATTTGCAGCGTCCTCCTGATATGCGACAATAACATTGAGAGTAACATCCTCCTCTTTGCCCCTTAATGCTCTCTGGTTGCTATGGTAACGTGTAAATATTTCTTTCAAAATAAGACACACAACTACAACACGGGAAAAGACCCAGGGAAACCTAGTTAATGATAAAAACCCTGAAAACTATACGTTTCACACCCGAGCCTCAACTCTCGCGGCCCGGTACCAAATGACTCACGGACCGGTACCAGTCCGTGGCCCGGGGGTTTGAGACCGCTGGACTAGCTAATCCAGGTAAATTGTTGACTATGTAACTATTCAAAGATGCAGAACAACATCAGAACTTATTTGCTTTGATTCACTTAATAACCTTAACTCTACATGTATGCTGTTTTTGACCTCTATGCTTGGCAAAAGTAGCTCACCCTTTAGAAACTAACTACTACAGTATGTCCACCAATAAGTTGTAGCTCTGTCTGTCTGTCATTTGGTGCTGGGTACATAGCACTCTACAGTTGAGAAATAAATGAACAATATACTAGAGGTGGAGGTTTGTGTGTTGCCTATTAATGCATGACTGCTATTGTTTGCCTTGCTTTGCCCTGACAGTGTTCCATTGGGGCAAGCAAGATGAGCAGTGCTTGTCCATTGAAATCTAGACATGACTTAAAAATACAATGAAAGTGATCTCTCATCTTCATTCTTAATGAGTTTTCTGTTCCGTAAGCTTCTTTCGTTGCCTGTTTGTTACATCCTCTAGATTACAGCTACCTTGTGGCAACAATTGGCTCTGATCTCTGGAAGCAGTATTAACTTTGCTTGCCTTGGATTCCACTGAAATCTGTAGAACAGGTCGATTTTCATGTTTGTCTCCCATTAAACATTATTGTGTCCTGCTGTGTCCAGCTGAAGAAAACAGGCAAGTTGAATAGGTGCAGACTCAACCAGCATTTTCAGATTATCATGTATAAGAAATCACTTGGTTGACTGAGTGTAAGTTTATCCATCAATTTTGTTAATACAACATCTTTCTTTTTCATTGATATTTTTAATTGCCCTGTGATGGTTAACAATTTTACACAGTGCTCAAGCCTTTTAACTCAGCTTCAACTATTTTTGTGAGTTTCTTAAAAGATGGGTTTTGGTTTTTTTCTTAATGTATGGTTTACGATTGACTGACAAGATTCCCAATTTGGTCCCTGGAGGAGACACAAATTCCTTTGGCGTTAAATCAATTGTATGAACTGTGGTGTCCTCTTGTAAATAATAGAGCAGGTAAAATAAACTTTTGTACTATAGATTCAAAAGAATCTTTCGTATCTATACTGTGCAATTATAGAATTCCATGGGTTCATTGTTTCTGTCAAAAAAAGGTCACGCTTTGAATATCCAAGATATTTATCAAGTTGCATTTCCAAGGACGCTGCAAAATTAGCTAATTCTAACAAAGAAAAACAAACAAGCCCAAAAAAAATGCTAATTTCACGTGGTACTGCCAATGCTAGGTGAGCAATGAGAAAACTAATAACAATAAAGTTGCAGGATTTATAATCTAAAAGGTGGGTTAGAAGACAACTAAACCCTAATATAGCTGAAGAGGAGGAGGTGAAGTATAGAGTTATTAAACGTCTGATATATCCTCGATTGAAATGTTTATTAAGAGTCACTTTAAAGTTGTATCTTTCCATTGTTTTGATTCAAATAAGCAGACAAAGAACCCTAGCTCACTGGGACTCTTAACTCTGCACACACCTCTGACAGTAGCACATATGAACACAAACAAACTGGCAGCCATACAAGCTTGACCAGAAACATTCAGGGCTGGGTGTTTTTCCCACACAAACTTTGTCCTGTCCAGTGACCTACTACTCATGCTGGAGGAAAGGAAAATACAGATAGAGAGGTCTGTATTTACCTCTACTTCAACCCTCAATTAACATAAACACACACATGCTCACACAGACACATGCGCCGCACTGGCCAGCAGCCCGGCACACAGCAATGCATTTCATCAACAAAGATGAAATCAGATTCTCTATGTGTGTTTGCATGGCCCGAATTACTTTTTCTTTTTCTCTACATGCCAAGCTGCATCGCCCTTCGGTCCTGCTTCTTGCTTTCTCATGTGTTTTCTATCACTTCTCTCTCTTAAAGAAATAGCTCAGCCTTTTGGGGAAATATGTTTATTCGCAATCTTCTGCAAGAGTTACATGAAAGGTTCTGGTTCACTGTGCATCAATAAACACAAAGGCTTTATTCATCACAATCCCTACCACATGCAGTCTCCTAAGTATTGCATATGTCGTTTTTATGCCTATTTTTACGTTAATGCTTTTTCACAGATCTGTGCATATGTGGGTATCTCTATATTAATGTGGCAACAATTTGAGCACAGCACACATCGTGCAGGCTGCAGGCAGCTGAAACTGTAGTTGAATATAGTTGTAAATGCTGCGGAGAAGCAATACATAATTCCTCGAAAATGTTTTTATGAGAAGGGTGTGTACACAGAGCCTGTGAGAAGATTGGCGTACAGAGAAGTTGGATTTATAAGCCTGGTGTTCATCTCTGATTTATGTTCGTCTCTGTGTGTGCATGCATGACTTAAGTGTTGTGAGTTACTGTCCCTGCAGGGAACCCTCGGCATTAGAGAGGGGGGTTTCCTGCTTTTTCTTGGCAACTATGACTGGAACAAGTGGATGAAGAACAAAAGTCTGTCACAAAACTCTTGGCCTTAAAGCTCCTATTAATGATTTATTTCACATGTAAAAATCTGCTCAAATTTTTAAAGATGCTTGTTGGTTACTTTGACAAACAATGTCTTCATGAAATATGTCAAACAGACGAGTCCTAATATACAAAGACTTTAAATCCCACTGAAGTGGAAGTAAAACGGTGGACTTGTGTGTGTCATGAGAATACTTGTGCCATACATCTGCCTTTTTTCAGTGTGACACTATAATTGTGGGTTTAGGGAATAGAACAAAACAGGAGACAGACCAACTGGTCCTTGTGTGATAATTTAATTGTTTATATGCGGTAGGATCTAAAGTTTCATCTGGTATCACTCATCTTGGCCTTTTTTTTTTAACACATACTCTCTTTTACGCTTTTGAAAGAACCTTTTCTCACACACACACACACGAACTCATGCACACATGCACGCTCACACACAAAAATTGGGCATGGCTCCTTTTAGAACTGTTTTAGATTCAAACTGAGTTAGCTGTCATTTCCCCTGCAAAATGAAAAGAAAACACAGTATCCCCCCTGGACAGAGAAGAGAGGAAGAACAAGAATAGAGCGAAATGAAAGGAGGAATAGGGTAACAAGGAAAAATGGAAGAAAAAGATGAGGGAAAGACAGAAAAGGATGGTGGTAAATCACACAGACAAGTATGATGTATTTTCTAATTCAAATTATATTTTCAGTGGTAGACGATCAAAGCAGATATGCAGATAATGGGCCCATATCCTGCTTTCAGGTTGTTTCTCTTTCTTATAGTGTTTTAAATAGCAAAGTCACAAAGGCTAATGTCCACGCCAAAGGCATTACTCTCACAAACAAAAAACACGGCTGCTGAACCGTTTGCAATGCCATTTCATAAACAGCTTATTTGCATCACTTTTTCCTGCATATGAGAAATTGGTGAGACACAAAGAGGGTTTGGCTTCCAAAGTAGAAGTACTAGGACTGTAATAAAAAGTGGTTAAAATTTACTCAAGCCAAAAATATACTTTTTATATTTTAAGTGTCTTAAATAACAGTCTTTATCTTAACTAAAGTACAACCCGCAAATCGGGTTGGCTTGCTGTGTAAACTAAAGCATTGGTCTATGAGAGCTGCAAATCATTGCATTCTTTTTTATTTATATTTTCAAAATGTCTCAACTTATTGGAATCGGGGCTTATACAATACGAGTGATTACATGTTTAGTTACCCCTGAAGGCTACCAACTATGTAAGACATTGCATAATACAGCTGCTTCACTGTTTTGTGTCCAGGCCATGCTGCTAATCTAGTCTTAGCCAAATGTGGCAAGAGCAAACACCAGCATTTTCTAGTACACCTGGTATCTGAGGAACTGAAGACCAATTAGATTAATTTATTTTCTTATTTTCCGACACTAGTTTGAAACCCATAACCAAGGATTCAGTGTGGGTTACATTATTACTGTTAAACTACAGTGAAATATAAAATTGGTCTGTTGCATTTCTTCATATCCTCTATCAAGGTCAATCCATCCATCCATCCATCCATCCATCCATCCATCCATCCATCTTCTTAACCACTTCTCCAATTCTGGTCCATGCAGGAGGGGGAGCGGCTGGAGTCTTTCCCAGCTGTCATATTTCAAGAGGAGGGGTAACCCTGGACACGTCAACAACAATTCACATCCACATTCACACCTGCAGCTAATTTAAAATAACCAGTTAACAAGGATGCCTTTGGACTGTGGGAAGCAGGAATACCCAGAGAGAACCCACACAAGCACTGGGAGAACATACAAACTCCACACAGAAGAACATACAAATGCAATCTGGATCTGCATCAAAATTTAATTAGTTCTCTCTTTGTCCAAGTTCCATTTCTGCCAAATTTAATAAAAATTTGGCTTAATAGTGCTTAATCGTGCTGACAGATAGACAAACAGCACTGGAAGCTCTGCTTAGCCTGTTTTTTCCTTGACCTTGGAGAAGGAATATATCCTTGTAACACAAGCAATTTTGGAAATGGTCCTGCATGAAAACACTGAATAAACCATTGGCTTCTACAGGAGTCTCTTTTTGTACTGGGTTTGATCTTGTTCTGGTAAAGTAAATAAACAATGAGTTATTTTTCCCTGTTATTGTAGGATATCATTTGACTCCTTTAGCAGTTGAACAAATGTTCTCACATTTCACTCTAGAATACTTTGGTATATGAAGGTGCTCATGGTTGACTCAATGACTGCAAGGAGCCCAGGTCCTGTGGCTACAAAACAAGCTCAAATCATCACCCCTCAAATCATCACACCATGCTGACAGGTGGTATGAGTTGTTTCTGCTGATATGCTGTGTTTGTTTTACATCACATGTAATGCTGTGCATTATGGCCAAGAATACTATACCAGAGGTCTTGTGATCTGCTCAGATACAGCTTTGCAAAGTCCTGTCTTTTTAAGAGAGGAGAGGCATTCCCCTGGTAACCCTTTAAAACAAGCCATACTTGTTCAGTTTTTTCTAATTGTTTGGTCATGAACTTTAACAATTATCATGCTAAGTAAGGTCTGTAAAGTCTGAGATCTTATTTTAAAAATGTTCTGAGCATTGCATAGTCTGACACCCAAACCAGCAAACTACCAAAACTTGTATGGAGATGGCCATGTTTGAACCCAGACATGAATTAGAATTTTTCACCTCTAGTTCCCTTATTTTAAAGAGAGTTTTTAAATTGGGTTTTTGGTTAGATGTCTGTGATTAACAAATGCTTTCACGTTCACATTTAATTCTACAGTTTTATAACTAAATTTGGAATTTTTTTATGTCTCCCAGAAAAGGTCTCTTATAATAAGTAGCAAGAGATAAGAGAGGCCTGGATATTCAAGGTTATGACGACAAAAACAATGATTGCGTGCCATCTCTGAAACTGGTGGTATAGTTCATTTATAGACTAACCTTCATCTCTGACAATGCCATTTAAACTTCAAAAAATTTGATTTATAAAAATTATCTTGCTAAAAAAATTTCCAAATCTGTTATCTTCTAAAAAGCACCCTATTGCAACTGACAAATCGTTGCTGATGCACCATGCGATAAGCTTTTTAAAAACAAGTCGCTTTGGACAAAGTTGTCACATATTCTGTGCTGTACCATACAATTACAAGCTACTCACACTGTGTTGTACATATCTGGTAAATTACGCAACTCTTTCTACTTGCACACATATACAATGGAAAAGAATGTGACCCACAGTTTGGTTACACCTATTATACAACATGAGTCATTACACAACAACAGTCATTCCATTTCAGTTAAAGATGAGGCTCGGCCGGGCCTCAGATGAAAGTTCCCAGAATTACAGAGACATGCATGCACTCTCATACTTCACACCTACACTCAGAATGTAGCATTTGCCATGTAGGAGCCAAGAGGTGGTTACACACACAATCACAAGCATGCACACAGACTTGTGTTTCCATAACTTTAGAGGCCATTATACTGATTTACATTTCTAATCAATTGTGTACTCGTAGTATTTAACCTAGCTTTAAAAAGCTTTTAAAAATGCTTTTTGAACCCATAAGGAAGACACTTGTGCAAATAAATGTAGATCTCCCCAAACAGTTCTTATTGTGATTTGGCACTATATAAATAAAATTGAATTGAACTGATGTGATGCATAGCTCAAGAAACAAGAAAGACAAAGCATAAACATGCATCAAAAACAAAGTTTTGAGATATAGTCCTTGTTATATAGACACTACAGTAATGTACACTCTGCATATTTTGTTTTGAAGAAGCCAGACTTTCCTGGAATTTTTAATGTGGTCTTGAGCAAAAGCTCTCATCTTTTTTTTTTTTTTTAAATATATTTGCTGCTTTTCCACGCGTTTTCAGTCCAGTTCTTGTACCTGACCATTGTCAGATGAATGATTTTGTGTTTACTGAACCACTGTAACAGACAACCTAATGAAGCATCTAACAAAGAACTTTATCTTCAGGAACTTTGTTAATAGCCTGTCACAATTTTTTTTTCTTTAGTTGAATCTAAAAATCTCAAGATAACACAGTCTGACAGGTATAAAACAGTATTTATGCACCAACAAGGAGTTTTACCAAAAAGTAATTAGCTAGGACTTAAGCAAACTAGTCAAGTGGAGGACAAAAGAAGAGGTGACAGGCCTAAAAAAACTATCTACAGCAGATGAATCGTATCTGAAAGTCATGTCCTTAAGAAATAGGAAAAAAAATCCAGCAAAGACCTGACACAGGACTTGAAAGATGCATCTGACCCTTTAGATGATTCATCTACTGTTCACCACAGCCTCAGAAAAGGTCTCAGTGGAAGGGTGGTTGCCAAGAGGCCATTCTTAAGGAAAAGAAACAGGGAGAAAAAGCTGAGGTATGCCAAGTTACAAAACCTGGACTGAATCCAGAAGAATATGGTCAGAATTCGATTCACCACCCAATATCATGGAAAGTATCTGAAAGTGTCTGATTGGCAGGATATTCCTTTTTCAGCATGATAATGACCCCAAGCACACTGCCAGGGAGTAAAGTCATACCTGGACAGAAGAACACACAAGGGAATGCTATCAGCCATGTGAATAATGTTGAGCCTGAACCTCGACATTATGTAAGCAGTGTCAGATCATCTCGATAGAGAATGGAACAAAAGGAAGCCAACATCCAAAAAAGACCTTTGAATGATGTTCAAGAAGTCTGGAGAATTAGTTCTGAAGACTACTTCAAGAAATCAAAGGAAGCTTGCTTAGAAGAGGCAAGGCTGAGTTGAAGAATAAAGGCGATCATACCAAATATTGACTTTCAAGCTAGTTTTAAAACCTGTTTTTGCCTTAGATAATGTATTTTATGTACGTTTGCACGTTTCAATAAACTGTCGCATCTACTAGGGTGACTCAAGAATTTTTCAAAGTACAATAAAAGACACATGCAGACCTCCCTTATTATTTTTAATCTTTGGTAAACTAATATGCATATCACTACTATTTTCTGTGATTGGCATCCAAGACTTGCTCTGAAGTGGCCTTTCTTTCCTGACATCTACCAAAGTCAGTTGATGGCCAGCTCAGGCTCGCTCACATGATTTTACACTTCTCTGAAATAATTCTCACGCCTGTGTTTCAATTTTCATTTTTTGCGTTATGTCCTCACACTAAGATATTGATGCCATTTCTACGTCTGTAACATACACTATGGAAGCTGAATGTCACCACTGAATAAGCTAGAAATCCTTGACAAAGCATGGAAGGTTTAATCTATAAGTGCAAAATTTAGCAATGTTGGTAACCAAGGAGATCCATCGTGTTGGGAGAACAGCAACATTTTAAGTGTTTACACCAAATTCTAGTCTTTAATGTCTGCTTTAAGGCTATTTTCACTTTATTGATTTCTCCAAGTAATCTTAAGGACTTGTTCACAATCAAACACTAAAAAAAGGAGGGTTTTTCTAATCACTAAACTTACCGTGACCATCCTCCTCGAACAGTGTGGTCATTCTCTTTCTTTGAAACATGACTGCTAAGCTTGGAGAGGCCGTGTGATTCCTCCTAATTCTGTATTGGCGCTCCACACCCTCTTGCTGTGCTCTATACATAGAGAGTGACTTAGAGGTGTAAAGCTTTCACACCATGGAAATAGATTCATCATGACAGGCTCACAGAGACACTGAATGAAAGCCTCATAGATCTAATTTCAGAAAATAATATGCTTCTCTTTGGAGAAGCTCTCACTCTGAAGCTATGCTACTGCATTATATCAGGATATTGTGACGATGTCATGAACTCAAAGACCAAGAAATCCTTCTGGGTAATAATTCTGTATCAACAGTCCTGTTTTATTCCACAGTAGCATATATGAATCTAAATCTCAACCAAAAAGATCCCAGCAATTCCTCAGCTCTACTACCTTATTTTGGATAACATTATGGAGGGCTGGAGCCTATTCCAGATGACACTGAGCAGGAGGTGAGGTAAAGCCTGGACAGGTGACTACATGGACTACCACCTACTGCCTATATCGAGCTCAATTTATAGCTATTTTTTTAATCACATGAGAAAGATATTCTGAGTGTGTCTTGAGACAAACTCAGATGATGGTCAGATGTTTGCTCCGTGAACACTAAAAGCACTGTGTGTATATCTGACAACCCTTATTTGCCAACATTTTTCATTATTCAATTCAATGATGCAATTTTTTGCTCTTGTCGCTGCTGATGACTGCAACTCCCTGAGCCTGGTTTCGCTGGTTATTTTCCCCTGTTAAAAGAGAGCTTTTCTTTCCCACAGTCACAAAGTGCTTGCACAGAACATTTAATATGATTGTTGGGGTATTTACCAGAATACTGTAAAGTATAAAGTACCTTGATGCAAGTGTTTTGGTTTTAAACTGGCTGTTGGCACAACACAACAAATACATATGACATGCATAATAGCATTAGCATTAGTCATATACATACAGACCACAAGTTTGAGCTGGCATAACATACAGGATGCATATTGTGCTGAAGAGTGAGTTCTTAAACACACGCTTCCTTAAACACGCATTCATGTGCACGCACATGCTTTGGTAAACTTGTTTCTGCTTTACTGAAGATCCCACATTTCCCTCCTTGTGTCTGTCATCATATAATTATGCCACTATGATTCAAATGAATAGTTCCGGGGAGGACTTGACATCTGCAGATATAAATATATTATATTACAGTGATATTATTATCACTGAAGTCACTAGTGGCAGAACGTGGCCAAATGGTACTGTACAGGTTCTCAGCTTATCCAAACAAGTCTTTTTCTTCTCTCTCTTCAAGCCTTCCTGTCTTATTAGTTGCTGCTAATATATTCACATTCATTCATATTCATAACCCGTGCTACAGATATGCTGAATACCATTTCAATAAACTGTAACATTGTTCTCTGTTTAACTGTTATCAGATTACGACTTATCAAAACAGAACTGGTGAAAAGTCAAAGAGTGTGTTATGAATCTCAGTTTTATGAATAAACAGTACAAGCATTCATGCTACATTTGGATGTGGTTAGCAGGCAGATAACCTATGAGATAGAATGAAGTTATTGCTAATGCGATAACAGTAGGGGGTCACCGAAAAGGACATTTACTGTCTGCGTTGAAAAAGCATGCATTTGCAAAAATGTATGTACAAAAAAAGAACAGCACTTTATTTAAGATCCAGAATTCTGCTTATCTCATTGATAATTTTACACACATCATTTACATACCAAAATGATGTATATACAATAAATTTATATGTAATATGGACATTTACATATGCTGATGAACTGAGCGAATACCCTGTCTTCCACATCTATCACTGTCTCACACACACACACTCACGCACACAAACACACACAGCTTGTCTTAAGTAATCCCACTTTGTTCACTGGAGACTGTGTAGCTAAAAATACTGTTCCAGTAACTGATAGCTCTGCTGGTTGATGTGCAGGAACCCTGTTACCTCTATTACAGACCAGCAGAAGACACCAGGAACAGTTATGTAAATATCTATAACTTCTGTGAAATTGAGTCAGATGATTATTTGAAAAAAGAAGCTTCAATCTTTTTGAATAAAATCCAAAATATTTGTGAATAAGCTAAATGTACCTTAAATTCGTGTGTAAAGTATGGGAATATCAAAAAATAAATGCAACCTCTAAAAACTCCAATTATACTACGACCCCTTTTCTATCTCTATATTGGTGCATACCTGTTTCTTTGACCCGCAGCTACTTTAAAAGGTATTATTAACCTTTGCACCCAGGCCCTAATTGATATTTGATGAATGCTGTAGTTGTGTCTTAGTCTTGGGATCGAGTACAGGCACTTAACCTAACCAAGAGAACCACAGGGCAGCCTTTTGATCCTCAACTCTCACACAGGCAGAACATACCACAGCTTTGTGGTAAAGCCAATATAGAAGCAATGATTCAGAGTAACAAACTCTCAGGACTAAGAAAAAAGTCAGATTAAAGAGTGAGGGAAATAGGAACTAAGGAAGAGGGTGAAATAAAAGGAAGGCAGATAGGAAGGCAATGCTTTTGCTTAATAAAATAAGCAATTCATCTATAGTTATTTATAAGTTTTTCTGCCTTTTTAAGTATACTAACCTGAAGGGGGCCGCTGGCTGGCATGGTGGATCTCAGCGATGTCAGGTCGATGTCTCGGCCCTGCTCTCCTCTCTCGGTCTTTCCCATTCCCTGCATAATGAGGCCCGTTGAGGAGCAAGCAACTAAACACACGTACACCCTTGAATGCTACCCTCACAGCAGTGAAAATACTGATGCAAGAGTGGCAGTGGTCGTTGTGAAGGGAAATCACCCTGGACGCCAGGCACAAGGCAAGCCCAGGGTGGACAACAGAGGGACAAACAAACAGCTTATTCAGCCTACCCTGGTCTCTCTCCCTGTGCCTGACTCTCGCTTTGCACTCTTTCAGTTTCCCACTGTCTTTTTTTTTTTTGCCAGTATTCTCTCCTTTAATCTATTAAAAAATTCTAAAAGGCTTGAAAACAAATACATATTTTGTGTGTCTATTTGTGCCTGTTTGCACAACAAACGCATTGCTGTATTTCTGTCAAATTAACTGAGGTCAGGTGTGCTCCCATTAAAGCACTGAGGCTTCATTGTTGGGAGTTTGCAGCTTTTTAAATTCAAGGAGCCCAGGCTCTGTGAAACTATGCTCCATACTATATTATGTGGACACAGGCCATATAATTTCAACATGCAGTTATCTCAAAAACTGGACACGTTATACCAAAACTATCTGCATGGCTGCAGACTACTATTGATGAGTGAAATGCTTTGCTACTCTCAAGGTTAACTTTGTACCATTTTTCATACCACTTAAAAAATATTAGGCTTTCCACAACTGTTTTGGTTGCCTCTAACAGCCTGTGTATTGATTTCCATTCAGCCTATTTTACCACATAACATCAGAGTCCCTTTACATAATTCACCTCCTCTCCCCATCTACAACACTAAAAGTAAGAAACATAAACAACGACTTATAATGACTTGACAAAATGATAAAGTGAGTCTACTAATTAGTGACGTCAGTAAAGAAATACAAAAAAAGATTCATTCAAACTCCACATAGATAATAATTATGTGATATGAGGTAATACTCTGCTGGTGACAATGTTAGCAAAAAATAAGCTAAGTTTAGCCAGCTAGCTGCTATGTTAGCTAACAGGTGATTGACCGTAGTTGACTTAAAATCCTCCTGTGTCATTTATTGACATTGACAGTGATTTTTTTGTTGTTGGTTAACTGTGAAGCTTTAAAAGCGACAAGTCTAATGACAACCCTAAAGAGATTATCACCCAAAGGTGCAACTTACGTCTTAGCTCACTGTTAATCATTCTCCAGCCTGACACTTTTTCTTGGTTAGAATTTGTTTTGGGGATTTTTTTTACAGGCAGCTACAATTTTTATGATCATTTAAATATTAAAGACTTTTGTGTAAATTTAGGTGTGACTCCATCCAATAGCCCAGACATATTAAAATACTGTTGCCAGATAAATATCCAACAAATAAACGGGCCAGCTTTCTAATCTGTGCTAAATCTAAATCCATCTATATAGTACCTAAAACATACTGTAAATAAAAGAATCATTCAAAATGTGACAGTCCCAGCCCATTTTAAACTCTAGTCAAGAAAAACTTACACTGAAAAATTCTGACTTTAAATTTAGCCCAGCTGGCTCGATATGTTACCCATTAGTATCTGTTCAGATCCAAAAATACACAGTACATACACTAGCTGGCGACCATTTAGGACTAGAACAACAAAACTTTTATAAAGTAAAAAAAAACCGGTTTATTAGAGTACATAATTTAATGGCCTCTGTAAGAGCTTGACTGAGAAATACAGGAACTGAAAAAGGCACCAAAAATAACCCTCCATAAACAAATACAGCAACGGCACAAACTTATGATCTCTTGTTATTTTACTTCTCTTTCTTTCTCACTCATACGTATTTAACTCAACAAAGCAAGTGTTTTCTTCTCTCTTGTTTAAAGACGTTAACGTTCAGTTGTGTTTGGGGAAAGGTCAAAAATAACTAAATAAACTGCTCTAAACACCAATCCTCAAAAATCTCAGAAGGGAAGAGTTTCATTGTGTGAAGTGAGAGAACATGTCACACAGCAAATTCAGAAACAATGTAGCAATACAAAAAACTGAGATATTTTACTATTTCATGGAAAATATTATATGTTAATTTTCAATCATTTTGAACAACAGATCTAAAAAAAAAAAAAGGCTGAGACCGGACAATAAAAGGCTGGGAAGTAAGTGCTACTAAAAAGAAAGAGCTGTAGGAACCTTTTGAACTAATTAGATTAATTGGTTACAGGTTAGTAACATGATTGGATATAAAAAGGCATCCAGGTTTCTCAGAAGTAAAGATAGAAGTTAATTCACAAGTCTGCAAAAAACTTTCTGTAATTTGTGGAACAAGAGGAACATTTTTAAGTGTAAAATAATGAAAAGAGTTTGAACACAGCATCTACAGTACCTAATATCATCAAAATAATGTGGCAAAATCTCTGTGCTCAAAGGCCAAAAATCTATATTGTATAGCCATGATCTTCAGTCCTCAGGTAGCACTACATCGAAAACAGGGATGATTCTTTGATCAAAATCACAGCATTGGCTCAGGAACACTTTGAGAAATCACTGTATGTCAACACAGTTTACCGCACCATCTACAAAGCGCTATCATGCACAGAGGAGGCCGTACATGAACATCATCCAGAAAGGTCTGTGGGCCAAAGCTCAATAAAATCGACTGAGGCAAATTGGAACGCTCTTCCAGACTAAAGATGAGAGAGACCCGCCTTCAGTTCAAAACCATATGGAATTAGCATCTTGCACTGGAAAGGCAAAATGAGTGCTGAAAGGTAGATACAGGTTTTAGAGCAACATACGCTCCCATCCAGACTCCTTTTTAGGGAAAAACTTGCATATTTCAGCAAGATAATGCTAATATAACTGCATCTGTTACAGCAGCATGGCTTCATAGGAGAAAGTGACTGTCTGCAGTCCTGACCTTTCACCAACTGCAAACATTTGGCACATCATGAAACGAAAAATAGCCTGACGTTGTAAACAAAGATTACCTTTAGGAGCAGTCGCCACACTAACATGCTTGAAACTGAAACTAACACCAGAGATAAATCAGATGACATTTAATTAAAATAAAAGGACAATACAACCACTGAATGTTTGTGTCAGCATTAAAGATAAGCAGCTTACTAGAATTATTATGCAATATATCTTTGCTACAGAGCTTTTCCTCTCAAATTATAGATATGTGTCAGTGTGGTTAAAAGCAGAAATATCTTCCCTTTCACTTCTTTTTTAGTTTGCTGCTTTCAGCTTGCAGGAACTGTACTAATCTCAGCCGACACTGTCCGAGGAATTATTTTTGCTTTTGTGGTTTTCCAGAATTAAACATCTGTCGTCTTTAAGGGATTTGGAGATGAATAGTAATTATTTAACAGCCCGAAATGGGCTACTTGACTTATGTGAAGTTTGTTGGCCTATTTAAGTAATAGATTCCAAGTTAATCTGTAAATGAGAGGTTAAAAGCTAACTGTTGTGCCCACGAGTTTTTTTTAAATTCCGTAATCGTTCCTAGAAACCACTGTTTACACGAGACACCTCATTACTCAGCCAAACCTCTTCATTCTTCGGTTCCTAGAAACAGAGAGTCTTTGGACAGTGCCAGCTAGAGAGCACGCTGACTTTAACCCAGTTCTTGCTTAAAATAATACCTGCTGTGGAGACAAAATAGTTCCACTTATGGGCTAAAATCTTTACTTACTGCCATGGTTTACAGAGACTTACAGTGGGTTTTTGACCAGCAGCTAAATGTGTAATCCCTCTCAAAAATAGTGTTTCACTGTAAAGATAAAATGGCACTTTATGGAGAAGGTTCTTGAGTACAAACCTCCAACAAGGAGGTTTTTAACTACTGAATGTGCAAATGGGAACTAAAGAGCAGTTAGCTCTTAAGCTCATGTGTTTCATTTTGCTTCAGTAATCCCAGAGCTTTGTGCTGCTTCAGCTCTTCATGTAGCAGTTTAGCTTGACTGTAAACAATGCTGTATGAAGGTGTTGCTTTCTTTACTTAAAGTGGCATCTGTGCTCCTCCTCAGAGTATTATAGAGGTATTTACTTCCCTTTCGAAATTCATAACAGAATTACAAAAGAGGGCTGAATTTTGTACACATTCTAAACCACCTTAAGGCAAATGCGATATGTGATAGTGGATTAGATAGATAAGACTGACTTGACTCGACTTGACTTGTTGTGAATCACTTACAATACCGTGCAAAACACTGAATGGGAGCTAAAAGACTTCAGTGCCCTGAACTGGAATACTTTTAATGGAATGTAAGTTATTTATAGCATCCAAGCAGATTTCTGTTGTGATTTGCATGCAAGCATTTAAATCAGATGAAAAATGAGTCATGTTACTTGTCAAGGTAAAAGTGATACACACACCACATGGACCAGGGTGAATAGTGTTCTCCCTCAAAAACCCTTGAAGGACCATGTGGTGTTTTAAATCTACTTAGAGCTGCAGGTATGACACTCATAATGAGGAGTTAAGGTATGAATTGTTTCTGTGAGCCCTTTACTGGGAATGCAATGGGAGGCATTTTAGAGAGCACTACCGACTTGCTTTTTATATACAAGCTGTAAACAAAAAGAAGCAGTGTGCACTTCTAAAATTATCCTGCAAGATCTTGGTTAAGGCAATGCAGGAAAAACATAAGTAAATATGTTAAAATGGCAGCATGGTGCAAACTTAGCATTCTGAAGCAATTTTTCTATGAAAGTGTCCTTGTTTGGGACGTCCTGTGTACGTGATGAGGACACACACATGTATGGAGGCAACTAATGCCATCTACAGTCTTAACAGTGTTGGGGAGGCTACTTTGAATACACCTCTATGTACACAGCTGGAAAAAGTTGAACTACACCAAAGTTACCCTAGGGAGAGATCGATTTGACTAACTCAAGCTAGGTGGAAAAATAGTTCAAACCATTTAAAAAAAGGCAATGCACATGTGATACAAAATTACAAGAAGATATGAGTTTACAGGCCATACATAAACAACAGAAAAATGCCTTATTATTTCTGGTAAAGTGCAAGGAGTTTGAAAGAATTGGTTTTCATCATCATGCTGGCATCTGAGCATGGTTTAAGGTAATTAAAATCATTGAACTGTACCTCCTGACTGTGGTTATAGTGCTGGTGCCTCGTGAAGCATGCAACTATCGGTCAAACATTACGGCATGCTATGTAGTTACCTGCACTAACAGTCCTTCTGTACTTTGTACTTTTGTGAGTGAAATTCCACTATTTTATTTGAATGTTCCTCACCACTAAAGTATCCATACTGATGCCCTTTCTCGCCAAGTTTACTGATGTTAACTGATAATTTAACACTTCACTGTGTCTTCCAGGTAGGCATGTCTCTTCCTCCAAAAAACCCAAGATGGCTAAAATGTAATCTAAAGTCTTCAAAACAGGGCTCCACAAACTAAAGGTTTAAGTCTGGGTTTGGGTCCAGGTGGTATTGTGCCCTCTAAAAAAGCATGGAACATCTTATCTGAACATTTACTAATAGATAATTAATAGTTATCAATACTAATGCAAAATTGAAATAATATTTTGTTTATTCTCAAGAAATTTTCACTGCAGACTATTATGGATACTGTGAAATCTCAACCACATAGGGATTGTCCAATTATGATGTGATGCCAGTGAGTGGCTGTGGTTTAAGGGGTATCAGCCCACTTAACAGGAGGCTTCTCCCTGTATTGAAGGAGAATCTGGAAGGCATGGTGTGAGCCTATCGAAGTGGTGTGCAGAGGCTTTTCTTGTAAGCCTCTGTGCAAGGTCTATGAGCTACTCGGGATCTCAAGGGCTACAAAAAGGAAAGCAATCGAGTCTGCCATGGAGGGCTTCCAGATGGCTTTGAATCAGGGGGAATGGTCTGTGGGCCAGTGCTGCTGGAACACAAGCCAGGACTTGATCAACCCTGGCTGGCTTGGCTGAGTGAGGTTGCATGATGTTGAAAGACCCCAAACATTCAACACTGAATATGTGTCCCGGTGCATTATGGGATGTATCTTTGACTCAGGGTTTGCAATGCTCCTTCTGTTCATTACATCTAAGTGCTCCTGGGCAAGAAAGGAGCACACAGACAAGTGGGCTCAACGTAACGTCAACGGCTAGCACCTTATATGACATCGGTTTTAACCTCAGTACTTATAAACACTTTAGCAATTTATTAACCAATGTGTATTGCTAATATAAGCTCATCTCCAGCAAGCTACAGTGCATAAAATTTGTCAGCAACAGCTGACATTTTAGTTGGCAAGTCTCAGCAAGACACGGGAAGCTGCTTTTGTTTAATTTTATCTGGAATCAAGGAGCCTGCAAGTGAGCCATGTGGGCATGGAAACTGTGAAAGACAATGCAACAATAACAAAGCAGGCTGTTTGCTTCCACTCACAGCAAACAGTTAATTGAGACAATGCTTGAGACCTCATTTGAAGCTTATCTTGGGCTTGTCTTAAATGACCTAAGACTTGATTCAAACTCCAAAAAACCTAAAATCAACTGTGATGTGACACTTTGTCATTATGCATTGTTTTTGTGCCGTTAGTCATTTGTTCATGCTCTCATCCCATCTCTCTCTCTCTCTCTCTCTCTCTCACACACACACACACACACACACACACACACACACACACACACACACACACACACACACACACACACAAAGATAGGGCTTCAGCAGCTGAGTACCAGGCAGTACTGACCTCTCGCTTTGTACATCGCTGTCATACACACACATGCACACTAAGCAGACAGTACCAGTCTCTCATCCAAGGACTGATAAAAGGGCCTTTATGCTCCAAAGGTTTTCACTGCAGTAATGCGCATGCGTGCACACACACACACACACGCGCACAGTCATGTTTCCTTCACATCAGGAGCCATTACAGCCACTTACATTCCATGACGCGCTCCACAGCATGAATACTGCTTGACTAGCCTTTACTTAAACTTAAATGTGTTAACCTTTACATTGATTTATGATTTATTACGCAGATACCCAATAGTACAATGTCCCCACAATACCCATAATACACGCACTCTCTGGCTGGAAGGATAAAACACTTCACAATTTCAAAGTTAATAAGGCGAATTTGTACATCTAAACATGTTATTTGATCTGATACCATAAGCATCGCTGGGCCGAACAAAACTCACACTGTAATGCCCGCATTAGCAGACAAACATACACATCCGATGCAGCGGGGTACTGTGGGATGACGGTGTAACAGATCAAAGTGCTAGTTTGTTTTCACTGACAGATGAGCAGGTGCACACTTTCATCTTCCACCTGCTCAGGACATGTGTTGTAGTTTGCCATTTTTACTTGAGTCTTTTCATACACATACAAGCATACTAATCGCTGTATGAAACAAACATATAACACATTCAGCTGGCAGGTAACCATGCTTAGTCCTGCTATGAAACAAGTGTATTCGAGTTTTTAAAGCTGGGTCTGTAACAAGTTTTTGTCATTAATGAACAAAACAATGCTTCGACCTATAGTAGTTAAAGAGGTCAGAGTGAGTGGGAACTACACTGTTAAACCTCGTCTGCATTCACTAACTGGTGTTAAATTGGATGAGCTGAGGAGACTCTTTATTGGGGTGTGATTAGTTGTTTTACAGTCACTTCAGCTTAATGTTTGACTTATAGTCTTGGCTAATTGCTCTGTTTAAAGTTTTTTTTTGTTTTTCTGCTGCTAAAGAAAGTATAAGTAATAAAAAAACATATCAGTCATGATGCCTAAAACCTATGGAAAGCTTGAATGATGTTTGTTGAGCTATAAATATAACCTAACAATTAGACGATGAGTGGTGAGTGGTTCCTGAAGGTTGCTAACTGTTACTAGGTAAAATGAGTTGCAAAGAGGGCGCTGCAGCAAAAAACCTGCTTGTGATTGCTCTGGTCACTGGCAAATTGCCTGTAATGTCTGCAAACACTTGCCAACTACTCTCCAAACGGCAGTAGAATTTGAAAAAGTGCATCGCAAACTGGAAATAGAGAACCTTCACCATCAAAGTCAAAATTGTGCCTCAGAACTGCAGACATTACGTTTTGTCCCTCACTTTCTACAGTCTTGCAATTGCTCGGAGAGTAGCTGGTGAGAGTTTATACACTAGTTGACGTCATACATGCAAATTACAGGTTTCTGTGGCTGTCTGCTTGGAAGCAAAGTAATCGCAAGGAGGTTAAACAGGGGTAAGCACAAGAAACTACTGAAAACTTTGGAGCCCTGACTGTTAGCGAGGATGATCTGGCAGAGAACTGTGGCACCCATCTGCCTGGAAATACCCAGCTTGATTAAACAGTAGGAGACAAGTGGGGGGAGGACAGCCAGGGGAGGAAGACTTCCACTCACGGGCACAGTGCCAATCCAGTAACTCCACCTGAGGCTAAAAGCAGATACGTTAATACACACAAAAAAGAAAAACAGAATCTAAAGCCCACCCTGCCGAACCATGACACCATCTTGCCAAACCTCATAACTGGAGGTTGCCAAATGCCTGTATACTTGTCTCTAGGCTTGTGTGACTGGGCCTTATTAACTTGATCCAACATTGTCACCATTATCAATACAGGTCCAAAATGTTAACAAGTTAACCTCACATGGTTAGTGGTCACATCTCTGCAAAACCTCAACATCTTGTTTGTTTAACATACATTTCTATTAACTGAAAATCTTGGCTATGGTCTTGTCAGCAACTTAAAAGTATAACCCTCCACTTCTAATGACAGCTGTTTAAATATAGTTTATGAGTGCAGTCAGCCTTTTATAAAAATTCAGCTCTGTTCTTTATTACTTTTACCTTCACAACTATTTTGCTATTCAAGCAGAATGTTAAAGCACTGACAAGGCTTGACAGCTTTAGAAAAGTTATAAAGAAAAATGGGTCGAAAATTGATTGTTACTAATTTAAGTGTGTCTCTGGCCTGGTTTCCCGCAGCATCTATTATACTCTATTATAAGATGCAGACTCTTCTTCCAATGATGACTAGATGTTTCCAAAGGTGCTGTAAATTTGAATGACTCACACACAGCAAGGGGGCTTTGATAAAAGAGGTTGGCAAAGCACTGAATGTGGGAGACCGTCTCGCAGACTGCATACAAAATGAATCACATGCTCATATGAATAAAAGGTCCTCAACAATTTAGAAAAGCAAATGCTTTGATATTCCTATTGTAGAATTGCTGATAATGCCTCTTCTTGTGTCTAAAATTACCCCTACTTGAAGCGTAAAGTGGAAGTGGACACATTTTGCAGACATCTATTTGCACAAAAACACACACTCTGAAAGTGAAATCTGATTTTCATGTGGCTTCAGTTAACTTTCCCTTTGAAACAGGAAATTAAATTTTAAAACAAAGCTGCAGATAATTAAAAATGGTGCACCCACTCATTGCTTTGTTGTTACAAATCTTAAAAATGGTAATATGTAAAACATTTCACCTGCTACATGCTCTTTTTTAATCCAGTGACACTGCTTTTCTGATGAACACTTGCATGTCTGGTCCAGCCAGTTGTTGAGCCCCTGGCACAGTTCATCTCACATTTACAGCTTCTGCACTCTCGTTTTATATTTATTCTGACAGGATACAGTTGAACCTTGAACTGCCTGTTTAGCAAAACTAGTAAGTGGAAAAAGCTGAAAGGTTTAGCCTGCGTTATTGGCTTTACAGTTTATTTCATGAAAACACTTTGGTATTTATGGCCACTGTTATTTTTACAATGTGGCTTTAGGGCAGACTACAGACTACAGCACATGTGAGCATACAGTGGTGTGAACAAGCACACACATGCTATGAGTCCTGGCTTCTCTCAGCTGCATTTTGCAGTTGGATTTCATTAAATAATATCCCAGCAAATTCTACGATTGAAACCTTCCAGCTATGAAGTATTTGTAAATGCTTAGATTTAACACCCAAGAGGTACCAGGAAGCAAAAAGATACAGAGGATTATTGGGGCTGGATGTCGTTTGTCACACAGCCATCTATTAAAGGAGCTCATTTGCGGGCACATGAGCAGGTTAAATATGACATGGTAGGGTTTTTTTTCTGAACTGCAAATGAGAAAAAAGGAGAGGTAATATATATATATATATATATATATATACACACACACATATATATATAGATATACATATATATACACACATATATATATGAGCAGGTTAAATATGACGACCTCATTTACATTAATTGCCTTCAATTTGAGCTGTTACCAGGGAGAGTAAGAACCTGTGTAGATAAATTTTGTTTGTCCAAGAGCAGAGTAATGGGTTTCTAACAAGTCTGTGTGGAGATGTATGGAATGGAGTGAAAGTGCAATCAAACTTTGGCAATAAAAGATTGGACTCTTTAGTGTCACTACCTGGTAATAAAATGTATTGCACAATTATTCAGTCCTTAATTCCATTTGACTGCAAGTACACGCCACTAAATTAGTTAATTATCTCAAACATTAGCCTACACTGCACAGTAGATCCAGACATTGAGCCTTTTTTTTCCTTCTCAGTGCAAGGCTTTCTTTAAAAGCTACACACACACACACACACAGACACATAAAGGCACTCAGAAAGAAAGAGAGAAAGAAAGTGCGAGCTGCATGCAGTATAACTGAGAAGGGAAGTGACAGGTTCAGTGTTGCAAAATGAGAGCTTTTAAAGCACATCCTTTGACACTCAGAAGCACCCACACACTTTCGTTGGAAGCTGTAATTCAAATAAATTTAGGGTAAGCTAATGTTTCGATGCAAAACAGAAAAAGAAAGAAAGAAAGGACCTTAAAAGCATTAACCACGCTATTCTCTTCCTCTTTTAATTCTGTTCCAGTCCTTGATCAGTGCACTCAAAATGCAGAAATTAGTCGTTTAAAGTCTAAGTGTTTCCACACACACAGAAGGCAAAGTTAGAATAGCAAGAAATTAGTCAAATGCTAGCATTTCTTTTTTAAGTGCAGAGAAGCATTAGTTAGTAATCATAGCAACCAACCAGCATCTGATTGGTCACAGGCCTCACACATTGATCAAATTAATATATGATACAACAGTTAAAGAGGAACATAAAATGCATATTTTCCATGCAAGAGATGCAGCAGTGACAAAGACAGGTTGCCAAGAAGATGTACCCTGGTGTTTATTTAAGTGAAAGATACACATACAGGCTTAGTTTGACTACCTGAGCCAAGTTTCGACAAATTCCCCAGCCTGCTGGAACTTGCTTGGAAGGTCAGATTCTTTCTGACATCAACAAACACAGGACACAAAAACCCATACTGTGTTTATTGTGCAATATGTTTTACATATAGATACATTCAAATCGCATGAAGATTCACCCACCAGTAACTGATGTACTTGCACTGCCATGTCAGCAGCCCTCCTTTGCATATTTCCTCTTTACATATTCTTGGTTCAGCTTTGGTCTCCAGCTTCCTCTTTTGCTTGCTTCTGCATGTGCTGAGTGGGTGAGTTTCAGGGCCAGAGTAAGACGGTTTTTAACAGCGTGCACTGTAACACATAGAAACCTCTTTTAGTATCATTATGAGGTGTAAGGAGCTCTGCAAAAAAGAAGCTGTGGCACATACTACGGAAAAAGCACGGCCCACACCTCCCGTAAAGGATGAAAAATAATGAAATGCATTTTAAAGAGATGTTTGAGTTGAGTTGAGTGACCATATAGAAGGAAATATAACACTGAAACGTTGCATTTTTATCAGTAAAACTTGAGGATAATATGAAATGTTGTTGTAGTGGAGGCAGTATAGCCAAAGGGCAGAATAAGCCAAGTGGAATTTAATCAATCACATTTCCTGGTGACTATGAAAACAGTGTTGTCATTCTAATATTAAAAAATGAGTGAGAGTGTTATTTTAAGAGTGTTATTATAAATGCAAACAAAACTGCTAATGCTTTGGGCATAACTTCAATCATTATTATTTTTCTAAATGTCAGATTTATGGTGGCTCATTTAACTAGAACTAACAAGCAAAATGGACTGGAGTGGGGTAGCATTGTGTTTGAAGCAAAGTTAGATAAAACTAGGTTACTGGGGCATAAAGAGAAATTACAAAAAAGGAAGTGGTTGAAGTGCTGCGTTGTGTGTTTCAGAAAACCCTTTGTCAGTGAATGAAGCTTAACCTGCCTGAAGCTCTAAGGTACTGAATTTCTGTTAAAATGATCTGCTTGAATGTACAGTCATGGTAAAAAAAAAAGAAAAAAAAAAGTACACCCTCTGTCTGTTCTACGATCGTACATGTATGGACATTAAAAAATTTAGTCCTTTTCAGGGCTTAGAATTAGGTAATTGTAACCGTTGATGAATGGAACACATGACATATTACACTGTGTCATTATTTGCTTAACAAATACTAAGCCAAAATGCAGAAGCAGCGTGTGTAAATAAAGTACGCTCCATGATTTAATAGCTTGTAGGACCACCCTTAGCACCACTTTAGAACATTATCAATATTTCTCATGTCATTGTGGACAAATTTTGTCTCACTCTTCTTTACAATGTTGCTTCATATCATTGAGGTTTGTGGGCACTTGTTTATTCGCGTGCTTCTTAAACTGGACTGGACCATTACGACACCATGATTGTTTTCTTTTCTTTCTTTTTTTTTGTCATTCTGTTATAGATTTACTTCTGTGCTTGGGATTGTTGCCCTGTTACATCACCCAGTTTCAGCCAAGCTTTAGCTGTCGTACAAATAGCTTCATATTTGACTTTTGAATACTTTGGTATACAAAGAAGTTCATATTTGACTCAGTGACTGCAAGGTGCCCAGGTTCTGTGGTTGCAAAACAACCCAAAATCATTGGCCCTCCACCATCATGTTTGACAGTTGGCTTTATCTAAATATGGCTTTGTGCATTATGGCCAAACATCTCCACTTTACTCTCTTCCTGCCAATCTGCTGCCAAGTTCATTTTAGAGAGAAGGGGCTTTCACCTTGCAACCTTTCCAAACAAGCCATAGATGTCCTGTTGTTTTCTTATTGGACTGTCATTAACATGCTAAGTGAGGCCTATAGAGATGTAGCTCTTGGGCTTTTCCATTTTCTCTGAGCATTGCATATTACCTAACCTTTGGGAGAATTTTCTGGGACTTCCAATCCTGGGAACGACTGGCAACTATGTTGGACGTTTTCCACTTTTGACTAATCTTTCTCACTGTAGGCTTTAATATTCAGAAATAACCTTATAGCTTTCCCCTGGTTGATGTGCAGCACAACAACTGCTTATCTAAAATCATGGCTGATGTTCTTCCTTCCTCCTAAACACATAATAACAGTGTAATATGTCATATTTTGTTGTTCATCTGAGGTTATAGTAACTTAATTTTAAGACCTGCTGAGGATCAGACTTGTTTTTGTTATGTCCTGATATGTAAAACCTTAGAATTGACAGAGGTTGTGCTTTCTTTGTGCTTTCTTTGTTCCATGACTGTAGCTGTCCTGCGACTGCCTGCACTCTGAACAACAATTAAAGAGTTTCAAATGAGTTTAATTCTTTAGATAATGGATTCCAGGCAAACTGGATTCCAGGTTTTACAATGCAAACCAAAGTGACTTCCTGTGAAATGACTGCAATGGTAAAAAAGGAGAAGCTTTCAGTTCTCTCCAGGTTATGCTTGAAAAGCATAAACAATTGTCCTGGAATTAGAGACATGTGATAGTTAAAGGTGAAAAGACTATTTTGACATTTTGTGATATGCTTACTGATTTCCTTGACTAAATCTGAGATAACTGAGAACTCTCTCATGACTATACATTAAATATTTATGTGAAGCTTTTCTTCTCTTCTTGCAATTTCCACAAATTCAAATTTTAGCAGAATGTCATCCATATTCTCCAACACCAGTCAGATAGCAATAAAAAAAAGAAAAGTGGCATTAAGCCTGTTCAGCCTGTTGTGTGGGGGGAAAGCAGACTGGAGTATCTCGGTCATGCATGTTCTCCATAAACTCTCTGTGTGCCTCAAGTTATAATAACGTACTCTGGGATGTAATATATTAGGATGCACACATTAGGATATTAAGCTTTAATTAGGCTTGCTTGACGGCTCAGCCAACTCACAGCAAGAAAGCAAATATACATACATGCCCAACTACTCCTTTCAATGAGATTAGCTGCACGCTATAGCACAGTGGGGTCAGGATGCTACCTGAGCTTATAGAAATGTTGAATGTTTATTGATGGGCAGCATTGTCACTTCACGGGAACTGCAGATGCCTTTGTTGTGGCCTGTAACTTTGTGGAACAAAATATGTTCTCCTATGAAGACACATTTTGCATTTTGAGTGTCACAGGCTGTATTTTTACGGACACTTCCTGCATTCAGTAGTGCTTTTGTATACTTTATCTGCTTTAGTCTGTACTTGGCTAACCTGTTTTTGCAACCTCATAATTCTTTCTTTGCCTAAAGGAAAGTGCAGGATAAAAATGTGCAGCATGCACACACAGGCAAAGGAACACCACCTCACACACAGGCACCAGGAACGAAGACCCAGCTTGAAAAAATTGATCTGCGTTGAGACACTCGTTCCTGTTTCGCTGGAACATTAAGCTACAGGTGGCCATGTGAAAACTCCAAAAACAAAAACAAAAAACAAGTTAATGGCTCACTTTTTGCTGTAGCCTTGCCACTGCTTCCAGTAACAAACACAGGTAGAAGTCACAGGTGTGAACACATCCTTTTCAACTCTTTACCAGCTGATTTTCCTGTACCAGCAACAGAGAGTGAATCATCCTGCTGTTCACCGTGGAAACTTTAAGTTCAGATGAAAGCTGTTGGTGATGACTGTGAAAATTACTCAGCAGTTTTCACAATCCACAAGCCAGTTCAGATTTTTGTGTGTGTGACATTTTCACAACAGTTGCTTTAGTAAAATAACATTTGCTTGACAATCTGGAGGAAGCAGCAAGCGTGAAGTGTGTTTCCTAATTAGTGAAGTGAAATTTTGTTTTAAAAAAAGAAAAGAAAACGCGAGCATAGAGTGGGCCTGCTGCTGAAGTGAAAGCCTCTTTCTTTCAGGGTAAATTAGTCAATATTTAGGAAAAGATGGTGGGAGCGTCATTGAACAGCCTCAACAATTATCAGTCTAAATAGAAAATGGCAAAGCACGTGTTAAAAACAAATGGCATAAAAGCACGATGAGCGGCGCGTGTTGGTTCACACTGCTGCTGTCTGGTGGATCATTATGCACGGGTTTGCCTCCGGTAGCCGTTGTAAATTACCTCAGCTGGAAATAAAACCATTTCCGGCTTGAGTTGTCAAAATAAGATCGAAGCGTCTGCTGAATAACCTTTTCTCTTTGCTTGACAATGAACAAATAATGAGCCTAAAACAGAAACTGTATTTGCTTACTTTTCAATACAGACAATTATTCATTATTAGTCAACTATTAACTTAAAAATGAAAAAAGTCAAATCAATTTCGGATCCATTTCTCCCTACATTATAAAATAATTAACACGTGTTTCTTATTTCTAATGACTGAATAATACATCCCACATTATATGATAGCTTTTCTATTAGAATGGCACTGAGAGCTTGAGAGCTTACAGTACTTACTATTGCTGAAGCTGCTCCAGTAGATCCACGAAGGGGCACAGCTGGATCTCCATCACTTCAACATATATGCTTCAAGTACCTGAAGAAAACAGACTCTGGTGGGGGCTGCATTGCATGAGTTTGTACTCAACAACAGCCCTTTCACGACTGAACACGCTTGCAGGAGGGATATAGGAAGTTTGTGAGTTTATGAGGAGTAATTTATTTTATTTTGAAAGGCGGCCTTATACTGCTCCAGCATCCTCGCTCACAGCGGTGAATTGATGCGGCTGTGCTGCGTGAAAGCCCAGCAGTTGCTTTGACGAGTCATCGCTGGAGAAGATCCCAGAGCAGACGGATCCGCTGTCTGATGGCTTGAAAACGGGGAATCACTGTGGACCGCAGCGGATTTATAGCATCGTACGAGCCCGGAGGAGCGACACGGAGGCGGCACGAGTGGACCGGGTGCCGACACGGGTCGGGATACATTACCTTTAAGTGAGGCTGTTATCGTTTTTTTGTTTTTGGAAGCCTTACACAGACAAGACAGAGAGAAAAGTAGTACCACAGCCTCCGCGACAGCAGCGGGCGAACTTGTCATCTCTGTCCTGTGGGAGGTGTCTGTCTGTCGGCTTGGGGCTCTCTGCACGCACCGCTCGTCTCGTCACTGATTGGACCTTTTTAATTTGAGGGATATTTGTTGTGTTTTGTACAAATCGCTCTTATTTTGTGTTTTCCCTCAACCAACTGTGGCTTTAATGTGACGCACCACACTGACACTTGTGCTGTGTGTAGAGCAGACCCTCTGCAGAGGAGTAAAAGGCTCCCTAATCAAGTTTTCCCCCCCTTCATATTTCTGCGGCAACAGCACAGACCACACCGATGTCATAGGTAATGCTTCGCCTTTGTTTTTGCATCGCAATGCTTTCTGCAGAGTTGTTGCTCGTGTCTTTGTTTTTGCCTGTAGACAAACTTGTCGACACAGCCTCGTTTTCTGGAGTTCCTCAACAGGCAGCAGTGAAGCCGTCACTGCACGGGGTTGCTCTGCAGCTTTAATTAAGCTCACTGCATTTCCACAATGCTCAGTGGCAAGGCTTACAGTTCTCACGAGTGCAGCACTGTTGTTGTCATACATCATACCATAGCAATATAAAGACCACTGAGCGAAAGCCAACCAAGTTTTATTTGCTCATGTGCACACATCAGGCTTTTATGATCCGCTCGTAACCGCTGGAGTTCATTTACTGATGATGTGATATCAAAGCCTTTGTATATCAATAATAATGTTGGTGCATCTTCCTGTTTTAATGCTGCCCTTATCATTCTACTTGAAAAATAAGTTTAGGTCACAGAGTTGTGCTTAAGCAAGTGGTATCAAACATGTGGCTCGTGGACCAGGAATCAGTCCGTTTTAGGGCCCATGGATGTCTATGCCATTTTTTTTTCTAAATAAACTGACACTAATTTAATGAGAAGAAGTAATAATCTTTTTTGTTGCGCCTTCTTTGAGGCATTTTTTTTAACCTGAGCTTGTAATTTCAAAGTTAAAAAGAAATCTTCTTCCTATTAGACCAGATTTGCTTATATTGTATATAAATTAATATTGTATACATACTTTACACAGCTTTTTTTTTTTTTTTTTTTTTTTTTTTTTTACCAGTGGTGCAAAAGAAACACATAAATATAATAGCATCGGGTTATTAAAGGGACACTTCAAATTGGTACTTGGGGGACACCAGTGATGCAGTAAGCCACAGTACTTATTGCAAACACTGAAGTTTAAGTCTGTATCAACCTTTTTCTGACTGTTAAAAGTCTTTATTTATGCCTCACTGCTTCCCTCAGCTGTTATTAAATCACAGCAGTGATCTATAGACACACCTGCAGTGACTTCATCGTGTAGTGGGTTACACATTCAGTCCCCAGTCCAGTCTTGGGAGGAGACACAAATTCCTTTGGGGTTGTATCAGGAAGGGCATCTGATGTAACATAGCTGATAGTAGCTTCTTGACATAGGCACAACTTCATGTTTGTTTTTTCCTACCAGCAGTAATTCATATTTTGAGTTTATTGTCACAACAGTATCAGTGCATCCATCGTTTTAGACAGATATGTCAGGCAGCTGTCCAACAGAGGTGCTACACTTTCAAAGATTGTTTCATGTGAATGTCACTATTAGAAAGGGTTCAAATAAGCAGTAAGGTCATAGTTTTCAGGTGCATTCGTACTATAACCTTCTCTGTGGTTGTCTTTTAACCATTTCCCTAAATTGAGACAATAAAAAATAGCTTCTGGGACTAAATGAAGCACAAATGTGGCTTAAATATATCTTCTGAAGAATAGCGCATATGTAAATTCAATGGCCACAAACTGGGACCATCCTCTGCATGTTCCTTTGCGCATCAGTGTCAAATTTGTGAAAACTCGCTTTGGTTTGTTTTAAAGCTTGAATAAGTTTACAGTGAATTGTTTCTGACCTCACACATGAAAGCAGCTGCTCGTTCTCTGTGCCAGTGCCACTGTGATAACCGAGTAGAAGGTGTCTGTAGGACGTTATGCGAGCCGACTTGCAAATTCTGAACCTAGTACTTAGTTATTACATTTCCTCTAACACAAAATGCATAGTAATATATTGTGCACTGTCCTCAGATATGCATTTCTGTGAAGTAGTTCTGTCTGTGTCACTCTGAGTGCCCCTCATCTCTCATGTTAATCTGCTGAATTGCTACCGAGCAGTCTAACCTCGGGGTCAGTCAGGCTGTGCTGACTTGGGCTAAATTTGGAACATGGAGCAATTAGGCACAGTCTCTGCTACATCTCTTCACAGCTTTAACTATGGAGGGGCAGCTGGGAGGGAGAGACTGGTGTGGGATGCAGATCTCCATCTGGTTAACATGCTTAAATTAGAGATTTAAAAAAAAATTGTGCTGAGCTCAACCGAAGGCAAATTTATTTCACTGAAAAAATATCAAACCAAAGCCTGACCGAGTGTTTTAAAAGTCTTTTCTGAACTAATGACTCCTGACAGTGGGTGAAGTACCGTGAACATTCACTCACCAGTTCAAACCCAGTTCTTTATTCACTCTCATTTTATTAACCAGGCGGTTCATAACAAGAACAATAACCAAATAAGTGACTCATCTTTACTTTCTTGCCTGGGAATATTACAGATTACAGTGTGCCCAAGCCTACGGCAGCCTTGTTTCCTCTTCTGATGTTGTCAGTCCAGTCTAGTACACCCGTCGCTTGTCATCTGTTGACTTGGTCTTTGGGACCTGAGGTGTCGCTGTTAGATATCTGGCCCACAGTTTCCATAGAGCACAGAGTGTGGGTGACCTTGGAAACAAAAGATGAGCTTTGATGGCTTGTGTCAGACATGATGAATTAAAGGGTGTGCCAAGGTCTACTATAAGTTAAATGGTGATAATTTTAATCACGTAGAGTTGCTACACGGATGAGGATTTTTGGACTCCTGTCTGAGTCAGAGAATAAAAAGATATCCAGATAGAAATCAGCTGGATAGTCCCGGTTTAAGAAAGGAGAAAAAAAAGCCAAGGTTTTGAAATTGCTTTCAAATTCCTGCAATAAAATGCAATAAAAAATATCTGACGGCTTGTGTTTTCTTATCAGCTACTTTGGCAGGCAGCCAGGTATGTTGAATGCTGACATGTATACTCATACCTATAAATAAAACAGTTTCACTTCATAGTTTTCTCTTTTTATTTCCAGGGACAAGGACAGAAGCAGACCAAGCTGGGCCAGGCTAGGCCAGGCCTAGGCCTACCTAGCCATCAATCTGGCCTTACAATAGAGGCCAGCAACCTCTCTTGGAAGTCTTTTGTTCAGGCAGCTGAGGAGGCTTCAGCCTGGTCTTACAGAGAAATCACCAGACCTAAAAATCAAACTTTGGAGTCCAGGCATCTTCTGTCATCTTTTAAGAGGCCATACTGGTCTAATAGATCTCCAGTCATTCCATGTTGCGGTCATCCCAGTCTGGTTGTTGGCAGCAGGATGGAGTTACGTGTTGATTTGACGGTTATCGTCTCACTGCAGTGCTTGCACCCCTCCTCTGTTGACTGCCTTTCATCCCTTCCCTCCCCAGTTTTTAAGAGAAAGCCCCTTCCACTCACCTGGGGCTTCCCTGAGCCCTCCACGAAAGGGCCTTGTAGAAACTGTGGGTTGTTAATTTAAAACATTGCAAAGAGGAAAACAAAAAAATACAAAAGACATCAAGGATTGCTGCATTCAGTCGATTTTGTTTTTTGTTCTATTGCACATTAACTTTCCTTTTCTTGCGGTTTGATCAAAGGTTAATGAACTAGGAGGTTGAGATCTGTGCTCAGAGTTTACAGGAATAAGTTACATAAAAGTCTTTACATACAGATTTGCTCTTTTACAGTTTGAGCTTTTTCTTTGAAAGAATGTCTGAAGAAAATAGCAGCAGCAAAGCAGTGAAATTCATTGCTCCTCTTGCCCCCGTTTCTTCTCCGTCCCCCTGCCCATCACCCCAGACCCCCCACAAGAATGTGAACGGCTCTGCCAGTTCAGACACGCATGTCGTGGAAAAGCTTGGTGGAGAGCCGGAGGTCCAACGTCGGCGCCACACAATGGATAGAGACTCTAAAACGGCCGAGCACCGGTTCTTCCGCCGGAGTGTCATTTGTGACTCGAATGCCACAGCTTTGGACCTGCCCAGCAAAGCAGCTGTGTTACTCACATCACCCCCAGACTGTGAAGGGACTCCCACCATCTTCTCTCCACAGCTTTTAAACCTTGGATCTGGTGGGCAGGATTATGAAGGTGAGGAGTCCCAAAGAGGTTCCTATCTGCAGAGCAGTACCCTTCAGCCTTCATTTGGGCATGGTGGGGCAGTCGAAGAGGGGGGTCTACAAAATGCCGAGGGAGATTTGGATGTGTGCACGATTGCTGTTCCTACCAGTAGCAGTGTTGAACATAGTGCAGATGGGGCAGTAACAGAGCCCAGCTCGACAGTATTGGATGTTACCAATAAAACAGTAGCCAAACAGCCTGACATCGTATTGCGTCCCAGAGGGCTTCAGGAACAGGTGGCCAAAGACGGAAAAGCAGTAGAAAATGTGTATGAGGGAAGCATCAGTAGTCCAACCGAGGAGAAAGACAGGGAGACGGAGGAGGAGAAGGGGCTCGCGAAAGCACGGGCAGAGCAGAGGGAACGGGAGCAAGAGGACATAGAGGAGGCTGAAACAAAAGCTGTAGGGACTTCACCAGATGGACGCTTCCTGAAGTTTGACATTGAGATCGGGAGAGGGTCTTTTAAGACTGTCTACAAGGGTTTGGACACTGAGACAACAGTGGAAGTGGCATGGTGTGAGCTACAGGTAAGGCCACGCTCATAAAACTGTGACCTCTTCAGTGACTGTGCTGTCATTTCCTGTTTATTTGCCAAAGTCTCAAAAAGTTGCCATCCAGGTGCTGAATTTTACCCTTTCTATTTGTGCCTCTTGCTTATTACCTTGACACTAGATCTTCCTGTTTAGCCAGAGACTTTCTGTGTAATTGTGCACGAAAGGAGATCAGTCTGACTGGGACTGATGTACCAGTGCGGATTAAATGGGAACTGTTTACAACAAAATCCAACAGAGGTCTGTGTGCTATTTAAGGCAGCGACTGTGACTTTGGTAAATGTACATTTCCTGTGAGTTTGAGCGCACATTTTCTGCCTGTGTGTTTTTAGTTTAAGTGTCACTGCATGTGGATCTGAGTGTTGAGGTACACTGTTATCACCGTGGTCATAGTATTTGTAGCCCAAGCAGCAGAAGACGTAATGAAGATCCTCCAGTAATTGTTTTCATGAATAATGGATTCTAACTGTAAGTTAGTCGTTAAAAATCCACTGCTTCTTGGACAGATTTAATGCAGCATGAGCTGTCACTCAGGGGACTGCACTGCTTGAAATTATTTAGCTGACTGGTTATAAAAAATTTTATAGTGCTGGCCTGGACATTTACCACCTCCTTAGGCCAAAGTTGTATTTCTAAAGCTATTGTCTCTCATCAGCTGCAATTCTGACTTCTGTAGACATCACCTGTCGGAGGTGCACATGAGAACGCAAATGTCCCACCTACTGTAGTCAGATCAGAGATCTGCCGGTTTTTAAACAATCAGCTAGTAGTTGCAGACCACAGTAACGCTCTGTGTGACCTATGAATAAACAGCAAAAGTCAAATTGAGTAGAAATGCACTATATAAGTACCAGTTCATTTACCATTTTAAGACATCACAGTTATATAGTTTTATATTATTAAATATATTAAGATATACCAGTGCAGTAATCTGGACAATCTGCGCCCCCCCCCCATTAAACTTGGCCAAACCAGCAGCTTAAACCACCAACTGTTCAGTCCACAAATAACAGGCATGATGGGAAATAAGGGACTGTTGTGTCCATATATGTCAAGTTAGGGATGTTAGTTCTCTTACTGGTACTTAGCTGAGCTGTCAAAGCACTTTTTACTGAATTGCCACATTCACTCATCCTCGCACGCATTCATATAGCACTTCTTTCCATGTCTTCAAGCTTTCTAGCTGTCGCTCATAGACTCAAAGTCCAAAGGGGACAATTTGGGATTCAATATCTTGCCCAAGGGCGCTTCAGTATGTGGAGTGGAGCATCCAGGAATCGAACTACCAACCTTCCGATCGATAGACTAACCCACTCTGCCCCATTTTCCAAAGTTCGTGTGTGAAAATGGCTTAAAATGTTATTCAGTGTTTTGACAAAATTGTTTCTGAGTACTGGGGCTCTGCATCACAGATAGAACAAAGTGTCAAGCTGGAGCTCAGACTCTTCGTTTTCTCTTACTCATGCATGTGTATTTTCATTATACATGTGTTGTGGGTCTCTGGTAGTGACGGTTGACTTTCAGCTGCTAGTGAGCGGATGCTGTGGTGCGTCACATCACCACCACCGCATGTATAAATGAAAGCGGAAGAGGATACCAAGCAATATAGGCCAAAATGCAAGTGGGGTTGACTTCCTGATGACGGTGTCAAATCAGATAATGACACCTGCTTGATATCTGCAGTATCAGAGATGCGGTATCCTGTCTCAACATTTTAAAACTATTCAAAGGGGACACATAAAACTATTGCATTTTTCCTGCAGTCTGGCCAACTTTTGACAGGATGGATTGCAGTGCACCACAGGATGCTGTTGCTTCATTGTGGTGCACTGATGCAACTTCTTTATTGAGTATTTGTCTGTCACGGGGCGAGGTGTGAACAGGAGACGTGCTAACAAAAAGTGTATCGGTTGGTGAAAGGTTGTGCAGTATCGAAGGAAAAGGAGAAAGTCTTTCAGCTTTCACTTCTTGTCGATGAGCAGGCAGAGAGACAGAGGTGCGGTGAGCAGTTGGAGATGTAGAACAACAGTCTAGGGCGGTCATATGACGTTTAGCACACTGACTGAGCTGAGGTTTCAGCGGAGGAAAACAGTGACATGGACTCACGTGGAACTGCTTGCTGTGATGAAGCACTTTATACTGTGCCACAAAAACAACTTTTTCGGCTTATAAATGTATATTTCATGTTTTTCTGCAAAGTGTTTGTCATATTTAGACATTTAACACTGATATAAGGCATGGATACTGATTTTCTATTTTATGTTTTTAGATCTGTTCTTCTTTGTTCATGTTTTTTTTTTTTTTTTTTTTTTAAAGATGCAGACTAATTGTTAAATTGATTAGAACCTTAAAAAGACTGAGGTCACACTGTGCAGTTGAATGTTTTCTCTGCTAAACCGCTGGTGTTTATGTTTCTCAGCGTGTGCTTATTTCCTGTGGGAAGCATGTGCTTGTTTTTCTGTCATCTCCATCACAAGATGCTCCTCGAGTCTTCCTGAATCCCAGGAGCTAAAATCAGCTTTGCCTGATGCCCTGCATCTAGGAAACGGCAGTTTGTTTATTGGAAAACAAACGTCTAGCCTTTGTTGAGCTTTGTCTGTCACACATGCTTCTCTTTATCTCCGTCTCTAACTCTACTACTTGTCGAAACTGAGAAACTTGGGGATTCTTGACAGTTCTTTGTGTCTTGGAGGTCTCCGTCTCTGAATTGAGATTGGATTTTTAAAACTATTGCTTGGTTAGTTTGCTAAATGATCAGAATAAACTTGCTGATATTTATGTAATATATATCCTGAATTACTGGAGTGCAAAATGTCCTTCGTGCATTATATTCTGTGCATGTGTTATATAAGAGTATTGAAGGACTGTAGTGATTGAGTTATATGCATGCGAAGGCAAGTACTCTTCTACATAAGAGGCTGTAATCTGGTATCACTGTGTGTCTGTGACTGAGCAACTGCTGACATGTGGCAGAAAGGTGGGAGTAGAGTTACACACACACATACACACATGCAGACACACACACACACACTAGACCACCAATCACATTCACTCACTGGGTGGGCATGGCAACTGGAGATCTGTGGGAGTTGGCATCATCTGGAACTTGTCAGTCTTTAGCGTGGAAATATCTCTGTGTGACGTGAGTATGTCCCCCTGCCATCGGCACCCACTTGTCACTGCAGTATGCAGATGTGAGTGCAATGCACGTGTGTGTTTGTGTTTGCTTGCTTAAGAGTTGAAGGTGTGTGTCTTTCAAATTCCTAGCTTTGGATCCCAAAACAGGTTCATATTTGTGTCCAGAGAAGTTCGTAGTTAGATGGAAGCACAACGGGAGATGAGAAGAGAGATGGAGCTGGTACTTTGCTTAAGCGTTTGATGAATAGCTAGAGGGGAGTGGAGAGGAAGAAGGTCATCCAGTAGCTAAGGTGCCTTATCAGAGTGTCTGTTGGAAGATGGATGGGAAAGAAGAGGCTCCTGTAGGCATCCTGGAATGAAAGGAATTCTTGTGATCAGTTTGAACTTGGGTTACTTAAAAAAGCTACAGCTCATAAGCTCATGTAGTTTTGGTAAGATAACTAATTGTAAGTTTTGGACTTTGTTTGTATCTCAATGACTCATGAGCTAGACCCGGCAGCTATGACCTATGAGCGGACGGATTTCTTGCAATTTAATGTTGCACTTAATTTATGTATCACCTGCTATGATGCTGATTGTGAAGGCACAGACAGGACAGAGCGGCTACATATATGCAGCTCTCCGCGCAGGAGGAAACAGCAGATGCTGCGAGAGATGATCGAGTTTATTTACTACTTAAAGCATGAAGAGAAAGCATCTTATAAATACACCAGCCAGAGAGTCTCACTTGAACGCCGACTGTTATTAATGAATATAAGCCATGGCTATCAGCTCATTATAAGTTGAACATTTGGCTGTTACTTTTCCCAACCCTACACTTTACTTCCACGATGAGAGGTTAATTAGTAATTCCAAATTGGTCGTAGGTGTGAATGTGAGCACGATTGGTGGCCCGTGTCTTTGTGTTAGCCCTGTGATAGACTCGCGACCTGTTCAGGGCGTACCCCGCCTCTCGCCCTATGGCAGCTGGGATAGTTTCCAGCCCCCCGCCCATGACCCCAAACTGGATAAGCGGAAGAGAGAAACGGGTTGTATGAAAGACCAGAGACTGAGGGTGGGAGGAGGGGTACGAGTCAAAGTTCAGCCTGGTCTTTCACAAGGGATCTTGAAGAGCCGGTTCAGCATTCGACCACCGAAGCAGTGTACGCTACCAAACTGATAGAGGGGGTTGAGCGCACAGGCGGTTTAAATCGGTTAAAATATTAAACAGAAAGATTGATACGTGGAGTTGGAGAACGTTTGGAGGGAAGTGGGTTGGAAGACGAGAATGGGGGAGGGGATGCTAGACGAATGGGGGTCGAGTTTGAGTAAGTGGAAGGTGATTGTGGCGGGACCCCTGTGAGAAGCTGGAGAAACTGAAAACACGGGGGAGGAAGGAGGGGAAATAGTGGGAGAGAAAAGACAAAGGAAATGAAAGGAGAGGATGATCAAGAAGGGGGAGAGGAACATAGAAACGGAGGATGAATTGAAGAGAGAAGAGGGTGTGTGACCTCAGGCTCGGGCACCATAGACTCTCAAAGACCTTCAACAGCACCACAAGGCGGATTAGCCCCCTCCCCACACAGCACACAGACGCATGCTTTGGCGCTTTGCAACTGTCCTTTAAAAATGGTTATTCAGTCAATGCCTTAAGATAGAGACTAGTTGCTGAGTCCAGGCAGCTTTTGCAGAAATGGAGATTATGCATCAGTTTGTTGACATCTCTCATATCATTAGAATTTTGTATCACAAATTCACACTTGCATGATTTTTATTAGCAGAACTATCATGACATTGACAAAATGAGGCTAACAACATATGCTTCAAGGTGTCCGATTTTAGCACGGCAGAGCACTGTTGTTGACCCATTTTAACCTGGTGTTGGCCTGAAATACTTCCATGTGGAGGTAAAAGAACAGAGCGAAGAGGACATTATTATGTCAGTATTATGTCTGCAAAGCAGTTTCACTAACAGTGCGTTCTCCCTATCTTTATGAACATTGCTAGGCTTCACCTACACAAGCAACTGCCAGGATTTGTTTTTTATTAAATGAAAAAAAACCTTGTCCAACAAATATTTTGACCTATTTCAAACTTGAATCAGAAATCCTGATTGGACCGTTTTGAAGGTCACATGATGCTCTTGGAAACTATTCCATGCAAATATTTTCAGTTGATGATGTATCAGACAGAGCAAAAGTATTTTACAGCATGATAAAATATCCTTAGATAACTTCAGGGCGGCAGAGCAGAGGTGTAACGGTTAGATTTTCCAAAGGTTCATATTTCTCTGACAAAACAGCAAACCGCAGCAGTGTCAAGGCCTTGAGCAGAGGCTGCTTCTCCCTGCTGATTGATTCTGGAGTTACTGTAGTAGTCAGCATTGGACAGACACACATTATAAAGGGATAGAAAGTGTGGGTTCAGTTCAAGCGTGCTCTTATAAATGTTTTAAACACCAGCTACGAACTCTTTACACAGTTCCCTTTCCTTATTAGCGTTAGAGTAGTGCTTATGTGCCTGTTAGGTTTGGTCTGTGCTCTACATGAGTTTTTGTGTGCATGCAGTTGGGCTGTACTGGTGTGAGCTCATACTGCAGCATGCTTCTGGGGATTGCTAACTTATTCATTTGGCTAGGCTTCGCTGCAGACGAGCTCGACTGTTTAATTATGGAAACTTGCTGGATGTTTCCTGTGTTTTTGTTGTGATAGATGGATGTGTGTTCTTTAAGAGCCACCTTTCTGCAGCACTTTCTGCGTAACAGTCAGGGTGGAAAATCACCACCAGCCACCCTACAGCCACACCTGTAGTTGTGTGTTTATCAGCCGCTAATGGTCATGATATCACGTCTCATAAATCTCTTATTCTTTACTAAATCTTATTGTAAAACAGGTGCATGTTGCGTTTCCACTTTGGAATCTATAGCAGTCACTGTGATCAAACAAGTTTGTTTTTTCCCTTGTAAACTGCAGGAATGCAGCACATACAAGAGAAGTTTAGTATCCTGTGTTACAGTAGGTGAAAACCTGACGCACACTTTTACATAATAGCAACAAAATCAGATGGAGGAGCAATCTCTCTGACTGAAAAATGTAGTATGAGGGCGTGCGTCAAATATCAGTTCCTAGAAAGGCCATTTGAAGCTGGCCCTAAAAGCAAGTCACTTCCCAGACTTCCAGCTATGAAATGAACATATTTATAGCTAGGTACAAGTACTGGAATTGGTCTTCATAGCTAATTTTCCACTTGAGAACAATATATTTTATATAAATTCTATTTGGATAATTTTATAGCTTGAAATTAAGGGAGTGGCATTTTTGATTAACAGGCGTAGCCGCTGAGGTGAGTCAATGAACTGGACCTATTGTCTAGGGCCTGACCAGTATGACAGCTCTGGATACTGATATTTTGTGATTTAACAGTCTGTTTTTTTTTGTTTTTTTTTTCAGAAATAAAAACATAAACAGACGTCGTCCCGAAACATTTACGTGTTTATGCCATGCCCGACTCTGCCCTGATCAGTTGCTTGTTGTACTTACGTTGTTAAAATATGTGTTTTGCATTCAGGGATTTGGAATAGTGCCCTCTGGTGGACAAACTGTGCAACAGCAAGACACATAACATTGTTAAAGGGTGGTTTTCCAGTCGCTTCTTTAATTTTTAGATTTTCATGTATTAGTTATTGCAAATGCTGATGCTAATAGGTAATAGTCATAGACAGAAAATGTCTCTTGGCTGATTATATTGGCCCACTGATAAATCGGTCAGGCTATATTTTGGCTATGTTTAAGATTTTAGCAAATGATATGGGCTGCAGTGTTGATGAGTAAACCAAGGACACATTTAGGAGTCTCTGCTTTTTCTAGTGATCAAAATTCTATGGATTAATTTGCGATAAGTAGTAGGTATTTGTCTGTGTGTTGTATTTTTACAGTCTATAAATGCAGTCTTTTAACCAAGCTTGCTAGCATCAGCTAAAAAGTTAGCAAATACTCTCTGGTTCAAATATGGTTACTTCAAAAAAAACAAGATGGCAGCGACCAAAAATGCTAACTTTGAGGCTTCAAAATACGAGCTCCAGAAATAAAAGGAGGCAAAATTGCAGTGGCCATCTTTTATATACAGTGTTTCAGATATGCAACAGTTCCAAAGCCCAGCCAGCTGGCTTTATAAGGGAAAAAAGTGGAAAAATGCCTTAGGATGAGGTTACTCATTAAGCTGATAAAGTTATTTAGCTCTGATGTCAGATAACCTGGGAATGATAGAGGGTGGACATAGAGGAAATCTCACTTTGAATCATTTTGTTACTCATCCTCATTGCATGACTCTGTCTTCCTCTTGCTTTGTTTTTGCCTTGCCTCCATCCGTCCCCCAGCGCAGTCATATGTCAGTAACCAGCTGTGAGAGGCAGAGGAAGAGAGGCAGAAGCTGGCACTTCCTCATACTGTCTCCATTACCACACACATTAACTTCCGGTTAATGAGCGAGCGTGTACACCAGTTTCACATAATGTAGAGCGGTGTGGTCAGGCTGCGCTGCCTTTCATTAGTATCGATTTCAGTGGAGGGTTGAAGTGTCACTTGGCCTGGATTTCAGGTCATGTTGTGTTATCAGCAAGGAGCGGGGAGTCAGGTAGTGCACGCGGAGGGTCACTAAAACAGAAACCTTCCAAGCGTGGGAGTGAAGCATTTTATCACACAAACATAAATCTCACTGGAAAGCTTTAAAGACCCGGATACGTGCGCTAACAGTTTAGTTATGCGAATCAGTCACATTGTCTGTGCGCTCAGAATTACTGACCTTTCTCCCTCGCAGTCTGTTTATTTAGAAAAAATGAGAAGCAAGTGTATTAGTTAGCAGACTTTCAGCATATCTGTGTGTGTGTGTGTGTGTGTGTGTGTGCGTGCACGATGCTCAAGTGTTTGGTAATCTCTTCTAAATAAAGTCATCCTGTAAAATGAAAGGATCTGAGAGCAAGAGAGAGGCTTTAGCAACTGCTCAAGTGGGTGTGTGTCCGTGGTTATGTCACACTGAGTGAAACACAATGCGTGTGTATGTGTGTTTAGTGATTATAGTATGGTTTAATTAGAAGCAGGTTGTGTGTATGTGTGTACTGTAGGCTCACAGAAAGACTGTGTGCTTACAGTGTGTGTGTGTGTAAGTATATTGGGGTTAGTTGGGGACAGTAAATGCATCAGGCAGATGTTAGATGACTTGCACAGTGAGACATGTTTTTCTATTCCCTCTCACACGTTCTTGGTTTTTTTCCCCCCTTTTAGCCAAGCTTCGTTGCTCTATGATCAGATTGACTCCTTTCTTTTATCTCCAACCACTCCTGCTCATGCTATCCTAATCCCACTCCTCTCTGCCTGGTATCAATCTTTCCTTCACGTTTCACAACCCTTTAACATTGCTTACTCATCCAGCCCATAATTGATCTATGTTTAATCACAACTTTGAAGATGATTTTCTCAAAGACATCTCTCATCTGCTAGATGTTGCAGATAGTCCAAAAAAAGGGTTTAGCCAAAGTATGTGTGTTTACAGGCCTGTGTGTACACACACACACACACACACACACACACACACACACAGACGAGCGTAAATGCGAGTGTGTGTGCGTCTGATTAGTGAAGAAAAGCGTTTTGGTTTTCCCCTTTCTTATTTTTCCTGCCCAGACGGCCCTAACAATGCTGATATTATGCGAACAATCGCTTCCTGGTAAATCCAAAGCTGCGATTGGCTGACAGCTGCAGATCAGAAGCAGAGGATTGGATCACGTTGTTTTGAGCCTCAAGTGATAAATCTGGGATCAGGTGGACAGTTTCTGAAACTAGTCTGGGGACAAAAGGAAAGACAAAAATGTTGCTATTAAACATTAGGCTGTTATTCAGCAGCATGAATACTTTCTTTCATCTAGTCATCTGGTAGAAATTCAGTGTGTGCTTATGAATTAAACAAATCTGTCTTGTTGCCTACAAAATGTCGAGAGTCTCTGGCTGAAATGAAGCCTTTGGCACTTGAATGATAGGGCGTTATCACCACTGGAATAAAGGAAAATTACACTTTAAAAAAAGATTTTACTTCTGGTGATATATGAAGACTATTTGGAAAACACGGTCATCAGTCAGTATTAGTAGAATGCACAAAAAGTCGTCTCTGTATGTATCTCCATTTCACTTCTTTTCAGTTTTTCATCTACTCACTACATGCATAATTTATTGCATTTGTGTTGATACCAGTGAGTCATTTCTAATGGACTTTTTTCTCATATGAAGCAAGAGCCTGAAGATTGGTGATTTATGATTTCGGCCTATAAGAATAAATAACTTTATTTAAATGCCTCCCGTTGCTTTTTGTATGTGCAGTCTCAAGACTGTATGGATGGATGGATATATATTTGACCTGACATCAGACACCCTTTCTCAGCATGGTATGGTATAGATTAGATTCTGCTGAGCTTTGGTGGACAGCTGTTGGGGAATTCAGTTATAATCAGATAGTTATTACATGATTTATTAAACTATTATTATTATTAATTTACTCCTCTTATTGGAGAAACACAAAGCGATCGACCGTTGGCAACAAGGTTGACTGCCCGCTCAATAGACCCGTACATGCAATAAGAAATTGGTACAGGTGATTGCGTAAGTGTGTGCATCCTGACCTGAGTCTAAAAAAGATCTCGATTCTAAGCTGCCTGTCGTCTGCACCAGTGTAAAGTGTCCTGGGACACACATAGGGCTGGGCCATATTATACCGTTCACGGTAATACCGGTATAATGTTAGGCAACGATAGGAAAATGAAATATCGCGATAGAATATGAGTAAAACGCGCATGCGCAGTGCCTTTGTTTTCATACGCACATGGCCGATTGTTGAGTGAAACAGATGAACCAGAATTGGTTTGTAAACATGCTGCAACTTCAGTGATGTGGAACTGGTTTGGTGTTTGTCCGTCAGATACACGCAAAGCACATTTTTTTGCAGAACATGCAAGCGGGCCGTTGTTATTGCCGTATTTGTCGGACTAAGATGCTCTTAAATCTGGGAGTAATCTGGGTCCTAAACTCCGTATGCTTCAGGTCAAACAAACACTGCACCATCACTGAGAGTTAAAAACTGTCTAAATTCTTTCATCTTTAATAAAACGATCAGCGTTGCTGCTTTACCAGGTGTAACTATGAAGTTTAACTTCCAGGCATCCATGAAAACAGAATTTAGTTAGAAGTTAGCAGGAAGCTAGCGGAAGTTAGCTCGCTAGTTTCGCTAGTTACCTGAACATGATATAGCATGTTCTGACTGAGAGATTTCTGAAAAAATTCAAACGTACAGCTCTGCTGTCACTTCCAACATAAATGAAGACAGGAAACTAAACAGCGTTTGTAGGGTTACTAAAGTTGGGCTAGCTGGTATATAATGATGTGCTATGTGATCGCTAGCGACACAGCTATGTTAGCATAACATAAACAGTGAAGCTGGAGGATGAACGCTAACACTTTTCCACTTATAAAAGTTAACGTGACGGTTCCTGATAGTTAGAGACAAATGCAATCGCATGGCAGGATGCTGTAAACGGACCAAACTTCAGTCAGGAGAACAACTGAGATAATCCATCCACAATAGAAGGTTAGTCATTAATATACTGCAACAACATGGGAATAGAGCAGCTGTGATAGAATACAGCATTAATGAATCAATGGTACAGAAGTGGAGGAAGCAAGAAGAATGAGTTGAATAAAGTTTGATTTATCTGACTGCTTTGTTTCGCTTAATGTGCCTTATAATCCCGTGCACCTTATGGTCCGAAAAATACGTATTTGACTTTTTTATTTGGGACACTGCAGTTTAATGTTGCAAGGCACCTCTTTTTAACTTCAGTGGATATTATACATGGTTATGCTCAGGATATGTCAGCCCATTTCTACTGGAAATGCCTTTTGGTTAAACTGTCAGCAAGGAATTTGCATTTACACTGTTAAATTTTTATATAGCTTTAATGCACATAAAAAACAGCTTCTTGTTTAAGTGAAAATAAATGGAAGGTTGTCTTTTTGCGCTAGTAAAGTTGTGGAGTTGTATTTTGTCTCGCATCAATTATATCGTCAGTTATATCGTTATCGCAAATTTTTCAAATATATATCGTGATAAATATTTTTGGCCATATCGCCCTGCTCTAGACACACATCACTGTGTGAACCTGTTTGTGTGTGTCATTGCTTTATATTTGTGTTTAGTCTGCTTTTGCTTTTGTCTGTGCCCTGACAATGCACAGACTGTTCTGCTGCGTGTGCAATGCTCAGTCTGTTTTTGCAGAGGAGCTACTGTTTCTGTCTTTGTGTTCACCTTTTATTTTGTGTGTGTGTGTGTGTGTGTGTGTGTGTGTGTGTGTTTGAGGAGGGGGCAGCCCTCTGGGTTCATTGTATCCCTCCCAGATTCCCCGCATTCCATTGATAAGATGTCATTCCTTAGTGAAACAGTGTGTGGGGGTGTGCTTTAAAATATGACACCCCTCCCTCCCCCACAAACCCCAAATAAATGTGGGTGTGTTGGAATATCTTTGGTTCCTGAATCTCTGCTCCATATGGTTTTTCTTTTCAGATATCAAAAGTCAATGAAACAATAGAGTACTGTAATATATAACGTTATTTCTAGACGCGAAATTTGAACTTATATTCAGTGCTGTGTAAAGCCCTCATTTCTTTACATTAGACAGAATTTCTTGTATTGTGCGGTGGTCTTCAGCAATAGTTCCTGATTTTCTGACACTGGCTGCTTTTTCACCCACTTTCAGTCCAGTCCTTATACCTGACATTTTTTTCTTTGTCTGGTCTTCTTTACTTGAGCTTGAGGGTCCTGCGCAGTATCTTAGCTGTTCCCAGGACTGCGCTCTTCTGGACAGAGATCTCCGATGTTGTTCCCGGGATCTGCTGGAGCCACTCGCCTAGCTTGGGAGTCACCGCACCTAGTGCTCCGATTACCACGGGGACCACTGTTACCTTCACCCTCCACATCCTCTCGAGCTCTTCTCTGAGCCCTTGGTATTTCTCCAGCTTCTCGTGTTCCTTCTTTCTGATGTTGCTGTCATTCGGAACCGCTACATCGATCACTACGGCCGTCTTCTCCTGTTTGTCTACCACCACTATGTCCGGTTGGTTAGCCACCACCATTTTGTCCGTCTGTATCTGGAAGTCCCACAGGATCTTAGCTCGGTCATTCTCCATCACCCTTGGGGGTATCTCCCATTTTGACCTCGGGACTTCCAGGTTATACTCGGCACAGATGTTCCTGTACACTATGCCGGCCACTTGGTTATGGTTATGGTTATGTCCATGTATGCCTTGCATGGAAAATATATATATATATATATATATATATATATATATATATATATATATATATATATATATATATAGATATATATATATATATATATATATATATATATATATATATATATAGATATAGATATATAGATATATATATATAGATATATATATATAGATATATATATATATATATATATATAGATATATATAGATAGATAGATATAAAATTATGAGAGGAGGTCCAGAGCAAGAGGGAGGTACAACAGCGAGTGTCGACACCCAACTGTAAAACACGGTGGAGGCTCTGTCATGGTTTGGGGCTGCATTTCAGTCAGCTTGGTCATCAGATTTTGATTCACCATTCAACACCACCTAGAAAGCTTCTGATTGTCAAAAGCTTAATTTTTCAGCATGACTATGATCCCGAAAGCATTTCTGGATTGAAGAACACTCAATGGGACATTATCGGTCATCACTGGTGTCCCCAGAGCCTGGTCCTCAATGTTAATGAAGCAGTGTGCAGTCATTTTGACAGAGAATGGAACAAAAAGCACTCAACATCCAAAGAAGCCTGGAGAACTATTCCTGAACACCGCCTAAAGTAGACTAAGACCTTAAGAGATTTTAGGATGCACTGAAGAATAAAGGTGGTCATACCAAATATTGACTTTCAAGCTTTTTAGAATTGTTTAAGCTCTGTTTTTGCATATTTTTGCACATTTCAATAAATCACTACACCTGTTACCCCTTTTTCTTTGCAAAATATTAAGAAATCAAGGGGGGCTCAAGAGTTTTGCACAGTACTGATGATCAGAAAATAATAACGGAGTGCAAGTAATCCCAGTTGATGCTCAGGATTAAAAGCTTGATTTGGGTTTAACGAGTTCATTTGCTTCTGGAAATAGAATCGAAGAACAGTGAGACAAAAGGAGCAAAGCGTTGTACAATCACACACTGCCTGTGTCTGTGTTTGTCATACTGCTTTTTTTTTCTCTCCTCTCTGCTCTGCCTCTCTCTCTCTCTCCCATTTTGGGTGTCTCTCTGTCTCTGGCATCGTCTCTCATTGTCTGGTTCTGTCTCTTTTTGTCTCTCCATCCTCCATGACCTTAACTAAAGCCTGTGAGGGGAAAAAGACGAGAGCGATGGAGACAGAGGGGGGAGCAAAGAGAAGGAGGAGATGGGATTTTTTTCCCTCATTTTTTTTCCCTTTCTGTTCTATAAATAGCAGCAGAGTGTCATCTGCCGAGCCATAACTAGAGCAGAATGAGTGGGGACTGTGTGTCGCTGCTTGTGTCACACTGTTGCGGTTATGTGAATAGGTCTAGTTTTTGCGCTTTCCTTACCTAAAAAAGATTTTTCACTTAAAAGTTAAAGTGTTAAAATGTGACAACAGATTTCAGGAGGGATGCTAAGATTATTGAAGTTGTGAGTTGTAATTTTAGCCTCCTCTCTATCATAGTTTTCATAACCTCTGACAGTGTAGTATATTTTCATTGGTATTAGCATATTGAACCAGTCAATACTGCCATTGTCTGCCACTAATGGATGACAGACATGTCTGCGAGTTTGAGCTCTAGTTTCGAAGGCCTTAGTTACAGGCCTAGAGACCAGTTAGAGACCAGATCCCGTGGGAACAGCTGGTCAAATGTGTATTCCCTGACCGGCTGGCAAGTGGATGCTGACTGTTGCTGGGTGAAGTTGGTTGCAAAGAGGGTGCTGAAACAAAGTCCTCCTTTATCCATTTGCCAGTAGTTTACATGGAAGACGCTGTTTCTCTTTCATGGAAGACACTGTTTTTGTCTGTGAACACTTTCTACAAACAAGTGGGATGCAAACTGGAAAAAGAGAACAAAGTAAACGTAAAAATTGTGCCTTTTGAAATTGTTGGTTGCAGCAGTGAAGCGCGACTTTTACTCTGAAGTCAAACGATCAGTGTTTCTGGTTTGCATTGCACTTTTGCAAGCTTCACTACTCGCTTGCAGCAACTACTCGCCAACTGGTTGGGGGATGCATATTTTTCCCTTGCAACTGATGACTCCTAGGGGATCACCAACCAGTCTCTAATCCTTTTTTTTGTTGTTACAGATGGGACAGACATGACTGGGGGATAGGAAAGGGAGAAAGAAAGAAAGAGAGGAAGGAAAAGAAAAACAGAAGGGAAAAGGGACAGTGAGAAAGGGCACTTACAAAGACAAAGAGAAAAAAAAAATCTCCTGGATCACCTGTTGAGAGAAAAAGAAGAGAAAACAAGCAAAAAAAAAACCAAAGCAATATACTAAACACAACACCATCACGTTAATCTAGCTAAGTGTAAACAGCAGTAAATGCTAAATATTGAATGTTGGTGTGCAGCACGCAGGACAGACAGCGCACAATGTGCTTTGAAGTAGCAGCCAAGAAAGGTGTAGTTTATGTCTACGAACAGTGAACACCCGTGTGCACACCTGTGTGGATCAGCGCGCTTGTATACAAAAGGTTTCCCCATGTAACGGTCTGCTAGAGGGTGTGGAGGGCCATAGCCCCGTCCCCCAGGGCATGAAGCAGGCATGGAGGAGATCCAGGCTCCAGACATCCAGAGGCCCCAGAGTGCGAGAGCCCAAGGAGTACCACCGGAGGGGCATCCGTGCCACCCTCCTGGGAAGGGCTGAGGAGATCCCCAGACGAGGGGTCACCCAGTAGCCACGGAGCAGAAGCCAGAGGGGGCTGCACTGGCGTACCCGCCGGCTCTGCCGGCAGCCAGCTGTGCCAGAGTGAACCGAGCCGCAGGCCCCGAGGCCGGAGGCCCGGGGGCCCCCTTTGCCCCGGAAGAGGCCTGACCGAGCGACAGGCACCAGGCCCCGCCAAGTAGCCACCAGGAGTGACCAGTCTCTAATCCTATGTGACTGAGGTCTATAGAAAATCTTTAGAGCATCTGTATGATACAGATGTTTATTATAATTCAAGCAAACACTGAAATAAATTATTTTTGCCTTTGAATTGTCAGTAAATGCCTAAAATGCCTGTTATAATGTCCCACAGGTCCAAACAGATCAGTGGCTTTCTCTATTAAAGCTCTCTTAAAACTCTCTTATTAAATCTCTATAAAAGCATTTGATGAATTGGTTTCTAATTTAGTTTTAATTTTCATGACCAGTTTGTGGAAAAAGGAAGCACATTTTCGAAATGCAATGTTGAGTGGACCCACATAGAAAAATGCACACACAACAACAGACTCCGTGGTCAGTGAGGCAGGAAGTTCTCCTCACCAGATTAGGAGTCAATCCTTCTAAAACCACACTTGCATGATGTAATCACCGCAGCCTGAGATCACATGGATGGTATGCAGCGCTCAGTGTCATTTGAATTGAATGGGAAAGCCCCCTTTGGTCTATTTAATGCCGTGGTCGGGTGCAAGGGTGAGCAGCTGCGTGATTTGCAGCCGTCATCTGCCACAGATGATTCCAGCTGTGGTGCTAAAGGACAGTAAAGTTCACCAAATAGCATTGCTTTTTGTTTTTAAAACCCTGCAAGCTGTAAAAAATGCTAACTTTTTGTTTTGCTAGTGTATGTGCCTGTCTGTATCATATATCAGAGGGTGTTTTTTTTTTCTTTTTTCAGTTTTAAGTCTCACCACAGCTGTAGTCAGGTTGAAGTCATCAAATTCATGATGAAATTCTGGATTCAGGAAACATTCGTCTGATTCATCTGATAGCAGTTTTTATTTCCTCCTCCAGAAACGAGTTGCTGCTGTGAGATAAGGCAGGTCATGGGGGTATTGCCTCATGCTCTTATCACAGAATCAACAGGTCCTATGTTGGATTAAGCAGCCTGTGTCCTTTTGATGTCATTTCAAAGTAAATTCCCATCTTTTGTAAAGCTGATCTTTTGGTTAAAGCCACAAATAGCAGCTGATCACAGCATGGAAAGAACATAGTAAGTTTAGCGAAGCGCCACAATTTTCACAGAAGTTGGCAAAGCGGGGAAAATGTTTTTTTGAGTCGCCTTAGGCTGTTGAAACCTTAAATTAAAGCTAAATTAAATCAAGGATAAACAGCCAGATCTTTTTTTCTAAACACAGATAACTGATCTTAAATATTTCCCCCTTTTTTAAAATTGCCAAAGTGGCAATTAAAATGGCAAAATGGCATTAAAATTGCCAAAGTGGCAATTTTAATGCCATTTTGTGGTTAAAGCTCCATTTGACTGCTTTCGCTTAATGGTGTAGTGGTTATTCACAGTGTGGGCTCACTGAGAATAATATGGAGTGCATTGTTAATATACTGGTAACATCTGTGTTTTTGGTACAATGAGTCAGCATGTCTGAAGTGCAAAAGCTCGTTATCCATTCTGTTTTCTAGCATGGACTGATTAGCAACAGGTGTGCAGGACCACTTAACATAGAAGCCTGACTCTCAGGGGCTCATCTCATTGTATGCACCGGCACCACCACAAAATTAAAAAACAAAAGTGTGCCTCCAGGCTTTTCTTGTTCATGTGTAAAAGCGCACACACAATTACAAGTTATTAAAGCGGGGTTAACAGAGAGGTCAGGTCTGCTTGTTTTCGGTTGTCCTTCCTCCTTGTTCATTAACGTGTGTGAGCTGTGTTGCATCGTCTGTTCATTGTATTAAGGGTGATAAACGGCTCATCTCTGTCACGCCGACTTTTGTACCGTGTTCAAGAGATGCCTAAAAAATGGGCACTGAAAGACATTTAAAAAAACAAAAGAACCCCCAGCGTTTGGGTACATATTTTACATCTGCAATTTAAATGTCTTTATATTCTTGCTGATTAAAATCCAAAGGCAGTTGGATGAATATAGATTAAAAAAACATATATATGTATTTATTGGGCAGGAAATGCAGCAAAACCTCGGTGAATGTAGCACAGAGACAAACAAACTTTAAAATAGGCATGACATATAACTCGCAAGCATACACAAAAAAGGGCTGAAGGCTAGAGCAAGGGCAGAAAAGGAGTTAGACAATTCAGAGAGACGTTAATGGCTGATGAGCAAACCGGAGTGAGAGCGAGATATTTGCAAAGATAAATGGAGACGGACAGAGAGAGGCCGATAAACCGAGAGATGCAGGCAAAGTCCGAGAGAGGCGAGGCGGCACAAGAGAGGGTGACACAGACAGGGCGACTGAGCGTAAGACGGAAAGTTAATGGGCAGCTTTAGGAGGTAATGGACTGTAGATCCCCTGCGGTCTGATGGCAGTCCCATTCAACCTGTGTACTTTAGGCATTGTGTGCTCCACTGTATATTCAATTTCCAGATGCTCCCATGCCCAGGGGCTTTTGCACAAGAGTGCAGAGCAGCTCTCACAACCATCAAAGACAGTGCGGCAGTTTAGTTTCAACTTGAAGGAATTATTTGACGTGTCAGGTCAAATTTTAGTATTTTTCTTTTTTTTAATTAACTGGTTTAGTTTTATGGTTTGAGGCATAATGAGACGTTTTGAGAAACACACATGAGGATGGCTTTGTAGATCTTGTGCACTCCCGATATTTCTAAATGAAGAAAAGGAGGAAACAGAGATTATGGGTTCATCCGATTCTCATGAGAAGAAGCAGCAACAGGGAGAACCTGATGGTTTGATCCAGGAGTTGAAGCTGTATCACAACCGCTGTACACATTTCAGGATGTCAGTTTGAGCTCTTGTTGGCAGAGTTAGGACCTATCTGAGGAGGCAGAGAAATAATTACAGAGAGCCGATTGATATAGAGCATTTCCATATAATCGTGCACTCAACATCAATGCAAAGTTTGAGCTATAAGTGCACTTGTTCCCAAAGGCAGTGATCTGATTGGTCAGATCTGTTTATTTGGATCCCAAAAAAATCAGAAAAGTGAAGTTTGATCCAAAAAAAATAAATAAATACTGCAAATTCATCTTGTGTCAGTGTGAAGAGAAAAATGAAAAATGAAACATATTTTTCACACATGAAATATTCACATTATTTTTCCGCTTCTGACATGTAAAGGCCTCAGCATGGTGAAAAGCTCAAAGACTAAAGCAGGCTAAGATCTCTTTGTTTACATGGACAAATGGATAGCAACAAGATAAACGAACAGTAAAAAATATTGGCTTTGCTGTTTTAAACACGGGTATCCACCCAGAATTTCGCAATCCTGCAACCGTAAATTACTGTACTGCAAACTTGCACCCTGCAGTTGATATTGATAATACCAGTGAGCTTCTGTGTGTGAGAGTGTATGTTTGAAGTGTGGGTGGTCATGCATTTATGCATGCAAAGCCATGTGGCTTTATTTGCAGAAGAACAGGTTAGGGTGTTTATGTATCTTCAAATGCTGGCCAAGAAGAGCTTGTGCTTTTCAGCAATCTAAATATTAAAGCTACGTTTTTACTGACTGTGTATAGTAGAAAGGAGCTTTTCTTTACACATATATCACAATTAGCAGTTCGTTAGAAGTGGGGGCAACTGTGCATGACATGTCTCTGCAGCTGAACTCATTCTTTATATGACCAAGCAAAACCCGATAATAAAGAGGCGCACACACGCACACAGACAAACACGTTGCATCCTTAAGTTGCAGGTGGGACTGAAACCACAGCAGTCTACAGCATATCCGCACTCTGTGGTTACTGCTTGTACACATAACCGCTTTGCACAGTTCTATTTCTATATGTCAGAAAACAAATTCAGATATTGTGGTCAGCCACCAGCAGCCTGCTACCTGTGCATATTCATCTCTGTAGTAACCCATCAAACATGTCAACTGCCGGAGTTGCCGCTATCATATTTCACCTGACAGGGAAGCAGTTGGTCCCTGTGTAGACATGTGAAAAACAAGAGTTTTTGCAGGACTCTGTGCAGAGTCTTCAGTGACCCGAATGCCTGCAAACCTCCTCGGCCAGAAGCAATGTTGTAAAGCAGAGTGGACGAAAACTCCTCCACAGCAAGTCTCACAGGAAACAATTACTTGCTGCTAAAGATCATTCTACAGGCTTGTGAATCACTGGGATACTTAGTTTTTCACAGCACTGCATGTATCCTATTTTTATTAACTTAACTTTAACTATATGTTGAGGAAACGTAACCAAAAAGAAATATTTGTAATTGTTGCTTTGTCTCATTATTCTAATGGAATTCCTTCCTCAGATTAACTATATCCTGATACAACAGCATGCAGAGATCATTTGGCATTTAATTTCCCCACTCAGTGCGATTAAACTTGCAACAGAGAGCTTTGTTTTGGGGCGACTTGAGAAGTATCTTCCAGCACATTTTAGGGGGGATTTAACAGTAAAACTCTTTTTTTGTTGAAACAGCAAATCTGCTGTGACTGCAGTGGTGGGGAATGTCCTTAATTAGCCCAAACGTTAACTGTGTTTCAGCTCACTAGCTTAAAGTGAGCAAAAAAAGGGGGGGAAAAGGGGGGTCAGAAAGAGAGGAACAAGGAAGCGCACAGTGACAGTACGTGTTAAGCTATCAGCATTAAAGCGTAATTACAAAGAAAAAAAATCACCTGTGTCATATCACTCACTGATTTTTATCTTTACTTCACCAGAAACGCATCTGTAAGATTTGATTAAGCATTGAGCAACAGCCATATGTGCGTCTTGTTTGTCAGCGCGTGGGGAATGAGCACGTAACAGGTCATCATGGGAAGGGCCGCGAGCCAAGGCAAACAGTATTACAGTGTACTCTGTTGTCACCCACTCTGTCTCAACATGTCTGCTTTACTACGTTCACCTGGTATTTTGGATCCAGGATGTAAAAGTTTTCTGTCATAATTTCCATCTCTTGCTTTATAACTGATTTGTGTCCCCTTTCCTTTTCTTTTTTTTCCTTCTTTAACCAGAACAGGTCCTGCCAGCAAACGTTTCTCCCATGTCAGCCAAACATAATGAACGATTGTTTCTTTTCCTCTTTAATCCCATCTTTTTTTTTTTCAAAAGCATGAATAATAGTATGCACAAACACACACCTGCTTTTGTTCAGGGTTTCTGGCAAGTAGTAGATCAGAACTGAATGCCATTTGGGAGCCGAATGTTGGGTGTTTTGATATTTCAAAAGACAGACGCAGTGAAAATGTTTTTGCTCCTCATGAATGTGAGGGGAACACATGTTGCCAACTTATCTCCTTGTTTTTATGTTTAAGCTACTAAGCGACTTTGGTGTCATTTGGGAAGTCGGGAAGCTCTGCTGGCTGGTTTTCAGTATATTTTGAATTAATTATTGGAGAAATGACCTGCAGATGAATCGGGAATGCCCCCTACTCTAAATTGCCTAAAAAGACAACAACAAAAGTTTCGTTATATCATTTGAGTGTTTCATTAATCAGGCAGGTTTATTCTTGACAAAGCTCCTGTCATGTTGTCTTCTATGTTGGCTGTCTGCCCTTTCTCACAGACTCAGATGTGAGTCAGGTACATACACCTGTCTGAGGGTGGGGGTATGTGCAGGTCTTAAAAACAACAGACATTTTGCACAATACTTCCACTCCTTTTTTTGCCTTTAAACTTTTCCTCTCTCGTACTTTTGGCCTGCCATTCTATCCATCCCACAGATGACCACGTTTTGACCCTGGTATTTCCTCAGTCTGGTGCACAATCATTCGTCCTTCTCCCCATTCTTCCCGTCCCGCTCTTCTCTGTCTCTCTGCCATGAACCGATTTCTCTCTCACTCCACACCTCTGTCTTTCTCTCCTGGATTTTAACCACTCACTGCTCTCCTTTTATGTCTCTCTTCCCCCCTCCCTCAATCTTTCCCCTCTTCCTCCAGCTGTCGACCCTCAGTGTTATGCTGTTGTCTTTGAACTTCCACGTTGCTATCATTTTGCTCCCTCTCTCTCTGTCTCTGTCTCTCTGCCTATAAATAGCAGTCTCGTGGGCTGGAGGTGTTAGCAGCAGCAACAGCAGCGCATGATTCATATTTTCAGCTCTGCCTTTTTTATTTACCTTCAGCAGTGTCCTAACTAGACTCCTCACTAGCTCCTTCTGATCTTCTATTTTTCCGCACTTCTCCTCGTTTCTTTACACATGAATGCATCTGGATCACGTTCAAATTGCTCTCACCCTGGTAAACTGTGCGAGCGTTTGTGCTTATGTGTGTGTTTTCCGTGAATACAGGTCTTGAACAATCATGCCCCCCATTCATCAGCCAGTCTCCCCTTTAAACTATGGCGTGACCTTCAACTCCTTAGTGCTCAAACTTGGAAGTGGCTGCTTTTGTTGTCGGGAAGCTGGATTTATGAATGTTTTAGAATGTGCAAACAAGTCAAATTTTAGGCATGGAGTGAGACACACTCTGTTTACTTCAGAGGAAAGTTTGTTTCTTTCACCTTCCAAAGAAAGCAAACACCGATATATAGCAGAACAGTAGGTCACTGAAAACCAATTCATAAGGGGATGTGTGCAGCAGAGTTACGGTCAGGTCCATTAGTACCAGCTGATGCTACAGGAGGGTAAACGGCAGTACAGCACTGAAAAAGTTAGGAAACACCCTTCATTTCTTCTTATTTTGCTTCCAAGGAGCCAGACTTTCCTTTAATTTTTTTAAGTGGTCTTGAGTGAAGGTTCTCCAGGCCTTTTGAAGGTCTTTCAAAGTTTTTCTTTGTACCGGACCATTTTCTGAGGAATGTTTTTTTTGTTTTTGTTTGCTAAGCTACTTAACACCGACCTATGAATCATTCCGGCATAAAAAGGTCTCCTTACTCAAGAGATGAACCAGTGTTGTTTCTACATATAACTTATCAAAGAACCGATTCAGTTGCTGAAGCCTCATCAGAAATGGTCTTATTTGCAAGCGTGATGGTCAAGAAGTCATTCCTAAGGAAGGGAAATGGGTAGAAAAGGCTGAGGTATGCCAAATTACACAAGAACTGCACTGATAATCAGTGGCAAAAGGTCTTATGAAGTTATGATTCAGAATTTGACATTTTTGGTTAAATTTTGGTAAATATGTACGGAGGAGAGAGGAGTGACGAGAGATATAACAGTGAGCGTCCAAGCAGCCATCTGAAAAACACACTGGAGGCTCTATCATGGTTTGGGACTACATTTCAGTGTTGTTGAGGGTCTTGTCAAAATTGATGAAAAGCATCAGATCTTGATCTGCCATGCAATACTGTCTGGAAAGCATGACACTGATCCCAAACACACTGCCAGTCCACTACAAACCCACCTGAATAGAAAAAACGCACAATGCAACACTATCAGTCATGGATTGGTCTCCCCAGAGCCTGGACCTCATTATTGAAGCAATGTGGGATCATGCTGACAGAGGAGGGAACATAAAGCAGCCAGCATCCAAGGAAGAGATTTGAATGTCCTTCAAGACGCCTGGAGAATAATTCCTGAAGACTACTTCAAGTAGTTCAGGCTATATTGAAGAATAAAGGTGGTCATACCAAATATTAAGTTTCAAGCTTGTTAAAATTGTACAAGTCCTGTTTTAGTCTTATATACTGTATTTCCATGTATGGTTTCACGCTTTAATAAATCTCTGCATGTATTTTCAATTCTCCCAGCGAAATATAAAGAAATGAGGAATAACTCAAGACTTTTGCACAGCACTGTATGTGTCTGCCACGATGCTTGCCTTTTTTTTAATACCTAAAATAAGTCTAAGAAGCTTTCGTCTCCAGATGTACTCTGTGATCAGTGATCACAGTACATCAGCGAGAGTCAGCTGGTTCATAGGAAAGCTTTTTCTGAAAAGGATGCTGTTTCAAATATTAAAACCAGATTTTTGTCACATTTTGACTAACAGCCTGAGAAATTACATGTGAAAACGGAGAAGATGAGCCACAGTAATACTGTTGGATTGCCTGAACAGGCAGCCGCTCTGTTCTTGAGAGCAGTAGTGTTTTTAAAACCAGCCTTTGGATATGTAAACCAAAGAGTATCTCTGGTACTCTGCCGTGATAGAAGACTCTTGTGCTTCCATTTTTGGTCATTTTGGGCCGCAACCAACAATTATCAATCAATTTATGCTGCTTTTATGCCGCTGATTAAATGCTTTGAGATTTTATTTTAATAATTTATAAAAGTCAGTGGGAAAGGCCTGTTATAATCAGTTATGCATTTATGTAACTGTAGTTCATACATTGCACTACACATACACTAATTGATGATTATTCTAATCGTACTTACATATAAAAAAAAAACCCAAAATAAAGCAGAACCCCCCCCCCCACCCCCCCCCCCCCACCCCCACCCAACATGGCACACACAAAGAGCTACACACTTAAACACATGTACAAACAGAGAGCACAATATGAGCAGTCACACTCTGGCATGCTTGCAAACACACACATGCACCTACTCAAGGAGAGAGATTGAGGGTCCCATTGAGCAGAGAGGCCCGGGGTCAGATTTTAGGGTCAGCGTTTGGGTCACTTGACGTGTCTGTTGGGGGAGACTTTCAGAGTGATGAAGGACTGGCAGAGCCAGAAGACAAACACAGAAGAAGACGCACAGAGCGTGAATCATATTTGATGATCTGTGCTGACTGTGAGCGCGCATGCCAATCCCTCATCAATTATCTTCATCACCATCTGACCCCGGAGTGGTTTGGGAAATGGTTTGGTTTTCAGTGACAGATGAGTCTGTTTTTTTGTGTTCGCTAATCCACGCTAGTCTGTTCCATCATTTGCATGTTCTGTTAAAACGGTTGTTTCTCTGTGTTTTTGTGCGTGTCCTGCTTCTGCTTTCTCATCTGCATTTTTCTGTTTTAACAACACCATCTCTTACTTCAGAGAGATTATGCATTCGGCTCATTCCCACAACACAAACCCGCCTGTTGAGATCACCACCAGTGACGCCTATTGGGTAGATGCCTTGTGTATGATTGATACTAAATAAATAACTGACAGTTGATAAGCTCTCTTTCAGACATGTGAAGACCTGTCAGACACGTGTGCATTTGCACCTCAGGTTCTGCAGCGTTTGAAGAAGTATTTTTATGCGTATTGAAATAAACCTAGATAATAACAATGTACCATACAGAGTTTCAATAGCAGCTGTCAATAAATTATGTCAACACAGTAGGGGAAGTTTTAATGGTACAAGATTTATGCAGTTTGCTCATACTCCTCTGCATTGTTCATCGATCAAGTTTGCAGTCAACAAGTAATACTGCCACATGAAACCTGTGACTAATGTTGTTATCTAATGTAACTAGGAAGTTTTGCTTGGGCCCAGCTCTTCAGTTTGGGGGGTATGGTTCCCTCTACAGTCTCAGAAATAAGCTTTGAGTAGTAAAAATATCATAAGAAGAAGCTTGAAATGTTCTAGATATTGCAGTGTGTGGCATGTGTCGCTCCTCGGGTGGGACATTGGGCTGGGCGAGGTTTTGCGTTCCCTGCTCAGTGGGGGAACCGTGACAGTAATGTTTCCAGATGGCGGGTTTTCAAGCAGCAAAGTAGGCCCACAAGTTTAATCCCCCGTACCCGTGATACACTAAGAGATCTGTTTGTGGATGTCAGTATCTCTAGTCTGACACGATATTTTCACAAATGCCAATTAAGTTCTTCATACAGTGAGACCATGTCTGAACATGTCTGAGACAAAAGCGTGGGTGTTGGTCGGGTTTTTATCAGAAAAATTAATGATTTACTCTGGATTGCACGCCACAACATTCGTGAACAGCGATGCTGCTTCACGTGTCGGCACGGCACTTGTTACAGGCAGGTGTGGGGAGTCGTTTTGAAGTTATGGTTCCGATGGATCATATCTTGGCGCACACGTTTCCCTTCACCGGTCACCAGTCATCACATGAAGGGTCATATGTGTCAAAAAGCTGCTTGAACAGACAGCTTGTTATGGCCAAGCTGTCTTATCAGAAACTAAATGGATTTATCAATGCAAACATCCTGGCTGTGCAGCACTTCCTTTAGTGTGCATCCATGCTTGTTATGTGTGCACTGCACTGTGTATGAATTCCTGCTTAGCTCTTGCTCTGTTTTTGCCCAACTGGAACTTTCTTACCTACTTTTTTCTCCTCTCTGACTTCAACCCTGTTTTTCTGACCTCTATTAAACCTCCAGCAGCTGATGTAATGTGTGTGTATGTGCGCACGCGCTCATGCTCTTTTGTTTTTATCTCAGCCAGCAAGTCTGGAAGAGGGATTTCTGTTGGCAGCGCGCTCATATTGCTTTTCTGTTCGTTCAGTTCAAGTATTGTAATCTAAATGGATGAAAAAATGCACATGTGATTAAAATACAGCTAAACATTTGTTTCCAATGTGCATGTTTTGTATTTGCATCTGGTCATTTTCACTTTATGTATGTAATTTACTTAATATGTTGTTACACTTTTAAGATTTTTATGATATATACTTTTACTTTTTACCACATTGTCATATATGAGTCTAATAAGCAGCACTTTGCTTTTCTTTAAAATTTTACAGTTATTTATGGCAGCCCATTCTTACATACTCCACCTGTTAAAGTAGTTAAAAGGGCCAGGAAATAGTGAGTTATATTCCTGCATACTGCTAGCTAATGAGTTTATAGCTGGCCAAGAAACAAAATGCAGTTGTTCAAATGCATTTTGCAAAGTCTGTCCAAGATATGGTCTCCCGCTTACCCCATATCATTTTCATAAATAAATGCATCCATATTTTCTTGCTTTTTGACTAGAATAGAGGAAAGAAGAGACAAGAGGAGAGTTAGTGTCTCTTACACCTTAGTCCGACCCTTATTTCTATTTTAGGCTACAATTGTTCTACCCCAGGCTTGAAAATCATATTGTCATAGCTTATTGTTGTCATTGTTCCAAAGGAAGAAGGTTGGACATCTTTCATACTGCGCAGAATTCAGGTTACAGGCACAGTGAAAGTTTCTGTTACAGTTACAGCACTTTTACCACTCAGTGGTGATAAAAGCGGGCTTATTATACAGCTCTTTGTAAAGCTAATTGTAGCCAGATGCACCTTATGATTAATTATAGTGTTTCCTTTCAGAGGCAGCAGAGCTGTACATTATTGTAATTATCCAGTTTCTCGCCACATAACAGAAGAGTCTGCCAACCATCGCAGCAAAAAGAAGCAGCTGAAATAACAGGCTAACTTTTTTACTATAGGCTGGGACCCAAAGTGATTCACGAGATGCTCCTCTGGGATAATAAAGTAGTTAGTTAGGTGAAGCAAAACGTGTTGTCTTGGACAAAACAAAGAAGCACTCATCAAAGCTTGCAAACACACATGGAAATATAACAAGCTTAAGAGTTAATATTTTGGTATGACCACCTTTATTCTCCAACTTAGCCTGAACTCTCTTTGTCATTTCTTTAAGTAGTCTTCAGGAATAGTTCTCTAGGCTTCTTCGTGAAGGACATTCAAAGCTCTTCTTTGGGTGTTGTTTGCCTTTTGTGCCTTTTGTGCTGTGTGTTTTTCTTTCCAGATATGCTTTAACTGCAGTGTTTGGAATCATTGTTCTACTAATCAATAAAGCTGTTTGCAATCACATATTTTCCAGAAGTTGTTGCATTGTGGTTAAAAACCCCAAACTACTTTTCTGCATTCATAATTCCACCAATTTTGACAAGATCCCCAACACCACTGGCTAAAATACAGCTCCACCCATGACAGATGGCCGTAAAAACCCTATGTTGTAGCTCTATCCTGAATTTGGAGTGATCACTCCATAGGACCTGTTGCCACAGATTTTCAATCCTGTTCTTGTGTAATGTACAAAGCTCACCCTTTCGTAGTGTGTCCTTTCCTTAAGAGTGGCTCCTTGACAGCCACCTTCCATTCAGGCTCCAGTAAGGAAATCAACCAAAGGAACAGATCCACCTCTCATGTCCTGTAGCAGGTCTTTGTTGGATGTTTTTCCCCTGTATTTTTTAAGGATATGACTTTCAGAGTCATGTCCTTAAGAAATAGGCATCATGTACTATATATAGTTGTTTTTAGTCCTGACAACTCTTCTTTTGTTCTCCAGTTGTACAGTTTCCTCAAATTTCTTAAAGGGCAAACTGCACATCATGTAGAGATATGTCAAGTTTTCAGCTAATAGCGCTCTATCATTCTTAGAGCACTATTATGTGTGGTTCTAGACTTGAACACGAGCATCAAATACCAGTATTTTATTATTTATTTTATTATTTTATTGTTTATTTTATTTATTTATTGTATTTTAGATTCTTCCACCAGTTTGAGTCCCTTCTTTGCTCCAGTTCATTTGAATCGGGGTCACGTGATTGAAATTCAGCCTTCTTGAAGTACTTGTTTGTACTGTAATGTTAGTGATACTTACAGGTTACATGCACACTGTTGTTCGTAGTCTGGCTGTGGAAATGTGAAAAAGAACAGTTAGGATCATTATATTGGTAAAAACCTTCTCAACTTTCTTAATTAGAATTTAAAAATACATTAAGAGCTTGCTCTGGGCTTCTGAGGGGAAAAAAGGAAATATTTCCAGCTTTAAAAATGAAGCTTTTTCATCCCTCATTATTTTAAACAATGTTAGCCTGAGCAGAGGTAAGAACTACTGATTCTGGCTGTCGCTCTATGAATAAACCTTTTGATTTTTCTCCTTTTGCAAAAGTGTCTTTGTTAAACTTTTAATCGGGGTTATCTTGGAATAATAGTTCACTTTAGGATAAGTTTGTTATATTGTGTGCGAATTTTTGTAGTAGTCTCATTAACGAGGCCTCGTTGCCATTATTACACTTATCTATCCCGAGAATGAGACTCATTATGAAGTTATACAAGTCTGCTTTTGTCTCAATTGACAGCTCATTATATGCACATCTTCCCTCCCACTCTTCTTGTCTCTGCAAATCCAGCATGTCCTCTCGTTCTTTCCTGTTATTATCTTCCCTTCTTCCTACTTTTCCTCTTTCTCTTCTCTTGATCATCCTTAAAACCTCCGTCTCCTCCTCCCGCTTTTCTCTCCTCTTCCGTTCCTCATCTCCTCTTCTGCTCTGCTTCCGTCAGCCCTCCTTCTCTATACTCCGCCCCCTTTTCTTTCCCTTTAATTTCCCCATTCCTCTCTACATCTTAGCACTTTTGAATGCCTTCCCACTACTCTGTCGTCTATTTCTTGCTAAATAACAACAGAATCTAAACCAGAAAAACAGTGTTTTCATGCATCAACAACATCAGCGGCACAGCCCTCATTTTGCTTGACAAAGGCAGCGTGTTTTTCTAGTTGATGTAAGCGTTAGACTGACTCAGGCCTTGTGACATTGACATCTCTGTCTCTCACTGAGGCTTTAGAGAGACAGACAGGCACCTCTGCAGTAACCCTACACCATGAGTGTGTGTTTGTGTGTGCGCACGTTCACTCAGTTATTGCATCATTGTCATATAATCCAGTCTCCATTTCTGCCTCTCTAGACTTTTCTCCATCTCTCGCATCTTTTGTTTTCACAGTTGGCTGGATTGTAGCTGTCAAGGAAAGCGCACTGTTTTTGAAATCTTTTATTTTTTTTGGACTTCACAGTCTTGTCCAATTTCCTTGTTCCCTGAGAAACGTTATTATCCCGGTGTACAAATGCTGTTTTTCACTGTATGGAATATCTCTGCATTGTGTGTTGTCCCAACAGGAAACACTTCAGAGGACAAATATGCCCATTTCCTCTTCCTTTAACCTCGCTTCCATCCTTGCTTCTGCTGTCACGCCTCTTCCTCACTGCCTGCTTTGTTTGTCGTGTGCGCTCGTTTTCAGCGCGTTTGCATCTATAAATGTATAAAAGGAAAAAGGAAAGGGTGCGAAAAGTCAAGAGAGATGGGTGTCTTCTTAAACATTCACATGTGTTTAAATAAGTTTGATTCAAATCAAACGTCTGCGTGTGTGCATCTCATAGGGCTACTTGAAGAAAGTACAAGAAAAACTAGGCTAATGTCTTGTAAGACCGTGCACTTTGGCAGTAACGGACTCACATCTGGAACAAATTAACCCTAAAACCTGCATGTAACAAAACCACAGTCACTCGTCAGACAGACCCACAGAGAAACGCACATAAACACACACACATGCACGCACACATAAACATGAACACTTGGCTGCAGGTCATACTGGATCTCGTCCAGTTGTCTCTCACAGATTACTTCAGTTTTTATTGCATGGCTCTATCGGTAGCCTGTATCTGTTCAACTTCTCTGGTTACCCCGGTCAAGGATGGAGCCTAAATGGGTTGCTCTGCCTCGCTTTAACCAACCAGCTGCAAAGGAAATATGGGCCATTGCTAAGTGAGGAAAAGGGCAGGGGGAGACCGAAAGACAGCAGAGAGATGCGGCTTGGGAAAAAAAGGGGGAAAATGCAGATGTTCTTTTGCATTCACTTCCACTTCCAGCCATTTCTTTTGTCTCATTTCCTCACATCTCTTTTCCCACTCTCTTTCTGTGTTTACATGAGCTAATCCTCCTTTTATGTTTATTGTATAGAAGAGAGTTGTGAAGTGGTGTGTGTGAGTGCGTTTGTGTATTTATGCACACATGCATATGGTTTCTTCTCCGGCTGTGCATTTCCTTTAGTAGTTCTTTGTGTGCATGTGTGCGCCTTCAGTGTTTCTGTTAATCTGTTGACAGCCTTGCGGGCTTGTGGAGGAGTCTGAAACGGCACAAGCGCACAAACACATCATTGACATAGTGTGTAGTATCCTCGGAGTCGGTGTGTGTTTGTGTTGCAGCAACACAATATTCATGTAAACACCCGGTTGGTTCCTCTGACTAAAGTGGTTGTTAGACTGACAGAGCATAAATACTGAGCTCTTTAAATATTCAGCGCACAGTTTTAAGTACACGCTTTTACTGTCTTCTCTGTTTGTGACCTAAAATTATGATTTATGTAAAAACAAAACAACTAAGATGCTTTTAAAAAATAAGGAGAGCCCACGAAAGTAGAAGATAGTATCAGGTCATCCATGTGGCCTGTTGGTGCATGGCACCAGTGTGATTCCAGTACTATCCTACAGTAGTCAGTTTGTGTCAGTGAAAAGGAAAAATCTGTAAAAAAGTGTAAAATCTAGAAATTCTAAAGTAACAAAGAGGTGAACGTGGCAAACCTTGAAGAGGTTGTCATCATATTAAGTCAAAAAATATTACCTAAAAATTCTTCTTGTCTTCATCTTTGTCTTTGATCATTGTTTGCTACGCGTCAGTAGAAGTGCTTGATGCTGTATGGCAGATAAATTGTAGTAATTCCTGACTGGAGGTACTTATATTTGAGATACTTCTGCAGTTTCCAAGGGTGTGCATGAAGGATATGCTTTACTCATTAAAAACATCAATTCTGACATTACATTTGCAATAAAAATAGAAAATGTCAAGTAGTCGTGAACTAGATAAGTTAATACTTAAAAAAGATTGAAATACATAGCTTAAAGAAATAAATAGTCAGTTGAAAGAAACAGGTAAATGTTTAGTGGACCTGTTAGGCTTTTCCTTATTTTTTAGCATAGTCGAAGTCTGTGTAGCTACAGTCATTTAAAAAAAGACAAATTTAAAAGCAGTTTATGCAGTTCTGTGAAAAAAGTATGTTCGATTTAATAGTTTGTGGAACCAACTTTAGCAGCAATAACCTGAAGTAATCATTATGTGTATGATACCCTTCCTCCACCATGCTTTACACTTGTATGATGTGTTTGTGCTAATGTGCTGTGTTTGATTTTTCCCAAATATGGTGCTGTCCATTATAGCAAAACATCTCCATTTTGGCCTCATCTCTAAAGGACATTAATCTAAGGTTTGTTCAGATGCAACCCCAAGCTGTGCTACATGTTCTTTTTAGACAGAAGGGGCTTTCACCTGGAAAGCCTTCCAAACAAGCTATACTTCTTTAGTCTTTTTCTAATTGTATGATTTAAATTGTGCTGTTTTAAGTTATTTCAAATTATATCATATGAGCACATGTCAAACATGATAGTTGGTGTTTCTACTGAGACCAGTAGAGCAAAGTCAGAAATCTTGTTTTGTTGAAGTCTTTGAAGAAAAATAAATCTAGCTAAGTTTTTATCAGGCTTCCATTGGACTCTATTACATCTTATTAGTTGTGGCAATTTCATACTGTACTTGCTCACTTTCTAAATAAAGGAACTTTTTTTTAAACCACATTATTTTCTAGCTGAATGCCTTAATAGGCCGTCCTTTTTGTTTACTGCAGTGTGTTAAGACACACAAAGTGCTGTCATGTGATTGGATGCTGATGGCTGCTGATCTTTAAAGTGAAACTAGAGAAGTGCTGAAGTTCAGCTTAGGCGTTAATAGTGGAGGCCTAGTTTTAATGGCGTGTAAAGTGATAGTCCTCACAGATTATGTCACAGATTTTTTTCTGGGACAGTCTGAGTCCTTTCTCTCACGCTGACCCCAACCCTCCGTTATTATCGGCTGCTGCGGCCACGGTGTGATGTGTCATTTAAATGTTATAGAATCGAGGAATGGCACACACCAACATACACAGCATATAAACACACAGACATGGATATTAGGTTTCTCGTAATGAACTCCTGCCGGTAGCATCTGTTGGTATTTTAGTCGGATTTAGAAGGGATTTTATCCATGATCCTTCCACGGTATATGGGATGTTTCTTCTTTCTTTAAAGCTTCAGAGACTTTCTCAGCAGTGCATGTTTTTGTTTTTTTCCTCATGGGATTGAACATACAACTCATTCAGTTGAAGGGACATTAAATTTAAAGGTCTGAGGAGTATACACTTCAGGATCATTTCCATTCTGTCTCATCTGTTTATGATGTGTAAACAGAGAAGCAGGTGGATTTGTGCTATATTAAGACTACAACCTTTTAAACAGAAATATCCTATCGCCATATACACACAAATGCAACATACACATGCACACAGATAGGTAGAAAAGAGGAATGGGCTTTAAAAGCATTGCTACACAAACACAAGTGATTATGCACACTTGATCTGGCAAACTCATTTCAATGGCACAGAGGATCTATTATGCTGAATTAATAAAGTAGCTTTGCATGATACTAGTTACAAAAAATCCACTTTTTAAAAGATATCCTACTATGCAGAACCCCACTTCATTCTCTGAAACGACAGAATTTAGCTTTTGTCTCTTTAGCAGCATCTTCTATCTGTAAAAGCCTGCTTTTTTTTGATTGGTCAACTTTGGGAAACCTGCTGAGGGGCAGCACCTAGTGTTTGGGAACTGTACTATCTGTGCTGTATTGGTGTGCTTTGCCTAGAAGAGACGAATATACATACTGAATATTATTTAGAGTGCGTAAAAGTTTATAAATATTCAAAGACTGTTCGGTGTTTTCAAGGGAGACAGGATTCTGACCTTTGAACCCTTAGTACAGACTGCTTGTGTAGAATTAATTGGACCACTGCGTACTAAACCAATTACGAAATTAAAGGGAGCTTAAAATCTTGATATTTCGATTCTGTTTCCTTGAGTCTTCAACTCACGAACGGATGACACAAATTAAAAAGAAGGAAAAAGCGAGCGATTTATTACAGCTAATGAAAATAAACATCTAAACCAAACAGCTTGTTCCCTGCAGCAAAGCTACTGTTTGCTTTCTTAATTCAAAACCCTTCCGTTGTGGCCAGTGGTAACCTTTCCACTGTAACCCCCTATTTTTATTATTATTTTTTTTCATGTGACTTCACTGGATCTGTGTTTACAGTTTGAACAACAAAGGAATCCATTGTTGGTTGCTAATCATTTCATTTGAAACTATATTCAATGAATGCAGCTTTATAAGAGTCCTGCTTTATGCCTGTTGGCATTAGTGCGGTATTAGACTGTAAGCTTTGTTGTAAGAAATCATGTCCTGTAACTTGAGCATGTTCAAAGGGCGATGAACTGCGCCTCGCTCTTTGTTTTTAAGGCAGTCGAAATGCTGAATATGATTATTTATATCCTGTTTGGTCATCTTGAAGCTGGCGTGTCAAAGTTTTACTCATTAGCTCCTGCAATTGGGATTATTCCAGGTATAATGAGATTCTTTGTTCATGGCATGCTGTTGCAGATTAACACTTTAGAGCGAAGAACTTTACACCAGAAGTTCCGCTCGTTATCCTCAGATTTCCTCTCATTAGCCTTGGATCAAGATTGGATCAAGTGACTGAATCGTAGAGGCTGATGTCAGAAGGGGGGGTGCCATATTTAAAACCTATCCTGCTCTTAATCTGAGGGAATGTGTAGGATAGTAAGGGAGTAAAAAAAAATTGCCAAGGAAAAACACTGAGGAGACAGAGCAGGGGAGGGGAGATGAAGCATGACCAACAGAGCAAAGGGTAATGACTACACTGGCAGAGTGTGTGTGTGTGTGTGTGTGTGTGTGTGTGTGTGTGTGTGTGTGTGTGTGTGTGTGTGTGTGTGTGTGTGTGTGTGTTTGTGCCTGGCTGGACAGTGTACACCAACACAGAGAGTTGGGACAATAGTGCACAGTGAGTGGCAGGATGAGATGGCATCTATTGTTAACATTCATGAGCATACAGCATAGGCACACACAGCCGGAGGTCCCATGAATGGGTCTGTTTGTCTACGAATGAGATAAAGGAAAGAAAAAACCCAGAACATCAGTGTGTGTTCCACCTGTAGGAGAAGGTAAACATCATAAATCCCATAAATAACATTTCGCCCAGCAGAATATGTTCAGCGAACATCATGTATCTCACCTCATTTTCTGCTGAACCCACTGCTTCTGCTGCACCTAGATAGCATTACAATACACACACGTGCACACATGGCCCTGGTTACTGCAATACGTAGAGTGGTGATTGAGGGGAAACCAAAAACCACCGTAATATGAGACAGGAAAGGGGGTCTCTGAGTGAGTCGGGTAGTCAAGGAAAGAAAGCCGAGCAAAAGACGAGTGAGAGACCACAGTACAACGCAAAGACAGGCGCTGTTGAGGTGTGAATGCCTTTTTGAAATGATCAGTGAGTCCCGACTTTCTCTGCCTTCTGTTTCGTCTCGTTTCATCCATTCTTATTCACAACAGATGCTCGTTCTCTGTTCCGCTCTCTCTCGCGCGCTCTCTTTTGCTGGCTAGCCATAACAAGCTGTGGTAAAGGTTTTGGCGAGGTTTGGTTTGTGTGCCTAAGTGAGGCATGTGTGGGCCTTTGTGCGCTCTTGTTTATTAGATGTGTAGGTGCGTGAGGGTATAATGGGGGTGGTGGGGGTATTCTTTGCAGGAGAATGTTTCCAGACTGTGGGGGGTCTTAATGGAACGTACCGGCTCTTTTTCACGCACACACGATGAGGTCTTTAAAGTATCTAGACACGAACGAGCTTGTTCACTCAGCTAAGGGGTAATTAGGATTTACATGTCCTGGTTTTCCTTTCTCGAGTTGCAACTTTCTTCAAAATTCGGGTCAGGACTCTAAGGTTTATTAGAAGAAATTCGAATGGGGTCAGCAACTCAGTCCGGCGGACTTGGATCAAAAGTTTGTTGCACGGTTAGGCTGCTTGAAGGGATTGCATGATTATAGCAAAAACACGATACTGTGTCGTGATAGAATTTGTTTTAATGAAAGCTTTTCTGTCTACATTAACCTGGGATGAGGCTGGATAGCTGCATGTAGCACACAACAGGAAACGGTCCACTTTAGTTGCGATCGCACCTCTGGGAATGTGATTTAGGCGAACCTGGGTAGTTTATGCAGGATGCAGGACACACAGCGCCAGGGGCGTATTAGCTGTTCGCACATCAATGCATTCCAACATCAAACTGATTTTTATGAGGAGGCTGGCAGGTTAAAGACTGTTTAATGTATAATCCAATCATTTGCATTCTCACGTGCATCTGTATCAGGTAATGCCAAGAAATGTCCAGGTTTGAAGTTCAAATATCAAAATTGCTTAGTACTCACCACTTACATTCCTCGTATTAAAAACTTTTGACATGGATGCATCATCTGGTTTTAAAACAGAAACATCTGTTAATGTTTTTAGCAGCATAAACTGTATCTAAGCACTCTATTTCTCCGTATCTTGGACCCAGAGCCTACAGGAATCTGCCAATTTGCTCGTCATCGCAATATTTGGAACATAACTCTCAGGGTTCATTTGGCACACCGTGCAAAATCCCCTTTTTCTTTTAGTGTTTCAGTTTTTTTGGTCTTATTTTGCAACATTAAACTGGTGTAATATTTGATATTCACTCTAACAGACCAATCAGTATACCATTGATAAAATCCTAACCATGTATAATAATGTACTTTTTCATTTTACAGTTGCATCTTTATCATTTTGCTGATGAATTCTACAGTTTCCTGTAGTTTTCTACAGAAATTAGGGTTTCCTGTGATTAGGGCTGCCACAAATGATTATTTTGATAGTCGACTAGTCACCGATTATTTTTGCGATTAGTCGACTAATCAGATCATGCATCAATTGGACGTACAACGTACAGCTTATTGCACCAGCATGCATCTGCTCTTATATAACTATCATTAGCTTATAGCTTTAAGTGTTTAAGGTATGTGCTAACTAAAAATAAAGACAAGATGATAGTTTATTGAATTTAAATGAAATTTGCAGATTGTTTTGGTGGAGTTTAATAAACTCAGCCGTTTGCGCCTTGCTATCTAAAATATAACAGGACACCGGAGTATATTCTCGAGCATCTCACACTTGATCAGTTGTCTGCTTGACGTTTATTCAGCTGTGTAAAAATTATAACTTTAACCTCAACCAAACCGATTTACTCAGGAACAATTAAAATATTGAAAAAAGTCAAACAATAACATTTCTAAGTTATCTAAGTGACTCATATATCATGTTTAACCTGAGTAGCGAAAGACGGCAGTGGGTTTGAAAACGATTTGCCGGGAGTCCGGTGTTTCCGGCTCTAGTGAGCCTTGAACCCCGGCTAGCTATCGAGCTGGTGGGTAACAGACGTCTCCGAAAACGTTGGGGCGCTTTTGAAAATATGTGGTGTCTTGATAAACTGAGCAGATATTTGAGGTTTACACAGCTACATTCTGAAAATATGTTAAACGTTTATTTTGTGACCCAGGAAGAATAAGAAGAGTAATATTAAAACTAACTAGCTGCCGCCATTGTTGGAAACTGAGGAAGGCCGCAGTGGGCCGCGCTATGAATTCTGGGACACAGCTTCTTCTTCTTCGGGGTTTAATGGCAGCTGGCATCCTTGTACATGCAGTGCTGCCATCTTCTGTTTCAGTCCGTTATTACCCTCTTAAATCCTACTACTTATTCCTGCATCTTTTGGGATCTTACAAAGCTTCAAACGACGCGTCGACAATTAAATTAGTCTTCGACGATTTTGATAGTCGACGTAATCGTGACTAGTCGACTAATCGTGGCAGGCCTACCTGTGATTACAGAGAGGTTGATTGGACGATTTTGTGCTCTGTCTGTTTTAGTTTTTGAAAGCATTGCTGGCCACTCACAAGCGCACACCATAAACGCACACACACTAAAAATCTTGGTGTCCTGCAGGTATTTTTCCTCTGAATCAGGAACAGATTTTTCTTTAAATCACTGGGAAATACCCTGATCTCAATTCCCTGTAACACCTGGTAGGATCAGAAACTTTAACAGATATGTAACAGGTCTTGGCTGGTGAAACAGTTGAAGTTCCTGATGGTTTAGCATTTTCCCAACCAATTAAACTGTCAGAACAGTGTCTTTCCCTTCTTTTCCCTATGTTTGTGTCCTTTTCATTAAAAAGAAAAACTTAATAAAATTGCTGTTATATAATGTAAAGCCTGAGAAACAGTTCTCATCGCGTAATCGTGTAATCATTTACGCTATATTTAGGCATCTGTTGTCCCCATGGGGGATTAGCCACTTAAACAATATCCTGTAAGTTTGAAGAAGATACCACAAATTTACCAAGTCACGTCGTGCTTTCCTGGCATTCGCGTTGTTTTCTTGTTCGGCCCATCTGGTGCTGCGGCTGTTGATCTCCTGTCGGGGTGCAACAGACCAGAGAGGAGCAGATCACATGATCATAGTGTTAAAGCACAGAGGGATGTCCAGACTAAATTAGCCGATCAGAGGGTATCAGCTTGCAGCATCTCTGCAGGAAAGTGCATAATACTGTAACACTGCAGGTTGTGTTTCTGCCAGCCTGTCTGGACTGCCTTGGCTGTATGTGAGTGCATGTACTGTGCAAGTAGGGCAGACATACTTAGTGCTGTCACTTTATGCAGGGATGTGTATACGTGGCTTCTTTCAAGTTGTCAGATAGGCTAAGGGAACACAGTAAGATTACAATGCAGGGATTAGAGGGTGAGAAATCCTTATGTTAAAAAGACCTGTACGTGTGTGTGTGTGTGTGTGTGTGTGTGTGTGTGTGTGTGTGTGTGTGTGTGTGTGTGTGTGTGTTTGTGAGTGTCAGATAAGAGGCTGCTGATTCCAGCGTGGAGGCGTGTCTCGCTTAAATGCACGTGTATGAGAATGAGAGAGAGAGATGTGGGTTTGAATGAAAAGTGAGGATATTTTTGAGTCTGACAAACTCGAGTCTCATGATGTTTTGAAGCTTGGAGAGAAAAGAAGGGATAAAAAGAGAGTGGGAGAGAGAAAACATCCATCCCCAACAACATGACTTATGTGTCCCGGATCAAATTTATTCCTTAAATACCCGCATCCTACCACCAGCTTTGTTTTATTTTAAACGTGCTCTTCTTTTAGATATAAATCCACTGTCTCTGAGTAGAGTGCTGGAGCCACTACTACTATGTGCATCAGAGATGTGTGTCCATTTATACACTAGAACGAAGAAGGAAACATTAATAATGGATTAGCAGCCCCATTAGACTTGCTGTCTGCTTTCTCGGGCCCATGTCTGTGGACACAAATGCGCTCACATGCACTTGTGTTTTCATTACTTGAGGGAACATCATGTTGACTTGGATGCATTTCCTGCAGACTAACTGTAACAATAACCATAGCGCCCTAAACCTGACCTTGAACCAAATCGTCACCTTATGCAGCACATGTTACATGTAACACACTTGCTTATAATCTGACTGTTTTTGCACATTTACTCGTGAGAAATGTGAGTACACACACAGTGAGTGCATGAATGAGTGATTAAGTCAATGAGTGAGTAAATCTTCTAATGCCCGGAGGGAGGTGTCTTAGCAGAGATATGAGTGGTCAGGGTCTTTTCTAAGTGCTGCTGGGAAATGGAATGCTGGCTTCCAGGCAGTCAGGTGACCTACGGCTATGGTGACTGTGGAGTCATGTGATCATAATAGGAAAGAGATAATAGAAGAGCGAGGGGGTACAGTCAGCACTCACATGGATGTTTTGTGTGTCGATTGCTAATGGGCTATCGCTGGGCGAATGGTTGCTGCAGGATAAAGGGATAAGATGTTACAGGCCATAAAACACTCACACCCTCCCTGACACACATTAATGCACTTCAGAAACACACTAAACCTTTCAGACATCCCCCTCTCCTCTCTCTCTCACCCTCGAAGTCATGTGATATAGATGAGGCCCTGGGTTATACAATATGACAGTATGAGATCATCACCTCAGAGATTGTCCTAATCTCTGAAGCAGCTCACAAGATTTTCTAATAGCTTTATAACATTTCCGAACGCTTGCTCATTGTGACCGAGCAGCGCCGAACTGTTTGAGCGGCTGTTTGTTTGTCAAAGCTGGTGGTCTAAACGGTGATAGTTTTTTTTTCTTTATGAAAAATATTCCCGTATACACACAATTTAACTGACTTCAGAACTACAATCATTATAAAATAAATTACTACTCAAACTGGGGTTTTAGTAGTAGTATTATTTAGAAATTCATTTAGGAACCTGAAGGTACCGCAAGTGGAGATTAATTCTTTTGGAAACACTGCGCACACACAAAAGGAACGAAGAAAATTCCCCCTCACGTTTACACACAAGTGCTTGAAATGATCAAATATTGCATAAAAGTTATTTTTATGGTGATTTACCATCATAAAATCTAAATTAGTTTTTCTAAAATACCATATAGCCCTTCTTTTTGTACTTATTAGATCTAAAAGTTTCCATCTGTTCACTTAAATTTTCAGGAATTTTTCCGGTGTGCCACTGTGTCCAAGGTTTTTTGGGGTGGTTTGTGGGGCTGTTATCAAATCAGACTGTGTACTGGAGCTTTAAAACCATTTGAATGATTGATGGCAAGTGTCTCGTCTGTCTCAGATGATTTTGCTAATGCACTGGATGTTTTGTGTTGGGTCGGATTCATATTCAAATAGAGTACTAAAATAAAACAATACAAAGCTTAAAAAAAAGAAGAGCAGATTAACAGCATTTTATGAAAGACAGCGTTGATGTTTTGGACTGAAAAAATAAAAGAGTTGAATGATGTGCCCTTATTGGACCTCTTTTTAAAAAGTGGTTGCCTTGGCGATAATCCCTGTAACATTATGGGAGTAGGTGTCTAAGCTCTGACGTCTATAGGCTCTAAAACACTGCCGTTTCTTATATTTTTAGACTGTATACTGTGGTGTCTGCACTTCGATGGAGTCGCAGCCCTGTGTGTCAATCCTGCTGCTCTTTCTGTGCTCATCTGTAAACCAATCTGTCAGTTCACTTTCCCATAATTTCATCCTCTAAAAGGGTCACCGACGTTATGAAACGTCCTGGATATGTGTCACGACTTCCTGTCAAAGCACGAATTTCTGTTTGTTCCACGTTAATTGGAGCACCTCTTTCGTATTTGTTTTAATCCTTTTCCCAAATCTGGTGCAACTTGCTTGTAACTGCCAGACTTAATAATTTAGAGAAATTTAGACTTTTTTTTTCTTTTTAGGGACCGTATTTGGGCCTAAATCCTGTGAGTACTGAGGTGTCGTCACCTTACTTTATCGTCGTCAGGCAGCCGTGATTTTGTTTATTTTTGGGGAGCGATGTGCTGAATGTGTCAAATATGGTTAGACACAGAGCTGGTGAAGAGCGGTTCAAAACGCATGCAGACAAAAGCAAATAATCACACAGATATTAAGCTTAACATTAGAAATTCCCACTAAAATTGATAAACAAGCCTAGCACAATTTACTAAATAATATACTCCTTTAAATTGCAGCAATTTAGTTTAGTTTTATTTTGTGAATATGCATTTGGCACTTTCTGTGGTGAGGTGAAAACCCTAGCAGTCAGACGATCCTCTATGAGCAAGGATTTGGTGACAGTGGGGAGGAAGAACTCCCTTTTAACAGGAAGTGACCTCCAGGATGACAGGAAGACCCCAAAGAAGACAATAACAACAAAAAGACAGCACAGAGTGATCGTTCACCTGTTTATTAGTAAACTACTTCACTTGACACATTTGTCTGTACAAATGCACAAACGCAGGCATGCTTAAAAGTCTTTACAGCAGGTCCCCTGCTAACATTGCCATTTGCGTTTTTATTGAGGTATCAGTGGTTGAGCTGGAATTCCTGTTAAACTGTGTGGAGGATGTTTCTGAGAAGCCAGTGTTCCACAGGAGGGAGGAATGCAGACTATGGCTTTTTTTTTCTCAGCTTGTTTTGGTCAACCTCCTACTGGGAGGCTGCTACCACTTCAGGTAAAGACAGCTGAAGCTTGGTGCAAGCGCTGTAGACTGCAATTCCCATTGAGAATAAGATGAAGACGTAGGTGGTGGAAGCCGAGGATTTGATGTGTGTTCATTATCAAGAAGCCATTTACTGCAGCAGTTGAGTCCATTTTCACTTAAATAGCTATCTGGGGGGTTAGCGTCATATGATTTTCTGGTTCTGGGTTTTCAGACAATGAACTTCTCTTTAAATCGTCCTCTAAACCTAACAGTTTTATATTTCCCAATAAAATAGTCACCCGAGTAGCTTGTCAATTGGTTGAACACTGACTAATTTTGTAAATGTAGGATTGCTGGCAAAATTTCATGAACACATAATGCAACACAGGTGTGATTATTAGCCTTTAGTTTGAATCAGAGTGCTTCACCAATAAATATCGCACAGCTCAGGTCAAAAGAAGATCGAGTGTGGAGCTGTTCGTCACTCTGTCTAATGGATTTTTGTGGAGTCTTTGAGTTAAGATGAAAGGACACTTCTCTTTTATCCCTGTCCTTTACTAGTGTAATGCAGAAAGGTTTTCGGATAGTATCAGGTTTTCCCCCGTTTCATCTGCACTTGTATTTCAGTACAGTATGTTCAGCTGCTGTTCATCAGTGTAAAAGATTATTGTTATCAGTTTCTCTGAGCTTATATGGAGTCATGTTTCATAGGAATTGTCATTCTCTTCCCCTCCCATTTTCGTTTCTGCATAATCTCTTTGTTCTCTTCTGATTAGCTCTCCTCTCCAGCCCTCAAGCCTCTTCCTGACTTGATTTGATTGTAATTGCACATGCTGTAATAATGTTGTACTACTGACACAGCATGGTTAATTTAGGAAAAACATTCCCTCCCTTCTGATTCACGTTGTAACGTTTCTCTCGGTTTTTGCGTACACGTGACCAAGTTTCCCTTTCTGTCCCGTTTGCAGGATCGTAAACTGTCCAAGTCCGAGCGTCAGCGGTTCAAAGAGGAGGCCGGCATGCTAAAGGGTCTCCAGCATCCTAACATTGTCCGCTTCTATGACTCCTGGGAGGGTCCCTGCAAAGGAAAGAAATGCATTGTTCTCGTCACTGAGCTCATGACATCTGGCACGCTAAAAACGTGAGTATATGAGGGATAGAATTTCTTTTCCAACATGTTAATTTGCTGACTTTTAAGATTAAGAAGCTGTGCAGGAATCTTCTGAGAAGCCAAATATTAGGACACCAGACCCATGTGAATGAACTGAAAACTAGAGGTGTGACTGAAAGGTGTGAACTGCGTGATGAGAAATGTTCACTGTTAACACCCACACTTACAGTGGAGTCCATTCTGACATTTTTCTCTTGAAGAGCACTGTCAGCACAGATGATGACTCACATCCAGTTTTTCATTGAAATGTAAAACACACACGTGTCGTCCTCTTTGCTATTAAACTGATCTGCAGTCTTTCTCTCTTTTCATATGTTCAAATGGCCTTTCACAGTACTGTTAAAAGCACCTCACATCCTGGGGTTTCAGTGCTGATTGCAGCTGTGAGTCAGCCAGCATGCCTGTGTTAAGTACGGTATTTATGTCACTTACATCACCACAAAGGGTGAAATGACGCAGAATCATCAAAACTCTGGTGCGGTTCTTGACATGATGAGAGTTTTTATTTATTTATTTGTCTTTTTGGACAACAAACAGTCGAATAAAACTGCTGTGGTCCCATTTGTGTCACTGAAAATGGCTCGATCTTATCAGGGCAAAAGACGCAACACGTGGGGATCCTGTGAGGTTTCACTCTCAGCCTGGGGTCCTCTGTGAGTCTGATTGGGATTAGAAAAGTTTGAGGGTGTTTCAACACTGTTATGTTCATCAACGTGTTTGGAGTAATTTTCAGTGTATATATGTGACAAACTGTACATCGATGGCCTGGCAGCTCCACGGGCACTTGTCAGTGTCTGCCTCTCTCAGACTGTCACTCCACATGCCGTGACTGAATGACAGCCTCTTTGCCGATTAGAATAGATGTGCATCTGTGTTTGTGAATGCGATTGTTGAGCTCCTGACACAACAGAAGGCTAAACGTGGGGTGACACAGCCTGCGTCATACAGTACATCATGCGACACTGGCCCACCTGCCAGCTGCTGCTTCTGCTGCACATTCCTCTCATTCCTGACATCAATCAGGAGTGACACTGGTCATCGTCCACTTAGTTTAGGTTAAAGTGACAGAGAGGGAGACAGAAGACTACAGTGTGAGAGAGTTATGCGCAAATATTCTGATGAATAGACAAACGGATACTTAGACGTACAGTTTGAAAGCCGCTCGGTAGAGTGACAAACCTGTGAGCAAAGCACTAACAGCACTAACAAGGACCGTAGCGCCCTCCACTGGAGGACTACAAAAATTTCATACTTTTTTTTTAACAGAGAAGCTGTGCAGACACGCTCAGTCCTCTTCATACGCCATAGAATAAACACACATTTAGCAAATATAGTTTTCTATTTTCCAACTCTTTATGGAACTTCCCACTACCTACTGAGTGAGAAAGGAAAAAAAAGAGAGAGGAAGAGCTGTATCCTTTTTCTTCTTTTTGAATTATACATGATTAAATAAAATATTCAGAAAAGACCTCAGTCAGAAAATCCAAAAAACTGCTTGGATCCAGAAGTGTGTGTGCCAAACAACTATAATATACTCCAAAGTAGTAACAAGCAGTGTACTGGACTCTTATAGATACATGATGCATACATGATATCAGGATTGCAATTCTGGTTACTTTTAATGTGTTTTTATGCACATAATGAAACAAAGATGCAACATCGTGTTTACCAGAAGACACTCCCATTTGAAAAACTGGAACCAGTGAGGGGAAAAAATACTTGCAAAAGAATAATTTTATATCAAAATTGTTGCTGATTAACTTTTTGTTGATCAACACAACAAGGTTTCTTTGTTTAAGACTATATGGAGCGGATGGATGTGCACTTATGAAGAGGATCAAGGCATCCGAGGGGTTTGGCCGTCATCCAGAAAAATACTCAGAAAGGAGAGGGACCGCTGCACGCTGAAGAGATGGAAAAAGAAAGGGAGATGATGGGAGGGTGGGGGTGGGGGCGATAGGGGAGGAAGATAGGATGGAAATACTTGCCACCATGGAGTGCCCTTATCTGTGTGCATCTGTGTGTGTAAGAAATGTTTATACTGCTGCCATCTTTTTGTTTTGTAAAGGTTTATTTTCGGAAGAATACTTGTCTGTTCACAAATAATAAAAACTGTATTTACTGCTCATGAGAGCCGCACATTCGTGTATCTACAAGTGCTAATTTGCGCACTTGGAAACATAGCGTGGCTGAGTGAGCGTGCGAGCTCGCTCGATGCTTTGTTGCAGCGTCACTCTAGCGCTGCATGCCACAGCATTTTCCCTGTCTTTCAACGCTGTTCTGACTTCAGAACGACAGAAGAAAGAAAGCAGAGGGGACGGGCGAGGAGGCTTAGGTAAGGGGGAAGAAGAGGATAAGAGGTGTGTGGCTTCTTAAGAGAGAGATCAGAGGTAGCAGGAGAGATGCGGTATGATAGAAAGAACTTAAGTTATTCACATGCACATTTTAAGGTTTGTTCACTTTAATAGTCCCTAAAATTATTATTTATGCTCTGCACACTGAAAGCCATCTCCCTGTGAAAAACAGGGGCTAACATAGGAGAGACAGACAAAGATTCACACTCATATTCACACCTACAGCCAATTTATAAGCACATATGTAACCAGCATGTCTTTGGACTGTGGGAGGAAGCTGGAGAACCTGAAGGGAATCAACACAAGCACAGGGAGAACATGCAAACTCCACAAAGAAAGGCCCCAGGCAGCCTCAGGAATGCATGCAGGATTTTAGAAAGAAGTATAGGATGCAAATATCCAGTGTTTTTCTCTGGGAAGAAGTTGAGTAGAGGTATAAAGTGGCACCAAATGGAAATGCTCAGTTAAGCCCAGCACTCAGTGAGTGTACTTTCCATTGCTCGTTAATGGATGCTTTCTGCTGCGTCAAAGATACTGGGTCACAGCTAAAAGTTATTGAGCCTCTGTGGCTGTAACACAGCAGTCTGGATCTGGCTTAAGCACACTGCTCTATTATGCTGTAATGCTCACACGGTGTTGTGTGAGAATTACTTGTCAGTTAGGACAGAGTTGCAGGTGCTGAATTATTAGAGCAGCCAGTGACACCGTGGAGCTGACGGTAATGCTGGAGTCAGACTTATTGATGTCGCTCTGCATCGGGTCAGCTGTCTGGAAGCGGAGCTGGAAAACCAAGAGGGCATTGCTGGCTGAGACAGAAACATTGTTTGCAGAGTCAGTCTATAGTTCAGTCAGCTGCCTGCTATTCACCAGATCCATGGGGACATTTCTGAGCTAAGCTTGGATATTGAATTAAATACACTAATTAGATCAAAGCCACGATTACTTAGCTCCTCTGCCTGCTTTAAGGCTGTGAAATTAGCACACCGTGAAGAAGACTCGTGGGGCGGTTGATCTCAGGAGTACGCCCTGCCTACTGTGCTCCTTGGTCACATTTGGCACAATATCGAGAAGAGGAAGACGCACATTTCTCTGTAGAGTTGAATTGATTTTCAGTCAGCTAATCAAGACAGACAAATGTTTTCTGAGTGAGTTCTTAGAGCTCTTGGAAATAACAAGAACTGCATCTGATTTAATTTAAAAAAAAAGTCAATCAAGTGCAGTGCTTTGCTAAGAATAGGAGAAATGTTCAGTCTAGATTCACAGTACTTTGCTGTTTTGTTGTAACATTTCTGTGGAATTTCCTCTCATTTTCCTTGCACATTCCAAAGCCTTACAAACCAGGTGGATCGACTCAATCACCCATAGGTGTGGATCTGAGTTGGATCTATGATGGCCTGGCAACCTGTCAAAGGGTGTTTCCCTGCTTTCCGCAGGGTGTTTACTGGGATAGGTTCCAAGTTTAGTGAAGGGAGAGAAAAAAGAACTGATGCAGAAGTAGATCTGGCTGAATTATAAGCAACGTAAGAGACAATCGAGATTCATAGAAGCCGGTGCAGGCACCTGTTGCATGTATGGGACAGTAGTCAAAACCTTTTGATTGCTGTGTACAATTGCCTTCGGAGAAAACGAGTAAATAACAATCTGCTGAATAAAGACAGAGATTATGAGTGCTGGCTGCTCATTGACTCTACAGCTGCTTTCAGACATTTCTGTGCAGCACTACATGTTTCTGCTTTTTTACTCCCTTATTCAGTCCTTGCATAGCTGTGTCTTTAATAGTTTTTTATGCAGAGTAAAGCAGCTGCATTTAAAAAAAAGTGATTTTCTGTAGCTAGTGGTTTTACACAGTGTGATATTCTGAGAGGCCATATGCTGGCAGCTAGCGTGCCGGGACAAAGGCCACTTGAACAAGATACAAGAGCTGAATCTCCTCCTGTGTGCATAATTGTAACCACTTTCTCTTGCTTTGCAAAACACACAGTTTCTTATGTGAGATTTCTTTGTCCTGCAGCTACCTGAAGCGATTCAAGGTGATGAAAATCAAAGTTCTGCGTTCATGGTGCAGACAGATCCTGAAAGGCCTTCACTTCCTGCACACCAGAGCGCCACCCATCATTCACAGAGACCTGAAATGCGACAACATCTTTATCACAGGGCCCACAGGCTCGGTGAAGATAGGGGACCTGGGGTTGGCCACGCTGAAGAGAGCCTCTTTTGCCAAGAGCGTCATAGGTAGGACGGTGCATACGCAGCATCCCAAATTCTCAGAAATGCTAAGACACAAAAATGCGGTTTGCGAAGGCTGCGAAACTGAAATAACTCTGATCTTTTATTTGAGCTTGCTGCGGCGATAATAACCACTTTACATGCATAGGCACATTATGTACACGCCCACTGTAGATAAATTTTACTACTTGAAAAATGTCTGGTTGTTAAAGCGAACCGCAGGCATTTGAAAAGTGATACAGCTTCCAAAGAAACTGTTAGTAAGTTGGGATTTAGTTGTCTGGAAATGTAACCGTTACAAACACATAAACCGAAAGTGCACCGCACTCGCACAATGTTTATGACACATACTTTGAGTCTGCAGTTTTCCCTCATAATAACCTGGGTACCTTTCAGTAGTTTTGTTGTACAGCTGACCACAGGTATTCAAGCTCTGCTCGCACCAAGTACATGAATATACACTCTTTTCTGCACTTGAGACAAGAATGAGAAGCTCAGTAAATCTCACTGCTTCTTTGTAGCAATTAGGCAAACCTCAAGTATTCAGGCTTCACTTCCACAAACCGAGTCTGTGGCACCACTAAATGGATGTAGGTTTGAAATTTTAGCCCTTTTATTTCCAGCTGAAGTTTATTAGATTTAAATCTCTGATTCTTTTTATGTTTTATAATTTTTACAGTATTTGAACATCATGGTGTGCAAGTTAGCAGCGTGTCCTAGCATAACATACATGTTTTTCTCCACTTTCTAATCACCAGGTACCCCAGAGTTTATGGCTCCAGAGATGTATGAGGAGAAGTATGATGAATCTGTAGACGTCTATGCTTTTGGGATGTGTATGCTGGAGATGGCTACCTCAGAGTACCCCTACTCCGAATGCCAAAACGCTGCCCAGATCTACAGACGAGTTACTAGTGTAAGTATTCTCTGCTCAGTCTGTACCTGCAGGTGCATCAGCTGAGAGTGGTAGGAAACCAGTTGGTCCCATTTATGTTGTATCTAATGGTCTCGTTTGTTGTTTTTGCCTCTTGTCTCCATTTTCCGCTGTGAGCCACTCCTCCTCACCCTTGTTTACTGACTGTATTAACAAGTTTGGCATGAGCTGCAGAAGATCCAGTCATATGATTGTGTTTTTGCCCTGATTAGTCTTATGCTTTTGCTTATGCTCTCTCCCTCCCACACTACATTGCAGTTTGTCTTGCGAAGGGATAAAAACGAACGGAAAGCACTTTTCCCAAACGCAAATCTGAAATCGATAGTCAGTCTATAGTTATTTTAGACGAATTGACACTTATTGAGAAGCTTTTATTCCACTTAGTGTAATGCAGTATAATTAATTCAACTGTCCCATAAACACTAACGCTGTGAGCCGAGCTGGGGAGAGTACAGTTCACCTCCATAAATGTCAGCAAAAGCAGTGAGAGTGACACACACTGAAATGAAACAGTGCATGAGAATAACGTATTTTTATCGCCCGCCTGAGGGAATAGGCCACACCCCCAGCGGGGAGGTAGTTGGAACACTGGTAGCACTCTGGGGCGTTTTTGAGGTTGCTTCCAGGTAATATTGGAAGTGGACACAGAAGAGATTTTTAGTTGAAAATACAATGAATGACAAAAAAGTGATTTCTTTAGTCGGGGGGGGGGGACTCTAGGCCTCAAGGTCCTGCAGGTTTTAGATGTGGCCTTGATCCAACACAGCTGAAGTTCTCCAGAGGCCTGGTAATGAACTAATCATTTGATTCAGGTGTGTTGACCCAGGGTGAGATCTAAAACCTGCAGGACACTGGCCCTTGAGACCTTGAGTTCCCCGCCCCAGCTTTAGTCTAATAAAAGATTAATTTGGTTTTGAAATGACAAATTTAAGAAGAAGAAATATTTCCAGTAATGAAATTTTTTGCGTAATGAAAGTAATAACATGGGTTTTATGTTGTCTGGTGAGTTTAGTTATTTGTTGAGTTATTGAAAATGTCTTCTGATTGCCAGAAATTACATTTCAAAAAGTGTACTGGCACAAACCCCTACTTTTTTCTTTTCTTCGTCTGGCATCATCCCATCCAGTCAGATTTCATAAGATTTCTCAGATTTCGTAACGTCCCTCCTTTTCTAAATTTAGTTGACAGTTGGCTGGACAGACAGACAATAAAGCAAATGCAGAGAGGACCAGATGCAGGCTGTTTTAAGCCTAGTGCTGCTGAGGTCATCACCCCAGCACACACACACACACACACACAGACAGATGAGCGCTGTCTCCCTCTTTTCGTCGCTCGACTCAGCTCTCTGGATGCTGACAGTGATGCTTAATAGACGTGAGGAATATTCTAGAACTCTCTTCTCATTTTCAAGATCTGAATGCAGGACAGAGGGGCCGAGTTCAGAACAAAAGCCCCGTCTTTGTCGTGGCTCATAAGTCCAAAACATAAATCTAAAACTGAGGCCAAAATGCAAAGTGCCAAAAATCCACAACACATGGGGGAAACAATACAACAGGACAATGAACAAATGAAACACATATTGCTAATTTATTCAAGGACACAGGACGCACTGAGGGCTAATGAGAGGAAACAGGTGAGAGTAATTGAGCTTAACAAAACACAGGAGACAAAAGACTACCAAAATAAAATAGGAAGTGACCTTCTACTCCCAGATTTAAGATCCTGTCACACCTAAACTTGACACAGAAAGACACAAGAGGGATGGGGTAGAAGGATAACATAAAAATTTCCAATGACGTTTACCAGAATGCTAATGTGTATAAACAGGAACTGAAAGAAAAAACCCAAATGGAATATTAAACAATAAACAAGAATCAGAGTCTTAAATTTAAAACCGTCGGTCCAGGACCCAGGAGCATGACACTTTGTGTGTGTAATGATTCTTGAAAATGAAACATTTTTAATGCTGCTAAAGTATCAGTGCTAAACAAATAGGATGCTCAAACACTGTACGGTTATTTTGGAATTCCTGGCTAACGGTGCATGTCGTTGAATTAAAAGAAGTTTATCATTTGTTACGGATGAGTGCAGCGTCCTCTCCAGCTTAAACAACTGCTGCTGTTACCTGAGGAGAGTCGAGCTTTAAAAATTAATAACTTAATAGCCACACTAGGAGCTGATTGGCTCTTATCTTAATAACCCATGTGTTAGAACTCTAATGTGCGTTTAGATTCAATTTTAATGTTCATTTCAGCTTCTTTTAGTGTCCATCCATACAGTCCAGCCCATTCAAACTGAAGGGATTTGGATTAGGATTTCCTCCCTGTTTTTCTTCCTTCTTTCATCTTTCAGTCTTTGAATCTCTCATTTTAATTTAAGAAGCTTCCTGGGCGGAATAAACTCAGACAGTATATTTCAGTCCACATGTCCGTCTGGCTCTCTGCCTCTCTTACCTTCCTGTTCTTTGATTGGTTTTCGTCTTTCTTCTCTCTCTCACAAAACCAAAATCGCATCCTCAATTTGATCAAACTATTACATTATCGTAGTGATGCTTTGTTCTGCTTGTTTCCCATGAACTGGACGTAACTGGCCAAATAGCTAACGTCAGTTGTTGTCACGCTCAACACAGTGGCAACGCCAGGGTGCCTCGGTCAGCTGCTTCCTTTCATTTCATTGCCAAATCCATCCAACCAGCTCTCCATCCTCCATTTCTCCCCCTGTCGACCCTCCTCATGAGTTAGTTAACCCCTGATATGTTTTAGCTGAAACAGACGGAGAGAAACTCAGCTCACTGCCTCTTGTAACCAGGTGTTTGTTCTTTCATTGGCTGCTGTCTGCAGCAAGCTGCTTCGGTAGCTCCAGTAGTTCCTCTGCCTTTCTTCTGATTGACTTCCCCTCCCAAACAAAAGATTGGAACACCACCGGCTCTTCTTGCAGCCAGAGCTGTGTGCTGAGATGACCCTGTTGCTCGCATCCTCTCACTGACATCACACTGAGCCAAGAGCCTAAAACAGAATATTTAGAGCAGCCTCAGATGCTCCTCTCAACATTTTCCAAAAAGCATCTATCATGTTAACAGTAGCGTATATGATATAAAAAAAGACAAATAAGGATCACATTTCCACTTTTAAAATGTTTGGCAGGAAATTCTGTTAATTGGTTCTTTTCTAGAAATAAAAAAAAGTCTCTTTGTATGATTTTTGCATCACTGAAAGGCTGGCAGGAAGATGTGTTGGGTATGCTTTATAGCTTAGCTTCTTATAGCTTGACAAATTGTGTTGTTGACATGCTTCGTTGTCCTTCTCATCCTGGAACATTCCTTGCCTCCAATCAGCCTTATTAAACTAAAATCTAGCTTTCTCTCCATCCCTCTCTCCTTCTTCTTCTTCTTCTGTCAGACTTAATAGCATTACTTCCCCCGTCAGTCCTAACTTTGTTTGGCCCTGGAATCTCAGAATGTGTGTGTGTGTGTGTGTGTGTGTGTGTGTGTGTGTGTGTGTGTGTGTGTGTGTGTGTGTGTGTGTGTGTGTGTGTGTGTGTGTGTGTGTGTGTGTGTGTGCGTGATGGGGAGAAGGAGAGAGATAGGGTTGTTATGTAATGGTGAACTGGTGGGGTAGCAGGAGAGAAACATGCCAAGAAACAAAAGAAAGAAGGAAAGGAAGCTGGAAGAGCAAAAAGAAGTGGCATTTGCTGGTTTGTGTGTCTGACAAGCAGCTGTTCGTCAAACAGAGTAGCCTAAAACTTTTTGTTTTTCCAAATGCATCAGTCAGTCAAACTTCTTTGACTACTTTCTTGGTAAGTGACAAAAAAAAAAGTTTTTTTCTTTCTCTCTTATCTTCTTCCTGCTGTTCTGAATGTGTTTTTCTTGCTTCTGTGCAGTTTGAGATTTGCTCGACTCTGATTGTTTTACCAGCCAGTTGCATATTTTTAATAACTGCATTTCAGATGGGCACCTAGGAGATGCAAGACTGAACAAAAATCTATATTCAAATTCAAATTAAAGTGTGTTTTCTTTTGCTGTCTTGTGTTTATTAATGAATTAGCTTCAGCTCCATTCTTGTCTGTGGTTACTTCAGTGTTTTGTTTCTCTGTAGTATAAAATTGATTTGAACAAAAGTTCAGCTCATTAGGATGCTTTCTGCTATCCTGTGTGGCTTAAACTAGATGGGATTTCAGGCATCCCTTGTTCCTACTGCAGTTACTTCTAAGTGCTGAAAAATCTCTTACTCTGTAAAGCCTGTGTCCTGTCACGCTAACATCTATTTTCCACTGTTTGTGTCTTGTGTATTTTTTTTTCTTTTAATGTTTTTTGAACTATATTCTTTTTTTCAAATAATTTGGGAGTCATTCCCAGTGTTTGTCAGGCCTTGGAGGGGGCTGCCCTTTGGGTTCCTGCTGATTTGTTCTGTTGGTGTGCTCTTAATTGGCTCTGAAAGGCTCCACTTCATTATTTATACCTGATGGGACAACTGGATTTATGTGGAATTTAACCCTGGGTCAAACTATTACTCTCTCTCACAGTTCAGAACCTCTTGTCTGTCAACTGTTTAAACCCTAACCCTCAATTGAGTATAAGTAGTGCAGGACTGATAATGCATTAATACTTTGATCATTCACCATAATGCACAGAGACAACACAATAGCGCTTTCTCAGCCTAATTTAAGTGGTTTAATGTTAAGAAGATGGAAAATCATACCAACAGAAAATGTCTTAGTTAGACTTTGACCACAACATGCTGTCAGAACGACAAAACTATTCACGTTGATCCGAACGCTTCCTTCGGTGTTCAGTTAAGTTGAGATCTGATAACTTTAAATGTCACAGCATAATTTTCAGCTTCCCCAAACCATTCAGTGGTGCCTCATTACCTTTGGATGGAGACATTAAAGACACCCTTCCCATCAGGATTGACATTTTTCATCAACAGCCAAAAACAACTGTGTTATTTGTAGTGACTGCTTCCTCAAATGCTAAGGACAACATGCAAGGGAAAAAAGTGGTTGGAGACGTGGCACAACCCAAATAATTGTGACTTTGTGTAATGAGCCTTTGAAATGATGCACTTTGAAGACAGGGACCAGTTCTGGGACCACTTGCAGTCAGTCTGCAACCAGTCCGCTAGTTTGTGATTGAATGTGGTCAATTTTCAGTTACATGCAGCCTGTTTCTGATAATACTGCATTTATTTGTGATAAATCACAATCTGTTGAGCTTTGCATAAACAGAAATTCACATTAACTACTTGGATTCAGAGTCCTTCCTGAACAGAAATTCCAATAGAAAAAGTGAAAAAGTTGTGCAGGACAGGGATTTAACTGCAAAATGGCACAGGCGCTTGGCAGCCTTGCTTTTGTATGGGAATGAAACCAGAATACAACCTTCTGGTGATCATTTGGGTTGAGTTGAGTTGAGTGCCCTGTTCCAAAGAAACACATCAAAGATGAGTTGTGCTCATCGGCGCAGATTTACTCAGGCTGATTGCAATGTGTGTGTAATCTGTTTGTGTTTATAAGTTCAACAGCACTTATTTGCAAACCTTCAACAATCTGTCTGAGATTGATTGCAGTTTGACAAAGACCTGCACAACTGAATTTCAGTCAAAAGTGAGGGTGTTACAGAGCTGCCAGATCACCTCAATATAGGGATCTGGTGTTTAGGTTTTGCATTTAATTGTCATTCTGTATCTAAAAATGAATAAATATGCCAACTTTATGGTAAATCTCATCTATATAAGGAAAGAGTTTAAAGGTGCCTACACACCATGTAACCTTAGCATTTTTAGCAACTGGGACCTAACAAACAGGGTAGGACATTGGTATTTAATGGATGTAGCTATTAGAGCAGGGCGATATGACCAAAAATATTTATCACGATATACATTTGAAAATTTGCGATAACGATATAACTAACAATAATATTTGACACTAGAAAAATACTCAACAACTCCACAACTTTAGTTAGTGCAAAAAAAAACATCAATGTATTTTCACTTAAACAAGCAGCTGGTTTTTAAGTGCATTAAAGTTATATAAAAATTAACAGTGCAAATGCAAATTCCTCGCTGACAGTTTAACCAAAAGGCATTTCCAGTGGAAATTGGCCGCATATCCTCAGCATAACCATGTATAATATCCACAAAACTTAAAAAGAGGTTATACACACACAATACGGTAATATTATGTTGAAGCACAGTACGTATCACTCCGCGAGGCTCCTGCCTACGATAGCCGTAATGCTCCGACAATCCATCAAGCGGTGCGGCTTCGTAGCTTAGCAAAGTCGTACTAAAGCATTTGACAGATTTTCGAGCGCCGTGTACCACATAAAATCATTTCGCGGTCAGTAAACACAACCAGAGTTCATACATAAGGCACACTGGATTATAAGGGGCACTGTCGATTTTCAGAAAAATCAAAGGATTGATTTTAAGCGTGCCGTATTTTCCAAAAAACACGGTAATAACGACGGCCCGCCAGCATGCTCTACCAAAAATAGTGCTTTGTTGTGTGTCTGACGGACGAAAGCTAAACCAGTTCCACTTTTTCCGCCATGTGCGTATGAAAACAAAGGCACTGCGCATGCGCGTTTTACCCATATTCTATCGCGATATTTCATTTTCTTATCGTTGCCCAACATTATACCGGTATTACCGTGAATGGTATGATATGGCTCAGCCCTAGTAGCTATATGATTATAGCATCTTTTGAACTGATTTTGCATTGATCACCGTGTCATTATATGCTTTGGTTGGTAAGTATATATATGTAGGTAGCAGCAGATGTCATGTTGAGAAGTGGTCACTCTAAATTTCTGGCACAGTCAGAATTTTTCCCCAGGCTATTTTTAATGGAAAAATTGTTCTAGTAACCAGTTTTGAACTGCTTGCAGGAGCCACTGCCAAAGATATAGTCACACTAGTCATGATTTGTCTGGGACAGCCTAAAATCGCACAATGCTCTTTTTATCCTTTATGTGTGTGCTTGTTTGACTTCTCTGAAAGGTTCCTTCCCTTCACTGCTCTTCTATTTTCGCTGTGCAGGGAGTGAAGCCTGCCAGCTTTGACAAGGTAGCCATTCCCGAGGTGAAAGAAATTATCGACTGCTGCATCAGAACTAACAAGGATGAGAGGTGAGTCACGGACAAAAACCATTGATGCTAAATGTGCATCTGGGCTTGGTGTGATTTCTTAGGCTGTGGATGTTTGCATGTTTGCAAACTCAACAATTAAAATGGCCTTATTTAATCGATTCCGTTGTTATTTAGTCTCTTCATGGGTAGACAGATTGATCCGTTAATCCTCCTCTAAAAAAAAAAGGTTACGTTTTTTTAAAAACTCATGCCTTCTTGGTTAGAAATTAAGAAGTGCTCTGTTTTCACTCCACATGCTGATTGTCTGCCAACACTTTCACCACAGTCTCTCGTCTTCTGCTTCACAAGCTTAACCAAAGCAACTTTACCTCTCGCTCTCATACTCGATCTTCTTTTTTTTTTCTCAAAATCTTCTTTCTCCAAATTATCCAGATTCAGTTACTGTATCTTTTTCATATTTTTCTAGGAAACCAATAACCATTTTTAGCATTGCTGATGTTTTTTTAAACTACTTTTCTTTTCCGAAGAAACATTTGGAGGCTCCGAAAGCGATTGCACAATTTTCAAAGCTATCTAAGGACAACATGTCGTCAGCATGTTACGATTCCCAGAAGATTAATCAAATACCTTGTCTTTCCTCTTAGCTCATGAGTTAGGGATCAGCTCACAAGGGATTGCAGGTTTTGAGTAAATTGATATCAAGTGGTATCTAGAAATAATTCCAGTTCTCTCTCATTTACGGTGTAACTCTCCTGTTGAATCTCCAGTGAATATATTGTACTGAGCTTGATCCATCTCGCCTTGTTCCTCTAGGTATGCCATAAAGATCCTGTTGAACCATGCCTTCTTCCAGGAGGAAACAGGGGTCAGGGTTGAACTGGCAGAAGAGGACGATGGAGAAATGATTGCTATTAAACTGTGGCTCAGGATAGAAGACGTGAAGAAGCTCAAAGGTAAGGCATGATTTTATCATTATTGATGATGCCATTATTCACATCACAGGACAAAATTTGACTCTATTTGTCATATGTGTTCAGATATAAGTGTGTAGCCGTTTTTCTTAGTGGTTCAATATATTAAACTGGTCAAAAACCAAAGCGCATGTTTTGTTGGACAACCAATAACAGTACATTAATACTATAGGTATAGGTATATAGCCTGATTGGCAATTTTTAACATGTTTGCAGGAAAATACAAAGACAACGAAGCCATCGAGTTCTCCTTTGACCTGAACAAGGACGTCCCCGAAGATGTGGCCCAGGAAATGGTGAGTACAGTGAATAGGAACAAATCCATTTATTACTCCATTCATTGTGGAATAATGGATGTCAGAGGGAGAAAATGATGGATTTAGGAAGGACAGAGGAGACATATGGGAATGAGGAAAGAAATATATTGTAATGAGAGATGGAAATGGGACATTCATTCATATAGGAATGATGAATGGCGTTAAATGGAGTTGTGCCTTTTTTTTGTGTCTCTGAGTGACTTCTCTTCAATCCCGCAGGTTGAGTCTGGCTATGTTGCTGAGGCTGACCATAAGACCATGGCCAAGGCCATCAAGGACCGCGTGTCTCTGATCCGGAGGAAGCGAGAGCAGAGGCAGCTGGTACGAGAGGAACAGGAGAAGAGGAAGCTGGAAGCAGAACAACAGCAGCAGCAACAACAGCAACAGCAACAACACGATACACACAAAGCTTCACACACACAGGTCTGTCGGACTGACGGGCATCGCATTAGTTTGGTGTCTAAGTTAAAAAGCACTTTATTGAACCAGCAGACTGATTTTGGTGCAGTTTAGTATTCTTTTTAAGGTTTGTAATGAAAACAATTACTTAGCCATCTACTGCACAAGCTCAAGAATTAGGACAGGTAGGATTTTGAATTTGATACCATAGGTGTATCTACCAGGAGGCTGAGGGGTACCACTGGCAGCCGCAAGTGTTTTTTTTTTCTTTTCAAATGATTACAACCAACCAAAAGAGTCTTGAAGAACAGTTCACAGTAAGGATTGGGACTTACTATCAAGCATTTGAAGGTGGCACATCCTCTTCTGATGTAGTCATGGTTACAAGAGCACACTGAGATCTGGTATCTTAGGTTTATCTTTTTAGTCAGTTACTTAAAGACTTAAAGCCCTGTTTTTCCAACATGTAACCATATCAGTCATTTCTATCCACTGCTTGCTCTTCCTATCATATGGTGGAGTCATTTTTTTTACATTAGGGTCAGAGAAATAGGAGTTTTATTCTTATTTTGCGTCAGTTTGACCCTCTCCTTGCGTGCTGGTCTGCAGGCAGAGACCGAGGAGGCCGAAGTTGAGCAGCACCAGCTTCTCTATCAGCAGGCGAGCATCTCACACACATGTAAGTACCCAGATAAGGAGGTCTAGTCTAAATAGTCGATTTCAACAGTTGTTATATTTGCCCCACCAAGGCCAGGAAGGTTTTCTAGCATCAAATTTAAATGTAATCCCACCCATTCTTGGTTCACTTTTCAAATTCGATACAGTATTTAGAGTCGGGCATTAGAAAAGTTTACTCCAGTAAAAAGTCTGTTTCTGTGTCCCTGTCAGCTGAAGGAGGCGTGGACAGTGGCCAGGGTTCCTCTGTTTTCTCCTCAGACTCCCCCCACCTGGGTCAGCTGGGCATGTCGTACAGCTGCCCCCCTTCTAGCCAGCCTCCTTCTCAGCCCCAGACCCCCTATCCCCCCACCCCCTCTGCTACCCCACAGCAGCACCCGGGCTACGCCCAGCCGCCGCAGCCAATGGTAAGTGGAGGTTTCGTTCAAATGAGTCTCTACACGTGACAGTCATGCCACATCAGTGACGGTTAGAATGTTCTCGGTGCTCACAGATGTGATTAAACATGACTGGTCAGTTTGCGGTGAGCGCTGCGTCCTGTGTTGGAGTGGGAGTGAGTTGGAATGAACTTTGCGGTGCATGGAAATGGTGTGGGGAATTTCAACCGCCTGTATTTATAAAAATAAAAGAATGCAGTTAATTGGCTTTTACTTGAAGATGGTAACTTTATTACACTTGAGGAAGATAAATAACACAAGGCACTGATTTGACTTATTCTTCACCGAGGCATGCAGCCTTCAACATTTAACCCAGTATGGCAGTTATAATATTTCAGCCACTTTAATCCATCAGTAAGGTCAAACATAGTCAGATGTATTATGTCTGTACTACCAGCGTAGTACCATATGTCATCATCTGTACCTTATACCTTGGATGTCAGTGAGTACTCTCTTTATTCCAAAAAAAGCATCTCTCATTATCAGACAGTTACCACCTCTCTTCTCTGTCTTTAAACCCTGCTTTCCTGTCCTTCTGCCTCTATACATTTTTTCCGTTACAGTTATAAATTTCATTTTTGCGGTCATTCTGTTATTTCTTTCTGTTTGGTGTATTTCATTTGTTTTATTCATTCATAGTTAGGCACATCTGTTTGGACACACGTCAAACAGGAACATGTTGAGATCACTCACAGGTCATTATTTATTTACAATACATTAAATATATTTTCTCAAGGAACTGACATAGTTTTATGCTCTTTCTCTTAGTGGCCAAGATTTAGATCTAGGTTGACTTATTCATTGCTGGAGCGTATGAATCACATTTCTTTTTAAAAGTAGTCGTAATGGAGAGGTGAACATTTTAATTTTAATTTTCGCCATTACACGTGATGACCTCTGGTTTCTGTGCCCTCATCTGACTTCTAAATTACCAGCATCCACACAGACTGAGACTGTTGTTGTTCACCTAGATGTAGACCGATTGATTATATAACTAAATAATGCCTTTTTAAGGCTTTCTTTGAACTGCAACTGAATTACTCAGAAAGCTTATTTTCTCATCAAAGCCAATTCTTGGAGGTGGTGAAATAGACAGACTGGTTTGTTTATAACATCAAATGAGGTCTTAATGAGTTATTTTGAAAAAATAATTCTTTGTTTGCTTCTTTTTGAAGTCTGATATATTTTTTCTGTTTCTTTAATTTACAGTTTATTTTTGTGTCTTTGTGATATTTGTGAAACTGGACACTTTTAACGGTATGATAGACGACTTGCAAATGATTAGCTCCATTGAGAAACTTGTGGTTTATAAATCTGAAACATTTTCTCTCACAAAATAACTGTAATTGTTTGGTTGATGATGTAAAAACTGTAAAACTGTGACTTTTATTTATGGTATAATTTGGTTTTTATTTTAATTTTGTCTATAACTGCTGTGGTCTGTGTTTAAGTACCTTTTCTCCTGCTTTTTTTTTTCTTTTTGTGTTTGTTTTTCATGTTGGTCGCTCCCTCTTCCATCAACCCCCCCTGGCCTGCAGCCTGTGTCGCACCACCGTCGATGTCGTAGCATGTCTGTTTGTGTTCCCCCTTCCTCCTACTCCTTTTCTCACGTTCCTCTGCCCCAGGTTGTTCCTCCAAAACAGCCCGCCACACCTCCAGACCTGTCCTCCTCGTCCCCTTACACCACTGCCTCATCATGCACACCTCTCACATCAGAGAGGGACACATTCACTAGGTGCCTCTCCAAGGCCCTGGAGACAGTCCTGCCCCTTCACTCTGCCTCTTCTCAGCCCAGGGCCAGGCAGCGGCGGGCCAGCCTACCTGCCCTGTTCTCAACCCCTGTAGGTTCTAAAGAGATAATTGGGCCATAGTGGTGGAACCAAAGAGGACGAGAGAGAAAAAGATGATGGACATGGGCCACATTGAGTCTGAAATGAAAGATTTAGAAAAATGCAAAATTGCATTACTGAAAAGTTCCCAGTGATGCTGCATATGGAAACACAATATGACACCATGCACATACTAGTAACTGACACCGTTTGTTTCATGCTCACTAGACTGCTGATTATTTTTCTTGGTTGCGATTTGAACATTTTTCTGGTTTAAGCAACCAGGATAAGGTGCTTTGTTGATCTTAAGAAATCTACATTTGCACTATTAAATATAGAAAATATGCAAGGTCATTGCTTCAGAGAAATTCAACAAAATTTAAAACGATGAGTTAGAAAAACAACAGCTGGCATAAAGGATAGTTTACATGAACTAAATGTAGTGTGCTTAGGTTAGCGCTTCTAAAGTTCTCAAACTTCCTGTAAGATCACATCACATCCACCCAGTTCACTTTTTTTTCATTTAGATTTTCAGACTCTTTTGTGAGTCTTTGATTCTAGACATACGTCTCTATAAAACTCTCTCTGCCTCCACTGGCCACCGCATAGTCCTATTAAATACGCAGTGATTGCACTTCACTTTAACCCCGCTCTGTAGTTAAATGCTCTAATAAAATGTGCATCCTGAATCAGGAAAACTGGTTATTTTACAGCTATTTGTGGTATAAAAACAATGCAGGATGTTCCCATAACATGTAGAGACAGCGAAGATGTGACGTAGGTCAGCGGTCCTGTGACTTTTATTTATGGTATATAAAATAAGACACACAACTGCAACACGGGAAAAGACCTAGGGAAACCGAGTTAACCCTGAAAACCATAAATTTCATACCCGAGCCTCAGCTCTCGCGGCCCAGTACCAGACGACTCACGGACCGGTGGCCCGGGGCTTGGGGACCGCTGACGTAGGTGATAGTTGAAGAATCTGTGAGAAGATATTTGCACTTTCTGGAAAGTGTTGCAGTCTACCTTTTCTTGCAAGCGGCAGCTGGCAGGTTAAAAGGTCAACATTTTGCAGAGATATGTTTGAAATAAAACAATTTTCCTGATTGCAGATGCATTAGGATAATGTCAACCTTTGAGACAACCTTTCCTCTCTTTGCATTTTATAACTCACTTTCTCTCCACCTGTGATGGTGTTTCTGTCTTTGTGTTGTAGCTGTGTGTGACTTGATCTGCGTATTGTAACCAGTTTCCCATCTCTTCATTACTAGTTTGGTTCACTTTGTTAAACAGCTTTTAACCACATAATTTTCCTTTAAGTGTAGAAGGTGACTACCCCCATCCCCCTTTTTATTTTGGGGTATTCTTTGAAATTATGCTCTTTTTCTCCATTTCATTGGGCCTTTACTGTGGTTCTGTGTCATTCTCTCTGAGTGTCATTCTTAAATCCATTGTATCTCACTGTGACAGCAGCATTCAATGCCACACCCCTTCAGCGGAGGACCAAGCACAGGAGGAGGAGCAGGAGGGAACGTCCCTCTTCCAGCTCTCCCAGACCCCCCGACTATTTTCTTCCCCTCTATCCCTGAGCGTCCCATTTCCTTCTCACCTCCTCCTACTGGGCCTCCAAAGGCCTACAACACTCAGAGACGCAAGAGCACTTCCATTCTCGAGGCGCATACCCGACACTTTCAGCCTGCTTACCCTCGTTACGGGAGCAGCCTCCACCCTTTTTCTGGCATGGAGGGCGTTGAGGCTCCTTCTCTCTTCATGGTTAATCCTGGTTTTGCAGCGGCTGCTCAAAGACTTGGTGTTGGGGAACCCCTCCATCTCCCAGGACAATCTGATCCAAGTTTGTATGGGTTCAAAGACATGAGAGCAGAGCACGAGGAAGCAGTGAGGAGACTCAGTCTAAATCAAGCAGCCTTATTGGACCATTATGAAGCAATGGCATATGGAGGCTACCCAATGACTGCACACCAGCTTTTCCATCAGCAAAGGCAGGCAGCAGCTGCAGCTGCTGGTTTGGGTTTTGATCCTGGTCCTCCATCTCAAGCAGGGTTCTTACATCCTCATATCCTGCAAAGAATGAGTGCACACAGTCCAATACCGCCACCCTTACCCCCCATGAGTGCATCCACGGGTGGCTCTATGTCTTCTTCATCATCCGAGGGATGCTATGCTCCACAGCATGCTTCCTCATCCTCCTTTCCTATTTCTGCACCTCCAGTAATTGCCGACGCCCCGCCACCTACCGGAAGTGTTTTTGAGTTTCATTTAGCTGCAGCTGCTGCAGCTGCAGCCGCTGCTGGAGATCCAAGCCTCCTGGCATCCAGACTTTACCGGGCCAGACGGAGTTCTATGGATCTCCCTCTAGAGGACAGCCCTGGGACGGGATCCAGTGGCTCCGGCACATATAGTCGTCTGCAGCCAGTGACAGAAGAGCTGTACTCTTACGTGAGTCCAGAGCTCCCTTTACCTCCAGGAAGTCTCCTCCTTCACCACGCAGGTTTGGCTGTAAAAGACAGAAGCCCCGAGCCTTCTAGCGACTCTCTGACCTCCTCTGATGCAGGAGAGTTCCAGTCACCACCTCCGCCACCTCTTCCTCCTTCCTTCGAGTCCTCAGCTGCTCAGTCCATCCCTCGCTCGTCCTCCACTGCGCCTTACGATTCACCAGGGGGAGTTCTTCACGCAGATCCCCAGGGGCATCCGCCTTCAGTGCAGAACTTTCTGCCCACCACACCATCGTCTGAGCTCCCGCTTGGGGGGTCATCATCAAATCAGCTGGAGTCTCTGATGCAGAGCGCCTGGGCCCGACACGGGGGAATGGTGCCAGCTCAACCTGATATGACATACCACGAGTCACTGCTGGCCATGCAGGCCGCTAACCCCCCTCTGGTACAATGTTTAGAACTAGAAACCACACCTAGAACTCTGGGTCAGTTACTAGTTTAGATTTTGAAATTTATACCAAAATTTTACATAGAATGTTTCGATTGATGGTTATAATGTAATTCCTAAATTATGTAATATTCTGCTTTTGATTATAAATTATTAACAGTTCACAGATTGACAATTTATTTAAATATTATCCTTCTAACAGTCTTGTTCTTGGACCCCGTAGCCAGTAAATAATTGGAACATAGTTGTGCAATTGTAGCAAAAGAAATTGAATTTTATTGGTAATCTGACCCAGAGTCTGTTACACCAATCCCTGTTGTTTTTTTTCCTCCATATTTTATTTATGGTATTTTTTTTCTTTATGTCATCATGTAGTCTTTGTGATTTAATCCCCCCTTTCTGTCATGCAAGCACCACAGAGAGTCTGCTTTCATAGTTTCTTCATTCTTCAACAGTATTAAAGGAAAAGGGGTGATTCTTTCAAATATTTTAGTTAAAAACATGAAACCAGAACCATTTAATTTTAAGTTTAACATATGAGGCATTATCTTTAGTAAATGGATAATTACGTTGAAAGTAAGACTCTTTGGGACACTCTGTGGTGTAAAAGCTTTATGAGCCGAGTCTAAGCTCCCTTCTTTTTTGTGTTTATGTTATGAATTTTTGGTGTTATCAGTAAGTAATATTTTGTCTGTATGTTCATATATGAAAGTATATGAGAAATGTGTGTTTGTGCTGGTATACTGTGTCTACGGTATACTTGAATTTTAGCCCATACAAATCCAAAGTCAGTTTGATCTGGAGTTCAGAGTACCTGCAAAGGTTAATGGTTAAGATTAATAATCTAGATGTACATTTTTAAAAAAGCATCTTTAAGACGTCAACATCTGCGCATTTAATATCATTTTATGACATTTAACACAACGTCTGAATTCACATAAAGCTGTAAGACTTTGCTGATTTGTATGCTTAAACACACAGAAACATACAACAAAACTAAAGGAGGCTTAGACAAACCAAGCAATGTAACCATGCAGAGAGACGTTCATCTGTGTGTTTCAGATGTTTTGTGTTGTAAACGCTAAAGAGCTTGGCTTCGAGCCAGTTCTTTAATTTAACATATTATGTTATCATTTCCTGCCCACAATGAAAATCAACTTCCTACACAGGGTTCAAAGGTCACAGCTGAAATTCTTTAAACCCTTAGAACGCTGACATTCTTGTTTACTTTCTTTCCTTTATTCATTTTTATTTTCATCGTCCATCAGTAGCTCTTTTTTCCATCTCATTTATATTAAGTTCTTGATCTTTTTAGCAACGTTATTTATTAAATATCGCATATGCGCAACCTCTTATGTGTTTGTGTTACTCCCTGTAACGTTAGAGAAAGCTAGGTAGTCGTACGTCTGGTGCAACGTACCATACTTGCGTAAGCTTTCCCCATACTTTCGCAGGATGAGCTTCACGACAAGTATACAGTTGCTTCCGGCCTTCTAAGGGTTCAGTCATCAGTGGATTGGTTGTAGTCATCTCTGTGCTACTGTAGAGTATTTGAAGAATTCATTAAGTGAACACAGGAGCCTGTCAGGGTGATGACCATCATGAAATTTAAAGGATTGAAAATCAAATATACAATACAAATGATAAATTGACTCAAAAGAAAGCCTGCATCATTTCAAGTGAATCAGACTTTCTGTCAGAGTCAGAGGTAGGGCCATGACAGGACATATGGTGTTAGGATGAAATCTGAAACAGAAGCAAGTGTTTTAAAACATTTTAGTTAATTCATAGAGAGTATTCCAATTTTTACTCTGTGCTTTGTTGGCTATATAACACCTTTTTATTATCACTGTTAATGACTTAGGTCCTGACCTGCATGTTAAATAAATCCTACTTACACCCTGCCTAACCCCAGTGCCGTGCCCATACTGTTGTACATGCTATACTACAAGCTGCGTATATATATATATACATTAGATATCAATGTGCATATATCTGTCGTCGGATTAGAGTATACGTGTCTGTGTGCATGTGTGCATACACAAGAGGAAGATCTAGATTAAAAATGATTGCTAGAGAAGAGCAGAACTGCCTTGTGTTTGTACTCATGCATACTGTTGGATCCAAAAGCTACAAACATGTTCTAATTGTCTTTTTCTCTCTTTTACTCTCTCTTGTCCATAATCTCTCTCAATTTCTCTCCTCCATCCTCCATTGTTTTGTCCTACAACGTTGCATCTGGTCCTGTCTTTCCATTTTTCTGTCTTTCTTTCTCTAAATCTGACTCTTAACAGCAGACTCAGGTGTCCGCCCCTCAGCCAACTTCAGGACCACCTTTGGTCCCTGCCAGCACACAGCCACCACTTTCTGGGACCGCCCAACAGGTAGGCATTGGTTTTTAGCATTATTTTCAAGTCTCAGTGTTTTGGCCACCTCCATATCAGTTATTGGGAGATAGATTTGAAAAGAAAGGTGGAAATTTATCACCTCAAGCTTTATTTGGAGCTGCAACCTGCAAAACTCTCAGGGCCTCAGTTAAGAGGCCCAGTTTAGTGAGTTCAGTTAGAAGAGGTGAAGCCTTGCTCACAGCTCTTTGTGTTGGCTCAAATGTAGCTCAAAGTGGACTACTCCCAACTACAAGAGTAATTTCAGCTGCTCCCCTATTTCCCATGGGGTGGCCACAGTGTTCCACACATCTGATCATTGATCCCAGTTATCCCTGTTGCCTTCCGGTCTTGAACCAGTTTGTTTTGTGTGTAAGATCAATGTGTTAATCAGTACGCTGTGGGGTCCAACACCCCTGGGGACACACTGGAGCCACATGCCCCAGTAACCAAATGAGTGAACTCCACACAAAAAATAAATAAATGAGCAAATCACCCATCGTGTAGTCATTAGGAATGGGAAAGTTATCCTTAGATGCCAAAAACTGTTTTGGTTTTTGGTGTTTCGGTTTAACATGGGAAACTGTTGATAAACTTGCTTTTTATTGGCAGTCTCAGGAAGTGCAGTTTTTGGCACTTACACATTGGAAATTACTGGCATATCGCCTTGCTCATTTCAGAGTAACCACTCCCACAGAGCTGGCACTACTTCTTCAGTGAGACTGCAGTTTTTCTAAAGAACTGTTTCTTTTTCTAAAGAACTGAACTTTGATTGAGCAACAAATTTTAGTCAGTTATAACATTTATATTATGACCCTTTATAATTTGGTCACATTTACATTTTTATTGTAACACTTATTTTGTCAGAATGCAGCCATATTATCTTTTGGCAGTTTGCTAAATTAATCATTTTGTTTGGTGTCAAACACATAAAGAGTATTTTTGTTTATGTAAATATCTACAGCAGGGGTGTCCAACTCCAGTCCTCGAGAGCTACTGTCCTGCAGATTTTAGATGCATCCCCACTCCAACACAGCTGAATCAAATGGTTGGATTACCTCTTCAGCATGCCATCAAGTTTGGCAAAGGCCTGGTAACAAGCCATTGTTTTGATTCAGGTGTGTCGAGACACAGATGCATCTAGAAGCTGCAGGACAGTAGCTCTCGAGGACTGGAGTTGGACACCCCTGATCTACACTGTTTTCTCTCACCCACGTTTCTCTGTTTGTCCCTCTCCAGGTTGCCTCATCTAGCCAGAGTAGCACATCACTTCAAAGCCCCGCACACACACCTCTGCCACAGTCACCTGCACAGGTACAGTTATAGTTGTATTTGTTAAATATATATCTATATATGTTTTTAGCCAGGACTCTTTCTTTTCAAAGAGGTGCTATTCTAGATTGAGTATTTAAATATACATTAATTTATATATTATTATTTATTAGGAAACACTGTGTAATCTAACCCAATCCACTAAAGCAGCTTTTCCATAAATGTAAATTTTAAGTTTTTATTTTTGTTGACATTTCTAGAAAGTTGATAGTTTAACCTTTTAACAGTAAAGTGATTGTGGGTTATTAGGGCATACTGGATTGGCTTAGATTGAAGTGTTCCTAATTGTACATGTGGGTGGTGATAGGTCTTTTTAAAGGTGCCTGATGGCTTGTATATCTGCATTTATCTTTAGTCATTTAAACACTTATGCATATAATACAACTGCTCGCCAACATTTTAAATTCTAATCTGAAACAAATCTGCTAAACGCAATTCATTCACAATTCACACAATTCATAACAGTCTCTGTTATTTCACCTCAGGGCTAGAGTACAAGTTGCCGTTAGCATTTCCTCACTTCTGTACCCAAATACCCAGAGACAAATGCACATACGCATCTGTGGATATGTAGTTAGGCATTAAACCTGCTGTTTTCGAGTTATTTTGTCTTGTTGCATGTTCTGCTTTCTTCACTTTTCTTCTGTTTTTCTTTCCATTTTCTGGCTTGCTCGTGGGCATGCTGCCTGTGTTTACTACCGGGTTTGTTTTTATGTGTTTTTACATATCCACTTGTATGTCATTGTGTTTGTGTGGTACACCGTGTGGTTGCGTGTTTAGTTTTGTGACTTAAGTCCATCTCCCAGTTTAGAGCACCTTTATCTTCTGTACCAAGTTGCTCAGCTAGCTCTGTGTCAGGTATCGTTTTAATTGACACTGTAGTTTGTTGTACTGTAAGTGGCTGTGCCTGTTTGTCTCTGTCCTCACGTAAAACTGTGATGTATTTACTGAATCCTTTGAACATAACATAGACCTTTTGAGTAAAGCTGTGTATTCTCCTGACAGTGCATCTTTGTTTACCCCACATGCTCTCACTGACCACCTTAGTAAAAGCATGGACAACAAACACATGAGCACGGAAATGGAGATGGGCAGTATTTCCAGTAATAGTCCAGTATTTAGTTTGGTATTAAGGCTAAGTCAATATTTTGTTGGAAAAAGAGTGTTGTTGTTTTTTTCTCTGTACTCCACTGCTGTGCGTTTTAAGTAAAGCAGTCGACATGTGATTGAAGTGCAGACTTTTAGCTTTGATTTAAGGGGTTTAACAACAATTTTGCATTAACTGTTTAGGAATTTTAGCTATTTTTATACACAAGCCCTGATTTTCAGATGCTCAAAAGTAATTGGACAAACTGACATAATTTTAAATATTAGAACTGATTGTCTTTGAAGTCGATGACCTTAACACTAGAGCTCATGGGCATCATTTTAGTACAAGTTATATTGAGTTCATCTGTCCGAAGATTTTCTTTTCCACAACTGTGAAGAGTCTTTGAGATGTTATCAGGCCTTCTTGTTCTTGAGGTGAAATCAGTGGTTTGCACCTGTCTGAAGCCTTTGTGTTTCCATTCATGAAGCAACCACCTGATTGTAGACCTGATACATCCGGCACTTTGAGAGTGTTTTTTTTTTTTAAGGATCATAAACTCTGTCATCTTTTGGTGTTGCTGAGGTCATCAGTGCATTAATTTTTTTCACAGAATGCACAGGATAGTAAAGTTTTGTCTCTCTGAAAGGTTTATTTTAGCTTTTGAGCCTCTACTAGTCTTTATTGCTTCCTTCATTTACACTGACATCTTTTTGGGATGCTGTATCCACTCCAGATATTATGTCTCCTTTATTTATCATAAGAATGAAACAGGTCTCTCCTGGCCATGAAACTGTTTGTCAGTCCGTCGTCTGGTTATTTTTAGCTTCTGGACATCAGGGACGGTGTATAAAGTGGTTATAATTACTACACAATTAATGCAGTATTTAACCCCTTGGATAAAGCAGAAAGTCTGCACTTGAATCACATTTTGATTATTTGATTTTAACTGTGGATCTGTACAGAGGCAAAACTACAAAATATTGATTCACTATCTAACAAATTATATATTAAAGAATTATAAACAGTAACACGTCACGTCCGATTTAAAGACAAAATATGGAATTTAAATTTCATAGCACGGATATTTTAGTCTTTTAGTTTTACGGTAATGATTTCATGACTTGCATTTTTTTTTATTTTTAAACCTCGTAGTATAATTTTCATTGTTTCAAACAGTGAGGCTGCGTCCACACGTACACGGGTATTTTTGAAAACGCAGATTTTTCTATGCGTTTGCACCTTTCGTCCACACGTAAACGGCGTTTTCGGTCACTGAAAACGGAGATTTCTAAAAACGCCTGCCAGGGTGGAGATTTTCAAAAACTCAGTTTTTGAATTTTACGTGTGGACGAGGAAAACGGGGAAAACGGAGAAAACGCAGCGTCAAAGGTGTGCGCCTTTTTTGACGTCACACTGTGCGCCACGTTATTGTTTCGGTGAAATTAATTTCTACAATACTGTTAATTGTACTCTCTGCAGTGTTTAAATGCTTATATATACACACACAGTTATTGTCCCTCCACACATAGGACTCGGTTCTGCTTCTACGCCCCATCTTTGTTTACCATTTCCCGCCGAGGCTTCTAGACTTCTGATAGGCCAACATTTCTACACGGTTAGGAATATATCGCCACCTGTTGCTTTGGCATGTTCCTAGCAGCGTTTTCCTTCATTTCTGCGTTTACGTGTGGACGGGATTATTTTTTAAAACGAAAATGGAAAATCTCAGTTTTCAAAAATACCCGTGTACGTGTGGACGTAGCCTGAGATTGGCCACTTAAACACACCATTAACCAACTTGATGACATTTTTTTGTATATAAAAATGAATGTAGTATCTTTGCCTTGCTGTAAACAATTAAAAATGTGTTTTTCTAAATGTGTAGATTGAATCTTTGAGTAAAAGAAAGCAGATGATTCAAATATTAAGCAATATTTTTGGTTTTGTTTCTTTAGCTGTTAAGTTTTCTTTTCACCATTTCTGCAAACATGCAGTTTTTATTGTTACTGTATGTATTTTTTTTTTTTTTTTTACAACACACGACATCAAAAACTGCACCAAGCAGTAGGTAATAATATTTATTCAGGACTTTGTATCTTGAAGACTAAAAATAGAAAGCTGTTTTTGTTTACAGTGTTTCCATATCTTGACTCTTGAAGGTTTTTAGCCTTCTTTTCCCATTTGTGATGTGGTGTTGAGAGTGTTGCCCATCTACATTGTAAAGCCGTATTGCACGTTGTCTGTAGGGTTTGCTCTGTTGTTGCATGGTCTTACAGTGGTATGTGTATCACTCAGCTGTTCTGTCACACAGTGTGTGTTGTTTGGTTTCAGAGCTTGGGATGTCCTTACTAACAGGCTTGACGTACGGTCCTGTTGTCTTGCTTGGTTAAGTTTTTGTTAAGGGTGTGAAACATGTCAGTAATGTGTTGGAAAACTGTGGATGACTCGCTCCTTTGGTGTCTTTATTTTAACATGATTTATCATGGAGACCAGTAAAGACCCAGATTCAGTCTGTCCATGCTTGTCATGTCTGATCCCTGGCTGGGTTTTTCTACTTCCTTATCCCCCCATGACTTTGCTCCCATCCTTTTCTCATCTTCTCCTCTTCCTTATCTTCTTCCTTCTCTTTTCTCCTTTCTTTTCTCTTTCCTTCTGTTCCTCCTTCCTTCTCAGCCTGGTGTATCTCCACCTACCTCTACCGTTCCTTTGGTGACCCTTCCTTCTCCGTTGCTGTCTATTGCCGTCACAATGCCGAGCGCGGCCGTGGCTCCCCCTCCCTCTCCTCTGCCAGTCCCTGTTGGGGTGGTGCCTACTATTGTTTCCCCTCCTCCTCCTACTCCCGTGCCCACATCTGTGCCTCAGGCTTTGGCCACGGTGGTGCCAATCATCAGTGTAGTCAGCGCCCCGCCTGATACCCCCATGGAAGCCCCCCCTCAGGTACTGGTTATAGATGGTCGAACCCACCAAAAGTGAATGAAATGAAAATTTTCCCAAATTTTAAAAATCTTGGAACTCATGCATGAAGTTTTTTTTGTTTTTGTTTTTTAACACCATCACCCTTTCTACTGATAGGACCTCACAAAGATGTTACGAAGTTCTTGTTTTTTAATCTGAAATGCACATCCTGGAGTATTGTTATATGATAATACTGAAAAAAAATTATTGCCTTTCTGAGAACTATAAATGATCACCCATCTTAGGTGCAGCTCCATTACATCTTGAACTGTTTTTTAATAGAGTTTGTCTGTTTGTTAAAGTTTTGCGAGTAAAAAATGGAAATGCACAGCTACAGTTTTGTGTTGTTTAATTGCCTTTTGTGGGTTTAAGTGTAACAATATACAGTCAGTTAATAATTGCTGGAAAAGCTTACATGTCTTGTTGGTGGAGTGAGTTAAAAAAATAGAAAAAATATGTTGAACCTGCAAAACCAAATTTTTTGATTAGTTTAAAAATAAATATAAATAAATATAATGTCCTGTGGTACTGATCAATAACTCTTCTTGGTTCATATTGGTTCTGTTCATTGAGGTTTTCAGGCATTTGTTTATGCACAGCTTTCTTAAAGTCCTGCCACAGCATCTCAGTCAGGCTGGGGTCTGGACTTTGAATGGGTCATTGCAGCAGCTTGATTCTTTCTCAGCCACTCTGAATTGCTGATTTGGTGTGACATCATTGTCTTGTTGCATGATACAACTTTGGTCAAGCTTTAGGTGTGGGACAGATGGCCTCAGATTTGACTTAACAACTTTGGTACACAAAGGAGTTCGTGGTCTGCAAAATCATCACGTCTCCACTGCCGTGCTTGACAGTTGATATGCTGTGTTTGCTTTTCTCTATACGTGGTGCTGTGAATTACGGTCAAACATCACTACTTTGCTCTTGGCTGTCCATGAACATTGTTCCACACGCCTTGTGATTTGTTCAAATGCGGCTTTGAAAACCTAAGCTGTGTTACCATGTTATTTTTAAAGAGGAGAGACTGTGTACTCCATACTTTGTCATTTTCTAGGTGTACTGTCATGAATTTAACATGCTAACTGAGCCCCGTAGAGTCTGGGATGTGGATTGGGTAATTCACAGTTTCTCTGAGCGTTGCACGGGCTGTTCTTGGGGGTGGGAGGGTGGAGGCGGGGTAGTGGGACACCTGAATGCTCCAGATGAACACTGGCTGATGATCAGTTCATCAAGTCCATTTGATTAGCAGCACCTGGCTGCTACTTAACCGCATCATTTCTTTGAAAGGTGTAAGTGTGGACTTGGTTTTTCACAAGTTTGAATAAAGTTCTAATTTAAAGGATACAGTTTATTCCAGCCTTGTTCCATATTCTGTTTTTGACATTCTCAAGATTTACTTAAACTTCTGAAAATTACTTTTCTTATAATCTAGCTAGCATTTGCTTCTGTTTTTACACCTGTGTTAACTGTTATAACTTCCTGCTATTTTTCCTTCCCTTCAGTGTTCCTGATATTTGTGGTGACACCACACCCGTGTGTGTCATGCGTAGTTTCATGCGTGTATCTGTGTGTATGTGTGTGTTTCAGCCTGCCTCACAATCTTCAGAGTTACCTCAGTCCCAGCTACAGCCGCCTCAAGTTCTCTCATTCATAGAGAGGTAATACTTGCATGTACACACACACACAAACACACACAGTTACTCTTCCCTGAAATCAAGGTAATTTCTCTGAATGACATTTAAGCTTTGTGACATCTTTCTCTCACTCAGTGCTCTTTTTTGGTCTTTCTCTCATTTGCTTATGTTGTACCTCAGTGGCCATTCTGAGACTTCAGGTTTGAGTGACGGCAACGAGGGAGGAGGAGGAGGTCGTCATGAAGGGCGCTCGGCCAAGCGACACCAGAGACGTTCCGTGCGAAGTCGATCGCACCATGAGAAGACGACCAAGGCGAAACTCAATGTTCTCAATGTAATAGCACACACCTGATAAGTCCTGTGAGGTCAAAATTAAAAACAGGCCCTGTTTTCTACTGCACCAAGTATCTATTTAATGGTTGTTGAAATGTGTCACTTACAGTAAAGTTATTTATTTCCATTCATTATCTTTTCTTTCTGTGTATGTATTTCTTGATGTGCTTGCATGTAGATCTCCAACCTTGGAGACAGGGTAGCAGAGTGTCAGCTGGAGACCCACAACAGGAAGATGGTGACCTTTAGGTTTGACTTGGATGGAGACAACCCTGAGGAAATTGCCCAGATCATGGTGCACACAATATCACACAACGACTCACATCCACTATTTTTGATTCATTTCCACTTGCTCCAAAAATTAGAGACAGGAAGCTATTTTATAGTTGTTCTAAAATTCTGTATATGAATTGAGTTCTCAAGGATTTCTTATAGTCTAAGTTCTATTAACCAATTACTTTTGAGCAGACTGCATGCATGTAAACAGCCCATGTGGAGAGCAAGTTTGTCATTAGCTTTTTTAAATTAAATAAATGTAATTCTGACGTTGCAATCTATTAAAAATGACTATATTACTTTGTATGACCCGTCAGTGGAGTTGTATGTTTCAACAGCACACAGTTACCAGAGTGGATATTAAACAATATTTCCTCGCAGCTGACCAGTTACTATTTTGAATATGAGCGAATGTTGGCTCGTCAGCTTCAGCCATCCAACATTCACATTATACTGACTGTAAATCCCTATTAATAGCTCTGTATTAAGGCTGGATTGTTTTTATGTGCCGGTGCGCCTGCTATCTGCTCTGCGTCATCCAAAACCACTGAAGTACATGCTCTAGTCCTCGCACTTTCATAGAGAGTTCTCATCAGACTCTCACACAAAGCAAAACTACTCGTATGTTACCTCACACTCATGTAGGAAGAAGGCTTTATATAAAGAAATATTGCTGTTTGTGACTGATAATATTACAAATTCATAAGTGTGTGACTAAGCATGACTTTTTCAACGTGCATGCAGGTCGAGAGTGAGTTTATCCTGGAGAGCGAGAGAGAATCATTTATTGAACAGGTCAGAGAGGTGATAGAGAACGCTGATGAGAAGGGTCTGGAAAGAGATGCCAACAGCCAGACAAAGAAAACAGTGAGTCTTTATTTTATTCACTCTTCTTTCTTTGTTCCCGTTGTGGGGGGGCATAGTTGTGTTGTGTTAGAAGAGCCATTTCTAAAATAGCTGCTGCTATTGAATTTTTATAGCCTATCTATGGTGTGTCTAAATTTACTGGTCATCTCTACCTTTGCCTCTAACAGACCAACTGTCATTGTTTAATGCGTGCTCTCTTGTTGATCTGCAGATGGCAGGTGACACAGAACAGCAGAATCCTGCAATATCTGCCCCCATGCAAGGTAAAAAAAAAATGTAAAAAAAAGGACGAAAGAAAAAGCCTTAAAATAAAATTTTATTTCAGGTTTATTGAGCTACACGGACCTTCAGACCTTCTGAATGCCCTTGAATTTCTGAATGGAAATCAATAAATACACTTTTGTAAACACCTTTTTTTTAGCCTGAAAACCTGCAACAGAACATGTCATAACATATCCAGGCCGTGTCTCACTCTTCTGCCTTTTTTAGGCATCCCACCCAGTCCATCTGCACAAGTGGTACACTCAGCAGGTCGGAGGTTTATCGTCAGCCTTGTACCCGAAGCTAGGCTGAAGGAACAAATGCTTCCCACCTCTCCTTCTCTTGCGCCTCATGTTGAGACGGGTAAGGATTGTGTCCATTTGTGTGCATCACCTATAGAGGTCGTGTGTTGCCTGAGTGGCCTTAATTGTCATTCTAACAAGTGAATTCACATGAAGTTGAATAAAGGTTTGTAGGTCCTAAAGAAACAGAAACATTCTAACTGTATTTTCTGACAGTGCTGATCTAATTTGCCCAAAATTGTGTAATTTTGTACGCTAAAAAACTGTGAATTTGTTGATTTTAGATATGTTTTTAACATGATTCTTAATTGATAAGGTGTAATATAGCTTACTATATAAGTATAGTAAGCTGTGGTACACTGGCTGAAATGTCTAATTTAATGGCTCTGCACACTATATAGGGTCTTCTAAATAATTTGGTTACAGTGACCTATAAATAGGTGTAATCTGGGTGAAGCTAGGAATTATGTATAATCATGTGGTGGCTTAAAATAGTTTCCTTTTTCTCTTCCAGTTTCTCCACCTCCATCACAGACTCCAGGTCAAGGTTTGGGCTTGTCCCATTCTGCAGGAGCAGTCAGCTTACAGCAAGCATTCTCTGAACTCCGACAGAACCAAAATCAGCTTGATTCAGGGCCCAACACTGCCCCACCCTCCATCCACTCCACCCATCCTCCACTTCTGGAGCCTGCAGCAGCTTCTGTCCCTTCACAGAGTAGCACACTCACTCCCACTGTGGATGCCACTGCTGGGCATGTCCCTTCTAATTTAAACACAACACAGGATGCCTCTCTTCCTCCTCTTTCTGTATCCTCAACCCCTTCCGCCATCCATCTCAGTCCTCCCTGTTCCTCTTCTCCTCCCCCTACAACAGTGAATCAAAGCATCCTTCAATCACAGGTACTTCCACAGCCAGTAACTCAGGCTGTCTCACAACCCCAGACACAGGTACAAGCACAGCCTCAGCCCCAGGCTTTCAGCCACCCTCAGTCCCAGACAGTTTCTTCTGTCAGTGCTGCTTCAGTACCTTCCACTTTACCAACAGTGGTTCCCCCACAAATGCTCACCTCCCCTCCTCTAGCCCACACCATTCCTTTTGTGTCCTCCCCGCCCCCTTCATCTCTTATAGCCAGTGAAGTCTCCTCTGATCATTCATCAGTCTTGCCAACTCCTTCCCTGACCTCCTCAGTCATCCCCACCACTGCTATCCTAGGTCCCCAGCTCGCGCCCTCTGTCGTCTCCCTCCCTGCTCCTACTCCCTCATCTTCCGCTGGAGGACTTCTGCCGGTGACCACAAATGTCCCCACAGTCCAACCAACTTTGGTGCACTCTCAGCCTCAGACAGCAGCCCTGCCTGGGCAGACGCACGCCCATAGTGACTGCGAGCCCAGGTGAGAGGTGGTCACTGTGTATTTATTTCTATTTGTGAACTGCTTTAAGCAGTCAGTCGCTTAAGAAGGCATAAAATAAAGTTAGTTTACCATTTACAGATTTAGGCTGAATATCAAATGTCATTACTTATATTAGAAAGGCTAAGAAGAGTATAAAAAGCTGGCATCAAGTGTCCAAGCGCCTTACTGGCATCTTCATAGTCTGACTGAGAGCTTCCTTTTTTCTTAAGTATGTCAATATATATATATATACATATATATATATCTATATATATATATATATAGATATATAGATATATATATATATAGTCAATTTTAGACTATATTTTGTGTGGAAAAGTTCTTGAATTAGCTTTCAAAGTACTTTTCAGATGGAAAAAGAGCCAAAAACATGATTGTGTTTGTGTGGAAATAAAGTAACATTTGGATTTAAATTAGGTAGTTACTGTCAACAACCTTTAAATCGGTTGTGATGATGTTTATCAGCACAGGTCCTGATAAAGAAAAGTTTCGTAACTTATTTACCCATAAATACTGATTATTTCTGAGACATGTTGTCACCGGTCTCCTTCAGATGTGAGCACTCCTCTGAGTCGCAGTGCAAACCAGACGACATCCAAGCTCTGGAAATGAAGCTGCGCTCTCTCTTCATGGACCTCGGAGGCGGGGTGCCTTCCACCCAGGGAGACATCGTAGCTGCTGATCTGGCTGCTGTGGTAGGTACCTCGTCACCAGTAGGCCCTTGCTCCACCTCCACCACGTCTGTCGCAGCATCTGGCTCCAGCCAGTCAGCCATTCCTCCTCAACCCCCTTCCAGCCTGGCGCTGGGATCACTGGGATCCCCTGCTCCAATCCAGGGCCCTGGGACGCCTGTCTTCACCCCTGCACAGTCTAGTAGGAATATTTTAATCTTTTTTATTTAGTGGCAGTTAATCTTTTCTTCTTTTTATTTAATGTTGCTTTCTGCATTTTCTATAGTCATCCCTGTCTCATTAGGCCAGACCACTCCATCCAAAACGCCCTTATCCAGAGTACCGGTGAGTTGTATAATTCTAAACTTTTTCTAAAACTAAAGGTTTTTTGAGATTTAGTTCAATAATTTTTTGTAGTATGAAGTGCCGTGTGGTCAGACAGCATGTGCATGTTAGCTAATTTTAACTACATATTTTTTTTAATTGTTTGGAAGTCACAAATAATGTAGTTTTGGGAGATTTGTACAAGTTGCGATCAATGAAATCAAAGCCCTTTAATACCAAAATCTTTTTTGATCGCACCTCCTATGTCATCCACAGTTTTTCTCCCCAATTTCCTTAAAACTCATCTGGCATGGAAATTCCTTGTAACATTCTTAACCATAAACACTATTCTTGTTATCTCCTCTACAAATCTCTTCTCTTGTCTTTCTCATTTCTCCCGCTCCCGTGCTTTCATCACTTCTCTTTCTCCGGGATTAGGCCAGTTCTCCTCCTTCAGAACTCCCGCCACCCTTCCCTGGACCTTGTGTAATACAGGTGTTCTTTTTTGGATCATTTTTTAAGACCGATGTGTCTGATACAGTGCAACACTGTTTATAGAGTGCTCAGTGTGATTGTAATGTCTTTTTGCAGTAGCTTCATCGGATTTAATTTGTGCTGTGCATAAATTGTGCTTCTGCTTTTTTTCTGCCCTTTCTAAATTCCGCTAAAATGATTCATCTCTCTGAAACAGCAGCGTTATTACAGCTAATCTTAAAAAACACTAAGAGGAGACACTAAAAGACCCAAAATAAAAAAGCTGCAGAGATGATACATCTCTCAAGTTTCACTCAAAAAAAGCCTGAAAGCCTACAAGGACAGTAAAACTTAAAAAAGAAGAAATCTAATGAAATAATTACATTAAACAATTAAGTAATTTAACTTCAGTGATACTTTAAAAAGAAGTCAAAAGCACATAAATGCAGTGTCAGATGGGTTGGTTGACAAATGAGATAAAGCAGGAGTCTCTGTGGACTACGATGTTCGCAGATGATGAGATGATCTTTAGTGAAAGTAGGGAGCAGATGGATGAGAGCCTGAAGAGGCGGAGGTATGTGCTGGAGAGAAAAAGAATGAATATCAGTAGAAACGAGACAGAAGACGTGTGTGAATGAGAGGGAAACAGGTGGGAAGGTGAAGTTGCAAGGAGCATGGGTTTAATATATGGGGTCAACCATCCAAAAGAATAAACAGTGCACAACAGAGGGAAAGAAGAGAGCGCAGGCAGGGTGGAAAAGGTGGAAATGAATGTAGGGAGAGAGGACAGAGGACACGCAGAGAGTTGGTGTGACTAAAGTGGATGCCAGGCGATCCCTAATGGGAGCTGCTGAAAGAAGAAGATGAAAAAGTCTCTGTGGACTTTTAAGATAAAGACTGGGAAGCACATGGAGCACTGGTCAAAGAGAATGACCAAACAGATTAAAACAGTTTGTCAGACAAATGCAGCAGTGAGCAGTTTGAGCACCAACGACTTCAGGACAGACAGATAGTGAACTGATTTCAGTTGCCAGACCGTGAATGCTTCCGTTTAAAAATAGACTTTCCTTTCAACCAGACAATCACATTGAATAAATAGAGAGATGTGACATCTAAAACAGTCTGGTCTGCCCGGATACAACATCCCGTCCCTTATGTAAGTCTCCTGGGCGAGACATGTCGCGTTTGATTAAGATAATCCTGCTGTCGTTGAAGTTCACTTGGGATTTGTTTTTAATTATTTATTTTGTAATTGTAGTTTAATTGCTCGAGAATGAATGGCTTTGCGCAGCTTCTGGATCACATTGTTCATTGGCGAAGGAGAGAAATCTGATTAGGTGATTTTTTTTTAAAAACAATTTTGGTGAGGACCGATGTTAAAAATGACCAGTTTTAGACTTTAACTGGTCCTAATTTGTATGCTTTGCCAAGTTTTGAGGATGGTTAAAGCATCCAATTGGACCAGAGGTTAGTTTAATCAGTTTGCATTTTTAGTCAGATGGTATAACTGGAAGTATTTTAATTGCAGTTTGCTTGGAAACATTCATTTAGACTAGAGGATTTTTTAAATAAACTTCAATGATATGACCCTATAAAACAGTGTTACAAAATCCTTGACAAAGAGAATGGAGCATGGTGTATATTCAGGTGGGCTATGAGATCACACACAAGGGCAATCCAGCTCATCGCACACCAGACGATGGCTCAGCTGACTCAGCTACACATCAGTAACATCACTGGCAAATCTCCTATAAGCTGCACCATATAAACTGCTTCAGCCTTCCAGAGGTTGTAGTACATGTGCAAACCGCTTTGCAACCCTCTCCAGCAAACCTGCTATTTTTAATGATGTGTCTGACTTAATCAGTGTGTCGTATCTGTTGTCTGTTCCATATGGGAGGTTTTGCTGGTGCTCTCCTCGTGTCCAACTTTCCGTGTATGTGTGCAAAGAAGCAGCAAGGTCCCAGAGTAGAGCTTTGCTTGGAAATATGAATTGCTGCTGATAGAAACAACAGTCTCCTTTTACTATTAGAACACCAGCTTACCTAAATAAAACAAATATTCCATCCCTGAAAACAAAATTACCATAAAAGCAGAAAATAAAGACTTAAAAACATAATTGCACTGAAAAAAAGTCCAAGATTGTGCATACATGAATGGTGATTACAAAGATAGCCTTGATTATGCAATTCTTAGTTTTCCAGGCAGTGAGCTGCAAAATAGAGGGAAGCCAAATGCGAACCAGAAAAGACCTGCCTGCAGATCTAAGACTGCAGTCTAACTCACAGCAGAGCAGCACTTCATCAATTAATCAGTTTAGCTGAGCTTGGAGTTTGGTGTTGCTTTAATCCATAAAATCTTAAAATCAACTGAAATGTTTGATTCTGGCTGATCTGTGCTTATGTTGCTAATCAACAGCTATTAGTAAAACCTGCGTGGCCAAGCCTGCCTCTTTTTGCAGGGTTTTTGTTCTTGCATGGTCTAACAGTTTATCTGCCCACCTCTTCAGTCTCAGCAGCCTCTGGAGGACTTGGATGCCCAGTTAAGGAGAGCGCTGAGTCCAGAGACTGTTCCTGTGGGCTGTCAGGCCTCCCACATTAGCGTGGCTTCAGTTGGACAACCAGGTATGTTCGATTATACCCAAATCCTAATGTTATATTTTTGTATCTGTGTGATTCCTAAAATATCCATCATATGTTCCTCAGTTCCCTTTCCAGTGGAGGAAGAAACTTTGTCCTCTCCTGTTCATCCCCCTCAAACTCAATTAGGACGATTTAAGGTAAAAGATCATCAACACGAGACACCGCACATGAATACCGTCTGCATGTAAGGCTAGCATAATAAATATACGCTGGATCCCAACTGACAAGTAGGATCCAAGTATTTCTCTGTCTCATAGCCTTTTTCCATGTTTCTCTTCGATGCTTAGGTCTCACGGGCTATCGAAGAGCCCGCTGTCCAGCGACCGGCCTGCACCGAGTCTTCCTCCACCACCTCCTCCACTTCATCTTCCTCTTCATCCTCTACTCTCTCGAGCCCAGAGAACACATTGCACAAAAACTCCTCATCGCCTCTGAAAGCGGAAGGAGCAGGAAAAACAGGAGACGTGGTGGACGGGCCCCCTCACAGGACTCCCGTTGGATCCCACCACCCCTCCCCTCTAACATCACCTTGCCCCTCCCCCAAACCCCCCACCACCACCATAGGACGCTTTCAGGTAATCGTTCATTTTATTTTCTCCGCCGCCTCCTTTCCTTTTCGTCTTTTGTCCTTTTTTCCACTTTTAATTCTCTCCCCTCCTCTTGTTGTTTTGTTTGTATTTTCATTTTTTTAGGTTACTACTAAACCCGAGGCCCGTGTTGGTAGATTCTCAGTCAGTCGTGCTGAGGAGCAGAGTCCTCCACCTGCTGCCAAAGCTGCTAATGGACCCAGCGATCCTGGCCAAGTTTTGACCCCAGATTCTACTCATAAAGCCTCTCTGCCGAGTCTAAACAACTCCTTCAATAACTCCTACATCAGCAGTGACAATGACTCGGAATTTGAGGATGAGGACTTCAAACGGGAAGTCACTCGCCTCAGAGAGAAGTGAGTTATACCTTTCTGATTTTCTTAAAGTGTCAGAGGAAAATAGATTCACGCGTCCCTTCTTTGTTTTATTGTCCACCTTTGCTTCTTTAGTAAGGTTAATGGCTTTGAAAAACTTGATTTTTCTCTCCTTCTCGTGCGCTTTTCTTCTCCTCCTTTTCCTTCCAAGAATGATTCCGTTCTTGTTACTTCTATATGTCTTATTTTACTTTTCACCCACCAGGCACATGCGTGAGATTCAGGAACTTCAATCCCGCCAGAAGGAGGAAATAGACCGTCTGTTCACCAGGCTGGGAAAGGTAACCAGCGAGTAAAAACCAAAAAAAACTGCAATTAAGGCAGCATCACAAAAAAACGGAATGCGAGAATTCTTTCTTTTGGCGTTGTAGGTTCCTCCACCTTCAGTGATCCCTCCTGTTTTGGCCTTGACTGGCAGGAGGAGACGGCCCGCCAAAAGCAAGTCATCGAAATCGTCCAGAACCAGCTCCACGCACGGCAGCAAGAGTCCATTACAGCCAGGTAGGCTTTGGTGGAAAGATGAACACATGTAAAGATCAGTTCATTCAAAAAACTATTTCCTTCCCACACACATGTGAAAATAGTTTGTCTATTTTATTAATAGAAACTAGCTCGAAAATACTGACACTACCAGAGCATGAAAAGGTGTTCTTCTAATTTGGTGGAACTGACCCTTTAACGTTCCACTTGCAAACAGAAGCACACACGCACATACACAGAAAGAACGACCTTAATCTTGAACCTAAGCCCACTACAGCCAGGACGGTTCAAAAACCTTTCTCTAACATTGCATCCTCTCTGTGTTTATGCATCCATGTGCACATGTATGTATGTGTGTTTATCTGCTTGTGTACACCTGCACGTGAGATCAGGCTCGGAGCTTGAAAATTTCTGACTGCTTTCTCCGTCTGTTTTTCTCTGTGTGGTTGTGTGTGGGGGCGTGTCTCTGTAAATGTCTGGGTAAATGGGTCTCTTTAACTATCCATTACCTTTGTGTTTGTGTGTTTGTGCGTGTCTCTCTGCTTTCTGTGTTTGGTCCTGGCCTGCTCCTTCCTCCTGCCCATGCCTTCTGCTATCTTCAGGCAGCACTTTATCCGCCCAGAGCGTCCCGACTATGTACCCCGGCCAGCTGGCTCTGCTAGCCCCAGGAGGATTAGCCGATTCGAACAGCAGCACTCTGCTCCAACCCCTCAAACCCTCTCCCTCCAGTGACAACCTGTGTTCAGCCTACACCAGCGAGGCGGCGCTCTCTGTGCCCAGCCTGTGTGCTCCCACCCCAGGTATGCATCCGCTGAGAGTCCCGGGCCTCGTTGCATCTCCACAGCATTAAAAATTCACACAAACAGCTTATTGTATGCTTCGCATGCAGATTAAGACAAATGCATGCTGTTGGTTTGTCTTCACTCACTCACAACAAGATCTCCCATCTCTTTCTGTTGTTCTTTGTTGAGAGAAAAAAAAACTGTGAGGGCTAACTCAGTGTCCTTTCTGTGTATTCTTCAACTGTGTCTCTTTTCATCTTTTCCTTCTCTTCCTTCTTCTTATCGTGTCTTTTTTCAATTTTCTCTCTTTGGTTTTATCGCTCTCCTTTCTTCTCATTTCTCCTCCTCTTCACCTCTCTCTTCTCCGTACTTTCCTCATCTCCTCTCTCCTCCCCTTCTTTCCCTCCTCCCTCTCTTCAGGCTGTGTAAAGTTCAGCTGGGGTTCGGAGCGTTTGGCCTTCAAGCCTGGCGGCAGGAGGACGCGCTTTCTGAGTACGCCCTGCTTGGCTCTTTGTGTGTAACGCTCTATTTCTTTGCTCTTCTCTTTTATCTTTACTTACTTTTGTTTAATTTTTTTCCCCCATATATCCGTCGAGTCACAGTCATCCTGTCCTGTGGGTTTTCTTCTTTGCTGGAGGAAGACCCGCTCCTTCTGATACCTTCTGAGTATTTCAGTTAAACAAACAAGCAGAAACAACATTTTTACCTTAAAAAGGGTTATAGGTGCACAAAAAAGTAAACAATATAAGAGCTTATTGCAGGACACAAAATGTTCAGACAGTAATAGTTCTTCACTCCCAGATCTTGCGACAGTCATCTTTACATACTATTTCTTCATTTGTAATCTTGTTTCTTTCTTTGTCTTCCTTGCCAAAATTGTTATTTTTTTAACTTCCTTGCGCCCTTTTGGCTGCAGGAAATAAGAATCTTTTTACTATAATAAGGTCAAAATGACTGAAAATGACAGAAAGTTTCTCACTGTCTGAAGATGGAGTGTGAAGGCCCTGAAATGATCAAAAGAGACACTGAGTTAGTGACACTGAGGCTTTTTTCTTTTTTAAACAAGCCCATCTCGCTAATCAAAAATCAGGTACTGTGGCTCTGGGTCATAAAAATCAAAAAATCCAGTGAATCAGAAATTGACAGCATTAGCCGGGAACTAAGTTTCATTAGACCGCTCCGGGTCAAAGCCCTTATCAGTCCTGCTTGATTGATGACAATATGTTGCAGATTAATACTGCAGAAATCAATTTTAGAGCTACTTCTAGCTTCTACTGCCGCTGCTCTGTCGCAAATACAACAGAAGAGCCGATTGACCAAACATATCTATGCTGTTGCGATAAAGTTTGCTGCATGATAGCAGTTGGTTAGTTTTTCCGAGAGTTTAGGAGGAAAAACTTAAGGATGACGGCTTCATTTGAATTTGACCCTTTAAAGTCAAGTGTATCATATTTGATACATGTTTACAAGTTTTTGTCAGTTTTTGAGCCTTCTAGATCATCAGTGTGATGATGTAGAAATAAACTGCACGATTAACTTTTAAGGATGATGTAGCAAATATGATACAAATTAAAACTCATAATTTATACATTGTTTAATTCCCTTACAAAGTTCACTAAACACTTCATTTTCGCAAAGTTTGAATTTTCTGGCGATTATTTCGTGATTCAGGCTTTAAAGGGCTTTAAAGGGAAAGCTAGTGAATACAGCAGCTAAAATGGACATGGATTTTACAAGCAGCTGGACAATCCTGTATATTTATACTTAACCCTGTAACTAACGTTCTTTGTGACGTTATTCAAGCTCAAATAAGCTTCGATCCTAACAATAATCATTACAAACATTCTCCTCTGATCGATTTCATCTTCGGTTCTAATAAATTAGAGACAGATGAGGCCGTTTTGTTTGTCTGCTGGTATTAATTTCAAATCCTGACTGCTTCCATTTCTAACCCTTATTTCCAAATAGCGAAGGACGGACATGATTATTTTAGCTTTTCTTTCATGCATTTTGAATTTTTTTAAATAAGCAGTTTGTTTTTACATCAATTAAGCACACTTCAAAGCTTTGATTTCTATTTTACTCTTAATAAAGTTTTTCTATTAAACATTAATCTGTAATGCTCAAATGTTTTGTGCTTAAGGGACGTTTATGAATGCTTCTGAACCCTCTGCAGCTCAAACCCTGTCTCTCCCTTCCTTCTTTCCTTTCCTCACTCGGTGTACTCACCGCCCGCTCAGCCGTCCCCATGTCGCTGCATCAGCAGGAGTGGAGAGAGGCACACCTGGGTCTTAGTGGGCTCGAGTTATTCTTGTTCCTTAACATAGTTTTAAAAAGTCTAGAATTGGATTCAAAGTCTTGCTTATAATCAGGGCGTGATTTTATGCATCCCTCTCATTTTTATCGCTGCACTTTGAAACAGTCTGCAGCACAAACATCAGTCTAATTGGGAGTGGATTTCACTTTTAGTGCTTGCAGTCTTTTTTAGTAGAAATGACACTGCATGAGGCGGGTTTTTCATTAAGCCAAAAAGCACCACTTGTTCGTTCATCTTGTTGAACTGCAACTATGCATGGGGCCGCTGTCTGAGACATCCTGCAGACGTTACTCACATGCGGTGGTGCAGCTGCTATGATAGGCTGACGGAAAGTAGTAGGTGCACTCCTGTGTAAAAAGATCCGCTCTAAGTCGGTCATTAAAGCAGGCTGTTGTCTAAGTTTGAGATGTAGGATTCTACTGCAGCAGAATATTTATTCAGCCTAACAATTCTTTAGACTGACAGTAATCTTTTAGCTTATTTCATATTAAATATTGACGTTATGGCACAGATGGATTTGAGTCTTGCTTGTATCATTAGGATTGATTGGATTGTGACTGAAAGCACAAACCTGATGCTGAGAATTTTGCACGTTAATTTAATGAAAATACACTACAGTATTCTTGTAAAAGCTGTGGTTATATTAAAGTTCATAATAATTCTATAAACCAGAATCCTTTTTCGCACAAATCCCACCCTGTTTATAAAAGTCTGAAAATCAAAGTCGATTACAATATTTGACCGAGGTGTGGTAAGGCCCTGTGAGCTGCAGAGAGTATCAGAATCACATCTGAAACCAGGTTTTGGTTTGCCCATAAGCATCTTAAAGCCACAGTACACATTTATGGCACATGTGGCTGTGTGCAAAGGCAAATCTGGGTGGTGTGATATTGTTATTAAATTGAAAGTAAAGCAATGTCAAGAGCTTTGGTTAAAAAATATGTACACCTCTGGGCTAAAATTAACTGTCGACTGAGGTCTGCATATCTGCAGAAAATTGTCTGTGTATCTTACCATAGTCAGAAAATGCTTTACTCATTTGTGTGGTTGTACATTAGAAAATAATAATAATAATAATCAGGTGCAAAGTCTCCTCCACTATTTGCTTTGTGTTTCTGGGGTCACGTTACATTGTGTGACAGGTTTTTAAGATGTTCCTGGGCAGCTCAACACCAAAGTCTTGTTTGCTTCAAGGTCACATTATTATGCTTATACCTGTCACAATGTGCATTGTGTTTGGTTGTTGTGTGCTGTGGGCGGGGCTTAACTCTGACTCTCTCCCGATCCCTCCAATTGTTGTCTTCCGGCCGCACAGGGAAGATGGTGAAAAAAGTCTGCCCCTGCAACCAGCTCTGTAGTAACTATCTCTCTTTTTGGTCTTTCCTCCCTCCCTCCATCCATACCAACTCCTCCATCCTTGCACTTGCTCTCCCACGCTTCCTCCCGCCTTCTGACGCCCTGTCGGTCACAGCTCTGACCCTCTGCCAGATTTGAGATCCGTTAACTTCAGTTATTTCAGCTGCTGCGTCTAAGACGAGCTTTGCAGTTTTGATGATGACGTTTCAGGGAAAGTCCAGTTGAGGGCTGAAATAACTGAAGTGTGTAGCCTTAACAGATCTAAGCTGACAGTGCATGCACCTGCAAGCTCTCCCTCTCTCTCACACACACGTATAATGTGCCAAACACTAACACATACAAGCTGCCCCTCCCGTTCCTCTCAGCCTTCACCATGGCTTTTGGCTTGGACTGCATAGACCAGAATCCAATGCTGCTGCAGTCATTCATGACTCAGCGTCTCCTCATTCTTATTTTCCTCCATTTTGTTTAGCATGACATGACAGTTTATTTGTATTTATTTATTTATTTTTGTCAGACCAACTGTATAATCCTTGACAATCCTTGCATATTCTGCCTGTTCTCATTTAATATCTGATATGAGCAAATCATGTAAATATTTAACGCCCATGCTCATTCTGCTGGCATGGCTTTGGGATGATCTTGTATGCAAAGGAAGTGCATCAGCTTCGTGTGATTATAAGGGTAATGTGCAGTTATGGGGATGTTTAAAACATAAGAAAACAAGTTCTATCTGCAGTATGCTGTATATGCTTTGCATATCTTTATGGTTTTCCTCGTAGCATTTTTAAATGACTCTTTATCTCCTCTCCCACAGACCTAAATTATTTATAAAAATTGCATATTTACAAAAGATAAACCTGTATTCTCAAAGACTTATCTGCAGTATAAGGGATCCAGAATTAAGGGACTTGAAACTGTTGTTTGAAGCAGCAGAGTGCGCAGTGTCTTTTAGCAAAGAGCTTATTTCACAGGCCAGTGTTTGGCGATTTAGTTTCCTATTGGACTGATAGACCAGCCCGGACATTACCCCATCATTGAGCATGGTGTGGTGAAGGTTCTGGTGTCATATGAAGTCTGTGTGGTTTTTTTTGTTTGTTTTTTTTAGTTTAGTCTGCCTTAAGTTTGGTAGTGGGTGAAAAAAAACCCACAAACATAATACTTCCTGATACAGAGCTTGAGCACCATCTAGTGGTGTATTCAGAGTTAAGAGGTGCACAGGGTCACTGCAGGAGCATTTTGAATGAGACTGTTGCTCTACAGGTTGTCCAGTGTGATCTGATTCCTTGTTATAAATAAGATATATATATATATATATACATATACTATGAAGGGTTCAGCATTTATCCTAACTGCCAAAGTGCCCTTCCTCTGCTATCATAAGTTGTCTCTTATTCCTGTTTATCATCATGATCTCCATCATTAAAACTAAACAATGCAGTTCTGTGACCATGTCGACATGCTGAGCTGCCCTAAACCTCCTGACCTGACCAACCTCTGTCTGCCCTTTGTGGTTAAGACAGAGCCGCCTGCCGCCAATCACAATCATCCAGATAACATCAGCTTTGCCTCACCTTTTAAAATTTATCTCACACTATTTGCTCTTTTCCCTCCTCCCTTGTCTCTGTCTTGACTCTCAGGGACTAATAGCACCAATGCAGTGAGCGGTTCAGGTGGTTTGGGTCAAAGCCAGGGGGGTTCTCAGTGTCTGGCCCCCAACATGCCAGCCCCACACCAGAGGAAAGGAACCTTCACCGATGACCTTCATAAACTGGTGGACAACTGGGCCAGAGATGCCATGAACCTCTCACAGGTTTAGTGCTGTTTTTGAATGTATATTTTAAAACATAGCAAGAGTTTTCATATCAAAGGAAAATATATTTTATCAGTGACTCAGCAGGTCCCGTAGATAGTTCACTAGATATGAAGACAGAGAGGAAAGAGCTTAAACTCTAAAACCTCCTTTTTAGAAATGCAAATGTGTTTGATCTGTTGAAGAAACCTGATCCAAGGCCTTTTGGATGCATACAAAAAGTGTTAGCCATAACTTTGTGCTATTAATAAAAAACCCTGCAGTGTTAATCTTAAGAGAAAGGTCATGAGCATGATAAATATTTTTTCTGTTATCAGTGGACATGGAAGCTGTTTTTTGTGATTAATTATATATTACATCATTATGTTTGTACAGTAAATTAAATATTGAACTTTTTCAGGGTAAGAGGAGTGCCAAACAGCTGCAGCAGGCTCCGGTGCAGGGACACAGCTATGAGGTCAATATTAAAGAACACCACATCACATCATTTCTGCACTAAACTCTTAGTTTTTTAATTATTAAATTCCAACTGACATAAAGCAAATCTGCTGTGTTGGTTGTGCAGAGAATAACACAGTTTGTTTAGCTAAGATAAATGTCGCATGGCTGTATTTTGTTTTGTTTTTTTAACTTACATTTTAAGCAGGCTTGGTTAATAATTAATTTTAACTCCTTGAAAGACATCTTTACCTAGCACAGGGAGCTAGAATCAAATTATTTAAGACAAAAATGCTTAATTTTGAATTTTGAATGACCTTTCTTCTCCCCTGCAGGTTATCCAGTCAGCCAGTCTGGGCAGGAAGTACTCTGCTCCCAGCCAGCTGTGTCCCAGCAGCATAGGTGGTTCAGCCCACATCCCAACAAACTCCAGCACCGCTACCTCTCTGGCTGCCCGAAAGGGCTCTTTATGCCACCCTCCTGCCTCCTCCACTCCACCCCAACCCCAGCTTCCCCAGTTCATCCACTACACCCCAACTGCTGCCTATAGTGCACAATGGTCTGGTCCGGCTCACAGCCTGTCCACCCCACACCAAGCACCAACACAGCCTCTGCTGGTCAGTACCTCCCAACCCCTGGGCCCCTACCCCACGCCACAGGGCCAGATTCCAGGCCAGGGGCCACTCCAAGCTTTCCATCTGACCAATACCCTGCAGAAATCAGTCAGTAACCCGGGAGGACCCAACTTGAGGACCACGTAGGGCTCAGAGTGAGGGCCGGTTTAAATCATGGCCTGAGAGGACTGCAGTGAAGTGGAGTGTTCATCGCTGGATTGACTACAAAGTGTGATTTATTTTTAATTTTTGTTGGGAGAGGGGGGGTTCAGACGGGGGTAGGAATTAAAATGTGCATGAGAAGCCATCAGAGAAAAGAAGTGCAGCCTTTCTGCTGTGGGCTTGTAGCAAAAGAAAAAGACTCAGAGTACAATGATAAAGGCCAAAGAGGTTCTGACAGGGTGTGTGGGCTTGCTGTCAATAACTGTCTGCATGTTTGCTCTAATGGCTGGTTTACACTTGTTGGATTTCACGCTCTGACATGAGTTAACATATCTTTACATAATATGGGTTAGCGAGTCGCGCTTACTAGACAGAAGACATTACATCAGGCTCAGGAGGAGGAAGAATGTGGTAGCCAGCTTTTACAAAATCCAACTTGAGCCTTTCTGTCCATGCAGTACCTTCTCATCAATTCCTGCTGGTACTGATTTTAAGACCTCTGCTGTCCATGTTTATCAGTCTCTGCTAGAAATCCCAACAAAAAAACTTGCAAATATGCATTTCTTCCATTGGGGGTGAGCATTGCTAGTCCTCACATTAACAGATATTGTTGCTTAGTGTTACGAATCAAAATCATCAGTGTTTTTGACAGCAGTTAGCATTCTTACAGCATTACAGGAGGAGATGCAAATGGCAGCAGATAGAAGGGTGAGCTGAGAGCAGAAGACGAGTCCACATAACTCTAATCGAATGTTTCAGGAAGTCGTTTGGAAGCTGGAGAGCCTTCCTAACCTTTAAAAGCACAAAGCGAATCAAGATTAAATCAAATACATATCGAGACTAGATGTAGCCCAGCATCTCCACCGTCTTCTTCTCCCCCCCTCCCCACCGCTCAGTTTGACAAAGTATTCAAGCAGGTAGAGAGAGATGGAAGTGGGAAAGCCCTCCATCAGCTTCCTGTTTCAGCTCACTTTATGTCGATGGGTGTCCCAAACGGGCAGAACAGATGCTTCACGACTTCTTTCGTCCCTCTCTCTTCACCTCCCTGTTGCCATTTGAAGCAATAACAGCAGAAACCTTTTAGAAGAGGACAAAAAAAGCCCAAACACAAGAGAACTCAGTGTGTAAAAGTGACCTTGTTATCAAGATAATATCCGTGTATAGTTTGTGTCTGTTTTTTCGAATGTCTGCTATGATGATTCCTTTTTTTTTGTGTGTGTCGTTGGGTTGGTTTCCATGTTGCCCCCCTGACCCACCCACCTACCGCCACCCCAGCTAGCAATCTGACGCATACACATTCACACACCCACGCAACTCTTGTGACATTCATATAAATACACAAAGCCGCATACAGTCATTCACAGACTCATGTAAATACACTCACGCATAGTTGGAGGTGTAGCAGCTGTCAGACTCATGGGCCGTGCCTCAGTTCTTAGTGTCATAATTAGGTCGGTTTCAATATCTGGGTTGAAATGCAATGTACATTATTGTCATAATTATTGTTGTTAATGTTTGTTCTATTTAAAAAGAAACAAAAAACAAAACCGTGTTCTGTCAATGGACCTGTTATATGTGCACATCGCTGTATGATGTGGAGACACTGTGATTATTGTTGTTTGTTATTAGCAAATGTTGTTGGACAACATTAGTTTTAGGGTGAATTTAAAAACAAAAAAAAGCATATGTAGAATAGTTTTTTGGGGTCCTTTCGCTTTCAATTCACAGCTTTCCACAAACGAATTTTTGGAGATCGGTAACCCCTCTCTCTCTTTCTCTTTTTTTCCAATAAGCGTCCTTCTGTCAGTTTACTGAGGACACACTTCCAAACCAATGCCTTACCAACAACTAATCAACCGCTATTTCAGGTCATCTCTATAAACTGGGTGAATTGAAAGCCGAAACTGACCTGAGTATAAAGACAAACCAGAGTGAACGCCAGGATAGTCGATATTTAGATAATAAAGTAAAGCTAGCTATTTTTTTCTTAATACAGTACTTATCTATCAGACACTTTAAATAGCCCTCCTCTTCCCTTTCTCCCCTGGTTTTGTTAGATGAATGTGAATGTATAAAAACCAATGGTGTCCATTTTTAATGTACTTGAAAAAAAAACCCTGTCTTTTATTTTCGCTTCTCTTCGCTACCCCTGACCCCTCTAGAGCCTCTAGTGATGGCTGGAGGTATTAAACTAGTGCCTTGCTTCCTTCCTGTTGCTTCTCCATTGGAGGTTAAAGTGAGCACATTGGACAGAATGTGTGGAGGATATAAGGTTGTTGCTGTGAAGTTTAGCGGATGAGGCCTGCAGTGTATATGTGCGCGCATGTTTAGGCCGGCTTGTGATGATTCCTCCTGAGTGTATTTTCTGCAAAATTGGGAAATTTGGAGTGAATTGCTCTGCTGCCGTTTGAACGAAGGTTGAGATTGACGTCCAAAGACGGAGAAAGGCAACCGTTTGTTATCAGTGTTGTTTCTATTGCTGTATATTATTATTTTTTTCTTCAGTTTTAAGGAGGGAGTTTATTGAAGATTGTATTCGAAGCTTGGACCACTCTGTACTTTGACCCGAGTGCAGCATACTTGCGGGGAGAGCATGCCGTGGTACAGTGACATAATGTTCTTTTTAATGTGAGATCAGCTGATATTAAAGACTCGTTTTAGCTTTCTGTCAGGATTTGAAACTCTGAGATCATCAGAGCTAACCAGAAATGTGATATAGGCCATGATGTCGCACTCTACTGTCAGATAAATTTGGGTTTGCTGAAATATTGTGAGAAGCGCAGGCTAATGGCCCTGTTTAGGTATGTCTGAAATCTGTTTATACTTGGCGTTAAAATGTATCTGGAGGGATCAGATCTCGTGTGGATGTGGCACTAAATATAAAAAGGACCACCAAGGCACATTGTGATAGGCTGAGGTAGTCTGCAGTGCATCAGGCCACTTCTTTTGAAGTGTAAACATTGTTGTGCCCTGATGCATCCCCCTCAAGGACTTCAGAGGAAAGCATGTCACCAGTGCAAGATGTACAGTATAGGTCCTTTTTCCTCTTGTTCTGCCTCCTTTGCAAGTCACAAATGAATTATCTGTGTTTGTTTGCTAGACTTTAACTATCTAGCAAAAGTCACATATACAGGAAGTATCCAAGCAGTCAGCTGGACACTTTCAGACACGGTAAACAACAGCTGTAATCTTGTGATCCAATGCATTAGTCAAACTGAGTCTAAAAAAGGTTAGGTTGCTGCTTATTTAGACATACCGAACATGTGAAAATGCAACTTAAAAAAAAATGTAGGCAAATTGAGGTTGGTGCATATAGATACACTGTGACATCATCTTTTTCTGATACATTTTAAACTAGTTGGAAGTAACTAGCTGGAAGAATGAAAGGAATAAAGAAAAACGAGGCAGTACTTTGTCAGGACCCATAAAAAATTCTGCAGTGGTGTACCACCATCCCTGCAGCGGTCTTATAACCCACGATGCCATTTTTTATGAGGAAAAATATTAACGAGGCTGCACACTTGTCAGCTGTCTTTACAGAAATTGAAAAACAAACAAATAAAAATCAGCTTTAACGAGTTTTTGAGTGAAGGTATGACAGAGATGATGGCAGTCATGGTGATTGATGGATTTAAGGGAGTACGTGCAAAGCCTCTGGCACCCTCTACTGTTTTTTGTTTTTTTTGTTTTTTACCTGTAACACAAATGAAACATTTGGTACAAACTTCAAAGCTTTGCATCTTTCCATTGCTTTTTGCCAGATTGTGTATAAGTTACTTTGTAAAGTTTGTGCAAAAGAGCATAGATCTTTTTTAGTTATATTCCTCGAGAAAAATAATGCAACATTTTTTACTACTAGGCAAGTTTGGTTGAAGCTGTGAATAGTCATTGAGCCACTTTGCTTCTGAGTTCTCAATATAAGCATTCTGTCAGACCTTTAATGATGCCACAAACTCAGTGCCATTTAATTTTTTATTTTTTTGTCAGTGGAGGAAAAAAGTGGCATAGTTACCTGCTTTAATTCACTGGAGCTGTTTAATTTGCCAGGTATCATCCTGGATCTGCACTTTGCAGCTGCAGATTTGAGGTTTGGTCATATTTTACTGTCTCTCTGTTACGCAATGATTACAATAAAAGGAATACCTGCTGCGCTGCAATGCCCCTGCATGCAGTATTAAAACTGTCACTTTAATAATATCAATATCAAACTGAGATTACAGTAGGTTTTGACGGCTATGCCCCTGCTGGAAGTGGGTGCAGTTATTGTGAAGTTTTGGAGTTGTCGTGGAGGAATTGTACTGTGAAAGGCTCGAAAGTTTTCCAGCACAGGCACTCTTATTGTGAAGTTTCCTCGAGTTAAAATGGAAAAGTAGGATTGTGTGTTTCAGGAGAGGTGTGCACGGTGTAGCAATAGTTTGAACTCGCTTGCATTAGAATCAGTTTCCTGTTGATGTGTTTTCCAGTTTTCGCCTCTTCAGGGCTCGCTTACCCTTTATGCTTTTCACTGTAGAAGTGCCCACATGTAAAAAACAAACAAAAGAGAGAGAAAAACAACAACAAAAGAGATTCTGCCTTTCAGCGCGCACACACACAAAGCCACTGTCACAGATACATGCAACTCCTCGCTGTTTTATGTAGCTTGCTCCTGTGAAATGATGGCTTGAAAACAGCAACAGCTTCTGTGAGCGTTGCTGAAAATATGTCGATTTTGTTTCTCGTCTCTCTCCACTCTCACATTTTGTTTTTTTGAATTCTCACTTGTTTTATGTGCCGTTTTACTGTCTCTACCAGCTCCTAATTTAATTCATTGCTTTCCTTTTTCTGTATCGTGGTTGACGTTGTTCAAACGTGGTCGGATTTTAAATAAACAAATATGGAAGAATGAAAGAGAATAACAAAAAAAAATAAATACATGTAAGGAGTCATCGACAGCCTTTAATGGTATGTTTTGCACTAAGTATAGAGTGTTCAAGCTTCTTATTAAAAACAAAACTTTGCGCTTTGCGCTACAATACAATAAATTTGTTACTTTATTTGTAAAAACTTAATAAATAAAAGTTGTTTAAATGAACAGGAGTGGGGGTTTTGTGTATTATTTGGGTTGTTGTGGCTTAAATAGTTTTTGTCTGCCGACTCAAACCTTTCAAGTCAGTCAAGTCAAGGCAACGCAAGTTTTTGGCTAATAGCTCTTTGGGAATCACCTTGTTGGTGCAAAAATGCTATTTTTATTCATGCCCATCTGCATTATCTTTGACATTTTTCATATATTCAACTAAAGAAACAGGAATGATGTGTTTTGCACATCTGTGCAACAACACAAAATGCTTAAGGATACAATTTACGATCGATTCTTTGTTAAGTTGTCTGATATGTGTAGCAACAGTACCGAGTTAGGTTCTTTTTTTAATGTTTGAGTGAATCATAGGTCGAGGAGTAAGGTGTAAGGACTGGACTAAAAATGAGTGAAAAGCAGAAAAATGTCTTAAGAAAAACTTTGAAAGGCCTCAAGAAAACCCTGAGAACTATTGCTCAAAAGGACTTGCAAGGAATGCAAGAAAGTCTGACTCGTTGCAAGCAAAATACAAAGCAATGAGAGGTGGCTTAAGACTTTTGCACATTATTGCAGTAAATATTATTATTCGTATGTTTGTAAATTACAAATTCAGACAGGTTTGTGTTGTCTGTAAGCAAATTGAGACTTTGTTATGGCAGTACCAGTTCTTGCCATGTGGCTGCAGCACCTAACTACATTCAGTCTGTCACCTGCAGGTTTTACAATATATACTGGCCTACTTCCTGTTATCCAGACTTTATTAAAGAGCTTCTTGACTCAAATCCAAACAGGAAACAGCTCGTTGTGAGGTGTGAATCTGTGCTTATTATCTGATACCATGGATACAATGAACACTGTTCAGTTAGACCAGAGAGAGAGAGGCCAGAGGAAGGAAGAGAGGAAGGAAAATGAGTTTTACCGGTACATTAAAACAATAAATTTCCATCATGCAGTTTTCCTGCTATGTTATGAATACTACACTGCACACAGCAGTCCTACAGTGGGATTGTTGGGATTTCACTCTGCACTTAGCTACACTTAGTCTTTCAAAGCTGGAAGAAGATATGAGGATACAAGAGGTGCACATTTTCAGACGTATTGTCATTATTTATCTCCTAGCTGCTGCTGTTATTGCTTGAAGTGGGAGGGGAAGGTGGGGGGGGGGGGGGGGGACCACAATATTCAATTCCTGCAGTCTCAAAGCTCTATAGAGGACAGATGGTACACAAAACAAATTCTGAACTTCATGCACACTTGGACTATTTACACCACAAATGACAAGGTCTCATATTCTCTCTACAACAGATTACCAAGACATATTTGGCTTCTTTAAGCTTTGCATCAGATTTTTGTTTTATCTATTGTCCCCCCAGTTTATACATAAAACTTGTTCGCCAGGTTTCTAATGTCACCAGCTACTTGCTGATACAGATTTAACTAACTAGAGTATATTGAAATAACATTATAACACCTTTTTATTTAGCGAGAAATTCCATTTTTTTCTACTTCATGTGGCAGGAAATCACAGAGGTGTGGAGCCTTGAGAACAAGAGTGCGTGTGCGTGCACCTGCAACAGAAGCAAATAATTAATTAAGATCTAATATTTATCGTTTTATCTTAATAGTGGTTTAGATGTAAAATGCATTTTCCAAAAAAAACATCTAAGCAAACAAATACGTTTTTCTCTCATAACATGTATGTATGTCTTAACAAACATACATTTATCAGTGCATATTGATAATTTAATCTCTGTCAGAGAACACCGACAAGTTCATTTTTCAACAGTAGAATGTGTATTATATCCACAGACTGCTCACTGGTTTATCCTACAGCCACAGTAACACTTCAAACCAGTAACTGAAGACTGTGACATCAACGATGAACTTGTGATCCTGTTGCCTTTGAAATGGTTTCTTTGAAGACAGGGACCAGAACTGTGCATACTTGTAATGGTCTTTAATAGCTGAAGGTGAGGACAACACCATGCCCTACCTATCAAGAGAGGGAGACGCTGGCTTACATCATGCCAGACAGAAATGCTACTATGACTTTAGGCATCAGCTGGTGATCTATTCAATCGGTGACTTCATCAAAACTCATCATCAACCTCATGGACAGTGTAACTTCACTTGTTCACGGTCCCCCTCTGGGTGTCACAGAAGCTCGAGGAGATCAAGTACAGGTTAGCCAGGTTTGATGCAGGCAAAGACGTGGGAGTCTTCCACATCATGAACATTCAATCATTCTATTCCTGGATCTTCTTCTTCTGGGTGGTGGGCTCCAGTAAGCAAGGGCCCAGAGGAGACGGGTGCGGGGGGCTTGAGCCTTGCCCTCGACCCCAGCGGACGGCGACGCAAACCCCTGTCTCCAGCGTTGCCTGATGGGGAGGCGTTTGTTTCAGCTGGGCGCAGCTGAAAACAATTATCATTGCTATTGGTGTGAGATGTGACAGCCGTTGTTACAGCATTGCACCACTAGGCACTCCTCCCTCGCCAGGTCTTTGTCACACACTGTGAGTGTGTAACGGCCAGTTTGACGGTCAGCAGAGTCGAGTCCCCGATTTCAAAGAAATACGTTGCAGATGAGTGAGTCATAAGACTGACTCAGATTAGAAAATGTTGGCAGTCTGTCTGCATTTATATATTAGACTGTGCTTAACCTTCACCAGCCTGTCTGAGACTGATTGCAATCAGTCCAAATTGGTGACTGACGAGATTGCAATCGTGACGGTCACCCAGAGGTTGAGGTTGGTCAGCACCATCTACTTGCAATTGGTTACTGAAACCAAAATAAATAAATAAATAAATAAAGAAGCAATCACAGATTTTTTTTAAATTATTACTCCAGTGTGACTGAGACATTATGATCCCTTTTGAAGTCTAAAGTTGGGGGTGCGATGTGGTGATTTTTATTTGTTATGGTAGTTGTTTCTAATTCTTGGTAACATACAAGCAATATAACTCTAGAATTGAACTCATCAGAAAAATCTGATCACTGACTGCTTGGGTGGGCTGGCAGCACAAATAACCACACAGGAAATTGGGTTGTTTGTAACACTGCTCCATTAAAGATGCCCTAAAAAGAATGAACACCAGGAAAGTTTAATGACTCAAAGCAACCACACCTGTTATCAAGAATAGTTTTGAGCTACAGTTCAAGGTAAGAGAGTAATGATATTTTCGAGGAGAAAATAAGCTATTTTTCAAAGTTTTACATATATATACATATACAGTGAATTAAAGGTGGTTCAGAGGAAATAGTGTTCAGAAACAATATAATTCCTGATGTTATTATTATCGCCATAATTATAATAACAGATCAAATGAAAACTATACCTGTACTTAGTTATATTCCAAATCTATCCAACTCAAATCTGACCACAGACACACAAACATACACATACAGTGTAAACTGCTCACTCACACAACATAATTGCATATAAATACTAGAAGTGATCCCTTTCAGTTCTGCACAATCCCCCTCCCAAAAAAACCCCACTTCTTCCAAAATCCATCGAGCTGCACAAATTTGCGAACAAAAATAAGCTGAAGTGCAGAGCATACGTGACTCAGGAACATTTTTTTATGCGTGCAGTCTGCTTTGCGTCCAACAGTTCATTCTGTTGTATGAAATGAGAAAACACTTTAAAGACCAAAGAGGGAGGGGGGAGAAATGGTGGTGAGGAAAAAGAGAAAAACACGTGTGTGTGTGTGTGTGTGTGTGTGTGTGTGTGTGTGTGTGTGTGTGTGTGTGTGTGTGTGTGCATATGTGCGTGTATGGGGGTCTTCAGATGTCGTGTGTGGGTGAAGATAGAATTACACAGACTGTACACTGAGAGAACAGCCAGTTCTAGGCTACAGTTTATGTAAATGTTACAAAAATAAACTTCAGATATGATTTTCCCTGCGTGAACCTACAGTCTTTAAGAAAACCCTGCACGCTTTACTTGTTATCTTGCTAGTCAGACTATTTTATCTGTATGCTGAGGAAATGCTTGCCTTGATATTCAAGAAGAATTTACAAAGATGTTGCTGTCAAGGCAAGGGGATCATCAGCTGCCGACCAGCTAACTGTCACAAGTGTCAAATCTTTTATCTTAATTGGTTTGTTGATTCTACTGATATTGAGAGTCAGTGCAAGCAGTCAACACCCACAATCCAATTTATGTAACACAGAAACTATTTTGTCTGAGAACTCGTGTGGGGTTTAGTCACTGCAGTGTTTAGAGCTGAACGCTAGCAGGCTGATTTTAGATTAAAACTACACCAAAGGTCATGGAAATACATTCAACAGCTGATAAAGTGTCTAACTCTGGACCAAATAGGTGAGATAATGATTGCAATGGGTGTGCCACCTGTGGCCTCTATTTCCTGATGTGCATCTTGAGCCACAGAAGCTTTTTCTGTCAGTGTTTTCAATACTTGTGTGATAGCAGCACACTCTGTCTTTACGGTGAGAAGAAATAGCCAAAATAGCACACAGGGTTTGCAACATCCTGACATTTTTAGGGTTGGGGTTGTAACTGCAGCTGTCAGTTTGACTTCTAGAAAGAGTTTCCTACGATGTTCTTGTGATTGTAAAGGTTTTAGTGTAATTCGAAAATGATAAGCAAGCTTTATGAAATAACTTTATATGTCAAGGCTTATCTAAACCACAGGTGAACCACACTGACAACCACAGATAACAAGTCCTCCTAGGAGTCACTGACTGCACCATTAATTTGCAAAGCGCAACCAGGTCAGTTTTCAAAGCCCTTCTGGGAAATTTTGCAGCACAAAGCAGGAAGTGGTCATTGTTTGCCAAGCTTTATTAAATGAAAGACAGTCAGACTTTGTCACAATATCAGATGACAGCAAAAGTAAATGTGTTTATATCAACTTTATATATTATTAAAGAGACTGTTTAACAATGCCAGCCTTGCATATTAAAAAGTCAAAATGCATGCTCTGCAACTAAACAGTTAAACAGATAATACATATTTGTGATAGTATAATAACATAGAAACACTCAGCTCATTAGTATCATGCTAGTGCTGTAGCAGGACCTACCAGTGTAAGATAAAGAGCTATTTCATGACAGTTTAAGCGTATATGTTTTTGATAATGGCATAAAAAAACGTGTGTTTACTCAACAGTGGTCACCTTTGTATTCTCTATTACCACAAACATTCCCTTAGTATATAATCAAGGTCTGTTTCTGTTGGCTTCGTGTCACTTTTGGCCAAAACACCAATGGTTTCTTTTCTTTGTCCATCCAGTAATTATGTATATGTTTAGAAAAGTTAATTTTTGTTTTTAGATAACAAATTTTATACCAGAATCAGTCATTTAATTAGCCTACAAGCTGAAATTATATAATAGTGTCTTCAATCTTGCACTTCTTAAGCTGTCAGTTGCTTTCCGGTTATCTTCAGCTGCCCTTGAAAAAAGCATTTAACCTCGTAACTACACCATGGGACGCTACTGAAGTGGAACACCCAAGCCGGCTTGTGATCTGGGTAAATAAGGTCAGGTCTGACTCTTGCCCTGCGGTACTGAAGGCAGGTTAAAGATATTTTTTTCCAGTTATAATATCGCAGATAACACAGATTGAAACAAGGACAGGCAGGTGAATTTGAGTAGGTTTATTAAAGCTGAAAAAACTTGGACTCTTGAAATCATGAAAAAATATATCATTTTGTTTCTCACATTGACAGCATATTTTCTAGTTTTAAGATAAATCTCTGTCTTTTTTGGTGCACGAGGAATGATGTTGTAACCTTCCTGTGTTTACCTGTAATCATGTAGCTGTGTAAGCAGAGGCTGCGGGTCTGCACTGGGTGATGTGGGCTCATAAGTGGAGTCATTAATGTCATTACGTAACATTAAGTTCCCGCTGCTGTTTCCTTTGGTCTGTGGGCAGCTTTTCTCCTGTCCTATCTGTTTATGCAGGGTAAATAGTGCCCTAGTTAGTCTGCTGTCCGTGTGCGTGTTTGAGTATTTCAGTAAAAGTGTGTGTTCACCTGTGCTTTAAAGAACTTTTCCTATGTGTGCCGTGTGTGTTTGTTTGTTTGTGTTGGCTCAGATAGACTAGAGGAGATGGAGCTTGACACAAGCAAACACTGCCTCTATACAGATGGACTTCAGAGTTAGACTTCACTATTAATATAAACAGGGTTATATTGTATTGTATTGTAAAATGTGATTTGCATCCATAGTATTTGTCTTTTCATTCTTTAAGACTATTTGTACACATGTAGTTTCAGAAGAGTGTTACATTAGTAAATTGTGTTGAGGATTTTATCCATGTTAGACCATGTTAAGATGTTGCCTCTCTGAACTTTTATAAAATCACAAAATAGTTACCCCAAACTAAACTTGTTAAAACAGGTATTTCAGTTTGCAGAGCAGGCATCATTGGAAACACATGACAATAATTAGGTCAGGATAAACCAGTGCAGAGGTGGGTTGCAAAGTGGCTTGCAGGGACAAGCTAAGGTCAGTTAAGTAGCACAAATTCAGCCCTTCTTCAGTCCTCCTCAGGCTTTTTAGATTTTTATTCACCCTCCACTTGCCAAGGTTAGGGAAAGGAAACCATGATGGGGAAGCTGTCACTGTTGTTACAGTTGTTACGGAAGATAGTTTCTCAGCAAGAAACTATTTATAAAGTGCATGAGAGAGAGGAAATGAAAAATGAAGACCAGGGAAGTGTGAGTTACCTGTTCCAAAGCTTTCAGGTTTCACACATATAAGGAGCAGTGCAAGGCTTTTTTTCTCTTGAAGCAATAAACTAAATGTATTTCATATCCTGTGTAGCTTCGGAAAGATTCTTACGGTGTGCTTTGTGGTCTTTCGACCCAACAGCTTCCTTAGTTAAAATAAAGTGTTGAAAGTGTTTTGTAAAAGTGTGAAATGACAGGCTTAAAACATAAAAGGCAGAGGGTGTGAAAGAGCGAGGGGGGGGGGGAGCAGATTCACATATAAAGACTGGAAGAGTTAAAAGCATTGAGTGAGTCCAATCACACTCTAAAAAGAACGATATTAATCATAGAAAATAACAAAAAATAAAGCCATTGCTTATGTGGATGCTAAGGATGACAGAGTTTTCTAAAACACAACATTCATCCTGTACTTACTGGTGTCAAAATACACATTTAGATACACAGATATCCAAATGCACGTCCAAACTAAGCAGGTGTCTGGTTTTTGTGGACGTGCGTTATGACACTGGGTTAAAGGAATGTCCCTAAACCAACACTCACTAACTACAAGAAGCTGTGTCATTCATTCACTACAGGTACGGCCACACACGGGTGATCAAAAGCACATTCTGTGGAGACTTGAAACTGATATTGGTGGCCGTGTAAAAAACTGTGTTTGTGGCTCAATACAGTGTGTAAACCTGACTTGTTTATGTAATGTTATCTGATTAGTGAACTTTGTCACTGTGGCTCTGTGTGGGGGTTTTATGCTCCAAACAACCATTAAAAAACAATCTGGCCTTGACCGGTTGACTTTGCTATTATAAACCTGCTTCTTATTACAGGGGGAGGGGAGAGTGAGAACAAAAGATCTTACCTGCATGTGAGTGTGATGCACTGTCAGTAGGAGTTGAATGCCTGCAAACAGACTGCAGTTTGCTGGATGTGAAACACTGAGCTCTGTGGTTAATGCATTGATCTGTACATTAGATATGAGTGATGCTAATGGGCCAAGGCAGTGCTGATTACTCCACACAGAAGCCAGTATAGCTGCTGAGTAGCCTTGTCAGTCCAGTGGTGGTAAAAGCACAAATGTCCTGTAATTTTTAGCAGGCTGCTGTTGTATTAGTTTGGCTGTGAATTATTTCACTATGAATTAAACATTCATAGTGTAAACTTTTCATAAAAATGTTTGCAACCAGCTGACAAAGCTGACTCTAATGTGGCATAAAAAGTTGCATTAAGTTCAGGTTTCTCTTTCTTTATCAGTAAATGAGATCCTCTGACTTTCCTTTGTTGCCACCAACAGGTTATCATTTTTCTTACAATAAAAAGCTATGAATATGTTTGCAAATGGACGAATATGCAAGGCTTTTATTCATTTATTGGTTTATTTTACTTGTGGATCAACCTTCCATCTCATCTTTGCACCCCGTGCAAACTTTTCAGTGTCCGACAATCAAAGGAGTGGAATCTTTAAAAGATCAAGCCTCGGCTCTTTTCACCAGTGGCAGTACACGTGCATGCCATGTAGGCCTACCTGTAGGTGTTTTGTGTGTGTAGTTCACACTCCGGGCACACACACGCTAAATCACAAACATTTTCCATATTCTACCGACCCTTGCACACACAAAGCATTTACGCACACACCCCCACACACACACACCGGCCTCCTCCTCCTCTTTCTCTCTCTATTTCTCTCTCTCGGTTTCTCACTTCCTCTCTCTCTTTCTCTCTGTCGGAGAGTGACTTAAACCGCACTGACAGCTCACAGCTCACGCTGGCTGCTGTGTGATCCACATATCGGATCTTTTTAGGATCGCGTGCGCCACCTTTACGCGCTCCTGTCTGGGCTGACAGGTTGGAAGGGTGCGCTGTTATTTGCCATCCTGTGGAAATCCAGTCCTCACAGAAAAGCTGGAGTTACCGTTAGCTTTGCTACTCCATTTAAACTCAAGGAGCACTTGCTTTAATGGAGCGAGGAAGACGTCTGCAAAAGTGAGTATTACCTACTCTGACCCAAGTTAAGTAGAGGTGTTATCCACTAGCTGCTCGTGGTTTGTAACGAGAGAAGAACACATACAATATATAGCAAGCTCGTCTCAGATATTGAACTGAGCCCAATATATGTAACCCATATAATATGATACGGTATAAAATTATGTGTTCTCCTTTAAATGCTTTCCTACCAGGAGCTATCTTTACGCGCCATGGTCCCCTCTTTCTGCGTATTGCATATTTTAAACCCGTATTGCATACAAGCTGCCCACGGGATGACAGGACAGCCTGTCTTGATGGGTGCTTGTCAGAGCAGGATACTTCTTAAGCAAATATACACCCGTGGTTTCCTTTTTTATATACATCAGGACCTCCAGCTTGTGGTTTGGTTTTCTACCAGAGTGGCTAGTGCAGCAGACAAACCTGCTGCAAGACCCAGACATTTATTTCAGCACTTGTCTGGTGCAAGGGTTGTAATTTCCCTGCTGTGCTGCCATTCTGCAGAAAGAAATGTGTGCCCGTGTGTGTTTGTATGTGCGTGTGCATGTGTGTATTTTCCAGTTGAAGCAGATTAAGGGTGTTAATTTTCAGCACTAGGGCCCCAGATATCTACTTAGTCCAAACTGTCTGTTGGTGAGTGAGAGTAAAGGAGGCTTTACACAGAGAGAGGTCAGGCTTTAAATGAGTGGGAGAGGGCTGGTTTTGTTTCATGAAATACTGACCAGATGCTGAATGAGAAATGCTCTGTAGCCCTCATAACCACAGTCCATGAAACCACAGTCCCTGTGCCCCTAAGCAAGCCATTATACCACTCTGTATTGTGGTGCAAGAAAGAGGCAGAAGCAGACAGGAGTGCTTGCAGACCAAGGTTTAAGCCTCGGTTCATGTGTATCATTCAGTTCGGATACATTTTCAAGAGCACGGCCAAGTGTAAGTTACCAGAGCCTCTGTGAGCCATAGACAGCCATCAAAGGAAGTTGTGACTGTTCTACTCACTGGATTTTAACCATACATTAACATTAGCAGCTCTGACACTGAAAGTGGTGACTTTCCGGCCTCCTAAGTGTTTGACCTTGATTTCTTACTGAGCGTGTGCTTCATGTAAAAATGAGTCAAAAATAAAACAATGAAAATATGATAGCTATGAAAGCCCTGCTAGTTCATATAACTGCAGCTGTCAGGCAATAAAAGATCATGGTGTATATTGCATAGCGGCAAATACAGTTTCCAGGAACTGAAGGACGAACCACTGGAGAGTTATTGCTCCTGTGTTTTAATTTAAATAGGTCATGATTACCCTGATCATGACCTGTTTCACCTAATCACCACCTGCACTACACATGAAACTAGCCAAAACTATATACTTTATTTATTTATTTTTCTTTGAAGCTTCATAGTGTTTTATAAAAAGATGCATAAATGTCTGTGAATAACTTTGCATTTTTATTTTTCTGGGGTTTTTTTTTTCAAAGCATGCAGTAAAAATAAAGTTGCTTTGCTCAAAACTTAAAACCATTAAAACAGTTTCAGGATAGGTGAGGATAAAGCCGACTAAAGTTGACTTGTCTGATGTATCAAGTGTGACATTCTATCTATGTGTGTGTGTGTGTGTGTGTGTGTGAGTGAGAGAGAGAGAGAGAGAGAGAGAGAGAGGGGGAGAGAGAGAGAGAAAGCAGGGGCATTTGAGTTTGCGGAAGGATCAAATGTCTGTCTCAACCACTTTACTGTAATTTGATTAGAATAGTGTGTCTGCTTCGCTAGTTGGGCGGGTATCGGTGAGTTTATCTGTCTGAGAACTGTTTTATAGTAACGGGAAAAAGAAAGTACACCCTTTCTCAGTTCTACGTTTTTTACATTTTGAGATATTATTACAAAAAAACACCTGGTACTTACCAAGTTCTAAGATTATTTAAATGCAACAAATGACATGTTACACTGTGTCATTACTTAACAAAATGAAGCCAAAATGCAGAAGCTGTGTGTGGAAAAACAAAGCACCCACCATCATTAAAAACCATGTAGAATCACCTTTAGGAGCGATAACTTGATGTAATCGTTTTCTGTATGACTCTGTTAGTCTTCTGTTGTTGTGAAGGAATTTTGGCCCACTTCTCTTCACAGCGTTGCTTCAGTTCATTGAGGTTTTGTGAGCATCCGTTTATGCACAACTTCTTAAGGTTCCACCACAGCATTTCAGTTAGGTTGACTAGGCCATTGCAGTGCCTTGGCTATTTTCTTTTCTAGCCATTCTCTTGTAGATTTGCTGCTGTGCTTGGATCATTGTCCCATTGCATGACCCAATTTCACCCAAGCTTTGGCTGCGTGACAGACGGCCTCACATTTGACTCGAGAATACTTTGGCAGGAGTTCACGGTTGACTCAGTGACTACAAAGTGCCCAGGTGCTGTGGCTGCACAACAAACCCAAACCATCACCCTTCCACCGCCGTGCTTGACATTTGGTATGAGGTGTTTTCACTGATACATGTGGTGCTTTTCACTGTGGGCAGACATCTCCACTTTAACCTTCTCAGTCCAAAGGGCATTGTTCCAGATCCAGAAGTGTTGTGCTGCCATTTTCAGAGAGAAAACTTTCTCCCTTTAATCCTTCCGAACAAACCACACTTGTTCAGTCTTTTTCATTTATTTTTTTTTAACTTGCACTGTCATGAACTTTAACATTTAACATGCTACATGAGGCCTTTAGAGTCTCACTGCATGTAGCTCTTGGGTTTTTTGCGGCTTCTCTAAGCATTTCACAGTCTGACATTGGGGGAAATTTGCTGGGACGTCCACTCCAGGGAACGACTATCTGGTAGCTATCTCGACTGTTTTCGACTTGTGAATAATCTTTCTTACTGCAGAATTTTGGACTTTGGAAAATTATGTTACAACCCTTCCCAGATTGTTACTACTGTTACACATGTGGCCACACCTGCTGATGATCAGTTGATCAAGTGCATTTAATTATGAGCACCTTTGAGACTACTTACCCTATTAATTCCTGTTTATTAGGAAAAGTACAAAATATCATACCTATTTCATATCACTGTCCTGAGCTGAAGTATGTGGGTGTCACAGTCTCTTTGTCTTGTATACGCCACACAGATTCCACTCTGTAAAAATCTGCAGCAATTCTGTAACATAAAACTCTGTAACAAGTTTAAATATTTCGGGGAGTGAAATTAAAACTGTTAGTGTTTTCCTCTGTGTTCTCTTGCTGTGACATGTTAATATGTGCTCTGTGATAAAGATCTGTTTACTGAGGTTTCATTAAATTAAAACTGAATACAGTTTTCTAATTTTTACAGAAGTTAAGTGGCTTAAAAGTTGCTGATATTAGCTGACAAAATACATATTTTTTCCCTAATAATCCTGCTTGTTTCCTTTTTTTCAGATGTTGATTCTTCAGTGGCAGTTTCAGGGTGGTTGCTAGCCATCTGTCGAGACTAACATGGAACGAGAGGGCTCATTTAGAAGGTAAGCATACACACACACACACACACACACACACACACGCGCGGACACACACTCTTCACCAGCAATTCCTATTCACTACACAGAGTTCCATTTTTTCCATCCTTTGTGACACACAAATGTCGATCAAAGTGAAAAACACACACACACAGACACACATTCCTGAGTGACCTCATTCATGCTTTCACTCATTCAAACGTCCCCATTGTTTAGTAATCAGAGGGCAGCTATTTGTCTTTAAGCTCGTCCTGTTGATTCAGCGCCAAAAAAAAGTTTTTTACTTCCAAGTTATGTCGGCATCCTTTCGTTTATAAAGTAAATACCTTTTTCCATTAGAACAATAGACACCATGTGTAGTTAAGTTGTTATTGTGAACCTCACTATTGTGTTTTATCTTCTGCATCATCCATTTTTCAAGCTTTTGGCTCAAGTATGTGTAGATTCAATTTCGCTCTTTCAGAGGTGCAGCTCTGAACTTAAACTTAAAAAGTCGTCCTGACTTTGACATGAACTCTGCACAAGGATGTGTGCTGTCTTTTTGCACGTGTGACTGAGCCCAGGGCTCCAGTTTCTCGCTCTGACCCATTTATGCAGAGCTGAACTAAGATTCAGGTTGACAGATGGACCAACAGCAACTATACCTTCCATCTCCTTTTCCTTATTTATTTATACTTGGCTCAGATTTTCCATTCCTTTTTTTCTCGTGAGCTTTCGCACTTTCTTAAAATTCTTTTCATATCAATGTGTCCGCTGATTACCGATCATTCAGTATGAAGAATACCAAAAATACTGAAGGTTCAATATTAAATAAATAGAGTCATTAGTCTGTATTTACAGCTTGACTACAGCTTCTCCCACACTCTGGGAGGCGAGTGGAAGGTAAAGTGAAATCTGTGTCACCTTTAAATCCTTCCTCTGCCTCTTGGCACCATTCGAACCTCAAAGGGTTCCTTTGTTCGCCTGACACAAAAGCTCACAGGGTCACATGCTGACCAACTGGCACAGACTGGCAAAGGGAGAAAAAGAAGGAGAGCGGTAAAGTGGGAGAGAGGAGTGGGTAGAGAAGAGCACAAAGAGTGACGTGGGAGAGAGGGAAAGTGAAAAGGATATGAGAAGAGACAGGCCTTGTTTTATCTCACAGTCATGGAGTGGGGATATGTGGTACCTTTTCAGTTGCTAGAGTAAGTACAATACCTGCAAGTATATTTGAGGTTTTTCATATTTGCTAAACATGAAAGATTTTTTTCTTTTGCTGGACATTAAAAAACACAGTATTGTAGTAGTTATGTATACTGCAAACACATCTTAATGTGACTGCCATTTAAAGGTGTTTTTTAAATTTTTGATTCACCTGTAAATTCAGAAGTGACTGAGTAAATGTTTGATAGACATTACCCAAAAATGGACACGTGCACTTTGTTTGTTTGTTGAGTTTCCTGTGGGTTAATTTACTAGAGTTTCAGTATAATTAAAATCCAAATATTAACACTTTAATTTGCAGAAAAAGACTCAGAGCACTCTTACTATCTCTAAAGCGCCTTTTCCTCTTCATCTACCTCTTTGTACACTCCTCCCACCCTTCTTTTATCTTTGTAATGTCTGTGGTTTCAATCTCTGCTTCTTCTTCTTCTTCTTTTTTTTTTTTACTGTCGACGTGCTTTGTTTGCTTTTTCTGCACCTGATCCAGCATGTGTTATATACCTTTATCCACACCCTGTTTCTTACTCTCTTCTTGAGCTTCTTACTCTCAGGTCCTTCCCCACTCTGTTCTCCCTCTTTATTTTTATCCTTCTGTTTGACTGGTGCCCATCTCTTTGCTCATTGTTTGAAAAGCAGTATCGTTCCCAGGCTAGTGTAAACATTAACAGATGGCTAATAAAAAGCAATCACCTGTTATTAAATGCTAATTTTGAAAGCCATCAAAATCTGGAAAATGACTGAAGTGTATTTGCACAGCAGCTGATACTTTCATATTTTCCCCCTTTGTGTAGCAAAGTAACATTTTACAGTATAACAGCTTTTAATTTGCATATGCCAAAATGAAGATCATACATGTGTTTGTATTTGTAATATGTAGCTGCTACATATTCAGTCCAGTCATTGTACCTGGCTATTTTCAGAGGATTGTTTTTATTAAGCTTCTTAACAAAGTATGATCTATAAAGTATTCAAGCATAAAAAATAGTCTAACTTAAAGGATGAACCAGTGTTGGGTCTATATATAACAGGTGTATTAGCAAAGAACCAATTTTAAATGACATCTTTAGGCACTTTTTTACTAACAGCTTGACACACAAGCATATAATTCGGTTCAATTTCTTTAATGAATCTACAAAAAAAGGCTAAATATGACACAGTTTGACAGGCATAAAATAATATTCCATAGTATTCCCAAACACCTGGTAGCTGAAAACATATCTTGGCACAGTGTGCAGTGTCTCCTGAGGAAACAGGACAAATGGATGGTGAAAGACAAAGTGGCAGGCCTAAAACGTATCTACAGTCGATGAACTGTACTTGAAAGTAATGTCCTTAAAAAATTAGAAAAAAAAATGACGTGACACAGGAGCTGAGCAATGACCTTTCAGTTGATCTGTCTGCAATTCACTGAAACCTCATCAGAAATGTTCTCATGTAAAGGTTGGCTGTAAAGAAGCCATTCTTCTGGAAGGGCTAGGGGAAAAGGCTGAGGAATGCCAAATTGCACAAGAACTGGACTGAAAATCAGTTTGACATTTTTGGTGGAGGTGGTTAGGAGCGAGGTACAACAGTGATTGTCTACATCCAGCTGCAAAACACGGTGGAAGCTCTGTCATGATTTGGGGATGCATTTCAGCTAGCGGTGTTGGAGATGATGTCAAAGCTGATGGAATTATGAACGAAGAAAAGTACCATCGGATTTTGATCCAACATGTAATACCACCTGGAAAATTGGCAACAGTTCTTTGGCACAATGGTGATTGCAAACACACTGCAAATGCAGTAAAAGCAAACCTGGACAGGAAAACACACAAGGGAACATTTTTGGTCATGGACTGGCCTCCCCAGAGCCCGGACCTCAACATTATTGAAGCAATCTGGCATCATCCTGACAGAGAATAGAGAAAAAGGCAGCCAGAGAAAAGCTTTGAATATCCTTCAGGAAATCTGGAGAACTTTTTCTTGTAGAGAGATTACAAGAAATCTTTCCTAAGAGAGTTCACACCAAATATTGACTTCCAGGCTTGTTAGAATTGTACAAACCTAAATACCGTATATCCATAAATGGTTGCACATTCAAGTGCAATAAATTGCTGTACCTATTTCCCATGTTTCCAGCAATATTTAAGGAAATGAAATGAATTCATTTAGATGACCTTTACAAATAAGGCTTTTCACATCATCTTTTCCAGTACACGTAAGAAATGAAAGTTGGTGCTTATAAGCATTTTCTCTTTCTTCCTATTGGCTTTCAAGGAGCCTCCATAACAAACTGAGGTTGGGGACCGGCTCGTCCTCCAGTCTGACTGACCTCTCCCAGGCAAAAACCCCAACAGGAGGTGGGGAGAAGGGAGGAACAGAGGAGAGCAGCAGAGACAAAGGGACCCAGCAGAGGAGGGCCGGGGCTAACGCCACCTGGAACAGGTTAGCCCTGTCTATTATAAACAATGCCAGTTTATATTTTAGTGAATACTTTATTTTGTAAATGGATAAGCCATCACAAATTTTTACATGAACAAGTGCTTGTGCGTGTATTTCCTTTACTAGTGGGAAGCTCTGTCAGTGCTGTTGTCCATGCTATGAATAGGACACTCTCCTTTCACATACACATGAAAATACATATACGCACATGGACAACAGCTCTTTCTGCCTGCCTTCTTCCCTCAGGGTCCATCACTACCACACTTTATTTCCATCCATCCATCCCTTCCTCACTCCCTCCTCCTTTTTTCCCATTCTGCCTAGCAGGTTTCTTTTTTCTTTGGATTTCTTTCTTCTCACTCTTTTGTATGGTTGTTTCTAATTGTGTTCCTGCTTTATTCAACATAAACAGCACAGAGTAGAAAGCAAGAGCTGTCAGTTTGCTGGGTGGCTGTAAGGCTATGTGAACAAATTAAACTGGACGCAAACCTTCAGTCAAAAAAGTTCATGCCCGTCTCACTGTAGTATGTTTTACCTTTCCGATGGCCTTCCTTTGGTAAAGAAACCTTTTCAAAGTTTATTTTTAACCAGTTCTTTTGAGGTGGCTTCAAGAGCTCACCGACTGTTCAAACGGCACAATTAAAATAAAAATAAATGCATGTATGTGTGTCACTCTTTCTAAATGCTTTTCGCCTCTCCGTGTGTTTATTTCTAGCATCCACAACGCAGTAATCTCAGTTTTTCAGAGGAAGGATCTGGGAGAAAATGAACTCTACAATCTGAATGAAGGTGTCAGGTTAGCTGTCTAGTTTTATGTCTCTTGCTGACCTTTACACCAGCACCCTGAACTTTTACCCTCAGCTGGTTTGTATTTTAGAATATTTGATTAAATTATCACTGCTAAAGCTGTGATTTCCCATCTTACCTTACTGCACCAGAATATTTCTTACTTGAAACATATATAAACATGCTTACAAGTTAACACAGGCATGTTATACTGTTCATAATTTGGATTTACCTTAAAATTGCTTTAAAGAAGAGACACTGTATCCTTGGATGGAAATGCAGCATCTGTCATTTTAGTGTATTTAATCACACAGTGTTTGTTCTTTGAGCTGCTGATGTTCAATCATCATACTGAGCCAGTGTTAGCCTTTGCTAACTGTGGAAAGTTTTATTGAAATTTCCAGATGTTATGTATGCAGTGTGAGCAGCATCATTTCTCATTTCCTGAGTCTGATGCTCTGTAAACACAGCATTCTGCAAGCTCATTACATCTGGTTCATTTCCAAGGAGGTATCGCTGATGATGTGTGACTGTAAGCATATCGCTTCATGTCCAGTATCCACTCATGTGCTGTTATTATAACCATTGCAGGCAACTGCTGAAGACTGAGCTGGGCTCCTTCTTTACTGAGTACCTTCAGAACCAGCTGCTCACCAAAGGAATGGTCATTCTGAGGGACAAGATTCGCTTCTATGAAGGTAAACACAACTTATTGAGAAAATAGACAGAAAGTGGAAAGTATATACAGAGTGAGAAATGTGAACCTTTATTTGTATGATGGTATATCATGTTTTGAATAAAGAAATGGCTGCTAGAGACTGATGTTTAAACAGTTTGATTACTAGCTTAAAATTTAGACATAAAAGGGTAAAAATAACATCCAGTTGTCCCTTTAACCTTATAAAATATTTCTTTAAAGCTGTGAGATGTCAGAGCAAATTTACATGGATAAAATCTCTAAATATGCAAGTTTGTAAGTTTTTAGTTTGGATAAGAATGGCACAAACACAGGTTTTCAGGGAAATTGAAAAAAAAAGCATCCAATAAAAGAGTTACAGCCTCTGTAGGCTTCATATTAAATGTTAAAGTTCATCACGGTATGATTTGTTTGGAAGGATTGCCAGGAAAAAGTCTCTTGGTAGCACAGCTTAGGTTTGCAAAGTTGTATCTGAACACACTTTTACGTGGTCTTGGTCTTGTCTTGGTCTCGACGGACTTTGGTCTTGGTCTTGTCTTGGTCTCAGATCCCTCAGTCTTGCCTTGGTCTCGCTGTCTCGGTCTTGCCGTCTCAGATCGACATAGCGGTCGGGAGATTTGGAGTCAACAGTATCCATGACACACAACGTAACGTTCAATAATGTGTCATGTGCAAAAGGCCATGACAGTACCGTCATGTCAGTTTTCAACAGCACACAAAAGTTAAGAAAGCCTTTTCTGTCTCGGTCTCGTCTCGACTTTGTCTTGGTCTTGGTTTAGGCGGTCTTGACTACAAGTCTACGGAGCATATCAGCACAAACACATCATACCGACTGTGAAGCACGGTGATGGAGGGGTGATGATTTGGGCTTGTTTTGGAGCCACAGGACCAGGAGTTGACCATTAACTCCTCTGTATACCAAAGTATTCTAGAGTCAAATGTGAGGCCAACTGTTCAACAAACAGCTAAAGCTTAGACAAAAGTGGGTCATGGAATGATCCCGAGTACAGCAACAAATCTGCAACAGATTGGCTGAAAAAGAAAAGAATCAAATTGTTGCAATGATCCACTGAAAGCCCTTTTTTAAAAAAACATTTTATTTATTTTTAATAACTTTTTTTTTCATATGACTCTATAGCTCTGATATATCAGTGCCAATTACCAGGGAGAAACTGAACAAAAGAGCAAGTTCAGAAATATTAAGCTAAAAATTGCAAAAATGTGTATTAGCTGGACGTTTAACACCACCTGTACCTGCTTCTCAAGTAAATTGTGTATCCTTCATTTTAATGGAAAAAAAAACAACCTTTCGTGTCATCTAGGTTACTTGTTTATTTGCAGAGAAATTTTTTCACCATGAAAAAAAAAAATTCTACATCAAAATTCTTTGCTGAGTCTTTAGTTTCAACTCCTTTGTTCATAGCCGACAAAGCCTTCTGGCTTTGATGAGGTGTTCACACTACCAGTAGTTTGTTTCAGGGGAAGTCCGAGATTAGTGTTTTATCTTAACATGACACAAGTCTAGTCTCTAATGGTTTCAAACAGGGCCAAATAATAACTTACTAAAGAAATTTCTAGATGCAGAGGTAACTGCATTAGTTAAATATTACTTTGACTGGTAAGATCATGCCATTTTTCTGCACAAGGACACACAGAAACACACACTGATGCACGCACACAGGTAGAGTGAGAGAAAGGTATTTTGTACTGTGGTAAATGTGTGACCTTTATTTGAAACACTGCTGAATTGATATAACGCACGCACTCTGATGGTGAAAGATTTGTGTGACAGAACCGTCATCACAAAACCAGACAGGAAGCGATCTGTTACGTCAATTAGTAAGAAGGTTTGCATGTGTGTGTGTGTGTGTGTGTGTGTGTGTGTGTGTGTGTGTGTGCATGCATATGCAGAAAAATGTCCCACTAGAAATAAAAGAACAAAGCTGTAAAGTTGCTATCGGGATTATCAGATCTGTTTTTTATAGGTCAATAAGTATTTTTGCAATGACACATTTTTTTGATCTTGCCTCTGCACTCTGCCCTTGTGTCAAACAATGAAGCCGTGATTATAGTTCAAACATTGAGTTTGAATTCAAGGAATTCAACAACAGTATTACATTAACTATTTGGAAACTACAGCCACTTTTATGCATAGTCCTTTAAGGATGCTTTCCACAATCCCAATATCTAGTTTACTGCATCAGTCTTGATACTTTTATAACTGATCTGCCTGGTTGTATCGCAGGTCAGAAGTTGTTGGATTCTCTGGCTGACACGTGGGACTTCTTCTTCTGTGACGTTCTGTCCATGCTGCAGGCCATCTTCTATCCTGTACAGGTACACATTCTTGCAAACAAATACTCCAAATAAAGGCCTTCATCACATTGAAACATGTGTATATGTCATCAGGGAAAGGAGCCATCAGTCCGTCAGCTGGCTCTTCTTCACTTCAGGAACACCATCACCCTCAACCTTAAACTGGACGAGGCACTCTCTCGGCCACGAGCCCGAGTTCCTCCCTCCATCATACAGATGCTACTAATACTACAGGTGAGCACACACTTTTGTCGTCTGCCTCTCCCATCCTCTTCGTCTAATAATCTCTCGTGCTATCTCTTATATCAGTGTGCACCATTTAACACTGACATCCATGACTTGATGACTGTGACATGAGTGAACAGGGTAAATGGCAACAGATGGAGAAAGAGGAGCAGAGGGTAGAAAAAGTTGTTGCTAAGGGATCCCACAGGAAGTAATCTCAGTGTGAACACAGAGCACGGTTGTCTTCCCATGACCATTCAGGACCCTCTGCACCCTGTTTGTCTGTGCGAATTATGAGTATTTATGCTATCATTAAAGGCCGTGACAACTTCACAGGAGCTTTATTAGACCTCTGTACCCCTTAGTTCAGTTGATGTAAATTGTGGTGGAGGCAAAGAGTTGCTTGTCCATTTCTTCACATTTTTTAAAAGTTTTTCCAATAATTTATAATAATGTACTTATATATTTTAGTTCAGTTTGTTACATTTTATATTTGATGCCCTACAGTAACTTCTTATAGAGTTTGCAGAGACCTAAACAGCACAGACACCACTTGGCACCAGGTGAGGCAGGGGTCCTAGGTCACTGTGGTGACTATAGCAGTGGTACACCCAGAAAGTCCATTCTGTTCATCTGAAGTTTTTATTTTACTGAAACTGACTGACTGATGACTGAGCATGGATGAAGATATAACAGTGGCAATGTCAGTTGGAGAGATCTGATCTGCTTATGGGGCCACATGAAAACAACAAAAGCCTCTAAATAATAATGTAGGGGAGCTTTGCTTCTGGAAGTGAAAAAAAATAATTTAAAAAAAGAGGTAGAGGAGAAAAAATAAGAGCACGGTAAGCAGAGCAGATAATAGCAATGAAAAATACAATGATGCATAACTAAATGATGCTAGTGTTGTCTTAAATGTAAGGGAGAGACACGTGAATAATGTGACTTCCACTAGCGTCACATTATTTCTTTTTGTATAGTTTGATGTTTAATATTAGTTAACTTAGCAGGCAGAGTGGTGTAGTGTGTGAGTTTAAGCTGACACATTAAGCTGAGTTTAATGTGGGAGCTTGTCATGTTAGCATAGCTGGCAGGATGAAAGCACATAGAAGCTAGTTGTTACAATAATAGCACTTTATAACCAGTCAGTTTGGTCTTGTCCATTGTTACATAAATGCAATGGTTTCTTCCATTTCTAGAGTAATAATAGTAATTGAAATTTTATAGGACTGTTGTTGGTGGTGTCACGCTGTTTGGAGAGGCCGTGTGAACCCCTAACAGACTCCAACATTAGCCACTAATAGTCTCTTTCATGTGGTCTTGCAGCACGGTGGTGGGGACTCTGCGTAGTGCTCCACTTTTTTTTCCTAGCTCAGTGTAAATGTCACTTATTTTACAGCCACAAGCGACCATATTTAAACTAGAGGTTGGAACAGTAAGTTATCTGCTAAGGCAATGTCACGGTCCGCGGGCAGACCAAGTGGAATGAGTGAGGTGGACCCAGGTACAGACACAGATGAGGAGCCAAACTGAGCTTAACGAAAAGTGAGCCTTTATTTTGGGGCTGACACTCACAGACAAGAAGCAAGGCAAAATCAGGGAAAATCTAAACTTAAACTGGGAAACTATAACTAAGACTTTCACTATGACTTTTCACTAGGACTTGACAATGAAAACTATGACAGGATGTGGGGTAGGTAGCACAGACGACGCGACAATGAACAAAGGGAGACGGAGGACTTAAATACACACATGAGGTGATCAGGAGAAGTGAAGACACATGAGGACACAGCTAACTCGAATGAAACATAATGACAACACAGGGGAGAGCAACACTGGACACACTAACATGAGACACGGACCTTCAAGGTAAAACAGGAAACATGACAGGCACAGACTAGACACTGAACTAAACCTAAGAACAAAACTCTTAACTAGAATAACACTGAAACTTAGGATTATAATGTTCAAAACAGGACAACTAAAGACTTAGAAAATAAACCATAAAATAGAAAAAACACCAAAATACAAGAAACTGAAAATGCTGGGTCAAAATGACCCAGAACCATGACAGGCAAGCGTGCTTGGTTACACCCTTATCGACTATTTAGTGCTAACAGGCTGATAAATTACATGAATTTGACTAACTATAACTGCAACTTAAACTTCTTTTGACTTTAAGTGAGAGTGAATCAAAAACAGTGCCTTTGATAAAGGCACTGTTTTTGTCCAAGGTTTGGACTCCTTCTGACATTTCTTTGGAGGTAGAGGAACACCAAAGTAATTGCTTAAAGGAGCTTGCTTCTTCGACATATTTAAGAGTTCTAAACAAATGTCTGTCCTCCTCCAGAAAATCTTATGTACGCAAACGCGCGTTGCAACTTCTTATCTGGTGCACGTCTTTTATTTTGAAAGCGCATGCGCACCTGCGGACCACTTATGTGCACCCCTGTTAATAGACCTCCTATGGCACATATTTAAACCAGCCACACTTTAAACTTTAACAACATCTAAATTATTTTTTTAAGTCATACATCATAGAGTTGATATGAGAAGAGGATTTGGTAAAGCATTTAATTGTACCAGACTGTAAATGTGCTTTTTAATGCTGCTATGTCGTGCTAACATGCTAACATACTAGTCTGGGGATTGATTCACATTTGGAGCGTTGCAGTGCTTCTCAAGTAGGCCCAGAAAATATGGGTGTTTCTTGCAACTGAGGTAGCCATGTGAGCTTTCTTCTTCTGTCACCCATTGGTTTTTATTTTACTTTGTCTCTTCTTCATAACTTAACAATGTTTCATCAGCCTGTAAAAAATAGTTCAAAGGAAATCAGCTAAAAACAGTCCCCTTGATTACACACATAGATCAAAGTGTCAAAGAGTGACTAATTCTCTAATTCTCAGAAGGATACAGAGGAGAGCAGATGAATACCATGAAAAATGTAGGTGTTGCTTAAGTAACAACAGCTGTGGTACTTTCTCTGAATTTCAACATGGTTGGAATATGTTAAAAATAAGTAAAATAGAATAAAATAAGACTAGTGTGTGGGTCATTTTTAGATATTTTACCCATCTACCAAACCTTTTAACTTAAAAGCACTTGGTACAGAGATTCCTGAGAGGTACTAGTCACGGATAAGCTGTGGTCCTGGTAGTTCATGACAGTGGGTTTACTCAGTTTTGTAGAGAATGCAGAATGGGGTTGTTTCTGTTTGGTTTAGCTTGGACATTATTATGATGACTAATTGACCCAAATCTGGTCCTTCCAGATTCAGACTGAGAGGGCAAGACAAGACGAAAATAGAAAGCACAATTTATTTATTCCCTTCTTTTATTCATTGTGCACAGATATACTGCAGAGTTATTTTAGTTTGCACACAGCGAATATCAACAGAGAGCAAAGCGGGAGAAAAAGATGACAGGTAGACCCAAAGAAGGAAGGAAGTAGGGCAGCTAAGAAAAAGGCTGTGTGTAAGAGAGGTAAAATTTGGCACTGAAACAGTGCAGTTTTTGCTAATTCCTCAATTCATCTGTTTGTAATTTCCCTTTCATTCTGTTAAGCCTCTGTGACGCCAGTTCACTGAAGTCTGTGCTATTTATGTGGTTTGTTTCTGTGCTGTGGTTTTCGTGCATGGGCTTAACAATTTAGAATATTGAAACTTCACTGATCTATCCCTTGTCATTTCGAGATATTGCAGTGAGGTCTGGAGCCACATGTGTCTCATGTGTTTCATGAACTATGTTGTGGAAGTAAATTTGAACTACATCCAACTGTAGAGCATGGGGTGGCTTTAACTGAACAGAAACACAAAATCTGAAACTTTCAAACAGCAGAAGTACTTTTGTGTTAAAGATGATTTATATCTGTGGCTCAAATGACTGTGTGGTGTAAAAGATCCGCTGTGCAGTTCCTCTCCGCTCGAACTTTCTTTTAGCTCATTGTTTTCACTACCATCAAGGTCATCATAATACAGATTTTCAACTATTTAACCGTTCAGCTATAACAAAAAGCCCACTGAACACTATCTGACCAGCATCAAATAGCAGACACTCTAGCTACAACAATAGCAACAACAGCTACTTATTAAAGCAGCTGTTGGGCCTGGTGAAGCACTTAGCTGCTCAAAAGCCACAAACATCCAGATCTAAAAGGAGAGGGAATATCTGTGGCGAAAAACTTTAGATTCCTTCCCAATTCTTAAATTGATCTGAATACAACCTTAGATGAAATACAGCTCATGACAAATTACACCATGCCAGCATTTACTTAATCCCAAAAAGCGGAAGCGGTGTGTGAAAGACTAAGCTCACCGCATGATTCAGTAGCTTGTAGACATTTGGCAGCAATAAACAAATAATTTCCCTGGAGGAACTTTGGCCCACTCTTCTTTACAATGTTGCTTCAGTTCATTGAAGTTTGCATTTGTTTATGCATGGCCCTGTTAAGGTACCACCGCGGCATTTCAGCCAGGTTGAGGTATTGACTTTAACTGGATCACTGTAACATCTTGATTCTTTTCTTTTTTAGCCATTGTTGCGCATTATAACCAAACATCTCCACTTTGTTCTCGTCTGTCCAAAGGGCATCGTTCAAGAAGTCTTGTGATTAGATGCAACTTTGCAAACCTAAACCATGTTGCCCTGTTCTTTGTAGTGAGAAGAGGGCTGCTCCCTTTTGGAGTGAGGATGGTATATATCTGTTTGTGTACTGTATTTTTCAGACCATAAAGTGCACCAGATTATAAGGCGCACTGTCGATGAACGCGGTCTGTTTTCATACATAAGGCGCACAGGATTATAAGGCACATTAAGCAAAACAAAACAGTCTGATAAGTCAAACTTTACTCAACTCATTCTTCTTGCTTCCTCCACTTCTGTACCATTGATTCATTAATGTTGAATTGTCTCGCAGCTGCTCTATTCCCATGTTGTTGCAGTATATTAATGACTAATATCGTACTGTGGATGGATTATCTCAGTTGTTCTCCTGACTGAAGTTTGGTCCGTTTACAGCATCCTGCGTTGCGATTGCATTTGTCCCTAACCATCGGGAACTGTCCCATTAACTTTTATCAGTGGAAAATAGTTAGCATTCATCCTCCAGCTTCACTGTTTATATTATGCTAACATAGCCATGTCGCTAGCGATCACATCCTTATATACCAGCTAGCCCAACTACAGTAACCCGACAAAAGTCACTGCTTGTTTACTTTTTTTTGTCTTCCTTTATGTTGGAAGTGATAGCAGAGCTGTACGTTTTAATTTTTTCAGAAATCTGTCAGTCAGAACATGCTATATCATGTTTAGGTGGAAACTAGCGAGCTTCCTGCTAACTTCTAACTCCGTTAAATTTAATAAATTCTGTTTTGATGGATGCCTGGGTATTAAACTTAATTGTTACACCTGGTAAAGCAGCAACACTGACCATTTTATTAAAGATGAAAGAATCTAGACAGTTTTTGACTCTCAGTGATGCTACAGTGTCCGTTTGACTTTGGGACCTGAAGCAGACGGAGTTTTGGACCCAGATACTCTGGCACAGTGTTGCCAACTCCTCAGTAAGGAAAATCGCAATTGGCTGTCCTAAAAGTCGCTAGAAGTCGCTAAAAAAAAGTTGAAGAGTAAAAGTTGAGAGTAAAAGCATACCCGCTTTCACGTCTTTTTTAGCGACTTTCTTTAGAAAAAAAGTCGCTAGGGGGTCTGAAAACTCGCTAAATATAGCGACAAAGTCGCTAAGTTGGCAACACTGACTCTGGCAGCTCTTGACTACGGCAGCTGTAATGCTCCGGCAATCCATCAAGCGATGCGGCTTCGTAGTTTACCAAAGTGGTACTAAAACATTTTTTGACAGATTTTTGAGCGCAGTGTACCGCATAAAATGTGATTATGTGATAGATGTGATTATTTTCTTATATCTGATGAACATTTTTAAGTTGAATCCAAAAGTTGCATAACCTTGGTATTAATTTATATTAGAAGAGTAAGATTAAGCCAGCCGTATGGTTTTGTTTTATCTGTCTCTCTCTATATTGAGCCAGGTTGCTGACGTTCTTCTTATCTGAGCATGGTTATACAGTGGGATGCAAAAGTTTGGGCAACCTTGTTAATAGTCGTTATTTTCCTGTATAAAATGTCAGTTAAATATATCATATAGGAGACACACACAGTGATATTTGAGAAGTGAAATGAAGTTTATTGGATTTACAGAAAGTGTGCAACAATTGTTCAAACAAAATCAGGCAGGTGCATACATTTGGGCACCACAGAAAAAGGAATGAAATCAATATTTAGTAGATCCGCCTTTTGCAGAAATTACAGCCTCTAAACGCTTCCTGTAGGTTCCAGTGAGAGTCTGGATTGTGGTTGAAGGTATTTTGGACCATTCCTCTTTACAAAACATCTCTAGTTCATTCAGGTTTGATGGCTTCCGAGCATGGACAGCTCTCTTTAACTCACACCACAGATTTTCAATAATATTCAGGTCTGGTGACTGAGATGGCCATTCCAGAACGTTGTACTTGTTCCTCTACATGAATGCCTTAGTGGATTTTGAGCAGTGTTTCGGGTCGTTGTCTTGTTGAAAGATCCAGCCCCGGCGCAGCTTCAGCTTTGTCACTGATTCCTGGACATTGGTCTCCAGAATCTGCTGATACTGAGTGGAATCCATGTGTCCCTCAACTTTGACAAGATTCCCAGTCCTCGCACTGGCCACACAGCCCCACAGCATGATGGAACCACCACCATATTTTACTGTAGGTAGCAGGTGTTTTTCTTGGAATGCTGTGTTCTTTTTCCTTCATGCATAATGCCCCTTGTTATGCCCAAATAACTCAATTTTAGTTTCATCAATCGACAGCACCTTATTCCAGAATGAAGCTGGCTTGTCCAAATGTGCTTTAGCATACCTCAAGCGGCTCTGTTTGTGCTGTGGGTGGAGAAAAGGCTTCCTCTGCATCACTCTCGCATACAGCATCTCCTTGTGTAAAGTGCACCGAATGGTTGAACGATGCTCAGTGACTCCATCTGCTGCAAGATCATGTTGCAGGTCTTTGGTGCTGGTCTGTGGGTTGACTCTGACTGTTCTCACCATTCATCGCTTCTGTCTATCCGAGATTTTTCTTGGTCTGCCTCTTTGAGCCTTAACTTGAACTGAGCCTGTGGTCTTCCATTTTCTCAGTATGTTCCTAACTGTGGAAACAGACAGCTTAAATCTCTGAGACAGCTTTCTGTATCCTTCCCCTAAACCATGATGGTGAACAATCTTTGTCTTCAGGTCATTTGAGAGTTGTTTTGAGACCCCCATGTTGCTACTCTTCAAAGAAAATTAAAAGAGGAGGGAAACTTACAATTGACCCCCTTAAATACTCTTTCTCATTACTGGATTCACCTGTGTATGTAGGTCAGGGGTCACTGAGCTTACCAAGCCAATTTGAATTCCAATAATTAGTTCTAAAGGTTTTGGAATCAATAAAATGACAACAGTGCCCAAATTTATGCACCTGCCTGATTTTGTTTAAACAATTATTTCACACTTTCTGTAAATCCAATAAACTTCATTTCACTTCTCAAATATCACTGTGTGTGTCTCCTATATGATATATTTAACTGACATTTTTTATTGTAACAATCAATGATTTATACAAGAAAATAATGACTATTAACAAGGTTGCCCAAACTTTTTCATCCCACTGTATATGTTTATACAAGGCTAACATTCACACCAAATTGATTCTGCTATATTTAATGTGTTCTTTTTGGCCTAGTCTCTAAAGACATACCGTGATAGTCTACATGCCGTGTTTTAAACTGAAAAAAGGTTTATCAGAGATCTTTCACAGTAAGTGGTAGAGTGTTTGATAAAATCACAGAAAGCCAAATAGAGAACTTTCTCTTTCCCCAGTTTTTTTTCTTTTTTCGCTGCTTCTAAAGTTTCCATTAGTGCCAGCCAACACACTGCAATTACCAGCTAAGACAAACTTGTGTTTTTTATGTGTATGTTTGTGTTCCTTTGATCCAGGGTGTCCATGAGTCTAAAGGTGTAACAGATGATTACCTGCGCCTTGAAGCGCTAATACAGAAGGTGGTCTCTCCTTACCTCGGCACTCATGGCTTATATTCCAGGGATGAATCCTCCAGTATGCACTGTTCTTCCTGTCTGTTGGGTAAGTGTGTACTTGAAAAAACTCACAAATTCCATTTTAATTCAGGCTTTCTGTGGTTTTTGCGGAATGTTTGGAATTCTAAACTAATAAGGTTTCTCTTTCTGCTTCTCTCTTTTGTCCTTGTTAGAAAAACGCCTACAGTACTCCTGGTCCTCCAGACTAAGCAGTTCTCCTGTTGTCAAAAACCCAGTGGTCCGCTCTAAGAGCTACAATGTTCCCATGCTAACCCCTGTAGTAGAGTATGACATAGATTCCTCCACAGGGAGCGGCACAGGCATCAGGCGGCATTCGGTATGTGAGATGACGTCTTGCGTGGAGGAAAGCATCCCTAAGACAAAGTCCACCACAAGTGCCCCTGACAACAGTAACACCAGCACTTCGAGCCTCGCCAATCACTCCTCAGCTTCCACCACCTCTGCTTCACTTTCAGGTAGGACTATATGGCTAGAGTTAATGAATCCCTTTATAAAAAGACAGTGGAGCTCAAAAGTAAATATACGTGTTTTTCCTCAGCTGTGCAGCGCTATTCATCTGTCTAAATTATAGATGAGTACATATGAAAAAAACTCCACAACCCAACCAAAGTTTGGGATTTTTTTTCATGATTTCCTGAAAGATTTCTTGACTTGGATAAGTGGAAGATGCATGGATGGATCAGTGGTTCCTTGACAGAGACTGACAGTTTTTTACATTTATTTCTGACAGATTAAAAATAAGTGTTAGTGTTTTCCAATGCATTAATACAAGTGATATTTACCTTTTAAATTAGGTAAAAAAATAATAATTAATTAATACATACATTTTGATTCTTACTAAACTAGGAGTAATACTTCTTCTGCACAAAAAATATCACAAAACTGAATGGATTTTGGTTTTGAAGTAGAGCAACATTTTAATTTATCGGGTTAACCAGATTAGCCAGAATCCAAGATGTAAGTGAGAGATAAGTTTTCAAGAATGCAGGCAGAGTGGAGATTTCAGGCCATAATGTACAGACTCGCATTTGGAGAAAACCTGTGAAATGCTGTGCCAGGACCTTAAGAGAGCTGTGCATAAGTGAATCTCAACAAACCTCAAAGAACTGAAGTAGCACATGTGCATTTTGGTTTAGTTCTGTTAAATACATGTGTTGCTGTTCAGTTGAGGTTGTGTCTGAGGTCCTGGTAGGGACCTGATATATTTTTTTTATTATGTCCTGGTATTTAAAACCTTAGAATTGACAGGGGATGTACTTTATTTTCACAATGACTGTCGATTACTGGAAGGGAGTAGTACTGAATTCATAATAAAAGATTATGAATTTTGAAATGAGCATGGTGATGTTGAAAAACAGAAGTGACAAAAAATAGAGAATTAGGAATAGCTTATATTACCAAGAAAAAAGGAAACAGAGAAACAAATCTTCCTTATTTCTTCATCGTCGTCGTCTTCTTTTAACTAGTCTCGCTTTAGTAGTCATCAAAGGGTCATCTGCCTCCATCTCACCCTGTCCCTGGCATCTTCCTCTGTCACACCAACCTTCTGCATTTTCTCCTTTTGCTACATCCATGAACTTTCTATGTGGTCTTTCTTTTTTCCTCCTGCCTACCAGTTCCTCTTCAACGTCCTTTGTTCAATATATCCTCTGTTCCTCCTCTGTACATGTCCAAAGCATCTTCTGCCTCTCTCTTATACACTATCTATGACTTTGGATGGGTGACTCTAGGTATTTAAACTCATCTAACTTCACTATCACTACTCCTTTCAGCTTTATTGTTACACCCATCTCCCTCTCATTCTCACACATGTATTCTGTTTTGCTTCCACTGACTTTGATTCCTCTTCTCTCCAGAGCATGCCTCCACCTCTCCAGGCTCTCTTCCACCTGCTTCCTACTCTCACTACAAATCACAGTGTCCTCTGTAAACGTCATGATGTATGGAGACTCCTGCCTAACCTCATCTGTCAGCCTGTCTACCACCATTGCAAACAAGAAGTGGCTGAGAGCCAATCACTGATGTAATCCCAGCTCCACCTTGAACCCATCAGTCATTCCTACTGCACACCTCACCACTGTCTTGCTCTCCTCATGCATGTCTAGCACCAGCCTCAGATTCTTCCATTTGTTAGAATTTTACAGAAATATGAAGAAATGGAGTGAGATTTGATTGGCGTATTCTTGAAAAAGTAGCATGCATGCTGTGGAGGTTTTTCATTAAGGTCAAACTATATTATGTTACGAAATCTCTCAGAGCTGTGAGACAGACTGTGGTTTGAGATGGTTAGTGAGGTTAAAAGTAACGGGCAACATGCTCTGCAGAGGCAGCAGTGTAAATCCTGAAATCACTGGAGTTATCTGGTGATGTTTCTACCATCCCAAGATGCATTTGCTATACAGTGAAATCTAGACAGAAATGCTTAATATTGACACAGTATTATTATTGGAATCTTTGATCCAAATATCTTTTTGCTAACAAGCTACAGTACGGAAACGTACAGGAAAATCAGTTTCACCTCCAAAAGTTTTGCTTTACTTTGTGCAGACGGTGCAACCTCCAGCCAGAAACTCCGAACCATAGGTGCTGGAAGCCAAACAGCTCCCCACCCTACCCAGCGTCAGCAACACTCCCCTAGCATCTTCCCTGAGCCTTCCCCAGGCGAGGACACACATTGCACTGGCTCGCTGGAGTTTGACTCTTCCTCCTCCAAAGTTCTGGCTCAGGACACCAGCTCTGGTCCCAGTCCTTCTTCCAGTCCGGAGATGATGATGGACCACATGATGGATGATTCTTTGGACTCGGAGATAGAGCATGATGGGATCTTCCTGAACTTCTCAAAACAATCTTCAGGAGGGTCAGCAGACACCAGAGACAGCAGCAAGGAGAGTGTGGCATGACACACAGACCAATGTGTGTGCGTGTGTGGATGTGTGCAAACTTCACCTGTGTGATGCAGGTCTGAGCCACGACTGACATTCCTCAAACTGCTGTTTTCTAGAGACTCTAGATCTTCAGGGAATCTTTAAAACTGGATTATTTTTCTATGTCTTGTGCTTTTTCACTAAAATCAAGTCTAATTTTATGATGCCTTTGTAATATTTCATTGTAGTTAGCTAGAAACATCAACACTGGCCCCTGTGGGGAGATTTATATTATTCATTCACATTCAAACTAAACAATCACAAAATAAAACTATAAATGAAAACATGGAAAACACATAAAACACAGCAAAAGGGCAGAAGCATGAAAAACGTGGAGATACTTTTGGATACTTTTTGAAAAGCTTGGACAGTCAAACTTCTAACATTTCATATGTTTTGGAAAACTACCATGTTTGACAAGCAATGCAAATCATATTTTATTAAATTACTATTAAAATACTCATTTGATTTAAACATTTTTTTTTCTCTGTTTCAAATTAAGACTTAAACTGGTGGGAAATCAAAGACAGCTTTATCAGCAAAGCATAGAAAACTCGTTCCACTCCCAGATTTGGCATCTTTTACCAAACCTTATCTTGTCCCCTTTTCTTATCTCAGCTCTTCTCCCATTGTGTTAGTGTCCACTTAAAATAGCAGAAAGCCATGTGTAAATCATTTGTCATGCAGCTACAGTCTGTCTAAACAACCTTTAATGTGAGTTTTCCTTGTTTACACATCTGGGCCGAAATCAGAATCAGCAGCATGCGCTTCCTGTTTCTGCATGAATGCAGCCGTTAAAGTTGTGCTGACAAACTGTATTTTGCGTTTTGCAACGTATATTAGTAGTTTGCGTTTACTGAATATAATCACGAGCACTCATGTCTGAATTCATTTTTTTAAGTACACCGTCCACGTTTCTTTTTCTTTTCTTTTCTTTATTTGAACAATTTAACAACAAATATACATAGTAATGTAGTTATAGAAAGGGTATGGAAAATTTCACAGCTTGCAGTATCTTTTACAAGTCATATATACAAATACAAGTACGTAAACAAAAAAGTATACTTTAGGGGAAAACAAACAAACAAAATAACCGATTAAAAAAGAAAGAGGTGTTCAAGGTATAAATAAACAACATATAAGTCAAGTGAAACTATACATTCGACACAGCTCTTGTGTTTTACATGCTTTGGAGTTAGCGCTGTTCTTTAGATTCTCTAGATAATTGGAAAACGGGGCTTTAAAAGCAAATATGTTTGGACGCTGTTGAGAAAATTTTGTACAATGTATGTGAAATTTGGCAAAAATAATCAGAAGATTGATAATATATTTTTTTCCTGGATTTATTTTATCGGTATGTGAGAGGCCAAATAGAATATGTTGAAACTTCAGTTTACATGAGGGATCAATTTGTCTGAATTCATATTTAACTTTTCACGTCACTATATGGTGAGGGGGAAAAGGCAGATGCTGCCACCTTGTGTCGTTCGTATTAATGTGCACATGCATCTGCCATTAGGAGAAGGGGTGCATTTAGACAATCAAAGGGAAAAGAAACACAGCATGAAAATGCAAAAAAAGAAAAAAATCTTTAGTTTTTAGATATTTGTCTTAATTACAAAATGTTATGCAAGATTTTTCGTTTGAACTTAATTGTTAAACTTATGATCATATTAGTAATTTTAACCAAATTGTTTTCAATCCTTAATTCAGTCTGAAATCCAATCTTTAGCCTGGCCAATAAAAAGTGAAATGTGGAATTTCAAAACTATATCCATGGAAAATGGAATAAAGAAGGGGACTAAAGTAAATTACTCTTCTTTTGGTGCACCTGTTCAAATGCCAGCAAATATCTAATCAGCCAAATAGCAACTCAGCACATTTAGGAATGTATTTGCTTAACTTTAAATTAAGCATCAGAATGAGGAAGAAATGAGATTTAAATGACTTAAGTTAAATTTGGATTTTCCCACACAACCAAAGCTAGGGCTTACACAGTGGTCAGAAAAAGAATATCCAGTTAGCAGCTGTTTGCTGGGGGCTTTAAATCAATCTCTAAGCCTGTCGGTGTTATTTCATACACTGACCTGTTTAAATGACATTAATAATTTGGGTGGTAGAAGTACAGTATCATTTTACACTAAAAATACAGAATCAAGACGCCAGAGTACTTCTTGCTGTTGAAAATGCCCACCTGTTTTTGTCTACCAGTGTGCCTGTTGCAATGCTAACACTTTGGGCACTAATGTTTGAAAAGTGTGTACATTTATTTTTTAGATCTTACTACTAACAAAAAAGAAGAAAAAAACAACAACCCTATTTTAAATGCAAAGTAATATTTATTCTGTAAATCAGTGACACTGTGACATGTAAACAACATTTTTCTTTTTACCTTTATAAACCTGTTACTGCAGTACATGAGCTCAACATTGTGCTGTTATGTGTTCATACATTCAGGCATTAAAAGCCGAATTTTGCTTCAACTGTGTTCAAAAACACTAATCTACTGTTGCTCTTTGACGCAAACCCATCCGGCTAAAAACTGAAAGGTAAAAATGGAAATGATCACACTGATAAGCAAAGAAAGAAACTGTGGTTTCACAGCATCAAAGCCAAATGTCTAAACCTGCAGCAGTGCATAATATTTGCAAGGCACGAAGCTGAACCCAGCTCAACTTCTACATCTAGACAGCACTGCTCTGCGTTTGCTATCGGCACTCGGTCGCTGACAGTTTCAGACTGTGAAAATAGATAAACTATTTTTGCGTCTCTCAATTTTGGGTTCTCATAGCACATTCAGAAAAAAGTCTTTGTAGTGTTGCATGACTTAACACCAATGTTGAAATATTATTACACCACAAAATCCTCTATCCTCTAGTATTTCTTTCATATTACAGCTTCTAAGATCCTGAAAGAAAACTTTACTTAAGATATAAGCACAGCAGCTGAATTTTAACCAGATCTTCTGATCTGTAAAATTGTACCCGCAGAGAATTTTTCTCTCGTTGGGTGTAAAGCAGTGTGCACACCACGAAATTTCAATCAAAATAATGCACACTAGAATGCAAGTTAGCATTTCACAAATACTGAGCTGCACAAAATAAGATTACTTGTTTGGCAATACAAAAAGTTGGTGTTTTTAATACATTTCAAATTTTAAAAATCTAGTTGTCTAAATTTGTTTGATATACTTTTACCATGTTTCATTTGCCACACTGACTACTAGACAGAATCAAGTACAGATTCCAGAATCAAGTAAATCTTATACCTTTTGCTTATTTATGAACTATGAGAAGAACTGATCTTTGCTTTTAAAAATGCACTCCCCTCCAAACTAAAAGAACTTAATTTTCTAGTGGAGTCACAGCTCCTGTAGGTAGTACTGCCTACCAATGACCATGTGATGGCAGTGCAAACATTCAATATTGTGGCCTAGTTTTGATTTCTAGTTGATACAGGCTGCGCATATATATATATATATATATATATATATATATATATATATATATATATATATATATATATGCGCAATTATTACAACTTTTTTTTAAAACAGGGATTCTGCATTTATGAATTTACTGCACTTTGTTACAGACAAATCTATAGAAACGGGCCACGAAAACGCTGGACATCAGTCGAAAACTTCTTCGTCCGGTGCAGATATAAGGCGAGACTCCCCATGATGCAAAGTGAAGAAACAATCTGGTTTCAGTCCCTTCTGTTCCAAAGCCTCTCTGAGTCGAAGAGGTGGATCGAGGTAATACTGCATGACAAGAGAAAACATGCGTGTTAAGATATCGTCCGAGCAGCAACTCCAACACATTCAGTTTTAGTTTAGTTCTGCAGATTTTTCAGTGATTATTACATTTATATCACTTCGATTTCAACAGAGGCTGCATTAAACTCTGACGGCTGCAGGAATACTCATGCAGCTCAACAATTAAACCTTTGTTTTACTGTGTTGCCAGAACATAATAGTGTCACAACACTATCTATCTAAACAACGAGCTCTTGCATTAATGTGGCACTCGCAGAGTAGCTCTTAGGTCTATTGCAACCTCAAATACTAACTGCCTTTGATTCTCCAAAAATTGGAACGCTCTGTAAAATGTAAATAAAAAGAGAATAATGATTTGCAAATCTCATAAACCTGTGTTTTCCACAAGATAAACAGTCCATAAATGAGTAACAGTAACAGTAATGAGTAGACCAGCTTTGGAAGAGGAATGCTGTCTCATTATTCTAATCTGACTCTGTCCATTTTAAATGAGCTATAGCCTGTTGAAGATCTTATGCCTGTTCCTATACGGCTACTTCTTTTCATGATGTAGATTTAGCCCACATTTGTGCATAGCATGGTAAACTGTACTCAGTGAGTGATTTCAGGAAGTGTTCCTGAGACCCTGCACTGATTTTTCATGACAGAATAATGCAAATTTTAATGCAGTTACACCTGTGGGCTCAAAGTTTTTAGGACATCATTACTGATTTTTAACCTTGGCCCTTGCACACAGAGATTTCTCCAGATTATCTGAATTCTGTAGATGATATGTACTATTTAAAATCTTTTTAAGTCAATTTTATAATTTTTTAAATAATTTACAAATGCATTTTTTTAGGGTGGTTAAGATCACTTTGAAGAAACCCTAAGATGTTCTTTTTATACCAAATCATGTTAGTGACCCGTTGCCAATAAAACTAATTAGTTGTAAAGTGTTCCTCTAGCTGTTTCTTTTTAGTCTCACTTAGTTTATCAATCTTTTGTTGCCTCCATCCCAACTTTTTTTGAGATGTGCTGCTCCCATCAAATTCAAAATGAGACAATATTTTTCAGGAAATGGTAAAATGTCTCTAATCATTTGATACATTTTTTATGTTTCATTGTCAATCAAATATGGGTTTATGAGATCTGAAAATCACTGCATTCTGTTTTTATTTACATTTCATACAGCGCCTCTACAATTTTGGAAGTGAGGTTTTATATTAGTAACAAAATACTAATTTGAGCCCCATGAATATCTCATTCCTCCTAATCTAACAGCACCTTAACACAGTTACCAATTTATTGGGTATATGCAACACTTAAACTATTATAGTTCTGCAATAAATGCATGAAGGTTACATTCCTAAGGTTTTGGTTTTCTTGTAATGCTGCTGAAATACCTTGCATTATGTAACCTTTGTTGTAAAAAAAAAAAAAAAATAGAAACACCAGTCAGCATTATAAAACTTGTTTCAAAATGATTATATCCTCATGAGAACAGAGGAAAAAAGAATCTTCCCATTAATTTTTCTTTTGTGATTTCCTTCCTTTTTGTAGCTAAAAGGGGACCCAAACACATGACATATCATTGGTAAGCCCAGGATGTCCTCTATTTAGTACACCAGGACTTAGTAGGGTAGCTCAAATAAGTCAAAAGATATAGAGCAAAAAAAATTGTGAACATTAAGCATGACCAAAGCACAAATATAAACATGTGTTTGCTTGTTAAAGAAATGGGGTTAGAGGGGGAAAAAAAAAAGACTAGTGGAGGCTCACAACTCAGACATGTCTGTTACAACAGTAACGCAGGAGTGATCACTGGAAGTTAATCTTGGGAAGATATTGAGATATGGACAAAATCAAATTTTGATGACAAGAGGTATGCATTGAGTAATGGAAATAGCATCATGACATTAAATCCCTATAACCAATATGTTTTAAAGCAAAGTTGAAGTATTCACGATGGCAATGTCTTGATGACAATAAGAATCTTTAAATTCACTGTGCAGTAGTCCAGTGAATAGTCAATAATCCAACATAAAACCACAAACTTAATAAACACATTTTTGAGCTGGTAAGTGGATTCTGTGATGCTACAGAATTGATTATTCCATCTTTGCAAATATCAGGCATTAGAGGGCCATTGATCTTCTATTCCAACTCTTTCAAAGAAGGCAAATCATCTAGGTTTTAAATATTTATTTAAAGAATATATAAGGGATCCATAACTAAATAAATGTATTTGTGTGACATTACCTCATACGCGAGGGCAAAGGTTCCCCAGTGAATGGCCACCGACTGTCTGGCCTGAAGGTCCTCGTGAATCTGAACGGCCTCCTCTGGATCTACATGCTGTCCTTTCATCACGTCTCTGAAAAACCAAGTAATATTCAAGTAGTCTTTGATATCTGTTTTTGTTACAATAGGCACAGCATTATGGAAAAATGAATAGCTTAGAGTCTGCATTTCTAACTGTGTGCAAATGTAAGTAGAGTTAACTGCAATTAACTCTACCTTTAAAATTTTCACTGAAAATCTGGTGTAATTTCCATTTGTGTTCCTTTTTTTAATGGTATTTTAGTGCACTACATTAGACTTTACTGTTGAAACATGAATGTGCCTCCAGAACAGAGTAAATAAAAACTGAATCTACAGTGCCATCATTTTCCCACATATGGTTACTTATTTGGAAAACTTTTTTTTTTTTTTTGTAATTGTGACAAAGTACTGTCTGTAGAAATTTTAAAATAATCCTTAGATGTGTTCTGAATGTACATTACAAAAGCAAATTCAGTGGCCAAACATTATTAAGAACCTCCCTACAATCTAAAGTGCACAATCTAAAGTGTGTATTACCTGGGCAGGTATGCTCCGATAGGGATTGCTGCAAGGTCAAATGGTCCAAAGCGTCGTCCTATTTCCGCAAAGGAAGAACAGTAGCCAGTGTCGCCAGCAAAGAAGAAACGATGATCTGGACCCAAAACGGTCCAGCTGCTCCATAAAGACTGGAAAAAAATGTTTTTTAAAACAAGACCTGAATTTTATCAACTCTATCTGTTTTGAATTCAAGATAAAGATTTAAACAGAATTTGTTCTCCTATAAAAATGGCAAAGTTCTGCTGTTGGCTTGTTTAGCGTCATGTCACTTCACTAAATCTTATTAAACAATTAAGCAATAATGTGCATATTGTAGTTGTTGTTGTTATTATCTTACTTTGTTATCATCCCATGCTGTGCGTTTGCTCCAGTGCTGCGAGGGTGTGCAAACAAACGTGACATCATCATGACCTGGGACACAGTTCTCCTCCCACCAGTCCAGCTCCATCACATTCTCACAGCCCATCTTCACCAGCCAGTCCATCAAACCCATTGGCACGAACCTGAGACACACACACAATGCAAAAAGGTACATGTAATTTCTAATAAAGGGCACTAAAGGGCACACTGTTTGACAGTGGGAAGTGAACATATGACATGAATGGAAATAATATTGTGGACCACTGATCCACCTCACGTACCAGCGTAGCTCTCCTCCGAAGCGAGCATTAAGACTGGCTACAGATCCAGCATCCAGATGATCGTAATGAGAATGACTGATGACCACTGCATCAATCCTAGGAAGCTGTTGGCAGGAAAGTAAAAGAAGAAACTTAAAGGTGGAAGAATAAAAACAATTTAACAAACAAAAATATATGTATATACATGAACCTGCTCCACAGTGCAAGGAGGACCTCTGAATCTTTTGGGTCCCATATATTGGATCGGCGATGCCCTCTGACTGAAGATTGGGTCTGTCAGAACATTCACCCCATCGATTTCAACCAGAACTGTGGCATGGCCCAGCCATGTGACTCTCAGTCCTGGACCAGAGCCAGAGAGGTTTGGGTTCTGCACAAAGTATGGCTCCATCACAGGGAGCTCAAGATCCAGGGCCTTTAGGGACAGAGAGACGAGGGAGAGGAACGGGCCATCCATCATTTAAAAAAATAAATAACAGACAAAGTAAGATGTAAGAAGGAATGAAACAGATGGGTGCAGGAGGGGCAAATTACTTAATGCTGAAGGCCACCTTTGCTATAACTGTACTTTACACCTATGAATTTGCTAGTAGTTGGTAAGCAGACCTATTTTTAAAAGTTTGAATATAGCAACAAAAATAGAGTCTGTGCTTATAAAGGGTTAACCTTTTTTCTGTTGCAGTGTGAAAGCAGCTTGTTAAGCCCTCACTGAGCTCAGCAGGTTTTCCAATAAGACCTATAAATAGTGTGTGTGTGTGTGTGTGTGTGTGTGTGTGAGTGTGTGTGAGAGAGATGAAAAAGGCCAGTGATTCTTAGTAAAGATGTATTTGTCCTGAACTTGTTTCCAAGGAGGCTAAATTTTGCCAACAGCTGTTTTCTATATAAACTTGAGGCCTGTACATTTAAAACATTGATTAGTGACGCTTCACTGCGAGTTGGATTAAAACCAACAGCTAATAGTAAACTGGTGATTATAAGTAATGATTACCTACCTCTTTACTAGCAGGTACATTGCTGTTATCTTTTTCTAAGAACAGGAACCTGAACAGCACTAAGTAGGAAGGAAAGCACCACGTTGGCCAGGGGTTAGCCCAGCGGCCATGTTTGTCCCGACACGACTTTGTCACTTCTTCCTGCAAAAAAAGTAAATAATAGCATATTTGCTATGTTAGCAAGTCATTTTGGAATCTACAGTTGTATAAAATATACAAGTTTATTTTTCACAGGCAAAGTCACAAAGTGCCTGATGCCTAAAGAAGAAACATTAAATAAAACCAAAATAACAAAACGGACACACAAACAAGACAAAGTCAGACACAAAGACCCCAAAGCCTGACTTTACCCATTTTAAAAGCCCCATCTGAATCAATAAAACAAGGAGGTGAGGACAACTCATTCCAGAGTTTTGGAGCAAAAAGATGCCCCTTAGATAAAATAAACAAGTTCCACTCCTGACATAACAGCCTAAAGAAAGGGAACTATTTAACATAACCCCAAGGTTACATAAGCTAGATTTAACAGAAGAACTCACAAACCTACTGCCTTGTTTGAACCTTGGGATTGCGCTATTTGGGACAATGGTAAGAGTCTCTTTCATCAGAAATGAAATGTAGAAATTGTAATTTAACTAAAACTTGATGGCAATCAAACAGTTAGTTTGTAGAAATGTTTTTATAAATTAGATATTATCTGTTCAAGAGTTAACATCTACAAGCTAAACAGGATAGTTCCAAAAATGATCCCTGTGCAACGCCACAGAACAAGGGAGCTTTTTCTGACATGATTAATAACAACAGAAAAACTTCTCTTTCTGTGAGATGAAATTTAAAGCATACTAATGCAGATACAGACACAGCAACCACCTGATATAACCAATTTAAGAACACTGTGTGATCCATGACATGAAAAGCTGAACTTGGATGTAACAAAACAAGATGCAGAACCAGAGAGGAGGACTTCACAGAATGGAGAAGCTCTGAGGTGAAACTGAAGCCTCAGGATTTGGGTTTTATTAGATAGCAGGGTGACAGTAATAGAGGGTCTTACCTCCAGTCGGTAGTCCAGGCGGAAGCTTTTGCGGGAGGAGCTGCTCTTTCTTGGAGTCCGAGTATCCACCTCTCCACCCTCTGCACCTCTAGGCTCGCCACCATCCTGAACAATGAGTACACATAGAAACTATAGTAAACTTGAATTCTTCTAAACATTTTTAAGAATTTAAAATAAACACTTAACATACAAGAACGTAGTGAGAACATCAAAAAAAACGTTAGTCCTAGCTGGTGAAATGCTGAAAGTTAGAAATAAGCAACAATCCTGTTAAAAATGTTCCTGTTCCTATAGCCTTGTTGAAGTATTAAAGAAAAAAAGAATAAAATCAGTGCTTTTATTAAATTCTGCTAATTCCTCTGCCGTAAAACTGCCACATCAAACATACAAGTTGACTGACACATACATCAGGATTACACAACAGTTTTAAAAACACTAAGAAGTCCCTTTAACGGTTATCACGAGTTAATGACCTGAGCAGTAATTGCAAAGCCTTTTCAAAGCACCTATTTTAACATGTAATTACATTTGACAGGTCAAAAGAAAAAGCACAGGTGTGTTTCGCAATGGGAATTAAAAACCGGTTTTCAAAGTTTACCAGGGCTGGCCTTTTTTTCCCCCTCAACAGTTGGACACTGAAAAACAAATGGATCAAACTCATAGCAGTGTTGCTTCTGCACTCCTCAGTCTCTTTTTTCCCTTGCTCTGCTTCCACACTGTGTTCACAATCAGATAATAATACAGCTACACTGAAGATCTATGTAGGATTTCATTTGGTTCCCCACACAGAAAATTACTAAAGACTGAAATCGGAAAGTAACAGTTTCCTCCCCAGGGTGACTGGGCTCAGCCTTAGAGATAGGGTGAGGGCCTCAGACATGTGGATTGTGGAGGGATCTCAGAGTAGAGATGCTGCTCCTGCATGTCAAAAGGGCCCAGCTGAGGTGGTTCTGGCACCTCCTGGGCAAGCCCAACTGGGTGGAGACCCCAAAGTAGACCCTGAACCCTCTGGAGAGATCATATATCTCATCTGGCCTGGGAGAGCGCCTTGGGATACCCCAGGAGGAAGTGGAAAGTCTGGTTAGGGAGAAGGACATCTAGAATACACTGCTCAAGCTAATACCTGCTGCCACCGCAACCCAACTTTGGACAAGCGGAGGATGGATGGATGTGAGAATACCAACGCTTTCAACAAAAGCTTATCAAAATTCACCTCCAGCTAAAAAACTGAAGCAAATATGCAACCAAATTTTTAGTGCTACCAAACAGAACTTTGTAAACATGTGCCATCTTTTTCCATTATATTCAACAGAAGGCAGATCTCTTTTCTTGTGATGGTGCTGTATTAAGAGGATTGCAGGCAAGAGGAAAAACATTTATATTTCATTTTGCGGTGAACTTTCCATTTAAACCATGGCGCCATCTAATTGCAGCTGATAATGTGCATTACCTCCACCAGGCCTTTTCTCTCCTCGAGCTCAGCTCTGTCTGAAGATGATGGCTTCTCCATGGCTTCAGCGCCCCAACCACACCTAGCACTGACACACAAACACAGTATTAACTTTACAACAGTGCTGCAAAGTCCTGCACAGCGAGCAGAACCACAATTATACCAGAAGACAATGAGAACAAAGACATTACATAAACACAACTGCAACCAAGTTATAGCCTGGCCCCTTTCACTGATAGTACTGTACTGATAACAGAACACACAAACAGCAGACAGTTAAACTGCAACACTTTGCATAAGACAAAAAGATGATAATCAGGCACAGTGAGATCAGCTTTACTGTATTCAAATAAAACTTATCTGAAGTGACATTTAAATACTTCCACTGTGCATTAAATTCAGTTGTTCAAACCTTGCCACTGCTTTTATAATTAACGACTTGCTGGCAGGAAGAAGTGTGTTGACAGCTTTTTTCTCTTGAGTAATAGCGATTGAGAAGTAACTGATGTTCTGTCACACACAAATCTAAAGACATTTGCACTGTAATTCCACTGTTTACCACATTATAGCTTAACAGCATGCAAGAACTCATGGGTACCTTAAACTGCTATTTTTTTGGGTGAATGTCTCCTTCAAACACGGTGGTGCAGAATTAAACTTTAAATGGAGTTTGCCTTGCCGTAAAGCATTCAAACAGGACTGGGTGTGTGACCGGAGTGAGTAATGATTTCATCAGATAAAGAAGCATATATTTATGAAGGCACTTAGATGCAAGAAAGCCAAGAAGTCTAATCACAGCCCTTCCTTATCCTGCTATTATCCACAACTATCAGAGTTTGGAATACACCCTCATTATCATGCACTCAGCAATGCTTCCTTCATGGATTCTCTTATGCAAAGAGAAATAATCAGAATCAGAGAAACTTTATTAATCCCAGAAGGAAGTTGAGTAAATAAACCACTACATCTAATGCAGTTATGCAACAAAAAACAAACAAAACAAAGTGCACTTGCTCTCTGTGGGGAAATCCACACATTAAACCATGACATGCTGATGATGCACTTGGCCTCATGAATGGACCTTACACACACACACCAGGTTAACAATGGGGCTCTGTGGATGACAATCAAAACAGGTCTTTGCAGCTAGCCAGCATGCCTGCTATGGTTGTATAAACAACAAACACAACCTCCAGTCAGGTTTTTCCTGAATTCAAGAGAAATATCACTTTACTATTGAATAAACGAACGTGTGAGCTTTAAAGACTGGACACCACATGCTAGAAATAATCCTGACACAAGTTAGAAATGGACTTAATCATATATACTGCTGTGAAATTAATTAAGGATACATGAAAGTAAATAATTATATTGGGTAGTGTCTGAACATGGCAACAGCTGCCAACTGATCAAGTTTAACCAGCACATTATAACATCATCCGTTTCCTGTTGCAAAGGTGTCAAACACGCGATAAGGATGGCAAACTACAAACCACTGGCAAACTAAACCATTATATCCTTACCAAGAGTAAGAAGGAAACACTGCACACTGTACTTTACCAAGAACTTGCCTAGCAAGTGTGTTCAAAAGGAAAACAATGACTCTAGGAACAGGCCACCATAGCATTATCGTATACCACAAGCGTCGTCTAACGTCAGGTTCAAGCACCTACCTTCCCGAAAACCTGAACTCAGCAGAATACCACCAGTGCTTTCCTTAGCGAGGAGACATGTTCGCTGCATAAACGTTAGCTTCGGACTGTTTTAATGAGCAGCATTTATGAGGAGCTGCACGCATTTTCCAGCACACTGCAGCATTACCCCGGAGGGACTATCGACAGGGAACGTTAAACCGGCTGTTAGCAGAACGTCGTTCAAAGAAAAAATGTGAAGTTCTTGGTAATGCAGCAGGACGGCTACGGACCATATCTCGGTACCAGCTCGGCTTCTCTGACGTCGGTGCGAAAACCCTTTGATCACGTGACCCGACAAACTCGCCGCGGTTGTGGGATATTTTATGAAGGAGAAAACCGCTGTAATAAACTATATTTTTAAAAAAGAAAAATATTTTTAAATCAGTATCTTAAACATTGATTCCACCGCCAATGTTACTAATAATAATTATTATATTAATTATTATACCTCAGCCAAAACAAAAGTAATAAAATCATTTAACTTCAATACAAATTTATTTATTCAACGCTAAATCACAACAACAGTCGCCTCAAGGCGCTTTATATTGTAAGGTATACCCCACAATAATACATACAGAGAAAACCCCAACAATCATATGAACCCCTATAGAGATTGAAAATGTGACGTCATTCAGGGGTAAAACCGCAAAGGATTCTGGGAAGTAGTGGCAAGAGGTACTAGCGGGCACAGGCTTTCAATTGAAATCAGTTACACAGCGATAAAAAGAAACAAAAAATGTCAAGAAGCTGTTGTATTATTAACTGCACAAGCCGGGCGAACGACAGCCACGTGAAGTCGACGGGAAATGCGATTGCTTTTTATCGGATTCCGGCGTGGAAGAGAAATTGTCCAAGCCATGTCTCCGAAGTCACGAACAGGCGACGGATGGCCTGGATTGCCGCTATCAGAAGACCTAATATAACGTTCGAAAACACTCCACCTCACATGTTAGTCTGCTCCAAGCATTTCCACAAAGGTAAGTGTTTTGTGGTAGTTAATACGTCTTAATTGGCGCTGAACAGAAATCATCGCGCTATGCTCCTTTGTTTATTGTGGCTGTGTGTAATGTTTGCTGTCTTTTGTAGGCAAACCAGCCTACGAAATGCTGGAATGCGATCCAGACTGGGCATATAATATATTATATATAATAATTGCCATGTACGATTACAGCATACAATATTATTGTCACTGCTACATTTCTGTAATGCGTACCAGAAATTCTTTTCACTACTAATTAATTACCGAAGGTCCTATTAATAAATGGTTAACGAATGTGTATTTATGAAGACGATTTGTGAGACTGGTAAACTTACCTTTGTTTGTACGATGGTCTTGTGTTCTACACGGTGCATTTCAAGGTCCTGTACCCATCCGTCGGTAAACTGTACCTGGGCTTGTTGCAGTGACCTGAAGTTACTAAAAACTTCATGAGTGTATGCACTCACTCCAAGAACCGTATAATTATAAATCTGAGCGTGGTGAAAGTTGGGCAGCACGCTGACGTCTTTTGTCCACTCTGTGTGCTCGTAAGGTAAGGGTCTGACCCTTTCACTCCTTTGATTTTTTCCTCGTATCTTTTCTTTGCCTTTTCGTCTGTCTTTGTACGGTCCGGCATTGTTCTCCTTCGTTTTGTACGTTCCTTTTTTGGTGAGGAAAGAAAAAGCAAGACGGTATTGGAACCGGAGAATAAACGTTTTGCGGTGCTGCAAATGCTTGCATTTAATGCGGTACTTTGAATGTTTTTCCACTACCTCCCGGCATGCAATGCGCGAAAGTCACGTGGTCTGTCAATCTCTATTAGCGAGTGCTTTGGCGACAGTGGGAAAGAAAAAACTCCCCTTTTAACAGGAAGAAACCTTCCGCAGGACCAGGCAGTTATAATTATGATTATTATTATAATCATAAGTTGAATAAACAAGTAGATACAGATTTGACTGTCTCTCCTGTGTGTGTGTGTGTGTGTGAGAGAGAGAGAGCTATTTAGTTGTGTGATAGGTATATAGCTGCACAATAAAGGGAATATTCTCTACATTAAATTTTGTAACTTGAGTGATGCCATCGTTAATTAAAGACACTGCTTTTCATTTGGGATTTTCCACAGTTGTAGCAGCAGTGCAGGAGCCCCATCTGTCTCTGTGTCACTGGTTCTACTTCATGTAAGATAACCGAGAATTTGAATATTTTTTAAGATAGTGTAATGTAGAAAGCGGTTTGAAATGACGACTGAGACCCTGACACAGCAATGGTCTATGTGACTGTAGGGTTCCCAGGAGGGGAACTACTTTTTATAAACTACTTTGTGTAGTTTATATAGGACTTAACTTACCTCGAGTTCCTCCACCTGATGGACACCTGAAGGGAATGTAACCCAAGGAAGCCCACTAAATTCAGTCGCGTCTTAACCTTATTAAACTTACAACTACATACCAAACACAACAGTCCAGACTTGGACAACACTGTTTCCATTGCAGGTCTTTGTATCTGACCATAATTACTTGGCAGTTTTCAGAGAAAACAGCCAGAGGACACAAAGTTACGCACAGCCGGGGTTTAGTGTCCGGACTGCAAAGGTTGTGAGAACTTCCTGTTAGATGCTTTCACTGACTTTCGGAAATCAGAATCTCGCTGAACAAACTCGAGAACTTTTAGATTATTTCACACAATTTAATTTCAAATTGGTTTTGAAATTAAACTTTGGATCTGCTCATCTGAAAATGCATTAACTAAAAACCCAATTGTGGCTGAATGAATTAAAAATGTATTTAGTGTTGTTTTTGGTTTTTTTGCCCTGCTAAGATTATGCCATAATCTAAAAATTAGTCGGTGCAGAAACTATAAATATTAGTTACACTTCATTTACTGCATTACTTGACAATTCTAAAAGCTGAATCCCTGAATATGGATTGTACAACATAGCACTGGTCATCAAATAAATTGTAATCTTTGATAGAGATAAACTGCAGTTTTTAAATGATGAATTAATTTATTAAAGGAAAAGCTATCCAGACCTACAGGATATGTCAAAAAGTAACTGTCCTACTTGTTAAATCATGAATAAAATGTAATTAACCACAATGTTGAAAAACTGGTTGCAGTTGCCTGATTACTGCCAGATCAGGTGAATTACTAAACACTTAAAACTGTTTGACAAAGCAAAGATTCTCAAAAAGAAACACATCATGCTGATCTAAAGAAACTCAAGAATAGATGAGGAAAAAAAGTCATTGACATCCATCATTCTGGAAAGGGTTACAAAGCCATTTCTAAGGCTTTGGCACTCTAGTGAACCACAGTGAGAGACATAATCCACAAACGGAGAAAACTTGGAACAGTGGTGAACCTTCCCTGGAGTGGCTGACCCACCAAAATTACCCCAAAAGTACATCCAGGATGTCACAAAAGAAGCCAGGTCAGAGTTCATAATTCAACTACAAGAAAAAGACTGGGCAAAAATGGCAACCAATGTCCAGCCATCGATGTGTGCCCTGAAGCTGAAACACTGTTGGGTTATGTAGCAGGACAATGATCCAAAAACATAACAGCAAGTCTACCTTTGAATGATTAAAAAAAAAGAACGACCTAGTTTAAGTCCAGACTTCAATCCAGTTGAGATTATTTGGTATATTACTTGCATGACCTTATGTTCCAAACCCTCCGGTGTGCCTGAATTAAAACAATTCTGCAAAGAAGAGTGGATCATGATTCCTCCAGTGATCAGTGCCAGTTATCACAAATGCTGAGTTGCAGTCCTTGTTGCCAAGGTTGGCACAATCAGTTATTATGTTTAGGTATAATTACTTTCTCCACAAAGGGCCAAGGAGGATTGGAGAGCTTATTTCCCCCTGTTAATAAATGAAAATCCTTTATTTAAAAACTGCAGTTTGTATTTACTTGGATTTTTTCTGTCTAATATTAGAATTAAATGACCAGAAATGTGTAACAAATATGCAAAAAAAAGAAAAAAGAGAAAGAAAAAAGAAAACAGGAAGAGGGCAAATACTTTTTTTCACAGCAGGTCACCTTCTTTATATTTAGAAAAGAAGTATCCCAATGTCTATGAGCCGATCTTTAAAAATATTTACATAAAGCACGAGGAGGCTAGTACTAAAGGACAAGCTATTCACACTGAAAGTCATGTGTGACTAGTGCAAAAATGTTTGTCCTAATTCACACAGTAATAGTGAGTTTACATCAGGATGACTGAATAAGACTGGCTTCAAAATCAAACCAGAGAAATGAGAGCTTTGTGTTTCATCATTCTCCCTCACTGGTTTGATCGTGTTTGGGGAAAACAAAAAAAAAAAAGACGCAGATGCATAGAACCAAAAGCAGACTTGATTTAGCTACAAGAAAAAAGGCTCACAACACTTTGTGATTTCTGACTCTTTACAGTGTTGCAATAAAAAAAAAAACTAAACTAATATTTATTATTATTATAATATTTATATTTGTATGTTTAGAGGAGTTTTTGTGGCCGACTACATTTTTAAAGCACTGTCCTACCAACTCCAAGTATATTTACATGTTTAAGATTCCCTTGGACGCTCAACAAAAATAAAATGCAAAATCCTCAAACAAATTACAACATTGACCTTTTTTTTTCTTTTTTTTTGTTAAATCCTTGGAGAGGGCAGGAGCACAAAAAATTGCTTCAACAACTGAATGCATCCATGAGCATATTGGTCCTTCTTTCAGTGCTCTTTATGGTCTCCGTCCTCTTCCAGTTTTCTAATCTCTGCCTTAAGGTGGTTGATGTTCTCTCTGCTGGCTTTAAGTTTGTCTTTCAGCTCCGCGATCTCTTGGCTTGTTCTCTTTTTTGCCACTTCCAGTTTCTCCTTGGTCCTCTGCTCCAGTTCGCCGACTGCAGAAACGCACAGACATGAAGACAAAAGCGACTCAAAACTTGTGAATGCCTTCTTGTTTTGTTTTTTTAAACCGTGTTGAATATATGAACACATACACTCCGTCTCATGTTTGTACGCTCCCAGGGTGAGTTGCCTTGATGTGGTCAGTAGCTGCTGCATCATGGCTGTTGGATCCTGAAAGATCTGAAACGCAGAAAAACAACGCATTCAGAGTTCTCACTCTCAACAATAACATGCAGCGATTGATGAGCTCACACAAACTGATATACAAACACAACCACCATCAGAGTCTAAAGCAATGGTACCATTTCATCGTAGAATTCAGACACAACTGTCTTCTTGGGCATGGCACTGGAATCTGACTGGAACAGCTTCAATAGGTGGTACAAGGTCACCTAAGAAAACAAAACCAGAAATTCAAGCAAATGAATACAGGCACATTTTAAATAAGCTGATCCTCATATACAACTATATATTACTTATCAAGTGCTGAGGATTACACAGTGCTGTTGTGTAAATATTAAAGAGATGGCTTCTGATGTTTTTTTTTCTTATAAGAAACCATACACTAAAGAAGAACCGTTTAAACTGTACACTAAGATAATTAGCACGCCACACTCAGTGTATATTACTTTTATTTATAACATGTGTATTTGAAATACTAGGGCGGTGGTTCAGACACTCACCTAACAAGTGATTTGGTGGTATATAAATAAAACTGATTAGAAATTTTTAAACTCTAGCTCTCTCCCATATGCGGCTCTTGTCCCGTCTCCCTCTTCCCTTTCCCCTCACCCCCCAAATAAATCAAAGCAGATGACTGCTCGCCCGCTCATCCATCTCCTTAACCACTTGTCTAATTCAGGGTCATGGGCTGGAAACGATCCCAGATGTCACAGGGTGAGAGGCAGGGTATACCTTGGACAGGTCTATGACAGAGCTAATACAGATTGAAAGGCAACTAATTTAGAACTAGTTACCCTAACATGTATGACTGTGGGAGGATGACACTGAGAGAAGCTACGCAGATACAGGGAGAACATGCTCCACACAAAAATGGAGGAACAAACTTTGCTTTGAGGCAAGGCTGCTAACCACTGTGTCTACATGCCACTCAAGCTCTAAAATGTCCATCATCAAGCAGTCAAAATATATTAAAACCCTTTCATTCTGGTCCACCTGTATGATGGATTCAAATTCTGGACCTTGCTGTAAGGCAACGGTGATGACAACTGCACCACTGGATCGCTCAGCTGAGACACTTTCTCTGAAACAGCTAAGTAACTATTTGTGTTGGCTCTTACAGGTCTCTCATTGGGATCGATGAAGAAGATCTTGATGATGATCTCAAACTCCCCCCAGCCTGTCTCTGTGATTTCATATGGAGGCTTAGTGACCACTGGAAATAAGAGAAACACAGAGAGCTTCACAGAATAATGAATTTTCTTAAAAAAGTCTCATATATTAAAATGGATAGATTACTATTTCCAGTAAACCCTTCAATATTTCATACTTGCAATGTAAACAGTCATCTCACCTCTCAGAGGGTTACCATAGCTCTCATGTAGCTTGAACTGGATCTTCTTCACATAAGCTGACATATCCTGGAAGAAAAGTATTTTTTAAGTCTTTTCAAACAGCATTTTGTATCATTTTCCAGGTAAATGACACATTTTGTAGGCCCTGCTAAATCCCTCTTACTGATGTGGATGCCTCACCTCATTTCTGTAAGGCTTCACATACACAGACCACTGGTGTGTGTGCCCATCCTCTTCTCTCTTCTTTCCAAAGTAGCGGGCAACATTCCCAAATACAATAGGCTTCACAATAGTCACTCCCTGTAGTCAACAGAGAGAATACAGAAATTTAAAGACAGACATGACAACGGTACAAGTGGCAAATACAGAAGTACAGAAATGGAATCCGACCACGCGATTTTCTTCAGTTTATCTCAATCCACTTTAAATCATTCTGCTCATTGTTTTAAATGATAGAAAAATCACAAAGTGGTTCGCCTACACTAGAGTGTGGCGTTAGTTGCGTTACCTTAACGCGCCCTCCGGAATCTGGACCAAATTCAGTCATCTTTTTGAACATATTACAACTAAAACAGTGCCACTAATCCTTTAGTGCGTTATGCAGGACTCTTTGTTGCCCTCTCAGCTTTCTTGTCTAAAAACCTTGCCATTTAAGCATTAAAAGCAGGCACACAGGTTACACACAGCGAACTACCATTTTAAACTACCAGCCAAACAAGCGCCGGAAGTAGGTAGTGCAACGTATTAATCTGTCCTGGTAGAAAGGCTACTAGGACACTAAGGTTCCGGGCCGGGCGGAAGCAACAACGTTTGCGGTCATTACAAAAGCAACCAAACTATGGCCAATGAATCCAGAACCCTTTAGCTCTAGGCTTCTGTGATTTTTTACTTCTTCAAGTGACATGATGATGTCTAACATGACTGACAATGCAGAAAACAGCAAATGCTTTCAACAATCCTGTTTTCATTTGCTCATTATACTGGATTCGTTTTTTTGTGTGTGTCAATTTTAAGGTCTAAAAATGTATGTATTTATTCATCTGTCAATGTTTCTAGTGAGGAAAAAACGAATCACTTACGCAGTGCTATTTTAAGTTTTACCCAGCAGAATATTCACAATCGGGCAGGACGTCGATTCTTTTCACACAATAGTAAAGTTTTAAACCTCTACACACTTAGGTAATCTTTAAACCTCCTCACACCTGGTATTCTGCACTTATGTCCGATACTGTTTTATACTTTAACCCTTTATCATTATATTAGGAAGGACTTAAATTCTGTTCAAAAGCAAGCCTTCAGGTCTAATAAAGCTAATAAAACAATTTTGGACACAATACCTGATTTTTAAGCAATTGCTCCAAAACAAAATTTACTTTCCCACACTTGTTTCAAATAAAATGTAACACATGCACAAATAAAACAGAACCACAAAACAAACTTAATTTGTAAACTTTATTCTTTGAGAGCAAATGATAATCTATTTACCTGCTATGTACCACTACATGTAACCATTATTGGCGGTAGAAATACACCTGAATCTTAACTTAAAATCCCAAAGTTACAGTGGTGATACAAATTCAGCAAGTATTTTGCCCAAGTGAGACCATTTAATATGGAAGCTCATTTCAATTTTTTAAGTCAAAAATTATTTTACTCATCTTAAAAAATTATAACCTGAATTTGTAGCAGAAACATGTCTCTAAGTCATCATGCAAAGGCCTCTTTACTAGACAAATGTGATTTTAAAATCAAGCACCTAGAAACCAGCGAAACTAGCATTTAGTGAAAACATCTTAGTCATACAAATACTGAAAACTCATAAATACATGTGTATATACTTTCCAACTGCTTGTGCAGTTTAAAGACTCCTGCAGTCGATCAGACATCTTGTTTCTTCACTGGTTGTGTTTGTAGACCCTAAAAATCACTTACCTTTTTGTACTGTGGAAAAAAGCTAACACAAACAAAATGAAACCAAATTCCTGTAAAAATGTTCTGGAGGGCTACAGTTCTGCTTATCTTGACCAGAGCAGAACTCCATTGGAGTTACCAAATTCAATGCACAACTAAAGAAATAATTTAATAATTAAAATAAAAAACGAATTAAAAAAAAAAGAAAACAAGGCACATGTATAGTACTTTGCCCAAACAGATCTGCAGGAAATAAAATGAGGAAAAAGAGCAACTAACTAACATCAAATTAAGCCAATATCATTAATAAACATGATATAGGACCTTAAAACTTTCAACATTTTTAAACTAACTGTTCAGAAATAGCATCATTATATTCAAAAAGGTCCCACTTTTTTCTATTTTTTTAATATCAAAATCCAATTTACATTTTGTTTACATTACATCACACTTTCACTGAATTTGCAAGGATACGGGAGCAAAGGCACTTACATTCCCCAATAAGTCACTTTCTGAAGTAAACTGAAAAAGAATACACTTCAAGAGCATCATGATGGTTTCAAAAGATGCTGGTACAGTTTCCTGAACAGCCTGTCATTCAAATTCCTGCTGTGACACTGAATCCAAAAGTTTTACATTCACTGGTTACGTTTGAAAATAAGGCATTTTCTAAATTGTTACGGACTGAAATTGAAATGACATTATTAAAAGAATAATCCCCAGAAAGACAAGGTGCGAACACAAGTTTCAGATTTTTTGGGACCAAATTAAAAATTTCACCAATGGCGATAATTTCACAAAAATGTGTTATACTGTCTGCATGCAACTTTGTTCTCGTTAAAAACCATACAAAAGCACCATGTTATTGCGCTGTATGCATATTGATTTGCACTTAGGACACCCGATGACACACTGCAGCATCAAACCTGAACATACCTGTAATTTTTTGATTTCCATTGACTCACATTTTAAAAACTGGTGGTATAATCGTGTTATATCGTGTGCTGGGAAAGCTGTGGCAATGTAATTTACAATTTCTTTTTTAAATAATTGTAAATTATAATAAAAATAACTCAGTAAAAACTAAACCAGTCATTGCTATTTTCCCAACCTTACATGAAAAAAACAAAACACAAAAACCCTAAAAGCTTCAACAAATTGCTGTCCGTCCATTTCGACAAACATGCAAAACATTAAAAATGACAGGTGGCAGAATGTTTTACACTGTACCGACAAATTAAAACGCATTTTGTTCATGGTTTAGTTATTTAAATCTATCATGGAAAAGGGGAAAAGTCTTCAAAATTCAAATGCATAAAACATGTAACATCTAAAGTGAAAGGCATATAACAAAAAACTGGTTCATACTTCCCCAATTAAGGAATAAACACTTTCACTCAAGCTTCAACTATGAAGGCTGCTTGAATTAAAATCTGCTTTTAAATCCATTATATGACAGAAGTGAAAGACAATTTGTTCATGCGGTGTTTCAGTGATAATTATTCAGCGGAATTACAAAATAACCCACCATCAAAAACCATTCCAAACAGCGGGGTCTTCTCTTTTTGGTTTAGCATGTTGACTACGCAATGCAACACAAGATAAAAACAAACCAAAGTGACTACATCCTTGCCATTTACCAATGTAAAAAAACCCAAAAACAAATAATAATAAAAAAAAATCTAAGTCAGTATATACATTTAATATAAATGAACGAAACATGTAGAGGAATTCACTGAATGCAGAGTGTACCTCAGTAAACATTTTTTATTACAACACCATCTAATTTTAATCAAAAAGCAGAGACATTTACAAACGTACTAGCCATGAAAAGAATAAATGAGAACGAGAGAGTGAGGGTAGGGGAGAAAACATCAAGCACATACCTTATAAAAACTGATCTCTAAACTGTATATACACACAATACAGCGAGCCAAAGAACAAGAAAAAAAAAACAAAACAACAACAAAAGGGTGTAATGTTTGTGTCTTCTATTTGGGGATCGTGCAGGCCATTTATTTATTTATTTATAAGTCGCAAAAAAGCATCACGCTTACTTTTTATGTCAAATAAAACATCATAAAAATAAAAGAGCTGTTTTTGGAAAGATTCTTTTGTCATCTTTAGTTACCATGAGTATAGAAGTTTGGATAACATAGCCTTACACAGGTCAGGGTCTTCCATCCGCTGCTCTTAAACCAGGCAGACAACAGATAGAGAGAAGGATGGGTGGAGAAGGATAGGAGAGGAGAAATGGAGGGGGTGGAGGAAGTGATGGTAGTTGTGTTCCTGTCCGGTCATGCACGGAGGGCAGGGAGTGGTGCACTGAAAGAGTTCCTCCTTTTCCTTCCATCCATCCTTGATCCTCGTAAGCTGAAAGGTGTCAAAACGAAGGGTGGAGTTTGGTTTGGAGCCAGCCCAACAGTGAACATTTTCCCCACTCATCATTAAACCTCTACACTACATACACAAAGTTTACACCAGGGCTGGGTTCAATTCACCGTCACTCTGAGCCACGAGGTTGGAGTTTGTTCAAGTCATTTTATCTTAGCAAAGGCAGTGCGGACAGAGAAGTCTCTTACACGTGGCATGGTAATTAACTGCTACTCTTAACACTCTGTTGGCTGTGTATTGTCCCCAACCCTAGCACAGACACAGAAACATATCATGCACAGTTCAACAGCTAACATTCAAGAACTTAAATTGAACTCTATGAGTATGTACACGCACACACAAAGAAAAATATTTTAATCTTTCGTCAAGTCTGCCCTGCAACTACGGAAACATGGTTTTCAAAGTATGTACATGCATATACACGTATATACATGTACAGATGTTTGCATGTGGCACTTAACTCTTTTAGACATAAAAATATTGATAACCATATGTAAATGCATTTAAATACCTGGGGCAATTTTGTTTGTTCTGTTACAGAATTACAAATTCAGGGATGGACAATAGGGACAATGGTTATAGTGTCTAAATGGCCAAATTGTGTATGACCATTTTGTCTTGTTTTCAATATTATTAAATGGTGTACCTGCATCAACATTAGGTAATACCTTCAGAATATTAAGTCTTACTTATAGCGTTTCAATTAATTTGGCTCTCAGGGGACTATAAAGTGCAGAAAACAGAAATAAATAACCTTTAAAACTTACAGGCAGTTTTATTGGAAGACCTGAGCTAAAAGGTTTTTTTCCTTTAAGTCTTTAACTACAGCAATAGGGATTTACCTTTCAATCACTTCCAAACATTTCAGTATTTTTCATTATAACCAGCAGGTTACATAACGGAGTACACTGAAAACTTTACTCACTGTGGCAAATACCACAGAAAATCATGGTTGCAATATTTTAAGCTGTATATTAAAGTGAAAAGACTAAGAACCAAAACAGTCATCCATCAAAAAACAGCTATGAAGGAAAAAGCACATACGGCACATCTAGTGAAACCTTTCCTGCCCAAGCACACCAAGAGTTTTAATAAAACAGAAAAAAATATGACAGTGTGATTTTTACGGTGTCGCAAACATGATCAAAGTCAGGAAGATGGAATATTTTGTGCTCGTAATGCTTTGCATAGACAAAGTTGAGCATGCAAAGTACAGGAGTCAGAAAAAGCTACCTCTAACCATAATTGTAAAGGACAGCAGCAGTGGGATTACAGTTCTACACAATTTAAAGCACCTTACCAGAAATTTGTACAATTTTAAGATGAAATGACAAAAAATTGTGATAAAGAAAGTCATTTCAAACTTGTTGTTTCAACATTAAAATGACTGAACCATGATTAAGAGATTTTGCTTCACACGCTGAAATGAAGCCAAATAGAACTGGTATCTACACCAAAATTCAAGTACGTACAGTGATTTTTTTACATTAAAATTCAAATGCATAATGAAATTTGATAGGTTTCATAATCTGAAAGGTTTTCTTTACATAGTATATGCCTGCAGACAAAAGCAGTTGAGCTTACAGCCACATTGCACATCTCAGTACTCCTCCCATCATCACACTTGACATAACTGAACTTTTCTCAAGGGTGAAACATTTAAATTATCAGCCCAATAAATCATTTATATCGGGTTCATTATATTTCATATAAAACTTTAAAATGTGTAGTAGGTGTGTCAGTTAATACAGAATGGAAATGAAACGGGGACAGAGCCAAACCAGGGTCAAGCAGTCCATGAAATAGTCTCAGTCCACTAACTTGGCTATGTGCTACAAAAGGCTCGGCAAATAAGGTCGCTCCAATACTTACCACTGCCTAGCTTATAGACTGCCATCTAATCTTTCACTGTTATTAATTATGTGTGTATGATATTTCAGAAAACTACTCACAGACAGCTCATTGAGTATGAAAAAGGTACACATCTTTTTCACCAACTAACAGTTCATGTGTTATATACTGTAATAACTGTGGGGCTAAATATTAAGAATTAAAACGATGTCTATTTGCCTTAGCTCAGCTAAAAAGTTAAACATTTTGGCCAAAGGCCAAAGTTAAGGACATGAATGCTATTTCAACCATGTTATGGACATGAAGGCTGATTGATTAGCTATAACCTAAACTGTTTGACTCTGGTTTGACATGTGTAAATAGCTTGGACATTAGGGCTGTACCCCCCAACACACAGACACCTACAAACAGGCTGAAGAGAAAGCATAAAAGTAACTTAAGCCTGGTACAAACACTGTGCGTTCTTGCATGGAAACATGAACAGATAAACAGTGTTAAGCATATCTCGAAACAACAAACGGCCACACTACAAGAAGAGGAGCAATGTACTTGGCACTCAATCTCAATTATTTTCCTCTTTAACAAGCTCACAAATATCAGTAGAAATGCAAAGGCATGGTGCAATGGAAAAATTGGGACATATCTCACCATCAACATTTTTGCTCGCTTAATTTTGATCTTTAGTCATTTTTACTGCAAACAACAATTTATAAATATTCTTCAAATGCATTTTGGTGTTTGACACATTGCCATAGGCTATTAGGCCTTGTGCCCACAGAGGATCTCCAACAATGACAACAAGATGGCTATTAAAGGAGACACCAGCAACTTTTTCATTTTATTTATTACTTTGATTTTTGTAAAAACAAAACTTGGACTTAAAATTAATTAAAGTTAATTTACCAAAAAAATCTTATGTATTTGACAAAATGTAATCTTTTGTTGTGAGGTTCTCGGTGGACACAAGGTTTTGCAGGAAAAACGTGAGCATGTAAAGAACAATTTTGTGGAACAGAGACCAGATCAACTCAACAAGCTAGAACTGACAGCTAAAATCAACATAACTCTCCAGTATTTACATGACAAATTGCCTTTAGAGTTTAAGTTACATTCTTTTGGCTACTTTCAAAATGCAGCAACTCCATAAGTTAAACCACCCCAGTTATTATTTTCCAGTATAAGAGAAATAGGCACACAAACAGGGAACAATGTGAATATATAAATATCTTTCCAATGAGTGGAGCATAGTTCATGCTGTTTGAGTGCAAATACATGAAGATATCTTCAGTGGATAAAGCACATTTAAAATCAGGGCAGATATTATTTGGGAATGGGGGCAACTGTACAGAGATGCTGTAGGGTCCACGTAACCTACTCAAGTCTGCTTTACATGGAACACTGCAGATATCTCAGAGCTTTGGCAGTAAAAGACAGCCAAAAAACCCAAAACGGCTGAAACACTATATCCAAAGAAGCCCCAAAACTTTCCACAAGTTAGCAGGTTATTCAACGTGCAACTGAAGCAATGGAAGAAAGCATCTTCACAAAGAGATTACATTATGACTTGTGAAACCCTGACTCTGAAAATCCCAGACAAAAACCAGCACAGGGCAGAAAGGCAGCCTAAAATAGTTGACTCAAATCATTTGAGAGCAATACACTATTAATGATTTTTGTATCCAACAACGTTAGGTGCAAGCTGACAATTAGAATGTTCAGATAAATGCATCTACAACCACAGCACCAGTTAAAATTGAATTAGCTGCACACCTGCATGATCTCTTTGCTAAATTGGACTGATTAAACTCAATGCTGAAGCCTAACTCACTGTCCTGAATGTTATGCACCAGTACAAGTTCTCCCATAAAATTGTGACTTTCTTTTCCTGAATCATGCAGAGCCCTCTAAGGGTTAACGCTGAGAATATTTTCCTGGACTAGGTTTGTGTTCTCTCGCAGTAATGTTTTCTCTGATCCATGTAAAAAAAACAAAAACAAAGCTAAACTCTATTATGAAATCGCATTATACTAATTTTGACCACCACACAAGCAAGTTGACTTTCAGTTGTGACTGTTCAGGCACAGGTACTCAATTACTACAGAAACTAGAGAAGCTCTTAAACTGTAGCTGTGATTTTTGACTAAAGTTGTTGGAAGACAAACTGTCAGCGTGATAGCGGCTGTGACCACAGCTGTGCCTTAGTTATGGTTACAGTTGTGACATACAAGGAGTCGTTTATGATAGGTCTAAATTGACTGCACATGGAGGATATATGTAACTTGTATTGAATATAGTCTATTTCTGAACACTTGTGGTATTTTAGCAACTAGCATAAAAGCATTTTAATAGTACAGCAAGATCTCCACTTCAGTCCATATGCAGAAATTATATTACTGTGAGTGAATGCCACAATGGCCTACAAAAAATAAAATAAAAATAAAAACGCCAGTGTAACCTTCAGGGGCAGCTCCACAGACTCATAGAGCTTAGGATCTGAAAACACTGATTTTCTTAAGCTTGTGCTAGCCTTTAACTTTAAATCACTTTTTTTTTTTTTAAATTGTGTGTCAACATAATAGTATGATAGTGCAAGTTATTATGCACAGATCTGAAATATTAACCAATTCTCATTACACAGACTCTGCAAACAATTTGATTTCCGCCACTGTTGAATCCAGGCTGACCTTTGCCTCCAAAAATGATTAGATGTGACACTGCGTGTAAAAACCACACCAGCATTTGGATATTCAGTAACATATATTTTGACAGATTATTATGTCAAGGGGACAGGCATTTTTCCCTCCTCCACTTCACCTCAACATCTTAAGTTAAGGTGCAATTATACAAAAGTGAGCAAACAATATGCAATAAAAACATTTAACTTGACACAGGTGAAATGTCAGGTGATATTACTGTCATGCAGATATGGCACAATGACATTATTAGGTTTTTTTTTAAGGGGTGAGAGGGGGCAAAAGTCATAAGATGTTGACACTGATAAATGTTTAACTTCTCTGAAATATCACAGGACAATGATATATTTCAAATAACACACTAAAACTGGAATATGTACAACACTATGAATGAAACATTTACAAAATGTAAATTGGTCCACTACTGACAAGGTGTAAAAACAGTGTAATCAATTCAATCTTAACAGACCATATAAAATCTTAATTTGTACGAAATACTGTAAAAATGACTGTACAGTATTGTGACACCCAAATCTTGCCAATCAGGATTGAAGCGACCAGTACAAGTCCACTGATAAACCAAACTTTGGGAATTCACATATAATTAATATGGCAGTTCTGAGTGTTGATATAATAAAAGTCAGGCACATTTGGTCCACTTGCCACAGCTCCTGGTAAAAGCCAAAATTCTGATCATTTCTACTTTGTTGATGTAAAAACCCTTTAAATTTTATAAAAAGAGTAACTGCAAAAATCATCTTAACAGGTAACGTATGCTATTTTCTTGCCATGCACAGGTCAGGGCTCTAGACTAACTTTTTGACATGGGCGCACCGGTACGCCTAACTTAAAAAATTTAGGCGTACCGGCACAAAAGTTAGGCGTACCGGCACAAAAGTTAGGCGCACTCAAATTTTTCAACCGCTTCGCTTAACACCGCAGTTTTACATGTGCACCTTCTTTGGGGGGGAAGTCCATACAGACAATATTCATTTCTAAATTATTAACTAACAATCTTGTGCTTAAAGTGCTTTGTCAATATTGTAGAAAATGTTAAACTTAATCATCATCTTTGCCTGACGACCTGTTTGCTGCTGCATGCTGCTGAAAGGCAGTGGGGAGAGGGGACACTTGGGCAGTGCATTTATTGCAGCATGAAGTGTGTTTTCTGGATACACTGCTGCTTTTTCAGCATTCAAAGATTGATGGCACCGTGTCAGAGCTGGCTATGAATTTCAGACAGATCAGGCCTTAACTTAACACAAAAGTTATCAATAGTTCTTTTCATCTTTTCTTATTACCCACAGCTACATCCACTTCTGTCAGGCCTAGGCTGCTCACTAGGGCTGGGTATCATCACTGATTTCTATAATCCATTCGATTCCGGTTCTCAAAGTCCTGATTCGATTCAATTTAGCCTCAGACAGTCAGAAATATTATAATTCTGATCATTTATCAGTACTGACACTTGTGAGACTTCATCAGAATTGTGAACATCACAGCAGATGCCTTTGTGTCAAAGTAACTGACAATAAAACACAGAAAAACATGAAGGAGATTTTCCTGGTCTGGCTTTTTATAACAGATAACCTTAAAAATATTCTGCAATATTCTGCAATTTTGCATAATTTTAAGAAGTTTAAATTTCTTCAGTATTGAACAGCAGAAATTAGGCTTTCTTGTCGGACGTCATTTACATGAAAAAAGAAAAAGACAGCGCTGTAAACAACGGTAGACTGGTGGGTAATAAGCGAATGAATAATCCAGAAAACAGATTTGAGACGGGAAACTGTTCTTGAAGTACACACAGGGAGCTGTGTAGGAAGTGTAATTTTTATCGTGGGGAAGCAAAACAGCAAAAATCAGAGGGAATTCATGACGACATTGATCAAATGTGAAGCGTAGTTTGCTGCTTCTTTTGCTGCTGGCTCGGCGAATTTTGGTTGGAGAGACAAAACCTGCAGCTCAGAATCAGCGCAAAAAGACGTAAACACAGAGCGACCCGACGCATCAGAATCGCTAAGCTCCGACAGCGTGTCCGTCTGCGGGCCGTCCGGTGAGAAAGCCGAGAAAGACAAAGCTGATTCTGATGCGTCGGGTCGCTCTGTGTTTACGTCTTTGTGTGGAATCCGTTAATGAATTGATATCGCCTTATTAAAGCTACTCACCTCCCTCTTCTACCTGCACTTTCCACTGGACCACGGCCAATCAGAGAGGTCCCGCCCCTGACTATCTCTGATTGGTTTAGTCCACGATAGGGGCATAATGTGTGTCTGTTGTTGACCACACGGAGTTGCAGAGATTTTTTTTTTTGTTACCCAAACAGGTGCGACCAAGTGTTGGTAACAGTTGGTCGCACCGGTGCGACCAAATGTTTTTCTTTAGTCGCACCACGGAAAAATTTGGTCGCATTTGCGACCAAATTGGTCGCACTCTAGAGCCCTGCAGGTGCATACAACTTTTATTCTAAAATGTATTTGTTGTAATATCCAAAGCAACCAACGAACTTTGTAATTTACCAGCCTCTGAAGCCTGCAGACCAAAGAGTACAAAATACATCCAGAAATCCAGTGACTTATATTTTCTCATTTCAAAGGGACTACAGCGTAGATACAACACTTACAGACTTCACTGTGCCAAAGTGAATACATCAAGTGTGTATTTTGCACATTTTGTGATACAACAGAAATTGTGATTACCACTGAAGAAATATGGTTTAAGTTGACTTACCTTATACCTACCTGAAGACAGAGGACTGAGTTTTGAAAGCCTTTTCGTTGCCTACCTCTTACTCTCCTCGTGCAATAATTTAATATTGTGATGATAACATCCATTATCAGATGTTTAACCATTAGATGGCTATAAGTAGGATTTGGCTTTGGGATTTATCTAGAGCCAGTGAATCCAATGAGAGGAGGTGTGCAAACAGAGAAGACTTTAAATCTCAACTGTGCCACTTTCTGTTTCTGCAATGCCGTCTGAGCCTAAATTAGTTTGCCTCAAAGTTTAAGACAAAGATACTGAAAAATACACAAAAAAATAAAACTGGTACCCACCTCCTTTCCGGCTAACGGTGCCGGTATTCCCTCTCCCTCTCTCTTTCCCGGTCACGGTCCCGATCCCTCTCACGATGACGATCTCTCTCCCGACTGCGTTCTCTGTAATAGTCCTCATGCCTGTCGCGGCTACGAGATTTGTGTCGTCGACTCTTTTCTCTTGAGCGACTGTGGTCACGTTCCCTGGAACGTTCTCGCCTTGCAGAGACAAACGAACATCAAGTTACAGTTGTGAAGTTTTTAATAAAGGGCAAATACCTACATTTTCTTTTAGTCCACAAGTATGTAACTACCTGTTTCAGTGTAATATTTAACAGGCTTACCTTGACGCAGAGCCATAGCTCTTTGACTCAATGCCATGGAGACAGTCCTGCAGAGAACTGATGAGGACCTTGCAGCGGTCGTCTGCGGACACTTTGGACTGCTTAATCAGACTGATGGCTGTCACCAAAGTCTCTATAGCACTGCCATAATCACCTAAAAAGAGAAAACAGTGGAGTAAACTTTTCATCCATCCATCCTCTTCCACTCATCCTTATCAGGGTCGCAGGGGGGCTGGAGCCTATCCCAGGTGTCACAGGGCAAGCGGCGGGGTACACTGGTCTATCGCAGGGCTCTTTTACTTCTTTCAAAAAATTTAATTTTTCCCTTACTGACAACATGTAAACGCACTTATTTAAATGTATTGGAAATATATCACCATTTGCCTTACCTGCACTGGCATCAGAAACTGCTCTAGATATGGCACTGGAGGAGATGGCTCTGTTCCTGTTCATGATCTCCTCAAACTCTGCCTCGCTTAGAGGGGTCCTTGATGTGTCCATGTCCCTAAAAAATAACAGAAAAAAAGGATCAAGCAATTATTTATTTTTAATCCAAGCAACTAATTCATAGTACCCAAGTTCTAGGCTACCTGAGCACAAACAAGAACCTCATATTGAATGTGTATATATAGTGGTTTAATTCGTTGTTCTTCTCACTAATTGTTCTTACCGGCCTCCAGGCCCATAATCTCCTCTTTCATAAGGTGGAGGGCGGCCGTATGGGTCATTTGGTCCCGGTGGACCTCGGCTATCATTGGGTGGCATGCTGTTGTTGCCAGGGGGAGGAAAGAAGGCAGGGTTCACATGTGGCGCTGGTGGTGGGCCACCTGGCGGGGGACCTGGCAGATGTGGTGGTGGAGCCAATGCCATAGGGGGGCCAATAGGTCCAGGAGGACGGGGTGGGAAGGGTCCTGGAGGGGGTGGGCCCTGCTGAGGAGGTGGGGGACCAGGTGGAGGGCCATAACCTGGAGGTGGAGGACCTGGAGGCAGGGGTCCCAGTGGTGGCTGGCCAAACTGCCCAGGGAAGAGAACAGGTGGAGGAGGCCTATCGCCACGATTTGGAGGCCCAGCCAGGGGAGGTGGAAGACCCTGGCCTGGAGGTGGAGGTCCTGGAGGTCCTGGGGGACCTGGTGGACCGGGTGGGGGCCGTGGAGGACCCTGCATGCCACCTAGAAAAAGAGCAAATTAACAAAAAAGACAAGAACAAAAAAAAAAAAGAACATGAAAGAAGTAAGCTCCAGTAAACCAAAATTCTTGTCTAGAATGACACAGACTGAGCTCTCCACCTTTTTCTACAAGAACAAGTAACTGGCAGATTGAAAACATAAAATGTATACTGGCACATTCGATTTGTGGGCTCATTTTTGAAGTCTAGTGGCAGCCTGTATTTTTCTATATATCTTTTGTACAGTGATACCTTTAGGTACCAAATGGCAATTTAAAGCAGGGACAGTGACACAAAGATGAAAGAAAGCCATTGCTGCACAGGACAACAATTGACGAAAAAAGGTCACAAATGACACTGAAAAATAAATCAAAAGGAAAGTCAACAGATGAGAAGCTATAGTTTCAAGCAGGCGTTGCCTTTTTAATTAAACAAGGCCTTGCATTGGACTGGACCCTTCTCATTAACACTTGACTCAGAAGATGCACTGCTATAAGTTTCCAGAAGCCCTAAAGAGAGTATATACAGTGTATAAACTGCAATATGGAACTAAGGAGTTTGACTGCTTTACATCAATTACAAACCTGCGAAAAGAATTTTTCCAAAACAGTTTAAAAAGAAGTATTTTCTTGACATTGGGCCATTATGCCACCTGAAACAACTAATTTACCTGAAATGTACTTTTGCTCAAAAGAACAAAGCACATGTTTATTTCTTTTGGTAAAAATGTTTTAAAATTTAAAATGCTGCCACATGTGGGGCAAATAATGTAAACTGTCGATTCAGAGTAAGCAATGAAGATCAGCTGCCTTGGGGCAGTAAATGTGACAGTTTAATTTGTCAATAAAAAGCCAAAGCTAGGATTATAAGGCCATCTAATAAATCAATTAGATTAATCGAGGTATTTCACCTCTGCTACGCCAGCTCCCGTTCCTGCCCCCCGGCTGGAAGGGATTGAAACTCATATCCATCAGAGGGCCATCTTGGTGTCTAACCAGATCTGGTCTCATGCCCGAGCCTAATGGGGAAAAAAGCAAACCAATCACAACTCCTCCCTTCAGAAACCTCTACCTGCTAACTGAAGGCCTGTAGCAGCCCAACGGGACGGGGCACCAGCCACTAAGCGAAAGAAGAGATATGAAAAGGGGGAATGGAGAACAGCCTGCTACTCCATTCTCTTACTGCTTCTGAAAAGCAGCCAAGCCAAGATTTGTAAAGAGGTAAGTTTGGCAGCGTACCACGTCAAGCTTTGAGAAAACCTCTAAGTAAAGGAATGGTGTTGGAAATTTTCACAAGCAGGAAACCACACCATGAGAAGGATCAACTGTTCAACTTGAGGTTAAGTGAGACAAAAATTCAAACCAGACAAAGAAGGAAACATGCAAAGAAAGCCCTGCCAAGGGAGAGATGAGAGATCCCGCAATAGTAAAAAAACAAACAAAAAACATACTAGATCAGATGAGCCATGATCCCATGCAGGTGTGAGTAACAGCAATGCCTGGACTGTGATACCTGAGCAGCACAGCCAGACAGAAAGCAGAACTTCCAAGTTTTTAAAACACTTGTGCCTTTAAATCTGTTGCGCTGTAACATTATATGTATTTATTTTTTTCAAATCATCACACAGTCGACAATACTGAACAGAAATAAACTGACCCACAAAGTTCAATATGTGATTTAACACAACCTCTGCCAGCTGTGGTGGATCCATACATGACAGGTTGCACTTTTTGTGAGCTGTGTGTCTTTATGGATTTGCTTATATCCACAACACATCCACTCATGAACTCGTTTTGACTGCCAAGTCTCAAAAACTAATATATCCACCTCAAGTTCAACTATATATCCCTCTGAAATGTGGTTGAAGAACAAACTTATTTTGGTAATAAACCCACTCAGCATTCAAGACAACACAATCCCTTGATTTGGAACGTTTCTGCCCCTAATTTATTTTTGATGATGAATTTTTGAATATCAATATTCATTTATCAAGTAACTGAGTGTTGTCCCATACTACCAACACATCTTGCCAAACTAACCAGGAAGGTGTGGTGGAGGACCCCCAGGCCCTACGGGACCAGGGAAGCGGTCTCCTCCAGGGCCAGGTGGTCCGGGGAACCTGCCTCTCCCTCGGCTGCCCATGGGGAAACCGCCACGGGGTCCAGAACCAGGAGGACCAGCCTTTCCTTCCCCAGACATCTGGCCTGTCTGGGTACCTGTGAAAAGACAAATACAAACTCATTTCATATGTAATCATTAATCAATACATGCACCTGTGGCTAAGAGACAGAAACAAGGACAAATTACATGTATGAGTTCATACATATGCTAAGATTAAACACAGGTCATGTAACATATGTGATGTATTGTGTAGTCAAATATATTCATCTTCAGAATAACTCACACATTCCAACATGTGCAATTTTTTTACATAACTTCCTTTAACCAGCACTGATCTCTTCGGATGAATAAACCATGTGCACACTTGCCCTACTTACTTTTGCGTGATTGCATTTCAAACTGGCTGAGGGACTGCTTGTTGCATGGTGTGACAATGGGATTCTGACCATGGAGCTCCCTCTTTGACAGCAGCTCCATTAACTTTCTGGAGGATGCCTCTGAACCAACACACACCAGAGCAAACCTGGAAAACACACGCAGAGGGCATACAGTCAGATATTTGATCGCATAAACGCCAATGCACTGTGAAATTCTTAGCCAATAGTAATATCTAAACAAGGTCACTGGCACTAAAGAATATATTTATGTCTTTAGAAACAGCAGCCTTGTGGTAATATAATCATAAAACTGACTCAGTGTGATCCCACCCTGTACTCCTAATACGAAATACTTAACATACTCTTTGACTTAGTCCAACTGCGTCATAGAAATAAAATAATAAAGACCTCACCCTTTTGACTGGCCATTGGCTCTGTTTTCAAAGAACTTTATCTCCAGCACATCTGTGATGCCTATCACCCGGATAGCTTCTGTCAAGTCCTCATCTGTTGTCCACTGTAAAAACAACCCCAAGCAAAATGGCATCACGTATGGATCACAATTACATTTGTGAGTCCAATTTTTAGACAATCTGACACTCACCCATGTGAGGTTTCCTATGTACAGGGCGATTCTTTTTCCAGTGTAGGTGTACACCACGTTGGGCGGGGCGCTTTTCCCTCCCTCTGCACCACCTGGGGCTGGCAGTGAATCCAAGTAATCCCGGTCTTCTGGAGCATCACCATTATTGGCTGATGGGGATATTACGTCATCATACAGGTCGATCTGCTCATGAACTGGGTAGTCAGCTTCCTGTATTAAGAATGCAAGAACAGATCAGTGAAGCACTTAATATCTAGAGCTTGATAATGATTTGATGTTATCAACACCAAGGATATAATTTATCAACTTCTATGTCTGATCTGATTCTGAATCAGTTTCCTCACCAACACCAGAATAGCAAACCTATTTTGGTTTTCACCATCACATTGTACAAAAAGGTTTCCTTGTGACAGGTGTGCAAAATTCCCACTGAATTGAGTTTGATTTAATTGTTTTTGCAATAGGCAGATGTCAGAAAAACATACCAGCACTCATTAAAAAGATGTAATTCACTATTGAATCAATTCAAGTTCAATAAAACTAGCATCATGCAACTGCTTTATGCTGACCAGGAAAAGTCAATTCAGGGTTAAGCTTTGCAGGGTATCCAGATTGTAGTATGATAATAATAATAATAATAATAATAATAAACTTTACTTGTGGCGTTAAATATAGTATAGTTGGCAAGACTCCTAAAATGACCAGTGGTAGAAGATGTTTTTTAAATACTTCGATCACATTTTATAATCCACACATAAACACTGTGTAAAATGCCCCAGATAGAAAGTACATAACTATTCTAATTTAAAGACACTGCAAAGCACAACGACCAATTACTGATAATCTTAGACGCAGGTTAAATGAGATATTAGTCAACAAATGCTAAGGGTTCAAATTACAAGAGCATGCAGACATAAATTAGGCGATGAAAGAAAAAAAACAACATAAACTTGTGATCAGCAGACAGTCGCAAGCTTCGTAGAACTTATAGCCGTATCAAATTAATTTGAAGTGGCTTATTTATGCACCCTGTACGAAACCAATTGCTCCAATTGGGACAAATTAAAAGATTGGGGGTTTACTTAAACAAGCTGCCAAAGTTGTGACTTAAATATATCCGTTAAACCATTTTATTCTAATACACTGGCTTACTTAAGTTCAAGTTTGATCACCTGAGGATAAATTAATGCGTCGTGACTTTCTCCAAGCATGAATGCAAACTGAGTGATTGCATAATGGGTCAAAATCAAGTATGTTTTGAAAGCTGTTTCGCAGTTCGAGACAACACTATCGTCACATGTGAGTCCTTGGCTAAGCTGAAATTATAACCACCGTCACAGAAAAGGGGCGTGTGGAGAAAAATATCTTCTGAATAGCCCCAACATTGACCTAATCAATGCTAATAACACGCCGTGTTTATTACACTATTCAGAGCCTACTAAGGTTGGGCGACTGGACGAGTATATCGACGATTCGCCTATCGTCAGTTATTGGCCTGACCATTGTCGGTTGGAAAATGTTTACACAACCTTAGAGCCTAAAGGCGTTCGGTTTAACTTAAAACTTCTCTTTATCAACTGAAAAAATTAAAGACTTACTAGACATAACAGCGTGATAGCTGTGAATTAGTCAATGTCAGCTCGCTAACGAAAGTGCGTTTGTTTGGCTTGCTAGCCCGCCACTGGCGACCATGTCAAGGCCTGAACCCAAGCTACGCCGTGAAGACGGCTGCTTTTAGTATTTACTTGAATAAATAACAACGCACATCACGAAACAACTGCAGCGTGCATATTAATTACTAAATACATGAAAAGTCGTGTTAAATGTCGACAACCCCACGAACAAACAAAAGTCTGCAAAGCACGCCGATAGCAGAGGCTGCAGGCTTGCAGCATGTTGAAAAGGCCTTGTATGTTAGATAGCCTCTTTAGCCACAAAAGCTCGCCACTTTGTAGGCTATAATAAAGATAGCAGATTATACAGATATTTAAAAAATAACACCTATAAGCGAGGTAGAAAGATATGTATTTATTACCTGGTTGAACTCCTCCTCGACGTCGGCGTAGATGTCGATATGATCCACACCGTCCGCCATTTTCCTCTGACTAGCAGCTCTCACCGCCTGCGGTGCAGACTACAACGACGGTACACCACAAACAATGAAAAGAAGACAGGCAACGAGCGCCCCCGCTGGTTAATTTCATTCATTACAACATCACCCGTGTAGACCACGGGAAAATCTGTTGCAGTCACCACTGACTGTGAAACAAAAGCCCACCGTGTTAAAAAAGCAAAACTTGTCAAGCAGTTTACATGTTTATACATCCTCTTGCTTTACTTATGATTTATAGCATGTGTGACATCAGTTTTAAATATATGGCCCATTTTTTATAGCCTTGAGACAATGTCCCACAATTTACTTGCTTTTGAGGATATTCTCAAGTCTGGCTTTTACCCAATTTATATGAAGGGAAGACTTTCTATTACAATAAACTGCTTTTTGTTACAATGCTAAAAGAGATCAAAACCTCCAGGGCTTTGCAGAGTTTGAATGATGATGTAAACTACCACAAAGCAAATGACACACAGAGAATTACAGTTCTGTCTTTTTTTTTAGTTTCACACAGGAGGAAAATATAATGTGACGAGCCACAGAATATATGTGTGTTATAATTATGCCAATCTACCGTCACATCCTTACTGAGAATACAGGAGATTATAAAGACTGTTGTGTGTGAGCACTAGGGCAAACTCATGCTTTTCTTTTAATCGTTACTGTATTTATTCAACAAGAGAGCTTGGAATATAATATATGTGGGGTACCTCCCCAGCATTGTTAATGTTTTCCACTTTGTCCTAGACAAACACAGTCTTTGCCCCATATTTAGTTTGTTGGGATCTGGTCACCAAAACTGCCAGGCTGTCGTATTGGAACCCCTGAGTGGTATAGATTTCAGAGTGAAACTGGGAACATTGCATGACCATATTTGTCTGCAGTTTACTTGCTTAGGTATTTAACTAATATCAAACGAGCTGTGAAGCAAGAGGCTGAAAGCAGCAATTTTAGAACTTTTAATTGACAATTCGCTAGGGAGAAAAAAATAAATAAAAATAATGCTAATATTGCATTGGTGGTCAGGAGGATGAATTAATCTTCCCTAAGCCTGCCATGTGTCTACTGGTGGTATTTGAAACTGGTTCTTTTACACATCAAATTAAATATATTTTATTAGTATGAAGATGCAATGATTAGCAGTGTCACTTTAAAAGGAAGAAGCTTCCTCTTTTGTGCCTCCTGGTCCACTGGGGCCTTTCTATATAATATTTTTATGTTTTCCATTTGCCATTCTGGATGCTCTGCAATCCCGCCACAGTACTCAGACGTGCATGCTTAACTGGGGATTTTAAGTTGGGTGTGAGTGTAGATTTTCTTTGTTTTCTGTCTATCTGTGCTAGACCTGTGATGAATTGAAAGGATTTTATGCGTTCAAACCAAAGAACTTCAAAGTATGAATGAGTACAAAGCTTTGACTATCACTAAAATTCCAGTCAGAGTCATTTCTTTTACATATATTAAAAAAAAAAAAAAAGAAATCTCAGGTTGTCAGTAGACAGAACTGAAGGATTGAATCCACTCACCAATAAAGTCATAATTTTGATAACTGTTATCCATTTACCTTTATGTGGCCAAAATAAATTACTCAAATTTTTGTTTTAAGCAGATAAACAACAAAAGCCAAATTTATAATTTTATTTACACAGTACAAATTAGGGCCATAGATGTGGCAATGTCAACCCGTGGAGAGTACAAACAAAATCAGGACAGCTAAATAATTAACTCTCAGAAACTTAATAAGTTTAACTTATATGTGTGCTTTGAGAGACAATTGAAAATGAGTGTAGAAAAGGCTACACAGACACTCAGAGCCAAAAATGCATTTAAGTGCTCAGCAAAAAGTGCAAAATATAAAACATACAGCCAAATATATACAAAAATATTATATGCAGCTAGTTTTATAGTGCTAATTGACACTGAGATTACATTTTTATTATTGTGACATTTTATTTTTAGTGACTGAGCTATAATAGCGAGCATTGCTATAAAAGTTACATTTTAAATGAAGAAAAAAAGGCTTAAGAAGAGCGTTCATGAACCATATTTTTTAAAAAAAAACTATAAATATTTCTTAATCGCAAAAACATTTGTATATTTTTTCAAAAATGTAAATCCTTGGTGCCAAATACATTGCAAATGCATGTACGCATTGTTTTAATGTGAAAAGCTAGATATTTCCTTTTTAGAGTGTGACGATCTTCAGCTCATTTATCATTTCAGCATTTACAGCCCATTAGCCAGACATACATAATTAGTTACAGTATGTACAGACAGACAAAAGACAAAAAAAGGCAGACAGATATGTAAAAATAATAGTCACAGAAACATACATTTATAGGATGGAAATAAAAAGTGAAAACATAGTTCCCGTAGACGCTGACAACTCCATTCTATTTTACTTTATTGCATATTAATTTTACACAGATAATTATCCATTGAGTCCAATTGTGCCTACTTTACCTTATCCAGTGTCAACTTGTCCGTTATTAACGTGACTCATTAGCAACACAACAGTGTCTCCCTGTATCCCCCTACTGCAGCCCTCTTCTCACTGGCTATTCTGCATTTATAAAAGTCTGCAGATAATGCATTAGATGTGTTTACTGGATGTATCCAACGCATATATAATATGCATGTGTGTGGATAAATACACAGCTCATTGGGATATGGGAATTGAATAATGCATGTTTTTCTCTTTTCACTTTTTCATGTTGTACCGTGTGAATCCTTAATTCTTATTCATTAACACCCATCACAGCTAGCCGTCACCCTTCAGTCCCTTTTCGTTCAGAGATACAATGTGGAGCACAAGAAAATAACAAATGAAAAAAGTATCCATGGCAACAACAGTACAGCAAGTTCTCTTTTTTGCAGCTTTTAGTTCAAATGTAATTCTCTGAAGTTAAACAGCAAATGCTCATAACATCCAAGGTCCTTAAAGAGAGATTGCGTCTGTCGCCTTTGTGAGCAAAATGTGCAGAATCTGCTCAGTAGTTTAAAAAAAATCCACTCAAGGATTTCAGTTTTTGTCATCTTCTCCTTTATATGACGAAGCATAAAAGAGCGAAGTTATCCGTCATCAGGAAACAACAGCAGCAAAAAGGAGACACATGAAGAAAACAGAGGTTGACGGAGATATAAAAGAGGCTCCTCCACAGTCATCGGCGTTCTCCTGCAGAGACAAAGCAGAAAATTATTTCACCTGGCGAGTCTTCAATTTGCTACCAAGCATTAATGAAAATGTGATGTATTCAAACAGAAAATCATTTTAGGCCACAGAAGCAGTTGAGTAAGACAAGAGAAGAATGCTGGTTTTATGCATGCATGTTAAAACACATGTACAACCCCTTTTTCAAAAACACGAAGATGCTCTGAAAAGGTAAATTAAAACTAGTACAAAGACAAAATATTGAATATTGAATGAAATAAAGTAATGTGCAAAAGTCTTGAGTCAGGAAAATGGGAAGGCCTTTGCTTATCACCACTTAAAAAATTACAACAATGTCTGCCTCCTTGGAAACAAAATATAAAGAAATGAGTGATGGCTCAAAATATGTTTTATTTATTCAATTATTTTATTATTTTTTAACATAATATATGCTCATTTAGAATTTGATGCCAGTAACGTGTTTCAAAAAGGTCAAGCCAGACAACAAAAATACTAGAAAAGTTTTGTAAGATCTCACAACTAATGAGGTCAATTAGTAACATGGATAGGTGTAAAAAGAGCATCCTAGAGACTTTTTCATCAGTAAAGATAGGGAGGATTGAACAGTCTGGGTGATTAACTTAAGAGCAATGTTTCATAATGTAAAGTTGCAGAGAACTGTTTTTTTCATATAAAGTAACATATCTTTAAATAGATTCTGAAAAACTAGACAAAGCAGAAAACCAACACTGAATACTCTGCATTGAAAACACAGATTATGTAGTCAAAATTGCTGCATGGAAGTGGGAACCCTTCTGAAAACCTTCATCAGAGAACACACTTTGTAGCTGCATTTACAAATAAAAAAAAACAGTAGTTTGCCCACAGTGAGAATCTGTCACCAAATAAAAGCATTTGGTGCACTGTAAAAGAAAAAGATAACAAAAGAGGCTCCAAGCTGCAGAGCAGCTGAAACCCTACATCAACCAAAAATGGGAATTAATTTCTCTTTCAAAAGTGCAGCAACTGATTGTTTGTCTAGTTTTTTTTTGCAGGCATCAACAAAAGAAGGAAAAACTGCTCAGCTTTGACATTTGAGAAGTTTTTATAGTACTTATTATTGTAATATTTACACTTTGACAGGGTTGTATGAATATACGTGTTTTTTGATGTGTCATGGTGTGGTAAAATGCTGACCTGTGCGTGATAAGAGTGGCAAGACTCGGGGCGTCTGCGAACCTTTTGAGACTTCATCCTGTCACACTTAACTGACGAGTTATGTACAGCGGGGTCAAGGAGCAGCAACAAAAACATAGTATGGTTTTCCTGCACGCTCATTCAAGTATTACCACTAAAGACATGCAATAAAAACATTTCAAAGATATGACATGGCAGGCTCACACCTGGAATCTAACTTAACAGTATGGTTGGTTGAGTCAGTTAAAGAAACACAATGATTTAGCCCAGCATGTTTAATTAATACACACATTAGAATAAAGAGTCTGTACTGTAGGTGGGAAGTTTATCTTCTCTTTGATATCCTTTTTGTTGAGTGTGCTGCTAAAATGCTACTGATGCTATTGATTAGAGTATGAAATAAAAAAGCTCTTAACTCTTCAAATTGTGCCCAGATTGACTCAGTGTATAGGCAGAGTGATGCTGCAGTTAGGTTAAAACAACAAACTTTATGTGAACATGATTCACGTGATCCATGAATATAAACATCACAGGATATATCTGACTTCCTCTGGGTCCAGGGTGATGGGTGGGTACTGTTTGGAGCAGTCACAGTCTGCTTGCACCACCAGCATCAACAGGTTGCTCTCTGGTATCTGCTGCACTACAAACATCCTGACATAAACAAAAAGGAAAAGTGTGAAATAGACAAAAACACAGAAAGACAACCTTCTATGTAATATAATGACACAAGCCAGGCAGTGCAGGATGGATAAAATAACATAATTATGATAATTATTCACACATGATTATAATGTCATTATATAAACAGCATTACTCAAAAACTATCATGGAGAGTGTGGACCACGTGTAGCTGTGCTGTGTTATACCACCATTAGCCTCATGAGGGTGATCACACTCAGCCTATGTTGACAACCCAGTGATGCTTTCCTCTTTTTACTCTACCCCCCACCCCCCGACCCACCTCCTAGTGCTTTTCCATCTTTGTTTCTGTCACTCACCCCTCCCAAGTCCCTGTATTTTTTTCATTCACCTCTCCTAATACTTTCACTGCTTTCCAACGAGTCACTCTCCCTTCTCCGCTTCTCAGTCTTTCCATAACCCCACACACCATGATCTAAATCAGTTCCATTCTACTTATTTCCCTCATTCTGCCACTCTCGTATTAATACAAACTGCTCTCAGTATGCAAAGCAGAGCAAAGCCGTAGAAAATGGATTCTGGAGGAACAATTTAATATGACTGGTGTAGGGCTTAGAGAGGACTACACTGCTATTTCTGTGTGCATAAGTGTGCGTGAGCGTGCGCTTACTTCTGGCATCGTCCGCACTTAATAATGCTGTTGGTCTCTTTGACTGACGGCTCATAAACAAAGCTGGGGTACTCGGTGTCACACGGCTGCAGGATGTCCCCTTTTTTCTTATGAACTGAGGCTAATAGAGAGATAGACAGGGGTCATGTTTCGAGATGAGAATTATAACAGAGCTTGTGTGTTAAAGTGTATGCGTGACATTTTACTGGTGACTGACAGGCTGAGAGTCTGTGACAGGAAATCGAAGGTCTAACGTCTCAATTCTTCACACATCAGCCTTTTATTGCTGCTTCTTCCGTGAGCCAAATAAACCCTAGCTTGCTGCGTATGATAGGACTAAAACCAGAGAGAGCCATAATGGCTTGTCAAAATGTCTTATCTTGTTCTGAGCCATGTTTTTGTTTGACTTCTTTAGAATTGCATTAACTTCAGTACAAATTTATGCCTGACTCTTGTTTTGAAGGACTTACCAGATGTGTCTGCTCCCACTGAAACCCACTTATGTAAAAGACACAGTAAATACTTTTCTTGGTCTGAAGTATAATATAAAAAAATACAGCACACCTAAAAGAATGCTTGGCTGTATCAAAGGATGATGATAATAAGGACAATTTGATTGACAGGTTTAGTGATGATGAATGATATTTTTTTAAGAATTGGTTTATAAACCAAGTGTTACAGTCATCCAGAGCTGCTCTGAGGGTTGTGTTAATTTACAAAATAGAGATGACACACACGAGATACAAAGAAAGAGGGCTCAGCCTTAATTAGCCAAATTTATTCCGAATGTGAGCTCACCGTCAGCAAAATGCTCCGTGTGCCAGAAGCCACAGATATTGAACTCCAGGAGAAATCTTACAAAAGAGAGAGAAAAGAGGAGCGTGGACAGGGAAAGGAAGTCAGTTAGGTGGCTATCATTATAGACTAAAGCAGACTGGAAGCATATTGCATGCAGCCTTCCAAAACTGGGCCAGGACCCAAAGTTGTGTCATGGGAATAATAAAATGGGTCCTCAAGTTATTCAACAGAAATTGGTAGCTTTGGTGGTTGTTTTTTCCCCTCCTAACTGGATAAACAGCCTGCTCTTTTATTGAGGCTGTTAGATTTATCAAGTGACTTTATCCCTACCAAGTAAACATAGAAAAAATACTGAGGCTGACTTTCTTAACAGAAAATTGCTAAAATGTTACTTCAGTTAGATTTAATAACTACAGTTGTGTATTGCTTTTTTATAATGTTGTGTGTAAAAACATTAGCTAAAAACAATCAGATTTTTCCCATCTGTTGATGGAGGATAATCGGTTAACACTTTCTCTGATTTCTGGACAGCAATCCAGGCAGATGAGAGCTTATGTTAATCATTTTTAATTTGGAATTTAATTGTTTCTCTATCATATATATTTATTTATTGTGCATCCATCTGTGTTTTAAATACTGTCCGGTTTTAAGCTGCAAACTACTGCACAGAATTTAGTTATTTGACAATAAAGAATCTTTGAATAGCTCTTCAGGTAAGTTTTTTTTTTAATTTATGGGTTAACTTTGCTAGCAACATTTTAAATTTAAAATTTGGCAAAACTGGTGATGTTAATAAGTAACATGAGTGCACAAAATAGTGTACCTTTGTAGAGTATATACTACATAGTATAGGATATCGACATTGTAGCAAAAACTGCATAGCCAATCCAGGTTGCCCCTAGCAACACTTACAGTAGGAAGTTGGAGAGGAACCACTTGAGGGCTGAAGCCAAACCGTAGAACGGCTGAAGAGATAGATGGACAAATTATATTTAACGGAGAGCTGATTTGGGGAATATTTCTGTATAGGGAGAGACTTCACTGTACATACACTGAGAAGTGGACGTGCGCTGCTGACAGAGTGCGAGTTCATCTTACACATGGCCTGGTAGTCGAACAAGGATACCCTAAGGAAACATGAGCACACACACAAGCACACAGTGTTGCTCTTCTGGCAGTATCGACCCACATTGATTCCCTGACCCCCCTCCAGACTACCATACATGTTTGGCTGAGCTTAACCTTTACAGAATCCCTGAAAGCTATTGTAACTTGATCCCAACGCTAGAATTACTTTTCAGACAACCAATTTTTTTTGTTGTTTTTTTGTATGCAGTTGTCAAACACAAGAACACATAAATACAGAAAATCACAGAGTGTAAATATGCTCACATTGCTACTAAAGATCATCCATGCTCAAAACTAGTTATGTAATATCCTGTGTCAAATGAAGCATGACGAAATCTTTTAGCTGTTTAAAAATAGCACATCACTCAGGAGATTTCAAACATAAAAGATGGGCAAAAACTATGCGTGAAGAAAAAAAAAATCCCAAGCCCTCAAACTCAAAGGGGAGCAAAAAGGAAAGGCACGGACAGCTTAATCACAAACACCGAGTCAGACGGGCGCATACAGAGAGCATAGGAGAGAGACTGTACCATTACACTGCATGCATACTAATACACTGTTTAGGTATCTAAGAACCAAAAAACAAAAGGAAAACATTTGCAAACTGCCACCCTGATTAAGATAATTACACAATTACAATTAAAACCTGATAGCAAAACAGCATGGGGCTGACACAATTGCAATTACGAGCCAGTTATTTGTTCAGAGACACAAGACCCATGAAGTGGCACTTCACACTGAGTGAGAAAACCGCAGGTTCTCTCAGGATGGCCGTTCAACCAGTCAATCAGGCAAGGAATGACAACCAGGCATTACCTTTTGAACATGCCCATCCTGATCAATGTGGTCATCACTGAGCCATCAATCTCGCCAAAGAACCTTCCCGCCTATCAAGAAAGAGAGAAGAAAGAAGTCTAAAAGAATCAGTGTGGTAGAACATAAAAAACTCAAGTCCCAATAATCTGATAGAGGAAATATAAGTTCACTTCTGTGATCTCCTGTCCACTTTCACCTCTGTGCGAACTGCATGGTCGAGCATTTAGTCACAATAAACTCCCAGTTACGAAAACCTTAGGCTGCTGTGTACAATGCAAAATGCAAAGACTGGCAATCTCTAATTGACTGAAAAAGACCAGCTGCTAAACTATTATCCTTGTTGAAAGCTATGCAGTGAACCTGAATTTGATCATAGCATTTTTCTAACATAACTATGTTTTCAATGGACATAAGCTCTGGACTGCAGACAGGCCATTATACCCATAATAAGTGCTTAAGTCTATATATATCATTTAGTGTTAATGGTGCTTTCACAGATGTGCAAGTTACCCATGTCTTGTGTAATAATACTCCTGATATAAACATAGAGGCTAGCTTTTAAATTGTGTGCTGATAACAACTGAGATCGTCCCTGTTTTACTTAGTCCAAAAGATATATTGATCATGATTTCCAAGAGTTGTTAGACTACAGAGGCCTGGGGATTTGAGAGTCCTGCGCAGCATCTTAGCTGTTCCTAGGACTACGCTTTTTGACAGAGATCTTGGATGTTGTTCCTGAGATCTGCTGGAGCCACTTGCCTATCTTGGGAATCCCTGCACCTAGTGCATTTGTGGATGCAGTGATGGACTACATTCACTTCTTCTATAGAATAATTGGTTTTAAATGCTCGTTAGATGAAAAAAGGCATTAAAGATCACAATGTTGTGTTTTTATGTGTTTTGAAATTGTACATAATTGTCTGCTGAGAAATGTTCCTTGCACCTCTGAATTGGTATACTACATTACAGTACAGCATTACCTCTGACTCAGTTCACTGATTACAGTTATTATTGATAGTCACTGTGGGAAAAGGTTGATATTTGAAAATGTAAATATGTAAAAGTAAAAAAGAGGTACACTGCCCCAGGATGTCACTGCTCTTTGGTTAAAAAAAAAATTAAATATTTTTCTCTGTTGGGCTGGTTAATAGTGGTTAACAGGATGAGAAGACAGTTAAAAAACACATTAACCGTTTTCACCTTTTTTTTTTCTTTTAAGGTAATAAATATTAAAGAGTGGAAGGGCTCTCAAACAATCAAGTCAAAGACTAAGGAGCACTCCAGCCATATTCTGTGAGTGCATGTGTGAGAACTCACGTCATTGCGCTGTTCAGAAATGAAGACAAAGCCATTATTGTCAATCACATAGCACGCGATATCCTGGTAAGAGACAGAGGAACCAATTACTTATGTAAGGAAACATCTGTGTCAAACATCACGAACACAGATAACACAGACACCTAAATAATTTATACCACGTATTCATGAAGTGTTCACCTTTGTAGTTTCGTATAGTAGCAAAAGATAATAAATCTTATATATTTATAATAACAATAATAATGATAACACACTTTATGGCAGTGTCATTCAAAAGCAAGATATACTCACTAAGCTGTCACAGCGAAGAGGACAAATCCCCTCCACATTTGAGCACTGGCAGTAAAGAAATCAAGACAAGAAAATGTGTGATTATTTCACCATAATCCAATGTTAGAGATATTTTTTTTCTTTAATCAAATCGACATCTGAGCTTAGATTAGGGCATGTTTGTGTGAGTGACACATGCTCTGTCTGTGTTTGGCTGTGGGGGTGTTAGGCTTGAGAGTGCGACAGTGTCGACAAGTGCATGTGTATGTGAAAAAAAAAGTGTCTGTGTTGGTGTGAAATTGTTCATTTCTGTGAGATATGGGCTGTCTACCTGTGATGGGATCTGAGTGGCTTGTTAGCAAGTTTGTGCATGTGTAATGTTAGCATGTCTCTGACTGTGTGGATGTGAATGTGTAATCTGTTTTAACTGAGGTGTGAAGCTGATTTCACAGAGCTTAGCAGGTGCTGAGGATGTTAAATTTGGTTCAGTAGGAAAAAAAAAGTGTGCGATGCTTTGAAAAATGAGGAAAGGAGAAATTATTCATACTTACATCTGTGTCATTTGGCTGGGAAGACACAACGATGGCAACAAAGAGAGTGGAAAGAAATGACAAGCATTACATTACATAGCAAGTGGGCTGATTGACTACTTCTGCTGCTGTGAGCTTGCTAACAGCAGCGGAAATAGTCTAGAGATGGAAAAAAAAAAGACTACAGATTCTTTTCTTGAACACACATTTCAAATGCCTTTTTAATGAGTTTTCGAGCAGGCTCGTAAAACTTCAGCAATTTTGGAAAATAGTGTACAATTAGATGCTTTCTCATAAAAAAAAAATCAGCTTGTGCTAGAAGACAAAATCAAAAGGGATCTGTATCACTGCAATCAGACTATTTGTCATAATACAAAAGTTTTTAACCATAAGCAAAGTCTGAAACTTTCCTTCTGTTCTTTCGTCTGTGGACTGATGATGAACACCAACAGTTTTCCTGATGATCTTATGTTGTCTGCAGTATATGTGGCTCGGCGTCTATGGACAATGTGTCTTTGGATTCATGGTCAGGCTAAACAGAGCATGTCGAAGTGTGAATGAGACCATCTATCATCCTTTTCAATCCCATTACAGCAAAGTGTCAGTCTTTTTCTCTGCTTCCCATCGTCGCCTCCTGAAATAAACTACAATTTGGTGGACTGACAGAAGTGACAATGCTTCCCCCCCACACACTACGGGTAAATGGCACAGCTTGATGAGGAGCAGCACTTACGAGAAAAGGAACTGTCTCTTTCTGCTAACTGAAGCAGATCATGAAAATATACAACCTTGCTAATGAGTCCCAGGAATCACGCTAATCAATGTAGATATGAAGCAAAACTGATCAAAACCACCATACAAATGTGGTGACAGTAGAAGAAAAAGACAGTGAAATCAATAGGAGTTATCTTCTTTGCAGCTTTAATTTGCTTGGCAAATTAAGTGGAAAACCGCCCATTAGTTTAACATGATTTGTGAGCATGACAGATGTGCGCTTTCAGAAGGCATCCAAGGTGGAAAAGCTTAATCTATAGGGAAGCATTAAATATGTTTATTACATTACATTCATCTGTGAGTGAAACTTCTAACATGCTTTTGAGACTCTTATTTTATCAGGATCTACAACTTTGCTAAAATAAAACAAAACAAAAATAAAAATAAATCAATAATTGTTAATAATGCGTTGATCTTCTCTTTTTATTTTTCTAATTGCTTACAGTTCATGTATCATATCTTATCTTCATCAGTCACTTTATTAGGCACACCTCTTCAGCTGCTTGTTAACACAGTTGTCAGTCAATCAATGTCAGGAACTCAATTCATTTAGGCATTTACATATGGTGAAAAAGAGTTGCTGAAGTTTAAAATGAGCATCAGAATAGTGAAGAAATGTAATTTAAATGACTTTGCATGTGGCATGGTGGATGGTGCCAAACAGGCTGGTCTGAGTATTTCAGAAAATGCTGATGTACTCGGATTTCCCCACACAACCAACTCCAGGGCTGTCATGGTCCTAGGTCAGGGGTGGGCAATCTCAGTCCACGAGGGCCGGTGTCCCTGCAGGTTTTAGATCTCACCTTGGGTCAACACATCTGAACCACATGATTAGTTCGTTACCAGGCCTCTGGAGAACTTCAGGACATGTTGAGGAGCTAATTTAGCCATTTAAATCAGCTGTGTTGGTTCGAGGACACATCTAAAACCTGCAGGGACACCAGCCCTCGTGGACTGAGATTGCCCCCCCCGTCCTAGGTCATTTGACCCAGTGTTTCCAGTTTTCCTGTGTTTTTTGTCATTTTCTATTATGATCGATGTATAAGTTCTCTTTACTAGTCTTAAGTTTATTTCCAGAGTGCCTGGTTATCCTGTTTTGAGTTTCTTATGGTCCCTGTTTAGTTCCTTGATTATTTAGTAATTTGTGTCGTTGCCCTGTGTGTATGTGTTTGTGTTTGTATGAGTTCTTGTGCCTTGTTTCCCCTCCTTGTTTTATTCCATCATG